>NW_026947496.1:31116000-32354000 GCF_034190915.1 Cavia porcellus | reverse complement strand
TTAACAAGATCTCTGTTTACCTTCTTCTTCCTTTCCACCCTCTGCGGAAGCCAGTCACAGCTGGTCAAAGGGCAGCAGCAGAACAAGTAGAGTCAGGATAATGTTGGAGGTTTGATAGCCTCTTAAGGCAAGAAGTCAACTACAAGCACACAGCTCCCCTCTGCCCACTTTCACCAAGAAAGTAAGGGATGCTCATCTGCTTTTATAAAGAGTTGTTTGCTTTCAATGTAGATTTCTTTATGTTATGATGCCGTACTGCTGTTGGTGCATAACAACCATTATTTATTTATAACTTACTGTGTATGAGAAACATTCTTTGTCTTCTTCTTTTATTGCACCATTTTTAAGATAGAAAATTGAGTCTTAAAGTGATTTATTATTCTAATGAAGGCCAGAGCTGCAAATGGGCCACACTTAGCTCCAGATAACCTTATTCCAGAGCCTGTACTTTAAGTTTGTGTGCTTCAAGTTTTCTACGGAAATTGGGAAGAGATGACTAAGACAGCCCCTCCTAACCCTCCTTGAAGAAGCCTCCAGAGGGCAGAGTCAGGGGGCACCATGGATGTCAGCATTCAGGAGGGGAGAATAGGCTATATGGGCACTGAAGGTCTCTGATATGTCACAAAGGGCACTAATTCCTGCACTGCCACTGCAGCTCAAATCATGGACAAGGGGAAGGGTAGCACCATTCCAGCCCAAAGGGGCTTTGAGACTCAGGGCTGGCAGGTTTCTGATCATTCTATCAAGGAGCTAAGCTTTGGGAGGTTCAAGCTCAATGCTCTCTTTCAGAAGAAAGGTGCATAGACCTTTCTGAGCGGAGCTGTGTGATAAGAAAGCTGGATGTGCCTAGATGGTTGACTTACTGAAGAGGGAAAGCCCACATCTTGGATGTGGTGATGTGGGTGGCACCAATCAACAGGCTTGTAGGCTCAGTGGCATTAAAAAATGAAAGAAAAGGAAGTCTCACTTTTGCCTCTTCAGACGCACTCCGGTCTTCACCATTATGTTTGATTGTTCATCTCTAGGCTGCCAATGCAGACTCTTCAGCCTTCTAACACAGACCCCTTGGTTTCTGGGTATGGACTTGCAGAGAGTCTGCAGCAAAGTCCAGGTCTTTCTCTCCAGAGATGGCCCTTTTGCATTCTTCTACTTCTGACTCTGCAGGCAGCCACTATAAGCCTGCCTTGTAATATGTATCCTCTACGAACTCTGATATAAAATGAGTGCTCAGGAAGCTTAGTGCAATCATATGAGAATATACAGTACTGGGGGTGGTGGGGGAGGTTATTTCTGAGTAATGACTCATTGCTGAAGGTTTTAGAGAATGGAAAGTACTATGGTGAATTGTAAAGACAATGCATACCTGTAAAGTTAATTAGAAATTATGTGACTTATGCTGGTCTTGTAAAACATATAATAGATACTTAACTCAGTATCCAGAGTAGTGAACTATATGATGGTTAGTCTAAGCCCCATCTAAATGTTACTGATATCTTGCCTACTCTTATTTCCCCTCTTCATTTTCTCTAATTCATGTCATTTTGCCACATTTTATATATATTATTTTTCCTGTATATATGTTTATTTACGCATTATTATTTCAAGTATATTCAAGATTTTTCTCATATGAGATAAATAAGGTAAAAATTAAATTTAAACAATCATTGGGTTATTATTAAGTCAAAGAATCATACAACTTTGTAGAATTAATTGACTGACATTTTCTTATCAGTGTGTGTGTTAGTGAGCTTTCTTTTACTAGCATAAAATACTTGATGTACATAATTTAAAAGAGGAAGAACTTATTTTGGCTCACAGTTTGCTAGGTTTCAGTTCAAGGTCAGCTGGATCTGAGAGAGAAATGTCATGGTGGAAGGGCATGGTAGAAGGAAACTGCTTATCTTGTTAGAAGAAAAAGAGAGAAAAGAAAGAGAGGCAGAGTAAGAGACATAGCCTACAAAAGTATACCCTCTCATGCTCTCCATTCAGCTATGAACTCATCACTGGAACAACCCAATTATGATGAGATTAGCATCCTCATCATCCAGTTGGCTTCCCTATTTCTGAATACAGGAGACTTTGGGGATACATTTTAGACCTATACCATAGAAGTGTCACTTCAAACTATTAATAAAGTGTCTTTGATCGCTGTTTCTCTTAGTAAATCAGGCAATAAAGCCAGATAGGTAAGTGGACAAATCCAGCAACAAACATTTCATGAGAGCCCTCCTACACAATGCACAGAATTGATTTCTCTGGTATAAAAGTGAAATGTGAGCCTTTGCTGCAAATGTCTACAACTAAGAGACAAAGCCATGAGTATTCATTGTTTATCAGCAGAGAGGTAAGGGCAGAGCATGGATCTGCTTGGTGACCACTCTCTGCTTGGTGACCAGTAGACAGTACAGAGCCAGAGAGGAAGAAATCACTGAGGGCCACATCACCTTTACATCACAGGATTCAACAGGGCAAACAGGTTTCTACTCAGAGACCACTCATCAGTCTACAATGCAGAAGAGGCAAAGCATCTCCCTGTCTTTGCTCCCTGAGCCCAGAGTGACAGCAGAGAGCTCTGTTCGGAGAACAGCAGCAGAATAAAGAATCCCAGGCTTGGCATAGAGGGGACAAGAAGAGAAAAGAAAAACCTGATCCTCCCCCTCTGTTTCTAAGGCTGCAGGGGAAGGATAAGGATTAGGAGCCAAGGCTAGCAAACATGGGAAAGGCAGCAAGCCCTCCATTAAGATGTGACATTCTGGAGAACAAGGACAGATCTGACTTGTGCCTGCTGAATTGAGAGGCAGAAGGCACTTGTAAGTGACAAAGCAATCACACAAAGGCATAAGATACAATCAGAGGTGTCCATCCACGAAGCTCTTGTCTTTTCTTGGTTCAGGGAGGGGGCTCCCTAAGGTATCTGCTCTATATTTACCAGCTGTTATTTCTCGTATTCATTTCCTGCATCAGCGCTGGGAGCAAGTCCGATATAGGTAGAAAATAGATTGCTCCAGGTGTCCAGGAACTCAAACTTCCTGTGTGCTGTGGAATAAAGAGCATGGGGATCTAAAGAATCTCTCCATTTGCTGCCAACTTCTGTTAGGAAAACGATGGTCCCACCTGGGCAGCACCCTGGGAGCAGCCCCGGCCTCTGTGCTGGGCTAGCTGTGTACTTGGATGACTCCCCTCCATCTGGCTGGGTTCACCAATGGCAGCTACAGTTCAGTTCTCCTTGCCTTGCTGTCCTGCCCCCCTAGTTCCAAACCTCTGCCTCTCTTAGTCACCCCATGCAGTCCTAGTGCAGGTTTTTCTATTACAGGATTAACTCTTTATTTTTCATCTTTGTGAATGTAGAGGCAAAAAGAGCTGTTGACTAGGTCATCAGTTCTAGTATTAGAAAATCAGTACATGAACATTCTTGTCAGCATTTGTCTCCAATTTTTTTTGTTATGTGTGCACGTGGTAAGAAAATTACGAACGTGCACTCCAAGGTTGGTTTCACAAATGGTACCTATTGTGCAAATACCTTCTTCATAGGAAACATTTTTAAAGGTAAAGATTTCAATGGCTGAAATGGGAAGAAATTGAGAAGTGCTTTTGCTCCACAGCCTCTTTTGGAAAAAACTACACTGGAAATGGAAATCATCAGTCCTAACTCCTGTCATCATCAGGTTTGGGTCCCTTTGAGGACACTCAAGCGTCCTGCATAGGACAGTACTGAGTATATAGTGTCACTTCCCTACGAGACTGCCCCCTGTAACCTAGGGTGATATCTGAGTCCATCCTGTATCACTTGTGTCTCACCCTGTGCCTGGTTTATGGTCAGTACCACTGTGACAGAAACACTGTGTCACACAAAGACCATCCAACTCCAGGAAGCTGTTACCTCTTGGGTTCACCAACTTCTGGGCAGCAGGTAGGCTGAGGAGTGGTGAGGGGCCCAGAAAGAAGCTATCATAATGTTTTCTGGTCTTGTTCACTATTGCTGGCTCACATTTCAAGGTGATTAGAGTAATAATTTTAAGAAAGAGTTGGGCTACCTAAGAACTTATCAATCTTTAAGTGTAAAAGTAAATTTCAGGCAAGATCAATGCATTCATGACAGTTGCTTCTAAAGCCAAGAGGGGCCTCTACAAAGTTAAATACTTCCTTATTCAAAGCACATTTTAATGATTTTTCTGTTTTCTTTTATACTTATAAAAGTATGATTCACATGCAAATAAACATTTGAGAAATGTAACACAGTGCAAGGAATCAAAAATAACCTATGAGCCACCTAACTCCAATTCTTGTCTGCTATAGAGACTTCATGTTCACCTTCAGGGAAAACAAAGCAGAGATGGAAGGAAGAGAAAAGCGAATGTTCCATTAGTCATGCATACAAGAGACTCAGTTGATTTATATCCAGCCAATAGACACGCAGCCTCTCGGGCTAGTGCTAGGCCCTTACCAGTCAGAGCTATGAGTTTGCCCCCAGAGAATAAAGAATTTGTCTTTCATAATCATTAGAGATGTATGAGATAAATTTTTAAAATGTAACCCACCTACAAATAAAGACTTTCAATATTTTGCTTGAATCAAAAAATATAAAGAATATATAATAACTGAAAAAACAGAAATGAGAGCAGAGTTCAACTATAAAGAAAAGTGATCTGAGTTAATATTTTTCCCAAACAAGGAAACTAAAGATGTAAAATAAGTGAGTGAGGGTATGTATGAGCAGTTTCACTGCTGCTGATTTTATTAATATTCTCCTACATATCACTGAGATTTAATGGCAGAGTAAATGAGTTTGGGCATTATTCTTCTCAGGCTGTGTTGACCTGAATAACATTTGAGAATAAAGTTTCAAGAGATAATTACTATTGATCCATTGATTCTTGCACTGAAACTAATTTTAGGTTTACCACACCTAAATAGCGTGACAGTGCCCTGGAACAGGACTAATATGACACGGAATCCATCTTAAGGAGCTCAGTCTACCAGAACCAGACAGAGAGAAGTCATTGCAACGAAGTCCTTGCAAGCAGCCACCACTCTGAGAACCAAGGAAAATGTAGGAAGAAGCCAGCAGAGCTCCACAGAAAACAAATACTCTGCTGAGTCTTGGATTGGCTGAATGACCAGGGCTGAGGGAGGTCCCCAAAGGTGTTGCTGAGTAGTGCAGAGAACCTGGGACACTGGAAGAGTCTGGCCAATCCTGAGTATGGGCACATGGATGGGTAGCGATGAGGGACAGCAGAACAAGACTGGATCAGTAGGCTAAAGCCCCACACAGGACTCTAGGCAACATGATAGGGACTGTGGAACTCATGCAAGTAACAAAGGAAGTCCATTAGAGGGTGTGGAAGTTGTTCCCACAGGGGGAGAGGGGTGGATAGATATAGGAAAGATAGTTGTTAGGAGGTTGTTTCATGGCCAGGAGTGAAAATGGGAGGGAAGGCTATAGGGAAAGACCTTGGAGCCTGGCTACTGCCACCCACCTGGCTGGGTGTCACAGACAGGAGAAGGAGAGATGTCCTCAAACAGACAGATATGAAGCAAGCATCTCCACATGGGGTCTGTTCTTTATGGAAGGAAGAACAGAAACTTGCATGCGCCTGACTCATGGAGTGGTTATTGCTGTGTGGCATCCCCAGGAGCTGCTGCAAACCCCTGTACTTCCTAACTCCCCAGTTCCCTTGACCTTGGTAACAGAGGGAACCCTAAGCCCTTTGAGCATACATCAGGATTTGAGTCTTCAGGTGCAATTTGAGAGGGCAACATAGGAAGTGTGACCATTTAGATTTGTCTTCAAAACTGTTACTGGTAAGATCCAAATCTGTTGACCTTGAAGTGGATCCTCTATAACATCCTTATGTAAGAGAATAAACCAGCCAGGTCTCAGCTGCTTCCTTTCCAAAGCCCTGTCAGACTAAGGGATGCCACATACAGTGGAATAGATCATCAAGACCTTCACCAGCATCTATTTCCATTCTGCAATAGAGCTTGAGTAGTCACTATGCTGCAAGCTGTCACGGATGATCAGGATGCCCACAAGGGTCCAAGAGCAGCCATTACCACGTAGAGGATGGTACTGTCACAGAAGCCTGGCAGTTACTAGTTCTGCAGCATCCTGTTGGCCTCCTGCCTGCCTCCAGAGGGCACAATCTCTGGCTGCTTTGTATACTCTCTGCCTCCCCCTCACCAACACCTGAACCAGGCCTGCTAACAGCTGGACACACCAACAGGAAACCTTCAGGAGGGGCTGCCAGAGCACTAGCCATTACTGGGAAACCATGGAGAGCTCTGGGGTACTAATAAGTAAGAACCAAGGGGCCAGGAACATGGTAGCTCTGGGATATCATCCTGGCTGGAGAGGCAAGGAGAAAGGTGGGAGATGCCTACAGATGGGCTGTATTCATTCATTCGTTCATTCAACCATTCACCAATATCTGTTTTCTGGGGACCTAATGTCCAACACAGATAACCCCTGGGGACATACTCCTGAGTGAGCGGGACAGCTATAAATCTTGGCAGGCTCCAGGAGACAGCAGAGTGCTGTGCAGACATGTTGCTTTGTCATGGAGCGCATGGAAGGCTTCAAAAAGGAGAAGCCCACAACTTAAAGAATGAAAGGATTAGACAGATGATGGGGTAGAGCTGGAAGTGGCCCCAGGGCACTGGCTAGTGGAGGAAGAAACAGGCCCAGGCATCTGTAAGATGTCATAGGGAACAAGACTGCTGCCCTAGGCCACTGCATCTGACCCTCCTAAAGGTTACTAAGTAAGTAGTGGTTTGGTTGAACATATGAAACTGCCAATTTTCTAGGTAAAAAATAGACAAATATCAGCAATTTTACAAGTTCAACCTAACCAACATGCCCTGGCCTTTCTCCTAAGTCAGTTTCCCTCCTAAAGGACACTGTCATGGGAAAGAGGAAGAGAACTATGCAGCAAGGGGACAGTGATCCTCAAGGACACACAAAGGCCATGAGATGATGCTTGGGCATAATCCTAAGGAAAGCTGGCAGCCACATGCAATGTCAACCTTGTGCTGAAAGATACCCCCTCAGGACTGAGCACAAGGGCAACACCGGAAGTGTGGCCTGCAGTGACTGAGATGGTCACTCAGGAGCAGGGTGAAAGTAGCCTGCAAAACAGGACTCAGGGACATGTGGGACAAGAGGGCTCCGACCCTCACAGCAGGGTAGAGGCCATGCATCTAGTTGGCATGCAGTAGGAGGAGCTGTCATGGAGGGACAGAGGATGAGCTCTGGTGGGACTTCCTACTCAGCCCCCATAATATGGAGAAGGGAGGTTAGGAGAGAAAGCAAAGGAAGCTAATTGGCACAGACTGCCAATAGACCAGTCACCTTGAATGTGAGATTTAACTAGATCTTCTTCATCCAGAGCTGCGGCAGGACAGGCTGCCTGTGGGCAGTTCTCTGAGGGAGCCATTCAAGTTCAGAGCCGCACTCTAAACAGGTGTCTCTCTGTCAATGCTCATGTTCCTAGGGTTAAAACTGCCCACTTGTTAACCTTTGTTACTTGTGGTATTTATGATGGTTATGCCTAAAACAAGATGGTAGCTAGGGTTACGATCAAGAGGAACATGTCAGAAACCTGGCCCAGGACACTTGAGATGGCAGGAAGATTGCTCAGATTTAAGCCATGGCTCACATGGATGTCCCTGGGCCTCACTCTACAGACCCTCTTGGTCACAACTCCTCCTCAAGTTCTGGGACTGTGGAGGTGGGGAATGGTTAGTCTTTGGGGGAAGAAAGGATCAGATTTCCAGCCTGAGAGCATACCCTGCATCCTCAGGGTGAGTACCATGCTCTCCTGGATGAAGAGGGTTCAGCACAGCAGCCTGCTCCCAACATCTCTTGCAGGAGAAGCCTGTGTCAGCCTATGGCATTATCCTAGCAGACAGGTTTCAGGCAAAGTCTATCTAACGACCTACTTAACAATTTCCAAAATAGTAGCAAAACGTCTCCATAAAACCAAACGACTCCCAGGGAAGAAAGCACATACTACATTCTCGTACTTGTTTCCTTAATTGGGAACAGATCCCGGTGGCTGGGATTTATTTTCAGAAGTACACATCCACAGAAACCAGAAACATCTTGACAGGCTGCAGCATCCCTAATGGTTCTCAACTCTGAATTCCTAATTGAGTTTTTTTAAAAAAAAAAGGCAACCAGGAATTTTCACACTGGTTTTGATTCAGGATTCAAAACAGAACCTATGATGTACATTTCTATATTGTTCCAAGCCATGTATAAACTGGTTCCCAATCCTTGAGAGCCCCTCCTTGAGACTGAAAAGAAAGGAGAAACAGATGGAGGCATGAAGTCTGAGTTCAGTGTACCAAAGAATGTTGTTCTCCTATTACTAGACATACAAACTATCCTATGTTCTCTCCAAGACATTTTTAAATAGTTTAATCCATTTGCTACTTAAAAGAGGAGACCTAGACTGGGAGTTGTTTGTACAGCACCTGTTCCTTCCTGCAGGAGATTGAGAGAACTTTTCAGTTTTTTCCTTGTTTTAATTTATTATAGAAATTGACTATCCTTTTTCATTGCTTAAACTAAATTCCAATACAACAAAGCACTCAGACATACCATGGAGTCTGTAATGCAGAAACCATCTCCTTACCTGAGCAGTTTGTCCTCAAGCATCTCCATGTACTTCACAGTGTTTCCCTTCACATTTGCTTCTGCAAAACAAAAATCCACAGTGAATGTACTTGCAGTCAGAACTGAACAACACTCAGAACTAGCGAATTAAAAGTCAAGACCAAAGAACCATAGTCAAGCCATAAGAATAGTAGCATCCCATGTTGGATAACACTCAGACCCAATGGGGGTGCCACCTGAAATCCTGCATTGGGAAGGATTCTGAAGCTCTAGGTCTTTTTGCAAGGACAGTTACAGATGAAGGATGGGGTGTTACTGTGCTGCTCTGGCTTGATTTTTCTCTAGGTGACTTGCTGATAGTCTACCACTGATTCACAGGACCCTTCCCACTAGGCAGCCTAGGACTAGGTTGTAGAACATAGGGTAGAGAACTGAAAATTTGAAAATTTCTGTGACTATTAATCTTTTGGGAGAGTTGTTTTGTCTTGTTTTGTTTTGTTTTGAGGCAGGGTCTCACTGTGTAGTTCAGGCTGGCCTTGAACTCAGTAGGTAGCACAGGCTGGTCTCAAACTCACAGGGCTCCTCTTGCCTTAACCTCCTGAGTGCTGAGATTACAGGTGTGCACCACCACACCTGGCTGTGACTGTTAATCTTGATTGTCATTTTGATTGTGTTGAGGCAATTGAATTGTGAGGGCACTGACTTCATGTATTAATCTATTAGAGAGTTAATATCTCAATGGGCTTATTAGGAGGTGGGGCCTAATTGAATGGAGGGGTCCCTGGGGGTATGGTTTGGAAGGGTGTATCTTATCCCTGGTCCTTTTTTCTCTGGTTCTTTCTCTCTCACTCTGCTTCCTGGTTACTATAAGGTGAGCAGATTTATTCCTGCACATCCTTCTACCATGAAGGGGCTGCTCTGGAATTAACCAACCATGGACTAGAACTTCTGAGACCATAAGCCATAATAAACTTTTCCTCCTTTAAGTTGAATATGTCAGTAATTTTGTTTCAGTAAGGAAAATATGACTAATATAACTTTCATCCTACAAATGAACCAAGAAAAATCACTAGTGGTAGCAGAGGTCTGTGGACCCATTCACTAAGAAGCAAGCATGACTGCATGATCGTCCAGTGAACAGGAATTTTCCACTTACTTCCAGTGCCTGAGAGATGAGTCACTATTCAAGTGAACTCAGTGCATCCTAGCCACCACAAACATGTTGAGGGAACCCATTATCACTATGGTTCAGAAGTCCAAAGAGGTACCTTACTAATAAGAAACCGTGGCTTGTTCTACAAGTTCTGATTCCTTCTGTTTCCTTCTCTGAGAACTGAATGTCTTCTTTTGTCAGTTGTAACCAAATGAGATACATATTCACTGTGCTCAGAGGTTTTACTTCAAGTGGTGGCTATACTACTGATGGTGCTGCAACTTCTCTTACTGGTATAGCGGGATTTTATTTTATTTCAACCAGTACTTATTTTCAGAGGCAGTACATGCCTAAGAGCCCACCAGTTCTCTAAACTTGGAGAATGAGCAAGAGCAGAAGCCAAGCTATGCAAAGTGAACCACTGGAAACTGCTTTGTGGACTTAGGATCCATTTTAGTTAGTATTCATATGTGGTAAGATGAGGGGTAGATATGCAACTTTGGAGTTAGAAATATACTCTGAAATTCTCTACCGCAAAACTAGATATAAATTAAAACAACTAATTCTGGCTCATATCAACAAAAATAAAGAGAAAGTTGTACAACAAAAGCAACTGTTATGTTAGTCTCTTATCTGATTGATTTATGCTACCCCAACCTACAAACTTAGTTGTGCAAAGTACAGTGTTATCTTGTTTCACAAACTTAATTCTTTCCATAATTCTCAATGCAAACTGAATTGGACAAGAACCAAATCAAATTTCCCCATAAGGTCGACATTGAACCTAAGCATTGAATTTGATTCAGTTCTCATCCAATTCGGTTTGTGATCAAAATTGTGGAAAGAATTAAGTTTGTGAACTAAGGTACCACTTTTATCTTTCCAAATAAATGAGTGAAGTGCAAGTATCCCTCAGTATCCACGAAGAACAATAATAGGATCCTCCAGAGATACCAAGATCCGAGAACCTTAAATACCTTATATAAAATGACATAGCATTTGTATAAAATCTGAACAGACTCTCTTATATACTTTAAATTGTCTCTCCACTACTTATGTCTAATGCAATGTGAATGTCATGTAAATAGTTGCTATATTGTATTGTCTAGGTAATAATGACAAGGAAAATGGTTTGCAGATGTTTAGTAAAGGTATAATTTTTGTTTTGAAATCTTCCATCTAAGATTGAGTATGTGAATGCCGATCCTATTGATATGGCAGTCCAACTGCCCTGTATGTTACCCTCTACTATGTATCAAGTGTTGTATGAGCATAGGAATTTGGCTATTGTCATGCAGCTTAGGAAGTGGAGCTTGCTCACTGGTTAATTGGAAGCAAGCGAAGCCAGTTCCAAATGTCCCCACCAGAACTGCTTTTGCCATGTCCCATGCTAGCCACATGTATGTGTTGCATGCTATTCTCATAGTTCAGGTGAGTCAGCTGGCAGAACCAACACAGGTCCCTCCTTCTGTAGAGCTTACGTTCTAGCAGCAGGCATTGATAAAGACTAATCATGAAAATTCCATAGACAGTGGTATGGGAATTTAAAGAAAGGTCAAATGGGGTGTACAGGGGCATCTGAGAAAGCATCACTGGGAAGATGGCATCTGAGTAAAAGCTTGCAAAGTACTGGGGAGAAAGCCCACTTCCATCCTAAAAAGAACAGAACAAGTGGGAAGACCAGCCAGGCTAAGGGTCCCAGGAAAGGGGCACACTGGGGTGCTCCAGTGACATGCAGCTGGAGCCTAGTGCTCCACAGGGAAAAGAGAGGACAGCAAAGAAAGATCTAGATATGATAGTGCCACTGAGGCAGTTTGCTGTCCCAAAACATGTTGACAGCAATATTCTAGTCCTCCAGGGAAAACTTCCATTCCCTATTAAAGCAGTGAAACCCATTTCCATACCCTTGAACCTGAATAGACTGTGAGACTCCAACCCACCGAGTGTGATGGAAAAGACTCTGAGTCATTTATGAGGTGGCTAGAATCCAGCTCTGCCTAGTGCTTTCTCCTAGGAACTCAGCCACCATATGGTGACCAATGGAGAAGCGTCCATACACAGGCATGAACAGGCTGTGAGATGGGCTGTCCCTTAGATGTGAGGGAACTGAACATCACAGAAATGAGATAAGCCAGCTCTGCTGTACCCGCCCAAATTCCAAACCCAGCAAGTTTATGCACACAGTAAATGGTCATGTTAAGTCAGCAAGTCTGAGGTACTCTGTCACACAGCTGCAGTGACTGGAAAGCTAGTGAGAAAGTTCTGCGAGTTCTAACGTGGCAGAACAAACTGGATTGACTCATAGCTATGACACGGGGAATGGATGGTGGGAGAGTGGGTTGGGAGCAGGAGACATGGGGGTTAGTTCCATCTGGGGAGAGGGATTGGGGGATCGCATGGTGAGGAGAGCTGATCCTCACCATCACAGGCCACGGCTGGCACCCTACAGCAAAATGCAGGTTAATGAGAGAAGGACATTACAGGGCTATTTCACCGAAGTTTTCCATGAAGCCAGAATGGAATGAAGACCCAAAGACCCTGGGGAAACAGTCTATGCTTCAAATTAGTAACACATGAACAGTATGGACAGAAGTAACTGCACAGGAGAAATGTGACCCAAAGGTGTGAAAGTGGGGGGCTTTGTAAAGCATGTCTGCTCAAATCCTTCCTAGCTCCCCTGTATGGGATTCTTTTCCTCTGCGTGTAGGCAAGACACCTGTCCATGTGAGGGTTTTCTGACCTACTTTCTGGGGTACAGGTGACAGAGTTTCCTTGTGGCTAGCTTTCCTTCCAAAAGAAAAGGTAAATCAGGAAGACTGTTGTGCTTCTGTAGCATCCATGATGCGACATTGTGAGGTGGCATGACAGAGACTTATACCAGGGTGTCCGCAGGGAGTGATAGCAGGAAGATTTTAGTCACTTTCAAGGTAGAGATGATAGGGTTTCCTGGTGGGCTGAAGGTCAAGTATGAAAAAAGTCAAGAATGATCACAGGATTTGTCCTGGGAAAAACAGTTGTCATCAACCAAATTGGGAAGAGTTATAAGCAAAATCAGCTTGGAGTAGCAAAGGTCAGGTCTGGCTTCATTAACTTTGAGAAGTTTGTTAGATACCCAGAGAGAAGTGCACTGTGAAACTGAGTATCTGAATATGGAATCTGGGAAGGCTCCAGAGTGCACAGAGATGTTTGGGATACACTGGCATTTGAAGCAACAAGGCTGAACAGCATGGCTTAGAAGGGAGAGTAAGCAAGGGCAGGCGATTACATTTTCATTGTGACAGCACTTACCCCAAAGGACAAACAGCATCTGCTGTTAGGGAAAAGAAAAAGGAGAAACAGGACAGGTTTATTTCAGAACAAATTTGAGAGGGATCACTCTAGCACTAGAGACCAGACCAGCCTCTCATACAGGCAATGGGATCTTTTGTAGGGTCATGTGAAAGGGGGAGTTCAGTGATCAGGAGTTGTGGCTCCCTGCTGAGAACAAGGTTTAAAAGAGCACAAACAGGGCTGCCCAAGGACGAGGCTTGGAAGGTGCAGGGAGTAGTGGTTCCTATCAATAGCAGGGCTGCTCCGTGTTATAAGTCCCCAGAAGCAGTTGTGCCAGGAAGGGCAGTTAGAGGGGTCTCTGATCAGGATGGCACTGGATTCCTTCACCTCCAATGAGGAAAATTTATCAGTGTATGTTTAGAAATAATCCAGATACTTCCCAAACTAATGCTTTTGTTAAGAAATCAAATGCTAAATGCTTGATTCATCCAACATCAAAAGGGACAGCTGGAGACATGCCAGATATGCTCGACCTGCCCAGAATGTCTGGACAGTTTCCTGTGCAACCCATGGGCCTGGAAGGCACCACCTCCCGGACCCATATGCAAACTACATTCCGTGGACACTAACTGCTTCCCAGAGATGCAGCCCAAAAGTGCCCTGCATGGGTCCCTGGGTTAACTCACAGACTTCACAATAGGCCAGAACTGCAGACTTAAAGTATCCCAAAGAATGGGCCCCAAGGCACACTGAGACCTGGCTTACCTTCTCTTCTTCCATCCCCTCCTCCCCTCTTTCCTACCTCCTGGAGTCCCACAGATTAGGCACTTTTGAGATGAACGATGATTATAAGACTTGAAAGGGTGCTGCTGAAAGTGATGGCAAATGCTACAGGAAATATTAAAGGAAGCAAGGAAGAGGAGACCCCAGGCCTCCTGGATGGGGAGAAACTAACGATTTATTTTTTCCCATTTAGCAAGCAAATCTAATATCCAGAGTCAGGCTGTATTATCAGAACTGAATTCATATAATTAGTTTGATGAACCCAATTAAACAAAAGCTGATTGATAATTAGATGCAGTAAATCTGCAAAAATATTTAGCAGACTGTGTGCCACAAACAAAATCGATGCTACAGGTATTTATTCTGGGTCCCACTTCATGCAAGGCACTATAACTGGCACTAGTTAAGTACACAAAGGATCTGACATCAAAGGACACAGAGGTGGGTGATGGTACCAAAATCTAACATAGATTTCTTCCTGGAGGACACAGCAATGTTATCCATAAATCTTAATCATAGCCAAGAATCCAAACATACGCTAAAGTCTGATGGAAAAAATGGCCCAGCTACCCAGCAATATCCTTTTCAGAATAAACAAGGGAGTAGGAGAAAGAGGAGCAGGTCCAACTGGGTGCTTTGTTGGTCCAATGAAAAGCTATGGGAACAGTTCAGGAAATGAGTAACAGCCAGACAGACATGCTACGAAATTTAACATAGCAGTGCTTTGGAGGTGCCTGCTCCATTATTCTGGATGAATAACAAGGGCATCATCATCAGAAGAAGAGTACAATATGCTCTCAGGTTTGAAAGTGGAGCCTCAAGCAATCTCAACAGTGTAGCACTGATTGCAAATTTTGTCAAACAGAGCCATTTGTGGAATTTTTAAAATAATGTAAGTGCCAGATAACGTCTGGCTTGTTTTTACAAAAATAAATTATTAGATTTCAAAGATTAATATTCATGGATCATTTTGGATGAAATTAGTACCCTTTTAGTAAAATCATTCAGAAGAGATGAAAAGATGAGGGAGGATTTCTGAATTCTAAGAAATTTTCAAATATGTAAGATACTATTTTGTCTTCAAATTAATGAAGAAATTCTTCTTTGAGTGATTAAATCACTCACAAAAATGAAGTAGAAAGCTGGAGACCACAAAAATCCGGGAAAGTCAGCAGAACAGAAAGATGGATTTGCACTAACATTTTCTCACAGTTGGGGTAAAATAAATCTGTGGAGCACCTTGGAAGCTGATGGATCCTTTTCAGAATGTCATCCTACATAAGTCAGGCTTCCCTCTCAAAGGAGGGATGCAAACACCAGCAAACACCTTTATGACCTATCCATTTCCCTGCTCATACTAAAATGATAGTACCACATTGGAAATAGTGTGTGGAAGGAATTATGTTATAATACTTCAGCTAACATTTCCTTGAGCACTTTCTATGTGTCAGGTGCTGTTCTGAACACCTTGTCCTAAAGACCGGTTAACAATAATATCTATGAAGCAGCTCTATTCTTATCCTCATTTTACAGGTGATCAACTGGAGGGGCAGCAAGGTTTGAAGTCACACAACTAATGGGGAAAGTCCCAGAATTCCAGTCATGCAGAACAAGACTTCAACTGTTAAGTGTTACAATGGAGAAGAACACACATATGGGATGAATGCAGGTGAAATGTTAGCCCCACAAAATGATGCAGGTATTAAAAGAGCAAATTAAAAGGCCCACCAAAGGCTGCACTACACAAAGTCAGAGTTAATAAAAACACTGGCAATCGCAAAATATAGCCATTGACAAGTGGAACCTTCATTGGGTATAAAGAATAGGAAAGAAGGTTACTAACACATCAGCATAAAATAATATTATGCAGCATAAAATAATATTAATATTATGCAAATATATACATATATATATATATATATATATAGAGAGAGAGAGAGAGAGAGAACCCAAAAGGATTTCAAAAGAGGTTGTAATCAATGTGAAACACATTAATAATTTTCTTTTTTGTCATTTTAAAAATTAGTTTTATTGGCACACTTTACACATACATAATGATCTTATCCATTGCAAGGAATTTACACTTATATATAATGTATCTTGATTCTTTTTTCCCATCCCTTCGCTCCCTTCAACTCCACTTTCCCTGCTTATTTACAGAAACTTTATTTCATTTTTTCCTTTTATTCTCTGGATTTTTTTCTCTTCCTTTTCTTCCTTTCCCCCTCCCCCTACCTTATTCCTCTTCCCATTTGAACATTCTCTTCAAGTTCAATTTTCAGCAAGTTTAACAATATGTGTAGTTGTACAAGCAGTTATTTGCATCTATGCACTTGATATGTTATTACCTCATTTCTCTGTTGTCACTGTGTGGCAATTCTGGCTTAGATTCTAGAGCTCTCGAGAGAGAGAGGAGTGCAGAGTTAAACGGATGTAGTCCTCCCCAGGGTTCTGCCTACTCATTATAAATCCTCTAGGAACAGAACCAAATAAACACACCATCACCAAGTGGGGATTCACTTCTCACCAGCAGATGCCATTCTATGTGTGATTGTCTCTGTTTTCACAGGACATAATTCAATGTGTGACTATCTCTGTTTTCCTCTGATGTTGTAAGAGATCTACAGAGAGAAGGCAAATGATCAGATATGGGTCCTACAGAATGAGTAAGTGATAACAAGGAAAAGGTTCTTCCTTGGAATTATACCTGACACTCTCTGATACACTCAACTAATACCTTTTTATAGCAGGTATGCATCGTACAGAATGAATACACAGTAGCAAAGGAAGGGATTTCTCCTCGAGGTTATATCCAACCCTCATTCATACATTTATTACTTTTCACAGCCAACCACATGTCAGATTCTGTGCTTGCACTGGGGCTACCTTGGGCTTGAGAAAACCAGGCCTGTGATAGGAAGTCACACACAGGGGACTCTGAAAGCAACAAGTTAAACTCAGGTGGCAGGCACTCTGGGGGGCTCAAGGTGGGACACTTGGCCCAGTCTATGGAGGTTAAAAGTGACTCCAGGAGGAAGGGATGAACTGGAGATCTTAAAGGATTCTCCATGCTTGTTAATGCATGAGAAGCACAGGTAGTCTAAACCAGTAATTGCTTATACAGTGAGATTGATGCTTGAGATTTGTGCTCTAGAATATCAGGCATTGAATTCATATCACTTTGGAATATCTCCCAGTATTTCCAAGTCATTTTTCTTGAGCTGGCATTTTGATTACCTGGATCCCACACCTAGAGGACACACAGGTGCTGTGGACAGAGGTGAATCCAAAGACATCTGCCAGTGGGCATGGCACCTTCTCATTCTCCCACTTCCCCTTGGGTAACATGAGTGAAGTTACTGTGCATGATGTCTTCATGTTGGCAGAGGCACAAAGTGCAGAGAGAGGGAGAAGCTCTCTCACAGCTGCTGTGGGACTCCACTGTCTAGGAACAGTAGAAAACGAATGCTCATGCCCGTGAGCACTGGCCCACAAGGTTGGCCTAGTGGGATGGTGCAAGTCTTCGGTTTTCCCCTGAGAAGCTGCTCTGGGAGAGCTGTGTTCAACTGAGATGCCCAAGGTGTATCTCAAAGACCAGACAATCTGATACTCGTGTGTAGAAATAGCTCCTTCTTAAAGAGGGCGGACAGAGGAGACAGGAGGTGAGCTCCACCAGACGAGAAACCACTTGGTATGTGTTGAATGCTGACACTATTTAGTACAAAAAGCTCACATTCCAGTTCCACCTGCTGTGCTTGTTACTAGTTAACTGGGCATTGCCCGATACTGTAATGCTCTCTCTCCCAGTTGAGACCACTCCTACAAGCCATCTCTAGATGCCCTTGAAGCGTACAACCTGATGAGTCAGCACTAATCAGCAACAGGAAGAAAAGCCAAATGCTCTCTGTGCAGAAAACAGGTCAGGAAAAACTCACACTACCAACTTCTCAGGTGCTCTACTTCCAGCCACACTCACCTTGCCAACTGGAGTGGAAGGCGGATGGCTGCCCCTCGCAGCGCTCCCTGCTGGCAGCCGCTGCCTCCCTGGGGCTGGTTTTCCACTTTCTAGGGCACATATGTCAGAATTAACCTAAACGTTAATTTACAAAATGTTTAAAGTTGTCTAGAATGCCATGCCTAGCAGAGTATGAGATGCAATAAAAAATATGGGTTATTTACATTTTCAAAAATTTCTTACAATAAAATGTTCTTTGCCATTCAATTCTCTCACAATACTCCACCATTAATGACATACACTTATGCCATTGTTCTTACTTATTTTAAAGCAGTTCTCAAAGTTGTCCTTTGTTTCTTCAGTTGCACTGTCACGGCTGCCTCTGTGTCCTAAATTGATTCAAAATGTTCATCCTTTGTGGACATTCTGACTTTACAGAAAAGCCAGAAGATGCATGATGCCAGATCCAGTGAATAACGTGAATGTGGACACACTGTAATGCTTTTGCGAATCTGCCTTTCCACTGGATGGCACTCAGAGCAGCACTCACTATATTTTTTTTATCCTATCTCATAAATACTTAGGACAGTGGACTTCTTGAATTGCTTAAGAAAGTGGCAAGAATGATGGCATAAGTAGGAATATTTGGAGGAAGATTAATGCCAGTATGTTTTACTGTAATAATTTTTATAAAAAAAAATTTAAACACACAGTAGACTTTTGGGTCATCACTTGTCTATTCCAGAACATATACTCTCATTTCCTGAACTTTTCCTTTCAACCACAGGCATCACATATCCAGGCACACATGTGCACACACATGATACATGCATGCAGATACATGTATATGCACAGATTTGCTAATCTTCATTCTTTGGAAAGAACAGAGAACAGAACAAGGGAGTTTTTTTCTAAAATGGAGTACTATCTTCTTAAGATACTTGGTGTAAAAAAAAAGCCCAAATCTGTCCTCAATCTTCTCAGACTCAGGAAAGTAAGCTCTCATCAGTATCTGCAGGATGTTTCTGTCTGCATCATCATTTTGTCTAATGCTCACAATAATGCTCAACATCTCTTTTGAGGATGAGGAGGCTGAGGGGAGCTATTTCAAGGAGTAAATAAAAAATTCAGACACATTTGAGTTTTATTCCAAAGACTGTTTTTAGCAAATACATAATATGGTTGCCCAGTTGTTATGAAACATAATCTGTGGGTTTCTCTGGAGCAATTCCAGACTTCACAGAAGGAGAAAACTTGTGTCTCCCTCTGAAGCAGGAGCTTTATATGTATAACTGGCATTGGCCTGAGCTCCCACCCATGGAAGAGGGTCCCACAACACTGGCAAGAAAACAAGACATGCTCCAGACAAGGAATACAGGCACAAAGGAAACCAGACTGGACTGTACGTGTGTCTCCCGTCTCCACGCCAGTCAGATACACCTGCTCCCAGCACCTGTACGGGTGTCAGGAGATGGGGAACCTTTGAGAGGTGATGCCTAGCAAGAAGTGATTTGGGGATCCAACATCCAACACCAGCTACACCACTGTGAGTACCAGAGCCCTGCTCACCACGCCCATCACAAGCACTATCTACCAGAAACTCTTCCTCTTTTCCTGGAAAATGGGTCTCTCCTTTTGCAAACTGATCTTTCTTAGCTCTGCTCCATGATTGCCACAGGTTCACCTCATACTCACGGGTGAGCAGAGAAGGAAATAGACAGCTCCAGCCTGGAGCTCATGTCTGTGGTCAACCCAGCCTGCCTCCAGGGGGGCTCCCAAAGACAACACAGCCCTCTCGCTCCAACACTCACACCATGGCTCTTAAGTTCCTACTGCATGGAGGACCCAGGACACAAAAAGCCAAGGACACTCAATTCCTTTCATGTAACGTGGTGTACTATTTGCCTATAACTGACACACATCCTTCATACACTTTAAATCATCTCTAGATGACTTACAATACCTACCACAATATGAATGCTATAGAAATTGCTGGTATGCTGTATTATTTGAGGAATAGTATCAAAGTAAACACTCCATACATGTTTGGTATAGACACAATATTTTTAATATCTTTGAGGCAAATTTGGTTGAATCTGCTGAAATTAAAGGAATGGATCTGGTGGTCAACTGTAAAAACAAAATAAAGCACCAGGAGCAAGCAGGAAGGAGGTATGGTAGGAATCAGAAAAAGAGAGATTTCAAAAATCTCACCTTTACACTTTTAAGTCGTCAAAACTGGCACAATGTCATAGAGCCATTATCCTTGCTTCTTGTTTTTGGTACAGTTGGGACATGGTATAAGCATTTCCATGCTGCGAGTTTGGTACCTAGTGTGGAGGTGTTAGGAGGTGGTAGGATTTTTGTGAGATAAGGCCCAGCAGAAAGCGACGGTCACTAGGCACTGGTCCTGACAAGGGATCAATGCTGGCCTCTCTGAATGCATTTGTTCCCTCAAAAGTGTGATGTCATGAAAGAGCCTGGCTCCCGGCCCCTCTCTGGCTTCCTCCTGTCCATGGTGTGATCTCCCCATGGGCTAACATTGTGAAGCTACCCACCACATGGCCCTCTCAGAGGCCAAATTGAGTGGGCCTGCTAATCTTGGACCTTCAGCCTTGGACCTCTAACTGTGAGCTAGACAGACCTTTTTCCATACTACCAAGCCTCAGGTATTTGAGGCAACAGCAACAGACTAATTCATCATTCCTGGTGTTGCCTGGCAGTTGTCCAGATGGCAGAAATCAGGATGAAACTGCTTTGTATTTGGACCACATAGATTTTCCCACCTCTGACAGACTGTGAAAAAGACCAAGGGAAATGGCCAGAGCAACCATAAAGATAGAGAAAGGCCAAGTTTGTTAGCCTGAGCACAACCCTAGGACAGAACTAAACATAGCTTTATCAAAGTAACCCCAGGGAATATGGTCCTTCATCTCCACTGCCAGTGAAACCATGCAGACAGCACCTTCTAGAGAGCACAGGCAGGGAGGCAATGCTGTTGCTGGGTAGAAAGGGTGCCACTCCCCTACCCACTCTCGAGCATCTGGGACTGCACTATGAAGCTAGGGTTTGCAGATCTGGCCACTCTGTTTCCTATTTCCATGCAGCAAATTTGAAAGGCAGAGAAGGCCTGGAATTCCATGGAAAACAGCACTCTCTCCTCAAGACTGCCACCTCCTACATTTGCCCTTCTCATTGCAGATGGAGCCCACAAAAACCTGCATAATCTCCTACATTGTCATGACGCACCCCCTATCCCAAGCCTTAGAATAAAATCCAGCCCCATCCCAAGGCTTGCTGGCACCGCCTAGCTGATCTTGGTATGGCCTCATCCCTGTCCCTCTCACCCCTTCTCATGCTGTGTGTTTCGTCTCATTCCACCCTCTGCCTGGCCAGCCCTGCTTGCTGCTTCCCCCTGAGGTGGCTTCTTATCCTACAAACCTCAGCTCAAATGTTTCTTCCTTTGAGAGTACTTCTCCTTCAGGAGTGAGTTGCCTGCCGCCCTATCTTTTCTCTCATCCTTGACTGGGGCCTCTGAAGTTCTTATAAAAACTGTAAATATTTGTGGTTTTTATTCTCTGTGTCTCCCACTAGAATTCAAGCTTCATGAGGACAGCATCTGTGGGCTCCCCACCCACATATGGGCTGTTCCACAGGGCGTGCCTGAACTTGCTCTTCAGGCCTAGCTCCTGATATCCCACTAGTTCACAAAACAGAGATCAGTATATTGGCAAACATCTGGGAGATAAGCACAGCTGATGGGCACACTGGTTTCCTTGGGAAGTGTCAGGGTCATGTGCACCAGGCACTGGCAAATGTAAGGGTTACTGGCTCTTGTCTAAGACACCAGAACAAGCTTGGCATGAAATGTTCAGCACTTGCCAAAAATTCCTATCCCAGAGGCACAGAGCAGCTTGGTGTAGGGATATCCATGGGCCTAAACATGGTTGTACCAAGTTCTAACCAGAGAATTCAGATTCAGGACCATAGGTGAAGCAAAGTCCAACCTGTCTGTTCATCTGGGTGCCCTTTTGAGCAGGCGACTATAAATCAGAAGCCCCTGCACTGTGCTAATACACGTATGACTGATGAGCATGTCAAAACAGGAAGAACAGGACAATTGGGAAGTAGGAGGGAGTGTCAGCACTCCCCACCCACCCCCGCACAGTCTCCACTGCAAGTAAAGACAGAAGTAGCAAATGTCAAGGTAAGGGCTCATCTTCCTTTTCAGTCTTTGACTTGGGAATTGTATTTGGGATGATGTCAAGGTGAGACTGAATGTGCTAGAACAAAGCTCAGAGACAAACAGCACTTACAAAAGCTTACTACAAGTGTCTTTTTCCTCCTTTCTTCTCTCCATCCTCTATCCCTCTATCCCTCCCTTCAAACTTCCCTCCACCTTTTCGCCGTCCCTCCCCTACCCCTGCTTCCACCCCTCCATCCCTCTGTCCCTCCCTCCATTCACCCATCCATCTCGCCATCTCTTCATTTCCTCTTCTTTCTATCTATTCTTCCCTCCCTTCCTCCTTCCTCTCACACACCCACAAGAGCACAAGGTCCATGAGAATTTAAAAATAGCCTAACATGGATTTCAAGGAGAGTAAACTAAATGAGTCCAATTTTCCATGCCTTTCATTTTAAATTATGCACTGAATGTCTAGAAGTATAAGACACAAGTGAGGAGGATTTAACACTGAAAATCTAATTTTCAAAAATTGGGTCCTAAGGCAGAACAGTGAGAATTCATTCACACATATAATTGCACCTGCAAATCAATACTGGCAGAACAAGTGCCCCATCAGCTGGGCACCGGCTGGCATGGGCTCACCTTGTGACAGAAAACTGGTTCACTGGCACAGCAGGTGTTTGCTGAGCTCCTGCTGGGTGCCAACCAGCACTGATGCACAAGCGGATGCTCTAAGCTCATGGCCTCTAGTATCTTGTGAATGAGTAAGGAAATCAATGTAGGTAACAAGGTCTTTATCACAGCCAGAGAGGGAAGGAGAGAGCCAGGACAGGAGAGCCATGTGCCCAAGTCAGGTGCTTCTCCCAGGTGCCACTGGACCAGTGGGTCAGAAACCTGCAAAGCAAGCAGGGAACAGGTAGGTAGCAAGAAAAGAGCAGCAGCCAGAAGCTCACAAGTACAGGTTGGAGAAGGGGAGCTAGTGCATGGGACACTGAACTTCAGGCCAGTGGAAGATGGAAGCCATCAAGAGAAAGAGCCAGAGAGGCAGTATGCATGAGCTGTGAGAGGTAGGGTCAGCACAGCAGGCAGCCAAAAAACACAACGGTTTAGAAGCTGATCTTCTGCAGGTATGGACATTGCTCACATAGGGGAGTGACGTGGCCAGTACCTAGTTTATAAGAATAATTCCCCTGCCATGCAAAGGATACCATGCACTCCTCCATGTAGGAAGAACAGGAGCAATGTAAGAGAAGTAGTTGGTTATTGTGGCCAAGAGGTAGGAGGCTGGATTCCAAAAGTTGGTGGCATGGAGCCAGGTGGTCTGTTGAGCCAGCTTGACATGGTGTAGCCATCTTGAGTCATAGCATGATGATTGCCCCAGCATGACCCTGATATTTTTTTTCCATATAGCTTCCCAGAAAATTGTAAATAAAACTTAGGACGGAACCCTGAGGTCAGGAACATAACACCATGACATTAACTTCAGATAAACTGAGTCCATTCAGGTTTAGGTGAAGTCACTGTGCTGTGACTTGTTCAGGCTGAATCTCAGGGATCTATTTGTTCTTGCTGCTGCCTAGAACCACACTTCTGTTAGTAACTCCCCAATACACTGTCCTCTGTGCCAACCTGGATCATCTGCCTCTTCAGTGTATAAAGTTGGTTTCATACACTGCAACTGGCCTGCTCTGTAACAGGTGGGTTGGTGTGAAAGATGTTTAGGAAACAGAACTGGCAGGACTTAGGTTGGATCATCCATCTACACAATACTTAGGGAGCAACTTTCTGGCAGCCAGAGCTACAGTAATGGGAAATAGAGTGAGATAAATGGATGTTGGTAAAAGTTCTTAGACCAGCGCCTATACTTGTGAACTATTACAATATAGCTTGCAAAACAGAATGCATGAAAGAAAACTGACATGAGCTGACATCCACGAAGGGAGGCAGATGATGAGTGAAGAAGTAAGTGAGAAGACAGCAAGCCCTGCAGATGCTGGAGACGGTAGTGTTAGGGGCAGGCTGCCATTTTTATGGGAGGAGGGTGTCTTGCGATGGTGACATTTCAGCCAAGGCCAGAAGGAGGTGAGATCACTCAGGCAGTAAGTGTCTCCATTTATGTCATGCCAATGGGCAGTGTGAGGGACACAGGGAAGCCCAGTAGAGGGAAAAAAGCTTACTTCCTAGCCCATGGACTGGGTGTGTCTTTGAGGTACCCATACAGAGTTGTGCAGTAGAAAGTGGTCTTAAGTAGAGTTTGGGGAGCTAGAGAACAGGGACCAGTCACAGATTTTATGATTAACTGAAGCTGAAGCCATTCAAGGTGGCTGGATTCACTCTCTACCGCCACTGCAACACATGCCAAAAACCCAGCAGTTTTATCACTCTTACTCTATTACTTTTTTACTCTTGCTCTTACTTTTCTGCAGGCCAGGAGTCCACCATGGTAGGCATAGCTGGCTCTCTGATTTACATTTCCCTGGCTGAAATTAAGGGCTACCAGGGCTTTCTTCCTTTCTGGATGCCTCAACATTCAATTTGCTTCCAAATCCACGCAGGTCATTGACAGACTCCAGTTGCTTCCAGCCATATGCTAAAGTCCCAGTATCCTCCTTTTGCTTCCTGAGACTGCCCTCACTGGGCACATTGAAGAATCCAGGGTTCTCTCACCATATCAAGAGCCATGATCCTCATCAAATCTGCAAAGCGAATGGCCTTGTGGAATAATATCTTCACGGGCTCATGGTATTAAGATGTGGGCTATTATTCTGCCTTCCACACTGGGTAAGTACAATAAACAAAAAAGATGACAGGAGAAAGAATCTCAAGAAACAAAACCTAAAAACTGAGCTGAGAAGGAGCCAGTAAAGATAGTAGAGATGAAGTGGTCAGATGTAGAGGAACTCAGGAGGACTTTCTGCAGAAGCTAGTGAAAATCAAGTCTCCAAACCAGCTATGGAATCAGGTGCTGCTAAGAGGGCTGGGGAAGAATGGCCTGGGTTTGCAATCAAACAGATTACCGATGATCTATAACTACCTTCACACACACATGCACACATGCACATACATGTGCACACATATTTAGAAATTCCTGCCAAACTGCTGGGCTCCCAGCCCCTCAGGGGTTCTAGGATGCCCTACTGAAGCTGTATCCTCTCCACTCCAGCTTTTCCTGCCCTCAGTGATCCCTTGCACCTGCCACTTGTTCAGATGCAGTCCACCACCTCTCAGAGAACAAGCACCAGCAGAGTTGGAGAGGGGACAACGTTTCCATGCTGCCAGGCCGGAGGGGTGCCAGGGCCTCACCAGCCCAACAGGCATGAGCCTGGTCTTGAAATAACCAGACAGACTTCCAAACTACAGGCCAATGCTCCTCCCATTGGAGGAAATGGAAGCTCTGGGGTGGGAGTGAGGGAGCAAAAGAACCGAGCCTTTTCTACTCCATTGCTGAAATTGATCCCCCGATACCTAATGCCTACAGAAAATCTCGTCTCCAGCCCCACGGGTGCCTGGCATTTGTTTTAAGTATTTAAAATGCATTAGGTTTGACACTAGAGTGGCTAATAAGTTAATGTCCTAGGTATTTAGGAGGTAGGTATAAAATTATTGGCTTAGAATGATCCCAGTGAAACCATTTCTTCTAACAAGATCATAAAATGCACTTTCCCAGTGAGTCATATATAACTGGCTCAACTATATAATCAAATGGGGATACAATTTAATGGAAGATGGAGCCTATTGGACTGTGGTTTGAGGTGTGATTTCTATCTCACACTGCTGTGTATGAGGGATTGTAGGACCTTTTTTCTGATACTCTTTCTGTCACTGGGCACAGAGATAAGCGCCCAGTTTATGCTTATCACAGGGACACATAATAAATATGTAGGTTGAATGATGACTCTTTTGATCAAAAAGAAGAGAAATAGGAAGTCTAAATCCAATTTCTGATTCTGCAGATAGTATCAGAAAAGCCCTGTTACTACCTTAAAATCCCATTAAGGTTCAAAAGGGGAATTCATTGCAAGGAACTGTGAAATTATGCTTCTTATGTTGAAATATAAGATGGTAATATGGGTGAAATATCCATAAACTTGTTATTAAACCTCAGATGTTGATATTCAGAGACTTATGAGACAGGGACGTCAGTCACTGTTTTACACTGTCACCACATGGTATCTCCCCCAAATCTTTGGGGATATGTTCATGTTTCCCAGCCCTGAAACTCATTTCTCTATCAGTTTTTCCCCTCTATCATTTTAATAATGCTGTTCTTTCTACAAAAAAAAGTGATGTAAGCCCTTCTTTGGGATGTAGAACACAATGCTTTCGATTCCTCCTTCTTCATGTGGCAGCTCTCCCTAAGTACCTGAAGGAGGGACAACAAAATTAAGCACCTAGGCTCAGTGGCAGATGTTGGGTGTAGTGCAAGACTGGGGTGGGAGACTCAGAACAAAGGCAGAAGGCTGACCCCAGGGCACAGCATCCAGTGATGCTGACTCTGTGTGCATAGATAATGCAGTTCCCAACTAGCACTAATAACAGCTTTCCTCACTAGCCTGTTAGTTTATCTTGGAGGCTACATCTTCCCAGACATGGCTTCTGTTCTGCACAGGCCTCCCTTCTCATGTAACACCAGGCACTGTGCTTACAATTTGGGACACTGCCATGAGGTGCCAGTACTGAGCAAACACTGGCTCCCACAGGTGTCAGCAATACATGGGTGGGGCCAGTAGTCAAGGTCCAAAGTGTACAGTAGGGTCCTCAGTGGAAAGTATGGTCACTGTGTGACAGGATAGCACAGACACTCTGTGCTCCCAAAGACATTTTAGCAGACTTTTTGGTTCACTCATTTAGTCACCAAGTCAGAAAATACTTATTTCTGCCAGGAACAGGTGAGTCAAGTTAGCTTCATAACCAAATCCTGTTGCGGTCACTATGCCATGAGTAAGTCCTTGGACATCTCCCTGCACACCCGCAGGCTGGCACACAACGAGAGCAGAAAGCAGCTGTGAGGAATCCAT
Organism: Cavia porcellus; assembly: GCF_034190915.1. Lineage (NCBI taxonomy): Eukaryota > Metazoa > Chordata > Mammalia > Rodentia > Caviidae > Cavia > Cavia porcellus. Next base: position 32,327,018 of record NW_026947496.1, on the reverse strand, counting down.
TCCACCCGAGGTTAGGGTGACAATGAGCAAGCCCAGGCCAGATGAGACAAGGGCTTAGAGACTATTGACCCTGAGGAGTCTGGTCTGGGGCAGAATTCTTTTCTTTCCTTTTCCTTTTTCTTTCCTTCTTTCTTTCCTTCCTTTTCTTTCTTTTCCTTCCTCCCTCCATTCTTCCTTCTTTCCTTTTGTAGTTCTAAGGACTGAACCTAGGGCCTTCAAACTGAGCTACATCTCCAGCCCCTGTGCTAATTTTTGGACAGGGTCTCACTACGGTTGCTAAAATGTCCAATCTAGGCTTAAACTTGTGATCCTCCCACCTCAGCCTCTCAGACTGCTGGGACTAGAGGAGTGGGCCACCACAGTGCTGGGGCATGGAATAGGTTCCCTTTGTGTTAGGAACCACCAGGAAATCAGGACAGCCTTAAGGCATAGGTGCTGGGTTCTTCCTTATCCACTAAGAAACAACTCCTTCTCCTGAGGGTCCTCTCAAGATGAACACAGTCCAGGACTCATTTAAAAGTCTGCTAGAGCTTATCCTTGCTTGGGAACAAATACTCAAGAAATGAACCAAAAAGAGAGTGACTGGAGGAGAGATGGGTTTCTGGTTCTTAAGTTTCCGGGCTGCTAAAGTGGGAGAGGACATGATGGCTGGCCACTGCAGAAGTACATGAGATCTAAGAATGAGTTCCAAGTACTGGCCCAACTTCTGGGTCCCCACCTCCTAGACCTCTGTTAGCAGCAGATCCTGAAACTAGACTTACAGTGAGTCTGCAATCTCCTATGTCTAGTCCTCCAGCCACCAGCAGCACATGTGACACTAAGCTTCCTATGAAATGCATTATGTCATTCTGTTTTCCTTTTGCCAAAAACTGAGTGAGTGACCAGAATCCCTAAACTCACAGGTTCCTTCAGCACTCATCTCTGCTGAAGGGTCACCTGTCTTTAGTACCTTGCAACCTTTGTGCCTTGTGGGGAGATATAGTTCTATACTTTGGTCAAGATCTCAGAGCAGTCACCAAGCTCCATTTGGGGACCACACAGAGGGGGTGGGTGAGTTGCTAGGGGTCTGAATCTGACCAAAACTTCTGGCAGAGCTCTGGGAAACAGCTGTGACCTCACTGTGCCAGGGTCATCAGCTACAGGGAGGATCAGAATGAATCAGCAACCTCTCACAGGTAAGGGGAAGATTAAACATGGTACCATGTGCAAAGTGCTCAGAATGATACCTGGCATCTCTGTGTCTCTGCCTCTGTCTCTGTCTCTCTCTCTGTCTGTCTGTCTGTCTGTCTCTCTCTCTCACACACAAACACACACACACACACACACACACACACACACACACACACAGAGGAAAGGCCAGAACCAGCAGAGCCCAGGAACAACATGCCAAGCTAGGGATTCACCTGCTACCTTTAGCATTTGTGAATTCTGCAAGTGACCCCAAGCTGTTCCAAGCTCTCCTGTCCTCACATCACTTATCCATAGAGCAGGGCAGCTACACTACATGATCTCAAAGGTCCTTCCAGTTCAAAAACCAAGGAAAAAACCCGTTGGGAACACTTCATCAATTTGTTTCCTAAAACTGCTTAGTTTTACAAAATGCCTTTTCTTCTAATGATGTTGACAGTGACAGCCTGGTTGATCTCAAATTCCCAACTCATACCAGAGTTGCCCAGGCAACCTAAGAGTCCAGTTCAGACTAATACTGTTGTCCTCACGGTGTCTGCAGATGATCACAGAACCCTCCTCACTGTGGCTCCTGACACTGTGTTAACAGCTGGGTTTGAGCAGTTCCTGGCCTCCTCACCAAGTGCCTCCTAAATACAAGAGATGCAGTGTTAGATGTAGCTCACTCTCAAGGGGAAATAAACAGGTGGAATACCCTCTTTAAAGCAACATTTTCTTACCAGACGAGACAAATCCAGGATCGCCCTTAGTTTCTGTTCTTCCTATCTGGCTTTTAGCCTCTGTTCTGCCTCTGACCTCTTCCAGCCATACTGGCTCAAGAGATGTCTGCAGAAAGCATCTGTCTGATGACATGCTGAGTTAGAACTGGACCTGTCTCTACTTGCATTGACTTGTGCTTCCTGGCAGTGCAGTGCCACAGTGGGTTCATGAAGCTTGGGCAGAACAACAAAGCACAGACGGACAGATGACAGTGTGAGTGATTGCAGACATTTCCAAAGTTCTGTGGTTAAAGATACCTTCTATAGGCTCTAAGACTGTGGACCATGATGGAGACTTCTCAGGGACAGGACTTGCATATTTTGTCAGAAGCTGGAGATGAGGAAAACTGGCCACAATAATAACACTCCTGGATGTTGGTGCCACTGAAAGGCCAGTAAGTGTGAAACACAAGTGGGACTGGCCTCCATCCTGAGGATGCCCTGCAGAAATCAACTAAGCAGTTGCCTCCAAGACATTGTTATTTATATGACACATCTTACTATATTTAAATGCCTCCAAACAGAAAAATATGGGTATCTCAAGAAACATGGGTAAAAAAATTTGCTTAACTACCTGTCACCCTGCCTTCCTATGGGCCTTGCCACTCCAGTTTCCCTATCTGAAAGCAGATATCAACTCTTGCCCTTCATACTGCTCTATGTCTTTCAGAGCCCTGTGCTTATCAGGTGTATTTTTTCTAAATTAAATAGATAAACATAGAGTGAGATGTCAGGGAGATTAGAAGGTAAATCTCTGAAGATTTTGTTCACTTAGACAGCATGCTTCCACATGGGGTGATGTGGTAACAGGTCAACAGGATTGCTGAAGGGACTCTTGGGTTCAAGCACACCAGAATGACACCAACAAGGAGGAATGGCATGGAAGGGTCAAGGCTTGGAACTGTGCCCGTGAATTGCTAAAGTATAGTGTTGAAGAGCCCAGACAGCTGCAGGTGTTGAGACGAATTGGAGTGTGCTCTGTAATAGCCGGGACCAAAGGGCCCAGCATTAGAAGATCAGCTTCTGGACAGTTTGTCTACCCCTCTGTTCTGCGAAAGTCTAGCCATAGCACTCTGCACACTTGGTCAGGGATCTCCACTTACTCCACGTCAGCTCCATCCCTCACCACTCTTTTACTTAAGTATTTGGCAAAACTTTTACCCATGGGGCAGGGACGTGGTGAAAGGCAGCTTGGGAGCAGGCAATGTGGACAGAGGGCAAAGGATTCAGTGGAGGCTCACTCACAAAAGGAAAACTATATGACACAGGAGAGTGGTCCAAGTCTACCTCCCAGTTCTTGGGGCATTAGACATGTTACCAAAACTGAATTTAGTAATTTACCAAAATATAATGAGGTTCCAGCCATCTTAACCATACTGGGGAGAACGTAGGTCCAGGAAAAGGGAAGCATCAGGTCCAGCAGGCATCAGTCCATGGCAAAAAAATAGCCTAATCATACATTTTAATGTCCCTAGCCTAGACCTGAGCATATACCTCATGCTCAGGATTAGCAATGGTTTTAGGGTATAAGACAGTAACTGGCTATAAATGGAAATCACATGGCCCCGTCATGAGAGTGGAAATTGAAACAGGGAGTGAGGACACTGGGCCTTCTCCTCCCCTATCCAAAGAAAAGAGAATTCTCTTTTCCAGTTAGAGAGAAACCTCTTGGGAAGACAATACACCTTCACCAGCCCCAAAAGTTTGGCAGGAAGGTGCAAGAAGCAGGCATCCGGCAGAGAAAAGGTGTACCATGCTGAAGCCAGAGACTCAGAGAACATTGTTGGACTGTCTGGAATTCTAAGTGAAAATGTCAGGAAGCCAACAGACTTCTGGGAAAAATATATAAAGTATAAAGACAATGCTGTTTCTCCTTGGGAAAGCCTCATTTCTTGAATCTGGCCTTACTTAAAGAGGTCACATAAGGACATGAGAAACAATTTTGCACAAAGGCCACTTTGCATCTCCAGGCAAGTCCTCAGTGAGCAGAGATACATCTTCCCTGCTTGTCACGCCAAAGAGCTTCCTCTCTTAGTTCCACTGGCTTTCCTCCTAGTGCTTGTTAAGGGTCATACACTCAAAGCCTCCCTTCAGCCTGATCTCCTAACAGCTGGACCTGAAGGCAGCCACTAAAACCCCAACTCAGACATGTACTGACCAAGTACAGACAGAACAGCTTGGGGCTTATAAACCTGCATCCCAAGCCAAATTGTGAGGTCAGGCATCCTGCACCACCGCGAGTCCCTGTGGAGAGGAGATGCACAGCTACCATGGAACCTGGGGAGCCTCCACTATTGCCTTCACTGCTGCTCTGACACCTGACCTGGAATTCTGATCTGTCCATCCCAAGTTTTCCCCTCTGTAAGTCACCTGAATAACACACCATATGCTTCATGTAAACCCACTGTTGATATGGGCGAGACTACGGTCATTTTACTGATCCCAAACATACTAGTTTGCTTCTTCCAAAATAAGCTCCCTGCCCTCTTACATTTGTCCACAAACAAATATGAGATTTTAGCTTTTTTGGTGAGTCAGTCAGCTACAACAACCTTGGACTGCTCAAGACTCTGAGAAACCATGCCAAGCCTCACTCTGACTCTGGTGATTTTGCAGCAGCCCTCAGCTCTCCTCGGCTTGGTGGTGTGTTGCTTCTGTTCCTGCTTCTGTCTTCACATGACATCCACCTCCCCATGTCTCCTTGTTATGCTCTCTTTGTCCTTCCTCTTAAAGACCCCCAGCTAGTGTGCTCAGTGACTGCCCCGAATCCAGGAGATTCTCATTCCAGGATTCTTATGCCTGCTAAGATCCAGTACCAAGTAAGGAATATGCACAGGTACCAGGGGTGAGGATTTGGACATAGCTGTTGTGACATCACAATTCATCCTCCTACAAGTTTATGGGATGCACTGTGTGTGCTATCTCACTGTTGGGGGAACCTCTGAAGCCATCTTGTCCTATCACTTCTGGGACCCAGGAATGGTTAATGACATAACTGGCAGCAGATACTCATTGGCAGCCTGACTATCTCCAGCACACAGCCACTCTGGACTTTGACAGGAGCCACTCAGCCTCAGGCTGATCCAATGGCCCTAACCTTGTTTCCAGTGCCCAGTTTCACTAGGGGTTGGGCCTGTATCATCACTGTTTTTCAGATGCAGAAACTGACAAGAGAAAGACCCTCAGTGGCACTATAAAGATGAAATGCAAAGAACCTGAACACTCTTGCTATGTGCAATCCATCCCATCTCTCCTTACCCATGAGACACAATCCATCCTGCCCTGCCTCACGCATGAGAAAGGTGAACTGATTCTGTTGGATAATAACTAGAACAAAGGAATAATTACAACAAAACCACACTAATGACCTTAGGCTGTAACAACAGGTGTGCCACCTCCTCTGCTGACTGCCCAGGGATCACCCTCCTGTACATATACATAAGAGTAAGGATTCCTGATTTCACCTGCTGTTTCCTTTCATGGTCCACATTCACTCCACCTGATGGGTCTGATCACACCCACTCACACTGTGGGATATCACACTAGGCTTCTACAGGTTTCCAGGAGAAATATTCATGCCCAAAAGGTTCAGTGCTTCTCCATGCCTTCCTGGACAGAGAGAAGCTTCTCTCTGTGTTCACACAATGAACAAACATACAGTCTCCAGTGCACAGCAATGGGTGACCCATGCACTGTCCTTTCCTAGAGATGGCACTAGGAAAGATTCATGATCCTTCCCTTGCCCTCCCCTCTCAGAGAGGTTGCCTGGGACTGATTGCCACCTTTCTTCAATAGGGGGAAAATTCATTTTTAAAGTGTTTATATATGACAAGCTCTTTTTTGTTAGTTTGTTTTTGTAGTACTAGGGTTTGAACTCACGGCCTTTGCACCGAGCTATGACCACAGTGCTCTTTATTTATTTATTTATTTATTTTTATTTGAGACAGGTTCTCACTAAGTCGCTCAAGCTGGATTTGAACTTGAGAGCTCCCTTCCTCAGCCTCCCACAGTGCTAGGATTATAGGTGTGCACTACTGTACCCAAATGACAAGCTCTCTCCAAATTCTGAAATTTCAGTACTATTGACCTTTCAAGGACAATAAACAGATATTGAGATAAATGGTCCTGAAGGCTCTATAACACAGGAGAGTGGTAAAGAATACTGCAGTTACAGTGAGCAAGTTACAGATGACAACACACGGGTACATACCTGTATGCTCAGTGGACAGTCTTGAAACAGCCTTACTCAAGCACTCCTAGTGTGCTTTGTGGAACCAGCTCACAGAGGGGTGCTTCCAGAGGCTGGACTGGTGTTTCCTGTTCCCAGGCTGCCCATGTCACCTTACTGACCCCAAAGTCACACAGAGGGGCCTTGAGAGCCAAAGCATAACTTTCGACATCTCTGTGAATGGACACTAAGAAAGACCAAGGCCCACAGGGACACTTTTCTAGGCACAATCCCCTCAGTGCCACTAAAGACTTGTCTGACCCCAAATGTCAGTGACACCAAGGCTGAGACCCTGGCCCCAGGGGACTGTGAGGAAAGCCTCTCGCAGGTTTACCGTAGGCCTGGGAATTTCCACTGCAGCCTCTGAGTACAAACAATAGATTCTCACAGGAAAATAATAGTACCTAAATCCAATTCACACGAAGGCACACCTACAATTATTTCTAATCAGGCTGCACACTGTTTTTATACACAGAACTCTAGGAGACTGCAATAGAATTACCCAGAGCCCAAAATAGCACACCGAGGAGGACCCACGTGGGCTCAGCCCGAGGGAGACTAAGAGCTTCCCGGTGAGAGCCTTTCTGTCCAGGCTCAGCATCAACTGCTCAGGGAGACTCTTCAGCCACAGAGATGACCAGGAGACTAAATCCCATCCGCATCCCTACCCCACACCTGCACCCCGGCACCGCTCCAGAAGGGCAGGCTCTCAGGCTGCTGTGACTCAAACACCCAACAGGAAAGCTGCCGTGCCAGGGAAAATGCACATTGTTTCAACCTCATTTACTGCTAACCCTTTTATGCATCAGAAGAAAAAGAAACTCAGCAAGATTTGCAAAACAAGTGAGCAAGTTACAGATGACAACACAAATGGATGTGCTTTATTAATGCTGAATTAAGAATCAAAGACAAAGTAGCAGCTTATTGTCAAAGTGGTTTTAAGAACAACAACAAAACAAGATTAGTGCCGCTGAGCTGTGTACAAATTAGACTCATGATCCATCAAGAAGAGTCAACCGGGGAAAAGAAAAATAGCATTTTCTGCTTCATAAAAACCATCAAGGTTCATCCATCAACAGAGACTTTCTGTGCAAATAAAATGGTCCAATCTGAAGGAAGATAAATGTTGGACAAGAGAAGCAACACAACTGGAAAAGATGATAAAACTTGAGGGCTTTCTGGAAGGTTATTTAAGGAAATCTTGTTACAGAAAAACTTACAGTAGAGAGGATGGGATATGAGAAACATGGAGAAGAAGGAAATCCTGAGCTGTTCACATCACGGTGACCAAGAAACAGAGAGGAAGAAAGGAAGGGGCCAGGATCCCAATACCTCCTTCAGGGGCACACTCCTCAAGGACCTAACTTCTTCCCACTAGGCATCACCTATAAAGGTCGACCATCTCCCCAAAATAATGCAGGCTGGGGATCAAGATGGTAATGCATGGCCCTTTGGGGGACAACCCAGATGCAAACTATAAGACAGGTGATTGATGTAAGAGTCAATGTGACTGGTATCCCACGAGATGTAGGGCTCTTCTTCACTGTACAACTTGTGCAACCAGACACAGCAGGAATTCACACAGGCATGAATAAAAATTCAAATTCAAGTATAAGATATAAAGCAAAGGTAACGGCAAGACACAACCTTTTCCCTGGAGAGGTTCCATCACTCTGCAAGACAAAATAAGCATGGGCTAACCTAAGAACACTAAAGCAATATACTACATTACAAAGCATCTGGTAACAAGATCCAGATTGGAAAATAAACACAAGTGAACAAGAAATAAAGGCAGGAGATCGTGGCATCGTCACCATCTGAACTGGGTTGGCATCTCACTAAGTCAAATAATGAAATTGTAAACAAAGGAGACAGTTAAAAAGAGTATTTATTGGAAACATAAGAAGACAGAAGGCTCTCAGTAGTTGGAAGGGACCCTTCAAAGAGTCTCCAGAATGGTCTCTGGAGGAAGATAAGTGGAAGTGGAAGTGAAGGAAGACTCTCTGTGTTCTTTTACATGGCCATAACAGGTCAAGGTGGGCTTAGCCTATAGAATTTGGATATTGACTTCTGCTCTCATATGAACTATAGAAAAATAGTGCACATTGGCCATCCATTGATCAAGCACTCTTTAAAAAGTTAGGAATCTTGTTAGCTGCTTATCTGCCTAAACTACCTCTTAGAAGCATCAGTTAGGTGGAGGTAACGTAACTGTTATTCACCAGCATCTCCAGTGTACCCTACAAGCCAACCTCATTCCCGGGGCACAGTGCTCCCTGGATGGAAGATCCACAACACTCCTGATGCCAGAGGGCTTTCCAGTGAATAGTAGTTATGTTTAGAAGCCAGCCTCAAATCAGGCAACTGAGAAGCAGCCACATACAGCTACGACCTGGCTCTCACTGGTTGTAAAGCCTGCACTCGTCATGTACCATGCTGCCCCCTGCTAGCAAATTTTAAGAAAATGATGAGTAAAATGAGAATTTTTTTCAAATTAAATTTACTCAAATTTCAGTTCTAAATAAGAATAACACAATGTACAAAGTACTTTTCCATCTACTAACTACCCTCAAGTAGGAACTAAATCCAGAGATTAGTTTTTCTCTGACAGCCAGCCTAAAACTGTGGCAGACATTTGCCAAGAAATTTCTTGCCTGCATGGCTTTGTGGGCATCACTGGAGCAAAGAACTCTGAACATGACCTGCAGCAGTTTCCACTCAGTGTTTCACTCAGACCGCTCCAGCCCTGAGCCCACTTCAACCATGTTTTCTCCAAACAGGAGAGACGAGGCCAAGACCAGCGTGTCCCAGCTCTCCTGCCAGGAAGGCGCAGCATGTGGCTGACATCTGCCCATGGCCACCCCAGTTAAGACTGGAAAGGTGCAATGAGCATTTAAGGCAATGGCCCAGGGGCTTTCCTGTAGCACAGTCAAAAGTGCCAGGCTTCCTGAAGTGCTGAGGCATGATGTGCCCACCCAGTGACTGTCTTGGGAGGTCTGCATGGTAGGGGATAGCAGCAATTCCCCTAGGCCAGTTTCTGGGGAGACTGGCACTTCTCCTGACAGTGTCATTCTAGCTGTGAAACATGTAATTGTGGTTCTCTGCCCTCACAGAAATTTTGAAGCTAATGCCATCCTTAAGAAACCTTTCTGGAGAGTCCATTTTGTTGCATCTAAGAAAAACTTATTTTTTTATCTTCTGTAACATACACATGGATAAATGAACCCAGAATCACTCGATTAGCATTACCTACTGCAGACACTGGAATATTACCAATAGCTTTGGCTGGCCACCCTGTCCCTAGCCCTCACTCCAAAGAGACCTGCAGAAATGTTGAAGTACTCTTTAAGAATGAATAAAATCACCTCATTTGCTGCAGACAGTGTTTCTCAAGCCAGGAGAGACTGGCTTTTTGTAAAGCTTTAGGGAATAAGGCCTTGATTCTGTTGCTGAAAGACATGGCTTTATGCAGGAAATAATGGTCCCCAAAGCTGTAATTCTTTCGCTGGTCACATTACTAGGTGACCTTGGGCAAGTCATTTAGCAAACTGAGGCCCACATGGAATTCTCCTAGTTTTGTTCTTAAAGGATGTCAGTGAAAGATTTTCTACCTGGGAAGCACGTAGGCCAGTTACAGGATTCTTTATCACCTTCTCTGAGTCTTAGATGACTTTTCTGACTACACTGATGGTTCCCGTGACAAAACTCATTTTCTGCAGATCAGCAGGGACTCAGCACTCCCTGATTTTGCAATGATATTTTTCCTGAGTGGGGACCATGTGCCAGGCCTGCCTTTGGACAAAGGCAATGTGCACCAGGACCCTTCGAGAGCACTTAGGTTAGCAGATAATAGCATCTCCCACTGACAGGCAAAGAGAAAGAAGGTGATGAACTTGCAGTCCCTGCTGGAAACAGACATGAAAGACATCAAGAGGCTGAAGGAATCTGAATCCTAATCAAGTTAGACTACTCAGAGGCAAGTACTCTAACTTAATATCAAGTATTTTACCTGCTCTGTGCAGCTTCAGAAGCTTTTACATAGGAACAAAGCCTTTATCCTAGATATATTAAAGTGATTATGTGGCCTTGTATAAGTCACAAACATCCAGTAAACCTAGCCTCATATATTATAAATGCTTTTGGGAACTGAAAGGGAGTAAGATAACAGAATAGAAAGTCTCTACTTTTGATCAATATGAACAAACTTATTTTGCACTGTGTTTTTATTAGCAATTACTGAGATATATGATAGATTCACCTGAAAACACTAAACAAATGCTTATGCTCAAATATGAAAATACACTGGGGTAATGGGGATATTTTATTTTTAATTTCAGCACTAATGATAATGACTATTAAAATGGGAGCAAAGCTTTAAATACATATTGGTATAATTTTATCCTCGATATGAAACAGACCACCCAAACCAGATGCAGTGTTTAATTAGGTAAAACAGAGTCATCCTAAACAAGAGGAAAAGAGAGGATCAGGTAGACCACTATCCTCTAGTAAGAGTCAAGAGGCCTCTATAGAACCCCTAGAAGGAGGTCACAGCCACACTCAGCCCAAAGCAGTGGTTCTCAAAATGTGATTCCTCAGATTGGTAGCTCCCTGGTGTCCTAATAACATGTATCTCAGTCCTGATGAACTGGAAGCTCTGCAACTGATCCCCAGAAACCCCCAAAGACCACAGTCTGAGAACTACTGCCCAAGAGCTTCAGGTAGAGAATGTGTGGCAGGACTAGGTCCTTTCTTGGGCTTCCTGGGAACCAGTTTGCTGACCTGCAGGATAGGTGGACAGTTTGTGGCTGGCTGGCTGGGAAACTCAATCTGTAGGCTATGTCAGAAGAATTTCCTCATCCTATATGTCTCCTGGTTCTTCCATCTTGTCTAGCTATTTGCTAATGTGGAAAGGTCAATAATTCCTCCCAACTTTCACTGTTGGCTTTTCAATCTCAGTTTCCAAATTATACTGTGTTTCATTGTGTTCTACTCTAATATAAGGCTTTATGAGCATCACAAGTCCCAGGTTTTCTTCCTCTCATTGTTCAGTAAAACATCTTTCCCTTTGCCTCCCCTGCCTAGCACAGCTCCTGTCCTTCCTGGCAAAAGGTCCCTTCTCATCTTCTTGACAGTTTTCACAGTTGAGTGGGAGCCAGACTGGCTTATCCCTGAAGCCCCCTTAAAATAAAAACTGTAAAAGGCAAGAATATGTGATTTTTCTTCCAAGAATCAGTAATATTTTAGCACATAGACGTGTACATGGTTGGATTATTATAGCTGATTGTAAAATTCTATTAGCACTATTTGCTGGGTATCAACACCAACATACATAGATTTGACCCTTTCTCTGCCCACATTTCTGTGTGCATTCTCTACTGCTACAGTTCATGCAGTTACATCCTGCTCTCCTATCTGATGTGGCTCTCTTTCTGCCTGATTCTCCCAGAAAGTCCTTGAAGGCAGCAACCACACCTCTGAGTTTTCAAAAAATACAGACAACCTTATAAAAAAAGAGTCAATACATACTGGCTTGAGTATACTTATTCAAGTGTCTCTCTATTTATGCCCCAGTAATGTCCCCCTAAAACTACTTTTGTAGTTTCCTACTTGAGTTCTGAACCTTACTTCTTTGATTTCAGGGAAAAAATTATAGAACATTCTAGTTTAAGCTAACTCTAAGGAGTAACACACAGGTAGAGCAGCACCTTCCCCCAAGTGTGCCATTGATGGCGTGAAGTGGGTGGGACCCTGCGGCCACCAGGCATCCTGTGAACACTGTGGTACACAGGCCAGCTCAGAATCAGACATCACTTTACATCAGGGAACTGACAATAGCCCCTGGCAGCAGATCCTGCAGTAAATGACTGGAAACGCCAGTACGAAGATGTTTTACAGATGCTGCAGAGAAGCTGAAGGTTGTCACAGCAACAAAATGAAAGGGTGACTTAGTTGAGCCATATACGTGAAAGAAATATTTAGTCATGTTCAATAAATAATAACAGAAGTGCTATCTAAACCAGTCAATCATCAGGGGAAAACAACCCACCACTGTTACCCTGAGAGGAGAGAAAGATGGGTAGAAATTGAAAAAGCTCCTTGTTTCAAAGACAGTGACAGTGACACTGTTCTAGGGTTGACCATTAATTTAAGACCTCCTCATGTCGTGGCAGAAGTGCACTCACATCTGCTTAGCAGGGCTGCGTCCAAGGTTCCCTCCCCCCAACACTATCACTCTGTTCCACAACCTCTACCTGACAAGACTCCACTCAGCCTGTAAGATCTACTTCCAAACTCACTGCTACCCTGTTTTCTAGGAAAACTCTTCTATTCATCTCCCCTTCCAACTCCCAGAGTAGGTTGACTCTGTGGCTCATGTGCCTGATTGTGTGTGAGCCTGGGTTCTATATCCATCAGTGATGGTCTGAGAGTGGGAACCATGGTCCAACTGCCTTTGTTTCACAGACAAACCATGAAAAAAGACTAGACATTCTGCAAGTCCATGCTCAGAATCTTTTTTTTTTTTCTTTTTTATCGGTACCGGGCATCGAACTCACAACCACTTGCTTGTAAGGCAGGTGCTTATGCTGCTGAGCTAAATCCCCAGCCCCAGAATATCTCTTAATGAACTGTTAAATTCAACTGTAGACAGTATTGAGTTCCTCACAGGGGATCCTCTATTCTGTGAACATCGTGGGTATGATATGTGCTGAGTAACTGGTGGGGAAATGTCTTGGTTGCCTGCTGATGGACTTTCAAAATGATTGGATAACAAGGGATCTAACTTCATCAGTGGAGTAGTCCACTGGAACAGGAAGTGGATCCTAGTTGAAGGAAGTGGTCAAGGAAGTGTGAGGTTGGGGAGTTATTATATCCCAAGCCCCTTTTCCTAGCTTCTTGGTTTTGCTTTCTCTGGTGCCTGGCTGTCATAAGGTAAGCAGCTTTCCTCCACCATGCCCTTTTACCATAGAAGCATAAAGTAAAGGAGCTGGCTGACAATAGATTAAAGCCTCTGAAACTTCAAGCAAAAGTAAATCTTTACTTTTTAAAATTGACTTTCTCAAGCATTTTGTCACAGCAGTAGAAAGTTTCCTAACAGTTCCAAGCTGGACTTGAAGTGGGTTGCTTATATACAATCTTCTATACTCTTCCACATCAAAACTATAAGGAAAGTGAAATTTGGAGGGGTTTGGAAACCACAGCACTGACTCCAAGACATGGTTTATTACAGGGGATATTTTGAATCCCTGAGTCACTTACAAAGGACTCAGAAGTCTTCCACAACCTGCTGTATAAAACTAAGATGATTATATGTCCAGCGTTAGCCCATGTACTGCAACAGTATTAGAAGATAAATGAAGTACTGCAATTTCTGTATGAAGGGAGTTCAGTGAACAGCATAAACCAAAATGGAAAAAACTGTTGCACCTTCTGTGTATATGTTTTCTAGGTGTGTCAGAAACGTGCATAAGTAGTGGCTCTTCACTAGAGCCAGACTGTGGAGCACTGCCAGACTTTTGTAGCAGGCAGTATTAGAATGGACACATATTTAGAGCCAGTTGTGTAAACACTGTGTCACTGCTGTCAAAGGCTTCTTGAGGCCCCAGACATAAGGAAAGTACAGAAGATGGCAGGTCACTGGATCCGGGAAACCATACCCATGTCCATACCCCAAATATTTCCAATCCAACAGGACCCAGATGACAGCACATAGTGATCTGCTGCAAAATAACAGCAGAGTCAGCTGTTACTAGGCACCATCAGGACAACTGAAATTCCACAGGAAGTAGGAACATGGAGGCAAGAAGGCTGCATGACTCAAAGCCCTCCCTTTGGTCTCTGGCACATTTTGATGCCATTGCAGCATGGTTAGCGATGAAGAAACCCCAAGAAAAAAACAGTTACTTCACTCTGATAGTGGGCCATGGAGCTCACTCACTCTGTTGTGGAGAAGGGAATGACACGAAACAAATGTGGAGGAGGGCACAGTAAACTCAGGGTGAGTGGGGAGGACCTCCCACTGCAGGGCCCAGCAAGGGGGCAGTGCCAGAGAATATAAAGATGGAAAACACTGGAGTACCTTGATTCCAAGACTTAGAAAAAGAGCACAAATAAACAAAATTATAACTAACTTCAGTTATAAATATGTGCTTTTAAAATTAAAGAAAAAATACAACAGATTTTTAAATAATAGTTTATCTCAGGAAAGGAAATAACAGTTTAATTTTTAAAGCTTTATTGATTTGGGATTATAGAGAAAAATGTGGAATTCTCTCTCCTTTTCTCTCTTTTTCTCTCCTTTTATATAGTGATAAATGGAGAAGCTATAAAATATTACATTAAATGTGTAATATAAAGTGGTATGATATTGTTTGGATGTAGACTGTGATAAATTGAATATACATGGAGTGAACCTAGAAGAACTACAGAGGAAAATAGGATTATAATAATATAAAGAGAAATAAAATAAAACATTAAAAAATATTCAGTCATAGCAAGGCAGATAAGGCATATAACAGAAATTTAATAGCATGATGGTAGACCTGTATTTAGACATATTAATAATTACATTAACTATAAATAGATTAAATGTTTCTATTAAAATAAGAAATTGTTGGGATAAAAAGCAATTTCAAACTGTATTTCCAAGAAACCCATTTCAATGTACTAATAGGTTTAAAAGTAAATGAATGAGAAAAGACACGCAAACACTAATCAGAAGAAGGCTGGAATAACTACATTCACACAAAACAAAGTTGACTTCAGGCAAACAAGAATATTGACAAATGAAGAGGAATATTTCATAATGATAAAGTGGCCAGTTATCAAGATGACTTAAAAATCCTAAATGTATTAGTTTTTAAGAATCATAAAAATGATACACTGCTGATAGGTATTTGATAGAACTGGAAGGAAAAACAGAATTGTGTGTGATTATTTTAGGAGATTCCAGTACACTTACATTAGTAAGCAACAGGTCAAGTAATCAGCATCTCAGCAAGAATAAGAGATTTGCCTGCCTATAATCCCAGCACTGAGAAAGGCTGAGGTAGAAGGATTATAAAATTGAGTCCCACCAGAACAATGCAGTAAAGCCCAATCGAGAGAGAGAGAGAGAGAGAGAGAGAGAGAGATTTAAATGACTAGGGATGTAACTCAGGGATAGAACACTCCTGGGTTCAATCTCTAGTACTGAAAGAAGAATAAGGCAAGGAGAGACAATTTTAACAGAATTGCGAACAATACAACCTACCTGACATAGAATATGGCACTAAAGAACTGCAGAGCATGCATACATATATTGCATGTGTACACAGAACACTACACAGGGTAAGCTGTATGTTGGTCCATAAAACACATCTCAATAAATTAAGACACTAATTCTCAAATGCAAAATTCTGTTGTATTAAAAAATATTAAAATCATTTTAAAGATAACAGAGGGCTGGAGGTTTAGCTCAGCAGCATAAGCGCCTGCCTTGCAAGCAGGCAGTCGTGAGTTCGATCCCCAGTACCGATAAAAAGGAAAAAGACAAAAAAAAAAAAAGATAACAGAATTTAGAAAACAAAAAACAGAAAGACATCTGACATGTACCCAGCTACTTAGAAATTAAACAACCTATTTTCAAATAACTTACAAGACGAAAAGTAGTAATTCACAAGGGAAATTAGAGTGAAATTTTGACTTAAATGAAAATGTAACACAACTTGTGGGCTTCCAATTAAACAGTTTGGGAAGGGAAATTTATAGTTTAAATAAGAAATGTTTAAAATCAGTGATATGTATAATCTCTAAAAAAGAGATTAAACTCAAGTTAAATAGAAGTAAGGAAATAATAAAGAATACAAAAAATGAAATGTAAAGTGGACACTCAAAATAAAAAACTAATGAAGTTAAAAATTTCCTCATTTAAAAATATAAATAAAATCATTAAAAATAGTTAAAATGATCAAGCTTTTTGATTTCCTATTAACTTGATTTGAAGTCCGGTAATACTCCCACTATCTTGTTATGACTGATTAGACTCTGTTCTATTCTGTATGATAGTATCAAGTATCAGAGTATAGGCAACTACTCTGAAGGCAATAAGATTCACTATGATGCCCATTCTGGTTCGACTAGTATCCTCTTTTGAAGTTCTGTAAGGTTTACGATGTTTAGGTTTTATTGGTCTTGTTCTCTACTGTTTTGTTCAACTTTATAATACCAAATGAGATAGACAATTCTTCTTAAAGAAGCAAGAGGCATTATGGTAACCATTGTTGATAACCTTGTACTCTGTTTTTACATCATGTGCTATGTCTATCCTTGGTTTTGACTGACAGCTTTGTTTTATCATGTTTGATTTTATTCTCTTACAAAAAAAAAGTAATAAGATCTATGGGAGCAATAAAACCCAAAATGTGTAAATTTTGTTGTAATAAAGAGAGGGGAAAAAAAGTGCCCCAAAGGATACAACAGCAAGTGTGTTTAGGTGTGTTAAATAGATGACCATATTAATATTTTGATTGGATCATCGAACACAACTATTTGCAGTCTCACTGTTTGAATGTTCACTTTGTATGCTTTGATCCTGTGACCTGAATCACCGTTTCTAAGATGACAGTGTGTAATCTATAAATTGGTGATATCTTACTGGTTTTTTTTTTAGTTCTGTATTACTTGTACCCTTACACTGTTTTGTTCTGTTCTGTTTTTTTCTCTTTTTCCTTTTAAATAAAAATAAAATAAAATAAAATGATCAAGCAAATCAGAGGGAAAATTACCATTGGGTTGATGAATAGAAATGTCACTATAGATCCCAAAGCAACTTTATGTCATGAATTCAGTAGCTTAGATAAATAAAAAATTTTCTTAAAGGGTCAAATTACCAAAAAAAAATGACAAAGGGGTTAGAAAATTCACATAGTTTTAAATATGCTAAAGAAACTGAATTTGTAATTTTTAAACTTCTTTCAAGAACTCCAGGGCCTGGGAGTTTAGTTCAGTGGCACAAGCTTCTCTCTGGCAAATGCAAAGTCATGAGTTTGATCCCTGGTACCAAAAAGAAAGAACTCTGGAGTTCAGTGATTTTCTTTTAAATATTATCAAACATATAGGAAAGAAACAAGACCTCAGACTGCCGCCTGTGGGCCCTACCCACTGTGGGAAGAGGCGAGCTGGCCCCACAGGCCTGGGTCACCTGGAACTGCCACTGCTGGGCCCATCCCTCAGCCACGAACACCTGAGAAGCCCCAGCAAGACCTACCCACCTGGGACTGCTGCCACTGGGCCCATTACTCCATGGGAACACACAGGCCACCCTAGCAGACCTGGGTTGCCTCAAACTGCCATCACAGGCTCGTCCCTTGGGGAACTCACTCACCTCCTGGACCTAGTACTGCAGAGAATCGTTGGATCCAACTCCTTCTCCCATAATCTTGGACTACAGTGAATTACCATGCTGGCTGGATGGGATCTCAGGAACCACTCACCCAAACAGAAGACCTCAGCAGGCTCCAGTCGGTGTGGTGAGTATGCCCCTAAAATACAGGCCTGTAGTGGGTAAATAGGATGGAAGTGAAACTCCCTCCAACTATAAGACCTTGACAAACTTGACAAGAGAGTGGGTAATCTCCTCCACACAGAAAACATCAGAAAGATTGAGGAGTGCACCAATAAGGCCTCCGCTAACTTGGAGAAAATTAAAAGACCTTACGAGACCCCCCAGTGACACAGTGGGGCCTCAGCTGCCACAAACACTATAGACAAGGAGAGCTGGTGACCTGCAATAACCTGAAGACATAGCAACAGCAGGAACTAAGAGTTGACCTACATCAATATTTCTAGGCTAGTTAGCCCAGAAAGAATATAGGACTCACTCAATAGGCCCTGTAGGAGGAATTCAGGTGACTGGCTCTCCTCTACATTGTGGTACCCAGCAAATGGACAAACATTAACCACACAATAGGACCCTAAAACTCACACTATGGACAGATGAGACTGCTGGGATTGAAAGACCAAATATTTACCCAAAAGGTGAAAATAACAAAATGAAAAGGCAAAATGCAATCTCAAACATCTAGTCCATCAGGAGCAAGTACAGGCAACACTGAAATAGAGGACTATAAAAGTCATACACCAGGAATCTCTGAAAAGATAGTAAATGCAGTAAAGAAACAAATCCATGAGGCTACAGAGGAAATCAAATTAGAAATAATGTCTTATATAAAGACAGAAATAACAACCTTAGTAAATAAGTTGCTCAATATAGCTTGAGAAGAAATAGAGACAAAAATACAGGAGGCTGGGAAATTGACTGAAACGTTGAATGAACAATGTAGAAAACAAGCAGAATCTATGAAACAAATTCAAAGAGATATCCAAGAAATAAAAAACTCTACTAAAAGCTGGCAAAACTATTTAAATGAACCTAAGGATAGAATTTCAGACCTTGAAGACAGGATCACAGATAGTGATCATGAAAGGGTAGAACTTATAAAAACAACAAAGCAGCATGAAATGACAATCCAGCAGCTTCAAGATGATCCCAAGAAAAACAATATAAGACTAATAGGCATCCATAAAAATGCAGGAGTCAATGCAAATGACATAACTAAACTATTCACAGAAGTAATAGCAGAAAATTTCCCACACATAGGGAAAAATCTGATATACAAATAAGTGAGACATGCAAAATGCCAAACAGTCATAACCAACATAAATCTACAACCATACATATAATAATTAAGATCTCAGACATACAGTATAGAAACAGAATACTAAAAACTGTCAGAGAAAAGGCACAGCTCACTTATCAAGGAAAGCCTGTTAGAATCACAGCACAAACCTTTTCAGCACAAACCTTCAAATTAAGATGAGCTTGGAGTGAGGTATTTCAAGCCCTGAAAGAAAACAACTTTCAACCCAGACTGATGTACCCAGAAAACTTTCATTCAAATTTATTGGAGAAACAAGATACTTCCATGACAAAGAACATCTAAAGGAATTCATGTCCACCAAACCAACCCTAGAAAGAGTACTGAAAGACATGCTAGATAGAGATAAAAATGACTACAATCCCTAGAACAACAACAGAAAGAAACCACCAGGCTGGACAAGAAACTAAACAAGGGAGAAAAGCCGGAAATCAGCAATAGGAACACAACATGGCAAAGTCAAGCCAGTACATATCAATGACATCCATAAATGTAAATGGGCTTAATTCACCTATCAAAAGAAACAGGTTGACAGAATGGATCAAGAAACATGATCCCACAATATGCAGTGTACCAGAAACACAACTGACCCAAAAGAAAACTCATAGATTAAAAGTCAAATGATGCAAAAAAGTATTCCATGCAACAGGAACCCAGAAAAAAGCAGAGGTAAATATTCTATTTGCAGACAACGTGAACTTGAAACCTAAAACAATTAAAAGAGATGACAGTCACTACATACTCATTAGTGGGAAAATTCAAGAGGAGCAATTAACAATTATAAATATATATGAACCAAATATAGGGGCACCCAACTATATAAGACAAATACGAATGGACACGAAAAACCAAATACACAAGAACACAATTAGGACAGGGGACCTTAGCACCCATTGTCGCAAAGAGATAGATCAACTAGACAAAAAATCAGCAAAGAAATAATAGATCTGAATCATACCTGTGAAAAATTGGACTTAGAAAATCAGTAAAGAAATAATAGATCTGAATCATACCTGTGAAAAATTGGACTTTGTAGATGTTTACAGTGTGTTCCACCCAACCACATCAGAATACACATTTTTCTCAGCTGTGCATGGGACATTCCCCAAAATAGACCATATATTATCCCATAAAACATTCTTAAGTTGCAAAGGTATTGAAATTATCCCATGTGTAATATCTGACCATAGTGCACTGAAATTGGAAATTAATGGCAAAAGAAACCACAAAATCTGCATAAATACGTGGAAATTAAATAACAACCTTCTAAACAACCACTGGGCTACAGATGAAATTAGAGAAGAAATAAAGCAATACCTATAATTCAATGAAAATGCAGAAACAACATACTGTAATCTGTGGGATACAAGGAAAGCAGTCTTAAGACAGAAATATATAGCAATAAATTGTCATATCAGGAAAACATAATAAGCACAAATAAATAACCTAATGCTTCATCTCAAACTTCTAGAAAAAGAAGATCAAGTTAAACCCAAAGCTCATAGGAGAGGAAATTGTAAAGATTAGAACAGAAATCAATGCAATTGAAACTAAAAAAACAATACAAAGAATTAATGAATCAAAAAGCTGATTTTTTAAGAGAATAAACAAAATTGACAAACCTCTAGCTAACCTTATAAAGAAAAAAATCAAATTCACACAATAAGGACTGAAAAGGGAGAAATTACTGCAGACCCCATGGAAATTCAAAAGATTATGAATACCTACTTTGAAAATCTCTACTCACATAGAGTGGAAAACACAGAGGAAATGGACAGATTTCTAGAAACATATGAACTACCAAAGCTCAACCAAGAGGATATAGCAATTTTAAATAACCCAATAGCAGATATTGAAATTGAAAATGTAATTAAAAACTTACCAACAAAGAAAAGCCCAGGTCTTAATGGATTCATGACTGAATTCTACAAGAAATTTAGAGAAGATTTGATGCCAGTACTCCTTAAACTCTTCAATGAAATTGAAAAGGAAGCAACCCTCCCTAAATCATTCCTGGAGGCAAGTATAACTCTCATACCAAAACCAGAGAAAGACCCAACCAAAAAGGAGAACTATAGGCCAGTCACACTAATGAACATTGATGCAAAGATCTCAATAAAATACTGGCAAATAGAACGCAACAAATTATCTAGAAGATTATACCTCATGACCAAGTGAAATTCATCTCAGGAATGCAAGGATGGTTTAAAATATGCAAATCAATAATACACTACATCAACGGAGCCAAAAACAAAAACCATATGGTTATCTCAATAGAGGCAGAAAAAGCTTTTCATAAAGTCCAACATCTAACTCAGGATAAAAACCCTTCAGAAGCTTGGAATACATGGTGTTTACCTCAATCTTATAAAGGCCATCTATGACAAATCAACAGCCAACATTATAATAAATGGACAAAAACTGAAAGCTTTCACTTTAAAATCAGGAACAAGACAAGGATGTTCACTATCACCATTCCTATTCAATATAGTTCTGGAAACACTAGCCACAGCAATCAGACAAGAGAGAGAAATAAAAGGAATAAAAATAGGAAAGGAAGAAGTTAAATTATCACTATTTGGATATGACATGATATTCTCTATAGAAGACCCAAAAAACTCCATTAAAAGACTACTAGAAGTAATAAACAAATTCAGCAGTTTGGCTAGATACAAAGTCAACGCTCAAAAATCAATAGCATTCCAAACACAAACAAAAACCTCACTGAGAGAGAAATTATGGAAATATCACCCTTCACAACAGCATCTTAAAAAATTAAATACTTAGGAATCAACCTAAGAATGTAAAAGACCTATTTGCTGAAAATTATGCTATGCTAAAAAAGGAGACTGAAGAGGATATTAGAAAATGGAAGGATATTCCTTGCACTTGGTTAGGAAGAACCAACATTGTGAAAATGGCCATATTCCCAAAACTCTTACACAGATTTAACGCAATCCTAATCAAAATACTATTAACATACTTCATAGATCTAGAGAAAACACTCCTAAAATTCATTTCGAAACCCAGAATAGCAAAGGCAATTCTGGGCAACAAGGGCAAGGCAGGAGTCATCTCAATTCCTGACTTGAAACTATACTACAAAGCCACAGTGATAAAATCAGCATGGTACTGGCAAAGAAATAGACCTGAGGATCAGTGGAACAGATTAGAAGACATAACACAACTACAAAGACACTCAGCCACCTGATATTTGACAAAGAGGCTAAATATGTTCACTGGAAGAAAGACAGCCTCTTTAATAATTGATGTTGGAAAAATTGGCTCTCCATAATGCCAAAGACTGAAACTAGATCCATGCCTATCACCATGTGCAAAACTAAATTCTAAATGGATCAAAGACCTGAATATTAAAACAGAAACATTAAATCCACTGGAAGACAAGGTAGGTAAAAGTCTTGGAGACATAGGGGTAGGCAGAGAATTCATGAACAAAATGCAAAATGCACAAGAAACACTTCAAAGAATCAACAACTGGGATCTCACATTATTGAAAAGTTTCTGCACTTCAAAAGAAATCACCAACAGGTGAAAATAAAACCCACAGAATGGAAAAGAATTTTAGCCAGCAATCCCCAGACAAAGGACTTATATCCAGGACATATAAAGAATTGAAAAACATCAAGCCCCCCAATTCAAAGAGCCTTTCCAAAAATGGGCATATTTGATGAACACACACTTCTCAGATGAAGATATACACATGGCAAATAAATACATGAAGAAATGTTCACCATCACTGGTCATTCGAGAAATGCAAATTAAAACAGCATTAAGATTTCATCTCACTCCAGAAAGAATAGCTGTCATTAAGAAATAAACTGATAACAAATGTTGGCAAGGCTGCGGGGGAAAAGGAACACTGCTCCACTGTTGGTGGGAGTGTAGACTAGTGCAACCACTATGGAAATCAGTATGGAGAATTCTCAGAAGACTAGGATTGGAAGTGCCATTCAACCCAGCTATTCACCCCCTGGGTATTTTCCCAGAAAAGCTGAAAATATCATATCACAGTGACATATGTACACCCATGTTCATAGCAGCACAGTTTATAATAGCTAAATCTTGGAAACAACCAAGATGCCCATCAACTGCAGAGTAGATGAAAAAGATGTGGTATTTTTATAGAATGGAATATTACTTAGCTATAAAAAGGATGATCTTGAGGCCTTCATAGGCAAATGGAGACAACTTGAGGCTATCTCATTAGTGAAAAAAGAAGAATCATATTTATAAATATCACATTGTGTCTCTAGTGTAAAAAGTAATAAGAAATGTAGGAGTAATAAAACTCAAAATGTGTGATTACGATTGTAAAAAAGAGAGGAAAAGAAAGTGCTCTCAAGTATATAACTGCATATATGTTTAAGTGTGTAGGATTGATAACCACATTACTAAGTTTCTGTTGGATAGTTGAACAGAACTGTTTTCAGTCTCGTTATTTGAATGTCCACATTTTATGTTTATTTTTGTAATTTGAACAACTATTTCTAATGTAATTATCAACTAGTGATTTCTTACTGCTTATTTTTTGGAAATTATGTATTATCTACCTTTTTCTATTTTTTTCTTTAAATAAAAAAGAAGAGGCAAAAGCAATTTTACAAAAATTTTTAGAAAATTTCATAGAAATGTCTGTACTTCTCAAATGATTTTATGAAGGCAACATAAAAGTGATTTTAAATATAGACATAGACAACCTACAAACAAAATGAAAGGTACTAGTTCATATCCTTGTCCTGAATGAACACAGGCACAGAAATCTTTAACAAAGTACCAGTAAACAAAATCCACCAATATATAAAAAATGTCAGGTTCAAATTAGAGTCTATACAGGAAAGCAAAATCATTTAACATTTGAAAATTAATCCAGGCATGGTGGCACACTCAGGAGGTTGAGGCAGGAAGATCATTGCAAGTTTGAGAACAGTATGAGCTACAAAGTAAGTTCAAGGCCGGCCTGAACTGCATAGTGAGACCCTGTCTTAAAAAAAAGAAAATGAAAATAACATGAGTTTTGCCAAACTAGAAATCTTACTTGTAAAAATATACCACTAAGGAAATGAACAGAAAAATAACTGGAACAGGAGGAAAATATCTGTAGGATGATATATCTGAGAAAAGGCTTGATTTTAAAGTATAGAAATTATTCTCTGGCAACTAAATAGTGAAATGACACTCAAACAAAAATTGGGCAAAATATTTAAACAGGACCTTCACAGAAAAAGATATTTAAATAGTTACTAAACACAGAAAAACGCCCAATAATATTAATTATCAGCACCCAGGCATTAGAATATCAAAATGAAAAAGGAAGGCAGTGTCTAATGTTAATAATGGCATAGAATAATCAGAACTCTCATACACTGTCAGGAGGAACATAAAATGGTACAATTTTTCAAGCTTTTAACAAAGTTAAACACTTAAATTATGACTACATCTCACACTTTTAGATACTTACCCACATAAAGTAAAAACACAAAGTTATTCAAGAACTTTTATAGAACCTTAATTATACATAATCTCAATTCCATAAATAGGGAAATAAATAAATTACAGTACATCCATGTACTGGAACACTACTGAGTAATAATAAAGAGTAAGCTACTGATATCCCAAAACATTGATTAACTTCAAAAACATTTTGCTGAAAGTAAGGTGGTGGACAGAAGTATATATTCTGTGTGATCCCTTCAGAAGAACTTCTAGACTAAGCAATACTTCCTGAAGTGATAAAATCCGACCAATATTTGAGCCAAGGAGCTAAGGAATTAGCTGCAAAAAGCACTAGGGATATATCTGAGTGTGGGAAAACAGTCTAGATCTCTACAGAATATAAATTACATGAATATGTACAGTGAATATTTAAATTGAAAAGTACAGTGAATATTTAAATTTTTAAAAACATTTATTACAGCAAAAGATGCACTGCTGCCTTACATCCTCCTCAAAAACCTCCCCTCACTTTATTTATCCCATACTTCATGCCACTTTCTGAAGTAGTTCTGAAAACTCCTCTTCCAGGTGTGTCTTTAAATGATGTGATCAAAAATACAGTGAATAATGCTGTTGAATCCCATCCAAAAGAAAGACAGACTCATGAACACATTACAATCTGTCCTCATGCACATTCTTCACTGTATCTGGCACTGTGTGACTTCTGATTCTTCCCCAAATCAAAATAATCATGAAAGGTAGACATTTTAAACGGATTCAGGACATTGAGGCAGCCACAGCAGTGCAACTAAAGACACATAAGAGTACTTAGAGAACAGCTTCAGAAGGTGGCAAGAATTATGGGATAAATGTATTCAAAGTGCAGGAAGGTGGAAATAGTAACAAAGTGTCTTTTGCTGTAATACATTTTTTAAAATCTAAGCATTTACTTTATTTTCCAATCATATTTCATAAATCTACTCCCCTGCTGCTTCCTCTCTGCCCCTGTTCCATTGTTCTGCCTCCCAGCCTCAAAAAACTTAGAAAATTTATTATATCTTTTTGCCATGATGTTCCTGCCTTGCAGCCATCTGGCCATGAACTGAACCCTCTTAAACCTTGAGCCAAATAAACCATTTTCTCCTTTACATTGGAGTTGTTTGGTATTTGATCCCAGCAACAGAAAAGTTGACTAATACATATGCTTTTCTCAAAACTTAGCAAACTGAACTTAATATTTTTGTGCTTCATCAGACCCGAAACCTCTGAGAGTGGGAATCAGCAAACAGAGTTGAGAGCAGGACTGGCGGGGAGCCCTGCATCAACCTGCGGTGAGTGAGAGGAATGGGAACCCTTCCATAGAGTAGGAGGCTCCAACAGAGGACATTCTGGGATGGGGCAGACTAGCTGGAACAGGATGCTGCAGTGACTTTAGTCGCATATTCCCCTCTCAAGCGGGATTGGTGGAGAGCACTTGGGCTGGGTGACACCGCAGACTAAGACTCAGCAGGCTAGCCCAACCAGGTCCCAGCGCCTGGTGGCACACCCTAGCAGTAAAGCCTTCAGTAGGTTGACCTAGAGGGGAGGGCCCAGCAGAGGCTGCCCAGGTCTGTGTCTCCCTAGTGCAGTGGGTGGGAACACCTAGCCGGTGGATTCAAACAAACTGTAACCGACAAAGAAAGAAACTGGTTCTCCTATATATGCCTGTATGGAAGGAACAAAAAGTATGGGAAGAGGAAGCAACAAGAAAGGGTCCTTAGTCCCCAATCCTGAGAACACTGGTCCAGGAAAGGTAAATGCAAAGGAGAATGAGGACAAAAAACATGCAATATCAGACATGGCACCAATAGACATAAAGCGATATCTCCAGAGCCTCATAAGTGAATTCAAAAGTGAAGTATTTAATGAAATAAGGCAAGAAATAAGTAGAATATTTAGAGAAATGCTAAGCACCACCCAAGAAAAAATAGATGGTAGAATGGAAGAACAGAAAAAAAGGGGAGAATTGTTTGATGGAGAAAATAGAGAAAACATAGAATACTTGAAGCAGGTTCAAAGAGATTACCAGGAAACTAAAAACTCTATTGAAAGCTGGCATAACGCTTGAAAGAAACTAAGGATAGATTAGCTAAACTGGAGGACAGATTTGTAAAGTGGGAACATGAAATGAAAAACTTCTTAAAAATAACAAGGAAACAAACAGCAATAATACAAAGGCTTGAAGATGATAAGAGGATCTATAACTTAAGAATTGAGAATGTAAAAGAAGTAGGCACACAAACACATGAACTACAAAGGCTATTCACAGAAATAATCCAGGAGAATTTCCCCAATTTAGCAAAAGGTAAAGATACTCAGATGTATGAGGCATACAGGACTCCAGCCACCTACAACCCAAACAGAACTACACCCAGGCATATAATAATCAAAATTCCAGAAATCCAATATAAGAACAGAATATTAAAAGCCATCAGAGACAAGAAACAGATCACTTACAAGGGCACACCCATCAGAATTACACAACTTCTCGGCACAAACCATCAAATCACGAAGAGCATGGGGGGAAATAATTCAAGCTTTGAAGGATAATAACCTCCAGCCAAGATTGATATATCCTGCACAACTGTCCCTAGAAATTGATGGAAAAACAAGATGCTTCCAGGATAAAGAGGAACTAGGAGAATTTGCAACCACCAATTCAACTCTACAGAGAATACTGCAGAATATTCTAAAAAAGAAAA
Source organism: Cavia porcellus (assembly GCF_034190915.1). Lineage (NCBI taxonomy): Eukaryota > Metazoa > Chordata > Mammalia > Rodentia > Caviidae > Cavia > Cavia porcellus. The sequence goes on along the minus strand of NW_026947496.1, from coordinate 32,299,951 downwards.
ATACCAAGATTCCAGAAACAGTGGCAGAGAGGCCACAATGAATGGAGCAGAAAGCTAAATGAAGAAGACAAACTGACAACTAATGACAGAAAAAGAGCTCAACAGAAATGAGGCAGAGAAGGCTGGATGGTAGGAACAATTATTTTGGAGAAAACAAGACATCATAATAGTGAGTGCTAATTTAATATCTTGTCTTGAAGTCCCATCAAGCTTTTGCTCTTATGTCTCCATCGGTCTTAACAGGTTGTATCTTTTTGGATTTTATTATATGTGATAATATAAACAAAAACCTTTATAGACAAGGAGATTATACAGAAACCATTGTTCACTTTCTATTAGTTGATTCTAAATACCCTGTAATCCTGTCATTCTCTTCATGAGCCTGGAAATTTACACTGTCTTAATATGTTTGATGCTACAGTACACAAAGTTATACTGAAAGATTTCAAGGAAAGAGACACTATGGTAACTACTTTTATGTTGGGATATCTTGTGGTGAAACACTATTTTGCTTAAATGGTTATGTTTTGACCTGTGCTGTTTTATTGTTATGCCTTCTTTTATCTCAATTTCCTTTTTTTATTATTTACTTTTTATTTTTATCTTTTTAATTAAGGGAAAAATAAATAAAAAATAGCAGGATATATTATAATAACCCACGTTGATTTCCTATTAACTTGATTTGAAGCCCTGGATTGCTCTCACCATCTTGTTTTGAATGATTTTCCTCTATTCTGTTTTGCTTGATAGTACCAAGTTCAAAAGTATAGGCAACAACTGTGAAGACAATAAGATTCATTACAATGCCCATTCTGGTTAACTATTATCTTCTTTTGAAGTCCTGCAATGTCTCCAGTGTTTTGGTTTTATTGGTTTTGTTCAATTTTATTATAACTGATGATATAGGTAATTCTTTTTAAGATAGAAAGAGGCATTACAGGGGCTGGGGATTTAGCTCAGCGGCATAAGTGCCTGCCTTGCAAGCAGGCAGTCGTGAGTTCAATCCCTGACATGATAAAAAGAAAAAAGACAAAAAAAAAAAAAAAAAAAAAGAAAGAGGCATTATGGTAACCATTGTTGATCACCTTGTATTTTGTTTTTACATTATATATTATGTCCATCCTTTTGATTTGACTGACTCTGCTTTGTTATGTCACATTTGGTTTTACTGTCTTCAAAAAAAGTAATAAGAACTGTGAGAATAATAAAACCCAAAATGTGTAATTGTCATTGTATAAAAGAGAGGAAAAGAAAGTGCTCTAAAGGATATAACTGCATGTATATTTAAAGTGTATAAGACAGATAACCATATTACTGAGTTTTGTTGGATCATTGAACAGAACTGTTTGCAGTCTCACTGTTTGAATGTCTACTTTATATGCTTTAATTTTGTAACATGAACAACTATTTCTAAGATGACAATATGTAATCTGTCAACTAGTGATTTATTTTTTCTGAAATTCTGTGCAACTTGTACCCTTTTTCTGTTTTTTTTTTTTCTTTTTCTTCTTAAATAAAAAGAAAAGAAAAAAAAAGATAGTATAAAAGCACCCATAAATAACTAGAAGAGATTCAAGGTAACTTTTTTTAAAAAGAGCAGAATATATTTATTGAGGAAAAAAAAGTTTCTGTCCAAAAGAGAGACAGAAGGGTTCCCAAGTGAGTTGCCAAAGAACCTTTTAGGGATTTTTATAAAGCAAAGCCACAAGGTGAGGTGGGTCCAGGTGCAGTAATATGAGAATTTGCAAGGTGGGCATCAGGTGGGACAGAACTATAGTCAATCAATAAAGTTATGAGTATAATTGCTCAGGTAAAAGTTGATTAAATTTGGAACAAATCACATAAGAAACAGGCATGAATACAGAATAGGGGCTTTTCCTGTCAGGGCTTAGGTTAGTGGTCCCTCCAGGCTTCTTCAAGGTTATCCATACCTACTTACAATATCAATCTCTCCACAATTTGTAATAGCCAGATCTTGGAAACAACCTAAGTGCCCAACAACTGATGAATAGATTAAAAAAAAATGTTGTGGTATTTTTCTACAATGGAGTACTACTCAGCTATAAAGAATAATCACTTTGAGATATTTATAAATAAATAGATGCAACTTGGGACCATACTCATAAGTGAAATAAATCAAACTCACATGTATAAATACTGTATAGTCTCCCTAGTGTAAGAAATGATAAGTGTACATAAAGCTTTATGGTAATCATGATTCCCCATTACATTGCTTTGAAGCCTTATAATGTTTCCATTCATTAGTTGGAATGGTTTTATCCTGGGTTGTTTGATTTTATGATCTGTGATGGTATGAACATCTATTTTGAAGAAAACAAGACATTATAATAGCCATTGTTTTGAAGTCCTATCATCCTTTGTTCTTCTGTTTCCATTGGTTCTATCATGTTGTATCTTATTGGATTTTATTATGTGTGGTAGTATAAACAAATTTTTTATGGACAATGAGAAAATATAGTAACCATTATTCATTTTCTGTTATTTGGTTCTGAATGCCCTGTAATACTTTCATTCTCTTTAATGGTTTTATACTACTTTGTTATGTTTGATACTATTGTGTATGAAGGTATTCTCAACTATTTCAAGGAAAGAGACATTATGGTTGCTATTGTTATATCGGGTTGTCTTGTGATGAAATACTGTGTTGCTTAAATTGTTCTGTTCTGATTTGCTTTGTTATGTCCTCTTTTATCTTAATCTTTTTAAAACAAAAAAAAAATTTTAAAAGGGTATCAATCCTTGATGTTTATCCTTAGGAAGTTTGCAGGTGTATTTGCTTAATCTTTTGACTACGACAGTATTTATAACAGAAAAAACTGAAAATTTTACATAAGACAAATTTAACAGAAAAATCCTATAAATAAAACTTTGTAGATGCAACATACAAGGTGCTTATGAAAACTTAATATCACAAAGTCTACTTTCTCGCAAAAATAAATGTAAGTTCAACATACTCTAGTTAAAATCTTTATTTGATAAATAGATCCTAAGGAGCCATGAACAGCCATAATACTGCAAAAGACAAAATGCAGTCTCTAACCCGGATGTGAAGTAAAGTATGGGAACAGCTGCCTACCAAATATAAGGATACACAATAAACTATGAAGCTGTAGGGTAGTTAAACACCGTGGGATTAATGCAGAGAGAGACAAATCTGTGGGGTATCATAGTGTACACACCTACATATGATACACAGATCATGATGTCATTAGGTATTCAGGTGAAATTAGGGCCCTACCTGGCACCAAATACCAATAAATACCAGGTAGAAATTTTTAAATGTTTAAAAAGTAAGGTTACAGAGCAAAAATTTAAAAATAAGAAGAAAAATACAGAAAATAATTGTGTAAACTACAATGGTGGTACATATCTGTCGTCCCAGCACTCTGGGAGACTTAGACAGGAGAATCACAAATTCAAGGCGAGTCTGGGCAACTTAGTGAGTTAACCCTTTTTCAAAATAAAAAAGGGCTTGGGATATAGTTCAGCACGAAGCCCCTGGGTTCAACCCCCATATAGAAACAAAGCAAGAGAAGGAAAGAGCAGGAGGAAGGAGAAAGAGAGAGAGCAACGGAAAGGAAATAATACATGTATTTAAAAAATGATGTTGGAAAGGTAAGAATGTATTGAACAGGAAACAGAAAGAACAAGCCATAAAAGAAAAGATGGTCATCTTATTTTAAAATTAAAGCTTTTATATGATAAAGACACTGGAGGGGGCCAATAATTCACAGAGTAGGATTGGGAAAATTACTGTACCTGTGATATTTTCTTAATTTTAAAGAGCTTTAAAAATAAAACCAGAGGTTGATTTGAATATAGTGTAGTTAACATCTACTCTGCATTTGTGTCAGTGTTCTTTTCTGTACCTATTGATATTTTCTAGATCTTTCATATTGAGTCAAAAGTTAAATGCAATATGATTAATTAGAGGTTAATCAGATTTGCGCATGTACACGGAGTCTCTGGTCGATGTTGCCTCTCTCCTCTCAGGCCCTTCCCAGCCTCCCTTAGAAGATTGCTGCTGCTTCCTCCTTAAAATGCACACATCACACCCAGCCCTGATGGCGGTGCTCCTGGCTTTTGACTCCCATTCTTCCATGTTCAAAACTATGACTGCTCCTATTTATTCTCTGTTATTGTATGCTAAGAATGTTAATAACCGCCTGCTCAGTAAGACATAAGGTTTTTAAAATATCATATTTACAGCTTTCTAGACTATAGAACTGTACTAACCATGCATAGGCACATAATGTCTTTTAAATTGAGGTTCAAGTTTTCTTTCTAACCTCTCCCCTGCTATTAACCTCCCACAATCTGCCCATAATGTGCTTTTAATTCCTGAATGTGCCATATTCTTAAACATTAATTTAATCAGGCTTATGAGACATTTACATGCAATATTCTCTACGCTGGGCTATTTTCCTCCTTTATCCATTCAATGCTTTTAAAATTTATCCTTCAAATGTGAATCAAGTATCAGTGTTCACATGAGGTTTGTCTGCCAGGGTGCCCCTGGACAATGCAATGACCCCTCCCTCACGCTTCACATCAGCAAACTCCTCAGGTTACGCTGGAGCTGACTGTTTTTGTATTCATTTCCCCACCGGATTTCATGAGCCTGGAAACAAAATCTTCTTCCCATAGAAATCATGTGGTAGACTGCTACCATCACCAACCTCTTTGACATGGCCAATGACCTTTTCACAGGTGTCCTTTGGTCCCTTCCAGGAACCTGTGAGCTTGGTATCATTATTTGATCTTATCATTACTGTGTCACTTATTTTTCTATCTTGATACCAAGAAACTATGTGGCTCAGCAACTTGCTCCCAGACTCCTCTGCAAGGCAGGGGACCCCAACCCACCCCATGACCTCCTCAGGCCCTGCACCCTCCCAAATGCTGCTCCCCATGCAGACATTTGCTGAATGAATAGTTCCACCAAGAATTCTTTCTGTTTTATTTACAATGGAATCAATCATATTACAGAATGACCTTGTGGGACAAGGCAGAAACTGACAAAAATACAATGTGTTCGTCCGCTGCTTCTTCCTAATGTCTGCTTCCTCCCTGAGGCAGAGGCACTCCCCACCATGTGCAGCATTCCCAGGTGTGCGATATTCTACCCAGTGTTCACATTCTGCTTTCAGTAGTGACTCTGCTCAGAAAAGGTTCTGCAGAGAGGGGAAGGTTGTCTTTCTAACAGGATTCCTCTCATGATGCATCTGTCCCTAGCAGAAGTGTTCATGCATGGGGTCAAGCCCCCCAGGCTCTACTGTTCAGGGATCACCTATGGATTCCTGCAGGATCTACCAGGCTGGACTCAGTATGGTGTGGTTGGATGCATTTTTCATGCACCCATCCCAGGCATCATGTGCTGAAACTTAATCCCCAGTGTGAGGCACAGAGGGTGAAAACTAACTCAACTGTGTGGTTTAGAGATGGGACCTTGGGGAGGTGATTATGGTCACAAAAGGTCGTCAGGGTGGGGCCCATGGTTGAATTCCAGTGGCTTAACAGGAAGAACAGAGAACCAGCAGAGCCACGTTCACTCCCTCTATCCACCATGTGACACTTTGTGCCACTTTAGTCTCTTCCAGCAAGAAGGCCAAGCAAGCAAGAAGACCCTCCGAAGCACTTCCAGAGGCATATGTCAAAATAAACCTCTTTCTTTACAATTACTCAGCCATGTTATTAATAACAGAAATGGGGTAATACAGACATTGCTGGCTTCGGGCCCATACAGTGTTCAAGTCTACATGGCTTGTGGTACTTGATACATTTTGTTTTGTTTTTTAATGCTGTCTTGATCCCGTTTGGGGTCCTGGGTAGAGGTCTCATAACTTCCTTTCTTGAGCTACAGATTAAATCCACACCCTGACAAACTCTCCATGAGTCTCACACACCACACAGTCACTGTGCCCACTGTCAATACACTAGCAGGCATGGGCATTTAGAGTGTCCCTGCAGCATGGGAACTGCCATCCAAAGGCTCTGTTAGGATCAGTCTCAGGGCGGTGGGAAGCAGGACCCCTTTTACCCCAGGACAAGAAGCAGCCATGACTTCCTTGGCTGAAACAGTGAACACATGGCAAGAGGCAAGCAGCACATGCATTTTCATCTTTGTCAGAGGAGGACAATGTAGATAGCGTTAACTACTGCAAAGACTTTAAATGCTGAACCTGGCACACCAAGGACAAGAGTAAGGATCCAGTGCGGGGAGAAGACTTTCTCAGGAGGAATTTTCAGCAGACTATTTACAATCCTTTTTTTAAACTGTGGTAAAATACACGTAACATAAAATTTACCATCGGGCTGGAGATTTAGCTCAGGGGCATAAGCACCTACCTTGCAAGCAGGCAGTCGTGAGTTTGATCCCCAGTACCGATAAAAAGGAAGAAGACAAAAAAAAAAATTCTCTGGGGCTGGGGATTTAGCTCAGCGGCATAAACACCTGCCTTGCAAGCAGGCGGTCGTGAGTTCGATCCCCGGTACTGATAAAAATGAAAAAGACCCCCAAAAAAAAAAAATTTACCATCTTAACCATTTTTAAGTGTATGCCTCAGCAGTATTAAGTACATTCATATCATTAAATACAAATTTCCCTTCTTCTGTTCTGGGCCCTGTAGCACCCTATCCTACAGTTTATCTCAAGAATTTTCCAGATTCAGGGAATACGTATAAGTGGAATCATATTTAGTATCATTTAAAAAGAATTCTAAGTCCTCAATGATACTTTAAAAATTTAAAAACTGATGTGTCTTCTGTATTTCACTTTTTTTCCCTTTGTCAAGGTGCATTTGGGCTGATGACTGTACACTGAAAATTCTACATTTTGTGTCTGCTCAGCATATGATTGCATAGGGTCTTTACTGAAAAAGAAGTCACCATCCCTGACTCTCCACCATTGCTCTGCTTTCTGTTTACCCAAGGTCAGAACCACAGCAGGTCAAACTGCTCACGTGGACAGTTAAGCATGCAATTTTTATGAAAGCTCTGTAAAACAGAGCAGCCCCTACGAAACTTATGACATACCTTGAAAAATTCACAAAAAATAAAATCAAATTTTTAGCAAATCAAAGAGAAAAACTCCCTAAGCAAATGTGGAATTTACGAGAAATTTCTCTTAATAGCAGTTCCAAAATCCAAGCAACATCAGAATAATAAACAGAGAGAAAACCATAGCTCCCTGTGATATCACCCAGCTCAGGTCTTTCAAGCACACCTGACTACCGATGACATGTAATGAACCACACTGCTCTTCTCAGAAGCTTCTGCAAAGATCATTTTCAAAGGGACCCCCGACAGTCCTTACAATCCAAGTCACCTCCCCATCAGCTCATGCAGTCTTCTATGCTTCTCTATAGGCTGGGAAAAGAAAAATCTTCATTTAAAAAGCCTATTTGGTAAGTGGAACTGTGGGGCATCTGAACCCCATGTTTTGGGCACCTCTATCCCTTTCTCTTCCAGTGTGGCTGAGCCTTGTCACTCTCACAGCCAGGGCAGAGACACTTCTCAGCATCAGAGAGGCAGGGCTGTGTGCACTGCCTCAAGGAATCTCATACAGAGACCAGCAAGCTGGCTGTCTCATACAGAGACACAGCAAGCTGAATTCTGTCTCCCAAGTCAAAATGTGTCATATGACTGTGCGATGGGAAAGTATCCAGGAAGAAAGGATGCCCTGAGTGAAGGGCAGTCCCAGCACACAGTGCATGTGGGCACAGCAGCCCTGTGAGTGAAGTATGGAGCTGCTCTTGTCAATCCCCCTGCCTCCACCCTGCAGCAGAGTCCACCTTGCCGCCTGCATTGTCCTGCCTGCTCTCACCCCTCTTCCTTTCTGCTCCTCATGCAGGCAGCACAGCCTAGGAGCCTTCCCAGGCACTCAGCCCTCTTTCGATCCCTGCCACCAACACTAAAGATGCCGTGTCCCCCACCCAGATTGCCCGGTGTTTCAACACCTCCCCCAGTTGTCAATCATTGCTGCATATGGATGTATCCTTTTCCTTCATATGTATGTATCTGTACGACATATGGAATGCTGTTTGGCATATACTTACGCTTAATAATTGGTATCACATTGTACGCATTCTTCTGGAACTTGCTTTTCTCACTGACATGTCTACTAGATTTATTCACATTGACATGTGTGGCTATCCCCCATTTGCTTTCACAACTGCATAGTATTTTGTTATAAAAGTGAATACTCTAAGGACAGCAAGAATGGTTTACTTTTAAGTCCAAAGAGCCCTAAACTGGAATGAAGCAACGAGTGATTGTCAGTCCCTGATTTAGTCCCCTGCTCCCTCAAATCAATGTGATACCTGTAATTAGCATAAATAACCAGAAAATTCAGTTATGTTCCTTTCTGGGGTGATAACTTGCAGGCAAGCTCTTGTTTTAAATAACAAAATCAAGTTTTGTTATTTACTTCTGTAGTAGAATAAGAAAAAACTGGAATAACCAGCCAGGTCCCAGCTGCCTAGTCCTGAGGATTCCATGTATAACTCATCCCACATGGGGCCAAAAGGAAAGTTCTGGGGCTGAGGACCACATAGCCTCTAACAGGACTTCAGGACAGAGATATCTCTCTCACACACAAACAGATCCCTTGCAAACAGAGCAAATCTGCCAATGGATAAAATAACCAGTCTGGCACTTATGCTCTCGTCCTTCTACAGATGGAAGAGAACTACTAGACTCTAGGTAACATCCTGGTGCCAAGGAGCCTGTGGTTGGCACATGGAGAAGTCAGGGCACTGAGAATGGAAGCCCCACAGAAGCCAAAGCTTTGAAGCTGTCGCAGGTCCATCTGTCTGAAAGAGCTGTTTCAAAAAGAAACCAGCTGTCTAATATTGGAGAAAGTGGAGTAATAATGTGCTTTTAAAATAAAATTGCATGAGAAAGCAGCAAGTCTGCTCTACTTTGATTTCTCCAGGTCACATCCAATGTCCTTGTCCTATTTTATTGGCTTGTGGATTCAGCACTAAGCATTGTGAATCATTTTGTGAGACTTGGCCAAGGGAAATATACTATCAAAAGCCTTGAGGAGACACACAGGTGACTGGTATCCCATGGGATGCATTGGGAAATGCCCAAGCAATGGCCCCTCAGCCTTATCATGAAGGGCCTGCAGAGAGAAGACCAAGAAGAGGCCACTTCATTGTCTTCAAGATTCTTTTTCTACTCAAAATCCAGGCATATAAAAATTTTTACCTTAACAACTACTGTCACCTGGAGCTTAAACCACAAAACGCACCAAGAACTTCAAAGATGTTCCACATGCAAATCATAAAGAGGAAACCTTCCTGATATCCTTTGAGTAAAGATGAGTAAAATTGCTACAAAGCACACGGGAGAACTAAGATGACCTGTCCACCCAGAGTTGTGGTTGAAAACTTGGTCCCAAACACCACTGTGTTGTGGGAAGGGCCTTAGGAAATATTCGGATCATGGGGTGGAGCCAAGGTGAAGGGATCAATGTCCTATTGCAGGAGTTATCCTGAATGGCTCATTATAAACAGACAGGGTTGAGCCCTCTGCTCTCTCCCCTTCTCTTGCTCCTCCAGCTGCATGAGCTGTGGCAAAAGAATCCCTTACCAGATGCATGCCCCTTGATCTTGGACTTCCCAATGGCCAGTATTGAGGAAACCAATGTGTGTCCATTATAAATGACCCAATCTGTAGGTCCTGTTGCAGCAGCAGAGTGGACTAAGAAGGGACTAAGATCACCTGACTCTGCAGTCTCAGGTCCTGATTTAGCTCCAGTCCTCTCCCTTAACACCTCCTATCTCCATTCTTTATCTCTTCTCACTGCCATCAGAGACTCAGCTAAAAAGAAAAGCCCCCAGTTTCATTCACAAAACACAGGAAGGGCACACAGACCTTCTGGCTCAGGAGAGATGCAAGAAATGGACAAGCAAGACCTGTGCACACTCTCACATGGGCGGCAGGAGGGGCTGCACAACCGAGAGACCCTGAAGAGAGCCCTGGAGTCTGCAGCCAAGGCCTGCGCTTTCCTGCCAGGCTGCACCGCACAGACCACAAGAGGCTCCTGTGTCCGGCCCACATGGGCAGACAGAAGCAGCTATGGCCAGTGGCTCTCGGAAACCCATTTCCCCACCAATCCATCCCCTCACTGTTCTCTCAATGACTCAAAAATGCTAAAAATACAAACTATGATTCAGTTTCTGAAGCTTCTGCAGCCCTGTCATAGAAACAGAGAGATAGATGTTGAGACGCAAGATGGGAAACCAATTACTCCCTCCCCGTGGGCAAACAACCGGATCAGACATTTGCCTTCAGCTCTGGCAGAAGTTCCGCGTGAGAGACCCCACCTGTCAGCCCTCACCTGTCTCAGGAAAAAAGCACTGAGGCGGCATCTTTATCTGAACTCAGAGGTAAGCTTCATCAAAAATGCTGCTGCAGCCAGCTGGTGCCAAACTACTGCTTGATAACTAGGCACCAACTGAAGAGGCCGAACTGCTCTCTGTTCCATGAAGCTACATGTAGCAAACAACTTTTATACCTGCTGCTGCCAGGCTGCTGGCAGGGATTTAAGAGCCAGTGAACCCCAGGAAGAGGAGGAAAGACCAGGACAGAGAGGCATCTGTCCCACACACATATTTCCACGCTATGCGTGTACCTCCTTGTACTGGATGAACCCCACTTACACAGTAGAGAATTATAACCAGGAATTCTATCTGATATTTCTGTTGCCATGTCTGGTAGAGCAGCATCACAAATGGAATCAGTTACAGGCCACACAGAAAAATAAAATAAAATAAAATATAATAAAATAAAATAAAATGGAAAAGATCCAGTCCTCACATCTGGAGGGTCTTCCTACAAAGCAGGGCATCAGGCCCAGGGCTTCTCCTGCCCACCCAGCCATGGACTTAGCCCATGTGGGACACAGCTTCCCCACTCCAGGAGAGAGGATCTCCTCAGCCCAACTCAGACACCGCACCCTGAAAAGGGCTTCTCTCTGCCCAAAGGACTCTTGAAACTTACCTCTCAGGCCACCAGTGCTGTCCTGTGCCTGGCTTACCACTGCCATCACAGTGTGCAGCGTTCTCTGTAGGAAGAGGCCCCCTCACCTGTAAAGTGCTCTCAGGTGAGGGCCATGAGTTCTGGTCAACTCTCCACACTGGATCCTTACCTCTCTCCCACCCCTCAGTGGTTCCATCACCAAGCAATTAGAGGATAGAAAAAGAAGAGTTGCCCTGGAATTCTCACCCTCACCACAAACCACTGATTCTCTGCCTCCTGTATCACTGACTCTATCCACACTGGCCCCTCCTGCTTGGATGATCTACCAGCCTTGCCCACCTCCCACCTACACCCAGATCCCCACTGCTGTGTCCACAGCTGATAATGTGACTCCTGCTGCACCTAAGGACACCATGCCCAAGGTCACCTGCTCATTCCAACCTCACTAAGAGGCTAGGGGCCTGCACCATCCACGGTGCCAAGTCGGCCCTCCCAACATACTTACCATTGACCTATAATGATGTGAGCTCCATGGGCAAGTGGAGGAGAACCATTGTTCTATTTACTGAACCCAGAACAGTTCAAGGTATGTATTAGAGATGTCTAATAAATATTACAGCAAGAATGGATGAATGGGCAGCTGTTCAAGAGTCAGTTTAAGCATCATTTTCCTTTGAGAGCATTTCTTGATCCATTTTCTTAATCTCAGCAACCCAAATCTGTTACCCTTCATTTACATGTCTCCTTCCATCCACATCATGCTAGGTGTACCTGTCTTCTAACACCTGTTACTCTGTGCAGGGACCATTCTGTTTGGTGGGGGAATAAACACTAAGCTTCAGACTCCATGGGAGTAGAAACTGTCACATTTGCTCTTCTCCTCCCTCTTCATCTTTCTTCCTCTCTCTTCCTCCCCCTTTCCCCACACTCCAATTTCTCCTGCATGTCTGATATCCACAACCAGGTGCGGCGAGGTATCAGAGCATCACAGGTATCTCTTATAGACCTCTCATTGGGCATAGACAGACATATTGAAAGTTGTCCGTATATTCTTTTAAATTTTTATTTTAAAAACAAAACAAGAGCTGAGGGGTTTAACTCGCCAGCACAATCACCTGCCTGGCAATCATAAGGCCATGAATTCGATCCCCAGAACCAAAAAAAAAAACAAAAAAAAAAAAACCCAGAATAAAATGATACAGAATTTCAAAACAGAATGATAGTAAATTAACACTAGTTAATATATTGCATACTGTTAACTTAAAAGTAGTTGTTCAGATTACAAGATTTAGGCATGAAAAAATGATCAAACTATCAAACAATGAAAGCACAAACTATTCTTTTTGATGGACATAACACCTTCCACATTCATACTGAAATAAGGAGACTTGTCCTGGCTAGTTAATGAGCCTAAACTCACATTCAAACATGCATCTTCCCTTCAAATGCATGGAGCAAACCCAAAAGATGATATTGATTGAAACTTTCTTACTCAGCAGTTTAAAAACACTCGTCGTGCAGACAGAACATGAGGTAGAAACCATGACATACAGACTATAACCCAGGCCAGTTCAAGGATGTAACAAGTGTTACATCTCCTCTTTGTGTTCGTGGATCCAAACAGCATCTCAAGGATGTAAACTGGAGTGAGACAGATAGGCCAGTGAGGGCCCTGTGACATAAATGGCATAGCGATAAGGACAGAAAATCAAACACATTCTCTGTGAAAGAGCTCTAGACCTGATTTAGGACATGTGACTTCTCTTTTTCATGCCTGATGGATGAGCTGGACCTGGACATCATCCTGCAGACAAGGAGATCTGCAGCTGACAAGCCAGCTGAAAGAAAGATGCCACTTTACCTGATCCTTTCTCATGACCCTAGAGAACAACTAGAGTCCTCTCTTCTCCAGCTGAGGATCCTAACAGCTCTTCCATGGATAAATCAGCTTGAGGTGGGGAGAAAGAGGCATACATAGAAGACATCAGTAAAACTCAGAGGGCCAGCGAGGGACCAAAGGCCAGGGATCTCCACACGATGCTGCCATAGTTTGGATGAGTATCCCCTTGGGTCATACGTAAAGGCTTGGTCCCCAGGGGCTACTGAGAGCTGCTGGCATCTTTAGGAAGCGGGCTCACGTGGAGACTTATCAATCATTGGGAGTATACCCATAAAGGGGACAGGGGACCCCAGTTTCTGCCTCTCTCCATTTCTCTACTTTCTGGCCCAAGAGATTGAGAATTTCAAATTTCTCCCATGATGAGCTGCCATTATTGGTGGTCAAACTAAGGATTCTATCCAATCTTAGACTTGAACCCCAGAAACATAACCCAAAATACAAGTTCCTCTTTACAAGTTTATCGCCTTAGTATTTTACATTAGTGAAGCAAAGCTGACCAATACAGATATCACAGTCACTCAATCATACTGTTTTCCTTAACCATTCACAATCATGACATCATCCATGATTGGCAAAGAAAGGAAGTAAATAAATGCCTCAAAGTCTAAAAAATTCAGTGTCAAGATTTGCTCTGCCTGGAACCTATACTTATAAAGTCTAAAAGACTGAGCTCCCTTAAAACCACTGTGCCCAACTCCATGGCAGGAAGGAGAGGAGACACCCACCCCTGGGGTCTCTGCTGACCAAACTTGTGACCTTGAGCATGACCTTTACGCTCCTGAGTCTCAGGTGCATGTTGGTTATGCAGGGTGAGTGGCAGTGCTCCATGGAGCTGCTATAGGGGTCAAGTGTGCATCACAGATCCCACAAAATGAATCAGAGTGGTTATTATTACATGTTCTTGCCTCATATTTGAGGACCTTGCATGATGTAAATATTTCACTAGCTCTCAAACTCGGGAATGAGTGCATTCATTATCAGGATGAAAAACCATCAGAAGCCAGAGAGTTTACCCACCCTGTACAGGGTGAATGGCAGGGGAATTGCAGCCTCCAGATAAATTCATCAAGACCCATATGGACACTTTTTTGCATGCATTTTACACTTCAGAAGGAAAAGCCATAGGAAAATGAGTTTTCCCCCTTGCTGCACAAACCTGCTTGATTCAGGTCCTGCTCACCCTGAGCCCAGGGTTAGCCCTCTCCTCCCCTCTCTCTGCCCTCCAGTTGTGCTGACCCCCCCCCCCAGTCTTTGTTCTATTCCCCACTGACCTCAGGGACTTTGCACAGGTTGCTGGCCCAGCTGGCCTTGAATATTCTTATGCCCTTCATCAGTGACTCCTCCTTATCTTTCAGATCCAAGGTTGTCGCTTCCTTGGCAGATGTTCCCTGCCCCTGCCCTGGCAGATGCCCCACTTTACTCTCCTTTAATTTCTTTCTTGTTGCTCAGGCAATGTATGGTTACCGGTTCCTTTGACACCTATATACCCAATAGACTTTTGTGGTCATGGTATCTATTGTTTTGTTCCTTGGTGTGACCAAATCATCAAGTCCAGCACCTGCCTGTAATACACACTCTATAAATATTGCTGCTAAAAATGCATCAGGACTGGTGCTTTGTGTCCAACATCTCAGAGACAACCTGCTGACGCTCTGAAGTATCCTGGATGCCTAATTACTCACTGCTGCGATCTTAGCTCATTTGTCTTCCTCTCACCCTTGGTGGTTATTGAGATGGTTAACAGTCATTATTTACCATGCATTCTTTTCACATCTTTGAATTCAGCTACAAAGTCATACTTGGTTTTCATCTGTTCAGTCTGCTGATTCCATGCAGACCTATCATTCATTCCTATCCTTCTGTTGTGTTTTTGCTTCAATGTAAGCTCCACCACGCAGTTATATGAAGGGAAAAACTGATTCAAACAGGCATGCTTCCCCAATGCGCCAAGAGAGACAGTTGCACCATCCACTCCCATTCATGTTCAAAATAGTTCTCATAATTCACATCTATCAAACACCAAGTGGAAAGAGAGGCAGAGGCTCACAGAACTCAAGCAGTGAGTTGAAAGTGACCTATCGAGTCTGATCAGAGATAGGATTTGAATGCAAGCAGCCTCCTTGGGAGCCCCTGACTTTTTTTTTTTTTTTTTTTTTTTTTTTTGGTGGCTTACACTAACACTAATTTCTTTCCAACAAGTGAGTTACAAAACAACAAAATCCTGGGTGTTTGCATCTTGACTTTCTTTCAACAACAACAACAAAGGAGATAAGTGACAGTCCCACTTTATGCTGTATTTAACCACTAAAGTCGTTATGGCCTGTTAGCAGGATGTGATCTGATTCCCATAGAGCTCAAAACCACAATAAAGCTTGTCATACCAGGTCACGAATACTGTAGGTGAACAGGACACCTGAGGACAACCTGGGAGGCTTCCTGGCTATACAAGGCTGGGTTGTACATTGACTCATCTGAGCCCCCAGAGAAGGGAGGATCACAGAGCTCTTGATGACCAGAGTCTTCACAGTGTCTTCACGCTGCCCTTCTCATCCTTAGTGCATGCTTGTGGGGAGATTTCCTTATGTCTGCTGTAGTTATGCAGCCCCTATCCATATTCCATCCAGAGTGATCTGTCTTTTGGATATAATACCACACTTGTTCTGCTGCTGCCTTTGGAGCTATCTACAGCCAGGTGGGGCTACCTCCTCTAAGATATAGCGTCTGGCCACATCCTATGCAGCCTCACAAAGCCTTGCTCCATCATTAGCAACAGAAAATAAAAGGAATGGAGGAACAAAGACAATCCACATCCTGCCTCTGAGTCAGCCATAAAAAAGAACCCAGGCCATGATTATCCAGCTATACTCTGCCCACCTCAGTAGCTTGAGAAATAGCCTGCAGTGGCCCTTGAAACCACAAGCGTTCTAGAAGTACTCTGTGCGTGTAACAGTGGGAGGACCAGAATGCTCCACCAATGAAATGCTCAAATACAAAGATTTGAAATCCAAATTGCATGAGCATGGACCAGGGAGAACCAGGAAATCAACTAAGCCCCTGCCTGTGAGCACATGGAATGGGGAGAACCAGAATGGAAGCAATGTCTCCACTTGTGAGCCAGCCAGAGCCTGGACTGGGGAGAACCAGGGAGGAACCTAAAGCCCTGCCTGTGAGCCAGCCTAAAGCCAGCAGTCTGAACAACTATTTAGAAGACAACAATATGCAAGATAGTAACTATTGTAGATTTCCTACCATCTTATCACTGTTTCATTTTGTTTTATTGCAGTTTTACTCCTTTTAAAATAAAAATAAATACATAAACACTAAAAAAAATTATAAAACAGAATATTTCAAGTGAAAAATAAAAATAAAATAAAATCCAAATTGCAGCCACCAGAGACCAGTGAAGCCCACACCATTTCTAAAAGGCATGCTTGTTCTGGAACCACTACGAAGGTCACCATGTATCATAAGGGACCTAGAGTAAAAGAA
This sequence comes from Cavia porcellus, assembly GCF_034190915.1. NCBI lineage: Eukaryota > Metazoa > Chordata > Mammalia > Rodentia > Caviidae > Cavia > Cavia porcellus. The sequence goes on along the minus strand of NW_026947496.1, from coordinate 32,283,552 downwards.
CTGTGAGGAGGAAGGGATCTTGTCACATACTAGAGCCCTCATTCAAGTAGGTTTGGTAGCGCACACTTACTGACAAATTCCAAATGGGAACCACGTCACCAGTACACTGGCAGGCCTAGCTGTCTCCTCAGTGGTCCAGTTAGCCAGTGTGGTCCAGCTGCTGATGCATCTCTGGAGCAGTCCCTTTATCCTATCCACTGTGGTTCTAGTTACCTGTGACTGCACCTCCAAGGCTAAACTGTACTGGGAAAACATGAATTACCAAAGTTGTCCCTGGAAGATGGTAGGAGAGAGGTAGGAAGGTGTAAAGCAAGCTAGACCTGCTGTTGCCCAAAAGGAGCAACTTGAAAGGGGCTCAAAGTGAGAACAGGAGAGGTCCTTCAAACTCACACATTCAGAAAATGACAGCCCCAGATGACTGAGGGCATACTGAGGATCATTCAGTCTTTTCCTTTGTTATCGAGGTCAAGGCTGCAGAAGTGAATTGTTCAAGATTCCAAGAAGATCAGTGCTGCTCCCTGCCACAGCCTATGGGCGGTGGGCACCATCACAGCATGTGGACACTCTGCAGAGCAGCAGGCTACAGTAAAGGTCCCAGGCCATGTAGCATCCACCAATAGAGAGCCCCAGTCGAGAAGGCCCATGGCAGACAGCTCCCTTCCCATGGGTTCCCACCAAGAACAGCACTCCGAATCATGTCCGCTCAGTATTATGGTTGTAAGTATTTGTCATGGCCTTAATAAAAACTCAGTTTGCCTCAGATCAGAGCATACAGGGATCACTTTCTCTAGGCAAGTGGATACCCATGTGTTGGATGAGGCTGAGGTCAAGGGAGGCCAGTAGAGAGCTACAACCCACAGATGTACCCTGCGGGTGGTGACATCTGCATCTTAGTTTACAACAGAATCAGTTTTAGAGCCTTTGTTAGTGTTTCATTTAAAACTATAATGTTCTTCAAAAGATAAACATAGGAATGAATTGTGTTTTTTCAAATCAGAAGGCTATGGGGGATAAAAGGATGTCTTAGAAAGGGAGAGACAAAACCAATGGTAGTTAGTTCAGAAGTCTTTGCTATTCTAGGTCTCTTCTGGTTACAAACAAATTTTAGGATTGTTTTCTCTAATTCTGTGAGATATATCTGTATAACAGTTTTGGAAATATGGCCATTTTTACTATGTTTGTTCTTTCCACCCAAAGACAAGGGATATTTTTCCATTTTCTGATACCCTCTTTTGTCTCCTTTTTCAGAGTATACAGTTTTCTATGTAAAGATCTTTAACTTCCTGCTCTAAAGTATACAACTGCAGGTGTGTTTAGGGGTGTTAGATAGATGCCTATATTAATGTTTTTGGTTGGGTCATTGAACACAATTGTTTGCAGTCTCACTGTTTGAATGTCCACTTTGTATGCTTTGATACTATGACTTGAGCAACTGTCTCTAGGATGATAATTGTAATCTATTAACTAGTGATTTCTTACTGTTTTTTTTTTGTAGTTCTGTATTAATTGTACCCTTACACTGCTTTGTTTTGTTTTGTTTTTTCTCTTTTGACTTTTAAATAAAGTTTTTTTAAAAATTGTAAAAAAAAAATCTTTAACTTCCTTTGTTTGATTTATTCGTAGTATTTCATTTTTTCAATGTTATCATGAAAGGTATGATTTTCTCAATTTCCCTCTCAGTGAGTTTGTTTATATTCAGAAATGCTACCGGTTTTGAGTGTTGACTTTGTTCCCAGTTATGTGACTGAATTTGGTTATTAAATCTAGAAGTCTTAGTGGCCCTGGCACGAGCCAGGAAGAGAAGCAATCAGCATCTCCCGTGAGCCTACCAGTGAGTGGCTCAAAATCAAACATTCCCTCACCACCACCTTAGTGACTGGAGGTCTGAGCATCTCTTGGAAGGATGACCATATGCCATATAGCAAATATGGGGGATTTCCTTCTATCTTCTGCTTAAAGGCAAATGTTGTTTTCACTGTTTTGCTTAATTGTTTTGCTCTATTCAATATTCTCTTTTGAATGGTTTTATAATGTTATGTCTTGGGTTTGATTTTGCTATACATGATTGAATGGATAATTATTGTGAAGATAACGAGATATACTATGGTACCTATTACTGTTATCCTGGTAACCTGCTGTGAAGTTCTGTACCAATTTCACTGCATTGTCTCGATTGGCTTTGTTCTGTCTTGTTCTGTTGTATTTTACTACCTTTAAAATAAAATTTAAAAAATAAATCTAGAAGTCTTTTCTGGAGTTTTTGGGGTTCTCTGTGTAGAATGTCAAAAAATAAATTTGAACAACAAAGACAAGTCAGAATCCCTGACTTTAAATCACACTGCAGAGCTACCAAGAATCAATGGAACAGATTACAAAATGCAGAAACAACTCTAAATATTTGGCCACCTTACACTTGACACAGGGGCCAAACATATTCACTGGAAGAAAGATAGCCTCTTTAACAAATGGTGCTGGAAAAACTGGCTTCCCACAGGCTGAAGACTAAAACTAGACCCATATCTCTCACCATGCATTAAACTAAAACCTAAATGAATCAAAGATCTAAATATTAAAATAGAAACACTAAATCTGATGGAAGAGAGAAAAAATAGGTAGAACTCTTGAAGATATAGGTGTAGGCAGAGACTTCATACACAAAACTCTAAGCATATGGGAAATATTACAAAAAATCAGCAACTGAGATCTCATTAAAAAGCTTTTACACCGCAAAAAAAAAAAAAAATCATCAACAAAGTGAAGAAACAACCCACAGAATGGGAAAATGTTTCTGCCAGTTATTCTTCAGAAAAATAACTAATATCTAGAATATATAAAGAAAAATCATACCCTCCAAATTTAAAGATCCAGTCCAAGAATGGGTATTTGAAATGAATATACACTTCTCAGATTAAAGAAGTACAAATGGCAAATAAATATATGGAAAAAACGTTCAATATCATTCAAAAGATGCAAATTAAAACAATACAAAGGTTCCATCTTATTCTAGAAAGAATACTGAGAAATCAACCAGTAACAAATGCTGGCGGGGCTTTAGGGGAAAAAACACTTTTCCACTGTTGCTAGGAGTAGAGACTGTTGCAGCCACTCTGGAATCAGCACGGAGGTTCCCAAAAAAACTAAAAGTAGGGGTTTCATTTGACCCAATTATTCCCTTCTTTGTGCCTTCCTGAAAGAATTAAAAACATCATTCCACAGAGATACATGCACACCCATGTTTACAATAACCCAGTTTGTAATAGCTGAATCTTGGAAACAGCCCAAATACCTATCTATCACTGAATGGATAAAGATGTGGGTTTTTTATACAATGGAGTACTAATCAGCCATAAATAAGGATAAGCTTGAGACATTTCTAAGTAAATGGATGTCCCTTGAGACCATATTCTTAAGTGAGACAAATTGAACACTCGTGTAAATACCACATTTTCTCTCTGATAAGAGAAACCAAAGGCATAAAGAAGGACCCAAATGTAAACTAGATATTACAAAATAGGAAGAAAATGCTCAGTTTGAAACGGGAACAAAGGAGGGGTAGGGAGGGAAGGAAGAGAAAAGAAAAACAAATAAGAAAATAAGGAAAAGTGGAAACAAAGCTTTTTAAAATAAGGAGGGAAGATAGGCTGACAATAGGATGGGGAATAGGAAAAACAGTGGAATTAAGATATATCATATACAAGTACAAGGCCCCCATGATGAATGTGATCATTATGTGTCTTAAAATGTACCAATAAATTTAGTTAGCAAAAAAAATTGCTAGGCCAGACAGCATGAATACCAGTACTTGTGATCATTTCAAATGCCCTCTTTCAATGGTAGAAATTGAGATTTGGGGGAATTCAACATTTTCTACACTTCTGACTCCCTGTCCCCAGAGTCACCTACCTGTGTCAGTGAGGACTCTGCCTTTCTCAGCTCCTGGACTCTGTAAGGGTGACCTGACAGTGGAGTTTGAACCCATTTTCCTGACAGCTAGAGATATGTCCCTTGAATTATTCCTGCCATGCCTTCTCACCCATGAACTTGTCCCTGTCATTTCTAATCCATTAGCCAGCTCTTTCTCCAAGCACACCTCTAAATCCTATGAGCACCCTACTCATTCTGGACTTTATTAAATAAGCACTAATGGTCCCGTAGGTAAGACTCAGGACAATGGGTTCTGGGGAGGGAAGCAGGATGGGGCACTTGACAAGGACATTACAGAGTGGTTCTGATTCGAAAGTCTGCTGACTTCTGACCGCAGCCCGACCAGAAGCTGTGTCCCTCCCCTCAGCTCTGAATCATTCTTGGTGACCACAGCTGGCTGCTCTCTCTGGACTCAGGGGTGCTGATGGGGAAGGACTCTCAAACCTTTCATGACTCCATGTGAGATAATGTATTTTTCTTCCCAGATTCTCCTTAATAAGGTCACTTCATGGCAGGAGATTAGGCCAGAACTCAGCAAAGAGAAATGGTGACAGACCCCTCCATGTTGCCCTGAAGGTAGTCAAGGCACCTCACCAACTTCTGCTACAAAGATCACTGAAGCTTCTGAAGACACCAGAAAATGTCTTTATACAGGGTAATGGGAAGTCACTGCAACCGGAGATTATTTTAGAATGCAAAAGGAAACATTAAAACGAAAGCATATGTCACAGCCAATTTCTTAAATAACCACTTAGCTGAGGTACAAGGAACGTGCCTCTGAAACATGCACTTATCTTGAAAACATGCAGCATCCCAACAGAAGGCTGTGTGTGGAAAATGAGTCAAGCGGACGAGTGATTTAATGAGAATTTTCTTCTATGGTTCCAAAGCATTGTCAAGACCTGGATGCTGTCATCTGGGTTGGTTTAAAATTAAACTCCGTTTTTTTAAGAACAGATGGAAAGAGGGACACACAAGCAAACAGTATGCAAACAACAGAATTTCAAGCAGTGGTGGGTAAGAAATGGAAAAGTCAGAATCTGGCAAACAGCTACAACTTCAGTCCTACAAATGATGCATTCAACCTGCTACTGAAGACAAGCACCAACTTTCTGAAGACAACATCTGTTCCTGGCCCGTAGCCCATACCTCACCCTGCGAGGTCTATGAGGGACCCAAAGCAGGGCCATTGATCAGGGTTGACTCTCAGGAGCATCTAGGGATCAGCTAAGTCAGCAAGGGAGGAAGAGTCTTCAGGGGAGTTCAGAGAAATCATCTCAGGATACAGGGGACAAAGGCCAGTCTGACCCACACACATTTGCTCATCGCTATGGGGAATGAAATCAAGAAGAATAAGAACAGCCAGTGTTAAAGACAGGGACATTCCTGTATGATTCCACACAGCATGTGATCAAACACCAAAGCTAAAGTTTCTCAATTCTGAAATCTGGTGCTGATTTGCCTGGATGATCACAAGTGGAGGCACATGTATGTGCATGTGCATACACACACACACACACACACACACACACACACACTACACTACACTATGCATCCATCACGCTGCCTCATGAGTTCTTCAGCTGCAAGCTTACCTGCTCTCACAGACCTCTTGGTACACAGCCAGGGAGTGGGGAGCCAGTGGCTCCGGTCCAAGGCCCCCCTCTAGAATGTGCTGGACACCATGGGGCATCTTAGCTGCTGAACCTGCCACAGCCATTAGGGACCTGTTCTAGGATGACCACCTACCATCAGAAGTGGGCGATGCTCCACTTGGCAACTGTCACACACCACTTACACACACACACACAAACACACAGAGCACACATGCCACACAGTTACACCTCCTGCATGACATGGTCACATACCCAGTACACATGCACCATATCCACATACTCATATATACCTCAGACAGATCACAGTCACACATATGACATGCAGTCATGCACACATACACAACACACAACCACACAACACATTACATCACAGGCACACTGTATAATAGTCACACACACCATGCACCACACAATATAGACAACACATCCACACATGCACAGCATTCAATCACATATTCACTCAGCAGTCATGTGTACAAGTACATCACACTAGTCACAACACATGTCAGCCACACACACCATAGCAAACACACTACACACCACAGTCACATACACATGGACGACAGAGTCACACACAACACATATACCCAGTGGTACACACTATCAACAGTCATACACAGAGTCACACACTGTATACATCACAATAGTCACACACAACACAGCCACACATCCACTCCACAGTATACACACAGTTATGCACACCCCACACACACTCAACACAGTCATACAGTTTCACACATAGGACAGACACATATTCTACCCCCAACGTAGTCACACAGCCACATAACTGCACCACACACAGCCACCCACACTACACACACAGCAGTCATACACAGTCAGCACAACCACACACGTCAGAGTCACATATCAGGCACAAATATTCAACAAGTCAGTTACATACACCACACACAGGATAGAGTAACATATGCAACATACACCCAGCACAACAACACACACACACCACAGCCACACAGAAACACATGGTCACACACGTGCCACACGTATTGCAGTCACACACACTACACACAAGAGAGTCACACACCATGACCACACACACCAACCATATACAGCACAACCACACACAGTGCACACACTCTTCCCCTCTTCTGGCTCTGCACACACTCACACCCTCTTCCTTCCCCTGCTCTCTCATGACCCCTCTGCCTCTGCACCTCAGGCATCTTCGGAGCCACCAGCAACACTCACAAGCAGCCCTGGGCACTGCCACGTCCTTCAGATTCGAAAGTGGACCACATCCTGGCGGAGAGTAGGGCTGGAGCCAGCAGGTGTGGGCTGAGAAGACAGCAGAGTACACAGGGGAGATGGGTAGAGTTGGCTTTGACCAGGCATCAGGGCTGGTTCACCTGCACGTGACCCAGGACAGTATCGTGCAGAGCTGCCTCAAACAGAAAAAACCACCAGCCTCTCTTCACTGCCTTCATTGCCAGAACAGACCTGCAGGAACAAAGCGGGGCTGGGGGCAACTGACTAGGGAGGGGGATTCCTGCCAAGCTGTACTGCACAAGGCATGTCACAAGCTACTTTGCCAGGTCAGAGCAAAATTCTATACCAACATGCCACAGAATGCTAAGGTCATACGTTTCACATGTAATGACACACAGTCACAAGTATTCATCAGGGACCAAATGGGGTTCACCAAAAAGGACAAAGGATTCCAAAATGAAGCAAGGGAATCAGGAGATCTGTGGGGAACCCAACAGAGGAAGACGGGTGGCCCAGTGCTGTTCCTGGCATGGACATTTGGTCTGGTTAGAGGTGCTGTGGCCTTGTTACATAAAAGCACTCCTGTGATCCCCACAAACAAAGAGAGAAAAACTGCAAGGCAACACCATTTAAGACAGCCCACAACCTAGGAGCAAAAGCCCACTGCAGCAGTGCCTGGGGACCAGAAATCAAAATGGGGAGATGAGCTAATTAGGTTGGACATTAGGAAGATTTCAGGGGCGCTTGTTCCCAAAGAATGATCTTCCAAAATTAAGATTAACTTTGAGGAAAGTATTTATTCTTTCAAGACTAATCCAAGTTGATTTTTAAACTCAGTCAGCGCACCAGCCAAACATTCAGTTTGTGGAGGGAAAGCAATGGCGTAGTAATTTGCAAGGGAAACACCAGCAGCTGTCTTCTAACGATGGCTTCCGCAGTGTGCTGACTAGCTAAGCATGGTGAAAATATCTCATTCTACTTTGTGTTCCTTAACGTGTTTTGATGGCTTTTTAGGGTGTTACCAGTGTCCCCAGATCTTAACATGTGACAAATTCTGTTTTCCTGTTCAAGCTGAAGTTACGTGGGAGAGGATGACTCAGGACTGGACAATGGCCTGGCCAGCTCTGCACCAGGGGTCCAGGACAGCAACAGTTCTTGGGCCTTCAGAGCCATAGGTCTGAAACAAGCACAGATCAGTCAACCACTTAGCACACTTTTTTTGAGTGCAATGCACATTTGTTACACAGAGGATCAGGGTACCTATCACTGAAAAATGGGGCAGACTGGGCTGGGGATACAGCCCCGCGGCACAAGTGCCTGCCTGGCAAGCTCACGTTCCTCAGTTTGATCCCGTACTAGGGAAAAGGGAGAAGACTGAGTGTGTTAGCACTTCCTACCTCACGGGCCTAAGAAGGAGTTCGGTTGTGTTCTGCTGTTTTACTCTCACGTCAGGCACTTGGTAGACGGTATCCAGGAAGACTGCAGGTCTTGGCCACCTTGGTGTAGCGCTGAGGAATGACGCTCCTGCACCAAAGCACTCCAGACAGGAGCGCCAGCCTCCCCAGAGCCTTCTCCGGCCTCTCGGCCCTCAGCAGCTGCGCCTCTCCCAGTTTCCGGTCTCTCCCCCACTGCTGCAGAGGCTGAATGGCTGAGCTCCCTGAACTTGGGCCTTGTGTCCTGCTTGTCAGGAAAGGCTCTCCCGGGGCAGAGGTGACAGCCTTCTCTACACCGGGGAAAGGCAAGGGCCACTACCAAACCGTTCACCCCAAGATCTGCATGAAGAGCCTCTTACACCACCAGCTTCCAGACCGAAGTGGACACAGTGATGGACAGAGGCTGCTTTTGCTTTTCTTGTCCCACATTTGAGACCAGAAACAAGGCAGGAGCCCCTGTGGGTAAAATTCTCTCAGATCCCACCATCCTGACTCCAGGGCCCTATGCTCATGCCCTGATTCCAGCCAACACGTGCGAGTGTCCTGTACCCTAGCTCACACACCCTCGCCACGGGGAGCCCTCTCTGCCAATCTTCTGAGGGATGTTCCCTGGCAGGCCCACACACCCACTTTCTCCTTCCTCTCAGGAAGTGGGTACAATACACACCCTGCTCTTTTCCTCATCATTAATAATTTCAGTGGAACTCTCTCTGTGACCTATTTCACAGACACGTAACTGTGCCTCCGTGTACAAGTGTGGCTCTTTCTCAAAGCCCCAAAATTGATTTCATGTTATTATCTTCTTGCCTCTGTCACAAACAGAAAGACAAATGGAATCCAGACTCACTGCCAGCAGCAATAGGGACACACAGCTGGAGGCCAGTCTCACTCAGTCCCCGACAGCCAGTGCTACCCAGCCAATCCTTGGGGAGGAACTAGAGCAGAATGACAAAAACAGAAGGAAGAGAAAATGGATGAAAGAAAGAGGAATAAAGGACAGTGGGAAAGCAGAAGCAGGAAGAAATGGGGACTGAGGGACAAAACAAGAGCGACACAGGAGAGGCAAGGACCCAGGCAATAGGATCTTCAAGCCAAGAGTGGCGGGTCTGAGGCCAGCAGAGGTAAACACGTCCTCTGCTGCCCCACGCCCTGCCACATGCAGAGAGCTTTCTTCAAAACCACGCATAACTAGTTATTGCTCCCTCGAGACACTGTCCTCAGAGATTTGGGTTTGCTTTGTTTATAATTGTCCCCAGCCAGCAAAGCAGGAGCTTTTAAATCTGTGGAGTGCCAGAATTCCTTCCCTGTGACCAGCAGGGACACTAGCGGAAGTATTTGGGAGAGTGAGGACCTGTCCACCCCTCTCCAGCAGCGGGTCCTGCTTGCCTTCCAGAGATGGTCTGATCTGAGCAGGTGAGTTGAGGATTGTGGACTAAACAGTTTTCTCTTGTTAGCAACATGCCATCTCTGACCCTTTCCTAACAGGGCTTCCGGGTCATCCACCTATGCTCATTTGGAAAGACCTGAAACATAAACAAATCTTGAAGGACAGATGTCTGGGCTCGGTAGGAGGGGAAAGTTAGCAGGTAACACACAGGCCACGGGGTCACGGGGCTGAGACATAGGCTTCCGCAAGGCTTGGAAATGAGGTCCTCCTAGGCGGATCTGCCAGCAGCCCAGTTAATTAAAACCATCTGCACGCCCAGCAGGGCTCTCCCATGGCCAGAACAAGCTCACTCCACTTCTCCCTAGAGCTCATCAAGTCCCTCTACTGTCTTTTAAACACAGCTCCAATCTTTGTTTAGGGCCCTGGCTCAGGGCTATAGGGACTCCCAGCCCAATCAGCCCCATTTCTTCCTTCTGCTCATTCTCATCTGAGGCCCAACAGATACATCCGTGGACTGCTGAACAAACACTTCTTTAAATCTTTCTCATCTCTGACCACGTGGAGTGGCTGTGTAATCACTGACCAGACACGTAACTGTGTAATGAAAGATTTTTTAAAATAAATTTAAATGAAATATCCTTGGTGATGGTATAATTCCATCCAGCAGGAGTAGAGAGAGCCTGGAGTACAGCAGCACAGTGGGGCACTGAAGGGCAGCCAGGTTACAGGAAGACAGGGACAGCATCATGGAGGCATGTGTGGGGCTGCTTTGTCCATGATTTTTATTCTTGACTTTACAGGATTGAAAACCAGATACCCCAAGGTGACAAATGAGGTCCCAGAAATGTGGCCTCGAGGATTCTGAAGTTTTTGCAGGAAGCTGGCACTACGCCATGGCGCCCTCTTGTGTCCAAAATCCACATGGCACTGTTCCCTGAACCCTGACTGCCTAAGAAGCCTGCTGTTACTGAGACTGCAGAATAATCACACCTTTCGTCAAGGTTAGACGTAGGATTCACACACAGCATGACAGGTATAGAGTAGGAGACGTACTTATTTTCTTTCTTCTTATTGTGACTTAATTTCTCTTTAATGCTCCTTCAGTTAGTACTAGTTGAGAATTGGGCATTGAGGTTACACCCTCCTGGTCACTGCTCTCTGGCTTACCAGTCATCTGGATGTAGCTGTTCATTCTCTCTGTATCTGGGGTTCTGTGAGTCATGTGCAGACAGGTAGACAACTTCTGTCAGTCCAGTAATCTGCATCATCGTACTTTAGTGCTAAGATAATTCTGCTCAAATGTGAGGGGCTTTGAAAATGCCTGGAACCTTGTTGGACATGTTTGCCACTGGTAGTTGTTATTGTTGTTAGCTTTTTGCAACAAATCAAAGAATTGTTACATTTGTGGTTGGTGAATTTAGAGATAATTGAGTCCAAATTTCTCACTTTACCAGTGAGAAATCTCTAGTCTGAAGAGCAAAGAGGTCTATCCACAGCCACTGAGTCACAGAACACCAGAGCCAAAACACAGTTGAACTCTCCAGGGTCTGTGAGATCCAGGTCCATGGCCACCTAGCAGAACAGCTTGGTCAGGAAGTCCTCCTTCTCTCTGAATGTTCAGGGCATGGACAGTTGAGGATGCTGTGGGGACAGCTGCATTGCACCCTGGGCCTCCAGGTCTGGCACAGGACAATAGTGATCCTCTGTTCACTGGGCTGGTGCCATGACAGTGAGCTTTAGAGCCCAGGACTGAGACAGAAGCTAGTCCTGACCATTTTCAGAAAGACTAAAATGATTACAACCCAGTAAATGAAATCTAAAGGTCATAAACATGCTTCCAGAATACTAGATTTCTAGCTCTCCCTGCACCTCTGCTAGGATAACACCTAAGTCCAAGGGCTCAGGGTCCCAGATAGCTGAGCACCTGTGTGGAATCAACCTGCAGAGTCATTGTTCTCATGGAAAGGTTCTCTTCACTGGAAGCTTTAAAGAAGATACTGGATCACAAAAGGACAAATATGAGGTGCCTAGAGTGGAGTGGAATCATAGAAAGAAAGCAGAAATGAGCCGTAGGGAGCAAGGCTGGTGGGAGAGGGCATGAGGAGTTAGTTGCCAACATTTAATACGTTGGCAAACCGTTCAGGGGACTCATGCCCAATTTCCGGTAATATATGCTTTAAAACTCAGCCCAAAGTTTATTGGGCTAAGGGTTAATTTTATCCTGGATCGGGACGCACACTATGACAGAGGCTTACCAACCTCTGAGATTTCTGTCCTCCTCCTGATTTCCCTTTCAAGTCTAATGCCCCACACTGTGACGCAGTAGCTGGCTACAGTCGGTAGCCTTTGGCGAACAGAAGTGACACTAGAAAATCCTCTTCCAAAACAATCAGAGACCCATGGGTTTCAAATATCAAACACCACCACACAGCATTACCTAACTCAGAAGAGCCTGCTGGGCTGATGCCACAACAGCTCGCCAAAGCTCACCACCCATCCCCTAGGACCTTGGCGGGAAGCCTGACCTCTGTGGGCCTCAGCTTGTTCCTCTCCAGAATGGAGGAATCTATGGGTGTCTCTACAGGTCCTACAGAGCAGGACAGACACAGAGATGGGACTACTAAAGTCCTGCACAGCGTATGACCCCAGCTGCCTAACTGATCACACTTCCAGGCAAGACTCACTCAGACCAACATCATAGTTTTTCTGACCAAACAAAAAGTTAGTCTATGTAACAATAATGGACTGTATATATTTCTAAAAGTAAAAGAAAGGATTTTGAATAAATTTTTTCACCACCAAAATACAATACATATTTAAAAAGATAGGTTTGCTTAACCTGATTTAAACATTATACAATATATACTCATACACACTGAAACATCACCTGGTACCCTTTTTATAATTATGTTTATAATTTTGTTTATAATTATGTTTATAATTTTTATGTTTTTATGTATCACTCAAAATAAATTTAAAACAATATAATAAAGTATTTTATAAAAAAAATTGACCTCTATCTTTTCTTTGTGGAACGAAGAAGGGCATTGAACACAGGATTTCATAAATCAGTAGAAAAATGAAAATGGTGTGAACAATGGGTTTTTGTGTAAATAGCCTTCTTGCCACCCTCCCACTCTTCCCAAATATTCGTGTATCCAAAATGGTGTCCAACACCCTGAGATTTTCAAATTTCAACAATGCCAATATGTAGGAAACAGAAGCAACAAGGACAAATCATTTAAAAGGCATATCGAAACTTCCTTAAAATCCAGACTAGACATAAAAGAGCAAGAAGCAGGAAAAAAATAAAAATAAATCTCCTCAATTTTTTTTCACTTCCCTTTGAAAATCTTCAAAAATAAGATTAATTCAAGGAGGAATAAGCGATATGTTTATAAGTATGTTGAGTTGTGTGCAGTTTACTATAAACTTTACCTAATGAAAACAAGGTTAAAGCTTGACAGTTTACATATGGCCATCTGGCCATGCTCTGCAAAGGACACAGGACAAAGACCCTCACTGAGAAACATCCGTAGCTTTAGCTTAGCGTCAGCTCTCACAGCATCGGCCTCCTGTGAGGACAGCAAAAAGCAGCAGGGCCCTGAGCAGGGGCTCCTTTCTCAGAAGGGTGTGGCAGCTCTCCAAGAAGAAAAAAATCTCAGCCTCCTGCCCCGCCCCACGGGCCCTTCCTCTGCCTGTGATTTGGGGACTGGGAATAGACAGGTTTTGGCTGAAGCTGCCTTTTTTTTCTAATAGAGATTAGAAACAAGGGACTCATTACCCTACTTTGCTAAAAAGTTCAGAACAAAGAAACAGATGAGCTGGTCTAAAGAGTCTCATACAGGAAAGAAGTTGTGATCCAATCCTTGACAGTTTTATGAGTTTAATCTACCCAAAGGGTCTGAGAGAAATCATACCATCTTACAAAAAGTAAGAGTTCGAATTTATCTAAATTTGACATGAAACTATATTTTCATTTTTAAAAGTTTTATGAGCTATGTCAATCATGACAATTATTATCAGTTTAATATTTTTAACAGTGAGCCCACGGGCCCTGAGGGGACATTATTATAGACTTTGTATGTGCTGCAATACATGCTTCTCTGACAGCATCTGTACACTAGAGTCCCTTAACAAAGGAGGGACCACCTTTGTCATGTGAAAACTATGTAAGTCCTTTGCAGATGGGAAAAATTCAGTCAATTACTAGCTCCATTGCTTACATGCTACATGAACTAGTCATGTTTTATCTATGTGGCCTCAGTTTTGGCAAAATGAAACCAACAGTGCCTACAGCCCCAATGAGACAAAAAACTAAATAATACTCGTAAAGCACCCCTAACCACATCTGGCTCATGAAAGGCCCTCAATGAATCACACTATTGTCACCATCACCGACATCATGGCATGTTGCAAGTCACTCCAAGATGATGACAACTATGATGTAAACATTGCCAACCAAGTTAACATGCGTCCAAAGCAGTAAGAGTATCCAGTGCTTCCTAGGTCACTTAAGGTGACTTATTAAACCAGTAAGTAAATGGAGACATTGGCTTAGCCTCTATAAGAGAAGAAATGAAGAAATCATTCCAAATCTACTTGTGTTTCATTAATGAAGGACTGCCTAAACACTCCCATTAAGAAATAAAGCACTGCAAAGCAATCACACTTTAAAAAAACCTAAAACGCTCCTAGACAGACATGATGTTTGAAGATCAGAAGGGAGGAAATGACCAAGCTTTTCCATAAGCAGATTATTATTCTTAAAGGACATTCTCAAAGAACTAAAAATGAATAATTTACTAAAATGATCTAGTTATTTTCAGTACATTGCTTTAGAGTCCAAACATGACACCACCAAAGTGTTCTTTCCAGTGACAAGGACACTAAGCTTGTTAAGTTCAGAACCTGCGCAATGACCCTGCTCCGCCCACCACAGATCTAGTTCCAGTATCCTGAGCCTTTGAGTCACAGGCTCCTGCTATATAGTACTACCTGCTCCATGGGATGGTCTTGTAAATCACAAATGAAATCATATTTAAAAGCTGTTTAGAATCAGCAAAATCATATAGTTCACACCTCCTGGTGACAGTCAATACATTTTCAAGAATTTTTGAGCCACTTGTTAAACTGTTGGTAGTTTGAAATCATCCAGGATGGCAGGAAATTACAAATCAGAGCATTTTCTTCTTGATTGCTGGTTATTAAATATTTATTAGCACACCACCAGCTCTCATTTCTATAGTAAATACATATAAAAATTTTCCTTGGCCTCCAGAGGAAACACAGTTAGGGAATAGGAATTAACTGTGAGATAATAGATCTCAATCAGATTCCTAAGGAAGCAGACATGGGGTAGTGTATATCAATCTTCATATTTAATCCAAAAAAGGATAGCACAATATTCCCTTTATTAACTAGGCAAGAAATACAAGTGTCTACAAGATGAGAAAACGGGAAAAACACCACAAGTCACTGCATCTCATGCACATCCTGTGACCTGAACTTGACTTTGATCAACACCACCAGGTTATATAATTACTAAGATCTACCAAAAGGCAAAGCACATTCAAGGACAGGCAAATGTTATTCAAGATGTAGAGTCCATGGCAGTGAGACCAAGAAGAAGTAAATATAAAGAATTGAATGATTGCCAGGCTGCAAGAAAAACTATAATTACATTATTAAGAAAAGAAAGTTTCCAATAGCAGCAACTGGCACTGGCCATTTATCATAAACTGGAAAACTAAATAGATGCTAGATTCTTTAAAGTGTTAAGGATTTTTATAGTAAAACCCTCAACTACTTAATTTATTTTGTAAATATGAAACTGTATGGAAGAAAAAGACAACATACTTCTCAAACCTTTCCCCCTTGGTTGCCTAATGTGCACATTACAGAGAGGAGCTCTCCATCCAAGTTCAGGTGAGAGCAATAAACTCAATCTCTTCACCCCAACATTTCACAGCTTGTGAACACAAGCAGTCCCACACTATGAGACTCCGCACTTGCTTGATGGGAATCCTGTGTACCGCTGGATCAAGGAGTAGACAGGAACAAGAAGGCCCTAACAAGGGAGCACCTTGAAGACCCTCAAGGGCCTCCGCCTGACCCACTCAGCACCAGAAAGAGTCCAGGCTTCCTGTACCTCATGCTCACACTGCCCATTTCCCTCATCTTCTGGTATTTCTTGTTTTCTTAAGGAGAAAGATTCAGTCAAAGTATTAAAGCGAGATAGAGGGACATTTTATCTCAAAATCTACTTTCAGAAAGAGCTAGAGAGATTTTGATGCAATACAATAAATTCTTAAATAGGCACAAAGTGGATGCTACAGACGAAATGTTTGAGACCTCTCAAAATTACTATGTTGAAATCTTCACCTTCAAGATGGTACATTAGGGGCTGGGGGTTTAGCTCAGTGGCATAAGCACCTGCCTTGCAAGCAGGTGGTCGTGAGTTTGATCCCTGGTACCGATAAAAAAAAAAAAAAAAAGATGGTACATTAAGAGATGATAAATTGGATCATGATCTTATTAAGGAGGCTCAGGAGAGTCAACTCACCCTTCCACCAAGTGAAGACACAGTGAGAAGTTGGTATCACTGGCGTTTAGCCTACATAGGGCCACAAATCTATCTGCACCTTGATCTTAGACTCCCCACCATCCAAAGCAGTAAGGAATGAACTGCTGTTGTTTAAGCATCCTGTTTTTGGTACTTTGTCACAGTAACCAACATGGACCAAGAAGTCAGTGGCAATAAGCAAAAAATGAAAGATATCAAGGTGGAAAGATCTAGAACACTGATGAGGATACAGTCAAAATGCATGGCACAGACCCAGAGCCTGTTGAAAAAGTCTTGGAGGGAAAAATGGTTTCGGGAATAAGGTCATCTAAACTGTGTGCTCTGAGCAGTGTGCTGGTTTCTAGGCAGACAGGTCAGGGCATGCAGCAGCATGGTTCAGGAACTCAGGTACCACTCCAAAGCCAAGAAAACACTCAGGAGTTGCAGGATATGTTTCATCAAAATAGAAATTGAAAGTATCCCTGAAAACTTTTGGCCAACCATTTGTCGGAGTCACCTGAAGCTCATCAATGTCTTCCTTCTCTTCTATGACCTCTTTCTTGATGCTTTCACTTTCTCCAGACAAGAACATCTCAAGGGACTAAGTGGGAACTATGGAAATACCAGACAGCCAGTGCCCAAGAGTGAAAGGATCATTCCAGTGTCCCTGAGAAGCTGTACATGCAGAGGACATGTGGGCTCTATAATGTCTTTTTCTAAAGACAGAGGAGGGGAACTGTTAGGAGTCAACTCCAAATTGCAATCTTCAGTCAAGTAACAAAAAACAGTCTACAGTAGCTGCAGGAAGGACAGTGAGTCTGAAGGTGGAAGACAAGGACAAAAGCCGGGGAAACAGCACAGCTCACAACCACCATCAGAGGCAATGGCAGTTTCCTCATCACACAGAATCCAAAGGAGATTAATCAAGTTTATCTACATGGAAGTTTGAAGATTGGCCCCCAAATGAATCATGAACTGGTTGAACACTAGAATCATCTGGGGAGTTCTGATGACAGGCTGGGGCCTAGCCCTCAGTAGACTCCTTGCCGGAAGTAGGTTGTGAGACGTCACCAGGCAAGAGAGCCACTGCTGCGGCCACACATGGCTTGGCGTCTTGAAAGATAAGATAGGAAACTCCAAGAGGCTGTGTGTTATAGGGCAACCGAATTATTGATTGATTAGTAAAATCTGTTTTACTTCACTTTTTTGTTGAAACCATTGAATTAGCAGAAATGGTTGTTTTGATGCTGCGCAGACTTGATCCACAACTACCTTTTACACAGCAAGTGACTGGATGGAACTTCCTGTGGGACCTACAGGACATACAACTGCATACTGTCTGTCCTCTCTGTGCCTGGGAAACTTGAGGGGGATGTGACTATAGGCTAAAGGCGCACCTGGAAAGTGGATCGTAGAGGTCAAGCGCCCTTCTCAATGTTCCTTGTGTTCTGTCCTTGCCTGGCCTTCCCTGGGCTCCACCTTCTCCCTCTGTGGGGTGTGGCCTATCTCCTTGAATAGTGAGAAGAAGCAGTTACCACTTGTGGACTTAGTCAAACCTTGAAGCAGAGGAGACAGTGTCAACCTCAAAATTCTCTCCATAATTTCCATGTTGGTTATAGTTTCACGGCACCCCAAAATCACTGCCAATGTCCTTAGGGACGTGCAACAGAGCCCTTACCCTTGCCAAGAGGGAGACAAGGCTCAGAAGAAAATCACAGATCAGTGCTTCTTAGAGACCTGGGACCAAATCTATCTTCTGTGATTTTTGTCACATATCTTGAGTTCCATCAGTGATAATCTAGAAAATCATTTCCATCAGCAAGCATTTCCCATGTTAGACAGGCTAACAGTGTCAACAAATGACTGGAAATTCGAAGTTAGCATGAGCAGAGTTTTCTCTTTTTAATTAATTGAGTTTATTGGCACATTTTAGGTATACATAATGATTATACTCATCATAAGGAATTCGTGTCTGTACATGATACATCTTGATTCTTTCATTTTTCCTATGCCTCTACCTTCATTCCTTCTTCCCCTCCTTATTTACAGAAGCTTTATTTCTATTTTTTTCTTCTCATTTTTTTCTTTTCCTTTCCTTCCTCTTCCCTCCTCCCTAGTTCCCCTTCCCATTTGAACATTTTCTTCCTGTTTCACAATGTATCTACTATACATTTTGGTCCTTATTTACACTTGCAGTTTCCCACACCAGGGACAATGCAGTTCTTACACATCTGTGTTCAGACAATCAGAGGGAGTCACAGCCTGCACTGCAAGACACTCACATGCTAGGGGCAATTTCCAAAGCTGATTTGTACATTACAGCAAATTAAGGGCTACTCGGTGGTGAGAATCTCTTGGAATGTGCATGTGAACACGTCCGGAAAAGAGAGACGTGTCTGGGGCCTTCAGACTTTGATCAAGTCACAAATTAGAGGCTCTGTTTTGCGAACCATGACAACGGATCAAGTGAGAAAAAGAAAGAAAAGCGATGCTTCCCTCTCTCCCATAAAACAGTCTCACGGTAAAGGAAATAACTCATGCTAAGGAGCTTGGGAACATACTGTTGGCTTAAGGACAAGATATGAGTAAATCTGTTTTATGACTGATCTCCAACCTCTGCCATCCAAGATTTGTGGTCTGGGTTTTATGTTGTGAATGTAAGAAAGTGGCTGTTTTATGCAAAGAGTTCAAAAGGTGAAAGCAGAATTTCAAGCTTTGGAGGAAGGATTGTTATTTGTTTATGAAAATCACATTTAATTGTATCAAATGAGGAATTTTAGTTCTGTGGGTGTGGTGAATTGAGCTCACTTATACAGTTATTTTTTCTTTTTCTTTATTTTACAATTGACAAAAATTTTTTATTGTATATAAAATGCTGTTTTGAAATAGATATACATTGTAAAGTTGTTACTGAAATACAACATTCTTTTGTGAGTCTTCACAATATAGGACAAGGTTAATGAAGAAGCAAATAACAAGGTTTCCAAAGTATTGTTTACAAATTTAAGCATCTGTAAAAGAAACTACATGGACAACAGAAACAACGATTTCTCCAATTTTTTTAAACCCCCACTGAATAAACTTTTTTCTTTATCTATGATTCTTTATTTTCTTCACATTTCTTTGGAATTAAAGGGTTCTTGGTTTCTTACATCACATATCTCCAAGTGCACAGTGATATATTTCCTACCATCCAGGACCAAATGAAAATGACCATGAAGCCAAGGACACAGACTACAGCCTTTCCAGCTTCTGGCCCAGGCCACCTTGGATAAGAGGCCAGAAGGCCAGAGCAGGCAGACACATGCGAACTCCCATGATAGCCAGGATCTTGTTAGAAGCCTCCCACCTATTCCTCTGAATGCTACAAAAAAGAATTTGATGTATGAAAGTAGTGTGTGCCTTAGGATAGCTAAGATGACTGTGCTACAAATTCTGTAAGTTCTTGGAACAAAACAGTTAACATTCATAGAATTGGAACAATTTTGCATGTTTGTGTCTGGTCTAAGGAACTCTTGAAGATCATTATGTAAAATAACAACCTTAGTTATGTTCCTACCACCTTGTTTTGAAAGCCTATATTGTCATTGTTTGGGTCTTTTTGCTATTGTTACTTATTTGTCTTTTTTGTTTCTTGTTTTTCTAATAATCGGTTTTGTTTTGGTTTTCCCTTTAATACAAAAAAGCATAGGTATACATGTAGAGGCTTATACATGCCTAGAACGTCTCCTAAATAGTTTACAAGAATTGATTATATTATGCATGATGAAATGAACAGCTTTGAAGAAAAAGAGACATTATGGTATCCATTGATGATTCTGCATAGTCATGCTGTACAATCTAGTAATGCTTCTATTCTTTGTTCAGAGTGGTTTAAGTCTGTTTTGTATTATTTAATTTCAACATACATGAAGGTATGAACAGCTATTTTGAAGAGAACAAGAGACATTATGGTAGACATTGTTGATTTTCCTATTGTTTGGTTTTGAAGGCCTTTAATGCCTTCATTATGCTGTTCTGATCAGTTTCATACTATTTTGTTTTGTATGAATTCATTGTGTGTGAAGATATAAGCAACTATTTAGAAGAAAACAAAAGACATTATGGTACCCACTGTAGATTTCCTGTTGTCTTGCTTTGAAATCTGTGTCACTTGCATTGTTTTCTTCTGATTTGCTTTGTTCTGTCTTGTTATGTTTTGTTTTATCCTTTTAAAAAAAATGTTTAAAAAAGTAGTGTGTGTGCTGGGAGTTTATAACTCCCCAGACACTTTCCTGAAAGTTTTGCACATTCTATGTTATCTCCTGGTTTCCTTAGCTGTCCCTCACAGTGACAGTAGCAGAAGAAATCTGAGGTTTAGAGAAGTCAGTTGATTCATACACTGCCAAACAAACAGTGAGGCTAACCACGATTAGAATTTGGGGCCAGCCACCAACGAAGCTAGATAACGGCAGCCTCACCTAGAGGGTCTCTGTTTTGCCTGTACATTATTCACTGTTGGCCCCAGCCAGTATCTTACAACAAGCGCCTTAGGCCACCCAACCTTGTAAGGGACAGCTTGGCCCTTGGCCTCGGATGTCACCTCCCTTACCACAGTCCTGCACACAGACAACAGGTGGCTGTCAGGGTGTCACTGAAGAGGCTGTTCAGGGGATGCCCTAGTCTCCTCAGGCACCAGGCTTCCCTCGACTTTGAGTCCAACACCCAGGGACACAAACCTGAACCAAAACAGAGCCGCAGGTGTGTCTTGGCCTTATCAAGCCCCACTGGAGTCACCTCCAGCTCCTGCTCTGCCCAGCCAGCCAGGGGCCTCCTACAGCCCCTAAAACAATCTTGTGCTGTTTCAATGCTGGTATCTAATTATTTTGGTTCTAACAAGTAATTTTCTGCTCAGTCCTTTTCTTCAAGGACAGTGGCATTTTATCAAAGAGATAAGAATACCCCAGGAAGATGCCAAACACAAATGTCAACAGACATGTCCAACCCAGCCTCACTGCAATAGCAAACGGGGCCATCCTCAAAGCAAAAAAGAATAGGATTGATGTGGTCCTGTTTAAAAGTCAAATCCTGGGGCAATCCTCACCAGACCACAGTCTGATCATTTAGATTTGCCTTGAGGCCAAATATTGGGTGCAGACCCAAAGCTATCTGACACAATCCCTTGTCATTTAAAATAGGATTTTCACTGTAGAGAAATTTACACTGTACTGCAAGTCTATTTCCCCTTTACATTTAGAGGGAAAAAAACCTACAGAGTCCCTTGCTTCTTTCTATTCACTACCATCTACAGTCCGGCCCACCTACTCTCCAGCATCGTCTTCCTACCTGAATTCACCCCACCTGGCAGAAAGAATTGGTGGCTCCAGTGATTACCACCATGCCGATGAGCTACATGCAGCACATGACGCTAATGTCAGATGAGGCAGAGCGTAAATCTAAACTGAAAACAAAATACAACTGCTCAAATTCTATAGCATGAGAAATTAAGGAGTGAGCACTCTTATCCTGACTGGAGCAGCCGGAAGCACATCCCCTAAATGCTGGTGTGTGAGTCCTTCAGAGAGTGTTAGGAAGATCTGTCAGTTTTGGTTAAAGCTGGTGTGCATTAGGATGCCCAGAATGACCACATGTATCTTCATGTGATTTGCCCATTTGCTATGCCCAGTCCTCCTGTGAGGCTTCTACTAAGCATTGGAAAGCATGGTGAAACTGACCAGCAGTATTACAGCCTTCCACATCCAAAACCCGAGGTAAATAAGCCCAAAATCAAAGATTCAGGATAACTAACTAAGTAAGCAATTCCAAATGGTACCTTTAGCTACTGTGAAATGAGATGGCTTCAGTCTATTACAGAAGAAGGGCAAAATCCTCTGAAGTCTGTGTATTCTAGGACCACCTTCGAAGGTCAGGGGGCCAGAGTTCAGCCTCACACTACCACTTTCCAGCAGGGTGATTTTGCCAAGTTCCCTGAACCATTCAAAGCTGTCTTTTGCCCCGGTGAAGAGAGAGAGCCACTACCTTGACCCTACCCACAGTCTCACACAGGCACTGCAGGAGGCCAGGGCTCACAGGGTGAGTTTCCCACAATGAAGAGCTTGATGTCCCCACACCCCACACCCTGGAGTCTGTGGACCTTCCTCCATGGCTGCCCACAGCCACCTTTCCCAGGTTCCTGTGCTCCTCTCCACTCCAAAAACAACAGCCAAGTTTTACATTTGAAGCCTTTTGTGAAATGGAGGCTCAAAGTGGGGGACCCACTCCCTGCCCTCCTGCCTGCCAGCCTGCCAACCTACATGGAGGCTGCTGGCCTCAGGGTGCTTCTGTCCTTTGCCTCTGACAATCTGCCAGTGGGATATACAACAATGGTGAGTCACACTGGACTTCCCTCACCAGCTCTGCTTCCCCCACATCCTTCAAGTTGTGAAGTGGGCAGAGTTGTGCTAGGGAGACCCACCCCTTCTTTCTGATCCTCAGCTCTACTTGCTACACCAATGGCCCCATTTCCACCTGCTTTGAACATGGAAGGATGTTCCCTGACCCAGATTTGTGAACAAGTGACACAGTGAGCACATTCAATCATGGGCCACTCAGCCGACTGGGTTTCACACCAGGTTTGCAGCAGGTTTAGTTTCAGCTCTGTGAGAGCAAGCTGGAGGAAGCAGAGGAGCTCTCTGTGTGCTCACAGTTCTCAGGGACACAATGTTGAAGAAAAGACATGGATTACCTGCTCAGAACACTCCTGAGAATCTAGACGTAAATGGCCACTCATTGAATACAAGCAGATTCTGATGTACTTCATGTTATCATTTTGTAAAAAAAAAAATACATATCAAAAATAGACTCAAAGGCTCTTATAATCCAAATGCCACAGACCAGTAAGTATATTTTCAGTAGTAGCAGCTGAGGTATGGACTGAAATGAGGGTAGATGTCAATGACAGCCCTGAGAGCTTGTCCTCTGGGGTACAGGACCTTCTGGAAGTCAGGGGTGTGGATCTTTCCAGACAGGTGCCCTCTCATGAGGCACTGCTGCCCTCACTATGACCTTCACACACTGCTGAAGCTGGTTTCTCTATGAAGATGACTGAGTGACAGTGACAGCCTCAGGACATCAAAGAGTAAAGCAAGCAGTGTTTGGGGTTCCCACCACTGCTACCTGACTGCAGGAGGGCAGAGTGCCAGGCTCAGGTATTGGCACAAAGTATAAACTCAATATGTTCCTGCCAAGTAGAAGTTGCCCTGTTTTGACCATATTTAAAACTCTGATTAGTATTCTTTTGCAACTGCATAAAGACAAGAAAGCTTTTCCTCTTCTCACTCTGTCAAGAAGAGCTCCATAAAGATTCCCAACAGAGAAACAACTTACACTACATTCGTACAGGATCAATGTCTCCAGTTTGTCATCTCCCTCGTCACCACCCACACAAGCATCTCTGAATATTTCCAATCAAAACCAAAGCAGAAGCTCTGTTTTGAGTTCTCCACAACTTCCTCCTTTCAAAGGCAGATGACGGTGATATAAGGTTTACTGCAATTCTGGAAACTCAAGCCCCAGCGTGTTCAGGGCAGGTACCGCACAGACAGACAAGGCTTCTGAGCATGACGGCCTCACCTGATAGCAAACTCCAGCTCAAACCTGATACTCTGAGAGTTGTTTGTTTTGAGACCCTCTATTCCTCCCTTTGTTCCCCAAGTTGGTGTCTGCAAAGAGTGACCAGATGCTGCGGGGAACAAATGGAAAATGAAACCTGTTCTTTCTCTTGGAAAACTTAGAGCTCATAAAAGAAAAATATGCATCTGTGAGGATATGTGATCAGTACCCAGAAATGGGGGAGGAGGTGATGGTGGATGAAAGGCAGAGGTTCTGGGGGAGCAAAAGTATCTAGACACTGTCACAGGTTGGAGAGCAAATCACAGCTCACAGAAAGCTATGGGGTTTGTCTCTGACCTAAAACCATTACCTGAAAAGGACTAAAACCATTACCCTAAAGGAGCATCTGACAGCAAAGTGATATGAGAAAAACATACACAATGCAAATATACACATGTACTGTGCACATGCTTATGCATGTGAACCACATATATACACATTTATGGAAATCTGAAAACCCACATTTTTGATACACCTGTACAAATATACACATGTATGCACATATATGTACACTCACACGCACAATGTATGCAATGACAAATACATGAATATATGCACACACAAATATACATGAGAATACACACTCACATGTGTACACATGTACACACACATATTCACAGCATTGTGTATTTGGACATATATACATGGTACTTGCATGTGTGTAAACTCACACACATGTACATACACATTCATACATGTGCATGCACACACATGAATACATAATTATACCACACACTTATGCACATACACAAATATACCACACATATACATATATACATGCACACCACACACATTCATAATATGGACACATACACACACCCATACATATTCAAAAACAAGTGCAAACACATACCATCAGGCCTTGCAGTTGGCTCCCAGTGATGGACTCAGCCTATGGGCATGTGGTTGTCTGACCTCCCTGAGCATCTGTTTCCCCTTCTGTAACAGGAGGACACTGACCCCACCTTGCAGGACCAGTGTGACAAGGAAATGCAGCAAGCAGTGTGTGCTCAGGAAATAACATCTATGATTTCTTGACAAAGTTCCTTAGAAGTGGTACAGGAAGGTCAGAGTACCCTGTTGAAAGTGGCAGGTTATCATTTCAGGACAAACTGGGGTATGACAGAACCCAGGCCTGTGAGGGCCAGTCAGCTTACCAGGTTACCTGTGGTCCTGGGCCAGTGCACCCTTACGGCCCCAGTCCAGAGCCCACTTCTGAGGGAAGGAACAAGGACCAGCAGAGGCAGCACTGTTCCACTCTGCAAACACAGCAAGCCAGCTAATGTGCAGGACATTGTCAATATAACACCCATCTCCATCACCAAAAAAGGGGCACGTGGCACAGGTAACTGCCTAAAACTAATCTAAGACACCAGGCAAGCATGACCTCAAGGACAGAAAAGAGGGAATCCCCAGACCTCTCCAAGCTGATGTGCCAAAAAATGCCACCTTCGTGTTAAAATAATCCAGGTCACACATATTGAAGTCAAATAATAGAAAACAGACTACAGCCATCAAAATAAAGAATAAAAGCATTATTAGACTTCAAAACAAGATGTTAGGAAATCAACAATGGCTAACACAATGTCTTGTTTTCTTCTAAGTAGCTGTTGATACCATCACATGTGATGTCAATATGTGTGAATGTATGGACAGCTATTTTGAAGAGAACAAGAGACATTGTGGTAGCTATTGTTGATTTTCCTATTGTCTGGTCTTGAAGCCCTGTAATGCTTTTATTCTGTTGTTTTGATAGATATTACATTATTTTGTTTTGTGTGAATTCATTGTGTATGAAGTTACGGACAACTATTTTGAAGAAAACAAGAGACATTAGAGTAGCCACTGTTGATTTCCTGTTGTCTTATTTCCTGAAATCCTGTGTTGCTTGCATTGTTTTGTTCTGGTCTGCTTTGTTCTGTTTTGTTTAATTTTGTTCTCTTTAAAATAAAATAGTAATAATAATAATCCAAGTAACACACAGGCCAACAGCCAGACACCCGTGCTGCTATCTTCAAGGCCTGGGTTCTGACATACCCCAGTTTGTCCTAAAATGATTCCTGCCACTTTCAACAGGGTACTCTGACCTTCATGTACCACTTCTAAGGAAGACAGCAGCAGGAGTGTCTGGCTGTTGGCCTGGGAGGGAGGGACCTTGGGCAAACCACCTCCCCGAAAACAATTCCCAGGAAAGTGAGAGTCTGGGCTTCAAGAATTCCCAGAGCCTGCCCAGTTTTCTCCGTTTCTTCCTAATGTATCTGATTTTAGTCATCCACTCAGTAAGTACTTGAATGACATCTCCTGGGGATATTTCAATGCTGGGAATACACTGGCGATAAGATGGATGAAGCCCTATAAAGCTGCGATCAATGCCACGCTGAGCATAGAGCAGAGGCCATGATAGTGTATTGCTGGAATTTAACTGGGACTCAAACGGGGCAAATCCTGCAGGTCCTTGATCTCAGCTATACTTCCATTGATTCCCAGAGATCCTGCCTGGCTCTCCAAAAGCTAAAAAATAAGATCTTACGCTTTTCATGCTGGTTTCTATTCATCATTTTAGTTACTGTATTGTCTAAATTCTAAGATGCCCTGCTTTTCCACTTTTAACATTGAAAAAATTCAAGACACACATGGAATTAACATGAGCAGGCAGCCTCAGCCACTGTGTCTCCTGGGGCTGCTGTCAAGTGATGGCACGACTCATGATCACTGCCACTGCAGAAGTAGGGGGGGCATCTTCCTTTTCTTCTAGAAAGCAGTGCAGTGGACATTTTGCTTTTTTTTTTAGTCTGGCAACAAAGCAATTAGATGGTGGTGATCCAGAGAAGTACAGCTTTTTACTTGAAGGGCACACTTAAGGTCCTGGGTGTGACTGGCAGTGACTGAGAGTGTTCAGTGCCAACTATCATTGGGCTTCCCAACAGGTTTCTCTTGCTGGCTGGAGCCTCCTTTCCCAGGACCAGGCTCTGCAACCTTAGTATCCCTGAGATATCCCTAAGTATCCCTTAGTATCCTTCTCCTCTGCCTAGCAGGGCCCTGGCATCCATCCATGGTCCCATGTCCCCTGAAGCTTCCCTGCCACCCATACCCACTGGAGCAGCCCATGTCCTCCAAGCCTCTGATGACATGCCATCTTGGCATTTACTCTGCTGCTCCTTTGAGGCCTGGGGTGCTCAACTCCACCATACTGTCCCATCTCAAAAACTTGTTTCCTATGCTGTGTTTCTGCCCATGAGCCTGCCCTTTCTCTCCCACAGACAGACAAATAGGCCATGTCCTGACCTCTCACTTCTTAAGCCTAACCTCCCAGTGACCTTCATTTTGTCTTTACCAATAGCATCCAGCCACTGCCTGTCCCTCCCTTCACTTAGTCCTGCCTATGTTCATGGCCAGATGGAACCACTCTCCCCAGGTCCTCACTTTTCCTCCTCATTACCACTGGTATAGTCCCTAACCCCCTGCAACCATTCCTAGCTCCTCTGTGCCCTGGCATGCCCCCTGACATGGTCCCTCTTCCTAAAGCCAGCTGCCAAACATCACAGGAAGAAATGACAGATGGGCCCCAGAAGGCATTGTCAAACGGGCCCTGGCACACAGGCCATTCTGTGCTTCCTGTACGCCAGGTCATGGTATAAAGCATATCGCTCCCTTTACACGCCACTCTCACCTCCAGCTTCTTCCAGCCATCCACTCCCTCCTACATCTGTGCAGTGATTATGACAGAGCTGGCACCAGAACACTGCTCCAGTTCTGCCACTCTCCAACTATAGTGTTCAAAGTTTCCTTTCCTAAAGCAAAGGAGGGAGGAAAAGGAAGACAGGAGAGGGGAGAAGAGGTAAGAAGAAGAGAAAGGAAGAGAGAAGAAGTAGGGAGGGAAGTTTCTTTGTTCATACATCATCTAAGGCCAAACAGCAGCCACATTCAGGTCTGATGATGAGATGCACCAGTTACATTTCGGGACAGAAAATATCATGTCCCCCTTGTATTTGTACCAAGTTCCCTGATAGATTTCCCAGTGACAGCCATGAGATGGGTTACATATCTAATGGGGCCTGCAAGACAAGATGACCTTTCTAATTGTCATGATGAGATGCACAATCGGAAGTGACTTTGAAACATATGGTAAACTTCATTATGCTAAAATATAATAGCTTCTACTTTAGGTCTCATGATGAATATTAATGTCAGGGCTCCAGAGTAAAAAATGTGCTCTAAATTTTATATTGTATAAAACCCTTTCAATACCAAAGAGAGCTTTATTTATAGTCTTTAGTCTTCTTTGTGGATGCTATTAAATATTTCACTAAATATGGCAAAATGGAATGAACAATCTCAGAACATTAAGCTGGGGTTGGGGTAGGGAGTAATGATCATTTCCCAGCATCGGGCCAGCCCCAGACAGGGTAGGAACATCAAGGTTTGAATCATCAATAGGACCCAGGGAAGACCCAGGATGTGTACAAGGAAAGCCAACCGGTCCTGATACAGATCACTTAGGGGAGATGTGGCATAGGATATAACATCTGTGGGCAGAGCCCCTGGAGACCATGGGAGGTTTGGAAGATGAGACAATCAGGATGAGCTGGGAAGGATGCAGGAAGGGGATATTGGTGGTTGGGGATACAGGATATTCCAAAGATGGGAAAAAGACTGTGGAAGCCAAATACATGATAGCAAAGGGAAGACATGGCAGGAGTGAAGGAAAAATCTGATTTCCTACAAGTTTAAGGTAGGGAGAGGCACGAAGCCACCTTGTGGCAGCATCCCATGATTTGTGGTGATCCACCGTGAGAAGGCGGGGTCTCTCCTTAACACTTGCTGATGTGTGTTGTCTGCCCAAAGAAGGGTAGGAAACTGTTCCAACCCCATATTCATGCCCTGGAGATGCCAATGACAGTTCCAAAGGTCAGCCTGTCTGGCATTCTTCCAGGACACGGACGACCTTTATATGCCATTTCTTTGAACCCTCTCCCTGTGACACGGCTTCCAGGTCACACACTGTCAATGGACTCTCCCCATTAGTCCACGAAACAACACCCTGCTTCAAGGAGAAAACAATTCCTGCGTGCAAGAGTTTTCTAATGGGTCTATTTAAGGAAACAGAAATGACTAAAGGGAGGAAAAGGCCAAAGACAGTGAGGTGGCCAACATGAAATGATCCGGAAGTACAAAGGAAAGCACACTTCTCTGAACACTCTTCTTAACTTCTGTCTTAATGGTGGGAAAGAATGAAAACTCAGACCTTCCTCAGGCTTACTGAAAACAATGAAATTGGTTTATTAAGGCTCCATTCACAGCAGTTCACTGTGTATCACATCTGCCTTTGAAAGGTCCAAGAGACAATACTGCTCAAAGAAGAAACAGGACACTGTGGCTTGTGGGACCTGTCCCCATGATTGTTAAATCACTCAAACCCTGTGCATTAAGAGGTTTCAGAATTCATTCTTCAACATGATACCATTGTTTATAAGAATTTCTGATTTTGGTTCATTACTAATAATGAAAGGGTTAATCTCACATACATACACACACAAATAGAAGACACAATGAATAGCCATATTATAAAGATGAGGATACCATAAAATCCCATCCTTTTCTCCAAGACACTAAGATCAGTAGACAAAAAACAAGGACAACACAATCAAAAAAATCATAAAGACACAATGAGAAGCAAGTTAAGCCTATTAGCCAAATGTACACAAAAATAAGGCATGGATCAAGCACCAGATAACGTCATTATTATTCTAATAATTTTTTGAAGAAAAAGTACCCAGTATTGAAAAGGATGCATTAGTGGTATCGATCAAACAAGGATAAAGTTTTTTAAAGTCCATCTGCAGTATGTATGCAATCATACTACAGAAATAATTATGCTCTTTGGCCCGTTAATTCTAATCCTGGGATTTTATCTTCAGAAATGTTACAAAAATTATCATTAAGCACCAAAAACTAACAGATACTTAAGCAAACCATAGCATCTTGACTTTTAGAAGGTTACAAAGATAATGAACAACAAACTAGAGCACCATGTCGCAGCAAGGGAAATATCAGAGTGTAATGCAGAGTACAGCGGTGAGACAGGCAGGTGAGACGCGTCCCAGGGCCTCACTCTCATCAACAGGGGTGCAGCAAACTCTCTCAGCTCCCTAAGCTGCTGCTTCCACATCTGTAGGACAGGAATGATAAATTCGCTTCAAGACAAAATTGTAAAGATTATATGACGTGCTGTCACCAGTGTTGTATAAGGCTGGGGGCAGAAAGATGACAGAAAATTGTGTAGGATAAGTAACACTGTGAGGACACGAGTGTAAAAAAGTCTGCAAGAAGGGAACACTACGCATTCAACTGCTTTGTTACAGGACTTGCACGAAAGACATTTTTCATTCACTTTTAAAAATTTATTCTATGTTTATGATTTTTTGGAATAAATTAAGATGCATCTTAGTCTATCCCTAGAAATTTCATAAGCTTCCACTTCGGAGGTTTTCTGTATCATCTTAGGGGAAACTGACCTCACCGACATAGGATAACATGGTCTTAGGATTCCAGGTCATAGAGGAATCTCAGTGGTTAGTGACTTTTTAAAGGTAGAAATGGATCTGGTGTCCAGCCACTATTGTTGTTCAATTTCTGAGGAAAAAATGGAATGTGGTGAAGAGGAAACAGATGTTTGCCAAACTCTAATTAATCTGTCTCACCCAATGTAATATGTATATGTGAATCAAAGGCAATTGCTGGATTAGAACAAAGTCTAAAAGGCTTGAACCATCAGCCACCTTGCCAGAACAAGACAAATATCCTTTCACTTAGGACATTCCATATCAACTATAACTGTATTGCGTTCTTTCTAGGCAAAGGACAGTAAAACATAATATAATGTGTAGAGGTGGAGTGTAAAGCAGCCACGGGAAATAGAAAGACAGTGATGTTGCAAATAAGCTAAAATAGTCAAAACTTTAACAACACTTTGACAAATAAAATTTGCTTGTAATTAAATCCAAAAGCAAAACATATAATCAGTTTTTAATGAGATAAAGGCTTTAGACAGTATAATATAAAATTATTCTCTAGAACCACACGGGCGTGTGGATTAGGAGCACGGCTGGCTCATACATTTTTGATGATGCCAAATCAGGAGATCCTTAAGCAACTCTTGATGCTTTCTGCTGTAGCCATAAATATTAAATTGCAGGGTCACACACTCTGATAAAGAGCCCACCCTCCTCAATTACATAAGAATCCAGGAGGAAAGTGAGTAGACAGAATGGTGACCTCCAAGCCCCAAAAATCAGTGCAAACATAGGATGGGCCCATGGCAGCACCCACAGGCTCCATAAGCAGTCAAGGTGAGACCCGTTTGTCGGTGTTCCCTCTCCCCTACACAGGAGCAAGAAAACCTGAGAAATCAAACTAGCAATGACAGTCTCTCCAGTCTCTCCAATAAATATTATACTTCTTGGGCTGTGGTCTCAAAACGCAGGAAGTACTAAGCTAAAGTAACAAGATGTGAGTAGGAAGTTATCACTCAGGGATATGCCAACGAGGAAAACAAGACATTTTTGCTTACAAAATTAATCATTGAAAAACTGTGACAGCATAAAAGATGCTGTACCTAGTTAGTCCTTGCAAAAAATTAGTCCTTGCAAAACCTCAAAAAATTAGATTTTTTTTAAAAATTAGATTTTTAAGAACTCAACTTTCATTTTCAAAGTCCTAATTGATAGACTATTTTAAATGTCATTTTACTTAATTAAAGTTCAAAAAATTGCTTGAACGAAGCCTGGAGAGATTGCTGCCACATTTCAAAAACTGAATTGCTTGTAATTAGTGAAATGACAAATAAGTTGTTACAGGCAAACAGAGCTTCTACTTCCCTGTCAGAAGCTGCATGACATAAACAAGCTAACTTACAGGAACACAGGGGGAAACACTGTCATTTACACATCTTACAACAAGAAATAGAAACATCAACAGTTCTTTGAAAATATATAAAAAGTCGTTTGAAACTAACAAATAAGTGTTCGATCAAACTTTGATAGTGTAATTTCTGAATTATCATCATTTCCAGGTTCCTCTTATGACTCTTCACAAATAACTGAGATTTTAATATAAAATAATTAACACAGAAGTATAATCTAAATAACCTTTCAAGTTAAATGGTTCGTCTGAAATATGAAAATTATTAGATCATCATTGTAGGCATGCAATATAGGAAGGGTAGCTGAAAATATAAAAAACAGCAAACATTACCTCCTCATTCAAGGCCTTGGGATCATCAGCAGATGACATTGGACTTTTGTCATAACTGTGAGTCTGCACACATGGTACTCGGACATGAGGTACAACTGATGGGAGTGGAAAGACTCACTTTAGGAATCAAGTCGTGAAGAACGTAAGGTCAGTGGTGAAATTCCATAACATACGTAGCAGATAAACCTCACCCAACCCCAGGCTGAGGGATCTTCTTAGAGAATCATGGGGCTCCTCTTGCCAGCACGCTTAGCTTCCTCTTCAGGATACAACACACATGCTTGTTCAAGACTGCACACCAGTGAGTGGTACCTAAGCCCAGTCACAGGAAACACAAACTCAGAGAGGCGTTGGTTGTCAAAAACAATCTACAAAGCAGAAAATCTGGCAGATGAGACACATATACCAGCCCTATTACATGGAGCTAAGTTCCTGCTCTAAATAAATCAGCATGTTACAAAGTCTCCTGTTGCAGTTTATGAAATGCAATTAAAACCATCGCTGTGTTCCCACTAGAGATTGTGCGACTGAAGTGGTTCTTGAGTGCAGAAAGCAGATGGAAAAGGACGTAACGATAGTAAGGACTTCTAAAAACTCATATATACAAACACTCCTTAACAGGATTAATCCAGTG
Source organism: Cavia porcellus (assembly GCF_034190915.1). Classification (NCBI taxonomy): domain Eukaryota; kingdom Metazoa; phylum Chordata; class Mammalia; order Rodentia; family Caviidae; genus Cavia; species Cavia porcellus. The sequence goes on along the minus strand of NW_026947496.1, from coordinate 32,250,866 downwards.
AGGACCTCTTAATTATCCCTATAGATAAAAATTATCAAACCAAATTGGAGGTATTTGAAAGCAAGAAAAAAAATGAACAAAATGAACATAGAATAATGGAATTTCAGAAGGACTAAATTAAATGGTGACCTCAGCAACCTCAGGGACCATCTAATGCATCTCCAGACCTTGTGCATCTAGCATGATGGCTGGCATATTGTGTTAAGTAAATGCTTGTTGAAAGGAGGGAGGGAGGGAGGACAGAGGGATAAACAGAAGGATGGATGGACGGATGGATGGATGGATGGATGGATGGATGGAAATAAAACTTCAAAATCTACTTCTACTGTTAACTGTAAAGCAACTGAGCCCCAGAAAATGCAGTGATTTGCTGAAGATCATGCACATACTGCACATCCCATTGATGCAGTCGATGCCAGTGCTGTGCTGATGGTGAGGGAAGGGCAGGACTGAAATGCAGCCAGAACCCCACATCCTAATCCAGGCTTCTGGCACCACACGATGGTGCCTCCCAAAGAGATCATCACAGGTGTTTAACAAATGAGGAAAGAATTTAATTGCAAACTTTTATTATGAATTTCTAAAAATTCATAATAAAAGTGGTCAAAGAAAAATAATGCTTCTGGTGATACAAGGATATCACTGGGAAGGGAAAAAAATGAAGATAAATTAAAAATGCAAGCATATATTTAACCAAGGCCCTGAGAAAGTAATACATTAATTAATTAATAAGGTGAATCAAAGGTAAATGATGGAAAATACAAACATTTAGCCCAGTGAAAATCCTCAAGGAAAAGATTTTAAATTGTTTAGAAAGATTTTCTCCAAAAGATTCCATTCAACATATTTTTTTAAAACTAGGTGAACTCCAATTTCCAACTTAGAAAGGCAGATTAAAAGCATTTCCTAAGCAACTGTCTCACCTTAACACCCAGAGCTCACAGCCTTGATCGCCTTTGAGCACTGCCACCACCGGGCCCGTGGAACAAACTGCCTATCATGAAGACTAGTGGAAACTCAGGAAAAAAGTGACATGGAGTCTGTAGATCTTGTTCCTTCGGTGTCCTTTTATGTTCTAAGTCCCTTAACTATCCTTAGTCCAAGCCTCACTGATTTGTTTTCATGGCGTAGATTTTAACCCAACTCTTCGTAAAATGTGGAGAATCCTAGGATGACCCCTTTTAAAATCACACGTTGCCCACACACTTACAATATGTGCACATCTTCACGGTGTGCCCCCAAGCGGCTTCAAAGCCAGCCCTTCTCAGTTTCTAGACATAGATGGAAAGTGCTCTGCATGTGCTGTGAGTCTGTTCCTGAGGCTTTCCATGATGTTCTCAAGAACCTGTCTGTAAGACTCTAGCCCACTTCATGTTCCCCAAAGACTTCCTAATGCTGTAGTCATTTTTCAAAAAAAGCAGACTACATCAGCTGTTGTTTTAGTTCTGGCTGCTAGGAAGCTCATTATTGCATTATATTCTCGACCAAAATAATGAACAGTGGTCAAATTTGGCACTGTCTTCTGTCTCTATTTTTAAATTTTTACTTTTATTGTTAATGTTCTTGTTTTTATCTGTTTGATGAATTTTCCAGTTCACCATTCCTTCCCACCCTTATCAAGAAAGACAGACAAAGAAGAAGATTCAATCTTTTTGTTCTAATGGTTCTAAAAGTTTCTTCTAAATTTATTGGGTAAATGTAGAGAAAGTCACTGTCTACATGTGTACAACTTGTAACTTGATGAACCTCTAAATCGAAGGCTGCTCTTCGCAAGTGTGAGGGGCGTGTGCAGAAGGAGTTCTGGAGTTTTATCTTCCCTCAGCACATCATACTCCCTTTTATGAACTATTTCAAGTTCAAAACATATGAGGTAGTCTACAAGAAGAGCAGGGTCAGGTCGGTGTGGGTGTGTGGCCTTGCTAGTCCACAGAGAAAGGCACTCACCCCATTCCATGCAAGGAAAAACTGCCTCTACTCCCCGCTCTCCCTAAGTTACCCTTATCTGTTTTTCATCTCTCCAGGTTGCTGAAAGGCAAGTAGAGCAGGCTGGATACAATCTCGATCAACATTCCCAGAATGGGAAATTCATATTGATCTTCTCACTGAGACTCCCTTCAAGCAGCTGATGGTTTCCTACTGGGAACCCTGACAACTCCTGGGCTGAGGACCTAAGCTTCATCTGCAGCATCCTCTCTGCTTGGGCAGCTGGCAGAGAGGGGGAAATTCATTATCATGCTAATGATGTCCTATTTAAAATTCTAGCCCTGATTATTCTGTGATTAAATCTCTTTCCTTGACGTTGGCTGCCTTTATATCTGAGTTACAGTGCGAAATCAACAATATTAACAAAGTACAATCAGAATTACCAACTTATACACAGGCAATGGAAAAGTTATCTAAATTTCAAGATTGTCTCTTTTCTGTAAAGCAGATGTAACAAACTAAAAATGTTGCTGATCTTTTTACCCTACTTTCTCTTCAAAAATTGAAATCCATACTCATGAAAAGTTCATAGTTAGTTTTCATTAGTATTCAAGGGATGGAAGATACATTTAGCTTTTTATTCTGGTTTCATTATATTTAAAACAGCTTCAGCTCATAATCCCAACACTGGAGGAGGCTGAGACAAGAGGATTATAAATTCAACCCCAGCCTGGACAATTTAGTGATTTAGTGAGACCCTGTTTCAAAAAAGAAAAAGAAAAAATTAAAAACAAAAAGAGCTGGGGATATAGCTCCATGTGAAGGTCTTGGGTTCATTTCCCAGTGCTCAGGAGAAGGGAAGAACTGCTCAGGATTCAGTGTTTTCCCAGAGTCATCAGCTCTGCTGATGATAGTTAAGGCACACTTCTTTCTCACCCCTTCACAGGGACCAAGTCATGGGGACAAAGGTCAACGGATTCAGGGACGCTGTCTGCTTTGGTGCAATTCCTTTTCTATGATATTGTTCTGTCAGCCTACATCCAATCTAAATATCCAACTTGGACAGCTTAAGAAACAGTGAAACTTACCACCACTCTCACTGAGCTGGAAAGAAACAACCAAGCAGAAAACCCAAGGTCTAGAACAGCAATCCAGATAGAGAAGAAAGGACTTGTGTTTCTTATTAATCTCTAGCCCCAGGAAACAAACAAATATTTATAATATATTCACTATTTTAGAATGTATCACTGGGCCCTAAAGTGATCCAATGACTCATAAGGACAGTGCTTTGTACCCAGGAACCCACATCGAGCTAGGAACTCAAGACACAATGAGGATCTCTAATGATGAGAGGGACAGGTTCCTGGATCAATCTATAAGAAAAACAATGTTAATTTTTTCCCCAAGTCTACAAATATCCTGTTTTCCTACAGAATCAAAATTCTGAACTTCAGCAGGACATAGGACTGCCCAGGTAAGGATGGACCCCAGTCACCCTCGCAGTTACCTGTCGCCATATACCAAGATTAAACCCACGTATGTGGCAATAGAAATGTACATAAATTCATAAAGGGGATAGCTGTGCTCACTCCTTCTGGCTGGATCCCGACATACATGTGGCCAGTCAGCCAGCTGGGGCTGAACATCACCTACCCAGAGGCCAGAAGAACAAAGTAAGAGTCTGGGTCCCTGACCGGCAGGGTTGCTTTTCCATTCCTGCACTACAATTTCTCCCTAAATGCTATGATCTAGAATCACTGGAAATCAAAACATTTTCAGAACTTCATTGCTTAGTTTCATTTTTAAATGTTTTATCTAAGACAATAGTCATGGCATACGCATGCACAGGCATCATGCCACACCCAGACTACTCCAGTGTACTTGAGCTACTTTAAAACCTAAACACAGAGCTCCTTTTGAATAGTTAACTCTCAAAATCCAAATGTAATTGCATATGGACCCTGGCCTAGTTTTGTAACACTTCAGTAGATAACTTGCTCAGGCATTCATTTTTATTTATTTATTTGTTTCCTAAACTCTCAGCAATTCTGGATTATTAATTTGGGTCACTCAAGTCAAGTCTCCTCGGACTGGTTAAAACTTGGCTTCAGCCTGAAGCATGTGTAAATCTGCATAAAAGGAAAAGGGCAGCTGATACAGCAAAATCCACCAGGAAACATACAGGGAGCCATCTGCAGTGGAGAACCATCCGTGGTAACAATCTCTCATTCCATGTGTTTATGTTTTATTCATCATTTTGAAAATACTTAGAGAAGTGACAATGATGTGATTCAAAGAATACTGCACAGGCCTTTTTTTTTTTTTTAAAAAAAAAAACGTATTAATGGCTTTTAGCAACTCAACTATTCAAATGAAAATACTACTGGAATATACTCAAATCTGTTCATATCTTCTTTATTCTTAGATATGATCTATTCCCATCTTGTGTCAAAATTAAATTGTGACACCAAAAAAATGTACAGTTTTCATTGTTCATGTATATTTAAACAATTCACTTAAAATATACAGTGCTCATTCCTATCGTGGCCCAATACACTAGGCTGTAGCGTCTTCAGTGAATATGTTATCATTTCTCAGTACCTTATTTAGGCTCAAACATTCAATCCCTATGATGTTTGGCGAAAGAAAGGAAGGAAGGAAGGAAGGAAGGAAGGAAGGAAGAGAAAGAAAGAGAGAGAGAGAGAGAGAAAGAAAGAAAGAAAGAAAGAAAGAAAGAAAGAAAGAAAGAAAGAAAGAAAGCAAACCAAAGCTTGATCTTTAAAGGGAAAAGAAAAACGGATAAGCCCTGGGTTGTTGACCAGCTCAGTGTACATCTTTGAGACTCACAATAACCATGGAACACACTCTCTTTAGTTCAAATTCTGTGATGAAACAATTCTCTACACAATTTGAGGGGCTTTTAAAACAAATTTTATTCAGCCTGAAATGACACATTGAATTTCTGCTAGCTGAATTCATGTTTATTTGGTTTTTAAAGACTAATCTTCAGGTACATCAATTTGTGGAATATTTTCAAAGATCCCATTTCAAATCTGGTTCCTAATATTCTATATTTTCTCATTTCTTTTTAGACGAGCAGACCTTGTTAACATAGCCATTTATTCATATGTATATTCCTTTAATTTTCCTAATAAAAACATTTATTTAGTGACCATCTTATGCTATCTATGACTTCTGGTTTTTTCTGTTTTATTTTGCTTGGTTTTATCCTCCAGCACCATCTAGTTCCTAGGGGTAAAAGACAGACATGCACACATGCACACACACACACACACACACACACGCACACATGCCATACATGGACCAGAATTTTTGAACCACACCACTGAGTCTGCCCATGAGAGAGATGTTATTCTTCTTATCTTAATAGTGAAGAAACAGATTTCAACATCTATTTTAAATCTGAATTTTCTTCTAATGATTTCATTCTGTATATTAGAAACTGAATCAGCAGAAATTCTTCACGTTGTTTAAGAAATAAATTTTCACTGTCCCAGTTTGTACTGAACCTATATCTTTTGAGGCTTTCAGGGTACAGTCCTGAAGGTGACCTCAGTTCTCTGGACAAGAGCAGAAAGAGCCCATGAATGTGTCAGCTCCTCCGACATGCTGATGCAAGGAATAGCAGCACCAGCACTGTCCGTCCCATTCTACGGGAGATGGAACTTCAGAAGAGCGCACACAGAGGGCTGCTCTATAACCTTTCCTCAGTCTCCTAGAGTCAGTCTATTATAGTACAGACCAGAAAACTGAGCCAACGGACAAAGCAAGATAATGTCAAGTAATGGAAATATTCCACACCTGTGCCAATAGAGTTAGAGTTCCAAATTATCACAAGGCCATTAGCAAGACTTGAGTTGAGGATAGGGTGGGGGACAGAAGAAGTCACAAATGACTTCACCAAAACCATAGCCAACAGGTGGTTCCAATACACTTGCTGAGGCTCTTGACAAAGACGTTGCCCAGAAGAAAGGCTGTGTACTCTATGATGCCTCTCACAAAGAGGTCATCTGGAGCACTGGGACGTCTGCCTGGCCTCATATACACAATGAACAAACTCCTCCAGGGTCCACACTGGTGCTACTCACTGTGCACAGCCTCCTGGCGCTGCAGTTCGCATGTCAACTGGCTATGGTCTTCCACTGCTTTTGCCAGATCTTCTGCAGTCCTTGACCTGAGTGCCCACAGCCTGCCCAGGATGGGCTCCAGCCCTTCTTTCTCTGAGGTCAAGGTGTTAATCTCCTCCGTGAGGTCTTTGGCTGTGCAGAAATGGCTTCCTACAGCACAGTGTGGGAGAGGAGGGAGAGAGGTTTTGTAGTGTCTGCAAACATAAAGAGCTAGTAGCAACTAATGCATGTCTACAGCACAGGAAAAGGAACTCTGCTCCATGGCAAGACACAGCTTCCTTAACTGTAACCTGCAGAGGAACCAGGAAAGCTCTTCTCTCCTTAAACTGAAACACATCCTTCCCTTTACCAGCTTGTTTTTGGTGTGTCCGTGTTAGGGTTGCCATTGGCTGATGCATATCCTGTGAAAAGGATGATACAAAATGTCTCGTTGGAACCAACGAAAACCACAGGATGCCATTCAACATCCAAATGTCAAAGTGGTAATGTATTACAACAGAGTCGAAAGAGATTGGGCTGTGGAATCAGGTCAGACCCAAGTTAAAATCTTAGTCTTGCTGTTTCTCAAACTGCATGATGTGGAACAAGGAAATTAGCACACCTAGGACACATACATTTTATAAAATATGATCATAATAATGCCTAAATCATAAGCAGCTACAAGAATATATAAGAAGTTCTATAAAGCATTAAGCAAAATATACGGCACATGGAACATAACAGAATACAAAGTCAATGTACAAAAATCAATGTATGCCTAAATGTTGACAACAAATTATTGAAGATTTCTAAAATACAGTTTATAAGATATTTTAAATATGAAAATACTTTGGAATAAATTTAAAGAAATATGTGCAAGAGCACTACAGTGAAGAAATATTTTTAAAAACTGACATAAAGACTTAAACAGTTACAAGGATAAAATATAAATATACATAAGAAAACTCAATGTTACAAACATTTCAATTTCCCTCAGATTGATTTATTGATTTAATATACCCCAATCAAAATTTCATGAGGTTCTTTTATAGAAATTTATCAGCTTATTCTAAAATATAAAAGAAAATGCCAAGTCCTAGATCAACCAAAATCATCTTTAAACAGTCTCAGATTCAAGGCTAAACTCATGACTACCATAAATCAACACAGTATGGCATTATAATACAGAAGGACAAATAGAACAATGGAATAGAACAGATGAACCCAAAAGGCTCATACTGACATGGTCAAGTGTTTTTCAACAGTGCAAAGCAAATCAGTGAAAAAAATATTTTCAACAAATAGGATTAAACAGCTATATAAGGAGAATATTAACTTTGGCCTATATCTCAAATCATACACAAAATACAATTAGAGATGGATCACAGATTTTAGAAAAGTTAAACCTACAAAAATTCTAGAAAGAAAGGAGAACATTTTACTGATTTTGAGGTAGGCAAAAACATTGCATAGGATACAAAAACACTAACTATAAAAGAAAACAATTGATAAATGGGCCTTCATCAAAATTACAGACTTCTGTTCATCTGAAGGCATCATTCAGAAAATAAGTATTCAAGTCACAAACTTGGAGAAAATATTTGCTTCATATATATCTGACAAAGACTTGAGTCATGTAGTTCAACAATTAACACACAAATAACACCATTGAAAACTGGGCCCAGAAAGGATTTAATGGGCATTTTACAAAGTAAGATACACAAACAGCCAATAAGCCTGTAGGAAAGCCTTCGACATCATCAGTCATCAGAAAATGCAAATTAAAACCATGGAGATTTTACTACAAACTCATTCAAATGCCCCAAAGTAGCTAAACTGAAAATGTCAACACTGAGGAAACCAGGCTCTCACACAGGCACCCCGGGACAGCTCCTCAGAGAATGCTCTGCTGGTTTTCATGAGTTAAACGTATGTTCATCCTGTGACCCAAAAACCACACTTCTAGGTATTTACGTGTCGTAAATGAAACATGTAATCAAAAAGACATGCACTCAAATGTTCAGGAAGCTTTATTCATGAAAATCTAAATCTGAAAACCCCATTCACAGGAACACACAAAAATGGTAACATGTTCAATAGGGTGAGACCACTCAGCATTAAAAGGCAACAAGCGATTCTTTCATGCAGCAACAGAGACATTGCTGGGAAAAAAATGCAAAAGAGCACATGCCACCAGATTCCACTTTGTTACTTTCTAAAACAGGCAAAACTGGTCCATGGTAGGAGATTCCAGAGCAGTCATCTGGGAAGCAGGGATAATACCTGAAAGGTGATGTTTCTGAGGGGATAAAACAGTTCTCATCCTGTTAGGGTTGATAGCAAGACAGGTGTTATCAGGCATGGTGGTGCATGCCTGTAATCCTAACACTTATGGGAGAGAGGCAGAAAGACTGCCAAGAGTTCAAGGCCAGCCTGGACTACATAGTGAGCTCCAGGAGAGATCCTGTCTCAAAAAAAAAAAAAAAAAAGGGATAAGTGTCAAAGTGCATTGAACAGTACTCTTAAGACTTACCCAGTTAATTGAATGACATCAGACTTCAGTAAAAAGGAAAAATAGGAAAATTTTAAATATGAAAATTTTAAAAATTAGATATATCACATCAATGCATGCTCCATAAATAAAGCTACCATTATAATAGGAAAACTCCACCGAATTTGCTAAAACTTAACTGTAATCTTAATGACAAAACAAACAAAAGCCTTGGGAGTTAAGTTATTCTCCACACTGCCAACCCTATGATTCATTTTTTTTTTCTTTTAACAGTTTAACGTCTCTGAAATAAGATGTGTCTCAGAGCCACTCCCATCCTGGAGGCAGTCTGGATGCACCTGTCACAGTGCACTTGTTATTCTTGGTGCATGACTGACCATGGGAAAGCCTGGGTGTTTCAACATACAAATCACATGTGGACCACTTCTTGCTATTGACTGAAAACTTTCTGTGGATGTGAATTTGTAAAAGCAAGGTATTACCTGCCTTTAAAACTTAACAAATGGGCCAGGCATGGTGGCATGTCAAAATCCAGCACTCCGAGAGACGGAGGCAGGAGGATAGCCAAGTGTGAACCCAGCCTGGGCAACATAGTGACTTAGCCAGATCCTGTCTCAAAATAAAAATACAATAATAAAAGGAGTAAGGGATGTATGTGGCTTAGTGCACAGTTTTAGAGATAGATAGATAGATAGATAGATAGATAGATAGATAGATAGATAGAAGATAAAGTAAATCAGACTTTGAAGAACGGTATTAGCAGCTTGGCAGAGAGCCTTACAGAAATCAGCATTATTGGGGGGGGGGGTTGCACCTCCAATAGCTCCCAGGGCACAGAGGATAACAGCATATGGGAAAATATCAACCCTAACAACTTTGAACCCACAAGTGTTTCAAAAGCCTCCACATATGAAGACCAAGATGCCTTAGAAAAACCGTAACCAATTTATTTTCTTTCCTAGGAAAATTAGGTGACTTTTTAAAGCCTAAATACATCTAAAAGAGTTATTTCAATATGTATAAAATGAAAATTCTTACAGAAAGCACTATATCATTGTTTAATTGACGGCAATTTTTCTTTCTTTGTTGTATATAGAATACTGGCACTGTTTCTGTTCACAGAAATACACATGGTTATCTCTACTTTGCAGCTGATAAAACTGAAATCTGGAGAATTCAATATCTTGCTGAAGGTCACAAAGCAATAAAGAACAGGGCAAGTTTCTACCTCAAAAAAAAAAAAAAAAAGACCTCTAGAATCCTCCTCCTCTCTTAACACTGAACCCTGCTACTTTCTTCTTTATTACCATATGAAGACCATATTTCAAATCTATATAAATGTTGAAAATTTTACAGAATATTTTCCCATCTCAAGGGCATTCTGAACTCCCAGCACAGAATTCTGCCACTGAAATCCACGGTTTCTGAATCCATGGTGGGAGTATCATTTTTTGAAATTTTGCCTATCACTATATGCAGCAGCACAGCACATAGCATAAAGAACAAGGTGCTGCTTGCCCTCCAGGAAATGACCACAAAATAAAGGGGACAAGATACATCCCAAAAATAGGCAAAGTCAGAAAAGGAAGCTTGCTCCAGAGGGAGACTGAGGTAGGTTTCACAAGGATGGAATGTAAGGCTTCCCGAAGCAGAAGCACAAGCCCCAGTTAGAAACAAAAAGGTAAGTGGCAGGAGACCACCTGACAAAGAAGCTAGTAAGATAGTACCCCAAATGCTGGTGGGTTAGGCCAGTTTGGGAAATTCCAATCCTGGTAATGCCACAAGGTAGCAGGCTAGACCTTTACATGTTTTCAAGTATTAAACAGAAATATGCCAAGCTTCCTTAGGGCAGGAGCTGCCTGTTCTGCACAATGACCAGTCAACAGCTATAATGGAGGCCCTCACCATAGGAAGCCACAGGAAATCCAGAGGGAGCCCACGTTCTTAGGGATCTGGTAAGAGGATGTGCCTAGAAGTACAGTGTGTTGAGCAGAACAGCCAGGCCCAGGCCAGCAGCAACAACTCTCCTGCCAGGCTGGGCCTAGGGAACCCTGACCTCTCTACCTTGGACAGTAGAGTGGGCCCCAGCTCTGCTCCAGACACCAGGCAGGACACTTACACTGTGCTATTTTCTCCTGCAAACACTTCAGAGAAAACAGAACTCAGAGCACCTGGGAAAAGTGACATACCTGGAGCAAGTGGCCTTGTAAAAGCTTTGCTGGAAATGTGTCCTATAAGCCCTGCTGCGCTTTGCTGCTCTAAAGGGCAGAATTCTTATGAAATACCAGAGACAGTTCGTCAAAACACAGCCCTTTCCTGATGCTGAGGTCTAAGGTTTGGGAACGTGCATTGTAATAGAAATGAACATTTCATTTGGCAGAATGTGTGAATTTCCAGAGACAGGAATTATCAAAATTCAAGCCATGATAAAATGCTACACTGCCCAACTTCACATTTTATAAGCATTCTGACCTCTCATCCAACCCTGGAGGCAAATCTTGCTCAGTGAGACAAACCTTTTCTGGTTGCTTAACTGGTCAAGAACTGGTGATAAAAATTCAGAAAGGCAGGGCTGAACCTAGAGAAAGGCCATGACTCCATTTTCCACAATGCTAATGGGTCATAGGAGGGTATATGTGTACCCCTGTGCAGAGGACGCAGCAAGATGGAACAGCACATGCATCTGGCCACTCTTCAGTCAGGAAAGGGACATGGGGATCCTCATGGCTCTATGAAAGCACCTATCAGAGGACTATATCTGCAAATCACTTGACCAAAGACCTCAGCTGTATGCTGAAGCCACAGCTAGTGTCGCCCCTCTTTGCTTTTTCTATTCTCACTTCTGCTCCACATTTATCTCCTCGAATTCTCAGAGCAAGGTGGTCATTGGGATTTGTTTTTCCTTTAACTGAGGCTGATCCCCAAGATCCTGATTTCACTGTGACAGTACTTTCCATAACTGAATTGTCTCATCTAACTTTCCCAATAAACCAGAAAGAAGTTTTATTCATGATTGTTCTGGATTTCCAGTTGAAGAACACAAACCCAGAGAATGACCTTGCTAAGATCACACTTTTCAATTCTGAGAGCTATGGGAGAATGCTGGACTTGAATTTGTTCTTTGGATCTCATATCAATTAATTTGATCAAAATGTGTATACAAGTATCATAAAATCCAAAGTAGAGAGGTCAGGGTTCTCTAGGCCCAGCCTGGCAGAGAGTTGTTGCTGCTAGCCTGGGCCTGGCTGTTCTGTTCAACACACATAGGAGAGCATGAATCCTATGACCCCATGGCCCTTTCCCAAGCCTGGTCCCCAGGCCCTGGGAACACCTCACACTCCTGACTTTGGACCCACAGACATTTCTATACTACCAAAAATAAAACTTATTTTGTCTACACACATGCGAACTATACTTTTTAATGATAGAACACAGGGGCATTCTACTACTGAGCTACAACCCCAGACCTTTTTATTTTTTTGAGACAGAGACTCATTAAATTGTGCAAGCTACACTCAAATCTATGATCCTCTTGCCATGCCCTCCATTAGTTCTGGGATTATAGGCGTGTACCACCATGCATGGCTGGACCATATTTCTTTACTGGGCAAAAAAGAAACAAAAGCCAGTGCTAAAAATAATCAAACACTTAAAGCACTAGAGTACACTGTCTGTTATCCTGCATGATGCCAAGTCTTCCCAAGATCTTCATGCCCAGATATACATGGTATCTTAGTCTACCTTCTGTTACTGAGACAGACAAGCATCCAACTCTTCCATTTCTCCAACTTCGGAGGCCAGAGGTAGGTATGGTTCAGTCAATGGCTGCCACACACCTCCCCTTCACTTCCTTTCTTCCCACCATGGATGAGGACAGCTGACCTCCATGTCATTCTTGGTTGCTTAGCAGCCACTATCCTTCAGGCCAATCCAACAGGAGTGCAACGGCCCATACATCAGCTGCAGTGTCCTTCCATGGGTCTCTCCAGTTCAGATGCTGCTGCCCCCTTGGGAGGAAGGCAGGGGGTCACCCAGACATGGTAAGATCAGGGAGGGAAGGAAATGAGCCCATCGTTAATATCACCAACCTTTCTAAACTCTAATTAGCTATAATGAACACAGTTAACCTTTCTAAAGATTCTCTGGTTTCAGGTCTGCCATTTTTCCCAGAGTTGTGAGAACTGTCAATCAAATAGCTCCCCTACCCTGCTCTCCTCACTGAATCACATCCAGGAGAGCTGCTGTCCTAAAGCTTTGCACCAACTGGGACCAATCACAGGCCAGAGCTGTGATAAAAGCAACACTCTTGGAATACTTCTCTGGTCAGTCTAGGAGAGCACAAGTCATATTAAAGAGTAAAAGGTAAAAGATTTGCTTTCATAGTCTTATAATTCCACTTGTAATTTATTTCTCCAGTAGCAGAGCTCCAAAAGTTCTATAAACCTATTCAAGATGTTTTTATTTTAAAGAGAATAAAATAAAACAAAGCAAAACAGAACCAAGATCAGAGCAAAACAATACAAGCATCACAGGATTTCAAAATGACATAGGAAATCAATAGTGGCTACCATAAGGACTCTTGTTTTCTTTGAAATAGTTGTCCATGTCTTCACACACAATGAATTCAAACAAAACAAAACAGTATAAAACCCAACAAAACAAAACAATGAAAGCATTACAAGCCTTCAAAACCAGACAATAGGAAAATCAACAATGGTTACCATAATGTCTCTTGTTCTCTTCAAAACAGCTGACTATACCTTCACACATATTGAAATCAAATTATAGAAAACAGACTAAAACCAATTATAACAGAATCAAAGCAGTATTGGACTTCAAAACAAAATGACAGGAAATCAGCAATGCTACCATAATGTCTCACTTTCTTCCAAGCAGCCACTGATACCTACTCAAGATTTTTATCCTGAATAGTATGAACAGAGTGGTTGTCTCAAAGAAACAGCAATAAACACTAGGGGCAGTTAGGCCTATAGAACTGCTGAAACCAGCAGCCAACAAAGATCAGCAGCACAGACCAGCATCCAGCAACATCGACCCATGACATCCAGCACAAGCTGGTGCTGGACAGTGGCAGCTGGCAGCAGCAGAGATGATCTGTGGTGTCCAGCACAAGCTAGCATCACATGAAAGTGGCCTGCAGCAACAATGACCAGCAGTCATGAGCATCCAGCATTATTCAGCATCAGTACTGCTAGCAGAGCTATACAGTGCCAATTTAGGATTTCTTTCTGAATCAAACAAAAGAACCCTCAACCGATTGGCTACACTATTACAACAGAATGCCACAGAGTTGAGGATTTACAACATTCAAGTTGATCTGATTCTAAGCTCTAGAGGCTGCCAAGTCCACAAGGAGGTACCATACCTGCTGACAACCTCGGTACTGCTCCTTACCTGGAGGAAGGGCACTGGTGCCAGGGAGGCAATCAAAGGCAGAACTTAGCCTTTTATCAGAATCCCTCCTTGGCAGTAACTGGCCCACTCCTTGACATCAATTCTTGATGTGCAGCCCTGTAACCTTTCTACTTTTAACCTGTAATAGGATTTTTGGTTTAGTTTGGTTTGCATTTTGAGTGGTGGTCTGATTGAGTGCCCCAAGCTGGGCCTGAACTCATGAGCTCTAGCCATCCTCCCATCTTAGTCTCCTGAGTCACTGGGACCACAGATGCACCTAGCTCCCTGGTACCATTTCCCAACAGCCTTGCATTGGGAATTCTACCTCCAACACATGACACTGAGGACACATTCAAACCCCAGCACACAACCAGGCAAGAAAAAACTTATCCTTGTCATTCTGCCTCCCTTCAGTGAGGTTCAGCAGCCTGCTGAAGCTTGGACTGACTGAATGAAGGCCCACTGAGGCAGCAAACAAGATGCTGCCAACCATTCCCTACCCCATCTTCCCCTGGAATCTCCTTTAGCTGGAACTTGCTGTTTTCTGACAGTTGTGTGAATTCTTCCAGTTTCCATGATTTATTGAGACAGCTTAAGACCTCTTCTATAAGCAGAGCCCCATGCCAAGCAAACATCTTGGACAGCCACACATGTCACAGAGGATGGGGACATAATGCTGGACACACACGACTTTATGTAAGATCATGCTTCTTCCAACAGCTGGAGCACCAATGCGGTGCCTGGTGAGTGATGAAATGTGCAATGGGCAAGAGTCAGACCATAGGAGAAGACCTAAGTCAGACCCTAAACCTGAAGCAGTTGCCTAGGAACCTGCTTTCACAGAGTGCCCCAAAGGTCCCCTGCCCTAAATCAGACCCAGAGGAAGTCACTCTACTGTCCCCAGTGACAAACCAGAAAGCCAAATAATGGCCACAGAAGCCCGAAATGACCAGGATGGATTAGTAACTGACACTTCCCTGATTTTTGTGCCCACATCCAATTTCAGACCAACCAAAAAGAAGTCACATAGAACACCTGTGTCCACTTGGCTGCCTCTGCCTCACCAGGCCAACAGCCTCCACTCAGGGTACACAAGAGACCTCCTTTCCACCTACAGTCCTCTAGCTCTTCCACATGCCTCTGAGCCCCTGCCAAGTTGTAGGTGATGTGACCCAGGTGCTCCCTTGCTGTATCGAGCTCTAGTATGGAGCCTTTGCTTATCCCCCCTGGGTGGCTATTACTCCTTTTCACACTGCACAGGCAATATCTCTGAAGAGCCTGTACTGAGTCTGTCTGCTCCAGTCACTGATCAAAGTTAGTAGTGGCAAACCTATCACATGCGTGCCATAGCTGGGTGTCTGTTACCATTGAAACTCTAAAAGGTCTGCTATCACTGATCTAAGTCATGGGCATTTTAGAAGAGAAAAATGGTGAAGAGAGTAAGAAAGACAGCAAAAGAGATGACACTCCTAGCTGCTTACCATCTGGATTGTGTTCATCTGCACATATAAATGGCCTCACCTGGACCCTTGCCACTGCTCTGGTTCCCTGGCTGCAGGCACAGTGGGACCCCAAGTACCCATACTCACTGCAGCAGATGCTCTACTGACTCAGGTCAGCACTGCCCTCCAGTTCCTATGCCCAGACTTGTGTATTCTGAACCACATACTCTAGGAACACGTGTGTCAAGAACCCATTCAGGAAATTTTTAAAGCATTTTATAAGTTCTCTTGGAATATAATAAGACATGGTTTAAACATAAGACCATTTTATTTTAGATTATATCTTATGGGTTATATTACAAAGTAAACTTCAAAAGCAATCAGAACTAACAATATATGAGTGAAATTTTTTTCCTTATTTGGCAATTGACAGTCTATTTGTTTTACTTTAATTAAGTAAAAAAGGACATTGTCTCAAAAACCTAAGGTGATATATATTTGTTGACTGAGTACCAAATATCCACCCAGAAGAAGATGGAAATTTAAATACATGTTTCAAATTTCAAAATCTACTTTCACTGTTTGATGTGAATTCATTCATTTTTGTACTTATACAGAAAATCTAGCTTTTCTTTGCTTAATTTCCCTCTCTTCTTCTTCCCCCTTCTCTTCTTTTTCCTTTCTCTTTCTCCAACTCTTTCTTGCTGTCCGTGTGTCTCAGGGAAGGCGGACCACCTTCCCAATTCATGGTGCCCTCCCTGCACCATGAAGGTTCTACAGGTAAAACCTTGTTAATTCTCACAATGGTGTATTGTCCTCTAAACAACAGGCAGAATTCAAGATCAGGACCTGGGACCAACAGTCAGATAAATTAGATATGATGGCAGAGGGTTGCCATAGGGTATCTGCCAATAAGACAAGCAGGCATGAGGCCACCCAACAGGGAAAAGTTTCCATGACAGATACGCAACCCAGCTACCCAGCCAGATGGGGGTTTCATATTAGGGCAGGTTCCAGCTATTCCAGGACTGTGCCCCATTTTATCTATTCTGTTCCCTGCACGGTCAGCAGAGTGAATTTAAAAAGCAAGACTCTTGGGCACATTTATTGAGAGGGAGGCAAGTGTAAGATCAAAATACAGCTTTCAGACCTGCCCTTAGCTCAGGGACGCCAGCCAGGTGGCCCCCCACAGGTGAGGAAAGGCAGAAATTTGGGTGTATCTTCACTCACCCTGTGCCCAGGAAGGCAGTTATAGTGAAGGGGCCTTCACATTGTCCCTCTGGCTGGCACCATAGCTCTACCCTTGTGACCATTAAAACCATCTGGAAACCTATTATTGGGTTTTGTGTCCAGGCCAATCCCAGAAACTCCCATTGAAAAGATTTAGTCTGGGTCCTCTGTATACCTGTTTTAATTTTCCCGGTGATTCTAATATACAACCAGCAAGAACCACAAATCTGGAGGCTCCAAGAGTCCAGAGCTCCATGAAAAGCACAGCTATGCACTGGGAGTTCTCTGTAGGGAATCATCAACAGCAAGAGAAACATGAAGATGGCCACACCACAGCACCCTTGGAAGGTACCAACAACTTATTAGTACTACAGAGATGCCCACTAGCTGGCCCTTCATGGGTGTCAACCAGCAAGTACAGAGTTTAGGGGTTCCTGTCCTGACCTTCTCTAAGTACACAGCAACAATAAGAATCATTTTTGCTGTGTGCTTCACCTCAAATAGTCTCCACTGAACAACCTGAGAGCTGAGGCAGAAATAGAGACCAAGATGCAGCTGAGACAAATAGGGTCTTCCAGATGTGTGAAACTTACTGGAGGAATGTCTCCAGCCTGGTTACTCCTTGGAGAATCTACTGTCCATGGCAAAATGAAATCTGGAGTGTTGCCTGTGATGTGTTAGCACTGTCTTGTCCATGCTGCATATAACTCACCACAGGAACAGCTTTCCAAGTGACCCTTAATGTTTACAACACTACACTCATAGACACAGGCAGTTCTGAAAATCAGCAGTGACCAACCTTATATGGACTATTGTGCCAGATTTTTCCTTTTTCTTTGCCAGACTCCTGTACCACACACCTCATAGCCAGGCAAGGCTTCCTAAAATATGGATTTGGTTATGTCAGTGCCCCAGACACCAAGCTTGTAACAGACATAGTGGCACATACCTGTAATCCTAGCACTCAGAAGACTTAAGGAAGAAGAATAACCAAGTTTGGGGCCTGCCTGTGCTATACAATGAGTTCAAGACTTGAACTATATAGCTAGCCCCTACTTTTAAAAAAAAACTAAAACTTAAAAAAAAAAAAAAGCTAGTGTTGGCTTCCTGGTACTCTTATCCTCTGCTGCAACTCAGAGGCCATATGGCCTGGTCCCAACACAGTGTGACAAGTTCATGTCACTGGCAGCACTAATCCTATGCCTGGGTCTACACATATTCTTCCCCCAAGACATACACAACTGGTCCTGGCACCTCCAGCCCTGCTCCACCGGAGCCCGTCCCAGAGGAGAAGGGACACCCTCTGTGCCATTTTTAGCACAGGACCTGGAAACAGGCCTGGCATTTAGCAGATGCTCAGTGATGCTTCTGATTAAATAAATCAAAGAGACCATTTTTCTCTAACTGAAAAACTCTGACCATATCTTTAGTTCTCAGGCTCCTACTGGCTTATTAGACACTGCTACACTCTGGACATGGCACCAAACTCTTTGACATAAATCCCATTGAGCGTGGCCATCTTCATTCCTTCTCTGTGAATCAGAGCCCCAAGATTGTTGGCTAACAAAATAGGAATGAAGTAACACAAAATGTTTTAAATGTGCCCAGCATATTTTTTAACATTCCTTCTCTGGGGTGGCACTGATTCTCCGCTCTTCAATGTGAGCTGAACTTGATGACTTCAAATTGCTACTACAGAAGTGACCGTGTGTGGTGCTAGAGGTTAAGTCTTAAAAGGCCCTGTCGCTTCTGTCTTCCTTGCCTTTTCTCTGAGCACCTAGCCTGGGGGGAATCAGCTGCTGTGTTGTAAAGGGATCCAGCACAGCATGCATGGCAAGGAACTAAGTCCTTGTCACAGACATTGCATGACTTAGGACAACTCAACCCAGCCCAACCTGGCATCCTCACAATGCAGCCTGATAGGATCCTGAGCCTCAACCATTCAGTCAAACAGCTCTGGGTTTCTGACCTCATAAATCATGAAGAGCTAATAAATGTCTATTGCTTCAAGCTATGATGTTCTTGGCATGATTTGTTGTGCACTAATAGAGATCATGTCAATTTTTTTTAGCACAGGCTTTAAGGAATAAGAATTTTCTACTTTCTGCCTCTTGGGATACTTTGGGAACCCAGAAGCCATAACTTAAGGAAGTTGAGCTTGTTGTAGAGGGGCCAGATGGACAGCAGCCAATGGCCAGACCCCTGCCAGCCACATGAGTGCAACATCTTGGTAACAGATTATTCAGTCCTTATTGAACCAGTCCCTCTGGCCTGTCAAGCCCTGTCCACACTGCAGGTGCATAGTCAAAGGAGAGGGCTGATGACATTTTCAGTCATTAAGTCTTGAAGTAGTTTATTACAGAGCAACAGATAATGAAAACAGACCTCAGTATCTGGCTGTGGGGTGTCACTGTAATAAAACCCTAAGACAGAAGCATTACCGTTGGGACCAGCGAGCAGACAGAAGCCTAACCACTGAGTTTGAGGAGCTCCTGCCAGCAAAACTCGGAAGAGACTTGGTTTGGACAGAGGTCCTATGCTGGACCCAAGAGGCCAACCAAAATGCAATGACTCACCCTAAGAGTCCCCAGCACCAAACTGAAACTCAGTTGTTCTGACCTAAGAAATTGGAAGAAAATGAATAGCCAAAACCCCAAACAAAGCAAATTTAGCCAGCATGATAAGGAAGGCCTATCTGCTTTAACCCTTACAAGAAAATACTCTTAAAAGACTAATCCATGTCTTGTGTTTCTGTTTTCCTCAGCCTATAAAGTCAAACTTCTCACTCAACTAACCAGAACACTTATTCTTTTCTCACAGAATAAGGTGTTTGTTGCTTAGTTTGAGAATTGTAAGCAAAAGGCAGTTTGACACTTAAATTTGCTACAGTTTTGTTTTTTGACAAGGCTAAAAGGAAAGTAAAAAAAATCTGATTCAATATTGAAGGAAAGAGGATCCTTATAATGTAATGGCAGAAAAGTCACTTAGTTATCATCAAGGGTGGAGAAAAGGATTCTAATAAATGTAATCATGCTGCCAAGGAGATTTCCAAGCTGCGACAGAAGTGCTTGCTGGCTCCTTGCCACTGCCTGTGATAACATGCAAGGGGAGAGATGAATGAAGGAATAAGCTGTTAACTGTAACAGGAGCTAGGACTCACTAGGTTTGAAAATAAAACTATTTCTATTTCTAGACTCTGCAGATGGCAAATGATTATCAAATTAAGAAAGGGCTTCAGGCCATCAGTGGAATCAGGATGGGTCTGTAAATCTGAGACAGTGACTTACAGAAACTTGTGGACAGAAAAAAAGCCCACTAAGGTTCTCGAGGACACCGCTAGTACCGTGAAATAGGCCCCTGGGAATGCCAAGGGCACTGTCCTCATAAGGAGTCCAGAGCACAGAAGGGCTTCTCTTGTTCTCATCACAGTCCAGGGATCTGCCAAGCTGAAGGCACTTGAGTAGGGCAGAACAGAGATAGCATCACACATACAAGATGTAAAAGAAAGAAAACACCTGACCACAGCACAATCAGCTGCTGAGGGACAGGCCCACCTGTCAGAGAGCATGCAGAGAAACAGAGACGCAAGGTGAGAGCTCAACCCCATTAGGGCTACGCTTAACTCAGGTGCCATGCACCCAGTGAGGCCTCACCGACTCTCTCAGCTGGGCAAAGAACTAACAAAACTCAGGTCCATCTGCAACATAACATCCAGAGAATTTTCCCTGGGATTCTAAAGAGATTATTCACATTGGAGACAGAGAGATTTCTGATGCCTGCATTACGCCTCTCTTCCCTCGGGCTTCATGGAGGCTTTTCTACCTGTATTCCTGGGGAAAATGTATTGATTAAGGAAGGCAAAAACACTAACTCAGAAGCAAGATTGTATTCAATCTTCTTTTTTCCCCTCAGCAAATGGAGTCATAATTCCAAGTAAGTGACACGCGGAGCTGTTAAGACCCAAGCGCTGTGCTCATACCGTGATACTGTGTGGATTGTAAATGGCACGCAAGGCTGCGCCAGGGACCAATTTGCTGGTTAGCTGCCAACATCAGTGTTTAATGATCTGAAGAGGAGAAGCTGCCAATTATTGTATTCCTTCTTAAAACACCATTTAAAACCCATACATATAATTATTATACCTTTCTGTTAAAATTTTATGAGTTCTCTGAAGCTGATGGGCTGAGGGTTCATTCAACCTATAAATCTCAGAGAACTCTTTGAGGCTGTCATTCCATAACTGGGTTAAAAATCCACTGATCACCCACTGGCGAGCCTGGACCCCAGTCCCTGAGCTGCCACTGCTTGAGTAGAGGCAAGCATAACCAAAAGACATATCCCACAGCCTCACTGTCCCTACTACAGCTATTATGAAAATCACACAAAACAACAAATACAGAGAAATATTTAGAACAAAATATTTCATTTTCTTCTAAATATTTTCATTTTCTATTAAATGACTTTTCATTTTCTATTAAAATGAAAAAGTAAGGTACTATTTTCAAAGATCTGAGTTTTCAAGCTATTGAGTGATGGAAAAATATATCCCTTAGTAAGAGTTCAGTTATAAGGTCCTCTAAAGTTCCCAAACTGTACAACAGAACTTTCATAGGTGCACATCAACAGGTCTCCCATTACCATCCTCCCCTGTGGGTGCGTCTGGCCACATCAGTCATCCACACCAAGCATCCTCAGAGCATAGCACTGTAAGAAAATTGGCCTGAGAGTAAGCCTTCTACTCTCTAACCCCTGGAGAGGTGGAAGCACACAGGTCCCATTCAGTGTTCACTGTCTCCCCACAAAAAAGTGGGTCATCCCATTGCCTAGGCAGTAGAGAAGCCCCCTAAAAGCAGTAGCTGCCTGAGCATGACATAAATAATAAGAGAATATGAATGGAAGGTAAAGTGAGATGGTGGGTTGGTAGCCGTCACTCTTTAGTCAGGTCAGCAGTTACCTGATATGGCAAGCATTTTGGCTTCAAGCAATGCCAGAATCTGGGTCTCAAGGTCACTGACTCTCCTCCTCAGGGTGCTGCAGAGTCTCTCACCCATGCATACCTGCAGGGAGAAACATCCAGGAGTCAACACCTACTGCTCAAATCAGCATCAGAGCAGCCAAGACAGAAACTGATGAGTGGTTAAGAAGGGTGATTAAAGACAGCATACATGATATATGTATGCTCATGTTTAGGCAGCACAGGTCACAAAAACTAAGGTCTTCAAACAGCCTAAATATACATGAATAAATGAATGGATAAAGAAAATGTGGTATATACAACAGAGTATTATTCAGACATAAGGAAGAATGAAATCCTGTCATTTGCAGGAAAGTGGATAGAAATTGAGACTATCATGCTAAGCGACACAAAGCAGAAAGCTAAACGTTGCATGGTTTCTCTTATACTAGGAGGAACCTAATATGTTAATTTTAAATGAATTCAATAAAGGAGAGATGATAGGAAACTAGAAGGCAGATTCTTAAAGATGGGGAAGGGGACTGAAGGACAGGAAAGATAAAGGAAAGACGAGCAAAGAGATTAAAAATGAGTAAGTTGTGATATATGCACTGTACCAGCTCCCAAAATCCGTCACTATTCTGTATTGCAAACATGTACTAATTCAAAAAGGGGAGTGATAAAGAGTGTTGGGAGAAACAGCTTAGCAAGCAACCAATCAGGAAAGAAGGAAAAGAGAAAAGGTAGGAAGAAAAAGGGACCTGGAGGGAGGAAAGGAAGAAAGGAAATAAGAAGGGGGAAGAAGGAAGCAGGAGTAGGTAGGAGGAAAAGGGACACTGGTGTACCCACGCACATCCTTGTACCCTCCCAGCACAAGGCAACACAAACTGATGTGCAGTCACACAGCAGAGAACAAGCACAAGCTGCGATAATTTGGTTACTTCCACTTTCTGCCTCCCTCAGCCTTTGTTCGTACTCCTTGTCAAAGGGAAACACCTCTCCCTCACTCACACCCCTCGGACTATCTGCTCAGCTGTGGCTTGGGAAGAAAAGCCTTGCCAGTCACGACCCCAAAAGGCAGGCGCCCTTTCAGTCCCTCCTCCTCCCCCTATCTTAACCCTAAGCTAACGCGCCCTTTGTTTGTTTCTGTTTTCACATTGGCTCTCTGTGCTGGGACACAAGCCCTACATAAGCGGGGACTTTGTTCTGTCCCTGGCACACAGCAAGCAGTAAATTAAGGTATGGCCTTTGAGATCAAGGTCAGAGCAGCAGGCTAGATTTAATTACTAGAAGATACTCTCTAGGGAAATTGGAGGGCAGATACCTGCTGGCAAGTCAGATTTGAAAAATAGACAAGTAACTCACTTGGGTTTGTGGGTTTTAGCATTTATTTTCCCACAACACTCCAAACATTTACTACATATTTCTTTGCATTTCAAAAATAACAAAAATCATAAACTGTTATTTCCTTTTCCAAGTGTTTTTATTTTGTTTAAGGCTAAAATATCACAAGTTTTAAATTTTGTTTATGACTAAAACTATGTGTTTATCTGTTACATACACTCAGGCTAATGAGCTACATAGAGATATTTTCAGTTCAACAAAAGCATAGTTTTAATAGGAATAAAAAATGTCTATGGATACATATTTTGGGGTGGTCTACAATGGATGTTATATAGAAGCATCATTCTTCTCTCCAAAAATTTGAAATTCCATTCGAAAACTAAAATTAACCCCATTTGAAGTTACAAAGCCCAAGGAAAACATAAAATTTAATTTCCCCAGAGCAATCCAGGGCTTGCGGAATTCCAGCAGCTTAAATGTTTTGCTTATCACAGACCAAAGAGAGGTTATTTTTAGAATCAAAGCCAGCCTCACCCAATCCTGCCTGGAATGCTCCACTGAGTCTCTTGAGGGCCTGCATGTGTTCTCACTCCACATCTCTAGGAAACTCTCTCTAGACAAAGACGCAGTTCAGGGCCCCTAAACCACAGCCCGCACAGCAGGACTGTGCGCGTGTATTCACATGTCTAGAGTGATTATTTCTGAGACCTTTCCAATGGTCCTGAGACCTGTCAGGATGTCAGAACCAGGAGAGAAGAGGGAGATGACCCAGACACCTCCCCCCCAGCAGTCCTGGGTTGACTCTGCTCAATGACTAATGCTTCCCATGCTGTCCATCTAAAGCTGTCATCACATGTCCGAAGACATTTGTGTTAATTCTTTAACAACAGCCAGAAGCCTTAGGTCTCATTTGATCTATGTCCAAAGTTTCTGATTTTAGTTAACAGAATCTGTTAATTATAACTGAGTCAGTTTCTCCTTTATTGAGCAAATCCATCCTTCAAGCTGTCACTATTAATAGGAAAAAAAAAAAACCTTCCTAAATTTTCTTGTTAAATTGCAATGTACATTATTTTCAGACTCTGCTGGAGGTAATATAATACCTACCATTTCTTCCATCTCATTTATGCCTTAATTACCATTGTTTTGGGTAAGCCAGGAGAGTTGAAGAAATGCACCAATTACGAGAAGGGTACTGGCTCTTTTAGAGAATATCAGGTGTGTATGTTCATGTGTGTGTGTATGAGTGTGTGAAGTGATAACTGCTCACACTGATAAGTCTTGTTTAGAACAGAGAAAAAGTGTTTTTGTAGTTGTGTAACTTGGTAATTGTGTAATTTTCTTTGTTCCCTGTCGGGTCATTTATGCCCCCTACATTCCAGTGTGGAGACAAGTACATGCCTACTATACACACATATGCACTCCAGAAAATTCCTTTCTTCCTATATACAAATAAAATTAGACCCTGAGGATCTCATTATCAAATGGAGATTTTACATTTACATTTTAAAATGTAAGACATCAGCTCCTTAATTTTGTGGAGGAGCAAAGTAATTATAAGTTTGGTTGAAGTGTATTAGAGATGGGATGTGTGATGATTTGAATATTTGTGCTCCCCCTCCAAATCTGCATGTTGAATAAGAGGTAACAAAAAAAAAAAAAAAACTGGGAGGAGATGAGTCACAAGGGTAGACCCTCACCATGGGTCAGTGTCTTGACAAAAGGTCCCAGACAGTTCTGTCCTGTCCCATCGTGTAAGAATGCAGTGAGAAGTTGGCACTTCTCTACCACTCAACTATGCTGCACCCCAGCCTCAGGCTTCCAGCCACAAAAGTTGTGACCAAATGATGTGGATAAAGACACCAAACTGTAGTACCTTGCTATAGAGAGACTAAGACAGCATGCAGATAGAGAAAACCACTTGTGTATTTGGGCAAACCTGAAGTGCTGAGAGTAGCTAATTGTGGACCTTACCCTGCTCCTGTCCTTAAATGAGCATCACAGGAAGCCATCAGAGACATGGGTCAAGTTCCAAATGCTCCTGGGTACCTGACCCTGGCATCATTTACAGACACCAGCTGGTTCCCGTTGGGAAAACTTCTTTACACAAATGTTATTCATCAGTCCTGCTGTTAGGTGGCCATCAGCAACATCACCAGGGGTTGTCTTAGAAACAAGGTAGCTAGAAAAAGGGCCGAGGCAAGGGCCAGAGTGACTGTGGACATTTTTGCCAACAACACGTCCTGATTATAGCTTAGCTGTAAAGGTTTCAAGACCTTTGGCACAATCCCTCATCCAGGATCCAAGATGCTAATTCCCTAGCCATAGAACAAAAGGATATTTGTCCCTGTTCAGTGGGCTCTCCACGCAGCAACCTGTTCCATGTCTTGACCATCTCCTGCTTCCCATGATGAAGGATTCAGGACCAGCTCTCAGGGTTAGGGTTAGGGTTAGAGGTCACAGCACCGGGTAATAGCTAAGAATGACTGATGCTACCACCCAGTCCATCAATAGCTCAGGCAGGTATGACCACAGTGGATGGGTTCTGTAAACTTTAGTTTTCACAACCAGCCAGGACGTGGATGGTCTTATGTGATGGTGCTCTTGGGGAGTGCTGAAGGACTGTTCTCTACCCACACCAAGGTCTTACTATAGAAGCATAAATGGTAGATAAAATAATCAAAATGATCCTCAAGTCAAATGCTATCTTTTTTTAAAACCCCCAAACATTCATCTCCTACAGCATTTTCGTTCATAATGGGCCTAAACAATACCCATGTGAGAGGAAAAGTAATTAATTTTGCATATTATTGCCCTTCTGGAGGCACTGTTAAGCAAGGCATTTGATGCACACATCAGCAGTGTCCTGTGCCTGAATTCAACTCCTTCTGAGGTCAAGAACAGACTGGTCCATGATGGGCAATCACAGGCCAAGACCTCCTCCCTGACATAAGCGTCTCCCCAGGCTCTCTGGCTCGTCATGTGGTCTGTGAAAAGGAAAAGTCCCCCTTTCTTCAAGAGCCCAAGCAGATGTCATCTAGACATCAACCTCACAGACTTCTTCAGAAAGTGGGAATATAAACGTACTTACTTTGGTGGTGATTTCTTTCAGTGACAAGTTCAGAGCTTTTATTCTTTTCCGAAGGCTAGAAGAATTAAGAAGAGGACATTGGTCTTTTTGTTAACCACAACTGGACACTTGTACACACAATAGTAAGCCAATGACTTTCCATCACCCAGGAGTTGAAGGGGAGAAGTAGGGAAGTGATGTGGAATTAACATGTCACTGGGAAACAAACCTCCCCCACCCCATGCTTTACCTAGGCTGATGTTCTCATTCTCAGAGTATACATCTACCAGTAGTGAGACAATCAACCCAGAGGTGTTCCCAGCAGCAACAGTTGCAGCTCTGCCTTCCTATAACCACCAGCTAAGGATGGTTGACACAGGAAGCAGATATCTATGTGGGTTCAAACATGTACCACGTGCCCTCTGCATTTAGCATTGCCAAGAGCACACTGGGGATAAAATCTATATAAAGCAGGTCTGACATGGCATCCCTTGCTTTCTAGGCTTTTCTCTGCTTCTTTTCTTCTTAGTACTTTTACCTTCCCATATTTGTTTACTCAGGCACTTTCTCCCCTGTTTCTTTCCTCTGGAACACAAGTCCCACTTGGGTGTACTCCCACAGCCCTATTGCAGGACAAGGTTCCTGGAGATTGGTAGTGGGCACTCGGCCATATCTGTAGCATGCATGAGTCAACAAAAACAAGGCTCACGTCTTATTCTCAAGGCCATTTCTTAGTGGAGAAGGTAATCAGCCATAATATAAAGCAAGATAAAAAAAAAACTACTCCAAGGAGAAAATAAATCCAAAGCTAGGAGGATCTCGCTAACTGAAAGCTGCCTTGAGCAGAATACAAACAATGGAGATGAGAACTTAGGAGCAATTTAGAAATGAAGGAACAGGGTGTGTGTGTGTGTGTGTGTGTGTGTGTGTGTGTGTGTATAAAGACAGATAACTATACTACTAATCTCTGTAACTTCATCAAAAAGAACAATTTGTGTTTTCATTGTTTGATTGATCATTTTGTCATGCCTAAATTTTATAATCTAAACAACTATTTCTAAGATAACAGTATGCAATGTATTAAATACTGCTAATTTCCTACTATTTTTTAAAATTCTGTATTGCTTCTTTTTTTTTGTCTTGTTTTTAAAATAGAAAAAAGAAATAAAGGGACAGGCAGGAAAGCTCTTTTGAAGACACATAAAATGAACTAGGTTTCAATGAAGAAAGGAAGGAGAATGGGACACAGATCCAAATGATTCACACAGGTGAGCTGTGAGAGAAAGTTAAATGGAGGGCAGTTACTTGTGGGACTATGCAAGAAAGGGAGGTACTTAGGGGGTGAAAGCCTGACAGGGTTTGGTTTGTTTATTTAGGGAAAGAGGACCAGAGTAAATATGCTTAGAATATTATTCAATATGCTTTGAATGTTTTCAATGAAAATAATTGTTAAAGGATAATCAGGACAAGCTCTTGTCAGCCTGATGTGCCAGGCTTAGAAGATTCAAGCTTTCTCCCTCAGGCAATGGGAAGTCATTTTGATTTCAATTAGGAGAACAATATGGAAGAGATCTTCTGGAGGTTTTGGCAAAGTAATCAGGCAATGCTATGAGGGGTAATTTGGAGAAAGAAAATTCAGAGGTGACAAACCAAGCAGGTACCCCATTAGGAAGCCAGTTGTCATGGGCCATAGGAGCCTACAGGATACTAGAGATCAGGAAGGATGGGACAAAGGGTCCAGGAACTCCTGTTATTGCAGAGCAATGACAGCTACTGATCTAGAGCCTCTTGTTGCTTCAAGTATTCATGACTCACTAGTTCTTCCAGTATCAAGAACTCAGGGTGTAAAGGTAAGGCCACTGTCCTCAACCACTCACTGCTGCTAGAAGTGAGAGACAATGTCCTAAATGAGGTAAGCAAAATACATGGTGAATGTTCAAATTTTTTAAATTTATTGTGCTGAAAGACATATTGTCCTCCCTTCAAACACATTTCCGTCATTCTTCTCACTTTCTGAAGCAGTTCTGGAGGATCTCTTTCATGAGTGTCTTCAGTTACATTGCCATTACCTCAATGTCCTGAATCAATCCAAAAAATTACCTTTCATGGCCATTGTAACTTTGGGGAAGAACCAGGCGTTGCATGGTGCCAGAGCCAATGAATCAGGTGGATGAGGAGTATCATCATGGTTTTACGAATCTGCCTTTCTGTTGAGTGTCATTTGACAGCAGCATACACTGTATTTTTTAAATCATATTCTGTAAAGATACTCACAGAATAGGACTTCCAGAACTGCTTCAGAAAGTGGAAAGAATCATAGCATACATGTGTTTGAAGCAAGGAGGGAAGTATTTTGAGGGAGAGTGATGGCAATGTGTCTTTTACTGTAATAGAGTTTTTCTAAACACTCACTGTGTATTTTAACCACCCCTTGTAGGTAAAGAGGTGGCTTGGTAAGCAGTGGTCTGTCAAGGGGGAAGTGGAGATTTCACGGGTGTATATCAGACAGGGAGGGGCTGTGCAATCATCATAATGTTGCAAAATACAAAAAAGCATTAACGTGCAAATTTGTTGGGTTTGTTGTTCTGCTCTGAATGTGAGAACTGTTCTGAGACATTAACACCTCCATTAATTTGTGATTTCCACATATAAGCAAACTCTCCTGGCTTGCAAACTCCTGGGAGCCAGTTCAGGATTCAGGCATGCCAGTCAATCTTCTTTGAAGACCTTTTTAGAAAAGGAGAGTCTTCCAGTCCACCTGAAATTGACCCTAATGGAGGAACTAAGCATAGCAAAGAGACAGGGCATGTGGCACAAAATTCTTCTAAATGTAGGAGTCATAGTCTTGGCAACCATGAATGTTCCAGTGAGGACCATGGAAAACAACGTTTGGAACCCTGCCTGGTGAATTCTAGATCTGGTGGTGTGGAGATTGGGTCTTCTGAGAGCAGGGTAGTCTGAGCATCAAGTTCACATGAGAAGTAAGTCAGGTCAAGTCACCTTGGCTTTCAGGAAGAGAAGAACAACACATGGCAAGCACAACCCTGAACAAGATCTGCCTCTGTTGGGGCTACACTGCCTGGTGGTTGTACTGCTTTCCAAACTCAAATTTTCCCTTTGGCAGAAATGTGCTCTCCTTCCCTAGCCAGGCTCATGGAGTCCATTCAACTAATACATTTTTAATAAACAGCTCATCACATAATTAAACCTGTATGAGCATTTAATAGCATATTATAAATAAGTATTTCCAAACATGCACAAAGATTAATTCGTACATCAACAATTAAGATACAGTAGGTTCTCTTTCTGATACTAAAATTTAGCTGACTCAAATGGCAGTGCCTGTAGCTAATATCTAAGATACAAAATAAAAATCAAGCCAAATATCATCTTTCTAAGGATGGACTGAAGTTCAGGACTGGTATTATCCCAGAATGAAAATTGGTCTCCTCTCAAATATCCATGTGAGAGGAAGGAGGCAGTGATGCAGATAATTGAATGCATTGTTTTATATTTGATTTGATTTATATTTAATTTACTTAACTTATGCTATATTACTTTTTGCAGTAGATTTACCTTCCTAATTATGTTTTGCTCAGACTAATATTAACATTAGTTGCATCCCTGGGGTATACGCAGAATGAAAACCGTAGCAGTGGAGTAGGGGGGTAGAAGAATATGAATAATCTATGTCCTGTGCTAATGATTTCCAAGCTATTTTTAGTAGCGGAACTTTCTCAAACAAAGTGCTACACAGAACTGTGATATATAATGTAGATAACAGGGGATTAGTTATAGTAAAAGAAGGGTGTCTGCAGCAGGGCACAATTGATGTAACACTAACCCCACATACATCCAATGCTACTACTCTCACGCTGTGGTCCACAAATCATTTCAGGAGCAAAGACACAAATTGAAAGTCATCAAATTAGAACAGCTAAATGTTGATAAGAATTCTACATACATCAGCGATTAAAACTACTTCCCATGTCTCTCTAAGATTACAACTTTCTCCTGACAAATAAAAACGTCTCAGATCAAATTATGCTATATCCTGGAAGCATACACGTTGTCCACACAGATTAGCAGCTAGGCTGTGACAGACATAACAGGCCTAATTTATGGAAATGAGTACCTTCATTCAAAGCAGCTGCCCTCAGAATAATGGAGCCAAACATTTATTGCATGCTTACTGTGTACCGAGAACTCTTCTGTATTTTTTAACTGTTGCGCCTTTTAAATCCTTATTTTGTCTTTCTCAAAGAGGAGCTATAATTACCCATATTTCCAGAGAAGAAAATGCAAACAGACTTACATAAGCTTTCCAGGGTTACCCAGCTAGGGGATGGGGGAGCTGGAATGATAGCCAGGCAGTCTAGCTCTCTGCTAGACCAGTACCACACAACTTTTCCCAGAAGTGTGAGCTGATATGAAATACACTCTATTTGTCCAGACTGATTTTTGGAATTGTGTTTTAGAATCATGTTACTTTCACAATATGATCAATATTACATGTAAAAACATAGTCTCCTTTAATCACAAACAAGTTTAAATCATATTACCAAAATTCATCTCAACAAATGAAACTTTAAAACAGTTGAGACCACAGGTGAGAATGTGCTTCAGAGAACTCACATCCATAGCTCATCCCCAGGGCAAGGAGCAATAGACTATTATGGACTGTGTCTCTACCCTTGTACTTCAGAGTGTGGATGTAACTTATTGGGCCATTAAAGAGATAATTAAGTCAAAGTGAGGTCATTCAGCTGGGCCCTAACCCAACCTGACAGGGGTCATCATAAGAAGGGGAAATGAGGACACAAGAGGGACACCTGTGTGAGGACACAGTTTGCAAGCCTAGGACAGAAGAACCAACTCTACCCACACCTTGATCTTAGACTTCCAGCCTCTAAACTGTGAACCTGAAAAAGTCCATGGTGTAAGCTGCCAGTCCCTGGTTCTCTATTACATCCCCAGGAAACTAATACATGTGAAATTTCCAATTTCCAATAATCAGATTAATTGTGTTTGTTCAGAGCCCACATAGGGTGCTCCAGGGTCCAAAAGAAAGAAGCTGCATGCAGCAGCAGCTAGGTCACACTCCTGCGATCAGCCAGACACACAGTTTCATCCCCAACTCACACAGCAGGAGGCAGAGAGCTGATGCAGCAATAGGTGCGGACAGAATACAGTGCTCCTGCTTTTAACCTAGAAATTGAGCTTCAGGAAAATACGTGAGAATCACCTTGACAATTTTTTTTACTGACATAGGACTCTTGGGTTAGTCAGGAGCTCACCACAGCCTCACCTTCAGGCTACAAATGAAAGGAACTTCCTCAGATATCCCTGCAGTATCACAAAGGAATATTGCCATAGGTGTTATAAAAAAAATACTAGTGTTAAGCCAGGGGTGGTGGCACACTCCTGTAATCCCAGCACTCGGGGAGACTGAGACAGGATGATAGCAAGTTGGAGCCCAGCCTGGACAACCTGTCTGGGGGTGTGGGGTTGATGCCCAGTAAGCACATGCACGCACACATACACATACCCAAACACCAGTGATTGATTTAAAAAAATCAGTCTAGGCAGAGACAGATTGATCTTCAGTAATAATTAGAAAAACGGAATTTAAGTCAACCTCAATGACTAATATGAATGGGATAATCCAAGACTTGGTCAGGGGCCAAGGGAGACATTTCTGTAGGATGTAGCCCAGCCATCTCAGCTCAGTGAGTCTGCAAGAAGCAGCTGTAAGATGAGCAGTCTAGCCAAGGACAGAGAACTGAGGGTACTTGTCCTGCCAGCCTTGGTATCACCCCTCCAGAATGTGCTGCACCCTCAGGACTCCCCTCATCCTTCCTCCATCATCTGGTCTCCAGACTGAAGCCAAAGTGAGCCTTGGTAAGGATGTCACTGCTTTGCTCAAAGCCCTGTCCATCACACCTGGGCAAGGCCAACTTCACGAGGACCAATATATGGCCCATCCCCAGTCACATCTCTGACCTAGCCTTCCCTCTACTCTAGTGACAAGGGCCCCTTGACAACTCCTCAGATCCGCCATGAAAGGCACAGACAGCTCAGCCCAAATGCTGCTCCCCAGGACACTTCCCTACTCAGGTCTTCCCACACATAGGACTCGCTGATCCAGGCTAGCCTGATGGTTCCATTGACACCCACATGTCTCATCCTCTCTTCTGTCTCCCCCATTGTGTCCATTACCTACTAACCTACACAGTCTGCTTACTTGCGAGGCTCATTGTCCATTTCAGCTTCTTTCACTGGAATACAAGCTCCAGGGTAGGGCAGGAGCCTTCACTTGGAGAAGTCTCGGCACAAAGTGGGGACCTAGTGAGCATTTGCTTAGAGGATGATGCTCACATCTTGTCCTCTTTCTAAGAAACAGGCAAGGTATGATGGAAGCACCCCCTCACCTCTGTCCAAGGCAGCTCAACCCACAAGATGGTAAGCAGCCACCATCCTGTACAACTGTCCCAGTGGGATGGAAGGAAAGGCTACAGCTACTCCCAACTCAACAGCTTGGGTAGAGCTTTGCATGAAAGAGGGAGAAGAGGTTAAGAACTTGGAGTCAACTCTAAGATCTCTGGTCCTCCTTCTAAATTGAATGGCCTAACAGTATTCTTTTCCTTGGCTTATCTCTTTCAAATGGTTTCTTTTCAGGGATTGTTTTACAACTCAAACTGTGTCTCCCTAAAACTCACATGCTGAAGTCCTGACCTACCATACGACTGTGTGTTCACTGCAAACATACTTAGGTAGAGGTGAGCTCTACCCCAACATGACTGATGTCCTTATTCAAGGAATATTTGGACTCTGAGATATGAAAGATGTGAGAAGGCACAGGGAGACAATGGCCATGTGCGAGCCCAGGGCAGAGGCCTGGGCCAGGTTCCTCAGAAGGATCTGACCTGTCAACATTAGATTCTTGGACTTTGGGCCACAATAAATGTCTGCTTTTCAATCATTCTCTAGTACCATTTTATAGCAAATTAAGGCACACTAGCATGTGATGAAGGAAATATAGAGGGCTGTTTACTCCTGCACTTTGGGATAGTCACAGTTGGATGGCTGGAAACAAGACTGAGGCATCATTTAAAGCACATATAGAGGACTCATCCTGGAGCCAGTGCCCAAGCAATGAGGTCCCCAAAGTCTGAGGATGTTCTGTAAAGCTCAGGGGGATGTGCTCCCTCAAAAGTTCTCACCTGCCCTCAGCATCATGTAGTGAAAGAATCCCATACCCAGTCAAATACCAGCCAACAGCTGCCTGTTGTTCTTCTCCTGTACCCCAGGAATGAAAATCGCTAGAACCTGTCAGAAGCCTGAATCTGAACCTTTGTAACAATATTCCAGCACCCTTACACAAGGCAGTGGTACTTCTTCTCTGGCCCTGCTACATCACAGGAGCCTTCCCTGACCCTCCTTTTCCTTGGGAAGTATCCACAGGTACTAAGGGACCTGCCACCAGGTGCAAGAGCAGTGAGCCAGAAGCTACATCCCACCCAGGGCCTCTTCTGAGCACTGTTCCTCTGGGAACACCTCCAGGCCAGTCTGGCTGAGATAGGCTGAGATAGGCTGCTTTGTGGGCACTGTTATTTAGTTATAAGGGTTGCATCTACATGTAGGACCCATCAGGTGTGGCACAGTGCAAGGGTGGGAAGGGAAAGTGGTGATTTCATTTGCCCTGTTAGGACATAATGTCAGGCAAGCTGGGTGGACTCTTTCTGTGCATGTTGTGCATGTTGTTATTTCTGAGCATGTGCCTGCTCTTCCATCCTTCACCAGCACCTCATCCTGCTAATAGCTGCTTAGCTTCTAAACTCCTACATTAGCACATCTCTGAAGTGTCTTTTCATTGATTCAGGTAAAAGTTAAGAATTGCTCATGTCTGCCATCTTGACACATGCTCTATGATCTTGGGCAGAGTATGCCCAGAAATCCGTTCACCATCTTTCTTCTTGAACTACAACTTTAAACTGAGCATGCTCCTGAAGCTACCTGCCCTGAAGTGTTTTCCTATGTGGAAATCCATAGGCATCTGAGTAGGATAAAAACTCATGTCTCTATTCCTCAGAGAGAGCACTATTTTGCACTAGTGTTCTCATTACTCCCTAGGGACAATAAATCTCTCTCCATTCTCTGATTTTCTGGTTGTGTTCAATGATTTTGTATCTACCCAGGGGAACTCATTCTATCAGGTTACACTGCCACCACAAACCAGCCACAACTGCCTTCAGAGCCCAGCCAAAGAGGTCAGACTCCAGTCTCAGAGCTATGCCCAAACCAAGACATAACTTCACATCTGGCCCACGATGGGCCTTCAAGTACACGATCTCTTCCTACCTTTACCCGAACCTCCACTCCCAAAGCATGTTAATGACGGATGAGTTCATAATTCACTAACTCTCTGCCATTCTGTGAATAAGCCATTCTCTTCTGGGGCTACATTGTCACCCACAAAATGCGGTTTCTAAGAATGGTTCAGGCCTGCTGTCCAAGACACTTTTGCTGTTGTGCCATCCCAAATTCTTTCACTCACTTTATTTACCTGTAGAATTTAATGACTGTAACAAACACACAGGTTATATAAGGTTATATAAGGTGCCAGATAGCATTAGCGACAGAGGCAGGAATATAGGCAGGTCCTTGCCTTCTTCACTCAGAGAAGCATGCAGCTGTCAGCTCTCCACCCAGTGTGTTAAGTCTGCCGCCTACTGGCAGCTGCCTGTCCTTCTGTCCCTGTCCATCTCCGGCTTGTGTTCCGGTGACCAGTGCCAAAGCCCTACTTCAGCACAAGGCCTGGGGGAGGGGAACATTGCTTTTCTCTCCATCTTCGCCCTACCTTCTTCTCCCTCCCCATTCCACTCCATATTTAGCAAAGATCAGTTAAAGAATGAGTGGTTGCTACTGAAGCATATTAGAAATGGCACAAAGGGCAAAATGGCAGCTATCTTAGCATAGCTTCTACTTCAGCATGAAATTGAAAGAAGAAAATCAAACACAGGACCCCCTGACATTAGCAACCTTGCCAATTACTGCTCAGTCCTCCAACCTTCTGTAAGGACAAATGGGTAAGAAAGTGACAGTCAAAACTGCTTTCGGAAGCAAGGGTTTATCTACTTGGCCTTTTCCCTCCTTAAAACCTGCTGTCCTTACTGCTGATAATGTCACATGTCACCAGTAGGACATCCAGAGGGCACAGATGACAGAAATGCCATGAATCCTCTGAACTGATCTTGTCAAGACAGGAAAGGCACATGCATCCACCAGGAACCAGCCTTTCTTTGCTGCTATAGGAATTACTTCAGTTGGTTATCTGTGGCCTATTAGCCTACAAATGGCAATGTGGCCCAGGGCAAAGAGATACATGCAGAGGATATGTATTCTGGTACTTCTGCCAGCTGTGCCTATCAGCCTAGCAAAGTACACCATGTCTGTCCAGCTGGGCAGGACAGGAGCCAGACAGCATGCTGGACATAGGTTACGCTCATTAATTTTCCCTAGGTATCTCAGCTTTGAGGATATTGAGAAGAATGAAGTCAAGAAAGGCTTTTAATAAATAATTTAGACAAACACCTGTGTGACAGTTAAGAAAATACTTTATAGAAATTTGACAGAAATAGGGCATGTGAATTTTCTACAAGGGTGAAGTAAAAATATTTGATGTTCACTTTCTGGCCCCAGCAAAGGAGATTAAATCAAATAACCCAAGCAAAACAGGCCAGCAAGATGTTATGACTTCTAATCCCCTGATTCTTCCTCAGAATGTGGCTCACATTCATAAGCCCCATCCTTATTGACCCTTTCTCTGGATTCCATTAGGATGCTACATAGTTATTCTGAATTTTACTAGTAAAATCAAATTTCTTCTGATTCAATTTATCAGTCAACCTTTCTGTTACTTGAACAAAACAGCTTATGTCCACAATTTAAAGGAAGAGAAGCTTATTTGGCTCACAGTGTCAGAGAGTTCAGTCCATTGCAGCCTGGCTGTAAGACAGAAACATCATGGTGGAAGTCTATGGCAGAAGAAAGCTGCTCAACTCATGGCACTTAGGAAGCAGAGCGCGGGGAAGAACCAGATTGGAAGGGGAAAGAGACCAGACATACAAGATCATGCCCCCATTACCCACCGGGACATAGAGAAGGACACCCTAGAAATGTACTTTACTAATTTGCTAAGTATTACACAAGTTAGCAAGAAAGGTTAGTCATCACAGCAGCAAACTGACAATAAAGTTCCATAGTTTAAAACATCACATACTCTTCTTAGTAAAATACAACTACATGATTCATGCAAACACTCCTCAAAGGAATACCAAAAAGGGAGAGTGTGCACATGCATGGATTCTGTTATCTTCACCAGAGTTTTCCAGTGTGGTAGGTGCTGATATAAAGATAGCAGGGGAGCCATAACACTGAACTTACTGGCATTTCCTAACTCTCCAAATGTGCTTATGTAAAGAAAAGTATGCACACGTGCACACACACACACACACACACCTTGTGCTCATTCCCATACCCGTTGGAAACTGCTTGCATTAAATCTGGTTCCATAAAAATTACAGCTTTATTTCCAATTGCTTAATTTGGTATTTGGCTTTTCTAAATATTCCAACATTAATTCAACCAAATCTTTCATGGTACCTCTCGGAAAATCTTCTTCCAAACTGAAAACATAACTCCAGTGCCAAAGTCATTTTGACTTACAAACATTTGGACTGTAAGAGATTTCAATTGCTTAATAAAGAAAAAAATGAGAGCAGGAGTCAAAGATGTGATCAGCCTTATGTTCAGGTTATAATTACTTACTTTTCTTCCTCTTGTACCCAAACTATTTAATGATGCTATTTTACATATAAAAAGGAAATTATTATTTGGACACTGGTAACCAAGTTGGCTCCACATTTTCAACTATTCCCATAATTCACAAATATTTAAATATTTAAACAAGATTTTAATACTTGAGATCTAGAGAGTTTTTCCTCCAGAAAACTCCTAGGAGTTCAATCCTTAAAACACTACAATTAAATCCAACAGGAAAATAATCCTGGTCCAAAGCCACTTCCATATTTCTATTTCAATCTCTGTCCTCCAAATTCTAATTATTTAATATGTACTGTCTAAGTGCTTCTATTTTTAAAGAAATACCCTCGATTGCTGGCACCTCTACTTAATATTAATTTGTTCATATATTTTCTTTCTTTTTAATTTCTAAGCAGGTATACTTTTCCTAACTACGAAGTTTGCTGGGGAGATAATACTTTCTCCTTTGGGCTTTTCCGAATCATTATTTTCGATGGCATACACACTTGGAGTTCAAATCTATAGAAATGATCTTAACTTAATAGTTCTCTCAGGTATCTTTCAAAATCCATTGAAAATGCAATAGAGCAGTCTGATTCCTGAAACCCGGAATTGTTATCAATTTCATTTCCTAAAATGTTTCTATATGGGGGCTGGGAATTTAGCTCAGTGGCATAAGTACCTGCCTTGCAAGCAGGCGGTCGTGAGTTCGATCCCCGGTACCGATAAAAATGAAAAAGACAAAAAAAATTTTTTTTCTATATGTAAACTACAGATATATCTACTTTAATGGATAAAGTACACAAAATAAACCATAGATTTACAAAATGAGTGAATAGTCAGGAAAAAATTCCATTGACTAAAAAAGTAATTGAATAAAAATTCAATTACCAATATTAGTATGACTCAGAGAGGAAGCTAGAAATGTGCCAAGGAGGCAGACAAAAAGGAAAGATAATGGCTTAGTGAAGATGATGCTTAACCACACAAGCCCTGCCCATGAGATGCAGAGCACCCCTGCAAGCATCTGACTGCTCAATCAGTCTAGGAGCCCAGTATTTGGCAGAGAGCAGATGAATCTGCTTAAGCAGCTTGGTGAAGCTCTTGACTGATTAAATTCTCGGTAAGCAAAAAGCTGGTATTTTCAACCTGGGATATTCCTAACAGCCAGTAGAAAAGAGTCTGTCTGAGCAGAGCTGAGTCTTTCTGCTCAAAAATCCTTAAAGCTCATTAGAATAAATCTCTAATAGCATAGGAAGTAATACCAAAATCAACAAATAGAATTATTTTAAATTAAAAAGTGTCTGCATGGCAAAAGAAACTATCAAGAGATTAAAAAGACAGCCTACAGAATGGGGAAAAAATTTTTCCAGCTACTCTTCTGATAGGAGATAGGAGCTAGTATATATAAAGTAGCTAGCTAGAATATATAGTAGTAGCTAGAATATATAAAGAATACAAAAAATTAACCCCCCAAAATCATGTGATCGCATCAAAAAATGGACACATGAACAGAGTAGATATTTTTTCAAATGAAGATGCACAAAGGACCAATAAGCCCAGGGAAAAAAATATCATCATTTTTAGCTTAGGGAAATGCAAACCAAAATAACTCTGAGGTTCTGTCTTACCATGTCAGAATGGCTTTCATCAAGTACACAAAAACAACAAACATTGGCAGGGTTGTAGAGGATAAGGAATGCTTCTAGCATCCTTGGTGGGAATGTAAACAAATACAAATGCTATGGAAATCAGCATGGAGATTTCTACAAAAGCTAAAAAAAATAGGAGAGAAATTCTGCCCATTGTCCCTCTGCCACCTCCAGGAAACTTGGTCTAGAGGAACCAGG
This sequence comes from Cavia porcellus, assembly GCF_034190915.1. Classification (NCBI taxonomy): domain Eukaryota; kingdom Metazoa; phylum Chordata; class Mammalia; order Rodentia; family Caviidae; genus Cavia; species Cavia porcellus. The sequence continues at coordinate 32,212,175 of NW_026947496.1, read as the reverse complement.
TGACTGGCCCATTCTCCTACACCATGGGATGGGCAGCCAGCATGGGGAGTGCCTGGGAGTTGGCAATAAGCTTACGCAGAAGAGCCCCGAATAAATCAACTGTCACAAGGGGAAATACTTTGCCTACAAACCCCTAATTTATTATTTATTCTGAAGTATAACTATAGACTTTACTCCTATGATTTAAAGTACAAAATCAATAGTTACCTCAGTCTGTCAATATCTAAACTATGTTTGATGCTATCATTATTGCTAATAATACCACTATAACTAAAATGTCATGTCCGTTGTAATCACTTTTCTGCCTGTGTCACAATATTAGGAAGCTCTGGAGTAATAACTCTACCACAGCCCTACACCAAAAGACTGAGCCAAACAGAAACTAACATTCTATTCTCAGTTAATTGGGAGGTAGAGTTTTGGTACAGACACAAACCAAGAACACCCTACACACAGAAGATATCTCTGAAGAAAGGTCTTTTCATAGAGAGACTTTGATACTAGTGATACTGTCATCTACCACCAAAACTCACAAGATCATCACAGAAGACAAAATCAAAAATGTTTTAAATGGAAAAGAAGCAAAATGCAAACTCAGAACTCCAGCCCAGATAGAACAAGTCAGGAAACATAGAAGAAATTGGAACACAAGCACCTGAGATTTCTGAAATGATAGCAACCGAAGTAAAGAAAAAACTCCATGAAGCTGTAAAGGAAATCAGATCACAAATAATCTCTCAGGTTAAAAATAAAAAAAAAGAAAAGAAAAGAAAGCACAACCATAATGAAAGAATTGCTCAGCATATCTAAAAAAGACATAGATTTAAAAAAATACCGGAGTATAGAAAAGTGCTAGAAACCTTGAATAAACAATACAGGAAAGAATCAGAATGCATAAAACAGATTAAAAGACATATCCAGGAGATTAAAAATTCCACTGAAAGCTGACAAAACAACTTGAACAAAACTAAAGATAGATTTTCAGACCTTGAAGGCAGGATTGCAGCTAGCAATCACAGAAGGGAAGATATCTTTAAAATAGCAAGGAACCAGAAAATAACAATTCACCACCTCCAAGGTGATGCAAAGAAAAACAATATAAGAGTGATAGGTATCAACAAAAAGTAGGAGTCAAAATAAATGACATAAAAAGACTATTTACAAAAGTAATAGCAAAAAATTTCCCAAGCATGAGAACACAATCTCACACAAAGATAAATGAGGCATATAGAACTCCAATAGCCACAGTGAAATAAATCTACACCCAGATATACAGTAATCAAGATTCTAGAAATTCAGCACAAAAACAGAATATTAAAAGCTATTAGAGAAAAGAAACAGATCACCTATAAGGGAAAGCCCATTAGAATCATTGCTGATTTCTTAACACAAACCCTCAAGTCAAGCAGAGCTTGGAGTGAAGAATTTCAAGCCCTCAAAGAAAACAGCTTCCAACCCAACCGATGTAACCTGCAAAATTATCCTTCAAAATTAATGGAGAAATAAGATACTTCCATGACAAAGAATAATTGAAAAAATTCATGTCTAACAAACCAACCCCACAAAGAGTACTGAAAGATACTGGATATAGATATAAAAATGACCAAAATTCCCAGAACAACGACAGAAAGAAACCACTAGGCGGGGCAAGCAATTAAACAGAGGGGAAAAACAGAGAACCAACAACAGGAAAGTAACATGATAAGCCAAAATAAGCCAAGACATATCAGCTATGAACACCAATGCCTCAATTCACCAATGAAAAGAGATTGGCAATCAAGAAATAAGATCCAAAAATATGTTGTATACAAGAAATACACTTAACTCAAAAAGAAATTCATAGAGTGAAAGTCAAAGGATAGAAAACAATACTCCATGCAACAGGAACCCAGAAAAAACAGAGGTAGCTATTCTGTTTGCAGACAATGTGAACTTCAAACCAAAATGAACAAAAAATATAAAGAAGATCATTACATATTTGTTAGAGGAAAAATTCAAAAGGAAGAGATAAAAATCACACACACACACACACACACACACACACACACACACACATATATACCAAAAATATGTGCATTTTGCCATATAAGGCAAATATTAATCGACATGAAAAATAAAAAGAAAAACAACAACACAATTGTATGGCAGAACATAATACTCAATTTTCATAAAGAGACAGATGACTTTTAAGTTAGCAAAAAAAAAACAGCAGAACCAAATTAAACATGTGAACAAATGGACTTAATAGACGTTTACAGAATGTTCTACCAAACAACATTAGAATACACATTCTTCTTAGCTGCACACAGGGCATTCTATAAAATAGAGTATGTACAAGCTCCTAGAAAATGGTTAAGTAAATACAAAAGAACTGAAATTATTCCATGCTTATTTTCTGGCCACATTAAGATGAATTGAAAATTAATGACAAAAGAAATTTCAAAAACTCCATAAACACATAAAAATTAAAAAACACTCTCCTGAACAACCAATAGGTCACAGACAAAATTAAAGAATAAATTGAATTATATCTACAATCAAATAAAAATGAAAATATAATTTACAGGAAGCTGTGGGAAGCAATGAAAATGGTTCTCAAAGGAAAATTTTTAGTGGTGAATTCTCACATCAGGAAAACAGAATGAGCATAAACAAACAACTTAATGCTGCAATTCAAGCTAATAGAAAAACAAGAGCAAATCAAGCCCAAACAAGTGACAAAATTATAAAAAGCAGAACCCAAATTAAGGCAGTTGAAACTAACAAAATAATACAAAGAAGTAATGAAGAGTTAGTTCTTTGAAGGAATAAATAAAATCAATATACCCCTAGCCATTCTTGTCAAAAAAGGAAAGAAAAATTAAATTCATGCAATGAGGAACACAAAAAGTTAAATCACTATAGAGCCCATGGAAATTCAGATCATAAATACCTACTTCAGAAATCATTCCTGACATAGGATGGAAAACACAGAAGAAATGGAAAATTCCTAGAAGTATAGCAATTATCAAAGCTGCATCAAGAAGATATAAATATTCTGAATAATCCAGTATCAGTTCAAGACATTGAAACTGTAATTAAAAGCTTACCAAAAAAGAAAAGTCCAGGTCCTGATGGATTCACTGCTGAACTCTACAAGAAATTTGGAGACTTAATACCACTACTTCTCAAACGCTTTAACGAAATTGAAAGGGAAGTAATTCTCCCCAACTCATTCCTAGAGGCAATATTGCCCTGATACCAAAACCAGGGAAAGAATCTACCAAAAAGAGAACCACGTGCCAATCTCACTAATAAACCCAGGTGTAAAAATCATCAATAAAATACTAGCAAACAGAATGCATAAAATCATTAAGAAAATTATACCCATGACTGAGTGAGATTCATCCCAGGAATGGTCCAACATATGCAATTCAATAAATGTGATACATCATATCAACAGGGCCAAAGTCAAAGATCACAAGATCATCTCAAGAGATGCAGAAAAATGTTTTGATAAAAGTCCAACACTCATTCATGATTTTTTTAAAAAACCTACACAAAATGAGAATAGATGGTCTTTACCTCAATCTGATAAAAGCCATCTACGACAAGCCATCAACGTCATACTAAATGGATGAAAATTGAAAACTTTCACTTTAAAATCAGGAACAAGACAAGGATGTCCACTATAATCACTCCTATTCAATATAGTGCTGGAAATATTAGCCAAAAAAATTAGACCAGAGAGAGAAATAAAAGGAATAAGGACAAGAAAGGAAGATATCAAACTACCATGATTTGCAGATGACACGATATTCTACATAGAAGACCCCAAAAATGCCATCAAAAATTTCTAGAACTAATAACCAAATTCAGTAAGGTAGCTGGATACAAAGTCAGTACTCAAAAATGAATATATTTCTGTACAACAAATTCACTAAGAGAGAAATTAGGGAAACCACACTCTTCACAATATCATCCAAAAAAATGAAATACTTAGGAATCAATCTAACAAATGAAATGAAAGATCTAAACATTGAAAATTACAACACTCTGGAAAAAGAAATAAAAGACTATATCAGAAAATAAAAAATATTCTTTGCTTACAGTTCAGAAGAACCAGCAATGTAAAAATGGCCATACTCACAAAATTGTTACACAGATTTAATGTAACCTCAATCAAAATACTGTTAGCATACCTCACCGATCTAGGGGAAATATTCCTGACATTCATCTGGAAACAGAAGAGACCTAGAATACCAAAAGCAGACCTGATCAACAAAGACAAGGTTGGAGGCATCACAATCTCTGGCTTGAAATTATACTATAAAGTTACTGTGATAAAATCAGCATGGTAGTGGTAGGAAAATAGACCTGAGGATCAAAGGAACAAAATAGAAGATGCAGACTCAACTAACAACATATTTAGTCACCTTATTATTTAAAAAAACAAAAAAGATTAAAAACAACAAAGGAGCCTAACATGTTCACTGGAAGAAAGATAGCCTCTTTAATAAATGATGCTAGAAAAATCTGGCTTTCCACATGCTGAAGACTAAAACTAGACACATAACTATCATCATGCACTACACTAAAGTCAAAATGGATCAAGGATCTAAAGATTAAAACAGAAACACTAAATCTAATGGCAGACAAGGTAGGTAGAAATCTTGAAGACATATGGGTAGGTAGAGAGTTCATGAACAAAACCCAAACTGTAAGGAAAATACTTCAATGAATCAACAACTGGGATCTCACCTTGCTAAAAAGTTTTTCACATCTAAATAAATCACCAACAGAGTGAAAATAAAACTCACAAACTGGGTACAAAATTAGCCATGTGTCCCTCAGACAAAGGACACCTATTTAGAACATATAAAGAATTGAAAAAAAATCAAGCCTCTCATATTCAAAGACCCAATCCAAAAATGGGCAGCTAAGATAAATATGCACTTCTCAGATGAAAAAATACAAATGGCAGTTAAACGTAAGAAAAAACGTTCATCATCACTGGTCATCCAAGAAATGCAAATTAAAACAACAATGAGATTCCACCTCTACGGAAACAGTGGCTATCATCAAGAAATCAACCAATAACAAATGCTGCTGTGGGGAAAGAGCAGTGCTTCTCCATCATTGGTTAGAGTGTAGTCTGGTGCAACTACTGTGGAAATCAATAAGGAGATTCCTCAGAAAACTAGGATTAGAGGTCCCATTCAACCAAGCTATTCCTCTTCTGCATATTTTTCCAGAAAAATTCAAAACATCATACCACAGCAATATATGTGCAACCATGTGTATAGCAACATAATTTGTAATATCTAAATCTTGGGAACAGCCCAAATGTCCATCAACCAAGAAATGTATAAAAGAAGATGTGGTATACAATTGAGTACTACTCAGCTATAAAGAAATATAAACTCAAGGCTTTTACAGGCAAATAGATGCAACTAGAGACTATACCCATAAGTGAAATAAAGCACACTTGCCTGTTGAAACACTATATTGTCGCCCTAGTCTAAGAAACTGAATATATATATATATATATATATATATATATATATATATTGATAACTAAGATAGTTGTACTACTAATTCTATTAGTTTATTGAAAGGAATAGTGCTTACATTGTTAGATCAATTTTAATGCCTACATCTGATAATCTGAGCAACTATTCTGAAGATAGCAATATGCAATATAACAATCAATGTTAATTTACTATCATGTTGTTTTAAAATTTTGTATTGCTTTTATGGTTTTGTTTTTAGACTCTCTAAAATAAAAACATTTTAAAATGAAAGGTAAAAATTATATATATATATATATATGTATATGATAGACAATTATACTACTAATCTCTATTAGTCCATCAAAAAGAATGGTTTGTGCTTTCATTGATCATTTTTTCATACCTATATCTTGTAATCTGAGCAATTACTTTGAAGATAAAAATATGCAATATATCAACCATTGTTGCTATCATTTTGTTTTGAAATTCTGTATCATTGCTTTTATTCCTTTGTCATTTTAAATGTTTTTTAAAAGGCTAAAAATAGAAATTCCGTTTGACACAGCTATACTTCTTCTGGGTATATTTCCAAAAGAGTTAAGAAGTTATACTGTAGTGACACATGTATACCCACAGCTTTTAAAATAGCCTGAAAAAAATTAGCACCATGCTGGGACTGGAAGGATTCAACAAGAAGCCAACTAGTCAACCTTTCTGGTAAGTCATACAAGGCACGCAGCTTCCAGGAAGAGAAAAGTCAGCACCTCCCATGAGCCTATTAGCGTGCAGGCTGACAATCAAACCCCGCCCTGCCCCTTAAGCAATGGGCTGGTTTGGAGGACAGGCTGAGTTTATAGCAACTAAGGTGCACAAAGTAACTACATGCTTAAATTTTTTTTTTAATTTTAAAAAATAAAATAGCCCTGTTCATTCAAGCAAAAGCTGACTTCCAACTGCAACACTGGAACTCATTACAATCTTCTCTGACAATCTATGGTCTCCAGCTGAAGATAATTAATATGATTCATAAACTATAAAAGAATGGAAGCCTACAAATTAAAAGCCTCCAAAAAGTCATCTAAGTAATAAAAACTATGGGTCATGCTCCAAATTCCTGGAAGAAAACAACGCATAAGGAAATTGTTAAATATTAAAATGCAATGTTAAAATTACGTATCTACTTCTGACAGTGCCTTGTCCTATGTTTGAAATAATCATCATCCTTTTACTGTTGCAAAAATAAAGTCTTTTTTTCTTTAAATATGTGAAAGCAGACTTTTCTCTTGAGTCACTCTAATTTATTCAATGAAATCAGAAACATGTCCTGATTTGGAAATTCCATTTCCTGGTGGCCACCATCACAGTCACCTATAGATGGGATGGTTTTACCTCTCTCCTTCTGTTCTCTTTCCTTCTTTTCCAGGTCAAAGATTGGTAAACTTTCCTTGTGGCCTAAAATGATGACTTCTAGAAAAATGAGGAACAGTGTGGCAGGGCAGAGCCAAACTCTGAGCAGTCATGGCAGAACATGTCTGGTCCAGCTCCAGCCCCAGTGACCACCTTCAGAAAGGGGTGGAGGAGAGCACCGTGGTTGGTGCACAGCCACGGGCTGCCTGGGAACACTGCAGGGAACCTGTTTGCCCTCCAAGGAATTGATTATCACTTTTCTTAAATAGGTTATTTTCATTCATAAAATCCCAAAATCTAGAAACTTAAACTGTCTTCTGTTTCTTCACTGATCTGTTGGCTGTTCCAGAGTAAAATTTTTAATGTCCATGTATTTGTATAATTTCCAAAGCATTTCTTATTGTGAATTTCTAGTTTTATTGCATTGTAGTGGTTTGAAAAGATACTTGATATGACTTTTTTTCTGTGTAATTATTTCAGACTTGTTTTGTGGCCTTGAATATGATCTATGCTGTAGAATATCTCTTGTGCTGATGAGAAGACTATATATTCAGCAGCTGTTGGATACACTGTTCACTAGATCTGTGAAGTACAGGACCCAGTTAACTTTACCATCTTTCATTTCTGTCTTGGTGATCTGTAGCTGAAAATGAAGTGTTAAAGTTCCCAGATATTATTGTATTTGAATCTGTCTGTCCCTTTAGATCTGTTAATACTTGCTAACAGATGGGTTACTTGTTAATACACATGGGTATACTCATATTGAGTATATATACATTTAGAATTATTATTTTCTCTTGCTAAATTGACCTCTTTATAATTATATGGTGACATTTCTTGTCTCTTTTCATAACTTTTGACTTAAAATCTATCTCATCTTATTCAAGTATGTTTACCCCTGTTTTCTTTTAGACTCCATTTGAATGGAATATCTGTTTCCCTCCATCCATTTTCAATCTATTGTTGTTCTTCTATTCAATCTGTTGTTCAATCTATTGCATGTTCTTTAGCTTTTATCAGTTTCTTGTAAACAGCACACAGTTTGCTCCTGTTTTTATTCATTCAGTCACTCTATGTCTTTTAATTGGAAATTTTAGTCTGTTTATATGTGATGTTTAGTTGTGGGGTAGATAAGGCTTTATTATTACCACTTTGTTATCTTTTTCTACTTTTACTGTAGCTCTTTACTTTCTTTTGCCCTCTTTATGGTTAAGTGATTTTTACTGATAGTGTGTTTTCTTATGATTTTTGGTGTACCTATTACAGGTTTTGCTCTGCCTTTGCCATGAAGCTTATAAAAAATCTTTTTCCAATCTATTTTTCATTAGTACACATTTGCATTATATAACATTTGCATTTCTTGTGGTGAGTTGATATGATGTATATAACACATCTCTATTCCTTTTTCACTCCCTTCCTTCTTCTTCCCTCCATCTTTTGGTCCACTTGCCTTTTGCAAAAGATCTATCTTCCTACTTCCTATTGCTGTATCTGTCTTTTATTTTACGAAAAACCATGCAATATTTAAGCTCATATGTCTAACATGCTTTACTTGACATAATGGTTTCAGGGTGTATGTATTTTCCTACAAATGACTCAAATTTATCCTTTTTAAGGCAGAGTATTATTCCATTGCATATAACTATCATGCTTTCCTTACTCATTCATCTTTTGATAGATATATAGGTTGCTTCCAAAATTTAGCTGTTATGGACCGTGCTGCTATAGATATAGGTATCCATGTATTACTGTGGTATGAGGTCTTTAACTTTTTTGGGAAGATTCATAGATGAGGAATAGCTGGGTCAAATGGAATTTCTAGTTTTAGTTTTTTGAGGAAGCCACACACTGATTTCCATAGTGGTTGTACCAGTTTACACTAACAACACAGAGGATCCTTTTTTTCTCAGCCTTGTCAGCACTTGTTATTATCTGATTTCTTTATTAGTATTTTATGAAAAAGTAAAACAAAATTTCACAAAAAAATTAATAAAAGAATAATATAGTTAATACACTGGGTGTAGATTCAATCTTCTATATGTGGATAGCAAGATTTTTGAGCAGCATTTGTTAATAAGGCTATCTGGTGCCTTATGTTCAGATTTGCCCCACTGTAAGGTAATGATGTTGTCATTTCAGTGTTAGTAGGCACTCCAAGCTCATGTTTGTCCCAAATTTTCAGGCAGTGAGTTATTCTGGGGAGACTGGGGAGTGCCTAAGAGTACCTTCCCCAGAAACTCTACCACTTAGAGCTAAGTGAACCTAGACACTTCACCTACAATTACCAGGAATTTGTTCTGCACTAGGCCTCACTGCAGGACTGGCCTGAGGTTCCTACATTCCTCTTCATCCCACAAAAAATGACTTTCTCTGCTGCTTGTGGTTGGAGAGGACTGGTGCCGGCAGATATAGGGCCACCAAGGTTGCAATCTGGTAGAGCCACTTGCCTGGTAAGACCAGTAAGGTGACAGGCTAGACGCCATACAGCTATGGCCTGTCTGCTCCTATGGAGTGCTCAAGTCCAGAACCAACCATTCACCACAGGTGGTGATGACCAGAATGTGAGTACATCCCACTGGACCGCCAGTCACTACCAGGTATCTCATCAAGTCCAGGGCCTCCATCCACAGGAACTCCCTGAGGATAGAGGACCACATCTACTCATAGTTGGGTTTCACCAGCCCAGCACTGCGCTTCCAAGGCAAAAGTCCTAAGCTTACGAACCTGTTATCTATCACTCCTGAGATCAGGAGAGGGGTGGTAGAGGTGGTCCTAGGCTGCCAGGCTAACTCTGGTCTACATGCTCCTCCATCCATAAGTACAGGACCAAGGCCAAGGGACCTGGGGCTGTGCTTGGAACAAGATTTCACTGTGACAAGTTTAGTAAGAGGTTACAAACTAAGACCTGGATTCAATTTGGGGGGGGGGAGGCAGGGGGGCTTTTTGAGATAGGGTCCCACTATGCTATTCAGCCTAGCCTTGAGCTCACTTTATAACTCAGGCTGGTTTTGAACTTGCAACTATCCTTTTGCCTCAGTCTCCCAAGTGCTGGGATTACAGGCATGTGCCACTGTGCCCAGCTGTGGATTCAATTCTTGCTCCAAGCTTCAGAGGTTGAATCTAGGGGATAAATGACACAGGCAAATTTTCCCTTTCATTCTTCAACACTCCTTTTCTTATTAGTATGCTAAAGCCAGACACAGACTCATCTGTGTCTTTAGCTCTCATCAAGGTAGTTTCATGTGAGTAGCCGTTGAAATTCAAGCTTGTGTAAAGAGAAAATTGCTGAAGGTCTTGCTCAGTCACCATCCTGTTTACTGCTGAGGACCACCTTGATGTGGTGCAGTGATTAACATTAATAAATTGAAACAAAAAATAAATTGAGAGTCTTTCCTGGGCCTATATGACTTGTGGCGAGACCCACGGCTGGCTTACAGATAGGTTAATCTTTACACCAATGGTCAGAACTGAGACTAGCAAAGTCTGTGAATTTCTGCCAACTCTAAGAAAGATAACATACAGACTTGACTCATCCAAATTCCTTGCTCAGTAGTCACAGTTAGCAGACAATCAGATCGCTAGTTAACCATGATCTGCTCCTGTGTGCTTTTCCAAAACTACATTGTTCCTCAATTCATAAGCCTTTATCCACACCACTTCCTGCAGTCCACCAGCACATCTCCAGTGAAGCTGTGCACCTGATAAAGACCAAGGACCCTATGCCTATGGTCTTAGTCCTGACTGGGTTTTGACCTTTCCAGTGCCCCTTATAACTAAAAAATACATATTTCATCCATGTTTCATTTTGTCATCATACCAGGTCAAGGCATGATTGCTTAACTAAGCCCTTAATGTGAGCTCTGCTCTCTCCTAGACCAGCAGTGTTCACTTTCTCCCTCCATGTCAAAACACTCCCAAAGATATCAGGACACTTAGTGCTGCATGAATAGGGTCCCTCAGCAGCCTCAAAAAGTGGACATAAACCAATATATTGCTCAATATTCTTTTTAAGGTTATTTTATGCAAAAGTGAACATTTTTGAGACATTTCCCAAAAGAGGTACCAATAGCCAATAAATATATGAGAAATGTTCAGTATCACAAACCACCAGGGAAATACAAATCAGAACTACAATGAAATTCTACTTGATCCCTATCAAAATGGCCATGATCAAAAACATGTTGGTGAGGATATGGAGAAAAATACACCCTCAGTGGTAATGTACAGTAGTAGAGACACTACGGAAAATAGTCTGGAGATTCCTCAGAAAACTAAAGTAAAATATGTACATGATCCAGCCATCCCACTCCTGGAAATACACCCAAAGGAAATGAAGTGAGTGTACAGAAGAGATGCCTGCATCCTCATATCAGTACATAAGATATGGATCCAGCCAGGTTGCCCATCAACAGATGAGTGGGCAAAGAAAGTACAATACACATACACAATGGAGTACTACTCAGTCACAAAGAATAAAATCCTGTCATTTGCAGGAAAATGTATGGAAATAGAAGACATGCTAAGTGAAACAAGCCAACACAGAAAAAGACAAGAGTTAAATGTTCTCTTTCAAATATAGTGGCAGCTCAGTTCATGAACTTTATTCTTTCTGTGATTCTGATCGCAAACTGAGTTGGGCAAGAACTGAATCAAATTCAGTGGTTAGGCTGAAGGTCCACCTTTTGGGGAAATTTGATTTGGTTCTCATCCAGTTTGGTTTGTAACCAGAATCATGGAGAGAATTGAGTTTGTGAGCCAAGGTACCACTATATAGGATTTTTAAAAAAATGATCTGAAAGTAAAAGAGGGATTAGTAGGTACTGATAAGGGTACTGGAGTTGGGGGAATACGGAGATAGGAGTTGTGGGCTGAAGGTAGATGGATGTGATCATTGTATACTGTATGCTTGTACGGAATATCACAAGGAACCTCATTAATTTGTATAATTAATGTGACTAATTATTTAAAAAAACAAATGTGTTGTAAGCAATAGACATTAAAATTAGCATATGATTATTATTATTAATCTAAGGACAGACAGGATGAGTACAGGAGTTGGGAGAGCCGGAGGGCCCCCACACTGCAGCCTGACCCTGAGGGCACCTGTCCTACTCACTCACACACAAGCTTCTCTCTACATCTTCTTTCTGGGAAAATGTAACCTGCCTCGTGAATGTCTGGGAAAAGCAAAGTGTCCGCCAAATAAAATAAAGAAGGAAGACAGGAAAGAAAAATAGGAATTTTCTCCAATGCTGGCTGGGACAGTGTGAGCTCTCCTCTTCTCCAGATGACTTTGAAAATTCTCAAGCCTGTGAAGTCATATGTTTGACAAACCATGTAGGGCGACAGCAGAAGCAGAGATGAGAAGAGGATCCAGCTCAGAACAGATGTTAGCCAACCTAGATTACCAGGCCTAGAGAAGCAGCCCAAATGGTACACGGGCTGCTGTGCTTCCTGCAATCTCTGTGTCACCCCCCTTGGCAGGCGTCACCTCCTACCATCCCTGCATGCTTTAACAGGACACCACGTGGTGCACAGAGTTGCCCCCACAGCTGCATCCTCCTTTAAGCCTCTGCCCGGCTTCCTAGATCCAGGGTGTGCTTGACATTCAGGGTGTGCTGGCTTGCTGCATCCTCTCACTCTAATAAGATCTCTGAGGACAAAGTGAAACATTGATTTTCTTCCAGTCAATTGTGAGCTGCCTAATTCTATCCAATCTCACTTGTGAAGCCCTGACACCAGCTGGAACTACATGCTGTGAGCTGAAGTCTGTGTCCTTAGGACACCTGCAGTGCCTATATAGTCCATCCCATTGCGAGGGAGCCCATAAACTTTGGTTAATGAGGTAGGCGCACTGTGCCTGGCTCCCCTGTATATGCTTCACTGCTCAGCCATACACCAGGATCCCAGACTCCCACCTCATGTTACCAGAGATGGAGGTGGTTTCACAGTTCGTGTCAATGGTCTGTAAAAAGATAGGACATGCTTTCCAAATGTGCAGCCAGAGAGCATTCATCTATCAGCTGCCAGGACACATTTAACATGAAGCAAGAGATGCCCCAGGAGTTGAGGAACAAGAAACTCAACCACAGACTAATACAAGTCAGCCAACACCAAAGATCATCAAAAAGCACCCTCTGGGCCTCCATATTCCCACCCCACTGTGATGACTGCAATCTTCCTGCTTCCTTTTACAGAGAGCCACAGGCATCCTAGACAAGGTCACAGGCCACCTTCCTTGGTGTCTGAGGAGACCATAACACATCCAGGGGAGACTGGGCTAACAGCAGTAGAGAGAGATCACACCCTCAATTTATGCCAAGTAACAGACAGACCCCACATCCACATGCACAGACGTGGCCCTCAGGAAACCTCAGAAACCATCACTTTCTCCCTGTGTTCCCTTCATCTCTCTTTCTCCCTCCTCACAGCCACATCCCGCTCCTATCACCAGGAATGGGAGAGAGCCTGGGACAGAACAGGAAGGATGGGCCTAATCCAGGAGCACAACAAAGCTCACCAGGCAAAGGCTGCCTTTTTCTGTCCTACACAGTGGCAAAGGCTTGCAGAAGGAAACAACTAATTTGTTTTAGATCCAAAGGGCTGGAATCCAAGGATGAGAGAAATCCAACTTATAAATCCTCTCTACTAAGTGACTCCTGTTCTCTTCCACATCCTGCTTTGTCATTCTCCTTGCTGTGGAGCTCCTGATCCTCCCGGAGCTTAAAAATTGCTTTCCTTTTGTCTGTGGGAAGAAAACCACTTTTGTTGGCTCTACTCAAGCACAACTATGCTGTCTCGCCTCCTGTTAAGTTATGCAATCCAAAACAGACAGAGAAAGCTGAAACTGCCATTTTGGTCTTTATCATCACCCAAACAAAAGGCATTTGGGGCTCCTTGATCCCAAAACAGGCTCTTCTATTGCTAATCCTCTCTAAGGTAGTGGACGTCCAATGACCCTGGTCAGAAATGATGGCCTCAGAGATAGAAGTGTAGCTCAGTGGTAGAACATCTGCTCAGCAAGCTTAAGGGCTGGGTTCAATCTCCAGTACCAAAAGAGAAAAAAACAAAACGAAAAAGAAAGAAAGAAATGCTTGTCTCAGGCAAACGCACATCTTCCCCAGTGTCACACTGAATGCAAGCACTAACAGGATTTTCTCTCCAAGCTTGCATGCGGTTCATCCAGGAAAAAAACACACGTACACACTCCATGCTGAGGAAGTCAGAAGCAGCTCTTGTCCAGATAGCACTCAGAATATGCAGCTAGACTCTGAAAATCTCCATGGATAAGCACAGTAACAGTCACAAGGCAGAATGCTCTGTTTCATTGGGGTGTTTTTAGCAACACTGATGTCTGAAACCTGTCTTCTTAAGACTTTAAGATTTCCCTACTTCCCAGTTCATCCGAATCTCTCTCCTGATTTCAGGAGAAACTATTCTCAACTGACTAGGGTTCCCACAAGACACATCCCTAAGTCAGCATTGTCTAAAAGACAGCCAATACTCCATAGCAAAAGTTGAGCTAACAGGATTATGGATGATTAGTTAAAAATCAAGCAATCTCTCTAGTTTGTTGAGCCACAGACTCCACACTGGCATCTTGCAAACACTCTGCTTCAGTGAACGCATGCTGCAATCCCTTACGGAAAAGCCATGTCTTACTGCTCCAAGGGGAAGCTGCATTAGTCGGCTTTCCAGTTGTACCAAAACTCCTGGGGAAAAAAACATCTTGAAGAGAAGATGTATTTTAGCCCAGAGTTTCAGAAGTTTTGCTCCATGGTCATTTGGCTCCATTGTTTCTGGGAGGCAGAACATGGGGGCTGGGAAAACTTAAAGCAAATCTGCTCACTTCATTGGTCATCCTGTGTCGTGAGTGTCTAGAGCATTCTGAACTCTGGGCAAGGTAAACACGCACGCCTTGTCGGGACACGGGGGGTACAGCGCTTGGAAAAGAAAGACAGGAGAGACACCTTTGCTGTCTGCACCGCGTTACACTGCACTGCACTGCACTGTACGCACAATCTTTATTTTAGGATTTATATATAGTAAACCCGATCAATTCACAGAGCCCAGATAATTAAGTAGTGAAAAGGCATTCTTTGTGGCAAGCTACAACGTGACAGACTACAATGTTTATTCTAAAACTATCTAAGTGAAGTAAATAATCACAACCAGTTCTCACAACTTCTCTAGCCCAGGAAGAAATTCATTAGCTCAAGAATGTTGTTAATTTGTCTGCTGTTAGTGTCACAAAGGGTGGCCAGCCACTTCCTCAAGACTTCTGCAAAACAAAGCCAGCTCACAGTATGGATTCCAGAGGGTGAGGGCTCACTGAGAACAGGCATTCCCGTTCTACCTCCTTCTCGCATACCAGGGCGGCTATTGTAAATTGCAGGTTAGAGGGGGTTGGGCCTACAAAGTGACACCTCATCCCCCACACTTCCTTCCTTTTTATTTTTTAACAACAATTTTCATAAGATCAGGTTATTAATAGCATTTTGTCTTATGCAGTAAAAATATACAAGAACTATGGCAATGAGAACTATAATTAAACTAAGTCCCATGCCACTAAAAGTGTGGGTAATGCTCTGCCAGATTCTTTTGGAATCTAATCCTTTTAAAGATTGAGCAAGCAATTGCGCGAATTGTGCTAGAGATTTATCATCATTTTGCTTTGCAAAATCCTTGTCAATTTGATTATGCAAAGATTTTATTTTTTTCTGGGCAGAGGTGTTTCCATTTAAATACATTCTAATCATTTCCCATTTATGTTTTGTCTGATTATAAGGTCGTTGGGTTATACAGAAAGTAGTTGAATTCCAATCACATTTTAAAAACACTTGATGCTGAAGAGCCAATATTTTTTTACCCATCTATTTAACTGTTTGTTTAAGGAGGTCTATTTGTTGTTGTAGTTTGGCGTTTATTTGCCACTGAGTTAACCAAAGTTCATGAGAATTTTTATGCCATAATTTTACAACATGTTTTTTTTGCAAAGAGGTATGTAAAGCTACTCCTGAGACTGCTGCTAGAGAGGCTATAGTTATCAGACTTAACAGTACAGCAACCACTATTTTAATAAATCTTTTTGTACGTTTTAACAGATGTTTAAAAAATTTAGTAGTAACAGAAATTACCGGGTCTTGAGACCAAGGTCGAGTTAAATATACAGGCAACCAAATATGAGTTTTTTGTTGTAACAGCATAACTGTATAAGGCTTAGTGAAATTTAGTGTGCTATTTAAGCATGTAAACAATTGACAATTTAAACAAGTACAAGAAAAATGTGTAAAATTAAAAGTTTCCACTAAAAAGACATAAGGTAGAGGTGCACAAACAGTAATATTATACATTTTAAACCTAGTAAAATTATAAGTAGTAGATATAGATCGACTAGTCCCTGAATATGAAACATTGTATAAGGTTACAGGTTGCATAGCGGCTGGGATCTTCCAAATATGATTTTGAAGGTGATGAGGGTATTCTTCGGCTGCAACAGCAGGGTTAGCGATTCCACCATCTCCCCACCACAAGAGAGCCGTCTTTTGTTGAAATATAGGAGCTCCGTCAGTTATTTTTTTTGGATCTGGAAGACTATACACAACAGAGAGATTGCATCTTGTCTCATTCCATTCAGCACATCCATTAACGAATTTTCCAAATGGTCCCCAAATAATATACCCATCAATATTTTTAGCAAATTTTCCCATACATAGTTGCCAAATTATGGGATTATAAGAAATATTTTTATAAGTGAATTCAGGGCATACAGGAAATGTATTTGTATCAGGTGTTGTTAAATTTTTCCAGGTAACATTAAAGGTTTGAGCAGCCAAGGCTTGAAGCCTTGTCCTTTTGTTGCCTGCTTTTATTCCATGTTGAATCTAATACTGCCATCCCAGAGGGATGCAAGGCGGTTCCCCAATGCAAATAGGCCTTTGATTACCATAATAAGTAAAATTGAATAGTGTCCCATCATCTTGATTGTGGGGGGTTAAATCAGCCCACGGTGCTGACAAAATTTCTCTAGGTGTGGTATAAAGTAAAATATCACTAGTTCCCCATTTTACAGGTTCTAATAAAGGGGGGTTTGGAATATATGCCCAGTACGAATGCGGAGGTACCTCAGTCCCCGACGCAACGGTGAGCAAGGCACATAAAGCTAAAAACAAGTTTTCGGGGTTTAAAGGCTTTCCTGCTTGAAGGACAAGCCGTTGCCCTTCTATGGTCAATTTCTTTAATTGTCCCCATGTAGGGAGGGGATTTAAATTTGGTCGCTGTGAGCGGCGGGATTTTCTTAGCTTTAATCTGGCCATGGCTGCGATAGGAACAAGCTCAGCATCCTCAGCCTCTAGCTGGTTTTGCGCTCGCTTCTGAAGGCACGGTTCCGGTTCCTTGGGGAGTTGTCTCCGGGGCTGGTGAACAGGATCTGGAGACGCGGGTCCTGATCCATCGTCCAGGGACCCACTGCTGAATTCCATTTTCTGTGGAGATATAACCAAAACCTTTCCCCCTATAGAGCAATGTGCCCCTCTCCCATTCAGCCTCTGGAGCTGTTTTAGTCCAAATAGGTTCATTAATCACAAAAGGCTGTTGTTGCTGTTCAAAATGTTTTTCAGCTCTTGTTAATATTTCACCTTGTGGTAAATTGAGAAAATTTAAAATAAACAATGCTTGATGCAGTAATGTTTTTGGACTGTTTTGCAATTTAAACAGTATTGGTATCTGAATATCCTCCTGACTCCTCCTTTTTAATTTTTTAATTTGCAACTTAAGAGTGTCATGTGCTCTTTTAACAATAGCTTGACCCTGGGGGTTATATTTAATCCCTGTAATATGAATAATATTATGGAGATCACAAAATTGTTTAAATGTTCTGCTAGTATAAGCAGGTCTATTATCTGTTTTGATTTTAGAAGGAATTTCCATAACTGTAAAAGTCTCTAATAAATGTACAATAACATTTTTAGTGGATTTTCCCTGTTGAGCAGTAGCCCATAGAAATGAAGAATAGGTATCAATAACTACATGTATATAAGAAAGCCGACCAAAAGAAGGTATATGTGTAATATCCATTTGCCATAATTTATTAGGTTGAGTTCCTCGAGGGTTGACACCTGTGGGAATAATTCTTAAATGTAATGGTCTATAAATAGGGCAGGCTTTTATAATCTGTTTAGCTTTTGTAAAAGGTATCTTATATTTAAGATGCAAATGTCTTGTATTTGCATGATTAAATTGATGTTTTTTAACGGGTGTGGTGAACATAACTAAGGAATCTATTGCATTGTTACCTGATACTAATGGTCTGGGTAACTGAGAATGAGAACGTAAATGAGTAATAAAATAAGAATGATTTCTTTTTTGAACATGTATTTGTAAATTTTGAAATAAAGACAATAAAGCAGGCTTATTAGAATATAACACAGCTGAATAGATATTTGTCACTACTCCAACAGAATAGGCCGAATCGGCTATAATATTAATAGGTTGGTTATGAAAATCTAAAAACACTTGTAATATAGCAAAAAGTTCATTTTGTTGTACAGAGTTAAAATTTGTCTGACGTACCCAGTAAGATTTTTGAGTCCAATATGTAGCTTTATTTTTAGATCCATCTGTAAATATAGTCAAAGCTTGTGGAATTGGCTGTATAGCTAATAAGGTATTAACCACAAATTGTTGACGTCTAAAAAAATCCCATAATTTATTTTTAGGAAAATGATATGAAAAAGTTTCCATGAAATCTGCTAAAGCAATTTGTAAGGTTTCAGTAATTGACAACAAATATTCCCATTGTTCTTTAGTTAAAGGGATAACTATATTGTTTATATCTTCTCCTATCAAAGTTATAGAACGAGCTCTACCATTCATAATTAAAGCTGTAACCATGTCAATATAAGGCATAACATTTTTAGATTGCTTAGTTTTAGTGAATACCCATTCTACTGGCATAGCATTTTGACCTAAAACTGCAGAGGGATATTGAAAAGTATTAATAATATATAAAGTTAGAGGCAATTTAGGATCAATCCTAATTAAAAATGCATCCTTAATTCGTTGTTCTACAAACTGTAATTCTTGCTCGGCTTTTGTTGTTAAAGAACGAGGGCTGGATGGATCTGAAGAGCCCTGTAGAGTAGCAAACAAATGTTGTAATGCATGGGTAGGGATACCTAGTGTGGGACGAAGCCAATTAATATCCCCTAATAATTTTTGAAAATCATTTAAAGTGGATAACTTATCTCTCCTAATAGACATTTTTTGTGGAATCACCTTTTGTCTAGTAAGAATATATCCCAAATAATGACTAACTTCTTCCTTTTGAATTTTATCCTGTGCTATTACAAGTCCAAACGGAGAAAAATATTGAGGTAAAGTTTTTAAAATATCTTTTAAAACATTTCTATCACTATATCAGCATTTTTGTCTTGCCTTTTTTACACAACCTTCCATAAACCACATGTGCCACTGTAAATATTTTGGCTCTTTTAAAAGAATTTTGGCCAAGGCTTTCCAATCATAAGGAGCAAGATTACCATAGTGATCTGGTACCGATGTTATTAATTCTCTAGTGTAATGAGCCTGAGGGCCATAAAGGGTTACAGCCTTTTTTAATTTTGCTAAATCATCCATATTAAATGCTTCCCATCTAGGGGGAACTGCCTCTCCATCTATTGGCTGTGGCCTGATTACAGGGAAAGCAAAGGCAGGCTTTTCCTCATCAGAATCCCCTAATTTTGGTAAATCAGCCAAAGCTAGCTTGGCTTTACTCCAATTAGGGTTAGATGGAGGAGGTGCAGAGGGAACTACAGGCGGGTTCTGCTTAACGGAGAGTTGTTTCACCTCTTGTGTTAAATGCTGTATAGCCTGTAAAATTGGGCGATTGTCATAATTTGATATTGCTGCGGCAGCTAAAGCTGAGTCGGCTGTAGTGGATTTTACTTTTAGTTTGGACGCCTTTTCACTACTTAAAGCGATAGCGTCATTTTGAACTACATTCTGCTCCTCCTCTGTGAGGGGCAATTCCTGAATAACTGGCTTAATTTCTAGTTGAAGATTTTGTACAATATGTTTATCTTCCATAGCTTTTAATAAAGAGTACACAACCGACCAAATAGCCCAAAAACGTAAAGGAATCTTCTCCTCCTGTTGCATAGCCCTTTCTATACTAACCCTTGCCTTCCTCCATACTTCTACATCCAAAGTTCCTTCATCTGGAAACCAAGGATTATATTCTTTAATTGTATCAATACACATATCCAAGTCAGCTGACCTGAGTGATATGCCATATATAGATAATAAATGTTTAAGAATTTTTAAGAAAGGAGAGGAAGCAGATTGTCCCATTTCCCCGTAATAAAATTATACTTACCTTTCTAAGCGACCTTCGGAGTCCCTGTTCGGGCGCCACTTGTCGTGAGTGTCTAGAGCACTCTGAACTCCGGGCAAGGTAAACACGCACGCCTTGTCGGGACACGGGGGGTACAGCGCTTGGAAAAGAAAGACAGGAGAGACACCTTTGCTGTCTGCACCGCGTTACACTGCACTGCACTGCACTGTACGCACAATCTTTATTTTAGGATTTATATATAGTAAACCCGATCAATTCACAGAGCCCAGATAATTAAGTAGTAAAAAGACATTCTTTGTGGCAAGCTACAACGTGACAGACTACAATGTTTATTCTAAAACTATCTAAGTAAAGTAAATAATCACAACCAGTTCTCACAACTTCTCTAGCCCAGGAAAAAATTCATTAGCTCAAGAATGTTGTTAATTTGTCTGCTGTTAGTGTCACAAAGGGTGGCCAGCCACTTCCTCAAGACTTCTACAAAACAAAGCCAGCTCACAGTATAGATTCCAGAGGGTGAGGGCTCACTAAAAACAGGCATTCCCGTTCTACCTCCTTCTCACATACCAGGGCGGCTATTGTAAATTACAGGTTAGAGGGGGTTGGGCCTACAAAGTGACACCTCATCCCCCACAATCCTGAGTGACCAATTTTCTGGGTTAGCTTTCTTTTCATTGCTGTGATACATACCTGAGAAAAACAATTTAAAGAGAAAAAGCTTTCTTTGACTCTTGGGGTCAGAGATCTAGGTCTATGGTCAGCTGGCTCCACTACTTGTAGCTGTATAATGAGGCCAAAACATCATGGCAAAAGGTGTGGCAGAGGAAAACTACTCACCTCCTGGCAGTTAGGAAGCAGAAAGAGAACAAGATAGCCAGAGAGGAAGGGGCTGGGCCACAGAAACACCCTTCGAAGTCATGTCATATCCTCATAACCACTTCCTCTTCCTGGGCCCCACTTGGTCCCACTTAGCTATGAAGTCATTCAAAGACCAGTCTATAGATGAGGTCAGCGCCCTAAAGAGTCAGTCACCTCTTTAGGCCCCATCTCCAGACACTAATGTATTGGGGCCGAGCTTTCGACAGATGAGCCTCTCAGGGAACATTTTAGATTCAAACCATAGCAAAAGACCACATATTGAGGATGGATTTCTGGCTAATGCTTTTGGCAGGCAGAAGTCTGACCCCTGACTTTTCATGGTAAGAGAAGACGCAGAGGAGTCAGTACACACAGGTACACAAGTTAAACTGTCTCCTCCAGGAGACAGGTCACCCGGCTCCTCAAAGTGAATGAGTTGGAGCTATGGATCACCTCCTGGGGACCAGCCAAGGCATGCAAAAGTCACGGGATGGTCGCTCACCACCCACAAAAAATAAATAAGTGTCCCAAAGATGGTACTCTACCCACCTTGAGCATCTCATGCTAGAGCCACTTAACTCATTATGTCACTCAATTTTCCACATTTTTTGAGTCACTGAACCACAAAATCTTTATTTTCCTAAGATTTTTTAGGTAAAAATCACTTGAGGGGAGCCATAAAGACACCTGTGGAGGACTACCTGGACAGCTGTCCCTGAAAGAAGACTATTCAACCCTACCTCTATGTATTGATATATACAGAGCTGGCTAGGACATTTCCTTATTCCTTTAACTGGATTAAGTAAATGGGTCTGGCCAAGATGCTGATGTGTAGTCTTTAAAGCAATGTGACAGGTCGATGATGCCCCATCTATTACTCCTTGGTAACATGTGTGAACTGAGTCAAGAGACTCCATGCCATTGGCTGAGAATGAGCCTCAAAAAAAGAAGCTATGAATTCTCAGGTCATGGATTACACATCAAAACTGAAGCACCATGCTTGCTTCGACAGCAAATATGCTAAAATTGGAATGATACAGAGAAGATTAGCATGGCCCCTGCGCAAGGATGACATGCAAATTCATGAAGCGTTCCATATTTTTAACAATACCTACAAGCAAACGAAAACACAAATACAACTTACTAGAATCTGTGGGATGCAATGAAAGCAGTCCTCAGAGGAAAATTTATTGCACTGAGTTCTCACATCAGGAAAACAAAATGAATACAAATAAACAACCTGTTGCTACACCTCAAACATCTAGAAAAAGAAGAGCAAGTCAACCCCAAAGCCAAAAGAAGGAGGAAATTATAAAAATCAGAGCAAAAATTAATACAATAGAGATTAAGAAAACAATCCAAAAAATCAATGAATCAAAGAGTTGGTTCTTTGAAAGAATAAATAAAATTGATAAGCTCCTAGCCAACCTTACTTAAAAAAGGAAAGAAACAACTCAAATTCACGCAATAAGGATTGAAAAAGGTGAAATCACTACAGACTCTGTGGAAATACAGAAGATCATCAACATCTATTTCAAAAACCTCTACTCTCATAAGTTTGATAACACAGAAGAAATGGACAGATTCCTAGAAACATATAACTACCAAAGCTGGGTCAAAAATATGTAAAACTGCTGAATAACCCAATTTCTATTAATGGAATTGAAAATGTAATTAAGTCCCTACCTACAAAGAAGAGCCCAGGCCCAGATGGATTCACTGTGGAATTCTACAAGAAATAAAAAGAAGACTATTAATGCTAACACTTCTTAAAATCTTCAATGAAATCGAAAGGGAAGCAATTCTTCCTAAGTCATTCCTTGAAGCAAATATTACTCTAGTACGAAAACCTGAGAAAGACCCAACTAAAAAAGAGAACTACAGGCCAATCTCCCTAATGAATACAGATGCAAAAATCTTCAATAAAATATTGCCCAACAGGGTGCAGCAAATCATCAAGAAGATTATACACCACGACCAAATGGGATTCAATCCCAGGCATGCAGGGATGGTTCAACATACATAAGTCAATAAATGTAATCTACCATATCAATAAAACCAAAAGTAAGAATCACATGATCATCTCTATAGATGCAGAAAAAGCTTTAGATAAGGTCCAACACTCATTCATGCTAAGAACCTTATCGAAAATCGGAATAGATGGTCTTTACCTCAATATGATAAAGGCTATCTATAACAAACCAAGGCCAGCATCATATTAAATGGCCAAAAACATGAAGGCCTTTACCTTAAAATCAGGCACAAGACAAGGATGCCCCTTATCACTACTCCTATTTAACATAGTACCGGAAGTACTAGCCAGAGCAATAAGACAAGAGAGAGAAATAAAAGGGGTAAAGATAGGAAAAGAGGAAGTTAAATTATCATTATTTGAGGATGACATGATACTCTACATAGAAGACTCCCTAAATTCCATTGAATTGAAAGACTCCTAGATATAATAAATAAATTCAGCAATGTAGATAGATACAAAATCAACACTCAAAAATCAATAGCATTTCTATACACTAACAACAAAATCACTGAGAGAGAAATAAAAGAAGCCACACTCTTCACACTAACATCCAAAAAAAGAAATTCTTAGGAATTAATCTCACAAAAGAAGTAAAAGATCCATACAGGGAAAATTATAATATCCTAAAAAAAGAAATTGAAGAGGATCTCAGAAAATGGAAAGACATCCCTTGCTCATGGATAGGAAGAATAAATACGATAAAAATGGCCATTCTCCCAAAACTGTTATGCAGATTCAATGCACTCCTAATGAAAATACCATCAACATACCTCATAGATCTAGACAAATCAATCCTAAAATTCATCTGGAAACAGGAGAGACCTAGAATAGCAAAGACAGTTCTAAGTAGCAAAGGCAAGGCAGGAGGCATCACAATCCCTGACTTGAAGTTATACTACAAAGCAACAGTAGTAAAATCAACATGGTATTGGAATCAAAACAGAGCTGAAGATCAGTGGAATAGATTAGAAGATACAACCACAACTACGAACACACTCAACCACCTTATTTTTGATAAAGGAGCCAAGCAGGTTCACTGGAAGAACGACAGTCTCTTTAATAAATGGTGCTGGAAAAACTGGCTCTCCATTTGCCGAAAACTAAAGCTAGACCCATGTCTATCACCATGTACTAAACTAAAATCTAAATGGGTCAAAGATCTGAATATTAAAACAGAAACACTAAATCTATTGGAAGACAAAATAGGTAGAAACCTTGGAGACATAGGAGTAGGTAAAGAATTCATGAACAGGACTCAAACTGCACGGGAAATACTTCCCAGAATCAATAACTGGGACCACTTCTTATTAAAAAGTTTCTGCATGTCAAAAGAAATCTCCAGCATAGTGAAAAGAAAACCCACAAACTGGGAAAAGATTTTAGTGAACTCTCTCTCAGACAAGGGCCTCTTGTCTAAAACATATAAAGAATTAAAGAAACTCAGACCTCCGAAATTCAAAGATCCAATCCAAAAATGGGCATCTGAGATGAATATGCAATTCTCAGATGAAGAAATGCAAATGGCAAGTAAATACATGAAAAAATGCTCATCATCATTGGTCATTAGAGAAATGCAAATTAAAACCACACTGAGATTCCATCTCACTCCTGAAAGAATGACCAGGATCAAGAAAACTACCAACAACAAATGCTGGAGAGGCTGTGAGGAAAAGGGAACTCTCCTGCACTGTTGGTGAGAGTGGTGGTGCAGCCATTGTGGAGGTCAGTCTGGAGATAAAAGCTGGGATTGGAAGTTCCATTTGTTCCATTTGTTCCAGCTATTCCACTTCTAGGCATATTCCCAGAAGAACTGAAAGCATCATACCACAGTGATATATGTGCACCCATGTTTATAGCAGCACAATTTGTAATAGCCAGATCTTGGAAACAACCTAAGTGTCCATCAGCTGAGGAATGGATAAAAAAGCTGCAGTATTTTTATACAATGGAGTACTACTCAGCTATAAATAATGATCACATGGAGATATTTATAAATAAATGGCACAACTTGAGACCTTACTCATAAGCAAAATAAATCAAACCAACATGTATAAATACCGTATAGTCTCCCTAATATAAGAAATGGTAAGTATACATAAAAGTTTATAGTAATCCTAATTCCCCATTACATTCCTCTGAAGCCTTATAATGTCTGCATTCATTAGTTGGAATGGTTTTATCCTAGTTTGTTTGATTTTATTATCTGTGATAGTATAAACAGCTATTTTAAAGAAAAGAAGACATTAGAATAGCCAGAGCTAATTTAGTATCATCTTACTCTGAAATCCTACTATGCTTTTGTTTTTCTTTTGCCTTTGTTTCTATCCTATTATATCTTATTGGATATTATTATGTGTGATAGTATAAACAAATTTTCTATGGAAAATGAGATAATATAGTAGCCATTGTTCATTCTCTGCTATTTGGTTCTAAAAGTCCTGTAATGCTTTCATTCTCTTGAATGGTTTTATACTGTTTTGTTATGCTCGATACTATTGTAAAGGAAGCTATGCTCAACTATTTCAAAGAAAGAGACATTATGGTGGTTACTGTTAATTATGGGTGGTCTTGTGTTAAATGCTGTGTTACTTGCATTGTTCTGATCTGATCTGCTTTGTTATGTCCTCTTCTGTCTTAATCTCTTTAAAATAAAAAAAAAAAAACTGAAGCACCGACCCAAAAAGACTATATACTGTCCCAATCTGTGATATGCAGATCACCCTTTCTGCATGTCTCTCTCTACATATTGCAGAGGTGATTTCAGGCCTCCTTCTTCGCCCAGCTCACAGCACCCATGTGCTTCCTGCCATTCTCATTGTCAGTCATCCCCAAGCTACTTCATGAACTAATAAAATCCAGGTTCCAACCTAGATCAAGGCCTTTGCTCCAGTTAGCCCTCATCCTAGCTGGATTTAGGACACCCTTGGCTCCCCACACTACAAACATGCCTTAGTGTCTTTATTCTCACCATGGATTATGCTGGAAGTGGTAGATTGGAATTAACTCACTGGAATTCCAATAACTTCCCTCTGGGATTACCAATGCAGATTTTTCTGGACCACGATGAGGTTGTTTCTATGGGCACCAGGTTTCTTCTGGTCACACTAGCACAGTAGGAGATAGCAGATTCCTGGCTGACTATTGTGACCTCCGTGGGAACATCTGCATTTGGAGTAATGGGCCCCTCAACCTGCGTCAGCACTGTACCATACTCAGACTACCCTCACACCTAGTGCTGATGGTCTCCTTGGAGAACACCCAGACAGTACTGCACCATGCTACAGTGATTAAAATGCAAGCTATTGCCACATGACTTGCTTCCCAATCTGATCCCCATTTAATCAATATTACCCAAGCAACTATATTTGTTGTAATTTTATTGGTTCATCATAATTTTGTCCCATCTCACATGGATCAATATTACCTGAATGACTATATTTGCAATCTTATTAGTTGACAATAGTTTTGTCCCACCTTGAACCTGCCTCATCTCATGACTCTGCTCAATAAAACACCTTTGAGAAGTGGGATCTGTGGACAACCAACTTTCTGGGCCCCTTTCTATCTCTCTTAGAAAGAAGCTTTCTTTCTCTCAATAAATTCTTCCTACTCTTAAAAAGCAAATAAAAAATAAAATGCATGCTACCGTGCATGAGTGGAAGCACCAACTAGAAATGTGATGATATGAGCTCTGGGCCCAGGTTTACCAGTGTACCACCGTATGGACTTCCTTGTTTCTGCCTATGAAAGAGCATTTGGAGGGGAAGCACCTTCCTTGGCCCTCCAGCAGGAATCATTTACTGGTGCTAACCTGAGTCTTCACCAATGTACACGTGATGTTCCCTTATTGCTGCACCAGCAGGGAACTTCCTGAGCTTTTATCTTCTCCTAGTCAGTGAAAACAAAAAGAGCAGCCTGCATCCCACAGCTGGCCACACCGTGAGTATGGTGTGAAGGCCCCCCGCTGAGACCAGATCAGCTGCACTGATGGTCTGAAATCCAGGCACAATCCAAATCTCTTCCCCTTCTCCATAGCCAGAGCCAGGGATCAGCTCTGAATGGGGAAATATGAGGGACAGAAAAGGAATGGGAGGATCCTGATTGACTCCCTGGAGCGGCCTGTGTGACCTGCTGCTAGAGTCACGTGTAGAAAAGGAGGGTCACTCTCTCAACGCCCCGTGACACTTGGACAGGCACTATAGACAGGGAGCCTTCAAAGGTATGAAGTCCATGATAA
Organism: Cavia porcellus; assembly: GCF_034190915.1. NCBI lineage: Eukaryota > Metazoa > Chordata > Mammalia > Rodentia > Caviidae > Cavia > Cavia porcellus. The sequence continues at coordinate 32,184,792 of NW_026947496.1, read as the reverse complement.
AAACAGCCTGCAGAAAGCAGGACAAAGTGCACAGTGTATCGAAGCCCTGCAGTGAGAGCAGCTATTAACTCCTCATCTTGCGGACACTCTTAAGCCGGGTATTAGCAACATTCCTCCCAAGTCAGCCAAGTAGTGACTGAGTGAGGATCATTCCAGATCAGCACAGGATGAGAGCTTCAGGAAGCTCCTTGGCACAAGGGCCAAACATAATACTAGAGAAGGGCCAAACATAATACTGGACCCTCCACTTGGGTGGCACCAATGGCATCCACCATCCTCACTACCCGTCTGCAATCCACAGAGGTACTATTCACTTCCTGTCTAGCATATGTGTCTTCTGCCTGTCCCTCTCCAAAGAAGAACACAAGGTCCTGCAGGGCAAGAGACAGCCAAGTGTAGGGATCCTCCCCAACACCACTGAGCACAAAACCCTATTCTGTATAGAATAGATGGGAAGCTGGGCTCCAGATTTAATGGACAGCAGTTGAAATACCCATTTTCACTTCTAGTGATGGAGACTTTGGGGAAATTATTAACTCAAATTTTTCTTCCTTATCTGTCAAATGGCCATGATAACAGATGGGTACAACTCATGAAGTAAAGCTGAGCACAGTACCTGACACAAAGGAAGCCCTCAAAAAATGTTCCCTGCCCTTCCCAGTCCATTCTTCCCGACAGAAACCCTCTCTCAATGAGGCACAGGTCAGCTAGTTTCCCGCTCTCTAGGTGATCATCCTCTGTAGAAGCTGGTATCAGAGCCCAAACTGAGGGACTTCAGAGGAAACGGAGAAGCTGCCTATAGGAATGCAAAAGAGAGCTGGCATAGGGCAGGTTGGTGAGCAGGATGAAAAATAACCTCTCATGCTCTGGACTGCCCCACACAGTAAAGAGCATTCCCATCAAAACACCAACAGTAATTCCACTGAAAAACAGACTGCATGGAAGATGTTTGAGGGACAGCAAATGATCATTCCAACAACAGGTCAGAACGGAGAGACACCACAATCAGGAAATCATCAGTACCTCTGGATGGTTTCTGGTGGCTCCATGTGGAAGGAAATCTGGCTTGCAGAGGTCAAAGTGTCCCTCAGGGCTTCACTGATCTCCTGCAGCTGGTCCTGCGGTAGCTGGATCACCAGTGTCCCCAGGCCACATCCCTGCCACTGGAGTTCTCTCTCCTGCTCCTCTATCTCCCTTCTCAGTTGCTGATCTTTTGCCTCCAGCACAGACATCTTTTCTTGAAGAGCTTCCACTTCTTTCTGCAGAGAATGGGAAGAGATTTGATGAACAAACCCTCCCCAACATCCTGCCTTGCTGATCACGACTGTTAGGAGAGGGGCTATCTGCACTAGGCTGCATGGCTCCCTGCAAGGCAGGCAGGTTTCTGGGAGTTTGCTGAACTGGAAAACTCATGCGAGTTTTCTAATTCTGATGAGTTGGCAGAAGAAAAAATATTCTTTTTCAAGCATTAAATGACTTGGAGGGTGTCAGCCAAAGATTGGACTGGTAAATAATACTACAGACAACCCACAATACACAGGCAGCACATATCAGGTACTGAGATTCATACCACAGACCAAGATGAGACACAGCTGGTCTGTCTCCAAGCACGAATTTAGAGTGCAGAGAAAAACTGAAATCCTGGCTTCTCAGATCTACAGGATGGAGAGAACAGAGAGATGCTACACAGTATCCTGATGTTCAAAGTTCATAAAAATATTAAATGAATTTAATTGCTACTAACATAGTAAACTGAAATCTGAATTACCCACACCTGTCATCCAGTCTTGAGGTCAATGAATAAAGCAAACAGCAGGTAACTGGAAACCAGAGTGTGCACAGCACTTGGGCAGATAATCACCTCAATGCCCAGAGGACTTGAAATTAAAAACCAGACTCTCTTAAGGAACTTGCCCCTGTATTCCTTCACTGTTCCTGGTTGATGAGAGCCCACAGCCCACAGCCCTTATCAGCCTGATCCTGCATCTCACACATACATGCACGCTCTCCTCACCCCGAAAGAGGAGACACTGAAGATCTACTGCTGAGATATCCCAAAGGAAATGATCCCTGGGTCTTCCATAGGGCCATAGTCACAGCACAGCTCACACAGTCCCTCCACCAAGCTCCTACTCCCCACCTTTAGACCCTAACCTCCTCTTTCCTTCTTCCCTTCCTTCCTTTCTTCTGTTTCCTTCTTTCTCCCTTCTCTTCCCTTCTTCCCTTTCTTGCTACCTCCTACCTTTTTTTATTCTTTCACTATTTTTCTAGACTGCAGTAAAATGCACATGACATAAACTGTGCCATTGTAACCATTCGTAAATGAGGAGGTCAGTGGTGTTTAGTCTCACTTGTGCTGCCATCACCACTATCCATCCACAGAACTCTCATCAGCTTCCCCACTGGGCCCCTGCACCTGTCAGACACCTCCCCTTCCCTGCCCTGAGCCCACTGCTCTACTCTGTGTCTCTGGGAACCCAAGACGCTTGGGATCTCATAGAAGTGGAAACACAGTATTTATGAAAGACTTATTTTGCATAATGTCCCCAAGGGTCATCTGCCCTGCAATCCACATCAGAATGACCCTCCTTTCAAAGGCTGAATACTGTTGCTCTGACTGCAGCCTCCCACCAGTTTAGTTCTCCGTCCATTGACGGCCACTTGGGTCAGTACCACCTTTTGATCACCATGAGCAATGCTGCTGTGGCCATGAAGGTGCAGATACTTCTTCATGTCCACATGTCAGGTTTTGACATCTGTCCCCGAAGTGGATTGCTGGGTCACATGGTGAGTCTCCTTTTTGTTTTTTTTTTTTGTTTTTTTTTTTACGTTTTTGATTTGTTGTTGTTTGTTAATTTATTTTGAGTGAGGGACTTGCTATGTAGCCCAGGATGACCATAAACTCACAGCAATCTTCCTGCCTCCGTCTCTTTAGTGCTGGGATTACAGATGTTCACCACCATGCCCAGCTGAGCCTACTTTTAATTTATTGAAGAAGCTGCAAATTCTAAAACCTACTCCTTTTCTAAAACCTACTCCTTTTTTAAAAATTAAGTTTATTAGTTTAGGTATATGTAATGTACAATTTAGGTATATGTAATGATCATATTCATCATAGGGAACTTGTACCTGTGCATGACATATCTTGATTCCTCTTTTCTTCCCATTCCCCTACCCTCCCTTCAACCCCTCTTCCCCTCATTACAGAAGATTTGTTTCTAATTTATCTTTTTTTCTCATTTTTTTTCTTTTCCCTTCCTTCCTTCCCTTCTCCTCCCCTGTTCCCCTTATTTTTGAACAATTTCTTCCTATTTCACAATGTCTGTTATGCATTGTGGCCCTTATTTACACTTTTGGTTTCTCACACAGGGGGACAATGTGATATTTGCACATGTGTGTCCGATGTATTTCACTTAAGAGTATGATCTCTAGGTGCATCCATTTATCTAGAAATGTCTCAACCTTCGCCTTCTTAATGGGTGAGTAGTACTTCATTGTATAAAAAACACACCTTCTTTATCTCTTCATTGATAGATGGGCATTTTTTGCTATTATAAACTGAGCTCCTATAAACATGAGTGTGCATATATTGCTGCTATATGATGCTTTTAATCTTTCAAGAACATACCAAGAAGGGGAATGGCTGGGTCAAATGGAATCTCTAGCTTTAGTATTTTGAGGAATCTTCACACTGACTTCCACCATGGTTGCACCAGTTTACACTCTCACTGAGAGTGGAAAAGAGTTTCTTTTTCCCTACAGCCCCTCCAGCATTTGTTATTGGATGATTTCTTGATGATAACCATTCTTTCTGGAATGAGACGGAATCTTAGTGTTGTTTTAATTTGCATCTCTCGAATGATCCATGATGCTGAACATTTTTTCATATATTTGTTTGCCATTTGTACTTCTTCATTTGAGAGGTGTGTGTTCATATCAGACTTCCATTTTTAAAATGGGTCTTTAAATTTGGTAGCATCTGATTTTTTTAAATTCTTTATATGATCCAGATATTACACCTTTGAGGAGTAAACTACTTTTTCCCATTCTGTGGGTTGTCATTTCACTTTGTTGGTGATTTCTCTTACTGTGCATAAACATTTTAATATGACAAGATGCCACTTTTTCATTTTTGGTAACATTTCCCATGCCGTTGGTGTTTTATTCATAAAACCTCTGCCTACACCTATGTCTTCAAGAGTTCTGCTTATTCTCTCTTCCAGCATATTTAGTATTTCTGTTTTAATACTTAGAACTTTGATCCATTTTTATTTTAGTTTAGTGCATAGTGACAGACATAGGTCTAGTTTTAGTCTTCAGCATGGGGAAAGCCAATTTTTCCAGCACCATTTATTAAAGAGGCTGACTTTTTTCCAGTGAAGGTATTTGGCCCTGTTGTCAAAGATAAGATAGCTGACTATATTTGGAGTTGCTTCTGTATCTTCTAATCTGTTCCACTGATCCTCAGGTCTGTTTTTCTGCCAGTAGCATGCTGTTTTTGTCATAATAGCTCTGTGACAAGGATAAACTTATAACCTGTTCTTAACATATAGTTAAAGTCATTCTTGAAAGTGTGATCAACCCAGGTGTGATGGTACATACCCATAATCCCAGCACTCTGGGAGCCTGAGGCAGATGGGTTGCAAGTTCAAACCCAGTCTGAGCAACATAATAATTTAATGAGGCTCTGTCTCAACATTCAAAAAAACATTTTTTTTTAAGGACTGGGAATGCAGCTCACTGCAAATGTCCTGGTTTCAATAGCTAGTACTGAAAAAGATAAAATGTAGTCAGACAATGTCATTTTGTGCTTGAAACCCTCACTGTCTCCCTATTATAGCCAGAGAAAAGCCTGGGCCCTTGACCTCTGACCCTCTCCCCTTCCTTTCTGCCTGTGCACCACTAAATTGCCTCAGCCTTCTCTGGCTTTTGAACCCACAACACTACGCCAACCTCTGTCCCTCACATGGCTGTCCCCTGCCAATATGCTCAGAGGCATGTGCAGGGCCTGCCCTCTCCTCAGTCCCACTCTTCACCCATTTCCTTGCCCTGCACACTGACACTCTTACCACCTCCAACCCACCAAATCTCTTACTAGAGATCTTAGGATATTTGCCATGGGACTCTCAACTGCCACTCCAGGAAATGCTGCATAGAGATCCTGAGCATTCAAATGGCATCTGGCACATTTGTACCCATATGAAGACCTATGGGATGGACGAGAATCAAAGCACCTTTCCCTAGAGTGTCGCCAGCACCGAGCTACATCATAGAATACTTTTAGCATTAAGCACCAGCACCTCCAGCACAGAGCACTTCTAGCACTGAGTACCAGCACTGAAATTTTTGTACTCTGACCCTCTCAGGAGCAGAGATGAATACTGTTAAAAACTCAAAGCCACATTCCACACTGCCTGATGACCACACCACGATGCTGGAGGCAGAGCTGAGTGCTCAGTTTGTAGGGGGACATTTCCAGACTGTGGAGATTCTTGATTCCCTTTGCCAGCTTACCACTCTAGCCACTTGGGTGGGAAAGTAGCTGGTGAGAACACTTCTTTGTGTGGGGCAGAGCTTGCCTGAGCTCATCAGCTGCTTAAAACCTGCACCAGGCTTTGGACTCAGGTAGTAAGAATCCCACTCAGTCCTGAAGCTACTGCCACTCATAAGTATTCCCTAGTGCCCCATCAGTGTCAGCTCAAGCCACCACGACCCCACTCCACTGTGGGCTGCTCTGTCCTCTTCCAGAGCTCCTGACTGGTTTCTAGCTTTACCTTGGTGCTACATCCAGATTCCAACCTCAGGTGATTCTGGACCAACTTTCAGCACTGCTTGGGTCACATATAGCTTCCACTCAGCCTTCTGGTCACTCCAGATGAACCCATCCTGCATGTGCAGACCTGTGACTCCAGGCACCGCCTGGCAAAGCATTCCCAAGGCACGAGGCTGTTTCTGCCTTCCAAGGGAAGCATCTAAGGCCAAAGGATGGCAGATAAGGAAAGCCTCACCCTCCTTTGTGACAAGATTCCCACAAGCCACCCAGCCACTCCCACTGTCTCTCCTTTAGCAAAACACAGACCCATTCTGCTACACTTGGCATCAGTAGATGAGAACCCCCAGCCCCAACTGTGATGTCTGTTTCCTTCTCACCTGCAGCTGCTGCTTCTCCTGGAGAAGCCGGTCCCGTCTTGCAAGGGCCTCATGCAGGCTGTCCTGGGCAGTGCGCTCCAGGGGCTGTGACTTGCTTCCAAACAGCACTGGGGCGCAGTCACTGCCAGCCCTTAAAGAAACATACACACACACGTTGTGAGGCAAACCTGATAAACACCACTCTACGGAAACACTCAAGGAACACGCATATGCCCTTGGTTCAGCTGTGGACACACCCATGGGAATTTTCAGTCAGAAGTTTCACAGAGTGGCCCCCAGCCCTTCTGATCTTTAGCAGAATCACTGGCATAAGGTCCATTGGGTGTTTCTATTTTTATCACAATCTATGGGAGTTTTTGGGTTTTCCCCAGTCAAATTTCTGCTTGGAGCCTGCACTTTCCTATTTGGCCCGCATGTGGCTGTTGAACACATGACACTTGGTGAGCCCAAACTGAAATGAACTGAATAACTATAAAAAAGTTAATACTGCCAAAAAAAGTTAATTTTTCATTAATTTCACCTGTTTCTTGCTCTTTTTATTGGCACAGCTAGGTCAACTGAAGTCACATATGAGACTCACATTCTATTGCACAGTGCATCCTGTCTTGGGCCTCTCAACAGAGCAAATCCCAGAGTATTCTGGAAGAGGAGACCCCAGGGAAGTGTGGCTGGTTCTTAGCTGCTTGGGCCACAAATCCTCAGAAAAGTTTGGTGAAAGACTGCCTGAGGCCATCTAGGACCTGTGCGGCTCCCTCTGTTACTCTTGCAGAAGTCCACACACTTGATGCCATGATGCTGAGGACACATGGCACAGGCTGCTGATGATCAACCCTCAGCCCAAGTCTGGCAGATGTTTACCACCAAAGCAGGATGAACTCAGCCTAGAGTATTTGGCTTTTAACTCTGCAGAAATAATTGAGTAACTCGGGAAAAGTTCTACCAAATCAAGAAGGAAAAGACAAGTACATCAATGAGCAATTCCAAAAGAGAAATGACAAAGGGTTAAAGAAAATAAACATCATTAAAAATGGTTTAAATCCAGATCCAAACAACAAATATCATCTCTCACCTGACAAACTGGCAAATGTTTTCATAAACCGTAATTCTTTGCTAAGAGTAGAAAATGAGACTTAAGTTTTACCATAATTTGGGGGTCCAATATTCTCCTCTGAAGTATTACACATAAATATCACAGATGTACATACAGATTAGCTACAACAACATTTTTTTTCAGTGGCCCCACATTGAAAACTTTCTCCTCAGGGCTGCCCAAGGACAGAGCCATACCCCATGGCATGGCTTGAAGGGTGGACAGTCTCTGAAATTAAGCCACAAGGCAGACGTGGCAGCATGAGACAGTCACAGTTTACTTTTTTACTACAGCAGGTTTCTCACCATTATCTACAATATGAACTAAATGCTATACAAATAATATAAATGCTATACAAATAATATAAATATAAAAACTAAAAGAGAAAAACATTCACCAACATATCTGGGTGGTAGAAGTACTTCTTATTATCAATTTTTTCTAAAATTCCTATAGCGAGCTTGTATTGTTTTTATAACAATAATTTCTTAAATGTTTTCCACCACATACATTAAAGAGCTGCACTACTGACTTAGATATTCTACCTGTCCCCCAGCTCTCAGACATGCCAGAGTTTTAAATAAACCCCGTGGGTACCTTATTCCTCAAGGTCAGAGAAGATACCTGTGGAACATAAGCTCATGTCCTGAGAAGGCCACATCAAGCCTCCCCCGTCCCCTCACAGCCGCACCTTGTCTGCCACATTGAGTGTCCTCTCAGGCCCATGGAGGGGAGACAGAAGTTTCAGAGTTTCACTGCCTGCATATTTCTTGGATAAGAAAGTGAGCGCTGGGTTTGGATCAGGTTTGTCCCCACCAGTGTAAACATGGAGGGAAGTGGTGTCTCTAGAAGTTGCTGGAGAGCAATCTGCATTTTTCTCATGGGAGTGAACAGAACACTTGGGACTATTACCCCAAGAACAGGTGCTGTAAAGTGGGCCTGTCCCGTCCTGTCTGCTGACATCTGTTGCTCATCTCCACTTCTCTTTTGCTTCCCCTCCATACTGTGACGTAATGCAGCCAGGTGCCACCACCCGAGAGTGGCACTGTGCTATTCACACCCTCCAGTCACCAGAATCATGAACCCATTAAGCCTCTTTCTTTACATGTTACACAGGTTCAGGTACTCTTTGATAGGAAAACAAAAGGGACTGAGACAGTGAGTAACTGATTCTGAGGTATGCTGTGCTAAGTTTGTCTCTTTCCCACCACATATATTCATTATCATGTGCCTGTTATGGTTTCATCTGAATTGTCCCCCTAAAGCTCATGTGGTCAGAGGTGGAGTTTGTGGAAGGTGATTGGATCATGGGGCACTATACCCAACAGTGGATTCATTCATTGATTGCTTAATAGGTGAATGTTTTGTTAGGAGGTAGGACTCGGTGGGAGGAGGATATATTCTTGTCTCTGGCCCCTTCCTATCTCCCTGGTGCTCGCTCTCTTGCTTGCTCTCTCTCTCTCTCTCTCCCCCCCCCCTCTGCTTGCTGTTGTTATGGGTTGAACAGTTTTCCTCTGCATGCCTATTCACCATGCTGTTTCTGCCTTTCAGGCATAAACCATAGACTGAGCCCTCTGAAACCATGAGTCAAAATACTGTGGTATATACCTCAAGTCTTTTGTCTCAGCAAAGGTGATTGATATTCCCACCTACTACACGATAAGAATTATGCTTGCTAACGAGTACACAATAGTAAATGGCTGAGTTCCTCTATTAGGAAGGACACAAATATCATTAGAAAATTATCCAGCATGGAGATATCCTTCATGCAAGAAGCAAACTGAGGACTATAGAATTAAGGCACCTTCTGAGCCTCCAACCCCATTTGAGGTAGTTGCCTTGATACCTTCAGAAACAATGCTAACTTAGATATGTTACCTCCATTCTGGCAGCTATAGAGATAGGGAAGTTACTTTTCTGATACAAAGTCAGATTTCCTGGTGTGACCGTTAATTGTGATTTATCAACTTGACTGAGTTAGGAAACACCTAGCAAAATAGTAAAGCACATTTCCAGGTTATGTCTCAGGGGTGTTTCCAGAGATGATCAGCCTATAAGCCAGCAAATTTAGTGGGGAGAGTCACCCCGGTTGTGGGTGGTGGTATCCAGTAGGCTTGTAGTCTCAAGGGAAAGAAGAAATCGATAGGTTTCGAGGAGCTTCCGTCTGCTTGAGCAGGTGTGCCCTTTGCTGCTGTCACCTTAATAGACGTCAGACTACAGTGTCTTCAGCCTTCCAGCACAGACTCACACCAGTGACTCTCAAAAGAGCTTCCAGACCTTCAACCTCAGACTATGATGCATCCTTGATTCCTCTTGTTCTATGCCTCTGTCTTCCAGGCTGAGCAGCTATTGGATCCTCCAGCTCTCCACAGACAGCCATTGTGAGCTCTCCTGCCTCTGATCCTGTAAATCCCCTTGCATGAGTACACATGTATTTTCTATCAATTCTGTTCCTCTAGTGAACCCTAACTAATAAACGTGGAAAACCCTGAAAATCACTTGCTTATTATAACACACCATGCAATATAGAAGTTTCTTCCCTGTTTCATGTGCTCAAATGTAAATAATAGTAGTACTTGCAGAAAAATATTTGAACTCAGAATAAAATTAACTTCTACGAATTGAGAATGCACTGTATACATTGCAATCTTCATTACAGAACTAAAACAAGATGTTATTATCAGCTTTGCCAGTGAAGAAGTCAAGTTTCAGGGAGAATAAGGCACTTTGTAGTGGCCACAGACAGCAAGAAGCAATGCTCAGGAGTCAGTGCAGACCAGACTGGTTCTCACCATCACCATTTCCAGCACTTTGCAGACGCTACACCATGCTGCTTCTCGGCAAGCTGAGAAGCCCATGCCCCCTTGCTTCCAACCACGACCCTTCCCACACCAGCAGCACAACATCAGTGAGCCCAGCCCATGGGTCAAAGGCACAGCTGAGCCTTGGATCTGCCTTTCTCTGACTGTGTGCTTGGATTTATGCAAGCCCTCTGAACCTGTCTCATTTTTACAATGAGGAAGAGGGTGGGGACAACAATGACAATAATGCCAACATAGGAATTCCATTATAAAACATATGACGACGGAGCACCTACTGTGTACAGGGTGCCCCTACACACATACACACACTCACACACGCACCCCACATACACACTGGGGCCACTGAAGGAAGGAGACAGAGAACTTCTGTCCTAATTGTTGGTCAACAATTCATGATGTTTGCACCCAAAGTCATGATGTTTGCCTCAGGAAGATGAGCACCAGATTCACACCTGGTGGACTCACTCTCCTATACTGAAGACTTACAGTGCAATGTGTTTGAGGGATTCACATGGATCATGCTTCTAAGCCCTTGTGGGTTACCAATATCTCCAGGAAGAGGATACACTTTCTCCCTTGGCTTCTTTCAGTGTCACTGGAATTGGCACTCAGAGCCACAGCATGAGTTCATCATTCTAGACCGTAAGCCTTGAAGGGTACCTGAGTTCATTTCATATTGGTGTCCCCAACCCCCAAGTGAGGACTTAGCAAATATTTGTTGGATGATTTAATGAGTCCAAAGCCTAAAAAAATCCAGAAGTCATTTACATTCAGTTTCCTATTGCATTAGATCATTTCTTTGCACTCATCTATTTCCCAATTTGCTCTGCTTATGCTAATATTAAGAGTTTCTTAAACTTCCTAAATAGATACCATCTGGATCGGGATGGGAGTTATTGAAGGAAATCAACACAGAATTGAAAATTAGCTGCAGAGAAGGTACAAGTGGGTAACTGGGAATTCCCTATATTATGGTTAATCACATTCATTACTTAATCCATAAGAAAAGCCCTTGTGATTAACCAAAACCCCTCTGTCTGTTTCTCATACCCGTGCCGCAGGTACAGAAAAGGGTCCCCAGGGTCCAAGGCTGGGCCCATGCCACACCACAGCTTAGTAACAAAGTAGAGACAGATTTCCATCCCCCACTCCTGCAATGCTCAGAGCTCTCGTCTTCTGTCTCTACTACGCTGCTCCCTTTATCTTCAGTGAGTCTCAATATGTAATCCCTAATGTCAGTGCAAATTAGCATTGCTGCTATAAACTAATCAGTATGTAAAATGAGCAAACCCCTCAGGGGCAAAAATTAAAAACACCGCGCTGGGTACGATGTTAGAACAACACTCAGCTGACAGGGACCTGGCATCTAAGATCCCCCTCTCAGGCCCAGGGTTCACAAGACCCCTATTTGGGCCTTCCTTGTACTGAAAAAAAAAAAATCTGCTCCACTTCTTTCCAGCAATAATATAAGGAAGCATAAAACCTACTTGTAACGTAAGAGCTGCACCACAGGGAAAAACAAATGTAGCCTCCAATCGCATGGGAGCACATTTTCATCCCTGGGGGGGTCACTCAAGATACAAAACCTCGAGTGCCAATTCCAGTGACACTGAAAGAAGAAAGATGTGGCTGCCACAGCGGATGGGTCCAGGCAGGCGTGTAATGGGGTCGCCTGTGAGGAGCCTTTCACCACCTGCTCACCAGGGCAGTGTCCAGGTCCAAGTTCCCCAGTGCCATTCACTTTACCAGCTGCCAGCAGAAGCCTTTGGCTGAGGATATTGAAAGGGCAAGGATGAGCCCACCAATGTCCTACACCAGGATCACAGAGGCAAAGATAGGAGGTGCCTTCTCAGACACTACTGTCAGTAGCTTTTGCAAAGCCACAGAGATGGCTATTCTGTGCTGAACTAAGAACTATCAGGCAGAACACTTATTCAAATGGGGAGGAAAACAGGGCACATACAAGAGCCACTTCCATGTCCAGCAGCAAAGGTTGAGCACGTCTCTTCCAAGCAGCACAGCTGGCCATCCTGCTCCCCAGCAATACCTGGACTACCAAATCCACCACTGTCTCTTTCTGGGAAGATGGTGATAAGAAGTGGATCTGAATGCTCTAGACCTGGAAATAAACCACCAAGAAGCAACGTATTAAACCACCAACACCACTCTGAGGGCAGAGGAGAACACTGTAGAGCTACCATGATGATCCAGGTACTTTGCCGTCCCTCTCTGCAGAGATGACTGGATCTGTGGTAGCTAAGAGTGAGGAGAACACAGAAGGCACTGTCCTACACAGTCCCATCCCATTCAGAGAAGTGGCTGTCTCAGAATGAATGTGAGCTCCTGGCAGCACGGAGACCATGTCTATTCCACTTGGTTCTCTGATATTTCATGAGTTCTCTGCAAACATTTGTTGACTTGTGTTGACTCCTGGGTCGAATGCAGAGTTGTGAAAAGGCAGTGGTACAAAGGGCACTGGCTGGTCCTGTGTTGACGGGGTTCTGAGACTGCATCTGGACCCAGAGACATAGCCTGGTGATCCCTTAGCAAACCTGCTCAGGCACTAAAAGGGACGGGTGATGCTTGGGCCTCACACTACACACTGAAGGACTGCTTCCCTGAGTCATGGCATTTTTTGCCTGGTGAGTATTTTCAGATCATGCTGGTCTTGGAGGGAGAGCAAAGGAAACAGGTGTGATGAAGAGTCTGACCTGGAGCTAAGCCCACAGCTCTAAGAGCGTTGTCACAGATGGAGCTAGCCCGATTGGAAAGGCCAGGTGTGGGCACTGGACAATCTGGCACTGGAACGAGTCTGGAGCACATACTAAAGGCATCGTGAATTAACAAGGTCATCCCAGGGCACCCCAACCTTCTAACCAAACTCACACCTGACATTTGTAGGATGTGGCGGACATGCTTGGATCACCCTTCTGACAAGCCCTGCTGCTAAAAATACCATTTCCTTCCTTGCCACATCCACTTTGTATCTGCAGAGGCGATGCAGCACAGCTATGCTGAACAGGGGCGTGGAGGGGCCAGTAGGCTCCAACATAACTGCGTGCAGTCCACAGTCAGCTGCCTCTGAGGCCTGGCGGTGCAGCAGAGGAGAAGCGCTCGTGGCAGATGGGAGGCAGCGCACTTCATTTTTAAACTTTGCTATATTTTGCTTGCTTATGTTTCAAATTGTCCTCTAGCATAGTCTTTGATAAAGGATAATTTTGCACACCCAATGTAGGTTACAAATGTGACCAGTGTGAGCATATACATTGGTGAAGACCCAATGGAATACACATGAGTATGTTAGAGAAAAACAAAGTATAGACAAGGAAATTACCATCAAATGAGCAATGGTGGCCAAATCCCTGCCTTAGGAGAAAATGAAAACAATTTTTCTTAAACTGGGGGTTGACAGAGTGGGAGCATATCCTCAATCTTGCTATGACATTGATGTGGAATTCTCCCATTGCTCCAGGCTCAGAACCAAGAGCAGAAGGGCATGAGCCAAATTGCCTGCACTTCGAATCCATCATGGCAAGCCTGCGGCTCTACTCCTGGGGCTACACAGGTAGCACCTCAATCCTGGTCCTGCTGCCTACTGGCAGAGCAGGACAAGCAGCTTCCAGGAGAGGTGCCTGCCCATCCCAGGCAGCAAGGAAGAAGCAAACTCCCCACTGGAACCCAGAAACTCAGAAGCCACTGGACTCCCCCTTAGAGATGGACAGGCACCCACTCTCCACTGTGAGCCACTGTCTAACTCTGGGTTCCTCCTATGGCTGAGTCTATGACACGGGTCTGAGAGTAGGTTGTCTTCAGAGAAGTGATCCCCAGAAACTAGAGAAAGGGAGCCACAGCAGAAAGTGTAAACAGTGTGTTAACAAGCCAATTGCTACATGTGCAGCTGATACCCAGTCCTACTAGGAGCCTTCCAGAAAAAAACTGTGTGATGTGCCTCTGAACTGAGCCTCAAGAGGGTTGAGGGAGATACTTGCAAGGTTGCACCCAGGAGCACCTCCCATCTCTCTCTACACAGAGAAGCCGCTGGCAGACAAACCTGAACAACTGTGCACGCCCAGGTGAGTAGTGGCCATGAGCATGAGACTGTCCCCATCCACAGAGAAATTAAGTGGCCACATTGACCCATGGCATCCAGGGTCTCAGCAGTCATCTGGCACTTACTCCCCAATATCAGTGATGACTGAACCGAGTGGCAGGGTGACTTCCCAGTGCCTGCCAAGGTGGGGTCTGGGTTTCTACCAGCCATATATATGGCAGAGGTGTATCAACCTTCCACCAAGCAAGGGATATCGCAGGCCTTATCCCCTCCCATGGGGGAAGCAGAGCCATGGGTGCAGGTGGCAGCTGCCAAGGCAGAGGAGGTCATGTCCATGTCAGGTTTGGAGCGCTGGGGAGGGCCCTTGCAGAGCCACACTTGATCCACAGAAGCATGGGCATGTCGACATCCACATAAAGAGGGCTACAGATGCTTACACGTGCAAACTGTGGGTGACAAGGAAGAGGATCAAAAAACAGGACATGAGAGCTCTAAGCTGGGTCTACAGCTGGGTTCCCAAGCGCAGAGAATTGGGTGCAGATCAGTGACAGGAACAGCCTGGACGTTTCTGCCATCTGACAAAGATGTCACTAAGGCATAGGAAGGGTCAACTCCGTAGACATGAAAATGACAGAACCTTTTCACATCTGTCCCCTACTGATGGTCACTATCAGAGGTTCATAGTGACCCATGAAGGCAGTAACAAAGTGGGTGACTCGGGATGCTATTCTAACAAGTTCAAGCTCAGGTAATGGAGTTGGGGGGCGGGGTTGCACGTGAGTGTAGGTGTGTGGTGTTGCTGGTAAGGAGCTCAGCATCTCACACATGCTACACAAGTGCTGTACACCGAGCCATACCCTACCCTAAGTTCTGAGAAGTTAAACACGCTTTTATTTAAAAAGTGGATTACATAGTAATTTTTTAAAACAAAATGACAATAAAAATAATTTTTTAAAGTAGCTTGGTGTTTGAATTTCCTTCAGTCTCACTCCAAAGTTTCCTAAGCTCCAAAGACTCCCCTCGCCCCAGAAGTGACTGGCTTGGCCCCCATCTGCAAGTCTTCTGATACTGCACCATGCAACTTGCATGTATAAACATACATGGCCCATGATTGAAGACATCTATAGCTATCACCAGACTCAATTCTTGACCTCAGAAAGATTAAGAGGCACTTCTCCGTGCGTCTTATTAGCGTTGAAAATGGGCCATGTTAATACCACTATTTTATTTGCACAGGAAAAGAACCATTCATTGGACTCAAAGCCCTGCCCCACAGAGGGCAGGGCTGTGTCTGAGGGCCCCCTGGTGGCCTCTGTGAGAACAGCAGTCCCCCAACCTGCCAGTCAGACACCCAGGTGGGGCAGATGTCAGAAGCCACTCCAGCAGTTGGTGTCTCAGGGACAGGAGTCCTTCATTATCAGTAACTATGTAATCACCTATGCATGCATTATAAAGATATAATAAAGAAGTAGATTTCAAGCCATTATTTTTAAGGTATGGCAATAACAGGACAGGTAAATTTGTAAAGAGAAAAGCCAAGGCAATATGTCAGTAATTGAGGAATGAAAAACAGGAACCTAACTCAACCCTTCACTTTCCAATGAAGGGATTCAGAGGCTGGGGGGGGGCCACACCAAGCCATGCTCAGCTGGGTAGAGGAGGAGATGGGATGGAAGGTAGGTTCCTGACCTCGCATCCAGGTTCTGCTCACTGGGCCTCAGAGGGCCTGAGGGAATCTTCTCCTCTCTCTCCTCTTTATCTCTCTCCCCTGTCACATCGGTTGGTGATCCTGTGTGCACACATATGCAACAATGTCACTAAACTCGGTGACAAAAGCAAACACAGGACACTTTGGCCTCTCGGTGGCTGTCATCCAGCAAAAGGAACACACATTCTGGAAACAGAATGGTGCGGCCACTCGAGTGCCAACAGATCACAGGATGACAAATGACTGAGGGGCAAGGATCCAGGAGAGGGGCAGCTTGACTGCCTCAAGAGAGAGCAACAGCTGGTGACCATGCGCAGCACATGCCGGAGGACATGGAAACGTGCAGGGCACCAGAGGACTCATGGCTATGGGACAGTGCCGGACACAGCTTTGTGCATCACACTAAGAGCATCTAGTTCACCCTGAATGCAGTGAGAGCCACTGAGCACAGCCTGAGGTCCCCATCTGTGGCACTGGAGATGCAGGTGAGCAGGAGCCCTGATGGGGTCAGGTACACCAGCCAGAGGACATTCACGGACCCAATGGAAGGCCCTGTCATGGGGGGTGAGAGGGGGGCATGGATAAGACAGAGGCAGACAGGAACAACAACAGGACTCAGAAGTGGGCAGGCTGGGGCGTGGGGGAAGGGAGAGGTGGGGACAGATCTTTAGAGTCCTCACAGCAAATGGGTAACTCCCATGAGGAAAAGGAGAAAAGGTGCTTGCTGAGAAGTAAGCCAGCATAAATATTGGCTTAGCAAATACCCAATAAAGACCTGTACTTTGGGAAAGACATCCCAGGGTGAATTCTGCAGAATCACAATTTTGATAGCTCCCAAAATGGTCAAACGTAAACGAGGACCCCTGATGTAACCTAATACAACGGAAAATGTAGGATACTATCTTGCTTTAATTAATCACATTCTATAAGGGATCCAGCCAAGGCCATAGCAAATAGTACTCCCCATCCAAGTTGCGTGTCAGGCTAAAGAGACAACTGTTTGCAGTCTCACTGTTTGAATGTCCACTTTGTATACTTTAATCCTGTAACTTGAACAACTATTTCTAAGAGGACAATATGTAATCTATTAACGAGTGATTTCTTACTGTTTTTTGTTGAAATTCTGTATTACTTGTACCCTTATACTGTTTTGTTTTGTTTTCTACTTTAAATAAATTTTTTTAAAAAAGAGACAATAAAAGAAGCCTTTGGCACTGGCAGCCCAGTGCTGGGACACGAGCTGAACCTCCATGCTGTGTCTGCCTCAGCGCTCACCCCTGGGTCTATCTGAGCCCTTGTCTCCTCTTTCTTAGGCCCAGCTATGGAAAGACAATGTTGATACAGATCTCTATGTGCACACAGCAATCAATATACAAAATACTACCCCCAGAATCACCGTGACAGCTAAGTGAGTTACTCTCTTCCCATGCATGAATAAGGTCTATCTCTACAATGAAATACTCAGCCCTGACAAGGAAGGAAATTCTGACACGGGCTGCAACATGGATTAAGGTGAGGACATTATCCTAAGGCAATCACAAAAGGATTCATTCTACATGATGATGATTCTGGTTAAATGAGGTCCCTGGAGCAGTAAAATGCATAGACAGAAACGAGAGTGGAGGTAACAGCTAGCAGCAAGAGGGGTGCAGAGGCAGTGGTCAATGGGGCCAGAGTTTCGGGTTCACATGATGACTACGTTCTGGAGATGGATGTGAGTAATGGTTGTTCAGCACTGCAAATGAACTTAATGCAGCTGCTCTATATAATTACAGACGATCTAAAGGGTGAATGTTATATGTATTGTTTGAGACAGGGTTTTGCTAAATTGCCAGGGCTGGGTTTGATGTTATTATGCATTGTGTTGTACTGATGATTTTAAAAATTAAATTAGTTACTTCTAAAGGCCTTGGTGACTCTTCTGTATGTTTGTTAGATAGGAACATGATAAATTGACAAGTAGATTGGGGTAGAAAACAAGAAATAACTCCAACAATTAAACAAAAAGAATTAAGTAGAAAGTCAAGTTAGGAAAGGCACATGTGGTAAAGGAAGAGAGACGAGGTGACACTTCAGTGTCCGCGAAGACAGCAGAAGTGGAAGTCACCTGCTGTGAGAGGACCACGTCAGAACCTGTCCACTCAGGGAACATTTCTTCATAGGAAAAGACCCCAAAATGAGGGACCGTTCCCCAAACAAAAATAAACCCTCATTTCTCATCACAGTCAATGCTTTCCAGTTCTTCACTGCAAGAAGAAAAGTGCAGGGAGAGAGGTGGCACCCCCAGGTACTCACGGCTGAGTAGCTCGGTGCAGGGTGGCCTGGGCCTGCGTCACCAGGTGGCCCAGGAAGTTGCTGAGGGCCGGCTGCAGGGATGGGAGCACCACAGACAGGCGGCCTCGCTCCTGCTCCAGGTCTTCCAATCTCTGTCTCAGCATCTCAGCTGGAAATCAATAGCAATGAGAGAAGGAAAGAGGACCATGACTCTCAGAATAAAGAGGGAACCTGTATCTCCCCTTCCAGGCCAAGCCCACCTGCACCAGAACAATGCCATGCAGAAGGGCCACTTTCTGAGCCAGCATTTGTCTCCTGAGCAAAGCACCTGAGCTTCCGAACATCGCCTACCATCCCACCCATGACATCCTCCTCCTTATATGGTTTCTATCTGGAGGTCCCCTCACCCGAGTCCCATGCACTCAGAGGCAAGGCTTGTGGAAGGGATGGATTATGGGGCATTACAGCTGGCTTGGTTTTGGAAGGGGGATCTGGTAGAATGAGGCAGGTCACTGAGGGCATGGCCTACAAGTTCGTATCTCCCTCCCTGGATCCTTCCTCCTCTCTGTGCTTCCTATCCTCCAAGAGGAGAGAAGCTTTCCTCTGCTCAGGCCTTTCCAAAGTGCCACTGCCACCAGTCATACAAGGACTGAAACTTCTAAAATGTGAGCTGAAATAAATCTCCCCTTCTTTAAGTTGCTGGTGTCACATATTGTATCCCTGCAATGAGGAAAGTGACCAAGACGCCCTCATCTCCCCAGCTCGTGGAGGCCATAGTTTATGTGCTACCCTGTGGTCAGAGCCATAAAGTACACTCTGAAGGGACACTTAATGCTAATTACATTTAAGACCATTATGATCATTTGGGGAAACACCTCCCAAACCTCATGGGTTCTACAGAATTAGTTGAAAAAATTGTGTCCAAGAGTTAATTTTAAGAATGTTTCCTCAGCTCAAGTGCCCATCGATGAATGAATGGATAAAGAAGGTGTGGTTTTTCCACACTGAGATTTCATCTCACTCCTGAAAGAATGGCCAAGATCAAGAAAACCACCAATAACAAATGCTCAGAAAGCTGGGACTGGAAACACCATTTGACCCAGCTATTGCACTCCTAGGCATATTCCCAGAAGAACTGAAAGCATCATACCACAGTGATATATGTGCACCCATGTTTATAGCAGCACAATTTGTAATAGCCAGATCTTGGAAACAACCCAAGTGTCCATCAACTGAGGAATGGATAAAAAAGCTGTGGTATTTTTATACAATGGAGTACTACTCAGCTATAAAGAATGATCACATTGAGACATTTATAAATAAATGGACGCAGCTCGAGACCATACTTATAAGTGAAATAAATCAAACTCACCTGTATAATTACCGAATAGTTTCCCTAGTGTAAGAAATAATAAGAATACATGAAAGTACGTGGTAATCATGATTCCCAGTCACACTGGTTTGAAGCCATATAATGTTTTCACTCATTACTTGGAATGGTTTTAATTTGGGTGGTTTTATTTTATTATCTGTGATACTACAAATAACTATTTTGAAGACAATAAGAGCGTAATAGCTAGCGCTGATTTAATATCATCCTGTTTTGAAGCCCCATCAAGTTTTTGTTCATTTGTTTCCATTGGTTCTAACATGTGGTACCTTATTATATCTTAATGTTTGCGATAGTATAAGCAAGTTTTTTATAGACAAAGAGATAATATAGAAATTGATGTTTGGTTTCTGCTAGCTGGTTCTAAATACCCTGCAATAATTTCATTCTCTTGAATGGTCTCACACTGTCTTGATAAATTTGATGCTATAGTATACGAAGTTAGACTCAAATATTTCAAGGAAAGAGTCACTATGGTAACTACTATTAATGTCAAGCTATCTGGGGGTGAAACACAATGATGGTTAAATTTTTCAATTCTGACCGGTGTTGTTATATTGATACGTTCTTTTTTTTTTTTTTTAATCTCAGTCTCCCCC
The DNA here is from genome assembly GCF_034190915.1 of Cavia porcellus. Lineage (NCBI taxonomy): Eukaryota > Metazoa > Chordata > Mammalia > Rodentia > Caviidae > Cavia > Cavia porcellus. The sequence continues at coordinate 32,164,708 of NW_026947496.1, read as the reverse complement.
ACTTTTTCTTTCCTTTTTTTTAAAAAAATTAATTTATTTCTTAGTATCTTTTAACTAAGGGAAAACTAAATTAAAAATAGTGCAATAGATTATAGTAATTTTTTTTGTTTCCCTATTAACCTGATTTGAACCCCTGAAGTGTTCTCCATATCTTGTTCTGACTGATTTTATTATATTCTGTTTCACTTAATAGTATCAAGTTTGAGTGTATAGGCAACCATTTGGAAGGCAACCAGATATTCTATGATGCCCATTGTTATTTGACTATTATCTTCTTTGGAATCCTGTAAGCTCTCCAATGTGGTTTTATTGGTCTTATGTACAGTTTTGTTCAATTCTTTTATACTAGCTGATATAGGCTACTCTTTTTAGGATAACAAGAGGCATAATGGTAACCGTTGTTGATCACCTAGTAATCACCCCCCCTTTTTTTTTTTCATTTTATGCTATGTCCATCCTCCTGATCTAAATGACTGTTTTGCTTTGTCACATTGGGTTTTTCTTTGGTCCGTCTTGTTTTGTTTTTTGTTTTTTGGCCTTTTTTTCAATCTTTTTTCTTTTCCTCTTCAAAGAAAAAGTTAAAAAAAACTGTAGAAGTAATGGAAACCAAAATGTGCGATTGTTAGTGTAAAAAAAAGAGGAAGGAAAGTGATCTCAAGGATATAACTGCAAGTTTATTTAAATGTGTAGGAAAGAGAACCATATTGCTGAGTTTTTCTTGGATCATTGAACAGAACTGACTGCAATCTCACTGTATTAATCTCCACTTTGTATGCTTTAATTTTGTAATCTGGACAGCTGTTTGTAAGTTGACAATGTGTGATCTATTAACTGGTGAACTCTTACTGTATGTTTTTTCTCTTGAAATTCTGTGTTGCTTCTAGCCTTTTACTGTCTTGCTTCGTTTTGTTTTTCTCTTTAAATAAAAAAAAAAGAAGGTGTGGTTTTTAATACAATGGAGTACTACTCAGCCATAAAGAAGAATAAGCCTGAAACATAAAAGTAAACGGATGTATCTTCAGATGATACTCTTAAGTGAAATAAATTGGATAAACATGTCTAAAAATTGCACTGTTTCTCTGGTGTGAGAAACAAAAAGGGTAAATAAGGACCAAAATGTATAATAGATATTGTGAATTAAGAAGAAAATGTTCAAATGGAAAGGTGAACAAGGGAGGGGAGAGTTGGAATGAAAGGAAGGGAAAAGAAGCAAAAGGGACTAGAAAGAAAAAATAGAAAAACTTCTATAATAAGAAGGGGAAGAAGGATTGAAGGGAGGGCAGCTGATCAGGAAAAAAAAGAAGAATCAAGATATATTATTCACAAGTACAAATCCCCTATTATGAATGTGATCATCTAAAGTATACCAATAAAATTAATTTTTAAAAATAAAAAAGAATGTTTCCTCAAAAACTGTATGTTGAGTCAGAGCAGAGCCAGAAGTAATACTCAGATTCCCCCTTGCTGCGAATGACCATAAACCAACTTCTACTATAAAGCAGACTCTGATTGTCCTAGGTCTCCTGAGAGAAGGGATAAATCCAGGAAAACTAAAAAACAATGTTTAAAAAAAGAGCTGTGGAAACTGGAATCCCCTTCAGTGGGAACTTACCTTCATAACCAAATGCCTAAACAACCTTTGCAAAGTTTCCTATAAACTGATGAAGACTGGATCTGAAGCTGCATCCCTCGGTTGCCGTCCCAGTGGTCACTGCTGGGCTGGGGCGCCATGACCATGAACCTCTATACCTCACTGGGGTCTAGGGTGGGGGAACTGGGCACCCAAGCTCCCAGGTGGCTGCTGCTGTCTGGGGGCACCTGCTGCCCACTCAAGCTCCAGTCTAGATCACAGAAGACCCTGCATCTTCCAGGGTTCTGCAGGGCACATCCCAAGGAGGTCGTTTCCAGGGGACTCTGTTCTACAAATTCAACCAGTGTTTCCCCAAGCTGGTTGCTCTGAACAAAGCCTTTGATCACAGGCCGGGCAAACCCATCACAGAGCGCTCCTGACCCAACTCTTCTTCCTTCACATCCTACAGCACATGCCAGCTGAGGGGAAGGAAGTGAACGGGTGTCATGGCCACAAGGCCCTATCTCTGCGGCTGTCTGCTGAGAATCTTTACATAAACTCACCAAATGCACTGAAACCAACAGCCAGAGCCAGCCTAAAGGAATGTAGCAAAGATTCATTCTAAGGGACTAGTAAGGTCATCTGCTCAAACCAAGTCCCAGGATTTATCAGGCTTCCCTGAAAACATAAGGAGGGCCGGTCTGGTCAGTCTTCCTGGACCACACTCAGATGCTCCCTTTCTTTAGCACCACACACCAAAACACCACACGGTCATTTCATTCACATGGCATCACATAGCTCTGAGTGGAGGGATACATGATCCAACTCATGGTGACCAGGATCCCCCCGCTGCTCTCCTGGGAACCTTGCAGAAGAGCAGATGCTGAGAACACTCAGACAGACAGTGATCTCCACACAGCCTTAAGGGTGGCCAGGATCTGGAGGTGAAAAATAGGTGGTGACAAGAGGCAAGGCTCTGGGTATCCTCTGACTGGACTTTGGCAACCAGAGAGGTAAAGCCACTCTCCCCGCTGCTGAGCAGGGGTGCTGCTCCTTCTCAAGCTGTCCCCACCCACATCTCACCCAGGTGAGTCCTCCCCATTCAGCAGATCCCAGCTCCCCTCTGCAGGCACCTTACAGACCCAGTCCGCCTGCCAGTTCCCGTCCCCAGGCCTTGGTGGCCATCAGCATCATGACACTGTGTCACTGTGCCTGTCTCCTGCCATGGGATCAGAGTAAAAGTGCATCTGATAAAAGTGAAGTTTAGAGGCTCCCACTTGTTTCAAGTATTCAAATTTAAATTCTTTTTGTGGACAGTCTGAAAAGAAAGCCTCAAAACTCATCAAATCTAAGATCAAACTCATTTTCTTCCAAAGGCACCTGGTGACTCCCCCTGGTGGGGTCTGTCTCCCTCACACACCTCCTCTGTGTTCCCACTGCCTCCAGCCAGCCAGGCAGGCCACCTTCACTTCTTCAGGGACAGGGTCCTGGGGGCCTAACCCTTCCCACAGTCCCCACGCAGCCCCGACTACAGGCTGTCCAGCCCTCAGATGTGCACAGTGGAAGGAGCAGGCCGTGGGAAGCGGGACCTGCCCAGAACTGGCAGCACCTCGTGCCTGTCATGCCAGCCTGGTCTTTACAGTCATAGAGCAGGGAGGGAAGCAGAATCAAGCAGTGCTACCGGGCCAAACCTCAAACTCACGTGCAGACATGGAAACAGCTGCAGATACCAATGTGTTGTGTTTCCACATATTTTCATTTTATTTGTTTTCAGTCCTGTATGTTTTCTCTTTTCTACTGAGTTGGCTTCAAAATGACAAAGCCTCAGGAGTATTGAGCAGCCCGCCCAGGTCGGGATCCTAAGCTCTGTCCTCTGGGAAGGACTCAGAGCTGCCTGGAGAAAGGGCTGACCCTGGAGGGGAAGCAGGGGCTGTCTAGGATGAGTCTGGAACACCTGGTACCAAAACATTAGGAAGAGCTGGAAGACAGAGGGACTTGAGACGGACCACAGGCGCCACCTGAAGTGCTTATGTAGCCAAAACAGGATAAACCGAGAGCCAAAATCAGTAAGGACGATGGCAAGGCCAGCCTGCTGCACAGAAGAGGACCCAGGTGACTGCACTAATAGACCCCTGGCTGGTGAACAGAAGAGGAGGCTGGAGTGGGCCAGGTACCCAAGGAAACTTAGATGACATGCTGGGCAGTAAAAGAAACTTTGCAGTGGGAAACCTGGAGGCCACACATGTCCAGGTGATGTGACCTCTGCAATGGAAGGGCAGGTCTGCACTGTGCAGTGTGGGATGTGAGGCACTAACAACGTGCAGAGTGTTTCCAGGAGGCCCTGAAGCATCAGAAAGATCGGGACTATGGGTCATCCAATGGGATGCGCTCCTTAAACTTTCAAGGTCATAAAATTCTGCAAAAGAGTAAGTGCAAAAGAATCACCCCAAGTAGGAAGGATCACATGCCATTGTGTCCTGAGCCGCAGGGAAAGGCACATCGCTGGGGTCAATGGTGAGGTGAGCCTGGGCAAAACCTGTTAGCTCTTTGACTTTGTGACAGGGTGGCTGCAGGCCTGTGGCCGGGGAGGTCACTGTTTGGGGACACACACCTGGGTGGTGCTAGTGGTGGTGCATGAGGGTGGAAGCCTGCAGTCAAGAGGAAAGGCCTGGCTTGTGTGTGTCTAGTTGGGGCTTGAGATGAGGGAGAAACAAAGATTGTTGTTTTGGGGTTTTTTTAGTAAACCTGTGACTTTCTTATATGTGCACAAATATTTCAGAATAGAGTATTTTAAACCCATAAATAGATAAGCGAGCTCTACAGACACTGTACCAGCGACTCTCTAAGTCCCCCATATGTGTGGGTCTTGCTGTGCCTCTAAGAGTCTCCTTGCTCCTTCTCTCTGCTTGGCTGGGTTCACTTTCCTCTGGCTTTTCTCTCTTTTAAACTTTGAGCACTTTCTGCAGACATTGCTAGTATCATTTGGGTTTGTGAGGTCAAGGTTAAGGCCAGCACTGTAGACAGCATGTTGCACCCAGCAGGTGCTGAATAAATGTGGCTGACTGACCATCTGACTAGAGGGGTAGCAGTAACATTAGAAGTACTGGTTGCATTTTGGAAATATGGCTGAAAAACAAACAAATTCAAATAAACCAAGGAAGATGGTTAATAAGCAGTCAGTTAAGCAAAAGCTTTGAGGAATATGCCCAAATCAATAATATATACTGACTTTACAGATCTAACTTGCCTTTCTAATAACACTCAATGAAAGAAACACTAACCATCCTCTCACTCTATCTTGGAGGAAGCCAAAGCCCTTCTTATGCTACTTTAACGTATTTATTAATGTTTAATTGAGGGTCATCTGGTACTTCTTAGAACCTCAGTGATCAGTTCCTGTTACTTGGGCTCTAATAAGGAAACACCATGAAAGAGAAGTGCTTTTTACATTTATGAATGAATAAGCAAATAAGCATTCATGAGCCAGCAAAAAAATCTTCACACATAAAGACATCCTACTAAACAGATTCAATTCCTACTACTCATCTGTCTGTGGGATCCCAGAACACATTGTGTCCAACCACATTCTTACCAACTTAGCAGCCCCCTACATTCCAAGGAGGCTTCCAGGGCTAGGCAGAGATCTATAGCTTCAGGGGGCATTTTCTTTGGTTTTTACATAATGACCAAGAAATGCAGCTCCTTCAGAGCTGCACAGTCAAATTCACATTGCCATACACATCCTGTGTAGATGGCCAGTTCCCAAAGAATCAGACTGCAGTAAAGTGTATTTCTGACTATACTGAACACAATAGAACCAGTCTTAGACATTTCAAACACTGCAGTTTGTCAGGTTCATTTACATAAAAATCAGTCATCATGGGGGGTACATAGACTTCAAGCACAGTGACCATTTTTGAACATCTACCACATGTCCAGCACCATATCTAAGCTTCACAACAACTTGCTGAGTAGGATTACAAAAGGCAGAAAGTGAAATACAGAAAATTTAAATGATTTGCCCAGAGTTTCAAAGCAAATACATAGCAAAAACAGATTGGAACCTTGAGTGCTTCTGGTGCCAACCTCCAGTTGGTTCCCATTACACCACCCCCAAATTATATCTCCCCCGCAGCAAACGGGCTGCTCTGCCATTTATTTATCGAGGTCCCTGGAGATGGTGGAATCCACGGTTTTCGGGGGGGGGGATCTTGTTCACCTTTATCAAGCTCAGTGCCAGGCACACAGTAGGCTCCGCATAAGGGCTGAATAAGTAACAAATGATTCCCAGTTTACAGATATTGCTAGGTACCCATCACGCTGCCATATGCCTGTCACTTCACTCTCACCAGTCACCCTGTGAGAGAGACCACTGAGTTCCACTCTGCAAAGGAAAAACCAAAGCTTACATAAAGTTTCATAAATTCTTCAAGGTTATTCACACAGCTATGTGGACCCAGAAGTAAAGCTCAAATCTGTCTGACTCCAAAACCTGTGTCCTCCACCACTGAGCACCTTCCTAGAGAAGATGGGGTACTTTCATGGATGCCACATCCTGCTGTACATACCCGAGTGCATTATGCACACACATTGTTCCAGCAACTCACTGTCCACTTTCTCCACGTCTTTCTCAAGGAAGGACTGAGTAGTCCAAACAAACAAACAAACAAACTAATTAAAGTAGAACTCTAGACCCAATTCTAGAGAAATGGGCAAGTAGATATTGGCATATCCATGCACAGAATGGGGTGCAGAAAGTCAAGAGAAATGAGAAAAACAGCGGAGAAAATTTAATATTACAAGATAGAAACAGGATGCAAAATTATGTGTCTATATTACCTGTACTTTATGATTACCAGTATGTAAAAATAACCGAGAAGAACTAAAAGCTTTGGCAATCAGTCTATGATTAAGAGTGATTTTATCTCAATTTCTCTGCTTACAAAATCAACCACAAAATCTTGAGCTGCTTATTATTTGGAAAGTTATTAACTTACACTAGCCTTTGATTTTTGCATAAAGGTGGGGATTTGGTTTCCTCAAATTCTTAATGCTAAGTTGCTTAGGGTAAGCCTAGTTTCCAAGGGTCACACATCCCTTCACAGAACAGGAAAGAGGCTTTCTGCAAATGTATTCTAAGCTTGAGATGTGTGGAAGAAGGCTGGGAAATCACTCTGATGTGCTATAAAAGGAAAAGCCAGCCTTTGGAAATGGCACAGAAACTCTGGAGACAAGCACAAATCTGACGAGGACACTGGTCCCTCGGCGTGCAGCTGGCAGCCTGCTCTGTGCACCTCATCCTTCTTTTCTCTAGCATATTTCAGCACACTGTGTGTTCTTCCCCAGCAGAAATTTACCATGCAAAATAATAAAAATGAGTGATCTAAATTGTAAGGGAACTTCTAGGTACCTAGGTTCTGGGTGTGTCGTATGACCAGCAAGCTCTGTGTGTGAGTTCATGCTCATGTGTTTATGTGTGCCTTTGTGTGCACACATATGTGCACATGCCATAAATACGTGTTGTAAACAATCCTAAAGAAGCAGTTTACAGGCACATAGAGAGCGTACAAATCCCTTGAGGTCTTGAGCTTTTGAAAAGAAGGCCAGACTGTGGGTCACTTCAAAGCACTCCTTTGAATGGATCATGGTACTGTTTCCCTAGACATCTGTCACTAAAGTCCCCAAGGAAATCACTAACTGGCCTCACTGAATGTTCATTAAGCTCTGAAGTGTTTAAAACTATACCTAAAAATGTTCAGTGTGTTCTTGTAGACACTGTGGAAAGTGACCATTTGAAGATGCCATCAGGTTCCTGGCTCAAGAGTCAGGGTGGAGGACTCTGCATTGGCCACTGTCCCAGGAAAGAGGAACAGATTTTTTCACTTCTTTCCAAGTGCCAAGGAACCCCACTCCTGTGTCAGCCACCCCCAACACACACACACACACTCAGCCACCACAACCAACACTCTGCCACCACCACCACCATCGCTGCTTCTGCCACAACCACAGATGCTCCCACCATGGCCACCTACACCAGCACCTCCATCCTCACCTGTGTCCCCTGCACCATTCCCACTCCCTCCCATGACCACTTGACTTCTAGGAAGAGAGAACCACTCACTTCCTACCTGTGTATTAGGAGTCAAAGGCCCTAACTGGTGCAAAAGGCATATTCTTTATATCATTTCCAAATTACCATAATACAGAGAACTCAAAAAAAAATAGTAAAAGGGGAATGTGACTTAGGAACACAATGAGACCAGCCAGAAAGGACACAGCAGAATACTGAGAGAGCCACCTCTGCACAGGGGAATAGGGTGAGAGTCTACTACCTATATTTCTGACCTGATTAAATGCTAGATTAGGGGCTGTAAGAAAACTCATGATATGCCACGTGGAAAACTGTAAGCACACGGATTTTTTAATGGCTAGTTATGATGCTGAGACAACCAGGTTGTGCCACCACACTCAGCTGTAAGTGCATGCCATGACTTAAGGGTCTTGAAGTCTGTGTGGCTGGAGAGTCCCTGCGACAGTAGTCGGCAGGAAGGGACATGATGGCTTAGCAGGGCTGCGCAGTACTCACCAGCTGGGGTCGGGGTTTCAGAGCAGGGTCGGAGCAGCCACCTCCAGAGCCCTCGTCCACTCGTTCCTAACTGCAGGTCTCAGCCAGTGGACCTCTCTGAGCCTCGCCTCCTCGGCAGTGCCTGAAGCTATGGTGACCCCTGCCAGCCAGTCCTGGGCTAGGCCTGTGCCCTGTCTGAGAGCCATCACCCATGGCACCAAACAGGCAGGGGAATTAAGTCAACTTCCTAAATTTACATTCCAACTGAGGGTGTGGCCAAGAAGGCAGCTGATGAGAAAACTGAAGAGACTGAATCTTTTACTGGTACTTCCACTTTTCTAAAAGTGAATACTTGGGTTAAATTCACTGTTTTCCTTTTCTTTCTTTCTTTCTTTCTTTTTTGTTTGTTTTCCTTTGCAATGCTAGGGACTGAACTGAGGGCTTTGCATGTGCTAGGCAAACACAATACCATTAAGTTACAACCCCGGGCCTTTATATTATTTTGAGGCAGAGTCTTCCAAAGCTGCCCAACATATCATTTTCATGCCTCAACCTCTCAAGTAGCTGGGATTACAGGTGTGGGCCACTCTTCCACCACCACAGCTCTTTTAACACACATTTTTGCACACTTGGCAATGTCTTTCTATTTCTTTTTTTCTATGACCAAGGCCCTCACACGGAGCTATAGCCCCCTATCCTTTTTTTATTTTGAGGTCAGATAATGCTGTCACTTAATTGCTCAAACTCAGCTTGAATTTGCAGTCCTCCTGCCTCAGCCTTCTGGAGTGCTGGGATTATAGCTGTGGTACCACTATGCCCAGCCATAGCTTTTTTACTGCACAAAATTAGCATAATTTTGCTAGTGTGTTAAAAATAAGGCATGGCTTCAGGAATAATATGGGTTAAAACTAAGTTATAACATAATATCCTTTTAAGGTCCCTTGTAATCATTAAAATCCTGTACAGTATCATTCAGTAACCTGAGCCCTGAACCCAAAACTATTTTCCCATTATGAGTTATGCAGAGAAATTTAAGGGCAAACCTACTTAGAAAAATGTTTTTTTTTCCTATCAATTGAAAAATATGCAAACTGTGAGAGATAAATTCTTACTTAAAAAGTAATGTCAGGTCCCCCAACATGAAACAATTATACATCCTATTCTTCATTTTAATTGAATTTAGATACATATTAAGTCATTACCAAAGCAGGTCAGTCCCTTAGTCAACAACTGACCAACCTAACAATCTACATGCCTGGCTAAGAAGTGGGCCACACTACATACTAAATATTGACATCTACTAGGTATAATCTGCCTAAGAGAAATTAAAAGAATCATTTATAACACACTGTTACATTCCACTCCCAACCTACCAACACAACCACAGGAAATCTCTGCAAACTATATTACAACTTGAAAGTTCAGCCAGTGGCTGTTGAGCCCTCTCCACATTAGCAGTGACTTTGTAGAAAGACACCAATGAAAATCCCAATGGTCATTTTTTTTAACTTTCTCCTTCATGGGCTCCTTGACCTTCCTCTATGTACACTGTGGGTTTGGGGCCCTTTGATACATTGAAGTGCTCCCCATACAGTGAAAACACTACTGGCACTGCAGTTATTTTTAGAAACCACACAAAACAGAATTCAAATATCTCTTCATTATTCCTCTCTATTGGTTTTTGGTTGCACTCCATTTTCAGAATTAAACTGGACATGGCATCCAATTAGTTGCTATGAATAGACTTTTCAGGAGTAATTTGCTCTGCTGGTGTTTTCATAGAAAATTAGCCAGACACATCTGCTTGTCAGTGCTTAAAAACCACAGGCTCACTCACCCTTTTAATGTTAGTCGCTGCAACCTGTAATCCTTTAAAGCTTAATTGTTTTTTGTAGAACATCTTTTAACATATTCATCTCTAAGGGAATTCAGACTATTGAGGCATATTATTGTGCAGCCACTATCATCATTATTCTAAAATATACGGTGCAAACCACATTGGTGCGTCCATCCCTTCAGGAATGGACAAATGAACACACCAATGTTATGCTCAGTGCCAAGAGAATTGTGCTAAATTGGTCTCTGGCTAACGACTCGACAGCATGAACAGCTTAAGTTCTTTGGATGGAATAAAGGGATCTATATACAATAACATGGTCCAAAATCTTAGATTAAATTATTTCCACTAGTCTGAGCTATTCCAATTAGGATGAAATCCAATCAAAAGGCATAAGGCATGCTAGAATATTAGTTCTTGGAACAAAGTAAAATTAAGCTGTTTCCTTTTGGCTGAAGCACTACAATGCAAATAAAACAGTGACCTTCAGCTCACAGGCGGTGTTAATAGAGAGAAATAGCAGAACTGCAGCCAATGAAGGAAAGGCCAACAAACAGGATTGCAGTCAGCATGCTGTGAACCTGCACATGTACTGGCTTTCAGCAATGACTCTGCAAGCAGTAAGGAGAAGCCAAAGAACATCAAAGGCACAGGACAAGTTTGAGAAGCACCTCCCCAACTCCTCAGACACTGTGCAGACTCAACAGAAAAACTGCATCTAAGGGAATGTATTCCTGAGCAAAAAAATGCAAGAATAAGACAACACAAACACAAGAAACACTGCAGGTCCTATGCAGGACCAACTGAACTCTACAAATGGCAAAAGGTCACAGTACCTGGCCAATATGCCTCTTAGGGGTCAAGCTTCATTCAAGGACAGAGCAACTGAGACTCTCGAACTATAAAAAAAAAAAAATAGCTGGAAGCTCCATGACTCTTATTAGATGCTTAGGTTTAACCAGTTGGAGAGCCCAGTAGGTGATCTCTTGTCTGAGATGAAGGTTCCTAAAGGCTGAGGTTTGTTTTGCCATGTTGACAACTGATTCCCACTATCTACTGCTTTTAAACAAAAGGCACTTAATATTTATGGAGTGAGTAAAGGGTGCATGTATCACCTCAAAAAATGAATCTTGGCTTTAAAGTTGAAATTACAATATTGAAGATAAACATCTTAGGTTGTATACCATGTTATCATAAAGATAAGTATCTAAGGATGTATGAAATGATCCAGCAAATGATGGAAAGGGGACTGTGATTCCTCTGTGTAAAATCTTTTCGTTTAGGAAGAAAGTCAAAAATTAAAATGATTTTTTGTAAGGGCCAGAGACCCAGTTTTCAGTCCTAGGTTCATGCAGCCCCCTCCATAATCTTTATTATCTCACTAAGACTCAACTGCCTCCTCATATATGAGAATAACATTACTAACCAGACCAACTTGTGCCACTGGATTATGGTAACAGCAAGAAAACAATGCCAATGGACAGCTTTGAAGAATACAAGTAGAAGAATTGCTACAGGGGCTGGGGATTTAGCTCAGTGGCATAAGCACCTGCTTTGCAAGTGCATGGCCATGAGTTCAATCCCTGGTACCAAAAAAAAAAAAAAAAAAAAGAATTGCTACAAACATAAGAATGACTCAGAAGCTGCGATGGCAATCCCAGCTTACTGACTGGGTTTAACTCTACTTATGTGGTTTCTCTGAAACTCAACACACATGCACTGTGGCCCAACACCAAACAGGAAGGAGTAGAAGGCCAGTATTGCTCAACGCTCCTGTTTCTCCTGATACTACCTGTTCCTGTCCCTCCTCACCTCTTGTCAGTTCCCCAGTCACTCAGACAGGCAGTGCTACATGCTCTGAGCCACCTGCAAACCACAGACCCTCTCACGGTCAGTATGACAGGTGAGTAATAAGTTCCACCATCTGCATCAGCAACAACATCAGAAGCAGAAAATCAGCTCATGGCAGGTATCAGATATGAAACTACAGTGAAAAGCACAGGACTCCATGAAGATAAAAAACTTCTAAGACTAAGCACGACTGGGAGCTTGTGGGTGTGCTGGAGTAACTAATGGTCAATTTGTAATACCCAGCTGAACTGAGTCAGTGTGATTCTGGGCATGGAAGGCCCATCTGAGGATTGTTGCCAACAGTATAAAAGTAGAACTTGAGAGGAAGATGGTGTCCGGGAGAAGCCTGTTGGGCTGGCTTCCTGATACCATCTCAGCTGTTCTCATCATCAGAGGAGCTCAGGTCTACACTGCAACTGAGGATGGCTGCAATTCTCTTCAGGGGAGCTCCCAGCCCTTACTTTGAGCATCACTTCCTGGCTCCAGTGCAGACAGATCTTCACCCTGCTGGCACAGATCCTTTATCCTGCTGACACAGGCTTGCTGGCTTTCACCACTGACCTTTGGGCCTTGCTAGTGCAGATCCTTGAAACAGACTTGTATGAGATATTGTCATGGTCTGAAGGCTTTCAGTTGGACTCAGGGAGGACACTGCCATGAGATCCAGGCACTCAGCTGGATTCTTTGGGTCTCTAGTGCATGGACAGATCTCCTGCACTTTTCTGCACTTGACTCTTTGGGTGAATATTATAAAATAATCCTATAAATTATGTGTCCTGCATTAAATTTATTCCCTTGCAAACCCTGTCTACAACAGTGGGTTTTCCACTGATAATAACTTGCCACACATTCATCTATTTCATTATCTTACAGACACATGCAGACCAGTAGGGGGAGCTTAGGTGTGCTGGTGTATTAAGAAGACAAAAATGATGCTATATTGTCTAACTATCAAGTTCTGAGCATATGATCAGGCCAGCCCTGCTCCAGCTTGATTCTGTCAGACACAAAAGCCCTCTCTTAATTAACAATCCTACAATTACACACCAGGCCCAGGACCAAGGCAGGCCAGCAGGGCCAAAGCATCCCAGGAGAAAGCCAAATAACAGCACTGCCCAGCAGCATGCAGAGGGTGCCCAGTGGGGTGAGGAATGTCCATAGAAGTACACAGCAGCACTTTATAAAACACTCACCTAACCCATCAGCAAGTGGTAACATTCCCTCAGAGGATAGAGAGTAAGACTCATTTAAATGAAGCAGCAGAGAGCCAGGCAAGGCCAGCAGGGCTGCCTTTCTGTTCCATGCATGCCAGTCACTCATATTTCTTCCAGGGTCACCATCACAAGCTATGAAAGCCAATGGCCCCTGCAGAATTAGTGTCCAGATGTTGGTACCAGCTACCATGAACATGTCACCAATATTTGAAGAAACTTGAGTAAGTGGGTATAACTCACCCACGACCACCCAAAAGGAGGGAGGAGAAAGGGTAGCAGAGAGGATGAGGTTTCATCTGGGCTTCAGCTGGAAGCACAGTTCTCCTTTGGGCAGGACAGATGCTAGTTCTGTAGGAAAAAGCTGGTGGCACCAGAGACAGATGTGGACAGTCAACTCCTTCACAACCTGAGTTTTCAGACAAGCCCCTGCCCGCCTGATGTTCTGCCCACAATGAGGATACACTGTCCCAAGGGGGCTGTGATCTTAGTTATGGCCCTAAATGCCCCAGAGTTTCATTCCCATATCTGGCATGAATCCTAGCATATTTTTCCATGGATTGGGGGTGGATTTCTTTTTGCTTTCCTTACAAAAATCCAATTTTTCAAATCCAGAACAATGGTGATTTTTCATGCCATGACAAAGGCCTGGGAAACACATGAGAGGAGTTGCAGGGTGGGCAAAAATGCCACTTAACTTTCCTGGGGCCCAAAGCCAGCACACAACAGCTGCTGTCCTGACAGAAAGGCCAGAGAGGAAATGAAGGTCACTGGTCTCCTCTGTGAGGCCCCACACCCGGGTTCAGTTCTTTCTTCTGGACCCACTCTTTTCTTTCATTATATCTAAAGGAGGAATGGCTGGCACTATGTGGTACCCATTTGTTTTGCTTTGTTTAAAGTTGGGAAGTAGATGTTTTCATTAAATGGATGTCAGGGTCTGAGGCTCTGAGGCTTTCCTGGTGGATCCAAAGCAATTGGTTCCTGCTGCCAAGACGAAAGAGCTCCCTCTAAGTGGTGGGGACATTGAATAGCATCCTAGCCTGGGACTAAGAGAATGTGCAGCATTCTGATGTCTATCCTGGAACCCACTGGCTTGGGCTCATGAGAAGCCTGCACCAGTGCAGAATCTGGAAGGATCTACTTCATGGAAGGGCTCAACTCTGTGAGAGGAAGACACGGAGGTCTTTGTAGGCTGAGCACTTTCAGGTATAGCTTTGGACACTCCAGAGTCAACCATCCATTAAATATGAGAAAGAAGCATGAGTTAGGAGATGTCTCCTCTTTTCCCTCAACATAGTTTTAGGGCTTCCTAGAATCACTTTTGACCCCTTATACTTGCATCCATTGAGTCCTTGGATTTTTTGCTTTTCTTGTTTGTTGCTTGTTTGGAATGAACTCCTTTTGAGATTAATACCCAAAGTACTGCTAATCTCAGATGAGAGCCACTGTGCTTGGACACTCATGTGGAACTGCCCATCAGCCTCGCCCAAGCACATCTATCACCACTGAGGACACAGTCTGAAAATTAATTTTTTGCACTCCTAGAAGATACCTGGATTCAAAGCTCTTGAGGAAAGTATATACCCACCCCATTGCCAAGTTTCTATTGCTCCCTGAGGTCCCTATGCTAGGACTAAACATTTCATTGTATAAGGCCTTTAAGAAAACTAAAAGATGACACTGCCACCCACTATTTGATATAAACAGACTCCTATGGAAAGGCCAGTGGGTTTCTGACCTGTGGATCTTCACAGAATGTTAATATTGGTGAGATCTGCATACAAGGCAGGATATGGAGATCAATGGTTCTGAGGCTTTCATTTGACTTCTAAACTTCCCTGGGGTGTTTGTGTGAATATCCTTCTAATTTTTTCTCTTACAAAGTTTTCTTTTTTTCACTGTTCAGTGTAGAAAAATTAAAAAGCAGAGAACCATACCCAAAACTTCTGAATCAGAGAAGATCCTAATTAATATGTCATCCTGGCCCTTTCAGAGGAGCACAATTCTCATTGTTATTTTCTTCATTCTCACATCAGCCTAACACATCAGGAACCAGGTGCTATTGGACCTATTTGACAGGTGAAGATGTGACTTCTCACATCCCAACCACCTGGCTGGGGACTAAGAGCTGGGGGCAGTGGTAGAGTGACTTAGCCCTCCTCTGTTAACTGTCATGATTAAAACCAACAATTTCCATTCCCCCAAATAAAAATGGGATCCTTCTGTGGATTCTCTAAAGAGCTGACCTGAACCTTCACAGGTGAACACGTAGTTAAGTTACTGTCAAAAGGAGGGACAAACTCAAGTGATGGATTCTCACCAGCAGTTTCCAGCACTAAACCTGCAGCATTCCAGGATAATCTCTTTCCCACTTGTGCCTGGAATGATGCCAACCCCAAGATGGCCTGGGACAAGAAGCAAATTCACAGAAGCCACACCTCAGCTGTCCTGGGGAAAGCCCAGGGAAATATCCAGGGGTAAAAACAAAAGGAAAATAGTTAAGTTTAGTGAACCAGATAGATACATAGATACATAGATGTAGAATTTAA
The DNA here is from genome assembly GCF_034190915.1 of Cavia porcellus. Lineage (NCBI taxonomy): Eukaryota > Metazoa > Chordata > Mammalia > Rodentia > Caviidae > Cavia > Cavia porcellus. Next base: position 32,149,125 of record NW_026947496.1, on the reverse strand, counting down.
TGGAAATTAAGCAATAGAAAAGTCAAAATATGATGAATAGCAAAGAAGAGAAGAAAAGGGAAAACAAAGAAAAAAGGAAAAAGGATATGGGGGAGGGGGACATGCAGAATCACCAAGTCCTTGACAATAAAAACTCATTATGAGCACATCTCATTTACAAACAGACTCCCAGAGGAACCAATTACGCTAAACGTTCTGGCAGTGATTGGGCAGTCATCAGACCAGGCCACCCTTGGGCATGTGACAGTCTCACATTCTGGAGCTCCTGGGGCTCTTCAGTTCCTGTCCGCCTTCAAACAATGAGCCCTGTCAGCTCATGTAGCATTAAGGCTGTCAGGGGCAACTTATCCTGCATCATGACACAAGCTGGCACACCACAGAAAGGTCAAGTGGAAAGCTGTCCCTTCCGCCACATCACTGTCATCCACTGCTAAAGGTCATTCCACCCAACACATTGTGATGGAAAATAACTTGGTTCATCTACTGTGAAATAGCAAAAAGTCCCTCTACTGTGATTCCCAAAAGGCATGAAATTAGGCACACCCGAGTTCTCTGGGACGTAATCTGCAGACAATCTAAGTCGAAAGACACAAAGATACGAGGTGTAGACCCATCATATCTAAATGCTGTACTGGTGAGTACAATTCTATCAACTAACACTCACTCGCTGTGATATAGAACTCCAACGTTTACCATGTAGCACTGCGTTTCACTCTCTACAGGACACGGTTATCCCATTTACAGGTGGGGAAAACTGAAGCACAGAAACGTTAATCATTTTTCCAAGCTTACACAGCTAATTAATAATAGAACCTGGCTTCGTTATCAGATTTTAATAAAGCTGACCTAAAAGTCACTAAAACTTTACGACTCTATTGTTCACAGAATTCATTACTAACTTCTCAGCAGTGACAATAATCAAAACTGCAGATGAGGTATATTTTTAACATTCAATTTTTTGAGAGCTAACTTTGGACTGCACCATGCTGGATGCTGGGGGTAATTAAGTTGTGAAGAGTTGTTACTTTAAAAACAAAAAAACTATCTATCTCCTAAGATTTGCTGTATTTGCATTCAGTAAATTATTTTGTTCTTTAAAAATAAAAACAAAACTAAACAAAGACTCCCTCCCCAGGGATCTTAGACAGGGAAACCACTCACATCTATATTAAAGTGTAATATGAATATGTGAGGGGGAAATATTCAGAGCACGCTAAAGAAGGGAGCTGACCCTTGGTCTATTGATGGCCTCATAGGAACAAGGAGGTGAGGGGTGGAAAGTGAGGGAAGAAGTGCAAAACAATATGGCCAAGGCTGTCCTCAGCGGTGACTGAGGGACCAGGAGAGGGCTGCCTGGGATGCAGACAGGGTGGCAGGTAATAAAGTCAGGAAGTTAGGCCGGGGCAAGACAATGCTAGAGCAAAAACATCTGTGCTGGAAACAGTATCCTTTGATGTTATATCTACATGTCCCCCAAGAGCCTGAAGGTGGGCCTTTTGGAAAAGGATTGGGCCACAGGGGCGCTATAACTAGATGTGATTCAGGTGGTGGGATGTGATCAGAACTGGGTCACTGAGGATGTGACCTGCTAGAGCAATTTCCCTCCCCGGCTCCAACTTTCAATCTCCTTCTCTATGTCCCTCTGCCCTGCTAATTCTTTCCTGGAGCCAGTCAACCATGGACTGCATATGTGAACCAAAATAAACCACGTAACTTTCCTCTTGCACCCTCATCCTGAGGGTTGGTGCAACTATAGACCTTGGTAAACCTCCAGATATTTATAGACCAAGGAGGTTTTTATTTTTCCCTACATAACTCGAAAATGTGAAGCCTAGTTCATCTCCTAAAAGAAGGGCATCCAGGGCAGCCCTGTCCTCACCTGTCCACCAAATGGGGAGTAAGAGTCTGGCCACTGACAGAGGGCATAGAGAATGACAGAGCTGCCTAATTCAGGAGAGAGCCTCTGCCACTCAATGCATGTCAGCAAAGTATTCACTGCAATTTATCATTAGATAAGAGCAAGATTTCATTAAGGGCCTGCACAGTTTATCAAAACAAATTAGCTGTCCAATGATGCATTGTGAAGTACAAGGAAGACCTTGAAGGAGCAGGGACTCCACAGCACTGCCACCATGCCGAGGTCATGAGTGCTGTGTTTGTGAGTCAGTATTTTAAACAGAAAGATTAAACAGTTATGTGTAAATTGCACCTTAATCCTCTCTGCCTGAGCATGCAGGTCAGAAAATGGGAGATGCCACCGAACAAGAGGGCACTGATCTCTCCTTTAGTCTTGTCTTCAGCACTCGTCTATGTTCCATTTTTTCTCCTTCCCCTCTCCATTTTTTCCTTCAACTATCAAAACCAGGATGACCAATACTGCAGCTTCTTCAATACCCAAGGAGGTTTCCAATTTCCTTTTCTCAATATCATCCAACAGAGAACCAGAGAAGGAGAGAAGCAAGGCCGTGAAATTTGACTGCAGAGAAAACAGTTTGACATAGAAAGATAGGAAGAGTTCTCAAGCTTTAAATGCCTCATTATAATTTACAAGTTTTAATATGTATTACTTTACTGCATTTGCCAATTATTTCTGTGGCCTGAAAGACGGCAGGCTATGTGCAAATAAGCTTCTTATTGCGAAATAGAAAATAAGAAGCCAAATCATTTCATCTTATTTTCTGCACATACTGGTGCTAACAACTGGCAGAGATGTTCTTCAGAAACACCCACACTTCACACTTCACAGTGTTTTCTAACATGCAGTTGGCGGGGGTATGGAGAAGGCAAAGAAAGAAAAGACAGCAAATAATTTCTAATACCTGGGGTACAGATAACACATACGGTGTCCACCCACACAGCAGGGTAAGTATCATCATTCCCGCCGGATCTGGAAACAAACTAGAATCCAAGGACTGTTATGGTTTGTGTCTGAATGTGCCCCCAAAACCTTATGCAGTCATGAAGGGCAGGCTTTTCAGAGGAGCTGAATCTAGAGTTTGTGACTGATTTATGGCCTAGTGCTGGGATTAATAGTGTGAGTGAAATACCCTGCATACAGTACAGGAGTCTTGCTCACTTCTTTTCCTTGTTTCTTTTGCTGTCTTCTGCCTCCAGAATGGTTGCTTCTCTGCCACACCTGCCTTGGCCAGCTGACTATGGACTGAAACCTCTACAAACTATGAGCTAAATAAGCCTTTCCCCCTTTAATTTGGGTGTCGGGTGTTTTGTCTCAGCAACAAGAAAAGTAACTAAGACAAGGACAGAGGACACAACAAAAGCCAGAGCCACACAGATGTGTTGGTCTCATCACCCATCCTGGGATGTCCCCAGTCTCTTCCCTCTGCCTACTAAGCTGTTTATGTCCTTCTGGGGCAGTATTAAATATTTCATAGCTCACCAAATGCCAACTATACCACAACTAAAAATATATAGAAAATTAGAAAAAGCATACCAAAAAGTTCTTGCTAAAATTTTCACAGCTCATGATGAGGACTTTTTTAACTATCTCAGGTTGAATAGGTAATTATTTCTAAATGTCACTTTATGCAGAAAACAGATTGAACAGATTTTATGCCAATAAAATCCACTCATCAGTCAATTTAGTGACAGGATGTGGGTCCCGTCAGCCCTTTAGTATATACATAATAACCAGCTGATAGAATGAACTTTGCCTGGGCTCAACACATGAATTCCCCCTGGACACTACCCAGAGACAAATCATTATTTCCATTGCTTCCTAGTAAAGATGAGAACAAGAGCAACCAGAGGAAACTAACGTGTGAGGCCATGCTTAGGAGGAAAGGATGTTATCCATTTCACCACTGCTGCCACGCTGCAGAGCAGAGGGCTTGCACACATGGTCCTGTGTCTCCTGACCAAGGGTGCATTCTGAGAAATAAGTCCTCACATAAATGGCACAGAGGTTTTACTCACACCCAGACAGTTACAAATCTACAGAGCTTTGAAGCCTTGTAAAAACTAACTTATTATCACTAAAGTTTGGCAGTCTTTAGAACAGACCACTTGAAGTCATTTTTAAAATTATTTTAGCCTGGCAAACACAAGGTCCTGAGTTCAATTCCTGCTACCAAAAAACATAATAATAAATTAATAAAATAAATTATTTTATTTTACTCATGCATGGGTACATAATGTTTATATTCCTTGTGGGAAGTTGGAACATGTATGTAAACACATCCTAGTTCCTTTTTAAATCCTTTATCTCTTCACACTTTCCATCTCATCTCTCCATCTCTTGATCACCTTCTCCTTTGAGAATGATCTTCAAAGCAGACCCAATAGGAATTACTGCTCTTGCAATTGTTATTTTTATTATTGTTAGAATTTTGGCAGTTTTAGTCAATCTTCTCAAATCTAAGATTTTACTTAAGAATACTAGTAGAGAAACTGACTGTAAAATACTGAAATTTTCAGAACTTTTCCTCAGGAAAGAGTCAGCTGGTAGTTTTGAAGTTTATAAACTACTAGGAAGAACACTTTGGTCTCCTATTTGTAAACTGAAACTATGACCGAGTTTAGAATGATTTTTCCTTAAGAAAAATAAATGTCCATGGACATTCTTTTAACCCTTGAATCTAAATATCTCCATACCATTTTTATAATAAATCCACAAAAGGATAAAACACTGAGAAAAAAATCTGTATAGCATGTTTACTGTGTTCACTGCAGTAGGCAGTTTGGTAACAAGGTGCAGTCCAGCTATAATACAACAGTAAATACTTGCATATCTAAATATAGAAAAGTTTGTTGTAAAAATACAGAATACAAAGGTACATACAGTAGTGAGTCTATAACACAACTTGAGATCTGAGTCCCATGACAGGGGAAGCCACGTCATCCCACAACGGAGGAACAAGCAAGCCTCCCTCACAGCCTGGCCTCCAGGGGAGGACCTCTGAAGAGGAAGGCAGGACCTGCTGTGTTCCACAGCCCTTGGTACCACAGGCAGCCACTGCTGGGCACTCGCACTTGGGCCAGGCTGTTCTATTGTTGGCAGTCGTAGTGATGGATCTGTTGGACCTGTCTTCAGGGAGTTTCCAGAAGTGATTATAGTTTTAAGTCACAAAACAAAGCAAAGTCAGCGGCACAGAGCATCCCAGTTCACAGGCTCCCATGTGGCACCCACCTCCCTTTCATGCTGGCTGCCTTGGGGACACTCTCTCCTTAAATGCAAATTAAATGCACTCAGCTTTCTCTCTTCTCTATTACACCCGCCATCCTTTGAAGAGGCAGGGAATCTATCCTGACCATCAGGCTCCAGGCCACTGCTCTGCCTTTGTGCTCTGAGAGGGTAGGACAGCACCCCACAGGAGAAGGGGGTGTGAAGCTGGATGACGTGTACCTGTCATCTCCCCACAGTGTCAGGGAGAGAGCTCACTCGAGGCAGAATTCAGAAAACAGAGGTTATAGAAATGGAGACAAGTTAGTCTCCCTCCGCGGTGTTCCACACTTGGCCCCCGCTGTGATCAATTTTCTGTCTATCCCTCAGACATTCTTTGAATTTCATCATTTTGGATATTGGGCAAGACTGAGAATAGAGCCACTAATCCAAGGCTGGTTGCTTCTCACTCCCAGAAGGGGATTCTGGGCCAGCAGGGTAAAGCTGTGTGCCACACAGATCATGGTGCGTGTCACAGAAATGCTGAATTCCCACATTTTGCTCCTTCGTCCTCACAGTCCTCCTTGCTCACTTTGGAAGCGAAGTGCTGGGTATGTTTGACAGTGGGTATCAGGTAAAGGAGGGGACACTGTGGGCGCAAATAGGTGCAGTGACCCAGACACTGGGCCTGCAGAAAGTCATTACACATGCTCTCCTTTCCTCCCTCCCAGCCAGGTCACTAAGCCTAACTAGGCACCCTATGGTCTAGCTGCAGGTTCTCTCTCGGGGTACACTGAGGTCACATCTTGCTCTTCAGCTGACAACAGGCACAGAAATATACCACAATGACAAAACTGCTACAGACTTAGAGAAAGATCCTAGACAAAAACTCATGGGTATTATTCTTTTCCTCCCAGTCCTTTCAGACAAATGTAGTAACATAAGGAAATATTAACTTTGCTTCCCTAGAGAAGGAGAAGCGTAATCAGAGTACTGAGAAATGAGGTGGGAGATGCCAATACTTGGATGAGACAAACAAGAAACCTTCCACCCTATCCAACTGCGCCTCTCTCTGGAACACAAAGTTTTTTCATTAGTGAAACTAGAAAGAAAGATAAAAAGGCCACCGAACCAAGAGACATAAGGTTCCCTCTAGTGACTCAAGGTAAACCTCACAGGTTCTACAGACCTTTCCTGACACAGAGCACAGCTGGGCTGTGAGCCTGGCTGTGAAAACAAAGCCTGTTCCCAGATTATGTGTAAAACAGATCTCTACAACACTTACAATGGTTTTAGGAGCCCTGTAGAAACAACATGGGAAAGGAAGTCACATACAAATTACATGTCAGCAATATCATGACAAGAAATACTTCTCCTCAATATCACGCAGCCATTCCTAAGGAGCTGACTGGTCTCTGAGATGACTCAATCACCCACATGTGCCAGGCCAGGCACTGGACCCTGATGAGCCCCATCTCAGACAACATGAGCTTGTTTCAAACTCCCAGGCCTCTAGCCACCAGCCTCCCAGACACTCTCCCCAGACAGCATGCCACCCCTCGAGGTCCTTGCTGAAATTCCCTCACCCTTGGGTCTCCCCTCAGCTGGCCCAGCTCCAGGAGGAGAAAGGTCCCTTAGGGACCCTCTGCCTCTCCTACTGAAGGGACATATTGTTCATAGTTTTGTCATTAACGTATATGTGCTATCCCCTTCAGGACTGTTTCCTCCTGGAGCCAAGAGCAGTAAGGCATCATTCACTGCCTTACATGATGTAGTTACACACAATACGGCTCACAGGACAGAAACAAGAGTATCACTTGGGAGCTTATTAGAAATGGAGGTAAGCCAGGCATGGTGGCACATGCCCATAATTCTAGCACTCTGGGAGGCTGAGGCAGAAAGATCATGAGTTCAAGACCAGCCAGGGCAATTTACCAAAATCCTGTCTCAAAATAAAAAGAGCTGGGAGGTAGCAATGTGAAGGTTCGGTATTCAGTCCCTAGCACCCCGAGATGGGGTGGGGAGAAAGAAAAAATAAATGGAGGGTCTCCAACCCCACCTCAATCTTACTTAATCAGGACCTGCATTTAACAAGCCAGCCATCCAGGCCATCCATATATACATGAAGTCTGAGAAGCCTGTTAGAGACAGTAAATTGTCAACAGGTATTTTTCACAAATGCCAACCTATACAAGTCTGCCTCTCTCTCTGCTGCAATCCTGGGCACAGCAGATGAGCAGAGAGCTGGCAAGAGCAAAGAAACCAAATTCAAGCAAGAGTGGGTAGCTCAAGACTAGGTTTAGCTCTCTTGGCCAGCCATGAAGCATGACATAGTCTGTGTGTGCCATCCACAGCTGAGCTCAGAGCCACACAGCCATCACCATGTAAGCCACACAGCCACACAGCCAACAGGTGGCCTGTGCCACCTCCCCACACCCTTCACCCAGCACCATCATAAAATTTCTTGACTTGCAGAAAGAGAGGCAGAAGAATATAGAGAGCCCCTAGCTCCTTTTCCTTCCCCACTTTCCCTCTCTCCCAAACCCAATTGTGATGGTCTACACAGTGAGAAGACTGGGCATACTATTTCTTTGACTAGGATATCCAACTTTCTGTGGAAATCACTCATCCTACAGAGCCCAAAGTCCAACAGTTCATGATGCCTTCGATGGGAAATACCAGAATAAATCTCTGAGGCTTAAGTCCAACCCCGCTTCTAGAAGAACTGTTGAATCCATAGTCTATTTCCAGGTTGGTCTGGGTGTCTTAAAATGGAACATCTCCAGGAGCATTTGTCAACCAAGGGATGGCTTGGTCCCTAGAAGTCATTCTAAGCCCTCTATCTTCCCCATGACCAGCAGAGATGGGGGTGAGATCTTGCAGTCAGCCTCTGTGGCCCTTAAGACTCTTTCAGGCTCATCCTACCTGAAGCTTCCTCCAGGTCCCTCTACCTATGTCCACTCAGCACCATTTGTTTCTGGCACAACTCCTACTTTACTGCTTCATTTTTGTTGTTTTTTCTATTTTTCCGCCTGTTTTTCTGATCAACTCCACTATCGTCCGGTCTCACGCTATAACACTTCCATTTTGGGTAGTTCTAGCCGTGCATGTGGATGTGTAGGCAATTAACCCTTGTGACACAGCCTGACATCTCTTGAATTTATCCCAATTCTACTTCTGGTCCTGGAGGGTCTGAAGTAAAAACACTTCCTCAAAGCTGCTAATGCTGGCACTGGAAGACCAGAGAGTGGGTCCACCTTTCTGTCCTATTGCTGGACTCACTGCCTGGCCCATCACAGGTGTTCAACGAATATTTTTGATGACTGTGTGAATTACAAATATGCTATCTATCAGCAGATGAACAAGCTGACAATTTATTATACAAGTATTCTGATTCTGGGCATAGCTATGTTCCAAAGGCTCATGAATGCTTATAAAGTGCTTTGAAATCTGAAATAACACCATAAGGCGATGTGGTCAGCTGTTCCTGAAAAAAGACATCAGAGAAGCCAACTGTACAGTTTACCAGGAGCACAGGAGGCAGAGGTGAGGAAGAAGGGGAAGGAAAAGTGCAAAGAGGAAGTAATCAACAAACAAATTAAAACTCACCTTTATCATAATCATCATCCTCAATTGCTTTCTCCTGAAGTTTCTGAAGCTTTAATTTTAAGGACGCTGCCTGTATTGATTTTAAAGGAAAAAAAAAAAAAAAAACCAAATTACAATAGCATTCAAACAAGCTCATTTTGTAAAAGCTAAGAACACCTAGAAACTTACAAAACTTCTTGATTTGCTTTTTTAAAAACACACACACAAACGTACATTTTTCCTATGCCAAATGCATTTGTTTCTCAAGAAAAAAAAAGGTTATATGAAGGGAAAGTGTAATTTGAATGTGAAAGCCTCAAAAAGACTTAGACTGTTATTTTAAACAGAAACATCACATGATGCCCTGATCTGCATGCAGAGATGTGTGATAGGAAGGCAGACATATTTGATCAAATGGGCTCTGTCTAGGCATCACAGGAAAACCATGATGACAAACACTGAGGAGCCAGCTTTCCTAGGCTGGAAAAAATACCTGTCACCTGCAACTTAAAGAAGGAGAGGACTGCCCATGATCAGCTGGCTCTAAGGCAGAAACAGCTCCATCTTACACAGGAGCTTCCTGAGGTACAAGAAGTATCCTGGAAAAAGAAAGCTACTCGCTCCTTGGTTGCCAGGAAGCAGAAGGAGAGCAGAGCAGAAGGGAGGAGCTGGGGTCAAGATTGCACCCATCCAGATCATCTCCCCAGTGGACCACCTCCAATCAGCACCCCACGCTTCCTGGTGGCACATTCAGCTAGGGTATGGCACCCCAACAATTCATTCACCTCCAAAAATCCCCCTTTGAACCCAAAGACCTTGGGGGACATTTTACTTCTAAACATAATACCAGTGCTCAGGCTGACCAAGAGCTCAGATGAGTAACCTTAGCCTTGGCATAAACAGGACAATAAAAGCAGGCATCTCTAACATCCTCCTTCATCACACGCAGTGCCCACTGTCGGGAGCCTCTTGCTCTTGTGAAAGTCTATGAGTCCCACTCCAACAGAGTGCTTTCTACCACCACCACCACCCACCCTATTCTGAATAAAGTGAATTCCTCCTCCACACCACTGACATTCACATGCCAGAATACAGTGCTGACACTGGTTGTGATTTCCCTGCCCTGCATTAATTACACAACCACAGACAACTACAGATCAGCTGTGTCCAGACCCTAGCATCTGAGACAAGATTCGAGTTTAACTTGACATGGGAAGAAGGGAGACTTGGTTTTCTTTTGACTCAAACACTTTCCATGAAGAGTTATTTCTAGTGATGATGGTAACGTCAAGGAACCATGGTCAGGACCAGCCCATCTGAAGCACTCACAGGTCTGAGCACATGTAATCCTCAGCCTAAGGAGGCAAATGCAGCCATGGTCTCCACTTTACAGCACAGCCTCCTGAGGCACAAGACAATTAACTGTGTGGGTCACACCATCAGGAAAGGAAAGCACCAGGCTGCACAGACAGGTAGTCTCACTAACCTGCTGAGTTTCAGAGTTCTGGGGGGACAGTTTACAAACACCCACAAACCAGGGAGCCAGGACCAGGTTCCTCCAAGAATTCCAGCCATGCAGACAGTGCACAGACCAGCAGCAGCAGCCATGCCAGCTCTCTCAGGAAGAGCCTTCTGGAAAGTTATGAACAGTTACTTACTTCTAAACTGATGCAGGCAATAAAGAGAAAAGGAGATGTGTATTTAGGATTGGTGCTGTTTCTTTGTAAAACTAAAACTCATGAATTTGATGGGTGTGGTGGCGCACACCTGTAATCTCAGCACTTGGGAGGCTGAGGCAAGAGGAGTTCTGTGAATTCAAGGCCAACCTAGGCCACATAGCAAGTTCAAGGTCAGTCTGAAATACATAGCAAGATCCTGTCTCAAAAAATAAAATAAAATAAAACTCAGGAACTTAAAAGGTAAATCAAGTCACAATTCCTGGAACCTCAGCTCACATGCCTTCTGGAGACCTAGTGGCTCACAGAGCTGTCATGAAAACAGAGCAGGACCCAGAGAGCCGTATCTGCTTGGGGTCTCACAGATCCTGGTATATTCAGAGTTCCAGGTCCTCAGGAGGACATGACATATGTCTGGGTAAAGAAGTACAAAAGGGACAAGAACCACCAGTGCCACCAGAGGCCAGCTCTAATGGGCCACCTCACACTGCTATGTGACTGTTGATCACATTATGTCAACTTCAATGTGTTAAGAAACATCTGACAGAGTAATAAAGCACAGTGTGTCTGTGGATGACTGACACGTAGATCAACAAATGGACGAGGAAGACACCCTTCCCCATTGTGAGTGACACCAACCAGTAAGTTTTTAGCCTGCAAGAAATAAAAAGGGAAAGAAGGAAGTATGCCCATCTTTCAAGAGCTCCAGTCTTCCTGAGCAGGTTGGCCCTTTGCTGCCATTGCCTTTGGACATTTATCTTCAGTTCTTCAGCCTTCCAATGCAGACTCGCTTCCAATGCACTAGCAACTCTCCAAGGAGCTTCCAGGCCTTCAGCCTCAGACTGGCATTGCAGACTTGGTCCCACTTGTTCTGCAACTTCTGTCTTCTTGGAATGAGCAGCTACTAGATCCTCCAGTTCTTCAGTGTACAAATCATCACTGTGGACTCTCCCACCTCCAATCCTGTAGCCCTATCTAATAAATCCCTTTGCATAATTACAGATACATTTTCTATTGATTCTGTTCCTCCAGAGAACCCTAACCAGTACACCTTGCCTCCATGAATTTGTAGGGAACAAAGCTGACCTTTACACTGATTTTCTAACTATTGCCTCACCTAAATCAAAACTTGGATCTCTCAGATAAAGAAATGCAGACATGTTGCTAGGATTTGCTTGAATATCTCTGCACTGCAGCATTGAAAACTGCCCCTTAGAACAGGGAGAGTGTGCCAATGACAGCCTCCACCCATGCTCTGGTCATGCAAGTTCCTGTCTCTCAGATTCTCTTCTCCCACCCAAGATATTCAATTAAGAAAACAGTCAGGTATCCGTAGCCCATCTTCATGAGATTAATTACCTCACTGAAAAACACTGTTTGATCACCTGCTGAGGGTCAGGAAGCAGTACACATTGGGCATCTGCACTGTCTAGGAGAAGTGCTTCTGACTGTAGAACTCACAGCTGCATGGGGGCACGGACCACAGACAAACCATGATAGTCAGTGATGAGTGCAGTGGCAGGCAGGCCCTGGAGCTACAGGAATGGAGTGAAAGGGGGTGGGATTCATTTGGTCTAGAGAGTAGGAAAGTTCTCCCAAGAAAGTGGCTGTGGATCTTCACTAAACAAGAAACAATTTGGAGTGGAGGACATCACTGTAGGCAGAGGGAAATGGAGAGCAAAGGCAGGAGGCACAGCTTTCCCTGCATCAGCTAAAGCAGCAAGAGGAGGGGTTGGAGCCACTAAGACCCAACTGAGAAAATTCTCAATCGTAAGGATAAGGAGCCAGGTATTGTCCTAGAGCAGCAAAGAGCCAGTGAAGACAGTAAGCAGAGAATAGCACATCCACCAGTAGAAGCCAACCCTACTGGCCCCACTGAAGAGGAAAGGAAGAAGAGACATGAAGGAAATGAACTGGATCAAGAATCCCTTGCAAAACCTCAGCAAAAGCTAAGGAAGGTCTGAGCCATGGCCAAGGGCTGCAGGATGGAGGTGGCTCAGAGATCAGTGGGATGAGGGTGAGGACGTGGAGGATGCTGTGACTCTAGCCAAGGAGCTCAAAGGATTTGGTTCATTCAAATCTTCACAGGTGATGCCCTCAGAACAGATGTCATGGGAGGATGCGTCCACCTCAAGGACCAGAGAAAAGGTCACATCTCTGCCTGATGGCATGCTCTCCCTGAGTCACAAGTCAGTGGCAGCTGAGATTCCTGAGGGCCAGAACAGGGCAAATGAAGATGTGAAAGGTGACACCAGGCTACAGAGACAGAACATGGAGCAGATGAGGTGCATCTGCAGGAAATATCATGGACTTCAAAATCTCTAGATTCTCCTCAAATGCTACATGAGTGGATATTGTACTTCCTGCTCCTGTGTAGATACACAAACACATTTCAACACAGCATTTAAGAAGCTATGCAGCCTACTAGGTCAGTCTCACAGTCTCCCTACAAGGTTTCTCTGGGAGCTACTTAAGGTAGAACAGCTCTGCCTAATCTGGCTATAGCTCCCTCTCAGAGGACAGCAACAACGTGGGCCAGATATACACCTTTCCAACACAGAAGTACCCACCTTCTCTTTCAAGCCTCACAACAGTCCTATGAGGTGATATTGCATCTCAGTAAGGAAACTGAGAGCCAGAGATGTCTAATGGCCAGAAACAAAGTCTCTTAGCTCTGTGGAGAGCAGCTTTCTGTGCATGGGACAGTGAGATAAAGGAAGCAGAGGCAGGTAAAATCAGGGTCCCAATGCAGAAGTCCCTGATTCTGTACACTGCACCCTTCTAAACTTTGACCAGCTCAGTCTCCTCTGCCTCCCTTTTCCTGTTTCACAGTCAAGCTAAACTGAGCAAACCACATCTCACTTGGCCCAAGAACTGCAGAGGAAACAGCACCCAAATGGAGAACAAATCTCTGTACTTAGCCATAAAGATGGAAAGGAGAGCTTCTAGATACAGGCTGAGAAAAAAGAAAGTGCAGAGACACCTCTGCAGCCAATAACCACCATAGGAGCTATTGCAGACTCAAAGGGACATCAGCCAGCTACCGTGCTCCCTGCCCACCCTAAGCCCAGTGCCAACCTGGCACTACAGAGACACTGACCTCCAGCTGCCTTGAGCTGTTCTGCAGACAGTCATGTAGCACAGGCTCCCATCTCATCAGCAGGGCATCCCAACCATGAGCATCTTCTGAGCTGTGGCCCTTGTCACAACAGCCAGGTAGCATGGGGCCCAGCGAAGAGCCAGTGTCGAAGTCCAGGGAAGAAAGCATGTCCCACTCTGGCCAGAAGCTGCTTCTTGCCTGCTGGGCCAAGTCTGTAGAGCCCTGGGTAGCTGTGGGACTGAAGGACACTGAGAGACATTCATGGTCTTCATGAGGCCTATCTGAGCAGGCAGCCTCAGCTCCCATGTCCAGGTGGCTTCGATGAGGGGACTCAGCCTTTCTGGATGGCAAGCAGCCTTCTGCCTCTCCACGTTCCCCTACAGAGCCAAGAGAGAGCTGAATGAAGCTGAAGCTGGAAACAAAGGTTTCGTGGGGATCAGAAGAAGCTGGTGGGGTAAAGGAGCCACGCTGGAACCTGCAGCTGCTGCCATTCGCTTCTGCTGGTGCTGAAGAGTCCGTAGCCTGAGCGCTTCTTGCTCCTTCATTGCAAGCTGCATCCTGGCTAGGGACTGGGGTGTCACCACTGTCCATGGACAGACACTCCTGTTGAAGCCAAGCGTCTCCAGAGTTGCACAGCCTGTCTGTAAGCCTGGTGCCAGATCTACACTGAATCCCAAAGTGTGCTGGAGTCCCAGCTGCTCTGCTCACAGAGGTCTGGGCCCAACTTAAGTGGCCCACAGAGACCACAGAAGAGGCTGGAGAGCTCTTGCAAACAGGACTCCCCAAAGAGGGGCCTCGACATTGGCTGCTGAAGTCAAGAGCACATAGTCCAGCCCCAGATGCAGAATGATGGAACACCTCACCACTATCCCCCGCTGAGACACAGAATGGTGTGTCTGCCCCTGCAGAGAAGAACCCGATCCCAGGCCCAGGTGTGCTTCTCATGTAGCCTGGCCTCCGTGCCAGCCTCCGCCTCTGAAAGCATGCCAATGCTGAGCACTCCTGGCCACCTGGAGAAGAAAAAAAAACAGCATATCTCACTGGCTCAGCCAGAATGGTCTTCAGAGAATGTGCTGAGTTCAGGGGTCATCTCTGGGTCCATCTGTCATGACACAGGCTAGCTCAAGGGCCCAGGGCCAAGGCTATGTACAAATGCTAATGACTCTCAGGAAGTGCTGGTCTCATATGCAAGTGTCAGGAAAGTACTTGAGCCCTTTGCAAGCAGAGCAGCTAGCACTGCAGTTAAGTCATGCAATGCCTCAGCACGAACTCGGTGGCTAGAGATGTGGTGGCTCCTAGGCCTCCAGCATCCTGCCAGGACCCCTTCAGTGTCAGTTCTTCTGATCTAGAGAGCCCTGGGACACAATGACCTGAACTCAGAAAGCAAAGGCACAATGCAGATCAAGCTCTAGGCATGTGCCCCAGCTGCTCACTGAACAACACATGAACTGTTAGGCTCTGAGTTCTCTATGTCCCCACATGCCTGACCTGGTGCCATTGGCCACGGGTGGCTGACTAGGGCACATGCAGCCCACCATTTCACCCCCCACAGGGGACAGCAGGATACCTGCATGTGGGTTCTGAATCTGAGTTCCCCACCTTTATGTGCCCCAGGAATGGGAGCAATGACAGACACCCATTGTCTGGCTCAAACCCTGATGGAATGAACCACTTGCTGGCCATCTGACTTTCCACTAATTATTCAACCTCCCTGTGCCTCAGTTTCCTTATCAGTAAAATGGAAAGGGCATAAAAGTCCCTAACAACAATAGGGTTAGTATACATAGAACAGCACCTGGCACCCTTAAGTGTATTAGTAAAAAATACTGTTTTTTTTTTATATTCCATTGCTACTCATAATGTGTTTTTATCCACATTCATTCCATTTTATCCCTATGAAGACCATGTAAACAAACTAGGTAGGAATTACCATGTCCCGCTGTAACAAGGCTAATAAGATTCAGAAAAAATGACGTCTGAGATGCCCTTCAAGTAGGCAAATGATCAGGCCAGTCTTCTGCCTCTATCAGCCCAAAAGTGCTATGGCCTTGGGGTCCTACCAGGTCATACGTTAGGCAAGACACAGATACAAATATAGCACAGACAGCAATGGACACAACCGTAGTCACACTGCAGCCCACAGTGAGAGGTGGGACAAAACGTGACTCCAGACCTGGTCGTTCTGCCTCATCCTGGAGCACACATGGCTCCAGAACACACATGATCCCATTACCAGAGTTTTGGAGTGCCACAGCGTTCTCTAGAGATTCCCTGAGCAAAGAACTGGATAAAACAAGCATAAAAGGTAGCAAGGTTTGACATTTATTAACAGCAGGAAAAGAAGTATGTTCTGCAGAGTGTGGGACAATAAAGTAGGAAAAGAAGTACACTATGCAGGGTGAGAGTGGGGCACTGAAAGAGTTTACCATGGCCACAAGGTTAATGGCTACGACTTTTTGTATTCCCCAATCCCTAGGCTGATGTCAGATATAAGTCATCCTATCAAAACCCTGCTTGATTTTACACAAAAAGAATTGAAAACAGCACTTTCTGATTCGTCCCAGGTTGCAAGGCCTGAACACATGTGTCCTGAATCTCTGTGACTAACAGATTATGCCCATTTGTCCACCAGCTGGCCACACACTAACATCATGCCTTGTACCACAGCATGGTTCTGGAAAACACATGGTCCCGGAACAAACACAATGCCAGAGCATACATGATCCCGGCATCTCTGTCATGCTGAGCACATAACACTGGGCACTGAGAATCCCACTAAATCAGATTGTAGTCTCTGGTATGAGATATTGATAATTCTGGAGAAATGAGCTGCCTGTCTTCTGACTGAGCATCTCAAGACACCACGAGCCAAGACACATTCCTGCCAACTCCAAGATCTTGGAAAGCCAATGCCATCCAGCACACACAGAATTTTAGAAGTAGGGAAGATGGAAACAAAGATGGGTGGGAGCAGAGCAAGCCAGGGAAGTGAGGGAGGGAGCACTTAGCCCTCAGCCCAGGGAGGTCTGTACTCCTTCTATTTAGTGATAATTTTTCAAAGCCCAGAAAGCTTTGCTTTGTTCCCCCAAAAACCCAGATCCAATCTATCAAAGCCTGGGGCAGCCTTAAGGCTTGTTGCATTTCTAAGTCCCCCTTTCTCTTCCTTTTGCCTCCAAAAACAGCAGGCAGGGTAATAGTTTAAATGACAGGAAGACAGAAGACACTTCTCTTCATGATTTCTTTGCAACAGAGACCATGAAAATTGGAACCAGTGGACATAATGGAAGTATACAAGAAAGAATCATGAAAAGGGCACAGCTGTCATCCTTGCTCCAGTCAGATGGGGACCCCATCTTTCTATCTGGTGTTTCATCCTCAAGGATGCAATGCTCTTTACAGCATCAGAACTGGACTAGATGGGAGCACTGGGCCAGGGCTGTGGGAGGCAAGGAGGGAGCAGAGCAAGACCCAAAGACAGACTCTTCACCTCCAGGAAAACCAGAAAAATGTTCTCTAAAGAACAAGGAGTCCAAAATAAAGTTAGAGACAACACTGAATTCTGGCTTCAATGACCAAAGGAAAGCAATTTCACAATTTCATATCTTAAAAATTGAGTCCAATGAACTCTATATTATTTTTGGCTTAAAAAATTTTTAAGCTATTTTTTTTAACCCAAGTATCAGTCATGTTAGAAGAACAATGATAGGTGGGAAATAATTTGCGTGAAGTTCATTTCTTTTCAACACCTACAGGCTCTTTTTTGGAAGCCACTCACCAAGAGTGTACCACGGATGCCCTGATGGGAACTATGCCCCTGCCAGGGCTCCGGGAAGTGGGAAAGCCACAGGCTGCCTGCCAAAGTGCAGAGACCACTTGTGGGAGAAGTGGTGATAGAAACACGGCATGCCGCACTCCTATTCCTGCCTGCAGGCTCACAGGTCCCACCCTTGCCAGTGGCTGAGAAGCAGAGCTGTCACACAGCTGCAATCTTGATCCTCAGGAAGGACAGGGAAGGCAAAGATGGGGAAGGGGAGTTCAGAGCTGCTTATGGAGGGCACTTCTGGAATGAGCTGGGAGGAACAGAGAACACATAGACAGTAAGACTCAAAATCTGTAGAAAGATCCCATTTCCCATACCCACAAGTCCCTTTTTTATGTCTCTTTTCTCTTCTCTTATTTTTAGACAAAGATTTTGACATCCCTGTGACCAGAAATCCACTTACACTTGTACCACTCTGCCTGAAATCTCACCTATTGGGTTAGCTCAACACCCAGGCCCAGCCACCAGCCACAACTAGAGCATGGTTGTGATGTTCTCTGCCCAAGAAGGCAATGCTTCTTCCCTGGCCTGAGTACAATCAGCTCAGAGCTCAGCAAGCAGGAAGAAGGGTAAGGACAGAATGTAGGTGGGCTCTCCGTAGAGAGAGAATGTAGTGGGTCCCACTCCGTGAAACTCCAAGGTGGCCTCACCTGTTTCAGGAACAGCTGGTCTCTCTAGAGAGGGAGCCTGCACCCCCAAGCTCTTGTGCAGCCTCCTGTCCAGAAGGGGAATAATTCCAGGTAGAAGGCCAAGGATTCCCTCAGCACAGACCTGCTAGGCTTGGTTATGCAGGTTCTCTCTCCACCCTACCCCACCCAGGAGGCTTCCACTGATGGGAGATGACAGACAGGAGCTTAGGACAGATGTCCAAGGGCCTCTATCTGAAGCTCAACTGGATGCTGGGAAAATCTGCTTGGGAGACTTGGGGGAAGCATAAGTGAGTGTCAACAAGCCCAATGGGCAAGAATCCTGTGTGCTTATTTTTTCTGCTCTGCTCCCATTTCTCTAATCCTTCCGTCCTTCAACTCGAAATCCCTTCCCCATCAGCAACTGTTCCCAACCACCTAGTTTATGGGGCTTCCCTGACAGCCCATACCACAATCACTTGCAAACTACTGCTAACACCATGAGGTATTTTCTTTGATATATACAAATTGTTCTCAATTTATGTTTTGTATCAGCTTTTTGCAGTCCTTATAATACCATGAAAAAATTTTAGCATACAGTATACACAGAAAAGAATTTAAGATACATGTTTCCAGACAATGCTCACTTTTAAAATACGAAATCTGAAAATGTAGCTCATGAATTTACATGAAGTTCTTAAAACCCAGGCTCAACATGACACAGATGCATGTGTGGTTTGGGCACATCACTGTCTGCTCAGCACTCAATGATCCTAAGGCCCTACAGGGAAAAAATATGGGCCTCCTGAAGGGAAATGCTGGGACTTGAAGCAGCTGCAGAGAAGACAGGGAAAGGATACAAACTTTCATGTTCAAGAATACAGGACATGATTCAGATATAAATGCATAGTGAAGCATAAATGAATACCATATTCTCCTTTCATGGAAGGAATTTTAATCCTATCTGTCACAGTGGGGCACAAAGTCTTAAGATATTCAGATCAGTCAAAGATTCAGAGCTACAAAGAAAGCCCAAATCCCTGGGGATTAACTTGCTTCTGAAGATCAGAATCCAATAACACACTAAGCACATAGCACTGCTGAGCGTAAGTTCGTTTTCCTTCAACAATCACGAGAGCAGTTGAGGACCCTGAAGCACCTTTAGGGCACTATACTGAGTGTCTGTTGAGCACAGTGCTTCCATTCCAATGGCGGTATCTGTTTCAGGAAGCAATTGCTTGCTGGAGATAGATGTTGTATGGGTGCAAATGAGAGCAAGACACCAACCTAGGCATCCAACTGCTTGAGCTCTAGCAGAGGATATTGGTCATGAAAGCAAACATGGTTCCAGAAAGGGAGTGTACTACAGCCATCACATAGGAAGGTGAAATCGATCTGAAGTTATCTGGAGTGATCCCATGAGCTCTTTGGGTGGGTCTCATAGCTCTCACCATCCACAAGAAAGGAGACTAAGCTCCTGAAGATACTCCAGCAGAGGGCCCCCCAAATTACCTCGTGGGATAGGAGGTGCTGTACTTGATGAGAAAGAAATGAGTGCAGCTATAAAGACATGGATGTTTATTCAAAACAGATCCACCTCATCATCTGAGAAAGTAACTGTGCAGTGGCCTCAACACAGAGCTGCTGTGCAAGAGATCCAGGCGGAGCCCAGAAGCAATGCAGAAAGGCACAACCACACCCATAGGCCCACAACCCTCCTATTAATGAGACAGCAGAACAAGAAGTGTTAGAAATAACACAGCAAACACCCCAGTTGTTGCCCATCTGGACACAGGCATATATACACACACACACACACACGTGTAAATCCTCACACAAGCACCAGTGTAGATAACAAAGAGAAGTTCCTAGAGTTGAGACAAAACCGAAACTACTCTTCTTTTTATTTAGAAATCCCCACCAAAATGTGTAAGAGCAATATCTAATTGATATCTACTTTGCTAAGTCATAATGTATGAATTTTGGAAAAGTATACAAGTGTGGAGCTCACCTCTCCCACTTTTCCCCTAGGCTTCCACTTACCTCCCATGATGTTTTATTTTTTTGTGGAACACATACATAAAATGTACCACTCCCACCATGTTTAACTACAACTGTTAGTATAGTACTCACATTGCATTAGACTAATGTGTAATCTAAGTAACGTAGAGATATTTAAAGTACATGAGAGGATGTGTGTAAATTCTATATACAAACACTACAGTATTTTATATAAGGAACTCAGGCACTCTTGGATTTGGGGTGGTGAGAGGTACTGGAAACAATCTCAAATGGATACATAGACACAATCTTAGTCATTTTCCTATCCATGAGACACAATACCAACACCCACAACTTAAAGGAAGACGGGTTCACTTTGGCTCACATTTTCAGGCCCTATTGGGCTGGCTCTAAGAGAGAAATGCCATGATGGAGGGGGATGCAGGACAGCTATTCACGCCATGGTAGCCCAGAAGCATCAAGGGAAGAGAAGAGGTGAAACGAAGATACACTCTTCCAGGTCATGCTCCCAGTGACAGACTCTTCTGACCAGCCCCAACCTCCTGAGAGTACGCTTAGCTATGGGTCTCATCAACGAATGAAGGCAATGATGAGCATGTGCTCTCCACTATCCAATAAGTCATCTTCCAGACACACGAGGCTTTTAACAGTTACTTTAGAGATGTATAATATATGTTGTACACACATATGCACATCATTTCTAAGTTGACAGTTTAGTGACATTTACTTCATCTCCTCTTCAGAACTTATTCACCTTGAGACACAGGTGAGCACAGTGTGGCCTCTTTGCATGCAGGGCTCCCCAGAGAGCACCCCTCCAAGGCTGCACCTGGGCCACAGGCCCATTGTGAAGTCAGATGGCAGCGTGGTGGGTCGAGAGACACTGGGAGAGGGGCCACCACCCTCAGGCCAGGCCCTTCGCTGCTGCCAGCAAAGGAAAGCCCCTCACAGAAGCAAGGTGAGAACAGCATGCACGGGGAGCACCTTCGGGCACCCATGGAACTGGCTCAGCAGATTGTCCTCCTGGAGGCAGCAGCTGGAAAGAAACCCCAGAACACAGAACATGTGCTAAGCTCGCTTTTCCAGATTCTTCATGGAAGTGCTTGTGAAACTGAACACAACAATATGGACAAGGGAGACCAACATCCTTCATTCTTAGGCTCAGAAAATCCAAAAAGAAGTAAAAAGTAATCAGTGGTCTGTCAAGTAACAAGAACTACACAAAACTGGAGAGGATTCTAACAAAGCAACTTTTTGAACCGGACTTTGTGGCTACAGAAAGAAAAAGTCATTCAGCAAGTTAGGAAGAGGGCAGCGCAGGAGACAGAAAGCCTTCTTAAAGAATTAGAGAAGAATGCAAATCATTACACTGAAGTGAAATACAGAACATCTTCAAGGAAGCCCAGGCCCTCATGAAAGAGAAGATTGTGCCCTTTTACAGCAGAGAGGGTACATAACTGATGAAATTGAGGAAGGCCTCCAGGATGTCATTATGAGGTTGGCACATGTTAAAACTGAAGGAAAGTTTTCCTTGCCAAAAGCAAAGTATCACACTGTAACCAAAATCTGTGCCATGCAAGAGATTATCAAAGACTGAGTGAAAAAGCAGCCTTCCCTGCCACTTCCCAAGGATGTAAATCCTTCCATTGCCAAAATCAACTCTGTAATGTGTGAGGTGAACAAGACCAGAGATGTCCTAGCACTTCTGATGGAAGCAGACAGTAGTGAGCCTTGCAGGCACAAATCATGAGTGCTGTCAGGGCTGATCACTGATACGAATGCTCTAGATGTGTGTGGCATACAGAAATCAGATTGGCCTGTACTCTTTTCTGGTTAAAGAGTTTGAGGCATGGTGACATTAAATCTTCTCTGAATTTCTTATAAAATTCAGCAGTAAATTCATCAGGACCAGAGAGAAAAAAAAAAACAGTGGATAGATAACAGCAACTACAGAGGCTCTCTGAGATAGCCAACTTAGATTCCAAAAATAATACAGCGTGGGGAGTCACAAACAGAGGGACATGGACCCTACTGACCCAGGAATGAACTAAGCTGAGAGAAACCAATTAAAAATACAGTCCTAGTGCTACGACTGGAACAGCTAAAGTCTTGGTACCACCGCCTGAACTCACTGCTGCTGCCGCACCTGAATTGGCGCAGCCAGGATAGCCCACTGGTTTCAACTCACTGGAGATGCAAACGCTCTGAGAGTGGGAATCAGCAAACCGAATTGAGAGTAGAGCTGGCAGGGAACCCTGCATCAACCTGCAGTGAGTGAGGAGAATAAAAACCCTTCCATAGACAAAGAGGCTCCAACAGATGACATTCTGGGATTGGGAAGACTAGCCAAAACAAGGCACTGCAGTGACTTCAGTCAGATATTCCCTTCTCAAGTGGGATTGGTGGGGAGCACTTGGCCTGGGTGACGCCACGGACTGAGGCCCAAAAGGCTAGCCCTAACCAAGTCCCTACACCACACAGTGCACCCTAATGCAGTGAAGCCTTCAGTAGGTTGACCTGGAGGGACGGGCCCAACATAGACTGCCCGGGTCTATATCACCTAGTACACTGCGGTGGTCGGGAGCACCTAGTCAGCATGCTTTAGACAAACTGAAACCAACAAAGAAAGAAACTGGGCCTCCTATATACACCTGTATGGAAGGAACAAAAAAAAATATGAGAAGAGGAGGCAACAAGAAAGGGTCCTCAGTCCCCATTCCTAGAACACTGATCCAGGAAAGCTAAATGCAAAGGAGAATGATAACAGAAAACATGCAATATCAGGCATGGCACCAATAGACATAAAGCAATATCTTCTGGACCTCATACGAGTTCAAAAGTGAAGTATTTAACCAAGTAAAGCAAGATATAAATAGAATAATTAAAGAAATGCTAAGCACTTCCCAAGAAGAAACAGATGGTAGAATGGAAGAACAAAAAAAGGGGGAGAATTGTTTGATGGAGAAAACATAGAATACATGAAGCTGGTTCAAAGAGATTACCAGCAAATTAAAAACTCTATTGAAAGCTGACAATAACAGATTGAAAGAAACTAAGGATAGATTATCTGAACTGGAGGACAAGTTTGTAATGTGGGAACATGAAAGGAAAAACTTCTTAAAAATAACAAGGAAACAAGCAGTAACAATACAAAGGCTAGAAGATGACAAGAGGATCTATAACTTAAGAATAAAGAATGTGAATGAAGAAGCAGGGGTACAAACAAAGGAACTACAAAGGCTATTCACAGAAATAATTAAGGAGAACTTCCTAAACATAGGAAAAGGAAAAGATGCTCAGATATATGAAGCATACAGAACTCCAGCCACCTACAATCAAAACAGAACTACACCCAGGCATATAATAATCAAGATTCCAGAAATCTAATATAAGAACAGAATATTAAAAGCTGTCAGAGACAAGAAACAGATCACTTACAAGGGAAAACCCATCACAATTACAGCAGACTTCTCGACACACACTATTAAATCTAGGAGCATGGGGCGAAATAATCCAAGCCTTGAAAGACAATAACCTCCAGCTAAGATCGATATATCCTGCACAACTGTCCCTAGAAATTAATGGAGAAACAAGGTGCTTCCAAGATAAAAGAGGAACTGGGGGAATTTGCAACCACCAATCCAACTCTACAGAGAATACTACAGGACATTCTAAAGAGACAGCAAAGCTCAAGGATTTCAGGAACAGTGGCAGAGAGGCAAAGGAATAGAACAAAAAGTGAAATGAAGAAGACAAACAGACAACTAAACGGAAAAAGAGCACAACAGAAACGAGGCAGAGAAGGTTGGATATAATTTCTAATATAAATGGCCTAGATACACTAACTTAAGGGGAAAAAGAGAGAATTGTAGGCAGAGTGGATCAAGAGGTAGGGTCCACCAAGAGGCTCTTTATAGGAAATATAATTAACCTGAAGAAGGGTATATGGACTAAAATCAAATATAAGAAAATGGAACTCGATGCGATAGGGAACCAGAGAGCAATAGGGGTAACTGGACCAGTATTTATGGATAGGTTGAACAGACAGGCTTTAATAAGTGAAAAAATATAACTAGAAATCCAGTCCAGGAGCGAGAAAGTTCGGAAACACCTAGGTAAATAGCAGGTTGCCCCCGCAATATAAAACCATGATTGTTGGGGAGACCCAAAAATACACAGTTCATCCTGGGGGAGTGAAAGGGGAGGAATAGTCTTTAAAAAGACAGCAGAAGATATAGCTAATAGTGTATCAGGAATTAAAACCCTTATTACTCACACCACTCTGGTTGGATGGAACTTATATACTAGTTTGTATACAAGCACTGGATCTGAGGGCGTGGACAGCTGTCCCGAAGATATCAGGACATAGCACAGTGGTCATCTTTAATTTCCTGTTAACTCAATAAGGATCCCTGTAAGACTTACACTGTTGTATCATGACTGATCTTAGTTAAATCTGACTTGTTTGATTGCTGCTTATTGTTGACAGATTTCATTCAAAACAGGTTGCTGGTATCAAGTTGAGGAGTATAGACAACTATACTGAAAATGACAATGATTCACTATGATATCCATTCTGATTTGATTACTACCTGTTTTTGTAGCTCTACACTGTCTACAAAGTTGTATTTCTATTAATTCTGTTAGGCACTGATATATTCAATTACACTTTATCTGATGAGATAGCCAATTCTGTTGATAACAAGAAACAGCACAGTGACCATGATAGAACTCCTTATACAGCAGTTTTATATGTCTTTTTAGTTTTATGTATCTATAGGAATATGTTTAGTTCTGTCCTGATTTGTTCTGTTTCTCCCTCTAATATATAAAGAATAGAAATACATGTTAAGACTCATGCTTGTGTAAAACCTATAAACAGTTTATGAGAATTGATCTTATGACACATGATGAAATGAACAAATACTTTGAAGGAAAGAAAGGGGCACTGCAGTGCCCAGTGCTGATTCCGGAGTGTTATGATGTGAAATCCAGCAATATTCTTAATCTTTGTTCAGAAGTATTTTAATCTAATAAGTTTTGTTAGGTCTCAACATAAATGAAGATATGGATAAATGCATACATGTCTAAGTGTATAGGATTGATACCCGTATTACTTAGTTTTTGTTGGATAGTTGAACAGAACTGTTTGCAGTCTCCCTGGTTGAACTCCCATTTATATGTTCCACTTCTGTATCTTGAACAATTATTTGTGGGGGGACAATATGTATACATCAACTAGTGATTTATTACTGTTTATTTCTTTTCTTTGAAAGTATGTACTATTTCTGCCCATTTTCTGTTTTGTTTTGTCTTTCTTTAAATTAAAAAAAATTCATCAGGACCTGGGTTTTCCTTTGTTAGTAAGTTATTACTTGTAATGTCATTCACTGATAATTGGGTTATTCAGAATTCTTGTATCTTCTTGATGCAGTTTCGGTAATTCCTATGTTTCTAGGAATCCATCCATTTCATCTATGTTTTCCAGCCTATGCAAGTAAAGATCTTCAAAGTAGATATTGATGATCTTTTGAATTTCCACAGGATCTGTAGTGATTTCACCCTTTTTATTCCTCATTGAATGAATTTGAGTTTTTTTGTTCCTTTTCTTGGTAAGGTTGGCTAGGAGTCTATCAATTTTGTTTATTCTTTCAAAGAACCAACTCTTTGATTCATTAATTCTTTGCATTGCTTTTTTAGCCTCTATTGTGTTAATTTCTACTCTGATTTTCATAATTTCCTCCCTTCTATGAGCTCTGACTTGCTCTTATTTTTCTAAAAGTTTGGGGTACAACATTAGGTTTTTTATTTGTACTGGTTCACTACCATATATTTCCCTCTTAGGAATGCTTTCAATGCATCCCACAGCTTCTGCTATGCTGTATCCTTCATTTTCATTTGATTGTAATTATTGCTTAATTTCTTCTTTAATTTCATCTGTGATAATTGGTTGTTCAAAAGGGTGTTATTTAATGTCCATGTGTTTATTGAGTTTTTGTGGTTTCTTTTTGTCATTTATTTCCAATTTCATTGCACTATGGTCTGACAATATGCATGAAATAATTTCAATTCCTTTGCATTTACTTAAGCACGTTCTATGGGTTAGTATATGGTTTATTTTAGAGAAGACACCGTGTGCACCTGAGAAGAATGTGTATCCTGATGTTGTTTGGTGGAACACTCTGCAGACATCTAATTAAGTGTATTTGTTCACATGTGATTTAGTTCTATTATTTCTTGCTGACTTTTTGTCTAGTTCATCTATCTTTGTGACAATGGGTATTAAGCTCCCCGGTTACAACTGTGTTGCAGGACTTGTAGAGGAGCCTCCTTATTCTCAGGCTTTACCCAGAACTCGAAGCTTACCACATTCCCTAGTGCTACAGCAGAAAGAAAATGGTCACTTGATGGTCATACCTCCTGAATATCAGGTACTCTATGGTCAGGGACACATCACTGTCATCTTCCTGTGCTTGGGGAGTGGCTCAAGAGGAGGACTAGGAAAAGATGCACCCCCGTGGAACCATAGGTCCTGTGCTGTAGTGTGGGCCACACTGTGGAGTCATAGGTGAGAAGCTTGCTGATTTGGTTTAGCAAGTCTACAGAGAGAGAGTTGGGAACAGCAGTAACTCTCAGCCGACACTCACACCAGAAGGCAGTCATTCCCACAGAATGGCAGGAATGCCACAACCAACTGGCATAAGATGACCCTGCAGCTCCACACATCCACTGGGTCATTGAAATACTTTGTTAAAGAATAGTTTTGGGGTAGCATTCTGTACCATGAAGCTGCCCATGGTATAGTCTGCTCAGGAGCAAACCTCTGCCCCAACCCAAATCCACTGATCTTAATATTTTCTTGGGAATTCAATAAAATATCCTCAGCTTGGAAGTTTCCCTGGTCAATACACTGGCTATGGAAGAGTTCCACAGCACCTGCAGTCTGCATGAATAATCTCTAGGCCTCCTCCTCTCTTAGGCTACTGGTGGCCTTCCAGCAGTGTTGTCTCAGGTCCCCTCCATTTACACAGTCTAGCACAAGGTACAATTCATCCTGAGTTTCAGTGACCTTCAGTAACTGTATGATATTGGAGTGCTATCGAACCTCTACCTCAGATGTAATAGAAGGAGGTCTCAATTTCCCCTTTTCCAGCACTTTAATGACTAGCAGTGTCCCAGTGCCAAGATATTTGTCCAATAGGAATTGCGCAAAGCTACCCTAGCCAATAGTTCCCAGCACTCAATAGCTGTCTGAGAGACTCTGTCCACAGGAGCTGGTCACGAGACTTAGCCATGATACTATCTGATTATACTCAGCACTCAAATTAGGAATGGTGTAGCTGTCCATGAGTCCTGGATATGATGTTACCTTGCTACACTCACTACCTACACTGGTATCAGGACATGGAAAAACTCCAGAATCTCCCAAACACCAAACCAACCACTAAATTACTGTACAAATCTTGGGTCAGCAACAGAAGTCTCCTGATGAAAACATCACCCAGCTATGGCCTCATACAGCTAATCTTTGAGGTGACCTGTTGTCATTCAGGGTCCCAGTTATGGCTCTCAGAAGACAGAGAAGGTGTTTCTTCCTTACATCACTGCTTAGTGGCTACTGTTATTCCCAATACAGAAATAGAGAACAGCTTCCTGAGGCAAAGTATCTGGATACAACCTCCTGGCAGTGGACCTAAGGCAAAGTTACTCTCTCTGATCCCAGTCTGTCAGTGCAGGACAAGGCTCCGGGGTTCCACACTGTGGACACAGCCTCAGAGTGACCCACACAGGTCCCATGGATGCTCACCCTATGCTCTCCACCATGTTCCCAACTATGATCCTCATCTCTGTGTCTTGCTTTCTCTATTTTTCATGCCTACAGTGCCAGCCGAAACAGATGGTAGAGGAATTAGGCAGCAGAGAGTCGTAACTGTAGGGAACAGTAGCCTCTCTCTGAACTGCTATTAATTCTCGGAAAAGATTCTTTTTTCTGTTCCTGTAAAGAGCTACTCAAAAATCTGATCACCATCAGAACCTCCCTCAAGAGTGCCAGTAGCTACAGCTGGGTGTCTCTGATGAATCTGCTAACTGCTGCCCTAATAAAATATGGATGAGCCAAAAGGGGCTTGCTCTGTGGCTGTTATCTCAAAGCAACCCCGCAACTTGGGTTTCTGCACTTATGTTTGTGCAGGAGAGTCAACACTCTTGTGCCCACCCTAACAGAAAATCACTATCTCATGTGAGTCCATCTTTAAAGGTCACCATCACCTTTTAATGCCATATCTCATGCATGAGCTCATTTTCATGGCTTTCTAAATGTCCCACTTTGCATGCCAACTTGAAGATGTGTTTATTAAATAATGATCCTAAATTGTCAGCATATCACACATAAGTAGTTCCCTGGAGACAGGAGCATATCTCAAGTCCCTATTTTGCACTAAATTTTCTTAATACTCAGACTATAAGCCCACATCAAAGGCTTTCACCCCTCTAAATACCTGAGCTTAAAAGGATATGATTACAGCACAGTAAATGACCCACTAGATGTTCCTGCTAGAAAATAAGAGAAAATTCAGTACTTTTCCCCACATTCCAGCATTTGAACCTAATATATAAGCAACAATATAAGGTCATAATGGGTATGAGCTGTAACTGATTTGGGTCTGAAATGTAGGAACACATCTATAATAGAATACAACTGCCTTCTATCTCCACTTGAGGATTCCTCGATAAAACTCCTCTAGTCTCACTTCATATCAAGACATAATGTATAGCTCCCTCATTTTAATCGGCCATGGCTACACACAGAAAGCTCATTTCTGTGTGAGTAATTCAAACACAGTTAGCATTTGGAGTTCAGGGGCTAGACTGAAGTTAACCTTTGCAACACCTGCAGACTTTATTTAAAAAGATTAATGCCTTCAGGAAGATTACAGTGACGAATACTTAGTATTTAAGAAGGCAAACTGTTCAGGTTGCTCATTTACATTCAAACAGCACACACAAGTAAGGAATTCTTGGTTCTTCCTGCCTTTATTATACCTCTTCACAATGACTCCATCTTGGACAAAGCAATCAATTCAAGAGTAAGACTCTGGGGATGCTTTGATGCCTAAATATCTTAGGTGGACTTTGGTTACACCAGTATGTTCCTCGTTATGAAAAGCACAAACACCTCTCAGCTCCTTTCAAAAGCTCCTGTCTCCAAAGTGGCATGTTTTATGATCATTAAATTATTCAAATGAGATGCTAGTGGCTCTACCAGTCACTATGACCAGAAGGATATCACATAAAACCACAGATCTGGGCCATCTGCCAGAGCAGGCGAGGAGCCAGAGCTGCTGGCTACTCCCTGAGGGCTAGAATTCAGCGTGTGGCAGTAACTTGCTCTAGATATCACAGGCAGGCATAGACCTGGATGGAGTCAGGTCACCTGGCAGTCACAGCCAACCAGGGCAAAAAGCACTCACACTGTCCAAGTGATGTTCACCAACATGGTGAGGGTGTTTCAGGACAAGGTATCAATGGCCACCAAAGAGGGCCATCCCCCAGCAGACACGTAATGGCCAGCAAGTGTGACATTGTTTTGCTCCACGAAATTCAAGTGGCCTAGGTGAAAGGGCCTCCATAATCAACTCTCCATTAGAAAAAATAAAATAAGCCTCCCAGAAGCAAAGAGACTTTTAGAAGACAGAACACTATCAAGAGAGTTTTGAAGTTAGTCTCAACCCTTTATAGCTTTCTGTAATAGTTAACTGATTGTGTCAAATGCCTGATTCACTGGCTCAGCATAGTCCCGGGTGTGGAAGACACACCGTGGGGAAGATTGTTGTCAGAATGGCATAAAAGGGAAGAAGGAAGCTTGGCTTCTGCATCTTCAGAAAAGCTCCAGTCTTTGCCTTCACCTTGCCCGTGTTCTCCTGGCTTCCCACATGGATGCCTGGGCCTCCTGAAATGAACTCACATAGGACACTACATGGCACTTCAGGCCTTTGACTATATTCTTTGGATCCCAAGTGCACAAACAGACCTTTTTCTCGCTTCCACTCTGCAGGTGGCAATTCTAAGCCAATCTTGTAAATTCTTATATGTTTTCATATTGCATTAAATCTGCTTTTGTACTGATTTGCTTTCTGACTTGCCAAATTGTAACTTCTCCAGCGTAGGTTTTCTCATCTAGAGAAAGCTCATTCCTACAACTTCTCACAAGACGGTTGTAAAGGTAGATCATGACTTGTGTCCCCTGGAGAACCATTTATCCACATTGCCTTCCTCGCCTCTCCTTCTCCATTCAGTGTCATGCCAGGTGCCACCTTGTGCCACCTTCTCTTGATTCACAAGGTGTAAACTATACCGCCTCCTTTTTGACCTGTGCCCAGCTCTCAACTAACCAGCACGCCCTGGGGAAAGTCCTCCCCTAGAGCTGGAATAGCACATTCACTCTCCATTTTCTTACTCACCATCTCTTTCTGGCCCTGCCATCCTGACTCACAAAGTCACCTTGGAGGGGAGGACGATGACAGGCAAACCCAAAGTCACTTTGTAAATGACTGCCCTGGTCTGCCAAGATGTGGGTAACCAGTCTAATATTCAGAGTGAAGACCTGTAGAAAACCAAAGGGTCAAATTCTGAGGCTGGCCAACCCCGGCAGGTGATCCTGAGCAAGGCAACCTGGCTGTGCCTCAGTCTATGCCTGTGTAAGATGGGGAAATCACACTTGAAGAAACTTTGTAAAGTACAACACAAAATCATGAATGTGTACAAAACCAGTGCAAATTTAAAAACCTAACATTGTACTCCATGCTTCTAGAAAAAGTAGAGCAATTTAAAGCTCATAGAAGGGAGAAAATTATAAAGATCTGAGCCGAAATTAACACAATGGAGACTAAGAAAGCAATACAAAGAACTAATGAATCAAAGGGTTGTTTCTTTGAAAGAATAAACAAAATCCTCTAAAGGTTATAACTGCACATATGTTTAAGTGTGTAAGATAGATAACCATATTACTGAGTTTTTTTGGATCACTGAACGAAACTGTTTGCACTCTCTCTGTTTGAAAGTCCACTTTATATGCTTCAATTTTGTAACTTGAACAACTATTTCTAAGATGAGAATATGTAATCTATTAACTAGTGATTTCTTACTGTTTATTTTTTAAATTTTGTATTACTTGTACCCTTTTTCTGTTTTTTTCTTTTTCTCCTTAAATTAAAAAAAAAAAGAACAAACAAAATCATTGCAATCCTAGTCAACCTTATCAAGGAAAGAAAAAACTCAGATTCATTCAATGAGGAATGAAAAGGGTGAGATACTAAAGACCCCATAGAAATTTAGAAGATCATCAATATCTACTTTGAAAATTTGTACTCGCATAGGCTGGAAAACATGGAAGAAAGGGACAGATTCCCAGAAACAAGAATTACCAAAGCTGCATCAAGAAGATATAAGAATTCTGAGTAGCTCAGTATCAGTTAATGACATTAAAAATGTAATTAAAAACTTACTAACAAAGAAAAGCCAAGGTCCTGATGGATTCACTGCTGATTTTTTTTTCTGGTACCGGGGATTGAACTCACAACCGTGCACTTGCAAGGCAGATGCTTATGCCGCTGAGCTAAATCCCCAGCCTCTCACTGCTGAATTCTACAAGAAATTCAGAGCTAACACCAATAATCTGCAAACTCTTTAATGAAATTGAAGGGAAGCAATTCTCCCTAATTCATTCCTGGAAGCAAATATTATCTTGATACTTAAACCAGAGAAAGACCCAACCAGAAAAGAGAACTATCGGCCAATCTCCCTGATGAACATAAACGCAAAAATGCTCAGTAAAATACTAGCAAACAGAATGCAGAAAATCATCAAGAAGATTATATACCATGACCAAGCAGGATTCATCCGAAAGATGCAGGGATGGTTAAAAATATGCAAGTCAATAAGTGTAATACGTCATATCAACAGGGCCAAAGACAAAATCCACATGATCATCTCAATAGACACAGAAAAAGCTTTTGATAAAATCCAGCTCTCATTCATGATAAAAACCCTGCAGAAAATCAGAATAGATGGTCTCTATGTCAATCTGATAAAAGCCATCTATGACAAACCAACAGCCAAAATCATTCTAAATGAACAAAAACTGAAAGCTTTCACTTGTAAAATCAGGAATAAGACAAGTTCGTCCACTATTACCACTTCTATTCAATATAGTTCTGGAAATGTTAGCCAGAGCAATTAGACAAGAGAGAAAATAGGAATAAGAATAAGAAAGGAAGAAGTGAAATTATCATTATTTGCAGATACCATGATACTCTACATACCCCAAAAAACTCCACCAAAAGACTACTAGAGCTAATGAGCAAATTGAGCAACATAGCTGGACACAAAGTCAACACTCAAAAGTCAATAGCATTCCTGTATGCAAACAACGAACTCACTAAGAGAGAAATTAGGAAAACAACACCTTTTACAATAGCATTCAAAAAATGAAATATTTAAGAATCAGTCTAACAATGGATGTAAAAGATCTATATATTGAATATTACAGTGCTCTGAAAAAAGGAGATCAAAGACTACATCAGAAAATGGAAAATCATTGCTCATGGACAGGAAGAACAAATATTTTGAAAATGGCTATTAGTATACCTCACAGATCTAGAGAAAGCATTCCTATAATTTGTTTGGAAACAGAAGAGACCTAGAATAGCAAAGGCAATCCTGGGCAACAAAGGCAAGGCAGGAGCAATCACAATCCGTGACTTGAAATTATACTAACAAAGCTACTGTGATAAATCAGCATGATACTGGAAAAAAAAAACCCCAGACCTGAGGACCAGTGAAATAGATTAGACTATGCCAATACAGCTATGAAGACATTCACCCACTTTATCTTTGACAAAGGTGCCAAACATGTTCACTGGAAGAAAGATAGCCTCTTCAATAAATGGTGCTAGAAAACTGATTTTTCAGTTAAAATGGATGAAAGATCTAAATATTAAAACAGAAAGACTAAATCTACTGGTAGATAAAGGTAGGTAAAATACTGAAGACATAGGAATAAGCAAAGAGTTCATGAACAAAACCCAAACTACACAGGAAGTACTTCAAAGAATCAACAGCTAGGATCTCATCTTATTAAAACATTTTTGCACAGCAAAAGAAATCTCCAACAGAGTAAAAAGAAAACACATCGGTTGGGAAAAAAATTTAGCCACCTGCCCCTCAGACA
The DNA here is from genome assembly GCF_034190915.1 of Cavia porcellus. NCBI lineage: Eukaryota > Metazoa > Chordata > Mammalia > Rodentia > Caviidae > Cavia > Cavia porcellus. Next base: position 32,115,946 of record NW_026947496.1, on the reverse strand, counting down.
AAGACAAATTTAGCACCTGCCCCTTCTATCTAGAACATACAAGGAATTGAAAAAAATATCAGTCCCCATCCCAGATTCAAAGACCCAATCCAAAAGGGGGCTTCAGAAATGAATACACACTTCTCAGGTGACGAAATACAAATGTCAAATAAATATATGGAAAAATGTTCAGCATGATTGGTTATTCACGAAATGCAAATTTAAAACAACACTGAGATTCCATCTCACTTCAATAAAAATGGCTATCATCAAAAAATCAACCAAAAACAAATACTGTCAGAGGTATGGGGAAAGAGGAACCCTTCTCCACTGTTGGTGGGAGTGTAGACTGGTACAACCACTATGGAATCAGTGCGGATATTTCTCAAGAATCTAGGATTAGAGGTCCCATTCAACCATGCTGTTCCCCTTCTGAGCATTTTTCCAGAAGAACTGAGAACATCATACCACAGTAATTTATGTACATACTTATTTATAGCAGCACAATTTATAATAGCTAAATGTTAGAAACAACCCAAATGCCCATCAATCACAGAACAGATTTAAAAAATGTGGTATTTTACACAATGAAGTATTACTCAGCTACAAAGAAAGATAAACTTGAGGCTTTCATAGGTAGATAGATACAACTTGAAATCATACTCATAAGTGAAATATATCAGACTCACATGTATAAACATCATATTGTCTCTCTAGTGCAAAAAAACAAAAAAGTAAAAGCTCCAAAATGTAAAGCAGATACTGTGGAAGTGAAAGTGGAAGAAATTGGTCAAAAGGAAAGAACAAACAGGATGAGGGAAAGCAGAAAAGAAAAAAGGAAAAGATTGAATACAGATAGATAAATAGACAGACAGATACAAACTAGATAATTATACTACTAATCTGTGTTAGCTCACCAAAAAGAACAGTTTGAGCTTCATTCTTTGATCAATTTTTATGCCTATGTCTTGTAATCCGAGCAAATACTTTATTTTTTTTAATTTTATTTAAAAGGAAAAAGAGAAAAACACAAAACAAAACAAAGTGGTGTAAGGGCACACGTAATACAGAACTACAAAAAAAAAAAAAACAGTAAGAAATCACCAGTTAATAGATCACACACTATCATGCCAGAAACAGTTGCTCAAATCACAGCATCAAAGAATACAAAGTGGACATTCAAACAATGCAAACAGTTGTGTTCAATGATCCAACCTAAAACATTAATATGGTCAGCTATTTAACACCCCTAAACACACTTGCTGTTGTATCCTTTAAAGCTCTTTTTTTCCCCTTTTTTACAACAAAACTTACACATTTTGGGTTTTATTACTCCTTAGTTCTTATTACTTTTTGGGGGGGGAGAGAACAAAGTCAAATATGGCAAAACAAAGCTGTCATTCAAAAGCAAGGATAGACATAGCACATGATGTAAAACAGAGTACAAGGTTATCAACAATGGTTATCAACGATGTCTCCTGTTTCCTTAAAAAGAATTGTCTATCTCATTAGATATTATAAAGTTGAACAAAACAGTAGAGAACAAGACCAATAAAACTTAGGCATTGTAAACATTACAGGACTTCCAAAGGACTTCCCCCACTTCTTTCCAAAGGAAACAATAGTCAAACCAGAATGGGCATCTTAGTGAATCTTATTGCCTTCAAAGTACTTGCCTATACCCTCAAACTTGATACTATCATACAGAATGGAACAGAGTCTAATCAGTCAAAACAAGATCGTGAGAGTATTACAGGACTTCAAAACAAGTTAATAGGAAACCAAAAAAAGTTACTATTATATATCCTGCTAATTTTTTTAGTTTTTTCCCCTTAATTAAAACAAACATAAGAAATAACTAAATAATTTTTTTAAAGAATAAGGGAGAGATTGAGATAAAACAGGACATAACAATATAACAACACAGGTCAAAGCATGACTATTTCAGCAACCTAGTGTTTCACCACCAAATAACCCGACTTAATAGTAGTTACCATAGTGTCTTTTTCCTTAAAATATTTGAATAAAAATTCATATACTATAGCTTAAAATATTTCCATATCGAGAAGCCCAGAATAAAGCCTTTCCAATTAATAAGTGAAAACCTTATAAGGCTTCAAGGCCACATAATGGGGAATCATGATTACCACATATTTTTATATATTTGAATCATTACTTACATTAGGGAAACTATTCGGTATTCACACATGCGAGATTGATTTATTTCACTTATGAGTATGGTCTCAAGCTGCGCCCATTTATTGATAAATATCTCAATGTGATCCTTCTTTATAGCTGAATAATACTCCATTGTATAGAAATACCACAACTTTTTTATCCATACCTCAGTTGATGGACACTTGGGTTGTTTCCAAGATCTGGCGATTACAAATTGTGCTGCTATAAACATAGGTGCACATATATCACTGTGGTATGATGCTTTCAGTTCTTCTGGGAATATGCCTAGAAGTGGAATAGCTGGAATAAATGGGATTTCCAATCCCAACTTTTTGAGAAATCTCCAGACAGACCTCCACAAAGGCTGTACCAGTCTACACTCCCACCAACAGTGCAGGAGAGTTCCTTTTTCCCCACAGCCTCTCCAGCATTTGTTGTTGTTGGTTTTCTTGATCCTGGCCATTCTTTCAGGAGTGAGATGGTATCTCAGTGTGGTTTTAATTTGCATTTCTCTAATGACCAATGATGATGAACATTTTTTCATGTATTTATTTGCCATTTGCATTTCTTTATCTGAGAAGTGCGTATTCATCTCAGATGCCCATTTTTGGATTGGATCTTTGAATTTTGGAGGTCTGAGTTTTTTTAATTCTTTGTATGTTTTAGACAAGAGTCCCTTGTCTGAGACAGAGTTCACTAAAATCTTTTCCCAGTTTGTGGGTTTTCTTTTCACTATGCTGGAGATTTCTTTTGACATGCAGAAACTTTTTAATAAGAAGTGGTCCCAGTTATTGATTCTGGGAAGTATTTCCTGTGCGGTTTGAGTCCTGTTCATGAATTCTCTACCTACTCCTATGTCTTCAAGGTTTCTACCCAATTTGTCTTCCCTTAGATTTAGTGTTTCTGTTTTAATATTCAGATCTTTGACCCATTTAGATTTTAATTTAGTACATGGTGATAGACATGGGTCTAGCTTTAGTTTTCGGCAAATGGAGAGCCAGTTTTTCCAGCACCATTTATTAAAGAGACTGTCGTTCTTCCAGTGAACCTGCTTGGCTCCTTTATCAAAGATAAGGTGGTTGAGTGTGTTTGTAGTTGTAGTTGTATCTTCTAATCTATTCCATTGATCTTCGGCTCTGTTTTGATTTTACTACTGTTGCTTTGTAGTATAACTTCAAGTCAGGGATTGTGATGCCTCCTGCTTTGTCTTTGCTGCTTAGAATTGCCTTTGCTATTCTAGGTCTCTTCTGGTTCCAGATGAAATTTAGGAGTGATTTCTCTAGATCTATAAGGTATGTTGACGGAATTTCTATTGGGATTGCATTGAATCTGTACAACAGTTTTGGGAGAATGGCCATCTTCACAATGTTTGTTCTTCCTATCCATGAGCAAGGGATGTCTTTCCATTTTCTGAGATCATCCTCAATTTCTTTTTGCAGTGTATTATAATTTTCACTGTATAAGTCTTTCACTTCTTTCGTAACAGTAATTCCTAAATATTTCATTTTTTCGAGCAAATACTTTAAAGATAACAATATGCAATATATTAACCATTGCTAATCTTCTATTATTTTGTTTTAAAATTTTGTACAATCATTTTTATTCTTTTCTCATTTTAAAATTTAAAAAGTTCAAAACAAATTGTGAGCAGTCTTTCCTTTCCATTGTTAGAAACCCTCTATTTGTGCCCCTGACCAGAACCACTTTGAAATCCTCCTATTCCTTGGGTATCTTTAAGGAAAATAGTGGCATTTCACCTATTCACATACTCAGAGTTAATTTTCTCTTCCCGTCTCTTCATTTAGTTTTTCGGTCTTTGAGCTATTATTTCTCTTCAGCAATATCTATAGGCCTATTTCTTTTTCTTTTTTAATGGCCTTTAATAGCCAAAATAGAGAGGCCTGCTTTTCTCTAGAGTGACTTTAAAACATAAGTTGGCTCTCATTCAGAAAATCAACCTTCCTCTGTGAACGGCTTATTTTGAAATAAATGAGGCAATCTTGGGTAATAAATTGGCTTTAATTCACTTACTACACTGAAGGAAGAGGAAAATTAGATGGGTAAGTCACTGCAGCAGTCTCTGAGGAATCTAAATGAGGAATATACCGACCTGCGGAAACATCTCCAGACTTCCGAAAAGAGAAGCAAGTCACTGCTGTGAACCAGAGGCCACAGTGTGCAGCCCACAAGGCCCATAATACGGAGACTGGGTGGGTGTCTGGAAATTAATAGCAGGGTTTTTTGTGTGCACTTACAAAGAGAAGGAGCCTATGTGAGTTACTGAAAATGAAACATGAACTAACTCTATCCTATCCAAACAGGAAATTAGCAAAGGAGAAAGATAAGAATGTTTCTTGAGAATATCATTACATAATAGGCATGATAATTCAGAATAAAGGTGCAAGTCATAAACATCCAGACTTTCCCAAAAGAATGTGTGATCAGTGGCCCCAGCTCTCCCAGTGTGCCAGCAAAACCTGGAGGCCTGGCCAGGTGGGACAGTAAACAGACTCATACCTAGCAAAAACAGTGCCCAACCAAAGGGCTCTAAATCCCGAGAGTTTGTCCTCAGGGCTCTTGCCTTTGCCCATCTCCTGCACCATAATGGATGACACTATCAGAACCTAGAAATACTCCAGAAGGGATCAGACTTATATACAACTGTGCTATATCATGGCAGACCAGAAACCATGCAATCCAAGAGTAAGAAGAGAACACAGAGGATATAACCTGTCTTCAAGAGGAACATTAGAACCCAGAGGCTCATGGTCATGGGAAGGATGTGACACAGAGGCAAGAGTGTGGCTAAGGGCCCCAAAGATGGAAGGCAGAGCAGAGACAGAGCCTCCCGCAGGGGCCCTACAGATGTCAGTGGTGCACCTAGTATTGGGGACCTGACCAAGATCCCCAATCTCCCAAATGTGTGTATGGCAAAAGCTTAAACAAATGAGACAAGTAGTATGATTTGGGAGCTCCACGAGGATCAAAAGCCTCTAGCAGAGCTCGAGACACTGGGGCTGAGACAAACTTCTTTGGGCAGCCCATATTTATTAGGCTTTCATACAACGAGAGGAGATACTGAGCAACACTAGGAAAGCACAGGAACTGAGCAGGACCTTGGGAGTCACTTTAAAAACTTCTCCAAGCAGTAAATTATGCCAATTTAGAACTGTCTTATCTCCATGATGACATTTATGGTGGTAGGAAGACAGCAGGAGTGAGGTGCCTACAGCTGTAGTCTCTATCTACTTAATGGGGTTGGAATCAGGTGTCCTCGGCTGTGGCCTTATCCTGCCCTTTGAGGCATCTCTGGCATCAAGGACCACTACAGGTCTCAGCCAGGACCAGTGATTCATAGAAGTGCACTTACTCTGAATCAGCTCCCGTCACCAGGCAAGGGACCTAGGACAGACTCACAGATAAACATAGCCAATTAGTTAATTTTAAATCCTGCTCAGCGCTTTATAGTGTTCTCCAACAACCCAGTCTCTAGCTTCTTCCTCCACACCAGCGTCTACAAGGACACATGTCAGAGACACAGGGACACAGCACAGGCCACGGCACAAGGGAACCTCCAGATACTCTCAGCCATCTCGACAGAACCACTAGCTCAGGAAATTTTGAGAACACATGTGTGCAAAAGAAAATGCACACAAATGCATACATATGTGTACATGTGTATGTGTATATATTGGTCAGACTGTAAAATGAGCTCTTACTTCGGGTCAAATACCAATGTCCAGTTGGACTTACATGATGACCTCCATCCTGCCCAGACCCAGACTCTGCCCACAAGTGCTAACTACCACAGGTGCTAACTACCACAGATGCTCCCAAATCCAGCTCCACTGAGAAATGTGATGAGTGATGCTAAGAAAGAGGTGGCAAGGGAACCTACGGCCTGCGGTCACCCCAAGGGAGAATGGATGTGTCATTCCAGCAAGAGACCAAGATAGTGCTGCATTCCATGGGCAGGAGCTGTCCAGGACCTGCAGCAGGACAAAATGATATACATCTGGTACATCCATTCCACACCAGCTGTGGGAAGCATATCAGGGCTCTCAGCTTTCCTTTACCTACATATTTGTTTTTTTATTAATTTATAGTGGTAGTATCTCAGCTTATACAGTTCAGGATATCTATTTTAATATGTCACACTGCAATGAAACCATAGATTGTCAATAATTTGCTCTGTGAGTGTTCCACAAGACAAGCAAATGTTACCAATAAATTGTAAGTTGATAATGAGTGCTGTCTTTCAATACAAGTAGCACACGATGCTGAATGTCACATAATCACAACTGAGCTGATGGTTCCTCTTTCTCTCTCTCTTTCTCTCTCCTTCCCTCCCCGTCTTTTCTCCTCTCCTCTCCTCTCCTCTCCTCTCCTCTCTTCTCCTCTTTCTCTCTCTCCTTCTCTCTCTGAAGGATTGTGGGTGATTGTCTCACAACAGCAAGATGCTATGGAGAAGGAATCCCTCACTCATATGCAATTAGGGAGATGTGTAAAATGTGGGAAACCACAAAGTGTAGAAAACAAGGCCATAGCAATGCAAGCAACAAATCTCTTTAATGACAATATAATGTCACATTTCCACAAAATCCTTAACAGGAGGCAAAAGCAAATGTCATAGGCTAAGTCCCTTGTTAAAGCTGCACAACAAGAAAAAGTTACCACTGAGCCAATAGACAGCCATGGCTCACTTAGTGAGAGTCGTCCCATACTATAACCCTTCGCTCTTGACCCCCTCACACCAACCACGAAGGTATTGCAAAGGCAAGTACAGATTAATTCATTTATTTTTCTTTATATTTTGTACTGTGTTTATTATTTTCTATTGTATTACAGTATTGTAATCATCTTTATATTAGTATTTTGGGGCTGTGGAATGAATCATCCAAGTTTCCATCACTATTTCTTTTTTTTTTAATTTTAAAAAAGGGTAAAACTAAGCATAAAAAAAAACAGAACAAAGCAGATCAGAAGCAAAACAACATAAGTGACACAGATTTCAAAACAAGACAATAGGAGATCTCAGTGGCTACCACAATGTCTCTTGTTTTCTTCTAAATAGTTGTCAATATCTTCACACACAATGAATTCATACAAAATAAAATAGTATAAAACTGATCAGAACAGAGTAAATGCAGGCATTATAGGCCTTCAAAACCAGACAATACGAAAATTAACAATAGGCTGGGGATTTAGCTCAGTGGCATAAGCACCTGCCAGTCAAGTGCAAGGTCATGAGTTCAATCCCCAGTGTCGGAAAAAAAAAAAAAAAAAAAAGAAAGAAAGAAAAGAAAATTAACAATGGCTGCCATAATGTCTCTTGTTCTCTTCAAAATAGCTGTCCATACCTTTATGTATGTTGAAATTAAACAATACAAAAACAGACTAAAACCACTCTAAACAAAGAATAGAAGCATTACTGGATTTTACAGCATGATGATACAGAATCAGCAATGGATACCATAATGTCTCTTTTTCTTCAAAGTAGCTGTTCCTTTCATTACACAGAGTGTAATCAATTCTCATAAACTGTTTAGGAGAAGTTCTAGGCATGTATAAGCCTCTAAATGTATACCTATCCTTTCTGCACTAGAAGAAAAAACAAAACAAAACAAAAAAATTAAAACAGATTACTAGAAAAATAAGAAACAAAAAAAGACAAATAAATAACAATAGCAAAGAGCCCAAAACAATGATGATATAGCTTTCAAAACACAGTGGTAGGAACAGAACTAAGGTTGATGTTTTACATATTGATCTTCAACAGTTCCCAGATCATCAGACACAGACAAGCAAAACTGTTCCAATCCTATGAATATTAACTGCTTTTTTCTACAAACTTATAGAAATTGCACCACAATCATCTTAGCTATCCTAAGTGTATTTATACAAACTTCTAGATTTTTTTCTTTTCCCTTTTTCTTTTTCCTCATTTCCCCTGAGATATTATGTTTCCCGCTTTGAGCAGATTCTACCCTTTCACTGTACTTACTTAGGATTTTGTATCTTATGTACTCTTACCATTTCTTACACTTACCATTTCTTACCATTTCTTACAGGGAGACAATACAATATTTACTCATGTGAGTTTGATTTATTTCACTTATGAATATGGTATCAAATTGCATCCACTTATAAATATCTCCATGTGATCATTCTTTATAGCTGAGTAGTACTCCATTGTATAAAAATACCACATCTTTTTTATTCATTCCTCAGTTGATGGGCATTTAGGTTGTTTCCAAGATCTGGTTATTACAAATTGTGCTGCTTTAAACATGGGTGCACATATGTGACTATAATATGATGCTTTCAGTTCTTCCGGGAATATGCCCAGAAGTGGAATAGCTGAATCAAATGGGACTTCCAATCCCAGCTTTTTGAGGAACTTCTAGACTGACCTCCACAGCAGTTACACCAGTCTACATTCCCACCAACAGTGCAGAAGAGTTCCCTTTTCCCCACAGCCTCTCCAGCATTTGTTGTTGGTAGTTTTCTTTATCCTGGTCATTCTTTCTGGAGTGAGATAGAATCTCAGTGTAGTTTTAATTTGCATTTCTCTAATGACCAATGATGCTGAACATTTTTTCATGTATTTATTTACCATTTGTATTTCTTCATCTGAGAACTGTGTATTCATCTCAGATGCCCATTTTTGGATTGGGTCTTTGAATTTCGGAGATCTGATTATTTTTTTAATTCTTTATATGTTCTAGACAGAAGTCCTTTGTGTGAGGGACAATTGACTAAGATTTTTTCAAAATTCACGAATTTACTTTTCATTCTGTTGGAGGTTTCTTTTGACATGCAAAAACTTTTTAATAAGATGAGATCCCAGTTATTGATTCTGGGAAGTATTTCCCATATGGTTTGATTTTTGTTCATGAATTCTCTACGTACCCCTACGTCTTCAAGATTTCTACTTACTTTGTCTTCCAGCAGATTTAGTGTTTCTGTTTTAATATTTAGATCTACGATCCATTTTGACTTTAGCTTAGTACTCCATCACTATTTCTTACAGGGAAATTTGCTTTGATATACAAATTTGCTTTGGATTACAAAATTGTTTCCGGAGCATATTATGCTCCCAAACTGAGTTTTGACTGTATTGTTAAACTGACTTTGTATTTGAGTATATGTTACCTATAAGAAGTATTTCACAAAATTAATCATGCATAAAATATTGAGTTACAGATTAAGATACATTCCTAGACTCTAATAATCCTATACAAAAAAGATTGGAGCTGGGTATCTTGCTCAGTAGTAGAGGGCCTTAGCATGCACAAGGTTCCAGGTTTAATCATCTGCACCACAAAAAAAAAAAAGTTTCTTTATACTTGTTCTCCTTTTGGCACACATTTAGGGGGAAAATAAACCTTATTTAAAAAATGAACCACTGTAACATCAGTAACTTCCTGAGCACAATGAATGAACAAGGTCAGTTTATTCTCTTTAGATCTTTCATCAGGAAAGACAAAAAGAAGTCACCAAGAAGCCCACAGGAAAAACCATAGACTTCTGTTTCACAATGGCTCTTTGACTTGATGTGACCATTCTTCCAAAGCACATTCATTGTGTCCCTTTCCCAGATAAGCAATAATTCTTTTTCAAGAATCAAATGCCACTTCAAGTGTAGGGAAAACAGGTGTTTGTGTCAAAGTCTTTATTGAAGCTGTGTTTCCAAGAATGGTACCACCTACAGACGACACAAAAAATTGGATTAAAGAGTGTCCTTTGCATGTGATGCCACTACTTGATAAAAGATCTTCAAAATTTGACTCACATGGTTTTGGTTCCATATTAACTACTGCTATACAGTAAAACATCCTGAATTGTGAATGCTTCCCAGTTTGGTTCCTGCTGTCCTTGTCTTAGTTTCTAGATCTTCGTGTTTTCAATTGTTCTACTAACACATGGTGGGCAGCCTAGTAAGGAGGGCAAGCTGAGAATGGTGAGCATGCGTTGGGATGGCAGTTGGCACTGGATGTCCTTTCTTCGGCAGAGTGTTAGTCCAGAAGATCTCTAAAATCTTCTCCAACTTGGATATCTCATGATCTCCTAGTCCTAAGAGATACGCACATCTCCTGATGAACCCCTGGCCGCTATCCTTTCACCCAGAGCCCACTACATCACGGCCCTCACTCCTGCTGACAGGTGGGAAAGCTCTGCCTTCCGTGACGCTGGGAGGGGCGAGAAGAGGGGCGCTGTGGGGAGGGAACGCCAGCTAGGCTGTGGCATCTTTTAAAGACCGAGTTTTTTCCCACAACTTAACAGTTGGAAGTCTCTGATCAGCTTGGTGTTAAATCCACCAATTTTGAGATTATGCTTGTGGGCATATTTTCAATTATGCAGTTTATCTTGTGAGAGGGTCAGCCAGGATTAAAACCCTTCCCAACCTTTAAAAGAACTCCAAGTGGCAGGAGCAAGGACATCTGGACAGACAGGGTACATACAGATGGAGTGGAAGCCCGCAGATGCCAGGGACACCACACTGCTCTGCACCCCTCAGAGTAGGTGCACTGTAGGTAGGTTTCTGGAAGGATTGCTCTGTCAGGCTGTCATGACACAGGTAACAAGTTCATTTAACTTTGCTTCTTGGATGACCCCCCCACTCTGGTCTTGAGGGTTCAAAGCTGTTTTCTTATCATGCACAGGGCTGGGTACTCTGGGTGCCACTGAGTGCCCAGTATAACACAGAGACCTGGCACCCACAACCAGCAATCTAAGTTTTCACACCTGGCCACACCCAGCAGCAAGGGCGGGGGACAGATGACATGCAGACATTCAGCTCTTTCTCTGTACATACATTTTTCTGTATGTTTAAATGAAATAGGACAAGAAATCACATTGTAAACTATAAAATATCATAGGAGTGCAAAGTTTTGCTAATGCTGCTTTCTGAGATTGATGGCCAGGTCCTATCCCAACAGCTCATGGATGGAACAGTGTTACAGGGACATAATGACAGTCCCTTTACTGCCCACTCCTGCCTTCCCCCGAAGTGATAGGCTTTGATGAAATACACAAATACGCTTTGGGGAAAACTCAGAAGGCAAGGGATCTGAAAACACCTAAAGCTGTTTTGATGGTGTCATGATTAGATGTTCTTTTATGTGCACTAAACACCAAGCACCCACTAAGTGCCAGACACTGTCTACATGCCTAACACAAGTCGCATGGGCCTTGCCAAAACCTTATGAGGTGGGGACTACAAAGTAAGATTGCTGAGGACTCCCTGGGATAAGTGATTTCCCAGAATCACACAGCTGGCTAGCACTGAAACCTAGACAAAACCCCAAGAAGAAGGACTGCCCCCTGCTCAAACCTATCCTGCACACAGCGGGGCGAGACAAACTTCTCAGACACAGGGCCAGACTGCCACGGAGCCGTCACTGTAGCCTGTGCTCTTTGGGCCTCTACTCAGGTGCAGCCCTTGAAAGTGTGACTGCTCGATGATGCTGGCTGATTATCCCCAGGAAATGGCTAAGAGCTCTCAGAGAAACTCGACAAGGAGGTTAACACCCAATCACAATAGCCATGCCACAATCTATAATAGCTAAATCTTGGAAACAGCCCATCAACAGATGAATGAACAAAGAAAATGTGGTATTATATACAATGGAGTGCTACTCTGCCACAAAGAACGATAAACTTAAGTCATTTATAGGTAAATGGATGTAGTTCAACACCGTAAGTTTGTATGAAATAAACCAGACACACAGTTTAAATATCACACTGTTTCTCTGGTGTGAGAAACCCAAAGGGTAAATAAGGAGCAAAATGGAGGACAGATACGGGAAGTAGGACAGATACGGGAAGCAGAAAGCATGCTCAAATGGGCAGGGGAACAAGGGCAGAGAGGTGAGGGTGAAGGGAAGAAAGGGAAAAGGATTTTAAAAAAGACAATGGAAGGAAAAATAGAAACAAAGCTTTTGTAAATGGGGAAGGGAAAAGGATTGAAGGAGAGAAAGGGAATGGGGGGAAAAGACGAATTAAGACAAATTATGTACAGGTACAAATTCCCTATGGTGGTCATTATGTATGGCAAATAAGTACTACTACTAAAAAACAAAACAGAAACAAAAAACCCACCATGCTCCATAAAGTTTTCTAACAGAAAAGTTGCCATGTGAGGAAGTCACTTTGGTTTCAGGCAGTCAGTGAGTGGCATCAGATGTAATTCAACCGCCACACAGAATCAATTGGTTATGTAGAAGAAAGGAAGCTTCTGGAGAAAGTGACTGGATCAAGTCAGAGGTAGAACTGGCCAAGGAGGGGATGCCCAGGAGTCTGTCTCACTTCTGGATCAGCACAGCCACAATGGCAGACTTGAGACGAGGTCAGCAGGACAGCACTTGCCCTGTGAGCTATTCAGTTTATCATTTCCAAACAGGCTCAGTTCACTCCTACCCAACAGGACCCTCATTCAGCACTATTCACTCATCTTCCTTGAGTGGGAGAGGAAGAATTAAGACTGGCGACAGCCAAGAACCTCTGTATTTGGCCTCAGGAAGCAGCCTCAGCCCCAGACCCAGGGGTTCCTCTGCATTTCTCAGAGGTCAGTCTTCAACAAGGAAAGAGGCTGGACACTTCTGCGACCAGACAAGCAGGTAGGCTTGAGTGTGATCTGGTTATACTGGCATCAAAACCCTTTGAAGGTTTAGGAAAGTGCATGGTTTCAGGCTGCCCCCACCATACCAGACACCCAGGACAGGAAGTCAAAGGATGCTGTGCAGTCTTTCCCCAAATGCCTGAGGCAGTAATTAGCACAATCACCTCAAGGCAAGCAAGATGGAAAGAGCATCTGCAAGGACTTCTGAGACTGCCTGGGGAAAGTAGAAGCCAGTACACAGAAGGGAAACGACTAGGCCAACCAGGAGGAAGAGCCACCATCTAAGGTACATGGAATTAGGCAAAAGAGAAGAGAGGACAGAATCAGATGACTTGAATTTTCAGCCTGCATATCTGTTAAGGAGATCTTCAGATTGGAAAGGCTACTGGAAGCCCAAGAGAGGAAGAGAGTACCTCACCTCTTCGAATGAGCTCAGGTCCCCAAGTGAAGTCAGATCCACCATGACCCCGTACTAGCAGCACCTACATATGATCACAGAAGTACCCTTAGCAGGCTTAAAGAAACCATGGAGCCACCAAAGGCTAATGATGAGCAGGCATTCTAGTTTCAAAATGATAGGAGAAAGGCAGGTGACAGCTCTTCTGTGAAGCTCACTGCAGTAGGCAAAGTGAATGAGAAATGGGTGAGCAAAGCTTATTGATAATGCATGATTATATGGTTACTTCAGAAGCACCTACTTTGTGTCAGGCAGGGCTCAAGTACTTTACAAATATTATCTCTCTTCCTTTTCCTCCTCCTCCTCCTTCTGCTCCTCCTTTCGCTGTTACTATTAAGCCATTTGCACAGACAAGGAGAACTGAGAAGCTGAGAGCTGAGGAAGCCACAGTGCACATGGCCAGTGCTGGAGAGGTTGGGGTTAAGATCTGGGTAGTTTGTTCCAGAGCCATGCTTTGTGTTCTTGTGGTAGTTTGGTTCTGGTTTTTTGTTTTGTGGGTCTAGAGATGGAACCCAAGACCTTGTTGCATACTAGACAAGTGCTCAGCCACTGAGTCACTAACAACTGTGTTAAGACTATGTTGCATCTCAAAACTATGAGTAATTTCCTACAAACTCTGCAAAATTTAAGTGTAACTAGTAGCAAACACCACTAGTTTTCTCTTCTCCATTCTTGAGGAAGAAGGAGGGGTTTCCCATGATACATCTCAAGAGAACAGAGTTAAGCTCAGAGGGGGTGAGAAGAAGCAGCCAATAAAGTTCATCTTTTTTTCCAAAACATGACAACTAGCAGATTTCCCTCAGTGGTACCTGCCTGGACACCCTGCTCAGCTCCTTTACAGGACGAGGCCACCCAGAAGCAGCCAGGGGTACAGGTGCAGCAGAAAACAAAACCAGTGGCACAGGACCTCAGCTGAAGAAAGTGATCAAATGCAAAGGAGAAGCCAGTGAAAACTCACAGGACAGAAGACGGCATATAGAGACAGCAAACAACACAGACAATGGGGCTTCTCAAGAGCAAACCACAAACAAGGAACCAGACCCTGTAGAGGTAGGGGTCTTCAGGCACAGAAAGAATAGAATAAGGGCTTCATTAGGTTTTATGACTAATGCTGACTAAAAAGAGTTAAAATTCTACTAAAAAATATTTCCTTAAGAACAGTCTCAAGGGCAAGAGAGAGAGAGAGCTAACAGAGCACAGGGACAGTCAAGTGCACACAGCCAAGGAGCTGAGACAGCTGCTTCTCCCACCTCCAGCAGAATGCAGGGGAGATGGGTGGGGTCTGTCTCTCAACTCTGGGGAAGTCTCTTACTCAGTATATACAGTATATACCCACACCTATGCATATATATTTTTTTTTTCATTCAATCATTCTAAGAGCACTCTATTATTACAGTAATACCCATAAAACCCTTACTAACTCTAAGCTGAATTTAAACAGGGCTCTGCTTAACCAACCAGCTGCTCAACCCAGAGTTTTGACCCTATCAAGGACAAATAATCACGAAAAAAAAAAGTTACACGAAGCCCATTTTTAAAAAATGCAAGGATGTCCAGTTTAATCCAAAGGCAGCCCAGAAAGCCAGTCAGGTTGTGACAAGTTCCAGACAGGAAAAAGGGCCCCATCACCCAAAAAAGATGCCAAAGACAAAGGCCTACAAGTCCTCCATCTTTCCTGAGCTCCCTCCCTCCTCTTCAGGGGAGCTTTTATCTTCTGCTCTTTCCTTCTTACAAATCAAGTGTCTTCTTTTTTTCCTAAACTCCATCCTCTTGCTTCATTACTGGTGCTGGGTTTATGATCAGGGTTTGCTGCTCATCCCAGCAGAGCACCGGTACACACCCCAGACATCAAAACCCAACCCCAAAAGTGAAAGGTACACACAGCACCGAGGAGAAAAATGGAAATGTGAAGGTAATCCAAGACGTCCTGGTGAAAACAATAACCTTCCAAGGCAAAGACAGGTCCACGCAACTCACAGGAAAGCACAAGGCTCCTGGAGGGACAAAACAAGGCTCCTGGAGGGACAAGCTGTCTCGAGTGGAGTTGGGGTGAGTCACTTTGATTTTCACTCACAGCTCCTGGCCCTTGTTATTTCCTAAGTGACTGGAACAATAAGGTTTTAAAAAAGCATTTGACCCTTTGTCCTTGGTTCCTGAAGTGGCTTTGAAATTCTTTCGGAGCAATAAAGGTGGAAGACCATCTTTTGTTGTAATATCAGGTTTTTAAGCCTCAAATAGCAAAAATCTCTCTTTGCCCTCCTCCTGTCCTCCTGTCACCTGCTCCCCTCTCTCCTCAGGCCAGTCTCAGGGACTAAAAATAGATTAACCCGTGCCACCTTCCCGCCTCAGAGGTGGCCATCAAGAAATCCTCTGACTTCCTGGTCTGACAGAGTCAGAAGACTCCACTTGAAGAGGAAAGCTCCCCAGAGGGCCAGAAAGAATCTAGACAGCCTGGCCAGGCCCCCTGTCCTACCAGAGTCAGGTCAGCCCTTTATGTCCATGTGTATCTCCACACATGGCAATGTTTCATTCATCCTGCATGGTGAGATCACTATAAATTCAAACGGCAGGGTTTGAGGAGCTTCTGGATAGCTGATCACTAGGAGATGGTGGTGCCCAGACAGGGCATGTGAGCTCCACCCCTCACCCATTCCTCACTCTCTGGGTCCTTTGTAATGTCCCTTTCAGGAAACAAATAAACACAATGTCTCCTGGGTTGGTAGTGATGATTTCATAGGTTTTGGCACCAGATGACAGAGCAGCCGAACCCCACACCAAGAACCAGAACACACACTGCGAGGTCAACATGAGGGGTTTTAACCCAAGGAAGCAGAAGTGGCAGTTTGCCCAGTGGACCAGGGCAAGGCCCCAGTGGGGCAGAAAAAGCATCTTTTATGGGTCATAAGAGGGCTTGGTAGAGGGAAGGGGGTCTCCTTCCTGGGCTGTGGGCCTGCTGTCAGTTGGGGGTTTTCCTTTTGCCTCTGTTACTTTTGATTATTATTTGTCCTCACTGGGGCACAATGAACTTATACTTTCTGAGTTTTAGGCCTCTTCCTCTTTCAGGGAGGGGAGGGGAGGCTTTATCAATAATTATTCCCAAACTATACATATTTATAATTATTATGTATTATATATGTAACATAATTATGGCTTTTTGTATGTAAATTTTTTTGAGACAAAGTATGCTATGTGTTTCAGCTTGGCCTTGAACTCAGAGTAATCCTCCTGCCTCTCCCTCCCAAGTGCTAAGATTATAGGCGTGCACCACTATCCCTGGCAACTTTTCATATGTCAGTTATACTTCCATGAAGTTGTTTTCAAAAATAAAGTTGGTAAAAATAGAAATTTACAATGTTATGAATGTTAACAAAATTTGATATATATTTTCAACATTCTACACTTTACAAAACACTTTCCTTTATACCATTATACCTCATCTATTCAAAATACTGACTCCTTGTCCCTAGAGGAATTCAACAGAAACAGGGTTCAGGACAAAAGATAGCTAAGCCTCCCTCTCCAACACCAACAGGCTTAGGCTCTGCACTACTTCACTACTTTACAACTTGAATTGCAAATTTTTAAAAGAAAAGGTCTTAAATTAAAATGTTAACCTATGGTCAGTAAGAAAACTGAGTTGGATTTACTGAAAGGGAAAGCAATCTGATCTTCAAGAAGATGAAGCAGGTCCAAAAGCAGTTAAAACAGCAATCGTTTTGTATGTGAACAGGAAAACTTGTCACAAGAGCAGAATCTTTCCCCTGCAGCTTCTGCCAGGAAAGGGCTGAGGAAAAGTCACTGAAGGAAAGGGAGACTCAGCCTTGATTCTGTAATTGAAGAAGAGGTCAGCTCCAAAGGGATCAAACTGACTGTATAGCTCAAGTGGGCAAATTCAAATTGTCTTCCTACCTCCTTTGGCAACCTTTGGACTGCCCTAGATTTATCCAAACTGAGGACGAGACCTCCACAGTCCTCCTGGGTACCTGAAAGTTAATGGTAACAATCTCACCAAGCTTTTGCTTGAGGGGCCCTGAATCCTTGCTGCTCAGTAATGATCTCCTTCAGGATGTGGCTCCTGTCTGTTGTGACCAGGCTGCACAAGATGTACGGAGCGATGGGAGCCAGCCTGCTCACTGCTTTCAGATAATGTGTCTTAGAATCAGTGGCTGCAATATTTGCCTGGAAATACAGCAACCTTAAAGGGAGTTTGAGGGTTCACAGCACAGCCATGTTGAATTTAAGAGGTAAGAATGGGATCAAAATATACAGTAAACGTTTAAATAAGTAAACTTTATTACAGTAAAAGACACATTGCCATTATTTCCCATCAAAATATTCCCTCTTGCTTCAGACATGCTTATTCCATTATTGTTACACTTGCTGAAGCAGTTCCGGAAGAGGTGATCAAAAATATAAAGGAAGTTGAGTGCAACCCAATGGAAAAGCCAGCTCATAAAAATACTAGTATGTTTTCATCCACCTTATTCACAAGGTCTGGCACTGTGCAACTCCCAGCTCTTCCCCAGAGTCAAAATAACCATGAAAAGTAAATGTTTTGAATTGATTCTGGACATCAAGGGAACCACAACAGCACAACTAAAGACACGTGGGAGAACTCCAAAGAGTGCAGGAGACACAGAGGACGGAGAATGGGCAGCACCACTGGGTCTCTCTCTTCTCCCAGCTGTCTTTGCAGCAGATAAAGTTTCTATGACTGCTAAATAAAATAATAAGCCCAAATATTTGCTGAGGATCTTATAGCTGACATTGTCTGTCATTTTTTATTTATGCACCAGTGAAAAGTTTCTGTGGCTCTTTAATCAAATTAGCTATAGGATTCGCTATCTTTCTCTCCGAATTCCATCTGTCTCTCCTTATTAGCCTGGTCTTTAACTCTTTCCCTGCAGAGATTAATTGAATGCATTTTTCTTCCCCTTTGAGACAGAAACTATGTGACACAAAACAGCAAGCATTCTACAAAGACATAAGAACAATTCATAATGTCTTTTGCACTAGGAAGATGTGAAAAGCTTAGGGTGTCTAGGTAACAGACTCAACCTGAATGAGTGCAACCTGTGACCTGGGCACCAAACAGTAAGTGTGCTCCGGTGTGCACTGCTGTTCTTGTCCTGAGACTGTGTACAGACAACTCTTCTCCTCTCTGCAGACCATGAAGCCCAGAAGGTGATAAGATAATGCCTGGCCTGGCCATAAATGGAAGCAGGAGCATTGCAGATGGAGGAAGGTAGCAAAGTGGACCTGCAATGTGACCAGGAAAGGTTGCTCAAGGAGGAAATGATGCAGAGGAAGAGAGGGGATGCTACAGAAATGGTTCCCAATCATCAAAAGGGTCAGGAGTACAGGAAAAATGTTACACTGCTTGTATTAGTAACTTTCCTGTCACTGGGACAAAATATGTAACATCCACAATTTAAAGGAGGGGAGGGTTATTTTGGCTCACAATGTCCAGTGGGTTCAGTCTAGGTTGGCTGGCTCCACGACACAGACAGCACGGGAGAGGGGCATGGCTGAGGATAGCTGCTCACCCCATAGCAGTCAGGAAGGAAGGAGAGAGGAAGAGGGGAAGAGAAAATACACTTTCCAAGTCACATCCCCAGTGACCCACCCCACTCCTAACAGCACAGTTAGTCACCGAATTCATCAATGGATGAATCCACTGGTGAGGACAATACCCCCATGATCAAATCACCTTCCAAACATGTGAGACTTTTGGGGGTCCTTTTAGATCTGAACTGTAACACCGGTGTCCTACTGCTACTAAACAAATTACCACAAATCTAGTGGTTTAAAGCAAGCCCAATGCTGAGTAGTTCTGGAGGTCAGGGGTCCCACTGAGCTGAATGCAATTCTCCCTCCTGGAGGCTGCAGGGGAGAAGTCATGCCCTCAACTCCTCCAGCTCCTAAAAGCTGTTTGAATCCCTTTGCCTCCCCCACCACCTTCAACCAAACAGCTCAGCACCTCCAAATCACTCTCTGACTTTGCTTCCTGCCTCCTTCTTTCCCTTGCAAGCCCCTGTGGTTACACTGGGTCCAGCTGGATAATCCCAGACAGTCTCTCCATAGCAAGATGCTTAACTGAGTCACATCCGCAGGTCCCCTTTCAGCATTCAATGTGACACATCCTCAGGTCCTAGAATGAGGATGTTGACCTCTTTGGGACCTGCTTCCTGCAGCTATCATTAGACAAAGACAGAAAGATGAAAGTTTAAACTGCCCAAGGCCACAATGAAGCTAGAGAACTAAAACATATTTGTGGGTCATCAAAATAATAAGCAATGGAGTAGGGGTGATCTAGGTTCAAACCTAAGTTGTCCATTTATGAATTGGACAATTTTGGGAAGTTACTTACTATCTCTGGGCCTCAGTTTTCCCATCTAAAAAATAGGGATAAGAATAGTACACTTCCTATTTGGCTTTGGTGATAGTAATGTATATAAATATTACATTAATACATTAAATATATTATACTTAATATATAAACATATGGGGGCTGGAGGTTTAGCTCAGTGACGTAAGCACCTGCCTTGTAAGCAGGCAGTCGTGAGTTCGATCCCCGGTACCAATAAAAAGGAAAAAGACAAAAAAAAAAAAAAATATATATATATATATATATATATATATAATTAATATGCATCCTGATACACAACATGAAGGCACAATAAATTATCCCCAAACCTAAAATTAAGGATCCTCAGACTCACAAAATTAAGTAAATTGGCCATGTCTACCCAATTTAATATCTGCAATGCTTCCACTGGTCAAACCTTAGGCTCAAAATCAGTATTTGAGCCTAATTTAGGGAGACAGTTATTGATCTAACAGAAAACTGAGCTTCTACAATCAGTTGAATGCCAGGGAGTATAAAGCCCCATGGAACTGCAGATGTGGCTGGGAAGACCAAACAAATACATGACATATGAATATATCTGTCCAAGCCAGGCATGGTGGTAACACTGCTGTAATCTCAGGACTTGGGAGGCTGAGGCAAGAGGATCATTGTGAGTTCAAGACCAGCCTGGGCTACAAAGTGAGCTCAAGATCAACTTGAACAGCACAGCAAGACCTTATCTCAAAAATTATATATATATATATATATATATATAATCTGTTCATTACTGAAGTATTGCATTGATGTGTTAAATCATTGTTGCAGACAGACAGACAGAATGGGTAATAGGTTGAGTGACAGTGACATAAGTCATGAATCTTGGCTCATAAAAAGGCTTCCTGAGCTGGGCATAGAGGCACGTGGCTGTAATCCCAGCACTTTGTGAGGCTGAGGGAGGAGGATCAGGATCACAAATTTCAGGCCATCCGCAGGCAACGTAGCAAGACCTTGACACAAAATAAAAACTAAAGGACTAAAGATATATCTCAGTGCCAAAGCCCTGGATTCAATCTCCAGTACCAAAAAGAAAGAAAGAAGGAGGGAAGGAGACACACACAGACAGACAGACAGAGACAGAGAGAGACTGAGACTTCCTGGAGGGGATAGGGCTTTATGGAAATAATTAGCTTTCCAAGCAGGAGTGCAAGAGGATACAACCCAGGCCGGGATTCAGCATTGTGAACTGCCCAGTTGTAGCACCATGTAGCTGACGTATGATTCATGTGCGGTTCAGGGACTTGAGTGTCAGGAGCCACAGGAGACTGCACTTGTCCACACCAGGTGACACAGCCATCAGAGAGTGGGCTGGACCAGCCCAAGGACTGCTTTACTCAGTCATTTTATTGTAGTATTTTGCTTCTCCCTGTAATTCTGTCACTGTTTGCTTCACGCATTGAGAGATCTGGTGTTCGCTACACGTACGTTTGTGATTGTTGTGTCTCCTCAGAAAATTGAGCCTTTTATTACTACAAAACACTCTCATTTCTTCTAATGATCTCTGACTTAAACTCTACTGTATCTGATACTCATAGAGATGTCTCTTACTATTTGCATAGAATATCGTTCTTGTTCCACTCTTCACTTTCAACATGCATGTGTCTTCACATTTAAGTAAGTCTCTTTGGACAGCATTTTATGGGATCACATTCCATTCTAACAAGCGTTGCTTTTGATTGGGGAGTGTAATTCATTCACATTTAAAATAATGATGGATACAGAAGTAATTACATTGGCTATTTGCTGTTTTCTGTTATGTCTATAGTTATTTTGTCTCTCATTTCTTCCATTGCTGTTTTTCTTTGTACTTAACTGATTTTTTAATGGTGGCACATTTTCATTCTTCTCTCATCTTCTTTTGTGCATATCCTGTAGATCTCTGGGTGTGTCTCCATTAGTGAGCATGTGTGAATTTCATATAATATCCCAAAATTACAACATATTATATTGAAGTGATATCAACTTAAACATACTACTTAACCTTACAAAAACTCTACTTGTATACAGCTCCATCTTCCCATTCAGGCTACTGATATCACAAATTATGCCTTTATGCACTGCATACCCATTAGCATTGATTTTTTTATAATTATTTTTATGCCTTTGCCTTGTTTTCTTATTTGGGCATATGCATAGCTGCTGTGTTCCTCTCACTGGACTCCAGGCTCCAGCAAGGCGACTTCAGTTAATCTCCAGTGGTTGTTTCATTGGTTTTGTTTTTCACAGCTCCCATGGGGAGCCAGGACCTACAACTTCCTACTTTTAGTTTTGCTGGCATCAGTTTGCTCCAGCAAAACAGAACTCAGGTAAGGTACAGGCAGGACTCGAGGTCCCTCATCCCCAGGGATCTCAGTCCTGAGAACATCCCCAGGACTCCCCCAACACACACAGACACAGACACTTACACACATACACACACACACACACACACACACGACAGATTCAGATGCAGGCAATGAATGAGCAGGATTTATGTTGCTCCTCCTTTGGTTTCTGTCCATTTACTTTTTTTGAATGCTTTAGTTTCAGGTTGTTTCACCTGCTAAAGTGTAATTTGCTAATGCTCTAGCCTCATGTAATATTTTGGGGGTTTTGTTTGTTTTTACTTTTTTTATTTGGAAGAGAAAAAATTTCTCTTTCAGTTATGCTGAACCTTAGACATACCATGTCCTACTAAATACTGAGTCCTGAGTTTGCATTGCTCTTCTCAGTAATTTGCTAATTTGGTTAACTTTCACTTTTACTTATTTTTATTCCATTGTAATATCTTACCACTTTTGCATTGCTTCATTGTGATTTTTTCCAGTTACATGTATCTTACAAACATTTCATCTTTTTCCTATATTCTACTTTAATTTTCACTTACTGTATTGTAATTACCATATTTTGTGACACTGAATAATGTGTATGTCATTCTCCTGTTTGTTTGAGTTGCAGTTATTTTTCCCTCTTTTTCATTACCCCTAGTTCTCATCTTTAATCTTTAAATCTGTATGTCACCTGTGCCACATTTTACAGTTTACGTTTAGCTTTTAACTGTGTTCGAAGTTCTCAGTCTGCATGAAGAATGAGGTTGGAGGTGTGAGGCAGGGTAGCCGGGGTTCAAATGACATCTCTATCCTCAGCCGGCTGTGTGACCTCTGGGCAGCTTGCCTACCTCCATGGCTCCGATTTCACATCTGCAAGATGAAGATTGCAGAGCTTTCTACTTCTTGGAATTAGAGGCCCTTAGAAGAGTCCTTGATCTATGGACACCAAAGCAGAGACTGGCCGCCATCAGCTGGGCTCCTTTGCTCCCAGACACACAATGGGACTACATTTCTCAGCTTTCCTGCAGTCACAGGTGCCCTCGTGACCAGCCCTAATTCTTGGTCAATGAGGGTGTGGACAAAAGTGAGATAGGCTGTTTCCAGGCCTGGCCTATAAAGGGCTCTTTAGAGTCATCCACTCTGTTTACTCCTCTGCCTACAGGTTAGATATGAATAGATGCTCTGGAGACTGTAAACCATGTCCTGATTCTCTGGTCAGTCTGAACCCCTGAGTGATTAAACAGAGTGGACCCCCTACCCCATCACCACCAACCCTGCCTCCAGCTGTAATTTATGTCAGCAAGAAGCAAGTTTTGAAAGTGATGTGATTCTGATGATTTGGGTTTTCATGTTATAACAGCAAGTGTTAACTGGTACAGTTGGTGATTCGTAGGTGGGTAATACCTAAAATAAAGCAGGTGTATACTCACAGGGAAACTGACAGCAAGGACACCCAAGTCTGATGCTGGAAAGACGGAGACCCAGGAGAGCAACTGAAAGTATCTGCTAAAGCCATCCCTACAGTACCCAGAAAGACAGACCTGGGACCTGCCACATTCAGCTGTAGAGGGGAAGTTAGGAAGGAGAAAACTAGTAATAGAATGAAAGAAATAATAAAGTAATATGAGAGAAAGAGAGATGCTCAGTCAAGAATCTACTGGTTTGCAAGTATAAAATGAAAGGAGAGTCCACAAATATGTGACTAAAGGTTTGGGAAAGCTATTTCTACTTCTTGTGCATTTGTGGTTTTTTTGTCTGCAGTACAGGCAGTTGAATCCAGGGGCTAAGCAAGCACTCTATCACTGAGCTACAGCCCTAGCTCCTAGAAAAGGTCCTATTTCTAAATCCTGAATATACAATTTGAAGAACTTCTGAGTGGCGAAAGCCCGCAGGCTTGGCTCTGAGGCACAGAAATGACTGCAAGTCTTCTTTTCCCATCAGAGCACGGGAGCTTAGGGTAGGCACTGGGGGAAAAGGGCTGCGGAGAACAGAGTACAATAAACCAAGTTTGATAATAATGTCTGTAGCTGTCGGCAGGAAGAACTTAACAGAAGAAAACAGAATTATCTAGGCCAGACACAAAAATGGCACATGATCTCACTTACAGGTGGGAATTAAAAGAGCCAAACCCAGAAGCAGAGCGCAGAATGGTGGGAACCAGGCACTGGGTCAGCTGGAGAAGGGAAGGAGCTCGTCAGAGAACAAGGTTCAGTTAGACAGGAGTAAGTTTCTTAAATCTATGGCACAGCGTGTGCCCTTGGTTAATAACAATATAACTTGTATTCCAAAGTTGCCATGAGAATTTTGCACCACAAAAAAATCCATGTGAAGTGATAGATACGTTAATTAGCTTGAGTTATTCATTCCATAGTGGATACATACATTTTTCAAAGCATCACATCATACTTCATATAGTCATACAATTATTATCTATCAAAATACATATAGAAAGAGACAGAGAGAGAGAACAGAACCTTACTAGATTCTTAAGGAAATGAGTGGCCAGAAAATTCATGAGCCTGGAGTGAACCAAAAAAGGCAGCTTCCTACTTGACCTTAGAACATGCTCAGGGCAGCACAGTGTCCTAAAAGCCATCCACTCTAAGGATGGTAATCAGAGCACTTCAGTGAAAGTGAAGCAATGGAGCCGGACAAGGCAAGCCACAAAGCTTCCCCTCCTGGATGCTGTCGGCCCATTAACCTCGTCCTTCCCCTGTTAACAGGGCTGCTGCCAGACAGGTGTACAAACTTTCAGGGACACCACTCTGGGGTGATGAGCTATAAGAAGATGTCCCCTTGGGGCAGGTAAATCAGAAGAGGGTGGCCGCTGAGCTGATGAATTACAAACTCAGCGCCAGGCCCCATCACTCCTGTATAGGCACCTCGTATGCCACTGTAGGCTGCAGCCCACCTTAATATGCCACTGTTCTTTAAGCCTCTTACTGTAAAGTAAGCTTGCCGTTGTGCCACACACAGATGGGGCAAATTAAATGGCCCAATCTCACTCCTGTCGCTGAGTGGCAGAAGAGCGGTAGAGATCTGAAACCTGATCACAGCTCCTCCATGACAACCGAGGGTGGTGAGGCCTACTCTGCCCTTCAGACTGCATCCCCTGCTCGGGCAGTTTTCCCAAAAGCACGAGGGAGCGGCATTCTCCCCACTGTCCCAGCCTGCAGATGGTACACACGGACCAGTCCGGTCAGCCCCAGTCACTGCAGACAGCGCTCTTCCATTCCTTTACTTCCTGCACAACTTGCTGCTCCAGGCGAAGGAGGCCTAAATAGTCAAATCTAAAGAACAGAGATCCAAACAGCCGGATCTAAAGCCAGCATTTCCTGGGGAGTTTTGCTGCGGGAACAACAGGCTCATTGATCCGCCTCTGAGGCTTCCAGAGAACGCGCCAGCATTCTCCCGACACTGAGAGGGCTTTGAGTCCTTCAGCTGCAGCAGACAATGCTGAAGGAACCCACAGGATGGGCCAAATTGGTTGCCAATTACTCAGTGACACAAAAGCGGACACGGCTGAGAAGAAACAGCTCCACAAATGTGCAGGGAGCCAGCGAGAGTCCGTGGGAAGGAAAAGCCTGCGGTCTCTCCTCTACCCCAGTGTGCCCAGGGACCCGGGCCTTCAGCAACGGTTTTATTAAAGTCTGAACTGTAGTAATTTCAACCCTGAACCGAAACATCTGAGAAGCTAGTGGAGAAGGAAACTGCCTTTGGAAAGAAAAGCAAGCAGGTTACAGCAAACAAGCTGTGGAGCTGGCCTTCAGCGTTAGGGTGCCCTCTTTGGGTATGAAACTGTATCAGCAACATTGGTGGAGTTCTTTATATATTCTAAATATTAGTCCTTTGAGTAGCTGACGAAAAATGTTCCCCATACTGTGCTTTGTCTCTCCACTCTGTTGGTGAGATTTCTTTTACTGTGTAAAACCTCTTTAAAAAGATGAGATCCCAGGTGTTGATTCTTTGTGACAGTTCCCCTGTAAACAAGGTTTTATTCATAAAATCTGCCTATACCTGTGTCAGCAAGAGTTCTACCTATTCTATCCTCCAGCAGATTTACTGTTTCTGTTTTATTATTTAGATCTTTGATTCATTTTGAGGTTTTTTTCATGCATGGTGAGAGACACGAGTCTCACTTTAGTCTTCAACATGTGGAAAGCCAGATTTTCCAGCATCATTTATTAAAGAAGCTGTCTTTCTTTCAGGGAAGATGTTTAGCCCTTTTGTCAAAGATAAGGTGGCTGAGTGTGTTTGGAGTTGTTTCTGTATCTTCTAATCTGTTCCACTGGTCCTTAGATCTAGAATATATAAAAAGCTCAAAAAAAAAAATCATACCCCCACTTAAAGACCCAATCCAAAAATGGGCATCTGAAATGAATACATACTTCTCAGATAAAGAAGTGCAATAAATACAAGAAGTACAAATGGCAAATAAATTATGAAAAAATGTTGAACCTTACTGGTCATTTAAGAGATGCAAATTAAAACAAGGCTGAGATTCTATCTCAGTCCAGAAAGGACGAGTGAACTGGCTCCTGGTTAACATCAAGAAATCAACCAATAACAAATGCTGGCAGGCTATGGGGAAAAAGGAACTCTTTTCCATTGTTGGTGAGAGTATAGACTGGTGCAACCACTGTGTAATCAGTGCGGAGATTCCTCAAAAGACTAAAACTAAAGGTTCCATTTGACCCAACTAGTCCCCTTCTTGGTGTTTTCCCCAAAGAATTAAAATCATCGTATATATGCTTTTCGTATAAGGGTGAAACACAGCAATATATATGCACCCATATTTATAGCAGCATAGTTTGTAATAGCTAAATCTTGGAAACAGCCCAAATGCCCATAAAACAATGAAAGGATAAAGAAAATATGATTTTATTATACAATGGAGTACTACTCAGCCATAAAGAAGGAAAACTTGAGACATTTCCAGGTAAACAGATGTACCTTTAGACTATACTCTTATGTGAAATAAGTTGAACACACATGTGTAAATACTGCATTGTTTCTCTGATGTGAAAAACCAAAAGTGTAAAAAAGGACCAAAATGCATTATTAATATTGTGAAATAGGAAGAAAATGTTCAAATGGGAAGTGGAACTAGGTAGGATGGAAAAGAGAAGGAAGGAATGAAGGAAGGGAAAAAGAAAAAATGGAAACAAAGCATTTATAAACGAGGGGAAGAGGGGTTGAAGGGTAAGGAGCAGAATGGGAAAAAAAAAGAAGCAAGATATATCATGTACAGGTGGGAATTCCCTATGATGAATGTGACCATAATGTGTATCTAACATGTACCAGTCAACATATTAGGAGAGGTCAGCAGCCGAGGGAGAAACCCAAACCCAAAAGCGTCCTCACAGAGGATTTTACAGAGCCTAGATTTCACATGGCTGGCAGTTTCATCAAGGTTAAACAAAAAATCAAATTACCCACAAAAACACAGAGACCCACTAAGTTCATACTAGACCTCACCTTGCATGGTCAAATCGGACTGCTAAGCCACCTTCACTGCCCTGGTGACTATGTCATCAATTACCTCACTACACCCCTCAGAACCATGAGAGTGTACCACGTGCCAAAGGAGCTGCTCAGAGACTGCCATTGCTGACTGGCAGTTAGGCCCAATGATAATTGCAACCCTCTCCCTTGGGCAGAGGACAGCAACCGTGTAAGTCGTCACCCTCCGAGACCAGCAGTGCCCCCACAGCAGGGTGGAGCACAGCAAAGGGCATCATTTGCCTGCAGTCACAAATTGTGGCATTGGAGGATTGACCCCCAGAGGCCGCACCAAGAGAACAATCCAGGGCATAAGGCCCACACCACTTGGCCTCTGACACAGGGTTCAACCGCAAGAGGTCTAGTGAGCACACAGTTCCGGAGGCTGGACACACGCTGTGGCCATGCCATCTGGTGGACAGCCAGCCTGACACACTCCAAGCATGCACTGCAGCTGAGTGAAAGCTCACCATGCTCAGGTCCTAAGACACCCACATCCTCTATTCTGGTGGCCAAAACCTCCCTGCAGGTCCAATCAGCTCGGACCACTGCAGAAGTAGAGGAAGCTTGGGGTTCTGAGTTTGTGAGGGTTGGTTTGTTTGTTGTTTGTTTTGGTTTTTTGAGACAGGGTCTCGCTATATGATTCAGGTGGATCCTGAACTCACTATGTAGACCAGGCTGGCCCTGAAGGTATAGGAATCCTCCTATCTCAGCCTTCTGAGCAGTTTGTGGTTTTTAAAAAAAAGTATATGTGTCACAGTCTTGCTTCTTCTCTTCCCTTCTTCCTGTCTTTCCTGGTCTACATTCTGTTCCGAGCCTGTCACTGTCCTATTTTTCAAGAAGCCACCAACACACAGCCTCTCGGAAAGAACACCAAGCTTCCTGGGATTGTCCCCCCTAGACTAGATGGTAGTTGATGACTGAGCCACTAGTATTGGCAGATACAGCACAAGGCACAGTGCACACAGCCAGGAGGTAACAAATATCCTTGAAGAGAGGAATGAATGCAACAAAAGGAATCAATAGATATACGTTAATGTCTCTAGGAGGGAAACAATGTGGATTACCCTCCTCATGGACACCACCCTCACTTTTCACTTGGCCAGACCTATGACTGCCATACAAAGCACAAGAGGAACACACTGCAATACACAAACTTTTTCATCAGGAGTTTTGTGATCACAAAACAGCTTTTGTGATTCTAGGCCTCCAATAAATTAGAAACATGAGAATCCTAACTTATCTCTGAATTGTATTTTTATTTAACTGCTATAAGATAATCCTTTTTTCATCAGTGTCTGACTAAGATGCTTTCATTTATAAAGACAAAACACATACATCCTCCTGAGTTAAAAATAAGCCCAAGGATTATGTCACATCCTCTTACCAATCCATTCACAAATCAGGAAACACCAAGTGTGAAAAAAAAAGTCAGATTGGTGTGTATGTCACAATACAGAGCTGCAACTCAGATTCCACAACCAGGAGCCAGTTCACTCATTAAACTAGGTATTTTATCGTTCAACCTCTAAAAGCAATTAGTCTCTCTGCAGGGCCACCTGTCAAACGCACGTTTCTATTCTTGGGAGATTTGTTCACCTGGGTGAACATAATCATGTTGATGGTTAATATCAGCCCGAGATGTGCTTGGCTCCAGGGGGTGAGAGTAGGTGCTGGGCGCAGGTGGCTGACTGCCGGGAGCCATCCGGGCAGGCATCTGACAACTGAGCCACCTGGGGAGGCGCGGAGGCAAAATGAGAAAACCCAGTAGGAGAGGATGGGAAATGTACATCACAGCTAAAATCCAGGCCTCCAGCACAAGGATTACAGAATCCTAGATCCGGAAAGGCCCCTGCGTGTGACACTGTCTCGCACAGCTGCCCTCCCCAGGGCAGACCCTCCACGGCTTTTACTCCAGAATCATCCAATGCTGACTTACATGCTTCCAGTAACAAAAAGTTCACTACTTTTCAAAATGGCCATTTCATTAAGACACAACTGCTATTTTTAGCAGATTTCAGTTATCCTTTTTTCAGTGTTAGAGATCAAACCCAGGGTCTCTTTGCATGCTACACATTGCTTTACCATTGAGCTAGATGACTAAAGAAATAAAAGGAAAGGTCAATTCATTTAACATACCATATACAGCAATGAGTCACACGACTTAGTGGGGCCCTCTAAGCTTTGCCACAGCTCTCAACACTCTGTGACATGTGCATGGTCCTCAAAGGTGGCAGTCCTCCCTCAAGAAGTTTACTACCTCACCTGCATTTCTTTGAGAGTCAAAACCCACATGCCAATAAAAGGTAGAAGCGCCACCATGACAGGCAA
Organism: Cavia porcellus; assembly: GCF_034190915.1. Classification (NCBI taxonomy): domain Eukaryota; kingdom Metazoa; phylum Chordata; class Mammalia; order Rodentia; family Caviidae; genus Cavia; species Cavia porcellus. The sequence goes on along the minus strand of NW_026947496.1, from coordinate 32,086,160 downwards.
ATTCTACAGAAATCGGGTACAAGTTTAGCCACTTTTTTTTTCAGGATGAGCACCTGAAGTTGACATAGGAATGAAAATATAAGGCTAGGATTCCAAATACACAGTTCTCCAGAGCTGCACCTTTTAAATGCAGGCATCAAGGCCTCATCTGCCAGAACACAAGGGGTCAACCAGTTTATCTTCTGCAGTTTCATCCAGTAGTAAGCTCTGTGACTCTCTCTTATGGTCAGGGTTACAGGATCCTACTAACTGGAAGAATCCCAACTGTACTGACCATCCAAAGGGGACCAGGGCAGGAAAACTGAGCAAGACACAGGATGGATGGTCATGTGAACAACTGAGCACACTACATGGGCCTTTACCACCTCGGAAGCCACATATAAATATTTCCTGCATTGGCCAGACACTGTTCTCCCAAATCAGAAGCTGCAAAAGCTTTTGCTCAGAGAAGCAGCTGGTAAACTCTTTGAAAGCAAAACAAGTATCTGCTACAAAAAAAAAAAAAAAAAATATATATATATATATATATATATATATATATATATAATGGAGGCCTACTCTGCCATAAAGAGATAAGCCTGAATCATTTGTAGGGAAATAGATGCACCTCGAGACCATTATCTTAAGTGAAATAAATCAAATACACAAGGTTAAATATTGCATTGCCTCTCTCATGTGAGAAACCCAAAGGGCAAATAAGGAGCAAAATGGAGGATACTGGGGAGTAGGAAGAACATGTTCAAATGGGAAGGGAAAAAAGGAGGAAGGAGAGAGAAGGGAAAGAAGGGGAAAAAGAATGAAAGGGGAAAAAATAGAAACTAAGTTTATGTAAATGGGGAGGAGAAGAAGGGCTAAAGGAAGGAGAACGCAAAGGGAAAAAAGAACTAAGATACATGATGTACAGGTACATTATGATGAACGTGATCAAATGTATGACAAATTTGTACTAATAAAAAAGTCAAAATGTTAAAAAATTTTTAAAAATTTAAAACTGCATTGTTACACAGGAATCGCTTGCCAAGGAATAATTTTAATCACAGTCATTAAGGTCAAGAACAATCAGACTCCTTAAGGCTGAAAGCCCTGCTTTAGTGAATGGTGATGAGGAAAAACCCTCAGCCCACAGGTAGCCCTCGCTGTGGCAGGAGAGGATCAGCCCCACCCCAGTCTGGCTGCCAAAGACACCTCTGGGAGTGGCACACTCTGCCTGGGTTGCATGACAGCAAAGCATATCACTGATGATTATCATCATGATTTATGAAAAGCTGGCTCTAAAATGTTACCTAGTACTAGGCTCGGAAACTTTGGTCCAGCTAGTCTCTAAAGCTTATAAAGATCACCAATTGTAACCTCTCTTTGCTCTGTAGCTCTGGGAGCAAACTTAATGAAAACCACAATAAAAATTCAAGCATCATTAAATCTTTAATAGGTCTCCAATCAAAAACTTAAAACTTTGGGGGAGTTGCTTGGTTTTTGGTGTGGGTAATGGAACCTAGGGTCTTCCAAGTGCTAGACAAGCACCCTACCACTAAGCTTCATTCATAGCCCCAAATTTTAATATTTTTTTAAAATACTTCTTTTTTCTTTTGAGACAGGGTCTCACTATGCAGTGTAAGCTGGCATTGAAATCACTTAAGTAGTCCAGGCTGGCTTTGAACTCACAGCAATCCTGCCTCAGCCTCCCCAGTGCTGGGATTCCAGGTATGTGCCATCATGCCCAGCTAAGATCTCTTTAAAAGGAAGTTTTAGTAAGCATAATAAATTGTTTTCTTTTTCTAAATTAATGCTTTAATGTGTGAGCTATGAGCAAGCATCACATCATCATTTAAGGAAAACAATACTAGCCTGCATCCCATCTTTGAAATAGATATCAATTGATGAGCACGCACAGAAATGAATAACAAGAACAGAGACAACAAGCTATCTGAGAGCCCTTGTGAGATTACAGTTGGTAAAGACTCATTTGTAACTTTCTGTGCTTCCTGTAATGAGCAAGCATTGCTTTTGGAAAAACAAAGATCCAGAAGCAAAACTTCATTTGGGAAGCAAATGAACTAGGAATTGTTTCTGTGCAGATTCATTAGGCCTGTGCTCCACCGCCCTGCCCTTCCCCACCCTCACGCCAGGTGAACAGTGAGCTCAGCAGTGTCCTGAGGCTCAGCCCTGAAAAGTGACCGTGACACCAAAAGTCACCATCTCAGCTCCACCTCATGTGCCATCCTGAGTCCTGGCAAACATAAGTGACTTAAAATAGGACATCATCCAAATTCCACCTTGCCTGAGACTTGCAATAAGATCTCACAATTTGTTCTTTTGAATTTAACACCTTTTTTCTGCTCAAATTTTCTTCATTCTTTGTTGTAAGAGTTTAGAAATGGGACTTATAAAATACAGGCAAAAAAATTAAGACAACTCCAGTCTCTTCTACCAGGGGTTAACAATTCACTCTATTTTCAGCTCTGTAAATATGTCAGATGCTGTTACTGACAATCTAACGTAGGCCTACTCTGCACATCTGCTCCATTTGCTAACTTCCAGCCAACCACTGCCTAGGACAGTTGTGAGAGGCACCCACATCCACATTCTAATTCCCGTCTACACTTAACAGCTGTATGAGAGGGAAGAGAGAGGGACTCCGAAAGTCAGCTGGGTGGTAGGGAAAGCAAGGATTGTAACACCAGCCCAACAAAGGCTGGGGGAGGATTTCATCAAAGGAACTGACAAAAGATGGCCTGCACATGGCACAGTGGAGACATTTTTATTCCTTCCTAATAATGTGACACCTTCTGCTTGCCCTGCACAAACTCGGACTCCACCAGACATCAGATGCTTTACCCATCTGATCCTCAGGCAACACTATCAGCACAAGAAGGTCCTCACCACCCCCAGCTTCCTTCTCTTTTCTGTAAGCAGATGAGTAGACTGAGGCTCAAGGTCTCAGTCTGAATGCAGAAAGCAGCTTTCTTGTCCAGGCTCTTTGTACTCCCTGCAAGTCTCCGCTGAAACCCAGAGGGCCTGAGCACAATGAAACCGAATTTCTTCATAAATGCTTTGGTGCTTGTACTCTCATCAAGCTGATATTCTCAGATTACTCCAAATTATTTAGGCCTTCCTTAGTAAACATAGCGACTAAGGTTTGTGAGACCTTGCTCCCTATTTCAGGGGTCCACATCCACCACTATTTAATCTCATAGCAACACTGCCCTCTAGATACCATAATCTGGGGCCCAGGATTAGCTCAATGCCTGCCTGGCAAGTATAAGGTTGTGAGTTTGATTCCCGGTACCAAAAACAAAATACATACCATAATCTGTACCTTTTATAAATGGGGAAACTGAGGCACAGCTGAGTCTAGGTCTGAGACGTAAAAGGCTGTCTCTAACCTGTAACCTGTGGATAACACTGGTGTTATCCACAGAAGGCACGTCTGCGGAATGCTTTAGCACAGAGCAAAGCTAAGGAAGTCGGAGAAGCTGGATAGTTTCAACGTGCTCTCACTTTTGAGGAAACCGAGGCTAACATGTGAGGGAGGCCTCGAAGATGCCCGGCCCCCTGCTGGCCAACCAAGGCCCTGAGTAGTTTCCTAACTCCACGTTTCATTCTCCAAGAAAACCCTAAGCACCCTGCGCTTGTTTTAAGGGTGAGGAGACGAGTCCTGTCACTGGTGAACGCGGCCAGCCCCCAACTCGAGGTCACCCCCGAGGGCTGGCAGGAGGCCCACGCTCAGCCGCGGCGGCACCGACCCAAGTAGGAAGTGGGCGGGGAGGCCGGGCGCCAGCAGCTGGGGGGAGCTCGCCCCCTCTTCCCCGGGAGTCCCGCGGCGGTGGGACGGGGCTGGGGTGCAGCGCCACCAGAGAGAGACCGGCTAGGGACTCGCCGGCTGTGGGGCCGCGTCGCCGCCGGTCGCTTGGCGGGGCCCGAGGCCCGCTCTGCCCTGCCGCCCCGCCTCGGCCTCCCTCACTCTACAGGGGCTCCCCGACCTGCGCGACTCGCGGCTGCGCGCCGACCCCGCCCTACCTGCGCGGTGGCCGCCGGCGCCCGGGGCGCCCCGGGGAGCCCCGCCCGGCATGCTCCCGCCGCCCAGGGCCGCGGGAAGGGGGCTGCGGCGGCTGCTTCCTCCCGCCGCCCGCCGAGGCTGCGTTTCCTACCCGGCCCGGGCGCTTACCCACGCACGCACACACGCGCGCGGCCAGGCGCTGCTGGCGGGAGCGGAACCTCGCGACCTCGGGAAGTTCGCTTTTGGCTCTGGCTCTTTTCCGGGCAAAAACGAGAGGGGAAGTGCGGTGGGGCGGCGCCCGGGAAGGATAGGCTGGGGGTCCGGGTGGGTGCGAGGCGCCTCCCCGCTTCAGGAAGTGACCGGGGATCTGGAGGTGGTGGAGGGGAGGACGAGGACGCACCCATACACAGGGTACTGGGGTGGCGAACCCAAGCCGGAAGGTGACAGGGCCACCTAGTGAGATGGGCAGCTGTTCAGAAGTGAAGTGTGACTGGACTTTTTCGCGCTGCACTGGGCCAGCCGGAGGACCGGGCTGTGGTCCAGGCTGAGCTCTTGGAACCTTCCGGCTGGCTCCCTCAACAGAGCACCAGCCTGAGAACCTGACTGGGGTGGAAAGTGCACAGGGGTTCCTTCCTCCAGGTCTCACCCCTGAGTAGGAAGGTAATCCCGCAAGCTGGAAATCTACAGATGCCAAAGGCTTGGCAGAAAGCCTCGCAGGAGCTGGGGGTAGAAATCCAGAGAAAATGGAGACATCTCTAGAGCATAATGTTAAGTGAAATAAATCAGACACACAAGGTTAAATATTGCATGATTTCTCCTATATGAGAAACCTAAAATATAAATAAAGAGCAAAATTAAAAGATTATAGTAAACAAGGAGATCTTTTACAAATGGGTTAGGGGATCAAGAGAGGGGAGGAGAAAAGGGATATGGAAAGGCAGGAGAAAGTGGTGCAAAAAGAATTAAGATGTGTTATGTACCTGTGCCAACTCATGAAGTAATCATTATGTACTGCAAACATGTAATAAAAATTAAAAATGTTTAAATTACAGAAGGAAAAAAACCAAAGGAGGCTCAAGGCCTTGGAGAAATGAGGACCAGATGACTAAAGGCACAGTTGTGCTTAGAAAGCATTATGAGGCAGAGTAAGAGGTGATTACTGAGGGTGTGGGGTCTGGGGGGAAGGAAGGAACACACAGTTGGATCAGAGTGAACTTATTGCTGCAGACCCTAAGCAGAGATTCTGGGTTCATTGTAGTAGCTGGCATGATCGGGAATAGATATGATTCATGATTGTTTGACTCAAGCACAGACCAAGAGGTGACCCTAGCTAAGAGAAGTCAAAACGCCAGCACTGCTCTGGTATACTAAAAGGGCCAAAGCCACCATCAAGGCCTTGAAGGATGCAGAGATAGTGACTCCCACCAAATGCTGCACAACTCACCTAACCAGCCTGTGTGCAGAAAACAGATTAATCTTGGTAAATGACAATGTCTTGTTACTGCTTAACTGAGTGGTTAAGTCTTATTGCAGCTAAGGTGCAGAGGTGGCTTCATTACTTGAGCAAATTAACACATCCCCTGCTGCCTGAAATATAGCTACTGATTTGGCAAATGTTTCTGTACCTGGTAGCAAAGACCATCAGAAGCCCTTGCTGTCCCTGGTGAGCAGTAGCACACTGGCACTGCCCAATCTCTGGGTCACAGACCCTCTGTCACTACTTATGACTGAGTCCTGGAGTTTCCAGCTGCCCTTCCCTTCCACAGGGGCCACTCTGGTCTATTATGCTGAGGACATTTGCTGATTGGACCCAGTGAATGAGACTTCCTGGTGATATATTTACATGTTGGAAGGGCCTTCCAGGTGGTAGATTTTCTAGGGATCCTGAGATGTGGGGCATGTTAAGATTGCCCTTCCAAGGTGAAGGGTACATTCTGTATCTTCCTTCTCTTACAACTAAAATGCAAAACCAGTGATGCACCATCTCTTTAGATTTTAGAAACAACACATAGTTCATTTGAGTAATCATTCCAGCCTGTTTGCCAAATGACTTGAAAAACTGCTATGGGGCTGGTAGGGCACTAAAGCTTGCATGTGTGAGGCCCTGAGTTCCAACACCAGCACCAAAAACCAAACAAACAAAACCCACTGGGTTCTTGAACAGAACCCATGAAAAAGCAGCCTCTGCTACAAACTTAGCTTTGAGGCAGGCTGCTGTAGGCAGGAAGCAGATCTGGTGCCACTGTTTGTAGTCCATCCATGTCAGGGCCTTATGAGTGAGTCACAGCACATGTCCTCAGCACATGTGAAGCCCTGCTGTCCTCATAGATAACCACTCTGCCTTTAAGCTTACTCCAAAGCTTCACTCTGGGGCACCAAGTGAGACCTGAAATGCCCATCACAAACTGGGTTCTCATCCACCAAGCCATAAATCTAGGTGTGCACCCAGACATCAAATAGGAGTAGTGCATGAGAGATCGGGCTTGAACAGGGCCCAGTGTCACAAGTAAGCCACGGGAAGAAATAGCCCAGATTCCCAGAGTCCCATTTCTTCCCTTGTGCCGCACTGTGGCCTCCTGGGGATTCCCCTACAGTCAGTTAACTGAAGGAAAGGAAATGCTGGCCTGGCTCACAGAGGCTTCTGCATGATAGGCTCTTCCTGTTGGAAGCAGACAGATGCAGCACTACAGCCCTTCTGGAGGACACCCTGAGCAAGTGTGGTGATAAGAATCTCTCCCAGTGGGCAGAACTCCATGAAGAGAACTTGCCATTTAGCAGAAATCACTGGAAGTGCAGTATACACTGACTCATGGGCTGTGGCCTGGTTCAGTGGACAGGGACTTGAAGGGAATATGACCAGAGAACTAGTGATAAAGAGATCCGAAGAAGAGGTGTGGACAGGCTTCCCTGCATGGATCAAAACAAGGGCAGACATCTGTGTCCCGTGTGCATGGTCACCCAAAGGAGACCTCCACAGAGGTCTCGGATAATCCACACGGTCCATGCACACAGCCAGCCTCTTCCCAGTCACTGTCATTGCCCAGCAGGCTCAGGCACACAGTGGATATGGCAGCAGGATGGAGACTATTCCTGTGGGAGACCTGGCTACCGCACCATGGAGTGCCCCACCCCACCGCCAGCTGCAGAGACCAACAACCAAGCCCCAGCTGTGTGCATTCAGGGGGCAAGGGTGGGTCATCCAGCTTCCTGGTGGTGACTGGTCACCCTGAGCTGCTTCCATCATGGGACGGGTGCCATTTTGCCCCCATTGGAATAAACACTTACTGGGATATGTGTTCATCTTCCTTCATACATGTTTCTGTCAAAGCCTAGGACTTACCCACCTCAGTGTTCCCCACAGCTCTGCTTCTGACCAGGGCATCCCTCTGCCACAATGCAGTCCCCATGGTCCTAAAGTCGGCAAGTGGAATGGCTTTCGAGGTCTCAGTTATGGCACCTATGGTGGCACTGCCTTGCACTAGGCCATTGTCTATCTTTATGAGAGTCCCCTTCCCATATGGGGTGTCATTTCTCCCACCAGCAGGTTCTCAAGCCTGGGGTGAACGTAGAGGCAGATGGCTATAAGCCCATAGGACCACTGGTGAACTGCTTCTGGTATCCATGACACTATGCTCTGCTGGTCTATCTCCCACAAGAGGACACCGGCTGACTCCATTGAGCTGGCAGTTCAGCCCACCCAGCCACTACAGACTCCTCACACCTGAGTCCCAGGCAAAGAAAGCAGCTACTGTGCAGGCTTGAGGGACCGAGGCTCCCTAGCAGCCTTCTGGCTCTAGAGCTCTGTTGTGGAGGACCACAGTCATCTCCCTTTAGTTTTATGGCAGAGTTCCTTCTCTCAAGCAGTGCCATTAATTAGGACTCTTCACTGCAGCTGACCAAAACCAGTATTTCAACCCAAGTCTAAAACACATGATGAGGCCCAGGAAGAGCCCTCAAGGGGTCTAAAGCATGGTCTGGCTGCTTCCAAAATAAAAGCCAGCTTCAGACAGCCCTGCTGTCCCTCATTTTCCTTACCTGTCATTGCTCCCAAGATCATGTGTTTCTAAACTAGCCCCATGCAGAGCCTGACTTGCTTGCAGCCAGTTCTGAATCCTTAGGAATGAGATCCAGGCAGGCCCTGAGTGAGTCAGGAGCTCCTCTCTCAGGCCATCACGGGTAGTCCAGAGGGCAGGACTGTGCAGGGCCTAGGTCAGACTCAGCCCCTCACCCTGACCCTGCCATGAAACCATCCCCAACACAGCGCTGAGAAACCACAGCCGCCCCAAACATGTCCTGGTGAAGACTGGCCACCAGGAATCCTTCTGTCTGTGACCAAACAGATGACCCTTTAGATTTATTTCTTTCAACTCTGGATACTATAACATGGACAGCTGAGAGTAAGCAAAATGGAGTCATTGTTCCATCAGTATTCTTTCATTTAAAAGATTGGAGAGCACCAGGCATGGTGGCACATGCCTGTAATCCCAGCACTCAGGAGGCTGAGACAGTCGGATCACTATGAGTTGAGGCCACCATGAGCTACACAGTGAGTTCAAGGCCAGTCTGAACTACATAGCAACACTCTGCCTCAAAAAAAAAAGCAGAAAGCTCATCTTCATTTTCATGAGAGCAGAACGTGGCAACATCACAGATGCCCACTTGAATCATAGCCTCAGACCTCTGTACCTCTAGCCAGTCCACAGTCACTCTGCCACTTAGAAACGACACACACCTATGCAGTCCATGTCAGAATATGGGTCTATAGCAAGAAGCCAGGAACCCCGAGGCAATGAAATGTGAAAGTCTTTAGCCAAATCAGGGAGTCTTCAGAGTTTACTTGGGAGCCAGGTGTGGTGGTGTGGGCTTGTTATCCCAGCACTTGAGAGGCTCAAGTGAGCGGACTGACACGAGTTCAAAGTCAGCCAAGGCTACAAAGGGGGTTCAAGATCATCCTGCACTACAAAGTGAGAACTTGCCTCAAAAAAACAATTTACTTGAAATAACTCCTATTTATTGAGTACGCTCCATATGCCAGACATGGTTCTATATAAATGAAGCTCATCAAATTAATTTCTCCTTTAAAACTGCCTTTTGCCATTTTCAGATGAAGCAAGTGAGGCCCTAAACCACTTTTCAGCAATTCTTAGACACAGAGTCCTGCACTCTCTGCTGTGGAAGGCAAATCCCAGCCAAGACAACACACTCTCTCTCACTCCACAAAAGTGGGCTTTCTTTTCCTTTTTCCCCTGACGTGGCAGCTGAACTCAGGGCCTTCACACTGCACTGTGTTCAGTTTTTTATGTTTTATTTTAAGACAGGGTCTCACTAAGCCATTAAATTGCCCAAGCTGAATTCAAACTTGTGATCTTCCTGACTCAGCCTCCCAGAGTGCTGTGATTACAGGCAGGTGCCACATCTGCCCAAACGTGACATTTCTTATCCTGAGAGTGAATTCCCTTTCCTGCAGTAAGCCGGATGGATAGCAGGTCATTCATGGCACAGTAATTTCTGCCCTGTTCCTCCCCCTTTCCTTTTGTCTTACTCTGTGAGCCAATGAAGGGCAGAGGGGCTGTAACTGTCATGCTTTACACCTAGTGATGTACCGTCTCTCTCCTGTTCCAACTCTTGGGGGCAAATGTGAAGCCTCTGTCCCCCATGGGTTCTCTGGCCAGAGATGTGTGAGGATGATTGTGCTAAACCAGGACTGATTCCCCATGGCCATTGCTTTACCTCTCAAGGGTCCCGTAAAGCCTCCGAGCGAGGCAAAGACAGATATTCCAGAGAATTCCCATCCAGTTGCATGGCTAGAGCTAAATAGGAAACATTCTCATTGAAAACAATAACAAGGCTTAAAACAATTCTGGGAAATTTAATTGTCTAAAGGAGATCTTTAAAAAAAATAAACGAATGAATTGGAGAAAAGAAATCTGTCTTAAAGTCAGGAAATAACACCAGACAACGTGAAGACTCTCATTTGTTAATGCCTGGAAATAGGAAGTGGGTTCAGTTTCAAATACCATCAGATAACAGCCATGCCAAAGGATGTTATCATAGCTTTAGGCTAAATATATAACATAAGTAGCCTTCCTTTTGCAGCACATATTGTCTTAAAGCCATCTTAGTGAGATAACACATAAGGGCTGGCACAGGCTGCAGCCCCAGAAATTCCCAGGATTCCTGTCCACCGGGCTCCCATAGCCCCGCTCAAGACTCCCATAATCCCGTTCATACACTCCTGTCTGTGATTGGCTCTGCATTCAAAATGGGTTTATATGATCAAACAGCAAAGCCAGTAAGAAACTTTATTCTGAATCGAGATCCAGCACTCTCTGGGTGTTGTTTTTTTCTGCCTGTTTCCTCCTCATTTTACTATCTGGAATGTAGGACAACCAGGCTGACTAAGAATCTCCCCAGTCAGAGGCTTGCCCACAATGAGTGGGGTTGGCTGTCAGGTTTCATAATTGATTAGGAAAAACTTTAATAATGAATAAGAAGGTCAGGTTAATAACGTCACTAACATTTTATTTTGTCAATTAAGTTTTTTCCTTTTAATTCCATCAACTATCATCACTACCATTTTCTAAAGAAAACGTTTTTAACCTCTAAAAAATAATAGTAAAGATATGATCCTATAATCAAGGATACCCTCTCTAAATGGATTGAATTTTGCTTTTTGTTTTGTTGTTGTCATTGTCGTCATTGTTTTTGGAGACTGGGTATTGCTATGCAGTTCAGGCTGGCCTTGAACTCACCATGTAGCCCAGGCTGGCCTAGAACTCATAGTGAACCTCCTGCCTGTACCTACTGGGTGCTGGGATTATAGGGGTGCACCACCATGCCTGGCTGGATTTTGCTGTTTGAAAACTCATTACAAAGCCAGCGTCGTAGCATGTGCCTATAACCTCAGAACATGGGACACTGGAACCCAGCAGGGCTGGGTGGGAGCAGTGTAGCCAGTGCCTTGTCCATGGTTGTGGAAGATCTTCAGGTAGCCCTTCTGTCAGCTTGACGCTTGAGTGACTCCATGACTAAATGCCTCCTAAAATTTCCATGGAACTTTCAGCAAGAGCAATAAAAATAAAAAATAAAAAAACAAATGCTTGCACTGATTGAAACACTGGGAGCTGGGTGTCATCCACTGCCACAGAGAAACCCATCTTGTGCTGTGTAGTCTACCAAAGCCCTCCTGACTCTGAAAAGTCCTACTGGATGGCAGCACGACATCTCATATCTGGGACCTGCTGTCACCAGCAACACTCGAGTCTTCACTAAGGCTGACCTGGAACTCAAACTGAACCATTCCTAGAGCTTAGCAAGATATCTCTCCAGCAGTGACCCAAAAATCCAGGGACAGCAGGCGCAAGAGTGGGAGCAAACAACACAGGAAGGGGAGGATTCACCATGGAGGGTGTCCAACAGTGGCTCCTTGTGCTGGGTTGGAATGAAAGGTAAGATAAATCTTCAGTTTGATGCCATGATACTTTGTGGGACTTTAAGGCTGTCTCCCTAAAAAGGAAGGGCAGTCACCTCTCCTCTGTTCTCTTTTCTTTTCTCTTCCATCCTGCCTCCTGGATTATGAATCTGGAGCTCTAGAAGCTATCTTGGACCATCAAGAAAAGAATCACAGCCTAGGAATCCAAAGCCAAGAACTGGAATTAGTCTGTTTTCGATGACTTGGTGGAAGCTACACATCACCCCTGGGTGGCTTCCTTTAGATCTTAGTGTATAAATAAGAGAAAAAAACTTTACCTTGTTTGTACCTCTGTCAGTTGGTTTTTATGATGTTCTGAGATCAAACCTAAATCTATTATAATACCATAAGTTTTTTTTTTAATATTTGAAAAATTGTATTTAATTATAGTGTTTTAGGTTTTTGGTTTTAGGGTTTTTTTCTTTTGGTTTTTGTCTGGTTTGGTTTTTTTGAGACAGGGTCTTGCTAGGCAGTTCAGGCTGGCTTTGAATTTCTAGTAATCCTCCTGCCTCAGTGCTGGGTCCCTCTTTAATGCTGGGATTATAGACATGTGCCACCATGCCTGGCTTTTTTTTTTTTTAGATTTTTATGGTTAAAAAAATAAGGTGTAAAATGCGAGCTAAGGAGAGTTCTTTTCACTAACAGGTGAACAGTCAGTGCTGGGCGAGGTTCCCACTGGGCTCCGCTGTCACCTGCTCCTGTTCCATTGCTCTTCTCGCCTCCTCAAAGACCAGTGGGTTGTCTGAGCTCAAGCTGCCTTCTAGATGCCTTGCATGTAAGCTGCAGTGTGTGTGAGGTATACAAGTGAATGTAAAGATGCCCGTGTCAGTGATGTCAGCGAATGAGGCAGTATTAAGCTGCTTCCTGGAGTGTGCGTGGCCTCTGGTCTCATAGCCCCTCAAGACAGGACTTGACTCACATCTGTCCCTTCCTGAGGCCCTGGTGTATGGAGGCTCCAGCAGAACTGTTAGGACCAAGGATCCAGAAGAAAAGGAGGGCATGACTCTGAGGCCACCTTACAGCCAGTGGGCACAGAGGTGAGGCCCACCAGTGACCTCTTTCACCACATATTGTCCCTGCTCGCTGTTGCTGCCCAATATCACCCCACAGACACTTCCTCACCAGCCCACTCCAGAAACTCAAGAGGCCCTCAGCAGCTGTTGCCCTTCTGTAGAATCCAGCAGGGTGTCACTTTCCTCTCCCTGTTCTACTGCTAATCACCTCACTACCCCAGTGGGGAGCGAAGATGGTGTGGCTGAGATCAGCATGAAGGAGTCTAGGGACTTGCTGTCTAACCAGGGAGGACTTTCTTGCATTTAGTCTTCACAGAATGGCATTCTCTCTAACAACCAAAATCGTGCAATTTCTTTAAATGCTGCCCGACTCACTGCTGCTTTGTAAGGGGCTCAGTTCCCCTCTACAGCAGGATGCTTTCTCCCCTATGCTCAGATACACACACACATACACACACACACACACACACACACACACACACACACACAGGGCCACGCACACTGTGATCAAATCACAGCCCTCCCCTTTGCTGCTTCCAGAGAGAACTGGCTCAGGCCAAGTTTCTGCCTTCCTGTTCATGAACAGCTGACTTAAAATATCCCCAGTTTGTAGAGACTGTGGTTTTCAACCCTGTGGCTCAGTGCACCAGGACTGTGTGCTGACAGCCCTTACATGTGTGGTTTTATCTCTTTGGTTACCATGGTCACAGACCAACCAACATAGTCATAGTTACCATCTCCTGGCTGCAGTCCAGAGCTAGGTGCTGTGGTAGATACAAACTGTCCAAGGCATGGTGGGAAGAGGAGGAGTAGAGATGAATTGGGGGTACTGGGCATGATTAGGGCAGTGAAACCCTCTGTCCCACCTGCAATGATGGATAGGTGATTTTCAGCATTTGGTAAAACAGGATGCACTAGACAGGTATGAACAGAATGCAAATGATAGGCCTCAGTTTACAATAATGTACCAGAGTTGGCCCATCAGTCACAAAAATATATGTCGCCAATGCAAGATGTTAATCAGGAAAACTAGAGCAAAAGAGGGAGTCTGGGGATGCCATACTTTCTGTTTAGTTTTCTGCAAACCTAGAACCACTCTTAACAGATAAAGTCTGTTGATTAAAAAAAAAAAGAAACAGAAACCAGACTGCTCGAATGCTGAGATTGCCCTGAGTAGGTAGGTTACCTGCGAAAGACCAAGGATGCGTAAGTGAACAGGTTTGAGCAATGTGGGTCAGGATTCAGGTACAGTTCTTCCTCTCAATTCACATAACCGCTTGCATTTTAAATCCTCGGGCCATGAACTTCAAGGCCTTGGCTTGAGGACCATGCATAGCTAAGTGAAGCTATAAGCATGGATCTTATAGCATGGATCTGCATGCTGTTTCAGTGCTAGCATGGGGGGAATGGAGAAGAAGAAATGAAGGATGCAGGGAAAGCCCCCTACCAGCTGGAGGAAAGGCCTCCGCGATGCCACTGTTGGAAGTGGTGGCAGCCGAGTGGGCAGACACAGCGCCCAGCCTGGCCCAACAGTAACAAAAATGCACACGTGTGAGTGGTTCCTGCAGGGTCATATGTGCCACGCATGTCTGAGACCAGCAGCCTCACGCCAGTGCCATCGAGAAACCGAGCTACGACCTGAGCAGGAGCCAGATGCCTTGACAGATGGCAGGAACTGCCCCTCCAGGCACTATCATCTGAACAGCCTGCCAGAAAGAGCCTGGTTCGGGTGCCCAGCTGGTGTCTCCCATGTCCTGCGGCTTATGGGCAATTCCCTCACCAGATTCTTTCTAAACAAGGCCTAAAGCTGTGAGGTCTGGTTGAGACCTGCCTGAGTGTTTTAAAGGACAGAGACATGGACAGACAGACAAGGAAAGGATTTGACATGGGATTCACTGATAATCAACAGCAGCTGTTTGTTTGTATGTCCTTAGAGTTTCAAAGTATTTTCTCCTATCTGAGCTCTTTTGATTATTACAAGTTACTGAGAAGGTAGGAAGGAATCACTCTGGTTCTATAATTTAAACAAACCTGGATACAGAGAGTCATCTGTCACTGTGGCCAACAAATGACAGAATCTTCTACAGCACTGGATTCATTGACACGTTCTGCACCCAGAGGCGGGTTCTGCCCATAGGGTCTCAGTTCATCAGAGAATATGCACAGACACACAAGAAAGTGATCACAAAATTCCAGGGATGTGAAACAGCATAGTGGCTCAGATGCCTATGAAAACTTCCTTAAAAAGGGGAGAAGAAGGGGCTGGGGGTTTAGCTCAGCGGCATAAGCGCCTGCCTTGAAAGCAGGCAGTCATGAATTTGATCCCCGGTATTGATAAAAAGGAAAAAGACAAAAAAAAAAAAAAAAAAGGTGGGGAGAAGCTGGGCATGATAGTGCCTCAGCACTAGCACTCAGGAGGCTGAGGCAAGAGAATCACAAGTTTGAGACCAGCTTGAGCAATTTAGCAATTTTATAAGAACTTGTCTCAAGGGCTGTGGATTTAGCTGAATGGCATAAGCACCTGCCTTGCAACCGCAGGGTCATGAGTTCGAGCTCCAGTACAAAAAGAAAAAAAAAGTCTCAAAATGAAAGGAAGAAAGACAGGCAGACAGGCTGGGGATGTATCTTAGTGTAAAGGCCCTGAGTTCAGTTCAGTTCTCGTGAGCATACAGAGAGAGAGAGAGAAAGAGAGAGAGAACGTGATGATTCATGCCTATAATCCCAAAATTCTGAGAGGCTGAGAGAGGATCACAACTTTAAGCCTATGTTGGGCAACTTAGCAATTTATTGAGAAGCTATCTCAAAATAAAAAAATGAATAAATGGGTCTGGGAATGTAGCTCAGTACAAAAAACTTGGTTGGGTTCAAGCCCCAGTACCGGGATCCAGTATTCAGCTTTTCTACCCCCACATCTCTCTTGGTGTCTATGCTGGGACCCTCTGTACCCTGTGCTGTAGCTGCAGGTGGAGGCAGCCAGGAAAAATGCTCCAGAACAGACCCATGACAGGCCAGAGCAGAGCAGTGCAGGGCAGAAAGACCTTCTGAAAGACCACAGGTTACTGGGAAGATGCATAGTGAGAGAATTAGGATTCGGGAAACTCTGAAAGCCACCACAGCCCTGGGCCCACAGGCAGGCACAGGGGAGCATTAGCTGCCTGACCATCACTTCTCAGGACCTTGCTCATGCAGCCCAGCTGCCTGCAGCAGGGTGGACAGCAGGCTGCCAGGACAGCCCACTTACACTGAGATGCCTGGGGCAGTGGCTAGGAGACAAAAAAAAAAGCCCTGCTGACAGTGAACAGTCCTGGGAAGTCACCTATGGTTTCTGGTCATTGTGCTGAGGGTTTACCTGGCATGTTTTATTTGGTCCCCAGGAGGACTCTACAGACCCAGTACTGACACTATGACCCCACTTTAGAAATGGGAAACTGAGGCTATTCGGAGGCTGGATGTCATGCCCCTGCCTAAGATACCAGCAGTGGAGTCGAATGGCTGGGATACAGACACTGTGAGCCCACCTGCCGTGCATGGAGCACCCAGCTGGCTCCCCAGCAAGCTGGAGGGATGGGAACTGGACCAGATCACCCGGCGGTTAGAAGCCTCCCCCAGGGCAGGGCACTGAGCTTGTGCAGCATTGTGCTGCAGGGCTGGGGCCCAGGCAGAAGCAGCATGAGTTCAAGTGGGCTACCAGCAGCACATTCCAGGTGAGTAAATGACATTTTGATCCAACAGACAAAACCCCTGGATTCTGTGAGAGGACCTTGGCTTTAAGGAAGTCTGATATTCAAATCCAGATGTAAGTAGAAGAGCAGCATGCTCACTGAGCGCCCACTGTATGTATGCCCAACATCACACTGGAGCTTTCTAAGTGTGACCTTAAAACCACATAATTCTGCAGGGCAAAGTTATTGGCCCTACTCCCATCCAGCACTGTAGGCTAACATGTGTCACACACACACACACACACACACACACACACATCAAAATTCATATGGTACCTCAAAATATGGCTGCATATTTAGAGATGGGGTTAAATGGAATTTAAGATGAAATGAAATCAGACCTATAATCCCAGCACTCAGGAGGCTAAAGCAGGAGGATCATTGCGAGTTTGAGGCCACCCTGGATTACACAGTAAGACCCTGCCTCAAAAAGACAAAGAAGGAGGAGGAAGAAGAAGATAAGGAGGAGCGGATGAGGAGGAGCAGATGAGGAGGAGGAGAAAGAAAAAGAGAAGGAAAACAAGAAAAGAAGGAGAAAAAAATGAGAAGGAGAAGAGGGAGATAAAATGAAATCAGAGAGTGGGCCCTAATCCAATCTGGGTCCTCCCCAAAAGAGATTAGGCCATTAATGCTGAAATTCTTTAAGGAAGTTGATAGGGAAGCCGTACTTCCAAAATCACTCCTGGAAGCAAATCCTGATTCTAAAACCAGAAAAAATCCAACAGAAAAAGAAAACTACAGTTCAATCTCTCTAATGAACATAGATGCAAAAATCCTCAATAAGACACTGGCAAACAGAATGCAGCAAATCATCAAGAAAACTATATACTATGACCAAGTAAGATTCATCTTGAGGACGCAGGAATGGTCCAACTTACACAAATCAATACATGTACTATGCCTATTAACAGAACCAAAGATAAAAACCACATGATCATCTCAATCGATGCAGAAAAAAGTATTTAATAGAGTCTAACACCAATTCATAATAAAAAGGAAATGGGAATAGATGGTCTTTACCTCAATATTATAAAAGCCATCTATGACAAACCAACAGCTAACATCATATTAATGGTCAAAAACTCAAAGCTTCTACTCTAAAATCAGAAACAAAATAAAGATGTCCACTATCACCACTCTTATTCAATATAGTTCTGAAACATTAGCCAGAGAGATTAGACAAGAGAAAAAAAAAGGAATAAAGATAGGAATGAAAGAAGTCAAATTATCATTATTTGCAGATGATGTTATATTCCACACAGAAGACCCAAAAACTCCACCAAAAGATTTGTAGATTTCATATCTGTCATGATTTATGTCAGTGGCCCCCATGCTTCATGCAATTATGCGTTTGGATTGGTTCATTGCCTAGCACTCAGATTGGTGGTGTGAGTGCTAGACCCACCTAGGAATGGAGCCAGGACATGATGCAAAGGTGGGAAGGTGTGTGTGTGTGTGTCTTTCTCTCTCTTTTGCTGGTTTCTGCCTTGCTGTTTGCAACTGCCATAAATGGCTGCCCTGCCATGCCATGTTGCCTTGGAGCCAACTGAATATGGACTGAAACCTCCAAGAACTGTAAGAAAAAATCTTTCCTTCCCCAACTTTGGGCATTAGGTATTTTGTCCCAGTGATGAGAAAAAAGTAATTAAGACAATATCCAAATTCAGTAGACTAGCAGGATACAAAGTCAGCACTCAAAAATCAATAGTACTCCTGTACATGAGCAACAAACTCACAGAGAAATTAGGAAATGCAAAGTCTTTATAATAGCATCTGAAAAAAATGAAATAAATCTAACAAAGAATGTAAAAGTTCTATACAGTGAAAATTACACTACCCTAAAAAAGGAGATTGAAGAGGATAACATAAAATGGGAAGATATCCCTAGTTCCTGGATAAGAAGAACCAACATAACAAAAGTAGTCCAACTCCCAAAACTTCTATGCAGATGTAAAGCAATCCCAATCAAAATACCATTAGCATGCCTCCCAGATCTAGAGAAAATCTTCCTAAAATTCACTTGGAACCAGAAGAGACCTATGATAACAAAGGCAAGCCAGGACAACAAAGACAATACAGGGGAAATCACAATCCCAGACCTAAAATTATACTACAAAGCTACTGTGATAAAGTCAGTATGGTATTGGGGGGGGGGTCCTGAGGATCAGTGGAACAGATTAGAAGATGAAGACACAACTACAAAGAGTCAACCACCTTATCTTTGACAAATGGGCTAAACATGTTCACTGGAAGAAAAATAGTCTCTTTAACAGATGATACTGGAAAAACTGGCTTTCCACATGTCAAAGACTAAAACTAGACCCATGTTTATCACCGTGCACTAAACTAAAGTCAAAATGGATCAAAAATCTAAATATTAAAACAGAAACACTAAATTTACTAGAAGAAAAAGTAGGTAGAAATTTCAAAAACTTAGGTAGGCAAAAATTTCATGAACAAAACCCAGATTACAAGGGAAATACTAAAAAGAATCAACAGATGGGATCTCACCTTATTAAAAAGCTTTTATAAAACAAAAGAAATCACTAGCAGAATGAAAAAGCCAATCCATAAAGTGGGAAAAATTTATAGCCAGTTATACCTCAGACAAAGGACTTCTTATCTTGAATAAAGAATTGAAAAAATTGGGCCCCCCAAATTCAAAGACCAAATCCAAAAATGGGCATCTGAGATGAATACACAAGTCTCAGATAAAGAAATACAAATGGCAAATAAACACATAAAGAAATGTTGAACATCATTGATCATTTGAGAAATGCAAATCATAATAACACTGAGACTGCATTTCACCCCAGAAAAAATGGCTATCATAAAAAGTTTAACAGAAAACAAATGCCTGCAGGGCTGTGGGGAAAAAATAATGCTTCTCCACTGTCAGTGGGAGTGTAGATTGGTGCAACCACTATGGAAATCTGCATGGAGATTCCTTTAAAAACTAGGATTAGAGAGCTGGGGATTTAGCTCAATGGTACAAGCATCTGCCTGGCAAGTGTGAGGTCATGAGTTTGATCCTTGGTATCAAAAAAACAAAACAAAAAAAAGCTAGAATTATAGGCCTCATTTGACCCAACTATATTCCTTCTGGGTATCTTTCCAGAAGAATTAAAAATATCATACCACTGTGATATATGTGCATCCACATTTATAGCAGCACAATAATAACAGCTAAATCTTGTAAGCAACCCAAATTTCTATCAACTGAGGAATGGATTTTTTAAAGATGTGTTTTGCAATATAGTAGGGTACTATTTATCCATAAAGAAGGATAAACTCAAGATTTTTGTAGGTAAATGGGTAAAACTTGAAACAATTTATGAGCACATAAGTGAAATGGATCAGACTCACAAGTGGCAACATCATATTATTTCACTAGTGTGAGAAACTAAACAAGCAAACAAGACTCAAAATGTACAATTAGGAAGAAAACTGTCCAAAAGACAAGACAAACTGTGATTGGGGAAAAGGGGAAAGAAAGGAGAAAAAGAAAAAAATATATTTATACACAAGATAGTTATGGTTTGTATCTATCTGCCTGGCCCCCTAAGCCTCATGCAATCATGGAGGCAGCTGAGCCTAGCATTTCTGATTGGTTTGTTGTCTAGCACTGGGATTGGCAATGTGAGTGGTGCACCCACCCAGGGGCAGGGAGCCGATATACTATGTAGGGGAGGTAGGAGGTATGCTTTCCTCTTTTGCCCTTTTGCTCTTGCTGCTTGTGGCTGCCATGAACAGTTGCCCCTCATGCACACCACCCTGCCTTGGAGCCAACTGAGTGTGGAATGAAACCTCCAAAACCATAAGACAAGTAAACCTGCCCTTCCCTAATTTGGAGCATCAGGAACTTTGTCTCAATAAAAAGAGAAAAGTAACCAAGACAATAGTTAAGATAGTTAATATATTTATACACATTTAAGATATACAGCTAGTTTCTTAGTTCATTGAAAAGAAAGCTTTGTGCTAATATTGTCTGGACAAGATTTCATGCCTTTGTCTTGTAATGTGAATAACTATTACAAAGATAACAATACCCAATGTACTAATTATTGTTACTCTTCTACTAGCCTGTTTTGAAATTCTGTTTTTTTTTTTTCCTCTTTAAAAGAAAAAAAAGAGATTAGATCACAGACACACAGAGGGATGGAACACGGGCACAGAGCAAGGTGCCCATGGCTAGGGGTGGCTGCAGAGGAAGCCAGCCCTGCCCACACTTTGATGTCCACTCTGGCCTCCAGATTATGAGAAGCAGTGCCTGCTCCCCAAACTTAAGTCTGCAGCAGCGTGGCAGGCTAATTCCCTGGGGAATGACGGCTGCGGCCAAGGGCTCCCATGGGAGGACCCCCTGCTCAGTCAGGGCTCTGCCCTGGCCCTGGACCCTGCAGCAGGTTTGTAATAGCCATTCACCCTTTCCAGAATACACAGCATATTTCACAAAAGGGAACCCTGCTGATTTCACTCAGGTCCCCGATACAGATGGTGGTACAAGGTTGAGGGTCTAACGCATGGACTGGTGTATTTGCTACAGTTTGGACACTGAGAAATGAAGAAAAATGATCCAAGAAATGTAAATGGCTTGACTTTGAAGACAAGGACAATGAAGTGAACTTATTTATCCATCTATCTTTTTGAGACAGGGTTTCATGATGCAGTTTAGACCTTGAACTCACTTTGTAGCCCAGGCTGACCTCAAACTCACAGCCATCTTCCTGCCTCTGCCTCCTGAGTGCTAGGATTACATGCATGTGCCACCACACATAGCTTTGAAATGAATTTTAAAGTCATGTTTATTTTCCATTTTATATAAGGTTATCTAAAAAGCAATCACTCTAAATGTTTTTGTTTCCAACTTTTTTTCACATTCACATTAATACTTCTTATGCTTTAATTTCCAGAAATTATCCCCTTTCAAAACTTCCTCTGGTTAAATTTCAACAAGATTTTTTTAACTTAAAAACTTAAGATTCTGGGACTGGGAGGAGCCAACAAGAAACCAACCAGCCAACCGTTCTGGTAAGCCATGCAAGCTGCTTTGAAGTTCTGTACCAGTTTTGTCACTTTGTTTTGATTGGTTTTGTTCTGTTTTATTTTGTTGGATTCTACTATATTTAAAATTATAAAAAAATTTAAATTAAAATGAGTATGATCTATATAATAACAATCCAAATGACATTTAAAAATTCAAAGAGACGCTGCTTCAAATTTTTAAAAATTTTTGAGATATATAGCTTGGTGCAAAAGCGCTGGGGTCAATCCCCAGTACAGCCACCCCACACCATCGAACGAACAGGGCAGAAGGGAAGAAAGTGAACTAACTATACGCTGTTCTTGACGTTACTCTTATAATATGCCTTGTGCTATGAGCGTCCCAGAATGGCCACTAGGTGGCAGGAAGTGACCGAAGATGCTGAGTCAAAACAGCGCCTCTAGTAGCTTTCTGCAGTTCTCTTCCTCCAAAATTAGGGAATTTAGATCCCCGGCGTTGTGACGCACGCCTGTAATCCCAGGCTACGAAGTGAGTTCAAAACCAGCCTGAACTGCATAGTGAAACTATGTCTCAAAAAGATAAAGCGAGAGAGAGTGGGAGAAAAAGAGAGAACGGAATTTAGGAGAAAAAGACCAGATGTTTCCAGCGTCCCTTCCTGATGTGTCCAAGGTCCTATCTTCCAGCGTTTCCTAAACTGCTCTGTGGTTGTGCTCAGTGGAAAGGACAGGACACCTCACCTTCCCTAGAAACCAAAGTCAGGTGTCAGCAGCCAATGTAGACCTGTCCCCTACACACACACACACACACACACACACACACACACACACACGGTGAAGGGGACAGCAGCAGGGGGCTCCTCTCCTCTCCTGCGGGAGAGACGCATGCCCGCCTTCCTACCAGTGCGCAGGTCAGCTGATTCAAGTCACAGCTCCTGCACTTTGATGCCTTGCACGAGCTGGATTTCTAGATGCTGAACAAACACCTGCGGATGAGGAAGGGAGGAGAGGCTTCCGTCCTCTCGCAGTTCACCGCGTGGACACGCGGACCGGTGAACCGGGACTTTCCCTGCACCTCCCTTTAGCACCAACGTTTCATGACTCTCAATGCTGAGAACAAAAACAATCAGACAAGTAAAAGGAACAAATGTTCAAAGAAGAGAAACAAACATCAAGCTCTCTAACCCCAAAATATTTTTATTCCTATTGATTTTTCCCAAGAAAATATTTTAATAGAAGATAATAGCCCTAAAAAGGCAGAGTTCTAAACCTAAATGTACAATGACTGAGTAATAAAGTATATTTAATGTACTTGATAATTATCTATATTGAAAAGCATTTTGGAGATGAAAAACAGAAAGTCATGCAAAATAAATTTACAGCATTTTAAGACGTGAATAATACTTAGAAGGCAAAGAAACTAAGCAAAATCATGTCTCTCATCGCGGGGTGCCCAGCATTGTCAGCCCTCACCAAGCGCTCAGGTCTCAGCAGAGCGCCACTGCAGGCAGCACCAGGATATACAGGCGCGGCGCTCAGACGATCCCAGATATTTTACTCTGTTTTTCAGCCGCAATAGCAGTGAAATTTATTTCCAATTAGTTATTACAGTTTCCTTTACGTGTTTATTTGTTTTGAAGCCATACCAATGTAAGATACCAAAATAACATTTACACTTTGCTGCTTTTTTTCTCTTTCGTTCTTTCTGAAGGCAAAGTCTCACTAAATAAATCGCCTAGGCTGGACTCTCAACTTTTTTCAATCCTCCTGCCTCAGCCTCCAGATGTGCTGGGATTATAGGCCTGTGCCACCAGCCTAGCTCAAATTTTTAGTCTATAAATACATAAATGTCCTTCTTGAGCAATCCAAAGAAGTCATTTACACACAGGAGGGTCCCGGTTCTCCTGCGTCATGGTGCAGAAAGTGCCCCCCTTCTCAGGATAAAATAAACTATTTATGACAATGTTTACATGGGAGAATGAGTGACATGCTGATTCACACTTGGGAAGAAAAAAAAAAGGAAAAGTGGTCCTCTTCTGGTTGTTATTCACATGAGTTTTGGCAAGGAAACTGGATTTCCTTGGGCTGGGTTCTCAGCCTGCAACCCCAGGACCTCTGTGGAGGCCAAGGGCAGCCAAGGTTGATTACACCTGGCAGAGATCCACTTCCGGTCTGATTCTTGCACGCAGCCCTCTGGGCCAACCGTGCAGAGAGGGACTATGGGGTCCTTCACACACAGACCGCAGGCCAGAGAGGACCATAAGGAGCATCATTCAATCAGGGACTGTGTGAAACCAGGGACCCCCCAGCTGCTTATATCGCTCCATTTCCACCAAAAGCCTTATTCTCCAAATAAAGAAATATTATGGGAAAGGTTCAGTGGGTTCTTTTATGTATAAATCCCATGTGTGTGGTATTTTCTTCAAACATATATGTATATTTGTGTATATGTGCATGCATGTTGTACATTTTAATTTTTAACATATTTCTATAAAAGTAAAAGTTTAAAAAGTAGAACTGTACAGCAGAAGTTTTGTAATTATGAGAATTAAGTCAAATTTTGGTCTTCCAAGATCATGAACTACCATCAATAATCTTAAATTATTAACTTTTCACTCCCACCTGTACCAAAGTAGCGTTCTTAAATCTAATGAAAAAGACAAAACTATAGAAAGTGTATGTACATGTGTGTGTTAAGTACATGCAAACTGGGCAGGAAATTAGAAACACATTTTTTATAGAAAATGTATTAATTTGGAGAAAAGCAAGCTCAAAAATGGTACATTTTATCATCATAATGTGTTTCTTTTTGAAAAATCTTAATAATCAGTTTAGTAAAAGAAACTGTATAAATACATACATAGTGCAGTGACTAAGATATTTGGCACAGAGCTTGAAAGTTTCTCAGAGAGGGCGAAGTCTTTGCCACTGGGAATCAAAAGCCAGGTGCCTGTTCCAGGAAAGATATTTCTCCTCTTTTTTTTGTTAACTCAAAATCCTCCTGCCTCCAGGAAAGAGATTTCTGTATTGAAAAAAACAAAGGGCCTATGTGCAAATAAATAATCACCCAAATTAAATGAAGGGGTCAAAGACCAACTTGGCAACTGGAACAAAGAAAAATTTGTCATCAAAACTGTTTGGCCCTTCTTTCCTAAAGTAAATTTGGAGCTAATTAGCTTTCAAGACTTTTCCGGGGTTTTTGTCCAACAGTGACAAGACAAAGAAACACACTTAAGATAAAAACCAGATGTGGAAGTTTTGCTGGCCACTCAGCCGTGTACTTTCCCTATTTTGTATCAATGTTAGAGCCTCGGTTTGCCCATTCATCGTGGGCAAGTGGATGCGGGAGATGCACTCAACTGTGGTGTGACCTTCCAAGCGCAGGCAGGCCCTCCATTCCCTGCAGCACAGCTCCCCTGAGCCAAAATGCGCTGCATGGTGAAGCCAAGCGCGCCTTACTGCCTTACTTTCTGGCTGCTCCAAGGGTGTATCAGAAACCAGTTCTGTGAAAATCTCCAAAACTCACAGCACCCTAGAAACCCCAGCAGACCCTTTGCACTGGTATGGGTCCCATCCCCATTGACCATGCTACCCCTCTCCTGTCCAGCTGCTCGGTGCTTGGCTTTAGGAACACAATACGACATTTTCTCCCATTTAATGTCAGGGGAAACCCAGCAGATTGAATTATGCATGAAAAATGGGTAACATGATATATAAATTATTCCTCAATAAAGCTACTAAGATATAATTCAATATTTAACACCTACAATTCATGACTAATCAAAATGCAATCTGAAAGCCAGGTTTGTGGCACACACCTGTAGCCCCAGTACCTGGGAGCCTAAAACAGAAGGATCACAGTTTAGAGTCCTCCCTGGATTTAATCCACAGTGAAAAAAGTTACTGAATTATTACATAGAATTAAAGGTTTGATTTTGGGTTTTGTTTTTGTTTTTTCAATACTGTTTTTTTCAAGCCAGGGCCTCACTCATGCTAGGCAAGCTGTCTTCCACCGAACTACATCACCAGCCCTTTTTTGAGACTAAACTGCCCATGTTGGCCTGGGACTTGTGACCCATGGTGGCTCAGCCTCCCAGTGAGCGGGGTTGCAGGCACACTACCCAGCTAAAGGCCCAAACTTAGGTCACAGTGACCATTTCCAGCAGTCAGACCCTAGGATTTTTTTCTTTTTGCTTAAATGTATTGTATATCTTTTCTGCATTGAATATATGATTTTCCTGACAATAAGTGGCATTGCTTTTTTAAAAAAAGCACAGGTGAATTGACTTATGATTTTATAAAACAAGATGCTTCAAAATAAGACAAAAAAGCCACACACCTAAAGGCTTTCTGCCAACAGTATATAAAATGTTAAAACTTCTCTGTTCCAAAAACCAAACAAAAAATTAGCCAAACACAAAGCACACAGTGGAGAAAACATTTGTGATACATAAGAAAGAGAAAAGCTAATTTCCTTCATTTATAAAGCCCAGTGAACTTAATTTAAAAAAAATTTTTTTAAAGTTCAGATCCAAGGAAAATATGAGCAAAGGATAGGAGGTAATTAACTGCTATTGTACTAAAAAAGATGCTTGATCATGTTCACCTTGTGGTAAGAACATAAATTTGAAGTTTTTATAAAGGACAATTTGACAAAATCAATTAATACCTTTTTAAAGTACAGTTTTACATTGCATGACTGGGCATGTGCACACTCTCCAATTTATCCTATGAATTACACAGTCAAAATACCCAGATTCATAAGCATATTTCTTTTGCAATGTTACAATAGTGACATAACTGAGCTGGATGTGGTGGCACAGACTAGTAATCCCAGTGCTTAGAAGACTGAGGCAAGAGGATCGCTGTGTTTGAGGCCAGCCTGGACTGCAAAGTGAGTTCAAGGCCAGTCTGAACGACATAAAAAGACCCTATCTCAAAAAACAAAACAAAACAAAGACATAACTGAAATGTAAATGTCCAATAGTAGGAAACTAAGTAAATTATGGTACGGCAGAAATGGAATCCTCTGCACCCCTAAAAAGTCTTAGATCTAGATATACTAATGTGAAAAGAATTTCTAAGAACTATGAAGTGGAAAAAAAAGCAGAGCAGAAAACAGTAAAAATCCATTTTGCATAAATTTTGTTTTTTTTGTTTTTTTTTTAAATTTTTTTTTTAATTTTATTTAAGAGGAAAAAGAGAAAAACACAAAACAAAACAAAGTGGTGTAAGGGTACATGTAATACAGAACTACAAAAAAAAACATAATAGTAAGAAATCACCTGCTAATAGATTACATATTATCATCTTGGAAATAGTTGCTCAAATCACAGTATCAAAGAATACAAAGTGAACATTCAAACAGAGAGACTGCAAACAGCTGTGTTCAATGATCCAAAAACATTAATATAGTCAGCTATTTAACACCCCTAAACACAATTGCTGTTATATCCATAGAGCTCTTTTTTTTTTCCTTCTCTTTTTTACAACAAAATTTACACATTTTGGATTTTATTACTCCTAGTCCTTATTACTTTTTTTGGAGGGAAGAGAATATAGTCAAATATGGAAAACAAAGCTGCCACTCAAAACCAAGGATAGACATAGCACATGATGTAGAACAGAGTACAAGGTTATCAACAATGGTTATCAAAATTGTCTCTTGTTTCCTTAAAAAGAATAGTCTATCTCATTAGATATTATAAAGTTGGACAAAACAGTAGAGAACAAGACCAATAAAACTTAGGCATTGTAAACATTACAGGACTTCCAAAGGAGACAACAGTCAAACCAGAATGGGCATCTTAGTGAATCTTATTGCCTTCAAAGTAGGTGCTTATACCCTCAAACTTGATACTATCATATAGAATGGAACAGAGTCTAATCAGTCAAAACAAGATCGTGGGAGTATTACAGGACTTCAAAACAAGTTAACAGTAAATCAAAAAGAGTTACTATAATATATGCTAATTAAAAAAATTTTTCCCCTTAATTAAAAAACATAAGAAATAACTAAATAATTTTTTTAAAGAATAAGGGAGAGATTGAGATAAGCTCCAACATGGCGTGGATCTCAGGAGACCCTGCTAGATCTCCCCCTGGAAGGGCTGCAGGCTGCCACCCTGCCTCCACTCACAGGGAGGGGAGATGCTGGCTTGGCTTCCCAGAGACCTTAGCTCCAACAGGGCTAGGATCTCAGGAGACACTGCTAGTTCTCCCCCTGGAAGGGCTGCAGTGGGCTAAACTACTGCCGCTTACCAGGGAGGGGAGGTGCTGGCTTGGCTTCCCAGAGTCCTAAGTTCCAGCATGGCGTGGATCTCAGGAGACACTGCTAGTTCTCCCCCTGGAAGGGCTGCAGGCTGCCACCCTGCCTCCGCTTACAGGGAGGGGAGACGCTGGCTTGGCTTCCCAGAGTCCTAAGCTCCAGCATGGTGTGGATCTCAGGAGACACTGCTAGTTCTCCCCCTGGAAGGACTGCAGGCTGCCACCCTGCCTCCGCTTACAGGGAGGGGAGACGCTGGCTTGGCTTCCCAGAGTCCTAAGTTCCAGCATGGTGTGGATCTCAGGAGACACTGCTAGTTCTCCCCCTGGAAGGGCTGCAGTGGGCTAAACTACCGCCGCTTACCAGGGAGGGGAGGTGCTGGCTTGGCTTCCCAGAGTCCTAAGTTCCAGCATGGCGTGGATCTCAGGAGACACTGCTAGTTCTCCCCCTGGAAGGGCTGCAGGCTGCCACCCTGCCTCTGCTTGCAGGGAGGGGAGGTGCTGGCTTGGCTTCCCAGAGTCCTGAGTTCCAGCATGGCGTGGATCTCAGGAGACACTGCTAGTTTTCCCCCTGGAAGGGCTGCAGGCTGCCACCCTGCCTCCACTTACAGGGAGGGGAGACGCTGGCTTGGCTTCCCAGAGTCCTAAGTTCCAGCATGGCGTGGATCTCAGGAGACACTGCTAGTTCTCCCCCTGGAAGGGCTGCAGGCTGCCACCCTGCCTCCACTTACAGGGAGGGGAGGTGCTGGCTTGGCTTCCCAGAGTCCTAAGCTCCAGCATGGTGTGGATCTCAGGAGACACTGCTAGTTCTCCCCCTGGAAGGACTGCAGGCTGCCACCCTGCCTCCGCTTACAGGGAGGGGAGACGCTGGCTTGGCTTCCCAGAGTCCTAAGTTCCAGCATGGCGTGGATCTCAGGAGACACTGCTAGTTCTCCCCCTGGAAGGGCTGCAGGCTGCCACCCTGCCTTTGCTTGCAGGGAGGGGAGGTGCTGGCTTGGCTTCCCAGAGTCCTGAGTTCCAGCATGGCGTGGATCTCAGGAGACACTGCTAGTTCTCCCCGTGGAAGGGCTGCAGGCTGCCACCCTGCCTCCACTTACAGGGAGGGGAGGTGCTGGCTTGGCTTCCCAGAGTCCTAAGTTCCAGCATGGTGTGGATCTCAGGAGACACTGCTAGTTCTCCCCCTGGAAGGGCTGCAGGCTGCCACCCTGCCTCCACTTACAGGGAGGGGAGGTGCTGGCTTGGCTTCCCAGAGTCCTAAGTTCCAGCATGGTGTGGATCTCAGGAGACACTGCTAGTTCTCCCCCTGGAAGGGCTGAAGTGGGCTAAACTACCACCACTTACAGGGAGGGGAGGTGCTGGCTTGGCTTCCCAGAGTCCTAAGTTCCAGCATGGCGTGGATTTCAGGAGACACTGCTAGTTCTCCCCCTGGAAGGGCTGCAGGCATAAATTTTGAAAAATAAAGTCATTCATATTTGCCAGACATAATAAGCAACACTATTAGGCTGTAAAAAGACAGACTTGCTTTCCCCTGTGACTTCTGTGCTGTTTTATGTATTGCACGGATGGGCCTATAGCTTTTTAATGCCCACAGAGTTTAGCTAGGATGTGAGATCACAAACCGTTGTTGTTGTCTTATTTCTTAGTCATCCATTTCCAAAGTAACTTTCTGGGTCTGTTATTGAAAGGGGTGTTTTCTCCGCTTGACCTCTTCCACAGATGGGCAAGTCAAAGAGGACAGCAGATGCGGCTGAGGTGCTGCAGCAGCACGGAGGGCCCAGCCTGTCCAGCCCACGCCCAGCATCAGTGCAGTCCAATCCTTAGAGCTCAGATCCCAAAGCAGCTGCAGGTCCGAGGCCAAGTGAACTGTGTCACTGCACATGGTGACATAAGATACGTGTGTCTCTAGGAGGAAGGAAGGAAGGAAGAAAGGAAGGAAGGAAAGCCTAGGGGCTTACAGGAGCAGCTTTTAGAAGGTGCCTACAGAGAAGATGCAGCAGGTGCTGGCCCTTTACTGAGTTTGTCCTTCTCTCCACTGATCTGTCTCCCATTCTGAACTTGTACCTGAAGCCACTCCTTGAGAGCAGGAACTACTCACATGTAGAGATAAGAAGCCCTTTACACCCTTCTGTGCATTCCACACAAGCATGCATGGCAGGGCAGGGTATTGAGACAGGTAGCTCAGTCTGTTCTTGAACTCACTCTGTAGCCCAAGTTGATCTCCAATTCCCAGCGATCCTCCTGCCTCAGCCTTCTCAGTGCTGGAATTAAAGGAATGAGCCACCACCACATCCAGCTGCGCATGCCTTGTTTTTATCATTATAGAAATTGTTACTAAAAATGACAAATCACAGGTCTAGTTCGGCCCATATGAAGGTAAGATTTCTTCTGGTGACCATAGGGAATTTCAGTCAAATCTTCTCTGTTCCCAAAATATGACCAAGTTCTCCACTGTGAGAGAAGAACAGAACATAAAGAGGTTCTAGTGGTGGAGTTGAAGCCTGAATTCAAGGAAATGCGAGGTGCAAGCCTTTAGTGTTCCTAAGCAGTTTCCCAATTTTCCCTTCATCAGTCTTTGTGGGATTTTCCACTTATTCTCCTATTCAGCTTCAGTCTGTTGACATTACTTTTTCACACTGAACCAATACTCAAGAAATACTGCACCTCCCGGGCCATCTTTTGAGTCAGCCCCTCACTCTGCAATGTGCCCAGAGAGCTGCCATGCCCGGAGTATACTCTGGAAAGAGAAATAAGCCAGACCAAACAGACAGACATTGCACAACCTCACTCACATGAAGAATCTCAAAACAAAGCTGAACTCACAGTGCCAGAGTAGAATATGGTTCCTAGGAGATGTGGTGGGTAAATGAGGAGAGGTTGGGCAAAGGGCACAAACTTTCCTTCATAAAATGAATAAATTCCAGTGGCCTAACATACAACATGAGGGCTTTAGTCAATAATAGTGTGTTGCATATTTGAAATTTGCTAAGAGAGTAGGTACAAATTGTTTTCAACACAAAAGATAAAGGTGATTTCCAGGAAGATGGTGAAGCAGTAAGCAGCAACAAATCAATGTCTCAAAGATTTGGAATCAAGACACTGAAAAATAGCAACCTGGGGAAGAAAAGAAAGAGGGAGGTGAATCTCTGGGAGCCAGGAAGGATCTGAGGGGAAAATTGCAGATCACAGAGAAAGTGAAGAAGCAAACTTCAATGCAGAAAGAGGAGGAAGTGACCTAAACTTTCTCTCTGGTTCCAGGACTCTGGCGTGGGAGGTTCGCATCTACAGAGACACAGTGAAGGTAGGGGACTCCAGAGGCCTCCAGAGAAAAACACTAATGGAACAGAGCAATGGATTCTGGGTGCTACAACATCGAGTGACTCCCGTCCAAGTGACTTGCACGTCCCCTGGAAAGGATGTTTGATCAGAGCAGCCATGGGTTTGGCTTCATCTCAGGGCTCCCAGTGTTGAAACTCCACAGTGACTGGGTGAAGGACAGTCACAGGCAATGTCTAGGGTCAGAGAGTTGTTGGTCAGGCCATCAAGAGACACCCAGAGTGTGGTAGACTGAATGCCTCAGGCCCCAACCCTCAGTCCAGAGGGCCAGGATCAGCCCAAACTGCTGTGGGTCTGTAAGTACCAGAACCAGCATCTTTCCCTAGTCCTACTGCAGGCTTGCTAGGATTATCCAGCACAGATCTGGGTTCTGACTGCCTTCTTTGTCTATCACCAAAAGCAGAGTCACACCAATTGGACACCACCGCAAGACTGTAGACCCTAGAATATAACTACAGGTTTAAATCACAAAGAAATTTCTCTCTCTCCCTCTCTCTCTCTCTCTCTCTCTCTCTCTCTCTCTCTCTTTCTCTCTCTCTTTCTTTTCTTTGATTTTGGGGTTTTCATTTGTTTGTTTAGTTGGTTGGGGCTTTTTCTAATTATTTTTGTTTTTTCATGAATATGAACATTGTTTTTAGTTTGTTGTTTTTGTTTTTTCCCCTTCCTATCTTCTTCACTAGTTTCACAAGTCTTGCATAATCATCCTTTGTCCTTCAGCCGTGATTCTAATCTCTTACTCTTTTTTCTTTATTTTTTTCTTCTTATCCCTTTTAAAATTTCTCCCCTTAGGGTGGTATCACCTATCTACCCTGAGTAGATAGTTACTGGACAACTGTCTGATTTGTTTTAGATCTTGTATAAGTTCTGTTCCTATAGTTAAAGTTGGCAAATTAACAGTTGTCACAGTTTGTCATTTTCTAATCTGTGCTTGACACAAGCGCTGTTACTACTTTAGCCAACGTGACAATTGTTGTGATCAATTGACTCTTTATATGCCAATACCTAGACTTTCTGGGGGTCATAATCAATACTATAGTCCAGTACCAAAGAACTGGGTGCCAGGCCCAGCAGGCAGCAATTGTTCATCTGTAATAAAATGGGACAGACTCAAAAGCCAAAAGTCAGCTAGACTTAGAAGATATTTCTGAAAAGCAGTCATTTTCAAAAGAGGTCTCAGTGCTAGTAACAAAGCTACCTACCATAAGCAATTTACAAGTCTCAATGCGGAAAACAAATGGACAAAATAAGATAGAAAACATGAAACAAGATGCAGTCCAAAACCCACAACTTGCCCAAGGCAAATCAAGAAGGCATTGAGGTCGAAGAGATAAAAAGCCTCCCAGCTGAATTTTATTAAATAGTGTCAGGAAAGTTCCAAAACATCAATAAGTCTCTGGACAAAAAAAGCACAAATAATTAAAAATAAAATGGCCATAGTAAAGGAAATGATTAGTGAATCTAGAGTACAGATTAAAAAAATAGAGGAGCTTAGGAAAGATATGAAAATCATGAATGCCCAACATATAAAAGAAATTGATTCTGTAAAACATACTCAAACAGAAATCCAGGAGATTAAAAATTCTGCCAAAAGTACACCCACCAGAGTCAGCGTGAAGATAGAATACCAGATCTAGAAGAAAGGATTGTTGGTGATCATCAAATAAAAGACCTGTTAAAAATAGCAAGGGCCAATGAAAAATCAATTCAACAGATACTAGATGGTGTAAAGAAGACCAATATAAGATTAACTGGAATCAGCCAAGAACCCAGAAGATAGCACAAAGAGCATACAAAAGCTATTCACACAAGTTAATAGCAGAAAACTTTCCAAGCATGGAAAAACAACAGGAGATACAGATAAATGAGGCATATAGAACTCCAAACAGTTACAGTCTGAAAAAAAACTACATCAAGGCATATAATAGTAAAGATTACAAAAATTCAATACAAAGAACAGAATATCAAAATCTGTTAGAGAAGAGAAATAAATCACATATAAAGGAAAATCCATCAGAATCACAACTCAGAACCTTTAAGGAGGCTTGGAGTGAAATATTTCAAGCCCTAAAGGAAAACAACCTCCAACTCAGATTTATGTACCCCACATAATTATCTTTCAAAACTGATGGAGAAACAAAATACTTCCACGATAAAGAATACCTGAAGAAATTCAGGACTACCAAATCAGCACTCCAAAATGTTCTGAAGAATATCCTAGTAAAGACAACATTTCTATGAATCTGAATAGAATGAATAAATCCACCAGGCAAGGAAAGCAATTAAACAGAATGAAGAGAAAAAGAACCAACTAGAGAAAAATAAAATGACAAGGATAAGTAACTACTTCATACTTCTAACAATCAGTGTGAATGGTTTCAATTCACCAATCAAAAGAAACAGATTGGCAGAACAGATCAAGAAATAAGACCCAACAATATTCTGTATACAAGAAACACATTTAACTCAAAAAGAAATTCATAACTGAAAGTCAAAGGATGGAAAATACTCCATGAAACAAGAACCCAGAAAAAGCAGGGGTAGCTATTCTATTTTCCAACTAAGTTTAGCAAGTCAAAACTTATCAGAAGAGACAAAAGGTCACTACATACTTGTTAAGAAAACAACCCAAGAGGAAGAGAAAGCACTCACAAATATATATGCACCAAATATCAGTATACCCAACTATATAAAACAAATATTAATGAATATGAAAAATCAGATAAGCACTAATACAATTGTAATGGAGACAGCAACACCCCACTGTCACAAATAGATCAATTAGACAAAAATCCACAAAAAAATCAGAACTGAACTAAACCTTTGAACAAAAGAACTTAATAGATATCTGCAGAATATTTCACCCAGAAACAGAATATGCATTCTCAGCTGCACAAGACTTTCTCCAAAATAGTATCACATACTATCCCATAGAATATGCTTAAGTAACCGCAAAGAAATTGAAATTATCTCATGCAAATTGTCAGGCCATAGTGTAATGATACTGGAAATCAATGGCAAAAAGAAACCACAAAAACTACATAAACATATGGAAATTAAATAATATCTCCTGAGCAACCAATGGATCACAGATAAAATTAAAGAAGAAATTGGAGTTTCTATAATTAAATAATAATACCAATCTGACATACCAGAACTTATGGGACACTATGAAAGCTGTCCTATGAAATTTATAGCAGTGAATTTGCATGTCAGAAAAACAGAAAAAGCTCAACCTAATGTTGAACCTCAAACTTCTAGAAAAATAAAAGCAATAAAACACAAAATGAGTATGATTGAGCAAATTCTAAGATTAGAGCAAAAACTAGTGCAATGGAGACTAAGAAAAACAATTCAAAGAATCAATGGATCAAAGAGGTGATTCTTTAAAAAATTAAATAAAAAATTAAATAAAATATACAAACCACTGAACAACCTTATCAAAAAATGAAAAAAAACTTAAATTCATATAACGAGGAATAAAAAGTGTGAAATCACTACAGATCCTGTGGAAATCAGAAGGTCATCAATATCTGCTTTGAAAATCTTTACTCGCATAGGCTGGAAAACACAGAAGAAATGGACAGAGTCCTAGAAACACAGAAATTACCAAAGCTGAATCAAGAAGATATAAAAATTATGAATAACCCATTATCAGTGAATGACATTGAAAGTGTAATTAAAAGCTTACTAACCAAAAAAGCCCAGGTCCTGATGAATTCACTGCTGAGTTCTACCAGAAATTTAGAGAAGATTTAATGCCAATACTCCTCAAACTCTTCGATGAAATTGAAAGAGAAGCAGTTCTCCCTAACATTCTTGGAAGCAAATATTTATCCTGATACCTAAACCAGAAAAAGAGCCAACTAGAAAACTATGGACCAATCTCCCTGATGGACATAGGAGCAAAAATCCTCAATAAAGTACTAGCAAACAGAACACAGCAAGTCATCAAGAAGATTATACACCATACCCAAGTAGCATTCACTCAAAGAATGCAGGAATGGCTCAACATATGCGAATCAATAAATGTACTGTGCAATATTAATAGAACTGAGGACAAAAATCACGCAATCATTTCAATAGATGCAGAAAAAGTATTGGACAAAACGTAACACCAATTCCTGGTTTAAAAAACTGCAGAAAATTGGAATAGATGGCGTTTATCTCAATCTGATAAAAGCCATCAAATGCAACAGCCAATATCAGACTAAATGGTCAAAACCTGAAAGTTTTCATTCTAAAATAAAAAACAAGGCTAGGATGCCCACTATCAAAGCTCCTGTTCAATATAGTTCTGGAAACATTAGCCAAAGATATTAGACAAGAGAAAGAAATAAAAAGTGTGTGGACAGGAAAGAAAGACATTGAACTATAATTATTTGTGGATAACACAATACTTGTTACTGCTTGTATCTAGATGTCCCCACAAAGCCTCATGTGGTCACAGGTGGGGCTTTTCAGGATGGCTGAGTCTACAGTATGTGATTGATTCATGGTGCAATGCTAAGTTTAAGGTTGCAAGGATTAAGGATGGATGATTACTAAAATAAGCGCATTGATTGGTTTGGTACCACCCTAATCCCAGAAGCCTGAATACAATAAAAGAGACAGAAAAAGGCTTGTCTCATCTCTTGTTTGTTTTTGCTGCCTTCTGCCTGCTGTGAACAGTTTCTCCTTTTTAATGCCCCTCTGCCAAGCCACCCTGCCTTCAGTCCAATGTGGACTGAAATTTCTGCAAGCTGTAAGCCCAATAAACATTTCTTCCCTCAGCTTGTGGATGTCAGATATTTTTTCTCAGTAGCAAGAAAAACAACTAATAGTCTACACAGAAGACCCCAAAAACTCCACCAAAGGACTCCTAGAATGAATAGCCAAATTCAGCAACATAGCAGGATACAAAGTCAACACTCAAAAATCAACAGCATCCCTGCACACAAATAGCAAACTCACTGACACGGAAATTAGGGAAGCATCTTTTACAATACCATCAAGAAAAATGAAACACTTATGAATCAGTCTAACAAAAGAAGTGAAACACCTACATGCTACAATACTCTGAATAAATAAATTGAAGTAGATATCAGAAAGTACAAATATATCTTCTGTTTTCGAAACAGGTCCTCTCTCTCTCTCTCTCTCTCTCTCTCTCTCTCTCTCTCTCTCTCGTCTATTAGTCCAAACTGTCCTTGAACTCCCTGTGTACCACAAGCTGGCCTCAAATTCACAGTGATCCTCCTGCCTCAGCCTTCCAAATGCTGGGATTATAAAGTGTGAACTCTGTTCCTGGATAGGCAGAACCAGCATAGTGAAGTAGGCCATATTTCCAAAAGAGTTAAGTAGATTTAATGCAACCCAATCAAATTATCAATAGCATACCTCACAGAACCAGAGAAAATAATCCTAAAACTCATATGGAATCACAAGAGTCCCAGCACAGCTAAAGCAATTCTGGGCAACAAAGGCAAGACAGGGAGCATCACAGTCCCTGAATTGAAACTGTAATATTAAGCTACTGTGATTAAACTAAAATAAATAAATAAACCTACAGCATGGTACTGGAGAGAAAAAAAGACATAAGGATCAATAAAACAGAACAGAAGATTCAGAAACAACTCTAAGCATGCTCACCTACCTTATCTTTGACAAAGGAGCCAAACACCTTCACCGGAAGAAAGATAACCTCTTCAACAAATGGTGCTGGAAACCTGGCTCTGCAAATGCCAAAGATTAAAATTGTACCCATATCTTTCCCCATGCACTAAACTAAAACTTAAATGTATCAAATACCTAAATATTAAAACAAAAATTTAATCTCCTAGAAGATAGAATAGCTAGCCGGGTATGGTGGCAGGCACCTATAATCCCAGCACTCAGGAGGTTGAGGCAGGAGGATTACCATGAGTTTGAGGTCACCCTGGGCTACATAGCAAGACCCTGTCTCAAAATAAAAAATCGGACTCAGAAGATGTAGGTATGGGCAAAGATTTTATGAACAAAACTCCAAACACACAGGAAATATTACAGAGAATCAG
This sequence comes from Cavia porcellus, assembly GCF_034190915.1. Lineage (NCBI taxonomy): Eukaryota > Metazoa > Chordata > Mammalia > Rodentia > Caviidae > Cavia > Cavia porcellus. The sequence continues at coordinate 32,049,330 of NW_026947496.1, read as the reverse complement.
CAACTGAGATCACATCAAATTAAAAAGATTCTGCACAGCAAATCACCAACAGAGTAAAGAAATAACTCACAGAATGGGAGAAAAATTTTACCAGCTCCTCCTCATACAAATGACTAATATCTAGAATATATAAAGAACAAACAAACAAAAAAAAGCAGAGCCCCAAATTTAAACACCTGTTCTAAAAATGTACATCTGAAATGAATAGATGCTTCTCAGGTGAAGACATAAACAGCAAATAAATACATTTAAAAATACACAACATTGTTGGTCAGTTGAGAAATGCAAATTGAAACACTGAGATTACATCTCACTCTAGAAAAAATTGCTATCATCAAAAAATCAACCAATAACTAATGCTGGAGAAGCTGTGGGGGAAAACTGGGTCCTTACCCATTGCTGGTGGGAGTGTAGACCGGCACAGCCACTATGGAAATCAGTATGGAGGTTCCTCAGAAAACTATAACTAGAGATTCCATGTGGCCCAGCCCTTTCCCTTTTAGGTATCTTTCTGAAAGAATTTTTTAAAATATCATATCATAGTGATACACGCACACTCATGTTTATAGACATACAATTTATAGTAGCTAAATCTTGGAAACAGCGCATATGGATATATCAACAGACAAATAGATAAAGAAAATATGGTATTTATATACAATGGACCACTACTCTGTCAAAAAGAATGAAAACTGAGTCATTTGTAAGAAAATGATTGCACTTCAAGACCATAATCTTAGGTGAAATAAATCAGACACACAGTTTAAATGTTTCTTTAGTGTGAGAAACCCAAAGAGTAAATAAGGAGCAAAATGGAAAATAGATATCAGTAAGTAGGACGAACATGTTCAAGGGGGAAGGAGAACAAGTGAGGGAGAAGGCAAGGAAAAGGAGAAGAAAAAAGGATGGAAGGGAAAAATGGAAACAAAGCTTGTGCAAATGGGGAGAGGGGCAATGTTGAAGGGAGGGAAGGGGAGTGGGAAAAAATGAATTAAGATATCTTATGTACAGGTAAAATTTCCTGCAATGAATATGATCACTATATATGACAAATATATACTAATAAGAAAATAAAGTTTAAAACAAAGACGGCTATCAGGCGCTATGATGTATGCCTATAACCTCAACACTCAAGGGACTGAAGCAAGAGGATTGTCAAATTCAAGCCCAGTCTGGACACTCTGGACTACACAGTGAGACCTTATTTGTCAAAAAAAAAAAAAGTGTAACAATAAAACAAAAGATTAGGAATATGACATGGGTGTAAAGTGACAATATATTCATTAGCTTATGGAAGTCATTTTATAACATATGTACATTAATTTATCATGTGACTCATTTTAAACACACAATTTTTCGTTGTCGATCATATCTCTATAGAGCTGGGGGGGGCGCTAATTCTTTAAAGATAGCCTCTGAATGCAAAACTTTTTTTTGGCTTTTTGAGACAGGGTTTCGCTATGTACTTCAGGCTGGGCTCACTTTGTAGCCCAGGCTGTTCTCAAACTTGCAAAGGATTCTTCTACCTTAGCCTCCCAAATAGTGTGCCACCCTACCTGGATTTTGAATGCAAAACTTTTAAGAATATCTTAACAATTAATGTACCTTTTCTTTAAGCACAAGAGTGATGCATGATTTTTAAAAATATGAGTCTAAAACAGCTCCTTCAATACATTTACAACAAAATTTCTATGTGATAATAAGGCATTCAGTAATTGTTTTTATTAAAGTACCTGAGGAGGGAAACACTGCCATTTGCATCCACCATGGCTCAGGGTGTCTAACACCACGTCACGAGCTGCTGCTCTTCGGAAGTTCTCTCTTCCATTTGTACCACGTGGCTGAGGTGATGGGAGACGGTGTAGTTATCTTCTCAGGACTGGATTTCCACGTTGTGTCCCAGGACCTCCTCCACTGTGCCCTCTGAGCTGCGCTGCTCTTTACATCTTGCACAATGCATACCATCCACTTCTCTCCAAGAGCAGGAGTCTGCAGAATGGATATGTACACAAGGAGGGCAATCAGGGCACTAGAAGAGGAAGTAGCTCCATTCTGCAGCATCTCCCACCCCAGGCTTCTGTGGGCACAGAGGCAGGAGCGGTGGGGACCTTCCACTTCCTGGTTCCAGGCTGAGCTCCTCAGCCTGATTAGGATTCCCTGAGTAAGCCACCTCCAACACTCGTCCTTGAGCTAATCCGTACTCTTCCTGGTTGTGAGTCCTCACCTGTAACATCCCTTGTCCTGACAGGGACACACTTTCCAGCTGCATCTGGACCCCCATAGGGCACCACTGCTTACCCATAATGCCAGCAGTTTTTATTCTTTAAGAAAAAGTCTTCCTGGGTAGTCTTGAACTCTCTGTAGCTCAAACTACCTTGAATTTGTAATCCTCCCACTTCAGCCTCCCTGGTGCTAAGTGTGTATCACCATGCCTGGTTGCATTTAGCATTTTGTCATCTGCTCAAATTTACAAAAAGGCTATAGCATCAGTTATATTTCTGAAATGTAATAATTACAGGACTCCTTTTGAGTACCAGCACTGCAACTCTGCAACATACGGTACTGTAAAATCCTCAGCTTATGGTAACAGTAAACCCTGACGTTGGAGCACTGACAGCTGGGGATTCAAAACAAGCCCAGTGCAAGACTTGCCTTCAGAAAGACCAGCCTGTACTTAATACAATCAAAGAAGAGCTCAGAATGGATTTTTTTTTTTTGTCTTTTTGAGACAGGGTCTTGCTATGCAGTTGAGGCTAGAATGAAATTTTAGGACAGTAATTTTAAAAGTATTTTTCAAAATGAATTGTCATTCGATGATCACATATGAAAATAAGATGACTGGCATATCTGAGATAAAACCTGCAAAAGACAAAAAGACATGAGGTGGCTGAGTCTTCAGTTCCATGGATGTATGGCTGTAGCAACATGTGTCTCCAGCCTGAGAATCTCAAACACCAGTGCTGCTCAGGCTGCAGGGTGGCTGTGGTCACACTGTCTGTGGATGGAGCTCAGTGACCCCATGAGGTCACCTGCAGAGCATGAAGATGACAAGCCGTAGCTTTCTTGGGGAGTAAGCACAAAGAAAAGTCAGACAAACACCAGCTCCTGGAGATTTTGAGAAAGTACTCTGTGCAGTGGAGTGTTGGGAGGAGTCACACCCATTCCAGAGCTTTCCTGCTCCGTTCACTCACTTTCCACCTCCACAGAGCATTCCCCCAAGGTGGGCTCTGCAGAACTGCCACACCAGCAGCCCCGGGGTGAACCTGGCACCTCTTCGATGCCATTATGCTTATCAGTCACCTCGAGACCTTGCTAGGGGAAAAGTCAGACTCAGAGGAGCAGCCTGACTCTGCATCTCAGCCAAGTCTCAGGTGCGGTCTGCAGACTGTACTTTGAGTAGGCAAAGTATGCAACTTTATTAATAGACATGTGTTTCAAAGACCTGTAAGCTGTGACCTGTGTTCATGAGCGCTGCAAAGCTCCAATAGCTTTCTGAGTGTCTCTGTTCCTGTGATCTTTCCTTTGTGGAGCACCTCTGAGGGGTCCATTAGGGAAATGCTGGTTGTGAGGATGGATCAAGTTCCCAAATGTGTGCATTGCTTGTATGTAGTTCTGTTCTCAGTCCTTCTGACTCCTAGTCCCTGAGAAAAACCTTGAGATTATAAATTCATATCACAATGATCCTCCTTATAGCACTTACTCTGAAGGTGGCCTTTCTCTTCTGCTTCCTGCAGGACCCACCCCACCCTCAGTGTGGTACCCTGAGCTCCCAAGCTGTGAGAATTTCCTGGAGATCATGGAAAATTCAGGTACCTTGGCCATAGCCAAGAGACACTGATGCCACTTAGCCCAGAATCCACTTCCAGGAGCACTGACTTGGAGGTGGTCCTCATCCCCTCCAAAAGATCTCCTTCCCACTTCTTTTGAATTTTCCAGTACTTACAAGAGGTCTGAATCATTGTTAATATTTTTTAAAAACCTATTTATCTCTGAAATCTCAGATGCTGCCACCCAAATTGGACACTTTTGGGTTATTTTGGCGGGGAGCAACTGGGGGAGGTTGTTTTGTGTTCGTTCTATTTTTTTTTTTTTTTTTTTGAGACAGGGTCATGCTCAGCTTGACCTTAAATGTACTGTGTAGCCTACTCTGGCCTTGAACTCACGGTGATCCTCCTGCCTCAACCTCCTGAGTGCTAGGATCTTAGGTGTGTGCTACCACACCCGGTCAAATGGGCATTTTCAACATATGGGTCTTTTGGAGAATCATTTCCCACAGGTTCTCCCTTTACAAATGAGTCTGGCTTGGATATCACCAGTGCTTCACAGATGTTCCTGACAGACCCATGTGCTCTGGCTTGGCATTGACCAAAGGACAGATTTAAAAGTGACCTTTCCAAAGAGAACACTTTTGGGGCTGGGGATTTAGCTCAGCGGCATAAGCGCCTGCCTGGCAAGTGCAAGGTCATGAGTTCGATCCCCAGTACCACACATACACACACACAAAAAAAACAATAATAATAACAATAACCCTTTCCAAAGAGAACACATTTATGGCATATATTCCAGTGCTCCTCTAGGGAAGTGGTGAAGCCTTCTCCCATCGCAGAAGCTTGAGTAGAAGTGCTAAAAGCCTCTCTGCTTATTTAGGTGCCACGCTGGCACTGGATTGGTGGCTCTCTCTTAGGCAGACCATATGATGTCAGGAGATATGTGTTAGCCCAGTTGTGAAAACTACAGACTAGAGGTCCTGGTAAGTGGTAGGTGTTGTACAAACATTTCTGAGCAGGTGTATGAACACCAAATATTTTAGGTGATATATCGGTTAGCTTTCCTATTTCTAGGACCAAATATCAGAGGATGTAAAACAGAAAAGGTCTATTTGGCTTGTGACTTCAGGAGATTCAGTCTGTAGTTCACTGGTTCTAAGGCAGGAACATCAATACAAAAAGCAAGGCGTAGCAAAGCTGATTAGTTCATGGTGGCCAGGAAGCAGAACAGGGGAACAGCGCCGGTTAAGAGGGGACAAGGGAGAAAATATAGTCCCCAAAGTCAGGCCTCCATGACCCACCCAGACACACCCAGAAGGGCACTTTGTTAACCTCTGAGGCAGCTTGCAGGCCAATAGGCTTGACAAATAGGCTTCACTGTCACATCACAGATGGTTACACACCCAGTAACCATTCGTGCAAAGCTCGAATACCCCTTTTCACCACACTGAAGAAAATGTCAGTGAATACTTAAAGGAAAAAAGAAAACAGAAACAAAAGATGTGACATTGTTAAAATATTAGACATAGCAAAAAGGAACAATACTGAGAATTGAGGCCAGCAGAGGCTGTGTTAACTGGTTTCCAAAAGTCACAGGAGCAAGCCAGAGAGAGGCTGCATCTCCAAAAGCCAAAGTGTGACATCAAACCTCGTCTGCACTCTGCCCAGCCTGCCTGCACTTCAGAGATTGCTCTCCTCCGAAGACTGTATCCTGTTTCAGAGAAGCCAAATGCACTACTTCAAATTACATATTAAAAATGGGAAGTGGGGTGTGGTGGTGCACACCTGTAATCCTAGCACTCAGGAGGATGAGGCAGGAGGATCACTGCAAGTTCAAGGCCAGCCTGGACTGTGGAATAAGACCTTGTCTCAAAGAGGTAGGAGTCCTACTTCTTTAACAGCTTTGCATAACTCCCTAACTGGCCAAATGATTCCCCTTAAGAAATGTAACATGTAGTCTATGAAAAAGTTTCTTAAATCCAATGTCCTATGCAGATGACGTTACTTACTACTTTACAGAGTTTCACTTTTTCGTAAATATATTTTATTTTCTCAAGAACCTATAAATATCATGCAAGCAGGGACAATGACTTTTTTTTTTTTTTTTGGCTAGATGTCCAGTTCAGCTCTTTGAACAAAGGGCCATGAATCTGACAGCTGGCATCTATGAGGCGGCAGGACTCCCAAGCCAGGGTCACAGCCAGCTGCTGTCAGAGTTTGGGCTGGCCACCAACCCCGTCTCCAAGGAAATGGTGAATGGTGTCTACCCCTGGTCTTCCCAGTGGGGCAAGGTCCTATGGACAGGCAGTGCAGGTGGGGGGTTCTGACCAATATTATTTTATTCCAGACTCTCTCCTGGACAATGGCTCCTGGTCTTGCTTCCTGGCTTATTCACTCCCTTCAACTCCCTTAGGACCTCTGTCCTCGAAGCACTCGCTTTCAGCTTTGAAACACTTCTGCCACCCTGGAATCAGTTCTTTTGTGACATCTTTCTGATTTCTGGCAGTATTCAACTTTGTCCTTATGTCTCCTGCTCTCTGAGCCTGCCTCTCTGTCCATCTGTCTGTCTCTCTCCTTTTTCTCTGTCCTTCCTCCCAAAGCCACCTATTATTAAATTATGAAAAATGCCAAATGTCCACAAAATGAGAAACGTACAAATGTTCATGAGCCCAACACAGAAATTTAACCAGCTCTGCAACAATCATTCAACTACCCAGCCTTCCTCTCCTCCTCCCCTCCTCCCATCTCAGCTGGATGTTAAAGAAATCCACAGGCTTCCCGGGCAAACCTGTAAATGTAAAATACCACCACAGTGCGTGCCTCTGTGAACCGTACCAAAGTCAGTAATGTTTTGGAATCTTACGTCTCTTTCCAATGCTTTAAAGCAAGGACAATGGCAATATGTAATCTACAAGTGAACAAAAAGAATTCTTGAATAATGCCCCAAGTCCATGTCATAGAGTCTGGGCGTCCTCGCCTAGCGAACAGCTGGAGGGGAGGTGGGCAGCCGTGTTGGACCCGGGAGGCCAGGCCGAGGCATCTTTTCTCACAGATGTACCCTACCTATCTTGCTTCTGTGCCTCATCCTGGAAAGCCCGGAATGACACTGCTCTCTGGAAATATTCTGTGCAGATTAAAGAAATAGCATCTGTGTATCTCATCAAGTTCAGGAGTTAGATCAGGGCTGGGCGCTGGCAGCGGAGCAGAACTACAGGATCCTTTTCCTTCTCAGGCTGGAAAGCAATCACCGCAGCCTTTCTCCAGGGCGCACCTACGGATGCGGCAGGCACGTGCGGCACGTGGGCTCCGTGAAGGGCGCGGGGTGGAGTTGGCTGCAGCAGCTGGGCCCGACGACCCCTCAGTGACCTTAGGAGAAACTGCAGGGCAGCACCTCAGGCGGGGAAGAGACGCGCAGAAACACACGTACCTGCTGTGTCACGTAGCTGGGGAACGCTTTAGAAAAGGGAGTGTGGCTTGTAACCGTTCCAGAAGAAACCAGCTCACTTTGTGAATAACAAAAACAGTAGCGTGCCCTGCTAATGTTCTTTCCGCAGTTTATACTAGGGAAATAAGCACAGATGCAGGCAAAGATGCATTCGCGAGGACGTTTGTGTCAGTATTGTGTATCATCACATTTTTAAAATAACCTGTAAATATTCAATAACAGATCTGGCTGAGTAAACTGCATTACAGCACCAGCTGGGATACTCTGTAGCCATTTAAAAAGCATCTGGTAGCCAGGCATGGTGTCGCATACCTGCAATACCAGTCCTCTAGGAGGCTGAGGCAGGAGGATCATAAGTTTGAGCCCAGCCTTGGCAACTTAGTGACTGAGAGAACCCGATGTCTAAATAAAAAACAGAATGACTGAGATGTAATACAGTGCTGTAGTCCTTAGCAGCAAACAAACAAATCACCTAGTAGGGGTATTTTAACAACTAAAAATAAGTTAGTGAAACAGCAATCGTTATAAAATAGCACAAAAAGCAGAGTTCATCTTTATAATGTGTGTCTACACTTGTGCATGCACACACAAAGATTAGAAAGATACACCATTGCATAAAACTAATTATCTCCACAAGTAGAACCATAAATGATTTTTCTGCAATGAATATATAAAGCAAATGTAAAATATATTTTTCTTTCAAAAGGAAAGATGTTAGTTGAAGGCCATAGAATTACAGTTAGATAAAAGAATTTTTTTTCTAAGAGGAATATTTTTTAAATGCATCCAGAATAGGTATAGAGAGAGCAAGAAAATACATAAGACATTGCTAGGGCCTGGAGGAAGGGTAACCAAAATACAAAACTGTTAAGAACAGAAGAACAAGTAATGTCTAGAAGCAATCCTAATGGAAAAATTTAAATTATAAAGATATTCATGATTAGATTAAAATTAATTACATGGCCAATGTTCAGTAGTTTCTGCTTGTAAGCATGAAATTTCATGTTGGTAAAACTGGTAGCAGGAGGGAGAAAAATTAGAAGTCATACCACTGAAAACCCATCGGCTTGAGCATTAGAATTAGCTAAGTCACAGGGAGACCTGAACTCTTACGTAACTGCAGAAGTGTAGGTTACTAAGCACATTTTGGCAATGTCATAAAGTTGAGCATGTAAACAGCTTAGGACTCAGTCGCTTCACTCCCATGTAATCTTCCTAGGAAACTCACGCATGCTCATAAAGAGATTAGCTGAATATTCTATCAGTGAAGGGACTCCAGAGACCAAGAATTGATGTGGTGTGTGCGTAGGTATGTGTGATTATAATGATGTGGCTCTCAGAATCACAGCAAATAGGAAGTCAGTGCTAGAGCACTTAATTGTATGGTTAGAGCATGAGCTATTTAACTTAGAGAATAAGCTTCAAATATTCTGATATTTGAAAGAGTGCTATAATGAGTTTTTAAATGCACAGTTTAACAAATTATGGATTTGTTGTTGTTGTTTTGAGACAGAGTCTCACTATGTAGTTCAGGCTGGCCTTGAACTTATCATTTTAGACCCAAGATGGCCTAAAACTAATGGCAAGCCTTCTGCCTCAGTTTCTCAAGTGCTAGGATTATAGGAATATGCCACCACACCAGGCAGTATGAATAAAGTTGATGCATACTTCAAGGTTCCTCTGCAGAGCAGAGTCCAGCATCCATCTCTGGTTCACAACAGCAGCACAAGAGCCCATTCTGTGGATTAACATTATGTTGTTGAATCTCAAACATGAGCCCATCTGATCCACAAGAAGTACAACCTGCCATTTTTACTCCTCGGTTAGGAAAGAGAGGGCATCTTTCCCATACTTGAAACCATCTGTATTTCATATCTGAAAACTCTCTCAGCCACAGGCAGCCAGGAAAACAGAAAGCTCTTTCGGTATTCCAATCAGGAAACGATCCTACACCACAGGTGCTTCCAAAACACTGGCAGGGCTGGAGGAAAGAAAGATTGGGAGCACTGCCAGTGAGCACCGGAAATTGAGGAGCTGCAGGAAACCAGAGATGACCTCAGCTGCATACAGCCCTGAAGCAGGTGAATGACAAAGCCCAGAAGCTCCTGCAAAATCTCACGTCCCCTTTCTGTGCAAACTGTGCCCCGGTCTTGGGCTGAGTTATAATGACTGGCTTCTCTCCTGCCTTGCAAGTAGGAAACCAACCCCATCAGCAGAAGGCAAGTCAAGGTCTCCAGGCAAGAGGCATGGAAATGTGATCTGCAGCTTCCAGCACCTACCATATAGAGATTCGGAGGCGAGTCAAAAATCACATCAACAGTAGGGCTGGGGATTTAGTTCAGTGGCATAAGCGCCTGCCTGGCAAGTGCGACGTGAGTTCGATCCCCAGTACTGCCAAAAAAAAAAAAAAAAAAAATCATGTCAACAGGCAAAGCCAGGCATAGCCCATTCCTTGATGACTCCCATCTACACATGTCCACAGGCTGAAACTTCTAAACATCAGGCTTCCACCTAACCTTCTTTCAATCAAACAAAGGTGGCCCAAGAGGAGCTATGAGAGCTACAACCACCCAAAGTGCCATAGGAGTGGAGCCACCTAAGCCCTTTGGAGTTCACATCTTGTCACAGACTACACTTGACGCTGGACATGGAAATACAAGACTTAATGATTAGCCTACTAGATTTTGGCCTAGCTTTGGTTCCATTTCTTTCTATCTCCCTATTTGCACCTTTTGGAATAGCAGTGTTTATCTTATGACAAATGTTTCAATTTCTTTTCACAACTAAGAGTTTGTGAAACACTATGTGCTAAAATTGTTCTGTTCTGACCTGTGCTGTTGTGTTGTTATGTCCTCTTTTATCTCAATCTCCTTTTTTTAAATTTATTTTTTTAATTAAGGGAAAAAATAAATTTAAAAATAGCAGGATATATTATAATAACCATTTTGATTTCCTATTAACTTGATTTGAAGCCCTGTATTGCTCTCACCATCTTGTTTTGAATGATTTTTACTCTATTCTGTTTTGCTTGATAGTACCAAGTTTAAGGGTATAGGCAACTACTTTGAAGACAATAAGATTCACTATGATGCCCATTCTGGTTTGACTATTATCTTCTTTTGAAGTTTTGTAATGTCTCCAATGTTTTGGTTTTACTGGTTTCGTTCTTTACTGTTTTGTTCAATTTTATTATAACTGATGATATAGGCAATTCTTTTTAAGATAGCAAGAGGCATTATGGTAACCATTGTTGATCACCTTGTATTCTGTTTTTACATCATGTACTATGTCCATCCTTTTGATTTGACTGACTCTGCTTTGTTTTGTCACATTTTGTTTTATTCTCTTCAAAAAAAGTAATAAGAACTGTGGGAGTAATAAAACCCAAAATGTTTAATTGTTATTGTAAAAAAGAAAGGAAAAGAAAGCGCTCTAAAGGATATAACTGCATGTATATTTAAGTGTATAAAATAGATAACCATATTACTGAGTTTTGTTGGATCATTGAACAGAACTGTTTGCAGTCTCACTGTTTGAAGGTCCACTTTGTATGCTTTAATTTTGTAACTTGAACAACTATTTCTAAGATGACACTATGTAGTCTATTAACTAGTGACTTCTTACTGGTCTTTTTTGAAATTCTGTATTACTTGTACCCTTTTTCTGTTTTTTTTTTCTCTTTAAATAAAATTTTAAAAAGAGAGTTTGCCATAAATCTCAGAAACTTCAGACTTAAGACTTTTCAGCAATGCTGAAACTGTTAAGACTTGGGCAACTCTTAGAGATGGACTAAATGCCTTTAGGCACCAGGGTGGAATGTCAGCTTGTGTCTAGATGTCCTCCACAGCCTCATGTGGTTATAGATGGGATTTTTCAGAAGTGACTGGATCTAGAGTGTGCAATACTGGGATTAAGTGTATGATGCTATGATTGAAGGTGTGTGATTACTAAATTAGTCCACTGATTGGTTTAACATAGTTCTGGGTATGGATAATGAGAAGGTCCACCCTGGGTGTGAGTGCTACCTGCCTTCAGGACATGTAGCCTGGGTAGACTATAAGGGAGAGAAAGAGGGTTGCTGGTTCACTTGGTGCTTCTTCAATACTTTGCTGCTTTGCTACCATTCACCATGAACTGTTTGTCTTCTATGATGCCTCTCAGCCACGCCCTCCTGCCTTGGAGCCAGCAAACTATGAACTGAAGCCTCTACAAAGTGTGAGCTACAATGAGCCTTCCTCCTTTAACTTTGGGTGTCAGATATTTTTGTCTTAGCAAAACATTATCTTTAATAACTGCCTATTCAAATCATTTTACAATTTAAAAAATTTTAATGCCCACTCGTAAAAGTTCTTTATGTATTCTAGATTCTAGATCCCTACCCAATACACAATATATGATCAAAATACGTGGTGAATGTTTAAATAAAATTTAGGACAATGAAAGACATGTTGTCATTAGTCCCATTGAAAATATTCCCCCTCATTTCCAACACACTCACATCATCCTTTTTGCCACTCTCTGAGGCTGTTCTGCAAGTCCTCTTTCATGAGTGTCTTTACAAGATGTGACCATTAAATATGATGAATGCTGTTGCCAAGTGTCATCCAATGGAGAGGCAGGGTTGTGAAGACATTGTGGTCCGTCCTCAGCTACCTTGTCCAACAATTTGGCACTGTAAGACTTCTGGCTCCTCCTCAAAGTAAGAAAACTGATCTGGAAAGGCAAACATTTTAAATCACTTCAAGACACTGGGGCAGGCATGACAGTTCAAATAAAGACACTTAATAAGGAAGACTTGGGCCGGGGATTTAGCTTAGTGGTGTAAGCGCCTGGATGGCAAGCACAAGGTCATGAGTTCAACCCCTGATACCAAAAAGAAAAAAGAAGAGGAAAACCATGTGATTTTATGGTTCTTATAAAGCTTTTTGTTTTATTGATACATTTCAGATATACATAATGATAACATTCATCATGGGGAATTTGTACCTGTATATGATATGGCTTCTTTTTTTCCCCATTCCCCTCCCTTCCTCTTAATCCCTCTTCTCCTTTTTGTTTACAAACGCTTTGTTTCCAATTTTTCCTTTATTCTTCTTGTCATTCTTTCTCTTCACCCTCCTCTCCCTTGTTCTTCTTCTCATCTGAACATTTTCTTCCAGTTTCTCAATATCCATTATGCATTTTTCTCCTTATTTACACTTGTTTCCCACATCAGAGAAACAATGCAATATTTAAACTCCTCCAGGGATTTAGCTCAGTGGCATAAGCGCCTGCCTGGCAAGGACAAGGCTGTGAGTTTGATTCCTCAGTACCACCACCAAAAAAAAAAAAGTGTGTATGTGATATTTCACTTAAGAGCATTGCCTTAAGTTTCACCTATTTACCTACAGATAACTATGCTTACCCTTCTTTATGGCAGAGTAGTACACCATTGGATAGAAAACCCCACATTCTCTTTATTCATTTGTTGATGGACATCTGCTTCCAAGATGTGATTACAAATTGTGTCATCATAAACACGAGTGTGCATATATCACTCTGCTATGATGCTTTTAATTCTTTCAGAAAGATACCTAGGAGGGAAACAGCTGGCTCAAATAAAACCTCTAGTTTTAGTTTTTCAAGGACTCTCCATGCTGATTTCAGCAGTGATTGTACCAATTTACATTCCAGCAACATTTATTAAGAAGGCTCTCTTTCCTAAATGTATATTTTTGGCTCCTTTGTTAAAGATCAAATAACTATGTGCCTATGGTTCTTTCTGTTTCCTCTGTTCTGTCCCACTGACTCACATGCATGTTTTGTGCCAGTACTGCATTGTTTTAATTACTGAAGCATTATAGCATAACTTTAAGTCTGGAGTCATGATGCCACCTGCTTTGTTTCTGTTACCCAGGATTGCTTTTGTCTTTCTGAGTCTTTTCTGATTCCATATAAATGTTAGGATTGTTTTTTTTTCTAGCTCCATGAAAAATGGCATTGGTACACAGATTAGGATTGCATTAAATCTGTATATCAGTTTTGAAAGTATAGTCATCTTGATTATGTTGGTTCTGTCTATCCAGGAACAGGGAATATTTTTCTATTTTCTGATGTCCTCCTTGATTTCCTTTTTCAGCCTGATATAATTTTTACTGTAGAAGCATTTCACTGCCGTAGGTTAATATCAGAGTATTTGAATCTTTTTGACGGTATTGTGAGTGGCATTGTTTTCCTAATTGCTTTTTCAGTGAGTTCACTTTTTTCTGAAACAAAATACCCAGCACCCCAAGTTGGGTGTATTGGAAGCATATTGATTTTTGTGTGTTTATTTTGTATCCTGCTACACTGCTGATTTTGGTTGTCAATTCCAGGAGTCTTTTGGTGGAATTTTTTAGGTCTTTAAGAACATCATCTCCCAATATGATTCTTTTACTTCATCTTTTCCTATACATACCCCTTTCATTTTTCTCTTTCCTGATTACTCTAGGTGTTATGCCGTATATCTAGATGTCCTCTCAAAGTCTCATAAGTTTACCAGTAAGGTTTGTCAGAGGTTACTGGATCTAGGTGGTGTATGACACTGGAGTCAAGGATGTGTGATTACTAAATTGGCCCACTGACTGGGTGAGCATAGTTTTGGGTATGGATAATAGGACAGCCCACACTGTGTGTAAATGTTGCCCACCCTCAGAGTGTGCAGCTTGGATCAAAAATAAGGGACAGAAAGAGGACTGCTGTCACTGCTTGCTTCCTGGCCACTTCACTGCTTTGTTGCCTTCCTGCCGTGGAATAACCATGAACTGTTCTTCCTCTGTGATGCCCCTCTGCCATGCCACACTACCTTGGAACTTTTGCCAAAGGGTTCTTCTGTATCCACTGAGATGATCGTGTGATTTTTGTCCTCGCTTCTCTGTTTATCTGATGAATTATTTATTGATTTGCATGTATTGAACCACCCTTGCATCTGTGGGATGAAATCTCTTTGATAATGGTGTTGGTCTTTTTGATGATTGGTTGCATTGTTTGCCATGTCTTGTTAAAAGGTTTTTGCATTTGTATACATTAGAGAAATTGATCCACAGTTCTCTTTTTTGGTTGGATCTTTGTCTGGTTCTGAGATCAAGATATTAACTTCCAGTGATTTTGGATATACTCCTTTTCTCTCAATTTCATTAAAAACTTTGGAGTGCTGGTGTTAGATTTTCCCTTAAGTTCTTTCAGAATTTTCTTGTGAATCCAACAGATCCTGTTTTTTTTCCTTAATTGGTAGTTTTTTGTTTATCTGTTTGGTTTTATTACAGCTTCAGATTATAACCCATTCAAGACTAGATTGTTCAAGATTTTTTAGTCTTCTTTGTTCAGTTTTGGCAGTTCATATGTACTGAGGAATCACTCCATTCTGAGATCTCCAATTGTTTGGCATATATATTTGTGAAGTAGTTACTAGTAATTTTCTGGATTAGGGCAGTGCCCCGTGTGATTTCATCTTCTAATTGCATTGATTTGTGTCTGCCTTTTCCTTTAAGAGACAATTAGTTAAAAGTTGTCTATTTTGTGTATTCTTTCAAAAAGCCACTTGTTTGATGCACTGATTCTTTGAATTTTTTGTCCATCATTTATTTCTGTTCTGATCTCTATCATTTCTTCCTTGTACATGCTCTGGGTTTGGATTTTTTAAAGAACCTTAGATGTACCATTAAATTATTTATTTGTCCTCATTCTGCTTTTCTGATGTTGAGCATTCACTGCTACAAACTTTCCTCACAGAACTACTTTCATTGTGTTCCATACGTTCTGGTTTGTTGACTGGCATTATCATTTTGTTATTTCTTGCTTAATTTTCTCTGTGACCCATAGTGTGTTAATTTTCATGTTTGCATAGTTTGTGATTTCTTTCGCTATTGATTTCTACTTTCATTGCACTGTGACCTTATAATATACATGGTAGTTTCAATTCTTTTGCATTTACTTACACAGTTTAATTAGTATGTGGTCTATTTTGCAGATAGTATCATGCACGGCTATAAAGAATGTGTATTATGCTGTTCAGTGGCACACTTTGTATGTATTAAGTCCATTTGCTCAAAGGTTTGGTTCTACTCTACTTCTTTGTTGGTTTTATTTCTTAGTTTCTTACTTTATTTCTTAGCTGGTTTTGTTATTTCTTTGTTGGTATTGCTATCTCCTAGGACAACCTTGTGAATTTTTTGGATGTTGATTTGTTGGTCATAAGTTTCTTCAGGTTTTATCATGTAAATATCATATTTCTCTATTAATTTTGAAAGATAAAGCCTGGCATGGTGGTGTATGCCTGTGATCCCAGCACTTGAGAGGCTGACGTAGGAGGATTGCTGTGAGTTTGAGACCAGCCTGGGGTACGTAGTGAATTCAAGGCCAGCCTTCACTACATAGTAAGACCCTTTCTCAAAAAAAAAAAAAAAAAAAAAAAAAAAAATATATATATATATATATATATGTATGTATGTTTTTTTTTGAAAGAGTTTTTCAGGATATAACAGTCAGGATGCAAGTTGTTTTAACAGGTTGAAACACTTCATTCCATGTTTTGCCTTTAAGGTTTGTATTAAGAAATCTGATAATTTTAAAAGGTTTTCCTTTATAGCAGCCTTCTCTCTAGCAGCCTTCAAGATTCTGTTCTTGTGTTGTATTTTGGTATGTAAATTACCACATGGCATGGAGTGGTGTTTTCCCCAATAATGGCTTTTAGGGTTCTGTATGCTTCACTTATCTGTAGTCTTTGATATCCTGTGAACATGTTTTTTATGCCCTCTGTGCTGTCTTCTGATTACAGATATTCCTTGTTTAATGATTTAATGACTGTTCAGACTTACAACCAATGCATGCTGTTTGGATTTACAACCCATATTTGATTTACAACAGGAACATGAGCAGTAATGCAACCTTAGAGTGGCTCCTTCTACTTCTGTATTGTAATGTACATAGTATATACAATTCCTCACTTACCAACCAATTCATTTAATGACCTAGTCACAGGAATGGAACTCAGTGATTAAATGAGGAATATCTGTATACTTATATTATCCTCTTTGAGTTATCTAGGAGTTGTCGGATCTTTTTGCCAAGTTCTCTTGTTTTTAAGGTGTCTTTTATTGTTTTTGTTTTTGACACAAGGTCTCACTGTGTAGTCCAGATTGGCCTGAAACTCACTATGTAGCCTAACCTAGCCTCAAACTCAGTGATCCTCCTGCTTCAGCCTTCTGAGTGCTAGGATTACAGATGTGTGCTACCATACCTGGCTTAAGGTATCTTTCAATAATTGATTGATCATAGTCCTGTCCTCTAGGCCTGACACTCTGTCTTCACATTGGTCACTTCTGCTATCCATACTTCCAATCGTTCCAGTTTCTTAAGTTTTTGTTTGGAACTTTCTTATGAACTCGCATTCTTTTTTATGCTGAGTATTTATGCCTTTTATCTCTGGTGCCAGTAGCTGTTTATTAGTGTCTTCTCTAGACTCACAGACTGTTTCTTTACAGTCATTGGGTAATTATTTAAATCTTATTTAAATTTCATCAAGCACCTTGGAGAACTGTTTTATGTCCTCTGATACCCTTTCAGACCTCTTTGTTTTGTAGTTTATGATTTCCTCTCTGTATAACGAGTTTAAGGGACTTAGGAGTTTGGGGAAGCATTTTGTTGCCTTGTATTTTCATGCTTCTGTTTCTCTTTAATGGAGTTTGCAAATTCTTTGACCTACTGCCCTGTACTTCATCCAGTACCTTGAAATCACAAGGGGAGTCACTCTGAGGACAGTGCAGTGATAATGACAAGAACAGAAAGGAAGGGTTCTGAGTCTTCTGCAACATCTCTGAGCTCAAGTTACCACCAATGAAAGCTACTCATCTCTAGACTTACTTTAAGAAACAAATCTCTACATAAAGGTAGTCTCTATTAGGTTTCCTATCTCAACCAGAAATTTTCTACATTTTATCCTTTCTCAATATGATCAAAACAATAAGCTTAACATCTGTATTTTAATATTTTATTCGAGTTGTTTTAAACATCTGTAAAACATCAACCCATTATTACTTTTTTATATTATAAAATTTAACTTCAAGTGGTAGAAGAGACAAAAAATATGTAATAGGACTGTTTATAATTCAGCAATATACTTGTAGGAAAACTAGAAAACGCACCATCATCCAAAAAAAAAAAACAATCAACCAATCTATCAGGCATGTCTATGTTTTATTTTCCTTTAGGTGATATTTCTTGAAAATTTCAAAGAGTCAGCCCTTACAAACAGAGATAATCTTTCAAAAAATAAAATTCAGTATCTGGATTCTCAGGACTCATAAAACCAACCAGATATGTCTGACAGCTAGTCACATCACACTCAAAACGTTTCATACCACCAGTGATGATTCAGGACTAACATCGGTAGGCAAATCCCAATTCTAAGGGTCACTGAAGACTACCATTGTCTTATTGCTGAACTGTACGTAACGCATTTTCTTTGGCAACTTTATCAATTAACACTATGGAATAGTTATAAGGGTTTGGATTAGCCTAGTATGTCAAAATTTCATAATTATTTAAATGTATCCTCTGATAGATGCTATAATAGGAAAGCCCCAAACATGCCTAATGATCAAAAAGATCTACCAAAAAAATTACCACTACTAAAAGCTTTTCAGTTGTATGTACAAATATACAATTCAACTCAATTTTACCAAGTGAAAATATTACACTGTTAGCTCCAATTCCCCATCAGATCTTCTGTGATAAAGGACAAAAAATAACTGTTTAAACTAACATACGTCAATTTTTCCAGAAGGTTGTTTCATATAAATTCAAAATGGCCCAAAATTTGCCAGAATTCTTACTATAATATTTCAAAACCTGTACTTTAAAATATTAATTTTAAGTGCTCCATGGAGTAAACCTATTTTAGAGGCTTAGCACAATAACTAAGAAATTTAAATAGGAAAATTCAAACCTGAAAGTTTAAGAAATCTTTTCTATGTATAACAAAATCACCAACTTCAATGGCTTCCACTAAAAATTATCACTCTAAAACTCACACAAAGTAAATTAAAATAGGCATGGCAGACTGTGCAATCTGAAGCATGTTCACACAACATGATAAATGATAAAGGTTAGCCAGCAAAAATTCAAATAAGCATATATGCAAACAGTTGTATGCAAGTTTTCATGAATAAGAAATTATTCATTTGGATCATTTTATGTACAGCTTGTTTACAATTTAAAACAAGTACAACTGAAAACATTCCTATATAAAAGCCACAATAAAACTAAATAAAACACTAAGTAACAGTCTTACAAGCTGGTCTCTCTCAGGACTTAAGAGAATAGCAGGGTACTACTAGTCTAAGAAATGCCCTCTTCTTGCTCAATCATTTCTGTTTTAACGGAAAACACATCTGCCAGCATGTGTTTTGGAATTTCTGAACCCCGCACTTTCAGGGCGTAACAAGCATTCTCCACTTTGGCCAGGCTCTGTTTCAAGGTGTATAGCTTCTTAGAAACCTCATAAGGCCCTGTATTGCCAATGAATGAGAACCCATCATAAACCTGACGTAAAAACTGGCTGACTTCAAAGGGCGTGTCAATGTCCCCGTTCCCCACACTATTAATACACATCCGCATCAATTCTCCAGTTAAGTCAGCCACTCCCAGGAGGTAGTCAACAGGGGTGACTTTCAGGCTCCAGGTGACCAGCTGCTTGTCCTGCGCATCAGAGGAGGGCTGGTATAGAACAAAGCAAAACAGACAAACACACAAAAGAAAACATATGGTGAAAAGCTGAATAGAGCAGGTATCACACTATGATAAAATATGAAATCAACAGTGGGTCAGTCACACTAATATCCTCAAAGTAAGATAATCTATTTTCCTTATAAACCCGCTGTGATGGTATAAGAGGAACTGGCCCATGTCCTAGGTAGACCTGAAGCAGATGACTCAGTATTTTTTTTTTTTTTTTGATCTTTTTTTTCCGGTACCAGGGATCTAACTCACGACTGCCTGCTTGCAAAGGCAGGCGCTTATGCCGTTGAGCTAAATCCCCAGCCCCCAACTCAGTATTTTTGAATACTGCCATCGTAAAGCTGTTTCCAACTTTGCTTGACAAACTAAATCTTAAGCAAGGCCTAATGATTGCTGCATGAAAACTGCTATTTAAATGACAACTATGAAGCCCTCCAAATTTGTGATCCATTCATGTTTTTTTAAGACCTTTAGTCCCTCTCTGGCCTCTCTTTCTTCACTGCTTGGCAATGACCATCACAATTTATTACTCCCTCTACTACATCCTCAATTCCCTTACAGTTTTCTATTCTTTACTGTACCTACCCTCCAAAAATACCATCTTGCCCAGTGTGGTGGCACATATCTGTAATACCAGTACTCAGGAGGCTGAGGCAGGAGGATCATTGCAAGTTCAAGGCCAGCCTGAACTACATGGTGAGTTCAAGACCAGCCTAGAATACACAGCGAGATCCTGTCTCAGGAAATCAAAACCAACCAAACAAAAAACCCCAAATCCAGAATCCTCAATGAATACTAAAATTAACTTTTTAGTCCTTTATTTAGGTGACTGAATATACTGAGTTAAAGAACAATCACAACTATCTGGAGGTTGTACTGATACAAGCTATTCATGAATCCTTTTAGTGAGTGTTTAATGGTTTTCTTTCCAGCCTCTTGAAACACTATTTCTGAAACATCATCATTTTCCTCAGGCTTTCCCTACCTATTCCAAACATGTTCAGTGTCAGTAGACAATCCTGCCTAACTTCCTGGGACCCAGTCATTCTCTAAACTACCTTTAACACTACCAAGAGAACTGCTTTTGTTTTGTTTTTTGTCTTTTTGAGACAGGGATCACTATGCAGGTCAGACTGGCCTTGAGCTCACTTTGTAGCCCAAACTGGTCTTGAACTTACAAAGACACTTTGGCCTTAGCCTCCCCAGTGCTGGGCTTGGCTTTCAGATATGTACCACCACGCCCAGCTAAGAGAACCTTATTTATATCCACATCTGTCTTTACCATCTATTGTCCATTCCTAGATGGTAAGCTGTTGAAAGGGTTTTGGCCCAGACGGGACACTGTAGCCAGGAAGGCCTAAACCGGAACCTCCCCCACCCCTAGAGATTTACCTGTGACTCTATTCCCCCCACCACCACCCTTAGGAATCGGCCCCTGGCGCCAAACCTGTGCCAATGAGATACCTGTGCTTCTCTAATGGCCCTAGGGCACTACCCTAAGCTTAGGCTACTTATATACACACACACACACACACACACACACACACACACACACACACACACACGCCACACGTCCGCCAGAGAGAAAGCCGGACTCCAGTGGTCGGGGGTGTCGGTTATCTCTCTCCGTGTTCTCAGAATAAAGGCCTCTTTTGTTTTATACTTCACATCTTTTGGAAATAATCCTATCAGCTGTCACACCTCTTCTTGTCTGACACTAACTCTTCCATTTGACCCTGACCCATCTCCTCCCACCTTTTTCAAGACCTTGCTTTATCAGGTACACACCTTTGGGCAAATGATTTCATCTCTCTAAACCTGCTCCTCATCTGTAAAATGGGATAACAGTACTTCTCTCAGGGGTTTATTTATGAATTAAATGACAGCATTTACTAAATGGTTGGGTACAATGCCCAACACAAGTAAACAATAAATCTTAGCTATTATCGATATCATGTAACTCTTATCTCTCTGCATCAATTTCTCTTTCTCCTGGGGTTCCTTTTAGTAAAGAGATACCTAAATTGTCATTATAAACTATGGGACTTAGCAAGGTAAAGTTACCATTAGATCTGAGGATAGTTAAGCAATAAAAATTGCAAAGGTGGGCAAGTAAGAATTGCATATTTGAAGATCTAATGAGGTATTTCTTTTTTTTTTGAGGTATTTCTTTTAATTAAAGGTCAAAGTAAGTTTTAAAGGTTGGAACTAGAAAAGCAGATGGGGCAGAATGTCACAATATGGAATCTGAACTTTAGTTGTCGGTAATGAAGAGTTAAGTAAGGAAATAGTTGTATTAAAGTCATGTTGGTTGCTGTGCATCCAATACATGAATCTTGACATGCTCGGACTCTTCAGAACCATCTGGTCTAGTGCCTTCATCAAGAGCATGAGAAACAAGGTTAAAAAAAACAGAGCAACATCAGTTAAGATAGCTGGGAAAGATCAACAATCAGTGGGAATACAAAGCCTGCTTCCCAATCATTCTGATACTTTTAAAATATAATAATATAAAAGTACTTGCTATGTTGTTTCTATTAATTATCAGAAAACTGGCATTTTTAATAAAAGGTAACACAGTGTTTGGGTGTGGGTTAGGAGAGGTGTGTGTCAGGGGCCATTTATGAAAACAAACTTCAATTAAGCAAGTAGTGTTCACTTGAAAAGAGGTCCACTGTTAGAAGTTTTTAAAGAAGGAAGCATGTCAAAATTAATAAATTTCAACTAATAAATTGTCAAAGAAATAAATTATCTACATCATTAGTAAAGAGTCAAACATAGTGGTACATGCCTGTAATCTTACACTGAGGCAGAAGGACCACCTTTGGTTTGAGGGCAGCCTAGGCTCCACAGAGAGTTCAAGGGCAGCTTCAACTACATAGTGAAACCCTGTCTCAAAAAATTTTTAAAAAGTGCCAGGGATAGAGCTCAGAGCATCAGCGCCTGCCTGCTATGCGCAAGATCCTGAGTTTGATTCCTAGTACCAAAAAAAAAAAAAAAAACAATTTGCTTAAACTAGTTTTTCAAACTTCTTAAAAATAACAAAGAAACAAACAGCAATAATACAAAGACAAGAAGATGATAAGAGGAGCCATAACTTAAGGATTAAGAACATAAAAGAAGAAGTAGGGACACAAACAAGTGAACTACAAAAGCTACTCACAGAAATAATCCAGGAGAATTTTCCTAATTTAGCAAAAGGTAAAGATACTCAGATGTATGAGGCATACAGGACCCCAGCTACCTACAACCCTAACAGAGAAACACCCAGGCATATAATAATAAAAATTCCAGAAATTCAATACAAGAACAGAATATTAAAAGCTGTAAGAGACAAGAAACAGATCACTTACAAGGGAATACCCATCAGAATTACAGCAGATTTCTCTTCACAAACCATCAAATCACGAAGAGCATGGGGAGAAATAATTCAAGCTTTGAAAGATAATAATCTACAGCCAAGATTGAGATATCCTGCACAACTGTCCCTGGAAATTGATGGAAAAACGAGGTGCTTCCAGGATAAAGAGGAACTGGGGGAATTTGCAACCACCAATTCAACCCTACAGAAAGTATTGCAGGATATTCTAAAAAAAGAAAAATACAAAGAACCCAGAAATAGTGGCGGGGAGGCCACAACGAATGGAGCAGAGAACAAAATGAAGAAGACAAACTGACAGCTACTGACAGAAAAAGAGCTCAACAGAAATGAGATAGAGAAGATTGGATGATAGGAACAGCTTTTTTTGGAGAAAATGACATCTTAATAGGTAATGCTGATTTAGTACCATCTTGTTTTGAAGTCTCATCTAGCTTTTGTTCTTCTGTCTCCAATGGTCTAAACAGGTTGTATCTTATTGGATTTTGTTATGTACGATAGTATAAGCAAAAACCTTTTAAAGACAAGGAGATTATACAGAGACCATTGTTCATTTTCTGTTAGTCGATTCTAAATACTCTATAATGCTGTCATTCTCTTAAATGGTTTTACATTGTTTTGATATACTTAATGCTACAGTATATGAAGTTGTACTCAAGGACTTCAGGGAGGGAGTCAATATGGTAACTATTTTTGGGTCAGGATTATCTGGTGGTGAAAACACTATTCTGCTTAAATGGTTATGTTTTGATCTGCCCTGTTTCGCTGTTATGTCCTCTTTTTTCTCAATCTCCACTCCATTATTTACTTTTTTATTTTTATCCATTTAATTAAAGGGAAAAATATAGCAGGATATAATATAGTAACCCACTTTGACTCTCTATTATCTCGATTTGAAGCCCTGTATTACTCTCACCATCTTGTTTTTGACTGAGGTTCCTCTATTCTGTTTTGCTGGATAGTATCAGGTTCGAAAGTTTAGGCATCAGCTGAGAAGATAATGAGATTCATTATAACGCCCATTCTCGTTGACTTTTATCTACTTTTGAAGACCTACAATATCTCCAATGTTTTGGTTTTGTCGGCTTTATTCTTTACGGTTTTGTTCAATTGTATTACAACTAATGATATAGGCAATTCTATTAGAAATAGCGGGAGGCATTATGGTAACCATTGTTGATCACCTTGTATTATGTTTTTATATTATCTATTATGTCCACCCTTTTGACTTGACCGATTCTGTTCTGTTATGTCACATTTGGTTTTACTCTCTTCCAAAAAAGCAATACGAACCGTGGGAGCAATGAAACCCAAAATGTGTAATAGTCACTGTACAAAAGAGAGGAAAAGAAAGTGCTCTAAACTATATAACTGCATGTATATTTAAATGTATAAGATAGAAAATGATATCACAGAGTTTTATTGGATCATTGAACAGAACTGTTTGCAGTACCATTGTTGGAATGTCCACTCTACAAGCTTTAATTTTGTGACTGGAACAATTATTTCTAAGATGGCAATATGTAATCCATTAACTAGTGATTTCCTACTGCACATTTTTTTCTTCTGTAAATCTGTATAACTTGTACCCCTTCACTGTTTTTTTTTCTTTCTTTTCTTTTCTCCTTAAATAAAAATAAAAAAAAAATAAACTAGTTTTTCAATATGGACACTGAAGTTTTTAAGGGTGAAGTATCATGACACTTTAAATTCATGGTTTAGCCTCAAGCAAAACCTTTAAAATGATTTAGCCAAAAATACTTAGACAAAGTAAGGACTCCAAAATTTTAACAATTAGTAAATCTCTGTAGTGGATACAAAAGCATTCATTGTGCTTCTATTCTTTGCTTTTCTGTATGTTTGAAATTTTTCATAATAAAAATTTTTAATTAGCACAAGCACTTGCTTGGCAAGTGCAAGGTCATGAGTTTGATCCCCAGTACCAAAAACAAAAACAAAAAAACAAAAAAATTAGTTAACTTTAATGTTTTTGACAATAATCAAAATAGGCAAGTCAGAAAAAGAAAGTACCTTTTTTCCCTTTCAAAATCCCCAAATTTTCAGCACCAAGAATTGTTAGCACTAAGAGGAATAATTATTTGTGAATATGGTCATAACAATCTGAAAAGCTTGTATGAATATCAAAGCACTATAGTCAGGCATAGGAAGCTGAGGCAGGAGGATTGCCATGAGGTCAAGGCCCGTCTGGATTTTACAGTGAAACCCTGTCTCAAAAAAAAAAAAAAAGAGGCATCATAATCTTAAAATTCAGAACCTGAGTCTCAAAGCCAGGGAGTATATACTCTGTCTGATTTTTCCCTTTATTTTTATTTAGATTTAGAGAGCACTACCTAGAAAGGTATGGTGACTTCCCTAATATTCCTAAGCACAGGATCAAACAGGCTTACCTTAATGCACTACAATGTAATCTTTAATAGAGGAATCAAAACTATGAAGGAATTGTACTTCTCAGAATGAATTTCTTCCTTAATAAATTTCATACAACTTGAAAACTTGAGAAAAATACATGATTTTCTTAAAGTAAGTTGTAACTATCAGGTCAAATTGTTCTAATTTCATAATATACTAATATTTTAGTGATATTGAACACATTTTTATTACTGCAGCTTCTTCCATCTTCTGTTTACCTATCCTGACTTTAAGCAGTATTGAAAACATAATAGTAAGTGGTGGTGCATGCCTGTGAACCCTGCCCTTAGAAGGCCCACAAGCTTAAGGCCAGCCTGGACTACACTGGGCTACACACTGAGACTCTGTCTCAATAACCTCTAATAACAATAATAGTAGTAGAAAAAAGAAAGAAAAATATACATTAATTTGATCTTGAAGTATACTGTATCTTAGAAGATATCAAACATTCAGAATGAGCCAGGCATGGTGGCAGATGCCTGTAATCTCAGCACTTGGGAGGCTGAGGTAGGAGGATTGCTGCAAGTTCAAGACCAGATTGGGCCACACAGTGAGCTCAAGGCCAGCCTGCTCAAGGCCAGCCTGAACTGCATAGCAAGACCCTATCTAAAAAAAAAAAAAAATTAGAATGAGACAGTCATGGTAGCATACTCTGTAATCCCGGCACTGTGGGAACCCAAATAAGCAGGAGGACTATTACATTCAAGCCCAGCCTGCACAACTTAGTAAGACCTTGTCTCAAAATAAAAAATACAAAGAAGGATGGAAGGGCTAGGGATGTAGCACAGTACTCTGGGTTCCATCCCCAGTCTTTAAAAAAAAAAGACCCCACTGTTACTTCAGTGTTATTATCTTCAAATCCAAAAGGGGGGAAAAATATTTGTTTAAAAGTGAAACTGAGGGGCTGGGGATTTAGCTCAGCGGCATAAGTGCCTGTCTTGCAAGTGCGAGGTTGTGAGTTCAATCCCCGGTACCGATAAAAAAAATAAATAAAAATAAAAAAATAAAAAGTGAAATTGCAAGCCAGGTGTAGTAGGCAAGCCTATAATTCCAGCATTTGGGAGGCTGAGGCAGGAGGATTGCCCAGAGTTGTCTTGAAAAGACAAGGAAAAAAAAAAAAGAAATGAAACTGCAAAAGCTTCTCTTTCCTTAATTCAGAAGTGCTTTCAGATATAAGCATGATTTACATAAGTGATTAACAGCTTTCACTATGTAAAATATATTCTGTATTATAAGGGCCCCTAGGCGTCAAGTGTGTATACTGCAGAATTATAAACTGCTATGTCAAATCCTTTCAAATACCCTTGTGAGCTAGAAACTCACTGCAAAGGCTCTCTTCTCTGAGAAGCACTGGCAGGGTAGAAGAGGTCACAGGCTTTGACTCAAAATGCTCAGTTTAAAAGTTTGGCTCTGTACACTGAGTCATGTAGCTTTTGGTCAGTTACCCCACTTGTGTTGTTGTTTCTGAAGAAGATCTTGATTTGTAGTTCAGGCTGGCCTTGAACTTACTTTGTAGCCCCGGCTGGCCTCAAACTCACAGCCATCCTCCTGCCTCAGCCTCCCCGAGTGCTGGCATTACACGTATGGCCCACCACACCCAGCCTTACACACTTTTCTTTCTGTAAAGTAGGACAGTGATTCTTATCACACAAGGTTAATAAAATAAATGATAGTGCTTACAATGCTTTAGGTAAAAGAATACTACTTTCCTCAACATACCTCTAGTTGCTATTGTTCTTTTTCTATCCCTAAATTTTTAAAAGACTGTTCCCCTGGTTGAGAATCTAAAAACACATGTGAAAAAGAACACTGCCAACCCAATCTTCTTAATACTGTAAGAGAGTAAGTTTCCTATAATCATTATGCTGTTATATAAATTACATAATAAATGTGAAATATGATTTTAAACTCTCACAGTCTTGTTTTCTTTTCCACTGTCTTCTGTTGTAAATATCAACTGCTTATTAATTTCATCCATACTGATTAATGATCGTGTTTTGATGAAGTGCTGAAAAGAGACAGCTTCCACATATTCTTGCAGCCCTGAAAAACAAAGAAAAATACTAAGATAAGTACTAAATTCACAAGAATATCATAATAAAAACTTCAAATTGACCTTCACTCAGCCACAAGAGGGGCTTAGACACGTCATCACGCCCCTGCTGCCTCTGTTTGATGGTGTGAGCCGCCAGTGTCAGCGCCTGACTGCACCAGGCCACCCGTCTGTTCACTGCTGCAGCCCTGCACCGGCAGGCACAGAAACATGATCACGTGAGCAACATCAATTTTTTTTGTTTTTTGGAACTGGAGATTGAACTCACAACCAACACACTTGCCAAACAGTTGCTTATGCCACTGAGCTAAATCCCCAGCCCAACATCATTTTTAAAAAAATTTATGTAGTAATTAATACGAAGCACAACAAGCACACGGTTTCACTTTGGGAAGCTGAAAAAGTTCTGTAGGTAGCTGAAGGTGATGACTTCACAACATGAAAGCACACAATGCCAAAGTTTACTTAAAAATGGCTAAAATGGTAAACTATATATGTTGCTATATTTTTATATTGTTCAGCAGCACGTATTGTTTGGTTGCTAATTTAATTTCATTTAAATGGATTAAAAAAATATTCCAGTGGGGCATGGTGTCAGATGCCTGTAATTCCAGCACTCAGGAGACTGAGGCAGGAGGATACTTGTGCATTCAAGGCCAGCTTGTTCTATATAAATGAGTTCCAAGCCATCCGGGATTGCACAACAAGACCCTGACTCCAAAAACTACAAAGAAAAAAAAATCCCAGTAGGAAATGTAGTTTGCCATGTTCCAAATAGGAAAAACTCAGAGAAATCATGGTTTGTAACTAAGGTCCAGACTTGGAAGTTGCTTGTAACAGTTGTTTTTACTAACTCAAATTTAAAATGTATTCACTGTTGGGCATGTAAGCACACACCTGAAATCCCAGCACACCTGCGCTGAGGCAGGAGGATTGCCATGAACTTGAGACCAGCCTGGGCTACATAGTGAGCTCAATGCTAGCCTGAATTACACAGCAAGACCCCATCTGAAGAAACCAAAAAACAAAAGAAAAAAGCTATATTCCATGCTTTGATTTGAATGTGTAGACAAAACAACTTTGTTCAAGGAATGAATTTTGAACAATTTTTTTTACAGGTGCTTCATCACCTGTTCTGTAATTATCATCTTTGTTAAATAACGTCCATTTAGAAATTTGGAGTAGTTTTGGAATTTCTAGTTTGTTTTTTGATTGAATCACTGTTTTTTTTTTTAATTCCTCCACATCTCCCACAGCTGAATCTTGACATTTGTACTGAACCACGGTCCTTGGAATGCTATCCTTACATATCAGAGAAGACCTAGTTAAATAGGAGTTTCAGTTGTGCATTGAACAGCATAAAATTTAGATTTTTTTCTATACTTATTTTTGTAAGCAAAACACTGCAATAAGCAAGCAGTATTAAAATCAATCAGCAAGCAATAAAATCAATTATGTCACTGTGCACAGAAAATAGGTGTGGTTAAAATTCTTTTGATTTTTTTTAAAGTTAGCACAAAAGTTATTTTCTGTATTTTCCCAGTTTTTTTATTATGGTAAAATAAACAAAATTTACTCAACTAATCTTTTTTTCTTTTTTGAGACAGGGTCTCACTATGTAGCTCAGGCTGGACCTGAGCTCACTGCACAGCCCATGCTGGCTTTGAATTTGTGGCAATCCTCCTACTTCAGCCTCTTAAATACTAGGATTACAGGTGTGCACCACCATGCCTGATTTAACTATTTTTAATTGTATGGTTCACTGGTTATAAAATATATTCATAATGTGTACTATCCCCATCATCAACCATCTCCGAAAACATTTTTATCTTGCACAACTGAAATTCTGAACCTTAAACAATAACTCCCCATGTTTTTCTCCCCTAGCTGCTGGCAACTACCATTCTGGCTGTCTCTGATTTCAACTCTCTATAAAGGTCATACTGTGGAATCACACGACACTTAATCTTTTGTGGCTACTTATTTAATTTAGCATGCCTTCAAACTTCATCCACGTTACAGTATGTATCAGAATTTCCTTCCGTTTTAAGGCTGATTAAATATTCCATTGTATGTACGGGCCACATTTTGTTTATCAGTTCATCAGCAGATGGGTACTGGGTCACTTCCACCTTTTGGCTCATGTGAATAACGCTGCTGTGAACATCGATATACAAATAACCATTCAAGTCCCTGCCATTAATTCTTTGGGGTATTTATCCAGAAATACCAAATAAAACTTTTAAAAAGTAGTATAACTAAATCTTGGATGGTAATTGTATATAAAATAATACATATCCATCTTTTTCTCATTATAACTATACAGCTGTATTACTATCCTTAATGAGTAAACAAATTGAGGCACAAAAAAATTTAGGAAATTCACCCAGGTCACATAGTAACAGCGAGAAGTTTTTTCTATAATTCAAAAGCATATACTCTTCCCACTATCTTATCTGTTTGTTTACATTCAAGGCCATATAAGGCAGAACTGTACCTATGCTTTCTCACTTTTATGTCTCTAAATTCCCAACACAGCCTTTTCTCCAATGCTTTATCATCATTCTTAGTCTCTCAGTTTCATGATTTCATGCTGCTCTGTACCTAGGAGGCGCTCTCTCAGACATCTAATAAGTTTAAATGTTCTGATATGCCTCAATCAAGGAAGCACTCACTTCTTATTTCTTATTACATAAAATGTGCACTGTAAGTAAATGTTCCAGGTGGCTGTGCATTATAAACAACTGGCTCATCACCAATATTGTACCCTGAACTCTGAGAGCAAGGACCATGCCTCCATGACGTGGCTCCTTGTCCCACCCCAAAGACAGTAGTACCATTATGTAAAAGAGATAAAGAAGTCTAATAGACTCCTAATAATCTGTTTCTACTTATGAGTTTTACAAAACTCTAAGTCCAATAAAAAATATTTTAAAATTTGGTATTCAAATATTCAAAAGTATCTACTTGTACTTAACTTACATTTGAGTCCAGAAAGAAATATTTGTACAAGATTAGAGTTCAAACCAGGCATCATTAGCACAGCCAGGTCTATGAGAGACTGAGGCAGAAAGACCACATGTTCAAACCCAGCCTTGGCCACTCTGCAACTCAGTGAGACCCTGTTTCAAGATTAACAGGCAGAGGATTAAAGGCCCTGGGTTCTATTCCCAGTGCTGCTCCCA
The DNA here is from genome assembly GCF_034190915.1 of Cavia porcellus. Taxonomy (NCBI): domain Eukaryota; kingdom Metazoa; phylum Chordata; class Mammalia; order Rodentia; family Caviidae; genus Cavia; species Cavia porcellus. The sequence continues at coordinate 32,019,317 of NW_026947496.1, read as the reverse complement.
CCCCCAGCCCCAGAAAGAGAATTAAAGAGTCAAAATAATAAAGATCATGAGTTCCATCCCTGGTGCAAAAAATAAATAAATAAAAAGATACAGATCAGACAGAGTTCCTGGGTGTTTTGTTTTGTTTTTCTTTTTTCCCAGTACCCGGGATTGAACTCATGACTGCTGCTTGCAGGGCAGGTGCTTATGCCGCTGAGCTAAATCCCCAGCCCCAAATAATTTATTTTTGTCTTTTTTTTTTTTTAACTTTTTATCGGTACTGGAGATCGAACTCACGACCGCTTGCTTACAAGGCAGGTGCTTATGCCACTGAGCTAAATCCCCAGCCCTTGTTTTGTTTATTGTAGGAAAACATGTAATAGAGAATAAGAGCCCTCAAATTTATCTGTAATGTCAGTATCTATCAATATGGTAGTTGCCAGATATTAAACTTCCAAGTGTCTCATATGTAGGCTGCCCTCAGGATGTGTCTGATAAAAGCTACTCTGGAGATAAGGTAGCTAATTCTGCTCCACGGAAAGCAAGTTTCACGCTGCATCACTCAGAATGTTCAAGGACTTGTGGTCAAAACACTGAAAAGCACTTGTGGTCCCATGTAGGTAAAAGGGTTTTTAAACAAGCTGTTTCAACTTGATAAAAAGGACATCCGTTATTTTCAACGTATAATTCCCACGGTGAAAATTTTCAACCTACTGCCATATTCCATCAAACAATGCCTTCCTCTCTGCCATCATCCTGGAGGAAATCCAGTTAGAATTATTTACAGAATCAGCTTCCAGTACAAGAGAAGTTCATAGGTTGCCTTTAGGTAATTTGTTATTCTCCTTTTCCCCTATAGAACACATACAGGGAAACCTGTTTACAGGCTTTTATTTTTACTTATTTTCTAATAATTAAGCAGTATCCATCTAGTCCTAGTCTTCAACAAAAAGCCAATTTTTTAAGTTTGTTTTTTGTCTTTTTCATTTTTATCGGTACCAGAGATCGAAGTCATGACCGCCTGCTTGCAAGGCAGGTGCTTATGCCGCTGAGCTAAATCCCCAGCCCCACAAAAAGCAAATTTAAAGGTAAACAGGTAAGAATGAAGTTTCCTTATAAAGTCAAATCTCACATTTCACACTTCTTTGCATGCTTTTAATGCGTTTTTTAGCAAACTGGTTATCATGTAACTCATCAATCCTACTTTTAGATATATACCCAAGAGAAGTGAAAATATGTGCTGGGTAATCAAAAACTACCCTGATATTTTTTCTTGTTGGCATTATCCCCCTTACTCTGAACATACTACATTGTCCTTGCCATTTTCTGAATCAGTTCTAAAAGTCTTCTTTCATGCCATGGCTACCTCAGTGTCCTGAATCAATTCAAAATGTTTATTACTGAGTCATTTTGACTTTGGGAAAGAGCAGAAAATATACAGTGCCAGATCTCATGAATAAGGTGGAAGAAAACATATCATGTTTTTATGAGCCTGCCATTCCATTAAATCTCACTTGCCAGCAGCACTCAGTGTGTTTTTTATTATATCTCATAAATACACAGAAGACTTCCAGAACTGCTTCAGAAAGTGCCAAGAATGATGGGTGGGATACACGTGTTCCAAGCAAGGAGGAGCCAGGCATGGTGGTGTACACCTATAATCCCAGCACTGGGGAGGCTGAGGCAGGAGGACTGCTATGAGTTTGAGACCAGCCTGGGCCATAGTGAGTTCAAGGCCAGGCCAAACTACAGAGCAAGACCCTATCTCAAAAAAGAAAAAAAAAAAAAAAAAAAAGACAAATCAAGGGGGAGTATTTTAAATGTGGTTAATGACAATGTATTTTACTGTAAAAATTTTTTAAATTTAAACTTTCAGCATATATTTTGATCAAAGATGTAACACTAATGTTAACAGCAGTATTATTCACAATAACAAAAAACTGGGAGAACACTCCAATGTTCATCAATAATGAATGATTAAACAAAATGTGGCTTACCCACACAGCAAGTACAATGCAGCCATAAAAAGGAATGAAGGACCTGCCCATGCTACAGTACCAACGAGCCCTGAGAGAGAATACCCTAAGTCAAAGAAGACAGGAATAAATGTCTACACAGTACGTGAGTCTTTTTATGAGATACCTAAAAGAGACATAAAGTGAATTAGTAGCTGCGAAGAGCTTAATACCCTCTGACTTATTTCACTACACTTATTACTGCTTATTCCAGCAAGTCACAATAAATTATGAGTTTGCAAAGCAATGCGGGGCTGTTTGATTTGGCGCACTATGCCAAAATTGAGTAAGAAGTCTCAGCTTAGCAAATGTGGACCTCAGTTCAATAAAGTGACATTCTGAAACAAGGTTTCAGAAAATCAGTAGAAAGCTGGGAGATGAAGAGAGACACTGGACTAAAGTATCATCACAGACTCACACAGTTGAAGTAGTGCATAGCAGATAGTCAGCTAGAAAAAAGTCCACAAATTGGGTCTGGGTAACCCAGAAAATGCAGAAAGACATTTTCATGATCATGGTAGTTACTACAAAAGTTTGTAGTATGAAATATGCTTTTACTAATTTATAATTTGAATGGTCACCAGCAAAGTATGGTGGTGCAGACCTATTGTCCTAACCCTCCAGAAGCTGAGACATGAAGATTGTTACAAGTTTCAGGCCAGCCTAAAACACAGTAAGTTTAAAATCAGTCTGACTAGACCTTGCCCCAAAAACCCAAAGAACAAAATGATCATGAAAAATGCTTACTAAAACTTCTCACACTTAAATGTAATTCTAAACTGTATGGGGGGAGGGGATATGGTAGTTATCACAGCACTCAGGAGGCTGAGGCAGGTAGAGTGCCCCAAATCTGAGGACAGCCTGGGCTACCTAGTGAGTTCAAGGCCAGCCTGGATTACATAGTGAGACCCTGTCTTAATCAATCAATCCATCAATTAAAAATTAAAATAAAATAAATTGTATCTATTTTACTTTCATGTGTAGGTAGAATTAAAAAGTATGAATCTTTAAATAGACATAGGATCTGACCCCTTCAAGAAAAAGCTTTGGAGAAAACAATAGACGATCACTACCGGAGGGGAAGAGTACTCCAACAGAAAGCTGGACTCCACTACTCTGCCTCACAGAATGGTAAGCTTGAGACACTTCTAGGTAATGGATGCACCCTGAGGCCATACTCTTAAGTGGAATAAATTGGACATGTGTAAATATCGTGTTGTTTCTCTGGTGGGAGAAACTGAAAGTGTAACCAAGGACCACAAATAAATAGCAGACACTGTGAAATAGAAAGGAAACGTTCCAATGAGGAGAACTAGAGAGAAGGGGAAGGGGAGGAAAGAAAGGAAAAGAAAAAAATGATGAGAAAAGAAGGAAAAAATGAAAACAAAACTTCTGTAAATAAGGAGGGGAAGAGGGGCTGAGGGAAGAGGAATGGGGAAAAAATCCAGTTATATCATGCACAGGTACAAATTCCCTATAATGCAGATAATTATTATGGAGGCCTAAAATGTACCAATAAACTTAATTTTTAAAAAAAGACTCCAATTCCAATACCATCATGAATCTCATTTCAAAAGGAGGTCGTGAGACTTGAGGTCATCTAATCACTCTTTTATTTTTTAAAATACTTGGGGCTGGGGATTTAGCTCAGTGGCATAAGTGCCTCCCTGGCAAGTGCAAGGTCATGAGTTTGATTCCTGGTACAAAACAAAACAAAACAAAACAAAAACCACCAACAAAAAAATGCTTACTGAATGTTTTTGAAAAAACCAAACATCTTTTCAGAGAAAATTAAAACTTACCAAATACTATATACCCAGATTTTCCATTAGAAATAAAGTTGCAATACTGAGCAGAGAAAAGTTACTCATCGAACATACTTGTTTTCTTTGGCACATACGAAGTCTGTATTTTCCATCCTCACTTGAAGTCAGGTGTGGCAGTGTGACTGGCCAGTAGAATGTGGGTAGATGTGACCTTTGCCACCCCCAGATAACCCCCCACCCCTGCCTCTGTGCACTCCCACAGCCATGGGGCCAGCCTCCACGCCCTGACTAACTCCAGAGACCACGTACAGCAGAGTGCTGGTGACCATGGTCCCAGGTAAATAAATGACGCCTGTTTCAGCAATCCGCTAAGGTGTCATGGTTTACTCATCCATGTCCATGCACAGCTGTACCTTAACTACTGACCTCTCTGGCACTTCTTAATTACATATATTCACTTTACAGCCACATTTTTGTGTTTACTAAATTCCTCTTCCTATATTATTTCAAAGACTTACAAGGGTTTATGTCCTAGTTCATTTTTCTTGTGAGCCTTCTCAATTGTGCTAATGTACTAAACCTATAACAAACTTCAAATTCCTTTATAGTAATATAACAAACTTGAGAACTTCCCTAGAGCAAAATATTTACATGTTAATGAATAATTACTATATTATTAATAAATTATCAATATTAGTATTAATGATTATAATTGACAATAAAATATTAATAATTGGTACATTTATATTGATCCTAATCCTGTTAGTGTACATCAGAAGCCATCCTAGAAACATTTTCCTTAAGGGGATTAAATAAAATAGTAAAATAAAAACTTACAGAAAGGAAGTCATAAATATTAAACAAAAAAGGAATACCTTTTACAAATAATTGCTCATTATATCAATATTTGAGTACACAGCAGGCACCTGGAGCACATAAAGTGAACAACAAAAATAAAACCTCTGTACAGACCTAGATAGTCTTCATTCCAATAAAGGAGACACAATAAAGAAATATATAAGGAGAGCGCACACAATGCTAGAAGTTAGATGCATGAAAAAAAGAACAATTCAAAATGCCTTGACAGAAACTAAAGACAACCTTCTGAAACTTGAAGAGAGATTTAGGGCTTATGAACGTGAAAGAAAAAGCCTCTTAAAAATAACAAGGAACCAGAAAGAAGCAATTCTAAAACTGGAAGATGATAAAAAGATGCATAACCTAAGAATAAAGAATGTGAGTGAGGAAGCAGGAACATCCAAAAATGAAATACAAAAAATATTCACAGAGATATTAAAGCAAAATTTCCCACGTATAGCAAAAAGAAATGATATCCAGATAAAAGAAGCATACAGAACGCCAGCTACCTACAACCAAAACAGATCTACGCCTAGGCATATAATAATCGAGATCCCAGAAATCCACCAAAAAACCAGAATATTAAAAGCAGCCAGAGAAAAGATGTAGGTTACCTATAATGGGAAATCTATCAAAATAACAGCAGACTTATCAACACAAACTCTTAAGTCAAGAAGGGAGTGGGGAGAAATATTCCAAGTCCTGAAGGAAAAAAATATGCAACCTAAGTTCATATATCCGTCAAAACTCTCTCTAAAAATTAATGAAGAAATAAGATACTTTCAAGACAAGGAGGAACTGTGGGAGTTCGTGGCCACCAATCCAACCCTACAGAGAGCGCTGAAGGACATTACAGAGAAAGAGAGGAAGAGATATCAGGATTACAGCTACAGTGGCAGAGAGGCCTCAGTGTACGGGGCAGACCATGGAATGAGGGAATAAGGTGGACAAATTATAGCAGAAAAGTGGAGTAGCAGACATGAGGCAGAGACGGTAAGCTAGTCTTTGGTAGAGACAGCTCTGAAACTATATTTAAAAAAAAAAAAAAAAGCAGAGGTCATTGCTAATGGTGTATAACGATTTGACACAGTAGTCCTAGTGCCATATTTAGATTGAATTAAATTTGTTCTGGTCTGTCCACTCATATCAGATTTGAGGACACAGACCTCTAGAACCAAAAATAGCAGGTTATACCATGGTAACTATCCTTATTTTCCTATTGACTTAAGCTGAAATCCTGTATTACTTACATTGTCTTACTATGACTGATCTTAATTGTATCTGAATCATAAGACTATTGGTTGTCCTTGACTGATCCTATTTGAAATCGGTATGCGTGTTAGAATCAACCCTAAAAGTAGAGGAAACTACTCTGAGCATGACAGGATGTAAAGGATATCCATACTGGTATGAATCAGTAACAGCTCTCAAATACTACAATGCAGTCAAAGATAAGTTTTTATAAAAATAGGTGATAGTATATTTAACTATAATAAGCCAGTGTTGTCGACAAATCTATTGAAAATAACAAGAGAAAACATAGTAGCTATGGAAGATCATTTATATTATAGTTTTATAAGTCTTATCCATCCATTGCATGTTTATCTAGGAAATTGTTTCGCTGTCTTGTTATGACTTGGTTTTCCCTATAATACAGAGAGGATAGGAACAAATACTCTGAGGAAGAGACCTGAAAAACCCGAGGCTTATTTTGTAGCATTATAATATAAATTCTAGCAATCTATTGCTTGCTGATTAAAATGACTCTGGACTGGTTTCTTCAGCTCAACTTCAGCATATGCAGAGATGGGGACGGCTATCACAAAGAGAATGAGAGATGCGATGGTAGTTGGAAATGTCTTCCCTAATCTGGAACTTGAGGACCTAAAAAGACTCCATCATCCTGTAATGATTTGATTTGTTCTATAATATGCAATAAGTATAGAAAGTGGGTGAAGTTAGGGACAACTATTTGTAAGAAGCTAGAGACAGTTAGATAAGGTAGATCTCCAGTGGACTTGCTTTGAAATCTGTATTTCTTTAAATTGTTTTTTATTTTTTTTTTAATGTTCTGTTCTGTTTTGATATGGTTAACCTTATCCTCTTAGAGATGTAAAACAAATAGGTGGGACTGATAATCATATTACGGAGCTTTTGTTCGGCCATAAAGCAGAATGGTTTGTAGGGTCACTATTTTGAATGTCATTCTAAATACTTTAATTCTATAACCTGAACAGCCATTTCGAAGAAGACAATTTGTAACTCATCAACTGGCAATTTCTTACCTTTTGTTTGTCTGTAATTTAGTATTATTTCTACCCTTTTTTTTTAATCTCCATGTATTTTTTTTTCGTTTCCTTTTCTTTAAATAAATAAATAAATAAATAAATTTAAAAAAAAAAAAGAACAATAATATGCAGTGACTTTATAAAGAAACTTAGTGCGTGGGGTAAGCAAGATAAAGCCTTTAACAAAGGTCACGTTCTATGGCCATGAGTATACTGAATCTACGTTAATGGAGAGAAACCACCACCACTTAGTAATTTAAACCTTAGCTATAACTTCTGTGACTCTCTGTGAATCTCAATTCCCTAACTTGTGGAGTGGCAAAATCAACCCAGGATTACTGCAAAATCAAAAGAAGTCATGAAAAGCTGGGCATGGTGGTGCACACCTATAATCCCCGCACCTGGGAAGCTCAGACAAGAAGATCACCTCAAGTTGAAAGCAAGTTTACACTACATAGTAAATGCAAGGCCAGCCTGGACTACGTAACAAGAACCCTGACTCAAAACAAAAACAAAAACAAAAGTATGAATATAAAGAATGGTGGCAGCCAGGGGTTTAGCTCAGCTGCGCAAGTACCTGCTTGGCAAACTCGAGGTTGTGAGTTCAATCTCCGGTACAAAACAAAAAAAAGAATGGTGGCTTTAGCTGAGCATGATCGTGCATGCCTATAATCTCAGCACTTGGGAGGCTGAGGCAGGAGAATCACTGCAAGTTCGAGACCAGCCTGGGTTACAAAGTGAACTCAAAGCCAGCCTGAACAGCACAGTGAGATCCTGTCTCAAAAAGACCAAAAAAAAAAAGAATGGTGGCTTTAAAAATATTGCTAACACAGTAGTTCGGGCCTATAAGCCCAGCAATCAAGAGGCTCAGGCAGGAGGACTCTAAGTTCAAGGTAAACTTGGACTACACAGGGAGACCTTGTCTCAAAAACAAAAACAAAACAAACACCTAACACACTGGGCACACTGGTACATGGCTGTAGTTCCAGCCACTGGGAAAGGGCAGTCAGGAAGACTACTTGAGTCCCAGAAATCAAGACCAGGCTAAGAAACACAGTGAGACTCTGTCTCTTACATTATTTTAAACTGTAACTCATTCATTTAGGAAACTTCCAGTCCTATGTCCCGGGTTTAGCAGAAGGACTGGACTGTGCATCACCAGGACGGTGTGGCTGGAGAGCGAGCAGGCCTGATTGAGCTGGCCAGGTTCTCCCACAAGTACTGGTTATCAGGCAGCGTGTATACCACCCTGAAAACATTACATATTTTTCACGCAGATGATGGCCAAACTAGATCTATCCCAAACAAGGGTTCTGTGGAGGGCTTTGAGCCTCTGGATAACATGTGTCTGTTGAGAGCTACTCATGGGGAAAAGGTCAGCACTGTAGTGAGCTCCAAAGACATGAGTAAGTTTCAGATGGTTTATTCAGACCTATTGAGAGCTAACATGGATAGGCTGAAGAAGAAAGGCAAAAAGAACAATAAAGACCAAATCAGCATAGCGCAGAGCATTGGATTCTCTGTTTTTACTAGTCAGGCAATGAATTGCTATTTTTCCTTTGGTTTTTACTTTTGACCACAAAGTTAGGTTTTTGGTTCTCCTCAGGCAATTATTTTCATGTGAGATGAGGGTCATTATGGAGAGAAAAAAGTTATAGTTTACAAGGTAGCTGTGGTAACAAACTAGTTGAATTTAGATTTGTGTCATATGGCTATATATTACTGGCTTAGTTTTCAAAGAGCTCCATAATCACTTCCCTGATGAGCAAAGTATCATTAAATGTTTGTTTCCCAGCAAAAATAAAAAATTAATCATTTACACCATAATTCACAGTCTTGGATAAAATAATTAAGCATCATTTACGGTCTAAACATTTGTCATTGTGCACCAAAATGTCTAAAAAAATGTGAATTATTGCCTGGGTATGGTGGCATATGCTAGGACTTGGGAGGCTGAGGCAGGAGAATTGCTGTGAGTTTGAGGCCAGCCTGTGCTACAAAGTGAGTTCAAGGCCAGCCTTATACAGAGAGACACTGTCTCCAAAAAACCATTAATTAATTAAAAATAAAACATGGCAATTCTTGGGGATTTAGCTCTGTGGTATAAGCACCTGCCTGGCAAGCATGAAGTTATGAGTTTCATCCCCGGTACAGAGGAAAAAAAAAACAAAAAGGCAATTCTTGTCATTAGTAATAATATAACAAAAACCAAAAAATACATTTTTTTCCTGTTAAGCATCCCCTGCATCACCTGTTAATGTCTCATTTCGTAGAGAAGGAAAAAAATGATGGGGCACAAAGTTTGAAGTTAGGAATTTCAAGTAACTAATTATTCATTCCTTTGTTTATCCGTGGGGATGATCTGTAACCTACTCTGATAGGCAATGTATAAGACACAGAAATAAGGTCCTGTTGTCCTTCAGTACAGGACACTGAAGTTCAGGCCACACGCATCCCTTAGGGAAATGCTCTGCGTGCCATTAGCACTATTCTTAACAAGCACAGAGCTCCTTTAGTTCGATGCCAGAACTGTTTTACCTTCAAGTCCAAAGAATAACTATTTGGAGTAACACCAAAATAAGCACTTAACAATTACAAGCAGCATGCTATTCATAAGCATTCTATTGTTTATGCTACTCTAATTATAAATAGCCTTATTTTATCAAATAAAATATCTATCCACAAATTTTTAAGTCCCAGATACCTCTTCATTTGACTGTTTTACCTATGAACCTTAAGGGAAATAAAAATCTTTATTGCTTCAATTCCAAGAACTTCATTTTAAAAACGTTTTTATAGAAAAAATATAGGCAATTCTTAACTCTGTAAATCTATGAGTGGGTTACCCTCAGTAAAAACTCACAAATCACAACAAGAACCAAAAACAGACTCTGATTCTTCTAATTCTCCTCAAGAACATGCTGAGGCAGGAGTCTGCAGAGATACCACAACCCATGTCACTCATGCCCCATCCAAACTCCTCCCAAGAGGAGTTTCCTTCCTGAGATGAGAAATGCACAGTATCCAAATCATTAGTCATACTGCTCTGAGGCTTCTATTTTTTTTTTATTTTGAATGTAATACAAGTAGATATTAATAAAGGGAATATTAAAAAGCATTCTTCTTTGAAACAAATAAAATCTCATAACAAAATAGAGAATAACAATAGTTAATATGCTGTGTATCCTAATATTAACAGGAGCCACACGTGGTGGTGTACACTTGTAATCCCACCACTGGGGAGGCTGATGCAGGAGAACTGCTGCAAACTCAAGGCCAGCCACAAGCAAGTTTAATGCCAGCTTGTAATGCATAGTGAGACTCTGTCTTTAAAAAAAAACTAAATAAATAAATATCACACAAGAATGACCAATGTTGCTCAGAATACAAGTCATAAGACAAAAAAGAATCCTTATCAAAAAGAAATAGATAAAAGCATAACCTTATCTTCAACAAACTAAGAGAGCTTACTAGTATAAATCAGAAAAATCAGCATAGATATTAAAATATTATTGAAACAACAGAATAGATAATTTAGGGAATTATTTGGACTTCTCCCTACTTCTTATGTATTTCTCTTCTATTCTGATATACATATATATATAATAGTTTCTCATATAAGAGAAACCATGTGATATTTAAGCTTGTGTGTCCTATTTCACCTAACATGTTCTCAAGTTGCATCTATCTGCCTATAAATGCCTCTAGTTCATCTTTTTTTACAGCGAAGTAGTACTTCATTGTATAAATAAAATTTGTATTCCTTACCCTTTCATATATTGATGGACTATGTACTGTTTCCAAGATTTAGATACTATAAATTGTGCTGCTACAAAAATAGGCATGTATGTCCTTGTAATATGAGGGCTTTAACTCCTTTGGTTTTGCTGTTTCTGTTGCTTTTGAAACAGGGTCTCACTTTGTAGTGCACAATTGCCTCACTCTGCAACAAACTCACTCTGCAACTCAGGCTGACCTTGAACTCATGGTGATCCCTTGCCTCAGCCTCCCAAGTGCTGGGATTATAGGCATGTGCTACCATACCCAGCTATTTTAACTCCTCTGGGAAGATTCCTAGCAGAGGGATAGCTGCTCAAATGGAATTTCTATTTTTAGTTTTTTGAGGAATCTCCACACTGATTTTCAAAGTGATTGTGCTAGTTTATATTTCTATCACCAATGTATAAGAGTTCCTTTTTCCCCATTCTTGCCAGCAATGTTATTAATTTTCTGATGACAGCTATTTTTTCTGGGGTAAGATGGTAGCTTTAATTTGCATTTCTCTAATGGCCCGCAATGTTGAAAATTTTTCATGTATTTATTAGTCATTTGTACTTCTGAGAAGTGCCTATTCACTGCAACTGCCCATTTTTTCAACTGGGCCTTTTATTTTGTAGGGTCTAATTTTTTTTTAGTTCTTTACATAGTCTAGATACAAGTCCTCTATCTGAGGATAGATGGTGAAATTTTTGTCCCTTTCTGTAGGTTGTCTTTCACTCTGTTATTTCCTTTGCTGTGGAGAAACTTTTAATGTGGTACAATCTCATTTTTGGTTTTCAGAACTACTTCCTGTGTCATTGGAGTTCTGTTCAGAAAGTTCTTGCATATGCCTATGCCTACGTCCTCAAGCGTCACACTTATTTTATCAAACAGCTACTGAAGTTTCTTTTGGTGTTATTTTGAACTCTTTCCTTATACTTTCCTGATAAAGGACACAATGAAGGCTCCTGTAGTAGATACAGCAAACAGAGAATGTTCCACTAGATATCTGGGGAACCTAAGTCATCAAAACTATTAGAGCACAACCATAAGCCACAAGGAAATGAAATATCTAACGCAAACACGAAAAATATGTCATTCTTCACACATAAAACACCAACATGGAGGAAAATATGCGTATTTTTATAAAAATGAAAAAAGTCCTAAGTACAGATTAAAATCAAGTGAGAACTGTGATCAGCTTTACTATATTGCCATGAATTTTTGCAAGACAAGCTTAATGATGTGATAGGAAAAAATGACAAAGAATATAAAAGATACTCAATCCCTTGCCTTTAGTGATTCAAGTTAACAGGACAGTATGAAGAAGCTGCAAATGGGATTTCTGTTCATGACAATGTAGTAACACTGTAACTGCTTCTTCCAATCAAGGACTTTCTATAGAAACTGAGAGACCCAGCTTCTCCTTCCCTACTAACCCCACTACCTAGGAGCCCCAAGAGCATGCTGAGACCCCTAACTCATATGGAACAGCACTAGGTAAGAGAGAGGTTTTCCTGCAATTGGTCTATCTTCAGTATAGTTACCATGACTGCTCCAGCTACAAAGGAGGCAACTCAGTTTCCTAACGACGGCACCGTGCCTGTATTGGAAAACTGATAAGTACCACTGCTCCTGAGCTGTACCCATAAAAAGACCTGCATATACCCAGTGAAGCCACTCGCACTAACCCTGAGCAGACAGAGTTTCAGCTTTCCTCCTCCAGCGGCCCTCAACAGGAAAGTACTACACAAACCACAGGAGGTCAAAAAGCACGTACAGATCTTGTCTCCAAGAAAAGATTCACAGTAGGGTCCTTCATGTCTCTAGTCAGTAACTCCTGTTCTCAGTTCTACTTCTAGGTTACCACTCTCGTCTGTCTTCCCAGCTCAGGTCTGTCTGTCCTCAGATGTCACATAGATAGAGTGACAGACTGTGTCTTTTGTGTCCATTTTGTCTAAGATGTCAAGTGAGTCTCCTACTCACCGCTACATTTGTGCCATGGAGTATTACACGGTACATCTTCACCACAATTTACCTACCTACTCCCCACTAATGGACAGTTTGGTCACTGCTTCAACTATTACGATTATAGCTGCTATGTGCTTTCTTGAACATGCTTCTGGTGACATAAGCTTTACCTCTTTTGTATATATGCCTAAAGTAGAACTTCCAGGTCACACAGCATGTATACATTCAGCCAAACTTTTTTTTAAATTTTATTTTGAAGAGAATAAAACCAAACAAAATAAAATAGAATAAAGCCAATCAAAACAAAACAGTGACAGTGATACAGAGCTTCAAAACAGGATAACAGGAAATCAACTATGGCTACCATAATGCCTCTTGTTATCTTCCAAATTCCTGCTCATATCATTAGACATAATAAAACTGATCAGAACAGAATACTGAAGAAAACAAAATAATAAAATGGAACAAAACAGTGAGGACAATATTGGATTTCAAAAACAAGGCAGAAGGAAATTCCCCACAGTTGCTATATTACATACTGTTAGCCTCTAAATAGATGCTCAGATTTCTGGCTTTAGGCCTGCAAAGTCAGTCAAATACAAGCATTAAGTTGTTTTTGTACCTTGGTTGCTATCAACTCAGCCTTTGTTCCTCTGAATAAGCCAGTTGTTTGGGGGAGGTGAGGGGTGTCACTTTGTCTCCCAGCCTGCTGGCCATCTGGCCAGCTGGCTCACAGGAAGGGCAAATTGTTAGTCAACTTTTTTTTCTTTTTTTTTGGTACCAGGGATCAAACTCACAACCTTGTTGTGATCAAACTCACAAGGCAGGTGCTTATGCCACTGAGCTAAATCCCTGGCCTTTTAAGAAGTCAAATTTCTTAAAATGGTACTGCTAGTCATATAATTTAGGTGAATGGTATAACGTTAAACACATTTTCATATGAACCATTAAGATACTCTTTTTTTTTAAAGTCCTTGTTCAAATTTTTGTTCATTTTAAAACTTATGTCTTTTTTGATTTATAGAGATTCCTTACCTGATATATATTTTAACTATCTTCTCTCATAATTCAGCTTGCTTTAAGATAGTCTTTTTTCTCATTACATCTTTTTTTTTTTTTTTTTTGTCTTTTTCGTTTTTACCGGTACCGGGGATCGAACTCTCTTTACATCTTTTTAAGACAGGGTCTCGCTATGCAGTTCAGGCTGGCCTTGGGCTCACTGTGCAGCCCAGACTGGTCTCAAATAATACAGTCTTTTGATAAGCAATTTAATTTTAATGATATTTAAATGATCCATTTTTCCTTTGACAATTAATGTGCTATCATTTTAAACAAATTTTTCTACCACAAGAGAGGATATGAAGGTATTTCCATACATCTTCCAAAGCCTGATTTACCTTTCACCTCAACCCTTTTTTCCACTATACATCTGGTCTTCTCCAGACCCTTGCCAAATATGTCTTATTTGAAGCTGTACCATTTGACAGTACATACTGGGATTCATTAAATCATGTTTGTTATTGTGTGCTATTTTTTCTAAAACATATAAACCTGGGTCAAGGATGTATCTCAGCAGCATAGTGCCTGCATGGCAGACTCGAGGCCCTGAGTTTGATTCCTGGTACCAAAAAACAAAACAAAACAAACCAAGAAGAAAAAATATATAAACCTGAAAATAATAAATTATTGCAAATCTGAAAATAATAAATTACTGCAATGACAACAGAACCGCAAGAGTTACCACCTCAGTTTGTAATAACACAACACCCTTTAACACATATGCAGGTATCTCCTATTACCAATACTGAAAGACATTTCAGTATTCCCAAGAAAACAAATGCTGTTATTTTAAGAATTTAGACTAAAATTGAACATACATATTGAGTAGTAAGCATTTCCACTCTTCCTGCAAGTCTTAAGGCATATCTGAATCACGCAATCTCTCTCTTGCTCATGGGCTCAAGAGGCTGAGGCAAGAGGACACCTGTAAGTTTGAAGCCAGCCAGGGCTACATAGTGAGTTCAAGACTAGCCTGAACTACTTAGTGAAACTCTGCCTCAAAAAAAAAAAAATTAAAACAGAAGAACCCAAAAACTACAATAACCCAAGATCCAGTATTCCTTAAACCTTTTTAAACAAATATATACAACCCAGTACTAACAGATATGGAGTTACACTATGAGCTGTTTGAATTTATCTGGCTAGGTGACACTCTCATTCATGAACCTAGCAAAATGGAAACTTAAATCCACCCACTAAATTTACCTATAGTTAGAAAGGAGATATTTCCTGTCTAAATACATACAACAAACTCAGAAAGAAAGTCCAATCTGTTAGGCCTGTGTTCTTGATTACTGTATTAAAATCAAGCAATAACTATATACATTGTTAGAAAAATAAAGCCAAATTAATATTATGGATTGCCTTCACATTATCTAAAAGTCCTATTTTTTTTAAAGCCAATCGTATTTTACCAGATAACAACTAAAACTCATGCCACTCAGATATGTCATGTAGTGCACTGTTTCTTAAAAATACTCAGTAAACCTAGACTTACCTGTCGTAATGGCTCGGTGGAACTGATGCATGTCTTCTCCTGACAGCTCTTGGGCTACCTGTAATATTTTTTGTCTGACGCCATCCAATTTAATTTCTGATTCGGTCAATATTTCTTCCATATCAGGTGCACTATAATCAAGATATTGGGAAATTTTAGAGCATCAGCCAGATGCTTTGACAATGAAAAATTGAAATAATCTAACTATCAATATCAGACTAAGTACTTGTATTTGGGTATTTCTAACTCATCTCTCCAATCATATTTTATTAACAGTATGTAAAAACATGGAAATGTTACAGTATACTGTTAAGTGAAAAAAAGTAGACAAAAATTATATGCATAGAGTGACCACAATTAAAATACAGTATCTCTAGATGTTTATCTCAAGTCAGGATAAAATAGCATGGACTAGATTTGTCCTCCCACTTTAAACAACTAGACAGATAAAACAGACAAAACAAGGGTTTCAGACCCTGAATGAAAGCTGCAAGAACAGTGATGGGGAAGAGGAGCACAGACTCTGTGATTAGTTCATCTTATTGCTTGGCATTCCCAAGTGAAGGTGTGAGAACAGGAAACTTAGGTGGAGCCTGAAGTTTCCCTGAGTTGAAAAGGACTTAGACGTTTTAAGGTTGACAAGACAGCTAAACTTGCAAGGCAAAGTATCAGTAGGGAGAAAACTACACAAAAAACATGTCAGAGTCCTACAAAAAAGACTCCCTAGGAGATGGGGATTTGGCTCAGCAGCATAAGCGCCTGCCTGGCAAGCACAAGGTCCTAAGTTCGATTTTTAGTCCAAAAATACGTAATAAATAAATATCCCCTCTGGTCTTTGACTGAGTATGATCACTGTAGGATGCATATGAGAAAAGAGGCTGAAAAAGATCCTGCCCCAAGCAGAAAGGCAGAGCAATTCCTATCACCTACAGAACCAAAGAGAGCTAACTCATCACCAACAACGATTGTTTTAAGAAAATGGCAGACAAGCCAAACATGGAGGCAGTCACCAGTTTAGACAGAGATGCAAGAGAAGAATACCTTAGCAACCAAAGAGACCACTGGGCAGGAAAAGCAGAGTGAAAGATCCTAGAGTGTGCCCAAACACCCCATCCATAACATGGAGGAAGAGTCATCTAAAAGAGGGACACTAATCACAAACTACATCCTGTACTCAGGCACTCGTCACAGATGCCACCGGCCTATAGAGCTCTGAGAGATCCCCTAATCGGACTGCCAAATTCCCTGATTTTGTCTGTGATATTACGGAAAATTATTTGTATTTCTATGATACATCAAAAATAGGAAAACATCATCAAACATACATAACATACATACATAACATACATCAAAAATAGGAAAAAATAAATCACATATATACCAGTGAAATAAATATACATCTCAAGAAAATTTAAAAAGAATTCAAAGCATAAAATATGTTCTGTGGCCATAATGAAAATAAATTAGAAATCATTATCAGAAAGATATCTGATAGCGCAAGCCTGAAATCCCAGTACTCAAGAGGCTTAGGCTGGAAGAATGCAAGTTTAAGGCCAGCCTGGGCTATACAGAGGGTTAAAGGTTAGTTTAGACATACAGCAAGACCTCATCTCAAAAGAAAAAGGGAAAGGAACAAAGGAGGGAATGAGGAAGGGAGAAAAAGGAAAAGAAAAAAGGAAACAAATCTCATTTTAGAGAGGTTTAAAAACGAAAAGGTTAAACCAAGAGATGGGGCGAGAGGGGAAGGAGTAGAGAAAAAGGGGGAGCAAAAAAAATTATGATGTATTATGTACATGTACCAACTCCCTATGATGAATGTAATCATTATGTACTACAAATACACCATTAAAATTTTTTAAACTAAAGAAGGCTAGATCAAAAAATTCTACAAAAGGGGCTGGGGATTTAGCTCAGCGGCGTAAGCGCCTGCCTTGCAAGCAGGCAGTCGTGAGTTCGATCCCCGGTACCAATTAAAAGGAAAAAGACAAAAAAAATTCTACAAAAAAAGAAAATGTTATCAAGTATCACATTCTGGTTAATCTATGTATGGCAAATTGCTTCCACTTAAAGAAACAAAATTAAAGCATTAGTGAATTATCTAAAATAGTTTAAGTTACATCTAGAGGTATATAGTGGTACGTACTTCGGTTCACAAACTTAATTCGTTCCATGATTCTGGTTGCAACCCAATTGAATGAGAAGTGAATCAAATTTTCCCCTAAGATCAACATTGATCCTAACCACTGAATTTGATTCCATTCTTGTCCAATTCGGTTTATAATCAGAATCACAGAAAGAATTAAATTCATGAACCAAGGTACCACTGTAATTCATGTTAGAATGCTTGCCTAGACATGTGCAACGCCATAGGTTTCTCAGCACCAAAAAACCCAAGTCTTAGGCCAGAAATGGTGGTACACACTAATAACCCCAGCAATTAGGCAGAGGCAGAATGTTCCATGCAAGTTCAAGGCCAGCCTGAGCTATCTACTGAGTTCAAGGTCAGTCTGAGGCACATTTTAACACCCTGACTTAAAAAAACCAAAAACAAAAAGTTTTAAGTTACTGAATGAATACATGGCACAAAGTCAATCATAGTTACATTTCTAAAGGCATCTAGAATTTGTAATTAGAATCTCTTGGGAACAAGACCTAGACACGTAAGTTAGAGAGTTGTAGGGCAGACACCTATCCCACAGTGCACAGAGAAGCAACAGGAGCTAGTCACATGAAATACAAGTACAAAGCAACAAAAGATGTCACAATAAAATAACAAAAATAGCTCCACTCATGAAATATGCCTGAATCTATATAATCTCTGTAATTCAATTCCCTGTTCTGCTTAGGCAGCTTAACGTAGTTTCTTTTACTTGTAGTCAAAACCTAGATGGACAGCCTACCTGCATGGACAGCCTGCCTAGATAGACAGCCCGCCTGCATGGACAGCCTGCCTAGATAGACAGCCTGCCTGCATGGACAGCCTGCCTAGATGGACAGGCTCCCTAGATGGACAGCCTGCCTGGAAAATCAAGACAGTCTAGTGTGAGTGAGAGAAATAAATGGAAAAAAATGTCAGAGATGAAAGAAGAACAACTTCCAAAGAGGAATTAGGTAGTTAATAATATTTTAAAGTGAAAAAATGTAAATTAAGAAAATAGCACAATGTGTATAAGATTTAAGGATGTGAAAAAGTAACACGACCAATTTCAATAGAGGCAAGCCCAGCATGGTGGCGCACGCCTGTCATCCCAGCACTTAGGAGGCTGAGCAAGGTGAATCCTCGTGAGTTCAAGACCAGTCTAGGCTATCTGGTGAGTTCAAGGTCAGCCTAGACTACACAGCAAGACCTTGTTTCAAAAAGCCAAAAAAAAAAAAAAAAAAAAGAACACAATGAGTTAAAAAATAAGTAAGTTAACTAGATTTTAATATTTATGTAATAGGAGCTGGGGATTTAGCTCAGCGGCATAAGCACCTGCCTTCTTGCATGCAGGCGGTCATGAGTTCAATCCCTGGTATCGATTTAAAAAAAAAAAAAAGAAGAAGAAAAAAAATTTATGTAATATTAAAATTTTCATATATATCACCCAAATAAGACTTTAATGTCATGACACTAATAAATAATCCAAATCTTATTTTTTCAAACAACAGCTGAACCATAATAACACAAAATCCCTAGCTACTTCAAAAATAAGAATTTTTTCCACTTATTTTTATTAAAATATTTGACACAGGTTGAAGATGTATACTCACCTTGTAATCCTATGGAGGAGAAAAATTGTCCTTTTACTTTCAACAGTTATATCCCGGCTGAGCTTCACAAGCCTCTCGTATTTGTCATGCCTCGCATCCAGCTCCTGCTGAAACGCTAAACACACACACAGTCTTCACTCCACACTCCCACATAAGATGCAGACTGTTCAGCTCAAGGAGAACGCTGACAATGGCTGCAGTCAGCTGCCTCCATTTAGGGCAGAACATGCTGCTCATGACACTAATTCTCAAAACACAGAAAACTGAACAGTGTCCTCTAGTAGTTTTCTACAAATACCAATGACATACCCAGAAACACGTAATTCCTGACTCTGTGATGGTTTGTAGAATATTTGCAAATTGCATTTATAGTAGTGCTATTGTATTAAAATGAAATATAAAGGTCTTTAAATAAAAGTGCAGATTTTATTCCAGTTTTTTCCCACTTCTTACATATTCAGTAACACTAATCCATCTAGAGATAATATATAAGTACATGATATTTTACCACTTAGAATACAGTATTGAATACAAACTGTTAAATAGTAGACAAACACTGAACTATTTTAAGACAGTAAAGAGGGAAAACAAATTGAAATTCATAACCATTCTGTAAGCTGGTTTTCTTGTAACTAACTAGATGACTAGATCATAGAATACTCTGTAATCAATACAAAGTTGTAGCAATTCGTCTGAAAATGATCAGTAAAAGATTTCAGTAAGGCCCACTACAGTGTCACATGCCTATAATCCCAGTTACTCAGGAGATTGAGGCAGAAAGGTTTCCAGTTTGAACCTAACACAAGTAATTTATGAAGATCCTGTGTCAAAATTTGAAAATGAAAAGGGCTGGGCATGTGACATGTAGGAAAGGTCCAGAGTTAAATTCCCATACAAGACAATAATGCAAAAGCTTTAATAAGGCTTGGAATAGGTCAGTCAAAAACAGAAAAGTCAGAAATCAAAGAGGAGAAGGGGAATAGGTGAAAACTAGAAAGTGTTTCCAAGAAGGAAAAATTAAACGTAGGCTGTGATATCCACTTAGCTTATACATTATCCTTAATGTTCAGCACGAATGCATAGAAATCTCCAAGCATGGTGGTACATATCTGTAATCCAAGTACTTGGGAGGCTGAGGCGACTGTCAAGAGAGCTAGGCCAACCTGGCTACACAGTGAGTTCAAAGCCAGCCTGCACTACATAGTGACAGCCTGTCTCAAAATTTAACTAAAAAAACAAAAACATAGTGAGTTCAAGACCAGCCTGAAAAAATAATAAAAAAATAAAATACATGATGTGACGTTTCAATATATAGGGTCTATCAAAAAAGAAACTGTACTGCTTTGAGCTTAGACACAAGATTATGGTTTTTGCCTGCTAGGGGAAGCCAGATGCCACACACAAGGAAAATCAAGCAGCACTATGGAGAACAGAGATGGCTGTACGCAAGAAGGTCTAGACTGCCAGTGTCTGGGGTACCTCCTCTTCATTCCAACATTCAGATAACTCCAAGTCAGAACTAATCACGCATCTCCCATATTGCTGAACTACAGATACAGGGGAGTAGAGGTGGAAAGAACCTGTTTTTATGTTTTGGTTTGTGTTGTTTTGTTTTGGTGGTGGTGGTTTTAGTTTGTTGGGGTTTATGGTTTGGGTTTTACGAGAGTCTGCTTATGTATTTCAGGCTGACCTTGAACTGACAAGTGATCCTCCTGCCTCCACTCCCAAGAGTTAGGATTACACTCATGCGCCACCTCGCGGTTTTGAAATGGGAAAAAAGTTACCACCTCAATAGGCTATGAAAATGGAGACTACAGAGATACATGTGCACATCTGTAAGATTTATTGAGTTACCAGTCTGCAAAGTGCTATGTCAAAACATCTTCAAGTCTAGTTAACAAAACTAATACACCTTCAATATAAATATGTATAAGAGTAAATGGTAGACACACAATATCGGGCACAGAACAACACGCCATGTCTAATAGTTAACTTATATTCAAATATTACCTATGTGAAACTAATATTTACCTGTCTACTTTAATGTTAATATTTACTTGAAGAGGATATAAAGGTTAAGGCCTTTGGAAGTCAGACTTTCAGGGAAGATCTAGCACATAATATTCACTTAATATGCAAGAAAGTAAGATTTCTTTCTGAATACCCTAAATTCCTAAGGATTGTTTTCTTAGGAACAGCGTATCTACGAAATTGCTGTTACAGCCTTTAGCTCTCCCCTTAGCTAACTGACAACATGGAGAACTTACATTTGAAGGCCAACATCACGGGAGAAGATGAATTAACATCCTTCCCGTCTCTTCTTTGGTTATGGGGGAAGTTGTCATGCTTCCTCTTCCTGAACCCTCCTGACCCTTATGGAGAAAAAAAGAAAAGCTGGGCAGGTATGTTCCATCATCACTGAGTTTGCACAATCTTCCTTTCCTTGAAAACCTGACACACGCACGCGCGCGCACACACCCCGGGCGGGCCGTAGAGGCCTCCGGCACAGAATGACAGCACAAGCGATCCTGTCTACACTGACCAGCCAGGCTTCTAACGCAGCCGTGACCTACACAGAAGCAGCAGTTACCAAACTGGATGAACGTACAGCTCCGACACTTAAGAAATCAGGGATGCAAAGAAAACCAATCGGACGGGGAAGCCCCAGAGCCGCCCTGAGCGTGCAAGGAGAGAGGGCACCTCTCAAGGATGAGGAGGGGACGCTGCACAAAAAGCTGGAGAGCCCCTAATTGCGCGAACACCGCCCCGCGCCGCCGGGGACGCCACCTTCTTTGCTGCTCATGTCGGGTTGGCCTCCGCTGAAACGCTCGGACAATGAAGGCGCCGGAGCGAAGGGAGCGCGGGGACCAGCCCCCGGCCACCAAGCGTAGGAGGGCCGGCTAGCGGACGACGTCACCACACGCCGGAAGCAAGCGAGCGCTGCGCTGCCCCAACCCGCACACCTCCGGCCGCCTCCGGGCGCCGGACCGACCCCTGGGCTGCGCACACTTCCGGCTCCGCCGCCGGCTCGCTCCCCCAGTGGCGCACACTTCCGGCCCGAACCCGCGTTCCGGCGCGCTCCCTGGGTTGCGCTCACTTCCGGCCTGGGCCGCGCATCCTTCTGTGCAGGTCCCGGCTTCCCCGCGCGCTGGGTCCTTGGCGGTCACTCGGCCTCTGCGGACCCTGTGGCAGGCGACCCAACCCTCGCGGCGCTCTGTGTGACATCCGGCTACCCTGGCGGACTGCGGAGTCTGGAGCTTTTGCGGTCCTAAGTGGCAGGGGTGCGCGGGCAGGGAGGACGAAGCCGTCCCGTGCACCCTTCCTCCTGCGCCACTGTCCTGGCTCTGTCCGGCTCGGGGTTAGGCTACGCGTGGATTCGCCTCCACAGCGTAGCTGACCTGTAGGATGAGAGTAACTAATATCCACCTTGTGGGGTAAGGATTGGTTTATGTTGGGCTCACAGAGAAACTTTGGTCCAAAAGAGAGTTACAGCAGTCATAAGGATAGGTGTGCATTGCTTGTTAGGAGTCTTACTATACACAGGTACCACCTTTCTTTACTAGACCACATACGTGCTAGACCCAGAGACTTGTAGTACTGCGCCCCAACCCCGTACCCATGTGTAAGTGTTTGTAGACCGAATGACAGTCACGTTCTCAGGATGAGCAACTAAGTGACAATTTAGCACCCTTTCGAGACAAACAGAGGCCGAATCTTGGTAAAATTGGGTCACTTCCTTATCTTAGATATGTGTTGTACACAATCTTTCCGCTTTGTTAACTTAGAAACAAAGGGACAGTAAATGAAATCACCTGGCCAGAGTGTGGCAGTAATTTCAGGAGCAGGAGTGTTACAGGAAGGTTTTCTGCTCTGCTTGATGTTTAAAGTGTCTTCCAAACTCCAAAAGGAGGAAAGCAAGCACTACCCATTGCACTTTACAGGCTGTGTCCATATGTGGATTGATTAGCCAAATCCTTGATTATGGTACACTCCTGGAGACTTAGGTTATTGAGCACATAACTCACTTGAGTGCGTGTGACTTCTGACCTTGTTAATATCCAGCAGTATTTCCTTCTGTGTACTTTAATCAAAGATAATATGTCCATGCCAAACAGGACAACACTCATAAATTTTTTTTCCTGTAGCTTCCTCTACATTTCAGGAAGGTGGTAGTTATGAACATTTTTGGTCAGTGCTTATTTTACCAGAATCTTAGAAAAGTGTTTTTCCTGACTCCTGAAATACACAGCAGCTCCCAAGGTATGTAACTTTTCAAAACTTGGATCACATAAACTTTTTTTCAGCCACCTCTTCCTTGGCCTGTACAATTACAGCTTTGTTACCTGAACTACTCATTGCTTCCCATAAATGTAATTAGGATACTAATAATCTAAAATGACCTCTCATTGTAGGGTGAGTAGGTGAATCTCCCATGCTTTCCCAGCACTTATTTGCATATACACTTCCCCGTCCTTTCCTATCCCAGCCATAGCCATGCTTTTGCTGGGAAACATCTTCCAACCTCTGTGACAACCTGCAGGATGAATTTGTACACTATCTCCTTATACTATTGTTTTGGGTAAAAATACATAGTGCTAGTACTTTGTAAAACTTTTGTTTTTAAAAGATCAGAGAGAGGAAATAAATGCTTTTGTAAGACCTTGCCTCTGGAATGCTGTTCCTTCTATTGTGTTCCAATTACCCATATTTGACTCTGATTAAAGCTCTAAGCCTTTCAGTTGCACCTGTTGTTATTCAGTGAATAAATCCTCATTTTGGTCACCTTTATAGGAAAAATATCACATATCAACGTTGGGTTTAGATATTGAAGGGAAAATGTAACCAAATAAGCAAAGAAATGTAGGCCTTCAAGAGACTGTTTCAGCATTTCCCTTACGTAGTAGTTATTACATCAATTGGAGATGGGGGTTATAGAATATTGCCAGAATCTTGAGTGATCTTTTTCATTTTATGATTATGGAAGTACTGGGGATCATGCACATGTTAAGCAGGTGTTGTACCACTGGTCTACATCCCCAGCCTTTGAGTGACCTTTTCTTTTTTTGGTCTTTTTGAGACAGTCTCACCATGGTTCAGGCTGACCTTGGGCTCACCCTGTATAGCCCCGGCTGGTCTTGAAATTGCAGTGATCCTCCTGAGTTCTGGGATTACAGGCATGTGCTACCATGCCTGGGTTGAGTGACCATTTTATAAAGATAACCATAATAGTTAGAAACTACTGATGGGATCCAGAGTGAAGCATGCACATATCAATTCACAAGTTTAGTTTTCAAGCAATGCTAGGATATAGATGAAAAAATATTTCTAAGGATACAATAAGAAGCTGATATTTGAGGAACTAAGTAATGGGCAAAACCTCACTGAAGTATCATTTTATATCCCTTAGGATGCCTGTAATGAAAATATAGTTGGTGAAGATAATGAAAAAGTGAAACTCATCATTGGTAGAAATGTTAAGTGGTGCAATCACTGTAGAAGACAGTTTGGCCCCAGCAGTTATACTCTTACACTTAGAGCTCCTTGAAGAAATGACAGCAGCCACAAAACTAGTATTTAAGCACAGCGTTCTAGACATATGCAGTAAATCAAGTTCACTCACTGTGGTGTTCACATGTGCTGTATCTTTACTGGTCCAGAAAGATTTTTTTGTCTGCTGAATTTTTCAGTTACTCAAGGAAGTATATGGAAATGTATCAGTGTGTATTTTTCTATAATCCTAATACTGAGGAGACTGAGGCAGGAAGATTGCTGTGAGTTCAAGGCCAGCCTGAACTAAACAGTTTTTTTGAGACCCTGGCTCCAAAAGTCATTAAAACAGGAACTTCTTTACCCTTAGTAGCAGTTTTCATTTTAATTTGCTAGGCATAATAGTACATGCTAGCAATCCCAGCTACTCAGGAGGCAAAGGTAGGGAATCTCAGGTTCAAGGCCAGTCTGGGCAATTTAGTAAGACCCTATCTCAAAGAATAAAGGTAGAAAGGGCTGGAAGTGTAGCTCAGTGTTAGAGTGCATGCCTAACGTGAATAAAGCCTGGGTTTAATCTCCAGTACTGCAATCAATCAACACTAGTCAAGTTTATGTATACTGATAGTAGTAATCCACATTCTTTAATGTCAGGGTTTACACCATACACCTACTTAATCTTTTAATCTTCCATACTTTTATAGTCTACATAGATTACTCACAAAAAGTATACAGTTGCTAGGTGCAGTGGTGCACACCTGTAGTCCCACCTACTCAAGAGGCTGAGCAGGAGGATCCCTTGAGCCTAGGGGTTCAAGGCCATCTTGAGGAACATAGAACCTGCCTCTAACAAAAAACATAAATCTGGGATTTCTTCTTGTATTCAGTGCTACAACCAGTCCTCACTGTGTGGTCACGCTTGCAGGCAGAAACCTCATTTTAGAAGTTAAATGCCTGATAAGAGCACAGTCTTTTTGTACCTTGAAGGAAAGTGGGGAAAAAACTACAGTGAACAGAAGAAAAACTCAGTCTATCTGCTGCTTTGCAGGCAGCACCTCCGTCTAAGGATGGAGCGTGGGCTGGCTGGAGGGCATGGCTGGAAGTGTGGAAAATGGGAACTGTTGGACTGGATGGACCACATCACAGACAGTATCAATTAGGCCTGAGTCTGTGAAAAACTAGTGCAAAACCTTCATCATTTTGGACAGGAATTAGCTAGCATGAACAAATTCAGTTCACTCTGCTAATCTTTATACCATTTTCAATGGATTTCTTCATTTTTGTTTTTGTTTTACAGTATTGGGCATCAAATTCAGGGCCTCCCACATGCTAAGCTTTACCACTGAGTGATAGCCCCTATCCCAGATTTTTTTTATTTCTGCATTCAATTATCTTTATCTGAAACATTTCACATGTGAGTATTTCAAAGTGCCATTTTAACTAGGATCATCACTTTGGTTAGTAAATAAAAGTGTTTGTGCTTCTAAAAAAAATAAGAACTATGCCATTGTCTTCAGGTTTCCATTGTGTTGAGTCTAATTTTCAATCGAATTATGACTATTGTCTTTATTGATGCATATTTTTGGAGCTGAGTGTGATGATGCATGCCTGTAATCTCAGCACTTGGAAAACAAGCTGGAGAATTGCTGTGAGTCTGGGGGCAGCCTGGACTACATTGCAAGACCTTTTCTCAAAGCAAAAACAAAAGCATCCAAAAACCAAGGCACGGGGGTGCACACTTGTAATCCCAGGCCAGCCTGGGCTACATAGACTGCCTCAAAACACGCATACACACACCAAAAAAAAAAACACATATTTTTGGAATGCTTTTAGTTTTGTTTTGGCCATTTGAAGTAGGTAATAGAAAAAAATAGAATAGTAAGTACTTTTATTCTTCAGTCCCTCCATAAGTTACTACTCTTTGCTTATAACAGGCTTTCAGGAAAGGAAGACAGGGGAAACACATTTTAAAAATGTCAATTTAAATTACTTAAATGCATTACATGTTTAAAGAGATTACATTATGTCTTGTAATTTGAAATAATTCTCAAATTATATAAAATGAATTAAACAGAAATATCTACTGTTCGTTTTCAAAAACCATAAGTTTCCTGTATTTATAAATTTTTAAAATTGTTTTTACCACAGTGTGGGGTTGTTAACACTTTTTTAAAAAAAACTAGATTGGGAGCTGGGGATTTAGCTCAGTGGCATAAGCGCCTGCCTTGCAAGCAGGCAGTCATGAGTTCCATCCCCAGTACTGATAAAAAAAAGAAAAAAGACAAAAAAAAAAAAAACCAAAAAAAACAGTGGATTGTATTTGTGTAGCAGAGGTCTTTGTAGTCTGAATTTGGTTGAGTTCACTCCCACGTGATTATTTTCTTCAAGCCCTTTCAGTGTATTTTTACACTGAAATTCTCAGAGGGTTTGGTTTGGTGTGATTTGAGTTTTGAGACTGGGTTTCACTAAGTAGTTCAGATTGGCCTTGAATTTGCAGTAATCGGTCTACCTCAACCTTCTGAGTACTGAGATTAAAGGCTTGTGCCACCATGCCCTACCTCATATATATATATAATGGAATTCACCACCTCAAGCTTGCCAGGCAGGTGCTTATGCTGATGAGCTAAATCCCTTGCTGAAATCATATTTTTCCCTTAAACTTTTTTTTTTTTGGTACTGAGAATCGAACTCTTAACCTTGTCCTTGCCAGGCTGGTGCCTGTGCCACTGAGCTAAATCCCCAGCCCCTTCATTTTTAATAAAGTAACATATTTTAGTATTCATCACCTAGCTATACATCTTTTAAACTTGTCTTTTATTTTCTTTCAAGGTTTTTTTAAGCTCTATGCAAATCATTGTTTAGTTACTTGGTGTATTCTATTCCCCATCACCCCCTCCATAAGATTTGAATCCAGCACCTTCTCCCTGAGTGACATCCACACACACCAGAACCACCACCATTTATTTTATTTTTCTTCCCCTGTTATTGTTTTTGAGATAGGCTCTCACAGGCAGGGCTGGAAATTGTGATCTTTCCACCTCAGCCTCCCGCAGTGTTGGGACTACAGGCATGAGTTACCACATTTAGCTTGCGTTCTGTTCTTTATAGGAAGGAATATCCTCCTAGAAGAAAAATGACAAATGAACTAATTCTAAAGAAAGCAGTAACAATCTGAGCACTTCTTGAAAAGCAGACCCCAAGTGTCAATCACATAGCTAATTCACGCCTAACCATACTCCTTGGTTTCCTTAAATCTCGGCAATCCCTTAGGGTAACTCCACTGCTTCTCCTTAGCCAGCTTCACTGACTTCTGAGAGCAGGCAGTGCCTCAGTGGTGTGGTGACATTTGCATCATTGGATAAATCCATACCTTGTGGCCTGCGGGTGGATTTCTAAGGCCTTGGCGTCTCTAGTTCAGTACAGATCCAAAGACCCGAACCTTTCAGCAAAGCCGGGCCAAAGGAGTTTCATTAGGAACCCACTTCATTTTTTCTGTTTTTCCCCTCAGAATTTCTGCTGGGAAACAGTCCGTGCTTGCCCTCTACTTCTGTTCTTTGCCCTAGGAGGCAGTTGCACGGACTCGGGCTGCAGTGGGCAGCGCGGGTGCGCCCCTCCTGGCAGGAGGGCCTTGCCTAGGCCTCTTCATTACACAGCTGTGCCACTGGAAAGAAACCCTGGCTGCTACAGCCAGAGCGTGCAACTTCCACACGTGTAGGACTGATGTGTCCCTTCTGCCCTGCTCGGCTCCACTTGGACTCCACAACTGGGCGCCTGGCTTCCACCTGGAGGATGGGGACAGACCTGAAGTGCTTCCTTTCCTATGGCAAGGAGAAGCTATATGATGACACTGTTCTCTCCAGTCCATTCTGTGGGATCTGGCAGCCACGTTATGTCCAGCTTCCTCAGAGCTGGATTTTTCCCGTGTCCATGCATTTTGGCAATAACACTGGGACAATTCTTCTACCACAAGTTCCTCTTTTTTAATTTCTGTAACATCCCTGCTTCATTAGTCACAACTCCTTAAAAATGTCTTTAAAATGAATGTTTTAATTATTAAGGAACTGTAAGTTAAAGTAGGCTTCAGTCATAAATGACAGAAAACTACAGAACAGTGACTTAAACAAGACACCAATTGGTCTCACACACACATGATCTGAGAAGCTCTGACTTTAATTGGTCAGCTTATCTCAGTTTTACTCGCAATTATTAGTTGCAACTACTTTCTCAATCTGTTCTAAACTTTTCATAAATACATTTTTCCTTTTTCACCTTTCATAGGAAAGCCAATATTCCATTGGCTGGCCCAGATTTTATTGTTACTTAAGAGTCATCCATTCTGTATTTTTTTCTTATGGTAATGGCCCTTTAAAAGCCAGACTGCACTAATTTATTAGGCTTATTGACATCTGTATCTTCACCAATCAAGAAAAGCATTCTAGCACCTTTTCTCATTTCTTTGGTCCCCCTTCTGCCAACTCACATTGATATGGATACAGTTTTAGTTCTGTGGATTAAAAAAATGTTTTATTCTGCCAGGTATGGTGGCACATGCCTGTGACCTTAGCTCTCTGCAAGGCTGAAGTAGGAGGATCATAAGTTGGAGTCCAGCCTGGGCAATTTAGGGACTTAGTGAGAATCTATCTCAAAAACGTTTCAACGTGCTAGGGATGTGGGAATGTAGCTCAGTCCTTATACCTTAGGTTAAATTTCCAGGGAATGGAGAGAGAAAGAGAAAAAATACTGAACCAGGTGTGGCACCTGCTTGTAATCCCAGCACTCAGGAGGCACAGTCAAGAGAACTGACATGAATTCAAAGTCAGCCTGGGCTACATAGTAAGTTCAAAGTCAGCCTGAACTATATAGGGAGACCTTGTCTCAAACAAAACAAAACAAAACACACACACAAGAGAATATATCTATATTTTAAAAGTTTTCCTTTCCAGTTTCACTAAATTGTTTTATCATATTTTCTATATTTGACATTTTCCTATGTTTTATTCACTTTAATACTTCTTTAAATATATATATATATATATATATATATATGTCTTGCTATGTAGGTCAGGCTGGCCTTCAACTCATTATGGCCTTGAACTCATTATGTAGCCCAAACAGGCCTCAAACTCACAGCAATCCTCCTGCCTCAGCCTCCCAAATGCTGGGATTCAGGCATGCACTACCACACCCAGCTTCTAATAATACTTTTAAAGAGAGTTTTTTTCTATAAAATTTAAAAGATATGAATGCCTGAAGGTATCTTTAATGTTGTTGCTACAAACATCTAAATGAATTTAAAACTCTAAGTGCAAAGCACCCCAGGAACACTTCCAAGCCACACCATCGCTTCTCTGTGACTGTGCTCCTGAGCAATGAGTGTCTTAGCGCGTGCCTCTGAAAACGGTTGTCATACACCAGCTTTTGTGCCTCTTGGCATCATCAATTTGGTTTCAACCATTCTCACGTTGCGTCACAGTTTGTCCACCGAAGGCTTTCCTCATCTGCCCTCCTCAGGCTTCTCTGAGCCTTTAAATCTTCCCAGATTTGCCGCCCTTAACTTCTGTTTCACCCTTCCATTTGTTTTTTCCTCTATTCACAGATTCTTTTTTTTTTTTTACCCCACCCCCCATTCACAGATTCTTGCATTCCAGATGTTGGCTACTTTATTTTCCTCAGCTTTATTGTCGCCTTCTATTTGATCTTGTTTGCTAGCTCCTGCTTTGGCTGTATCTATCTGCTGTTTGTTTTATGAAACCAGGATATCTGTGTTTAGATCCTGACTCCAGGGGCTGAGTGTAGCTCAGTGGTGGGGTATTTGCCTAAGTGCTGCAGGACCAAGTTCAATCTCCAGGACTGCAAACAGACAGACAGATAAATAAATAGTCCTAGCCCCATTTCGGAAATTAACTTTATGCTCAATTTTTTCATGTGTAAGGTGAAAATCATAACACAGTGGTACCTCAGTTTATGAACTTAATTCTTTCCACGATTCTGGCTGCAAACTGAATTGGGTGAGAACCAAATCAGATTAAATGGTTGGGCTAAATGTTGACCTGATGGGGAAATCTGATTCGGTTCTCTTCTAATTCAATTTGTGACCAGAATTAAATTCATAAATGGTGGTACCAGTGTAGTGCAATTAGTGGAAACTAAATATAGTCATTTATGATATACACATAGAACATTGCCTGATATGTAGTAAATAATGTGTAGATTCTACATATTATCTATTGTGTTCTTTATATGTTTTCTACCTATGAGTTCCTTTTTTTTTGAGACAAGGTTTCACTGTGTGTCCGGGCCTCGAACTTGCAGCAATTCTCCTACCTCAGACTTCTGAGTGCTGGGATCACAGGTGTGCAATGCTGCTGGCTTACTTAGGCATTCTACTCGTTCTCCTCCCCATCTTGTATCTGCGTCCTCTGATCTCCTATAAAGATACTTGTTACTTATCTTAAATTCACGGTCCATCTGTGCTAATAATTTTGCTTCTGGAATGTGGATGGTGTGTGCAAACCAGTTTTCTTGTTTTTTTCCAATTAGCTCTACTGTATGCATTAAGGAAGGGGCAAAGCCCAGTCTTCATGGGGAAGCTGTGAGTCATAGAGACCATGACCTCAGGGCAGAGAGCTGCAGGGACCGTGGAGGAACTGGCCCCAGCCCAGCTTACTGCTGTCACCCTGGGAAACTTGTCAGGTCAAGGATTTGCTCTTCAAGTCTTAGGAAAGATGCTGGGGGTGGGAAGAGGGCCAACCTCCGTGAACTGCAGGGCGCACGTCCTGCTGCTGGAGGAGAGGTGCGGGGTGTGTCCTCCACCAGAGCCTGTTTCCAGCAGTGCCTCTTACCCAGGGCTCTGGACTGTCCTGGGGCCCAGCTGACCAGGACGGGAGGAGGAGGGGAAGCACTATATGGCCCTTCCCAGCCTTTGCACCTCTCGAGGTCCCACTGGCCTTTGCGGCTGGGCTACTCTGCTCCCAGAAGCTGTCTCCTCACTAACTACGATGACTCCTTTCTTTGAGGTTTTCCACCATTTATTTTTCTGTGGATCCTCTGCTCCTGAGTTTGCTCCCCTTCCTGATTTGGGTCAGTGACCCCAGGAGTTCACCCTGGTTACCTTCTTGTCAAGAACAAGGTAAGGCCTAGGCCTTTCTCTTAATTCGGTTTCTGGGACAGGCACCAGGGACAGGCAACGTGAGTTACAGACAAACGTAATCTGACAGATGCAGACATCTGGGAGCTTAACTCAGAGCCACCCAGTCCTGGAAGAGCACCACGGCTCTGGGCTACTGGGGAAAGATCAGAGGACCTCACAGCCCCTGTCCAGAGGGGTCTTCTTTTCTCTTCTGCTCTGTTCTATTTTAATCACTTAATAGATACACGTTGACTTTATTTGGATTTATGTTTAACTCTTACAGTGAGGTGTTTTCAAAACTACTGATCAAATCATCTGCAGTGAAAATATCCAAAGTTCTTCCCTTTTTACTCACTTTCTTTCATTCTTGTGCACGCATGTGCATATGTCTATACACACACACAATGTGTGAGAGTCTCTGTGTGTGTGTGGTAGTGGGGGTTGAACCTCAGGCCTCTGAACTGAGCTCTCCACAGCCAGTCCTTTTTTTAGTTTTTATTTATATTAGTACATCAGTACATTTTTTAGTACATAGGGCTTGCACATGCGGTATATGTACACGGCACGTGTTCTTTTTACATCTTTCTCTCCTCTTCCAGCCCCTCTCCCTTTGTTTTTTGTTTTGAGATAGGATCTTGTTTAGTCATGAAACTGGCCACAAACTTACATTCTTCCTGCCTCAGCCTCCCAGAGTGTAGGGATTCTTTTTTTCCATCTTCTTCATGGTTTTAAATTGATGAAAGGGCCCAAAATAAGTGGCAGTTCTAAAAAAGGGCATGTGTAAATGCAGAGCACATTCTTTGGGTGCTTAGTCAGGCTCCCTGACTTCAGACACGTTTTATTTTTGCCTCCATTACTGGTAAACTGCAAGGCCTATTTCTGCTGGGATCAGATCAGGTTTGATCAACGTGTTTGGCCAGGATAAGTCAATAAATCCCTAAATAAATCAACTTGTTTGGGCAAAACAAATGAGTCTATTATGACACAAGCCAAGCAGAAACTTTCCCTGCAAGGCTTCTGCGGACCTGAAAGGCTGAACGCCCAAAGGTCCCACCCACAGCTGCAGGGAGCAGCGCTGGACCTGCCTTCCTGCACGTTGACACTGACACACACCTAGGAGCTTCTGTTACACTGGTTCCTTAGCTCAGAGCTGATCGATGGCCAGATTAAAGTCACCTGGAGGACATCGATCTTAATCTCACCCATGTCCCCAGATCTGTGCAACTGTTTAGATCTTGGAAATAGAAAACAGATCTCTTATCTGACATGTGAGAGATAAACAAAATGTGCCCCTTTAATTTTTTTATTTTATTGATATATTTTAGATACATATGTCTAAAATTCATTCATCTAGGGAATTGAATATGCACATGATATATCTTGCTTATTCTTTTTCTCCCATTCCTCTTTCCTCCAATCCTTCTTCCCCTGCTTATTTACAAAAAATTTTGTCCTTAAATTCTCTTTTTGCTGGTCTTCTCCCCTGGACCTTATTTGCTTTTTCATTTAAAGATTTTCTTCTCTTCCCATTTCACAATATCTATTACACATTTTGGTCCTTATTTGCAATTTTGGTTTCTTACACCAGAAAAACAGTGTGATATTTAAACACATGTCTGATTTATTTCACTTAAGAGTATGGTCTCAAGGTGTATCCATTTAGCTAGAAATGTCTTACGTTCATGCTTCTTTATGAATTAATAGTACTCCGTTGTATATAGAAACCACATCTTCTTTATCCATTCATCGGTTGATGGGCATTTGGGCTGTTTCCAAGATACAACTACTATGAAGCGTGCTGTTCTAAATATGGGTTGCACCTTTAATGCTTAACCACAGCACAGTCATAAAAGTACTTAGATAAAATTGTGGACATACGGGCTTCAGCCATGTTTATACTGCCTTCAAACCAACTGATAGTATTTTCTCCAGGATGCTATGTCACAGTGGCTCTTCTTGATGCCCAGTGACCAGTAAATACCTGTATCTATAGTAAGAAAATAGGTGGCTGTTGGCCTCAAAAATTCTATTCTCAGATACAGGTATTAGTAATGACCCTGGCATTCACAATTTGTCTCAGTTTTAGAGTAGGATTTATATTTAAAGGAAATCTGTAGAGTAAAACAGCAGAGCGTGGGGGTCAGATGCTGGTTTATGAGCACTGATTATCCCATAAAGTCAAAGTTTCATGCTTTGGGCATCTACTTCTGTCTCTCTGGGCCTCACCTTCTTTTTTTGTACCATGATGGTAATTATGTGAGATGATACCAAAAAAGTGCTCCTTTGTTCCATAAAGGCGCTCCCAATAACAAATACAGATATGGTAGGAAAAAAAGCCAGGCATGGCAGTGCACACCTGTAATCTCAGCACTAGAGAGGCTGAGGCAGGAGGATTGATGTGAGTTTGAGACCAGTCTGGGCTACAATGTGAATTCAAATCCAGCCTGAACTCTATAGCAAGACCTTGTCTCAAAAAAAAAAAAAAGTTACGGTAGAAAAAGGAACAAAGGAAGTCATTAAGTTTACAACATTGACTTAAGTACTTATTTATTAGGATTGTGTGCTGGTTTGCAGGAAAGGGTAAAACGTGAATGTTTACTCTCTCCACTAAACACATGAGATACGATTGGCAAATATGGCTAATTAATTTTAACACTATTAGAGTAAAATATACATTGACAATAATTCTCTTAAAAATGTACCCTCTCTCTCTCAAAAAAAATAAATAAATAACCTCTCTCTCTCGGAACACACTTACCCCATCATTCTCACCACTTTCTGGAACAGTTCTGGACATCTTCTGCCAAGAGTGTCTTTAGTAGTGCCCTGTGACTGCCTCAGTCTCTTGAATAAATTAAAAATATTTATTTTTCATGGTCATTTGGACTTTGGGGAGCAGCCAGAAATTTCACAATGCCAGATCTGGTGAGTAAGGTAGATAAGGACACACCATGTTTCCATGAGTTAGTCTGTTTCTTGGCACTGAGCAATATTTTTGGTCACAGTATCTTTTGATCTAATCACTGTATCTTTTATCATACCTCACAAAGACACTCCCAAATGAGAACACTTCCAGAACTGCTACAGAAAGTGGCAAGAACAGTGGCATAAGTTTGCTCAAATTCAGGGGGAGTATTTTGAAGGGAATAAATGGCAATATTGTCTATAGTAATAAATTTTTTATTTAAATATTCACTGTAAGGGATATAGCTCAGAGATATAAGTATCTGTCTTGGCAAGTGCAAGTTCATGAGTTTGATTCCCAGTACAAAAAAAAAGCCTCATAAAACAAAAACAAAAAATCTGGGTGTGGTGGTGCAACCTGTAATCCCAGCACTCTGGAGGTTGAAACAGGATGGTCGTTGCAAGTTCAAGTCCAGCCTGGGCTACAAAGTAAACTAAAAAGCAGCCTGAACTGCATATTGAGACCCTGTCTCAAAAAGACAAGGAAAAAAAATATTCACTGTAAACTGGGCATGGTGGCACATGTCTATAATTCCAGCATTTGGGAGGCTGAGACAAGAGGGTCACTTCGAATTCAAAACCAACCTGGGCTACATAGTGAGTCCAAGGCCAATCTGAATTACATAGCAAAACCCTGTTTCAAAAAAAAAAAAAGAAAACAACAAAACATAAAAATTCACTGTATATTTTGATCATCAATGTGTGTACATTTGAATTATGACATATTTATATTACATGTAAGATGTGATTCATGTGTGTGAACAAGCGTGTTACATGCCACCACATAATTCTGCAAGTCCTGCCAGTATTTAAATCACCCCAGATTCCTGAAATGACCAAAATATCAATGGAATATAAATTTAATCATTATATAACCACATTTCTGAATTTATCACATTCATCCACTTGGGAATGCAATAATGTCACTATGACATCTTATTTGATCACGTCTAATCACACTGTTAGTCTCAGTGCTTTTTATTACAATTGCACAGATATCACAATAAATTATTTTAGGCCTTTGATTAAAACGTTTACTTGAAAAGAATATTTTTTACTTTTTTTGAGCCACAGTCTCATTCGGTATGGACTAGTCTTGAACTTGCTGTGTAAACCAGGCCTCAAACTCTCAGCCATCCTCCAGTGTTGGAGGTGTACACCACCACACCCAGCAATATTTAAATAAAATTAAGATAGTTCTGCTGTATCCTATCAAAGGTTTATAAAATAGCTCCAAAAAGAACAAAAAAACAGTTTCTAGTCCAATCTCACTAATAAATGTCACTGTAAAATTATAAATAAAATAAAGCTGGGCGTGGTGATGCACATCTGTAATCTCAGCACTCGGGAACTCGAGGCAGGAGAATTACTGCCAGTTTGAGACCTGGGCTATGTAGTGAGTTCCAGACCAATCTGAAATACAGAGCAAGAACTTACGTCCAAAAGCATATGAGTAAGGTGATATTTAGCAAAATATAGTACTATGTTCATCAGACAATTTGTGTCAGATGCAGTCTGTTTCCGGAAAGGAAGACCGGGGATGTCATGAGAGTCTGTAGCCGGAGTCAGCGCAGTGGCATGCAGAGCTGCTACGGGCTCGGGGTAGCTCTGTCATGTATGAGCTTGGCTGGGCTGAACAACATTCTCCTGATTTCTCTTCCTGGATTCAGCTGTCATGGTGGAAACATTAGCAGCTATGAACACATTCGTGAGTATACCAGTAATGGCAACTGCTTCAGCCGAGCAACTGATGAAATTAAAATATAATTAATCTTAAGACATATTCTGGTCTGAAGGGGGTTTTTCTTTTCTTTTCTTTTTTGTTGCAGAGGAAACAAGGTCTCACTCTGTAGTTCAGATTGGTGTTGAATTCACAGTAATCTTCCTGCCTCATCCTGCTAGGTGCTGGAATTACAGGTGTACACCACCATGCCTATCACAGAAGTTTTTAAATATCAAAAAGATGTATATTTAATAATAATATTTTTGATTATCAAGGGAAATTGAATAATGGGTTAAAATTAATTATTTGGTAGCACTAACATGTTTCTTTCCCATTGTTTTTTGTTTGATTTTTGAGGCAGTGTTGCTGGCTTTGAACTCACTGTTGAGCCCAGGCTGGCCTCAAACTCACAGAGATCCTCTTGCCTCAGCCTCCCAAATGCTGAGATTACAGGTGTGCACCACCATGCTCAGGTTATCTAATTGCTGCTCTAAGTGCATCTCAGGGACTCAGATATTGCATACTATTTTTGTCTATTACTTGTTTAAAATTATGTACTTCCTGCTTATAGTTGTTTATTTGTTTATTTTTGTTTTTTGAGACAAGGTCTCACTACATAACCCAGGCTGGCCTTGAATTTGCAGAGATCCTCCTGCCTCAGCTTCCTGAATGTTGAGATTGTAGGTAGGTACCACTATACCCAGATTGAGTTGTTTGTTGTTGTTTTGTTTGGATTCTATTCCCTTTAGTCTTGTTTTTTTTTAATTTTATTTAAAAGGAAAAAGAGAAAAACACAGAACAAAACAAAGTGGTGTAAGGGTACACGTAATACAGAACTACAAAAAAAAAAAAAGACAGTAAGAAATCACCAGTTAATAGATTACATATTATCATCTTAGAAATAGTTGCTCAAATCACAGTATCAAAGAATACAAAGTGGACATTCAAACAGTGAGACTGCAAACAGTTGTGTTCAATGATCCAACCAAAAACATTAATATGGTCAGCTATTTAACACTCCTAAACATACTTGCTGTTGTATCCTTTAGAGCTCTCTTTTTTACAACAAAATTTACACATTTTGGGTTTTATTACTCCTTAGTTCTTATTACTTTTTTGGGGGGGAGAAAATAAAGTCAAATATGGCAAAACAAAGCTGTCAGTCAAAACCAAGGATAGACATAGCACATGATGTAAAACAGAGTACAAGGTTATCAACAATGGTTATCAACGATGTCTCTTGTTTCCTTAAAAAGAATTGTCTATCTCATTAGATATTATAAAGTTGAACAAAACAGTAGAGAACAAGACCAATAAAACTTAGGCATTGTAAACATTACAGGACTTCCAAAGGAGACAATAGTCAAACCAGCATGGGCATCTTAGTGAATCTTATTGCCTTCAAAGTAGTTGCCTATGTCTTCAAACTTGATTCTATCATATAGAATGGAACAGAGTCTAATCAGTCAAAACAAGATCGTGGGAGTATTACAGGACTTCAAAACAAGTTAATAGGAAATCAAAAAAAGTTACTATTATACCTCCTGCTAATTTTTTAAATTTTTCCCCTTAATTAAAACTAACATAAGAAATAACTAAATAATTTTTTTTTAAAGAATAAGGGAGAGATTGAGATAAAACAGGACATAACAATATAACTTTAGTCTTGTTTTGTTACATTTCCAGATTTGCCTTGTTTGATATCAAGACCTCCACCCGGTACTTTCTCTGCTTCCACTTCCCAGGTGAGCTCTGACCACTGCTCTGTGCCCACTCATTCTGAATCACTTCTCTCCAGCCATGTTTCCTGTATGCAGCATAAGTTGGGCTTTGTTTTGTAAGTCAAATTGAGACTTTCTTTTAACAAATGGTTCAGCCTGTTCTCATTATTAGGACTAACATGTTTGGAATTAATTCTATCATAGCATTTATTATGGTTTGCTGTATTGCTAGGAAAATGTGCATCTTTACTGTTTCATTTGCTTGTTTTCTTTTGTTTGTTTGTTTTTGTTTGTTTGTTTTTGTTTCAAACAAGGTTTCACTATGTAGTTCAGGTTGGCCTCAAATTCAAGTGATCTTCCTGCCTCAGCCTTCCAAATGTTGGGATTACAAGCAAACTCTATCATGCCTCGTTTCTTCTTCTTCTTCTTCTTCTTCTTCTTATTATTATTATTATTATTATTATTATTTGTAGCTCTTTAGGGACGTTTCTAGTTTTGTTTAGAGGTTCCCTTGTACTTCCACTTTTTTTTTTTTTTTTTTTTTTTTTTTTTTTTTGTGGTACCAGGGATTGAACTCACAACCTCGCACTTGCCAGGCAGGCACTTAACCTTGCACTTGCCAGGCAGGCACTTATGCCGCTGAGCCAAATCCCTGGCCATTTCCACTTTTTCTAATGCCCTTTGGTCCCCTGTTTTGTTAACCCAAATTTGGCATCTCAGAGATTCTGGAGCTTTTTTTTTTTTTTTTTTTTTACGGGTACCAGGGATCAAACTCGCGAGCACAGGCTTGCAAGGCAGGCGCTTATGCTGCTGAGCTAAATCCCCAGCCCCAATTCTGGAGCTTTTTAAATGGCTTTTAACATCAACCTGCTACCTAACAATGACCTTTTTCTATTTTCCCTTTTTCCTGTTTCTTGTATTCCCCCTTGTAAGGTGCTTTATTTCTACCTTGCCATAATGTTAACTATTGTGTATTTGTGTTGTGCCCTCACGGTGCTCTTCTATGTAGTTAAGATAATAGAATAGTAAATACTCACCATCAGTCCTTTTAGTCAACTTCCCAGCATTACTTAGTTGGCTGGAGTTTATTCTCTAGTAAATTCCTAAAAGAAAGGATTACTGATACAGGATTTCCTGCATTTTTGTATGTTGAGACTTTTCTTATTTGATATTAGAAGGACATCTTGCCTGAAATCAAACTTTTGAGTCTCACTTTCTTTAAGTGATGACCTTAAAAATGATTTTCAGGATAGCCATGGTGGTACACACCTGTAATTCTGACACTTAGGAGGCTGAGACAGCAAAATTGCCATGAGTTTGAGACCAGTTTGGGTTACACAGTGAATTTAAGGCCAGCCAGAATTACAGAGCAAGATTCTGTCTCTTCCCCCCTCACCGACCCACCCACTCCACACCCAAATATTCACAAACTGGGCAGAGTAGAGTATGTCTGTCATCCAGCCTGTGCTCTGGAAGCTCAGGCAGGGGGATCACTTGAGACCAGGAGTTCAGGGTCAGCCTGGAAAACATAGTAAGACCATGTCTCAAGCAAAAAAAAAAATCCCCATTTGATGTCTTGCTTTGTAAAAAAATATTGGTTTTGGGGCTGGGGATTTAGCTCAGCGGCATAAGTGTCTGCCTTGCAAGCAGGCAGTCGTGAGTTTGATCCCTGGTGCTGAAAAAAAGACAAAAAAATATATATATATATATTGATTTTGAAAAGGCTGGTGCTGGTCTAATGCTTTTCTCCTTGCATATTTATTTGACTTTTATACCTGGAGACTGAGGATTTTATCTGTATCTTTGGATCTAACAGTTTCACTAAGATATGCTTCAGGATAGATCCTCCAGGGTTAATTTTCTCAGGTACCTGCTGAGTAGATTCTTTTTCTGCTTCTGGAAAGTTCTCTTGGATTATCGTTTTAAATCCTAGCTCTGTTCCATTTTTTTGTTTGCTTCTTCAGGGACTCGGATGCTATAACCATTATTTTTTGCCTGCCTTACAGTTCTGTTACCTATTCACCTTCAATTCCTTTCAAGAAAAATTTGCCTTCTGCAAAATTGCGCTGAAATAATAGATTGAGACAGGGAACTTAAAATCCATGCAACTTTAGGAATTAGATTACCAACAATAGTAATTAGATAATAAGTATAATAAATATTTGAATTTAAATTCAAATCCTGAATATCAGAATTTAAAGGATACCTTGACTTCCTAAAAATTAAGAAAGGCGAATGTGAATGGGCATTGCCTTAAACAAAATGTACAGCAGAAATGCTTATGAAGTAGCTGACTGAATGATTTGGGGATGACAATGCTTAATGTATGCACCATTGTTGCCTCCTGATTGACGCGCTTTCAAATTTTCTTGTAGTTTTTTTCTTTTTCTTTCTTTTCTTTCAAGAAATGAAATAGCTGACTTTCTTTTCTTGAAAGAAATGAAATAGCTGACTTTTCATCAGTAGTAGCGTCCTGAGAGATCGATAACATTGAGGAGCTGAGTTAGACTAAAGGATTCAAAACACACAGAAGGGCTTAGGACCGGGGATTTAGCCTAGTGGCCTGCACGCCTGCCTGGCAAGGTGTGAGGTCATGAGTTTGTGGTACACACACACACACACACACACAAAACACAGGCCACAACACGGAGGAGCTGAGGCACACGTTCTGAGAAAAGTCGGTGAGGAAAGGCTATGCCAGGAAGCAAGAAGCAAGAGAGCGCAGGGTGTTTTCAGGGAGTTGAGTACAATCCGGCAGCAGCACATATTTGGTATTATACAATTGTCAGACCCAGAGAATGTGTGACACAAAGCATGAGCCATACTGTAGGTGCCCTGCGCTGTGCTAGTAAAAATGTGTCAATATTGGTCTATCAACTCAAACACACATACCACACCAATAGGAGTCATTCTGTTTGTTTTTCAGTACTGGGGATTGAACCCAGAGTACTTTGAACTCAGCTACAGCGCCAGCTTTTTTTTTCTTTTTGTCTTTGAACAGGGTCTCACTATGCAATTCAGGCTCATCTTGAACTCACTATGTAGAGACTGGGCTACACAGTGAGTTCAAGTTGAGCCTGAAAAAAAAAGCTGTCACCACAGATCCATGCAGGGGGGCTGCGGTCTGTCCCTTTGAGGTTCAGTTCCCATAATAGCTGGAGGGGGTTCAAGGCCATTGTCATCAAGGCCGCTCTGCCACACTGGCCTCCAGCTGCCCCCTTCTGTCAGTGAACAGAAACCACCAACCCCCTAGAGAAAGAGGCCTGAGCCATGAAGTGGTAGAGCAGGATTCTGGGCTGACCCCGGAAGCCACCTGTGTTTGTCCATTTGTCGTTACCATAGCGCATTACCTGAGGCAGGCTAAAGAGGCAGAAAGAAGAGATTTCCCCTGCTCACGGCTATGAAGGCTTAAAGTCCTGAGGGCACTGGGCAGGTTCTGACAAGGGCCCTGTGGTGTGTTACCTCCTGCCAGTGTGGAAGGAGGAGGGCCCACCCCCAGAACAGGACACAGCTTCTCTTCTGAAGGGTCCCACCTTGGTACCACACCCCCTTGGACCAACCTTCCAACACCTGAATCTTCAGGTGAAACCACATTCAATCCACGGCTCCTCCTGTGCAGGAACAAGAAACCTACACACGTGGGACTGGAGATGTACTGCTGTGTGGCCTCCAGGACTCTGAGACTTCCTTGTAACAGCAGTTAATGTTTCACTGCTTTACTAATTGTAGTAGTGAAGACTGAACCCCAGGGCTTTCTCATGGGGCTACATCCACAGCAGCTTGCTGTTGTTGCTGCTGTTGTTTCTGATTTTGAGACAGGGCCTCACTAAATTGTTAAATTGCCCAGGCTGTACTCAAACTTGTGATCCTCCTGCCTCAACTTCCCAGAGTGCTGGCATCAGAAGCATCTCCACTGTGTCCTGTCCTGTTACTTTAAGTAGTAGTCTGTCCCTGGTCCCTGGTGCTATGCAAGACTGATTCAAAGGTCACTATTTGCAGTGTTTTCCTTTCTCAGCAGTAAGAAAGGAAAGGTTTACAGCAAGGAAAACTATCTGCTTTGCTAGTAGGATTCTACAGCAGCAGGTGTCACCTCTCCTAACTACCACACTCCCTCTGGAAGGTGGTGCCTATGTTTCTGTACACTGCTTGTCCGTCATTCTGCATAGGCAGGGGCTGGGAACTGAAGGTCCTTCCCACTT
This sequence comes from Cavia porcellus, assembly GCF_034190915.1. Classification (NCBI taxonomy): domain Eukaryota; kingdom Metazoa; phylum Chordata; class Mammalia; order Rodentia; family Caviidae; genus Cavia; species Cavia porcellus. The sequence continues at coordinate 31,977,154 of NW_026947496.1, read as the reverse complement.
GCCTAAGAAACAGTGGCTTTGCCTGAGCTTCTCGTGCTGACTTTTGGTCATGTGGCCACAGGCTCAAGCCTGACACCTAGATTCATTTCACACCATCAACTCTGAACAGCCCAGGCGGGAGCCCACTAAGGAGGCTGCTCACAGGGTCTCCACCCTGCCTGCAGCCCTCCAGCTGATAATCTGTGGGCATTCTGTGTGCTCACCTTGTTGAGCAGGCTTCGGGGTCAGTTTCTGCAGGCCTGCCTTTTCAGATGTCATAACAGGGGCTGTTCCATTAGGAAAATAAACCTGTGCCATGTATTCTACTCAATAGACCATGGTTATAGCCAGGCATGGTGATACACATCTATAATGCCAGCACTCTGGGAAGCTGAAGCAGGAAGATTACAAGTTCAAGCCCAGCATGGGCAATTTAGTGACTTTCCAAGACTTGGACTCAAAATACACAATCAAAAGAGAATTGGAGAAACAGCTCAGTGTGAAGGCTCTGAGTTCAATTGCCAGGACCACAAAAAAAATTAAACTAAGGCCATGAGATTTTCCTTTTGTACATGCCTCAAACTACTAGAAGCTATACATTCTCAAACTGTGTCCAGTTACTGGGTTCAAATTAAAACTTAAGTCCGTTTTTGTTTCTGTTTTTCTGACAGTATCTGGTTGTATAGTTTCAGGCTGGCCTTGAACTCACTACGTGACCCAAACTGGCCTCAAACTTGTAGCAATACTCTTGTCTCGGCCCCCCTAGCGTTGGTATTACAGGCATGCATTGCCACACCTAAGTCTTGATACTAAAAATTATTGTATATATGATTTCCAGGCAATCAAACTTCTCCCTAATCTTTGGGTTTGTGAAGTTGGATGAACTCTGATGTATTGTGGCTATGTAGAGGCGATGAGAATTCCACTGGGGCCAAAATGGCTGCAATCTAATCTTGCTTCTGCTTTAAACAGCAGTGCGGCCTCGGGCGGATCACGTAAGCTGCAAATTCCTCCTCTGTTAACAGAGAATCTATTAAGTCTCTTTAATATAAGATTGCATGGAAGATCAAACGAGAGAGTCTGGAGAGTCACAAAGTGGGCCCTTTGGGCCTGTGGCTATCACAGAGATATGATCTCTTCTTGCCATGCTCCTTGCTCACTGCACATTACCAATTAGGAAGTATTCGATAAGCAAACCATTCCCAAATTGTTTTAAGAGTTGAGAATTTCTACCTTCCAATTTTTAAAAAATTTGTACAAGGATTGAATCCAGGGCTTTAACAATGTGCTATACTTCCTTTTTAATTTTTTTTCTAAGTCCAAATTGCCCAAACTGAGCTCAAACTTACAATCCTCCTGCCTCAGCCTCCCACAGCGCTGGGATCACAAGTGTGCACCACCACGTCCAGCTCTTTTAAACATGCATGGTTGTTCCTTTGTTGCAGCAGTGCAAGGTGGCCCGGGGCAGCAGAGGCCTGAGCACAGAAAACACACAAGGACTGCATTCAAACACCATTAAATATTTAAAGGTGGTATCAGCAAGTGGAGCGCTCCTCCATGCCTGGCGCTGTCCGGGTCAATACCCAAAAAATTCCTAAGCTTTGGTCAGAAGAATAGGTTTGGGTCTAGGTCACTCAGCTCTATAACCTCCCCCTGGTGAGCCGTGTGCTCAGCCTCAGCATCCTCAGCAGCCCAGAGGGTCATCACAGTGCCCAAGTCCTGAGGTCCCTGCAAGACTAAGTTAGATATTCTCATAAAAGTCACACACAAAGAGCACTCAATACCTGGTAATTGTTACTGCTATCGCAGTGCTTTTCTCTTTGTGCAGAGGCATTGCTGTTCCCCTGGTGAACAGGGACTGTTTGAGGCCACATCCCAGAGTTGAGAACATGAGCTGGTACTTTAATTTGCAGTAGTTTCTCCTCAATGTGATTTTACCTTTTGAGATTTCCTTTTCCTCAGGTCAACTACAGTCTAAAAATATACAACGGAAGTCAGTGGCAGTGGTGCACACCTATTATCCCAACTTTTAGGAGGCAGAGGCAGGAGAATTGCAGTGAGTTGGAGGCCAGTCTTGAGCTTCATAGTGAGACTGTCTTTCTCTCTCTCTCTCTCTCTCTCTCACACACACACACACACACACACACACACACACACACATTATCTTAGTTACTTTTCTCTCATTGCTGAAGCAAAATACCTAACACCCAAAGTTAAGGGAGGAAAAGTTTATTTAGCTCACTAAAGCTTATTTAGTTTATAGAAGTTTCAGTCTGTATTAGGCTGGCTCCAAGGCAGGGTGGCACATAGCAGAGAGGCAACCGTTCATGGCAGGAGAAGACAGCAAAAGCAACAAGGGAGGGATGTTAACAGCATCTTTTGCCCCTTTACTTATTATTATTATCATTATTACTTTTGCAACAGGGTCTTGCTGTGCTGTTCAGGATGACCTTGAACTCACTTTGTAGCCCAGACTGGTCTCCAATTCACAGTGATCCTCCTGCCTTAGCCTCCTCTCCTGAGTGTGAGAATTACAGATATGCCCCACCTTTCTGCACTTTATACTTTATCTAGGGTACTGGGGTAGGGCAATGGCAAAGTAATTAGTGGATGGATTTAATAATCCCACATCCTTAGTCCCAGCATTGCACTATGAATCAATCACACACTCTAGATCCAACAATCCTTGAAAAAGTTCCACCTATGATCACATGAGGCTTTGGGAAACATCTAGACACAAACCACAACACACATACACACACATGTTGAAGAGACATTGTAAAATTCTTCCTTCAAAATGAAAAGATAATAAACTACTTTGAAAGACACTGATCTAGGAGGTAGGGCAAGGCAGTGCTGGCTGGAGAAGTGGGCAAGATCCCAACCAGACATGGTGGCACATACCTATAATCCCAGCAACCTAGGAAACTGAGGCAGGCAAATCACTGTGAGTTTAAGGCCAGTCCAGGCTACAAAGTGAGTTCAAACCAGCCTGAACTACATAGAAAAACTCTATTTCAAAAAGACAAAAAAAAAAAAAAATCCCAGAACAACACCCCACATGCAGAACTTTTCAAGGGATCCCATGAGACGTGGGCAGCATCAAGGAGACCAGACGCCGGGAGGGCCTGCTATCGTGACTTCACAGTAGCCCATCTTGGGCTTCCCAGACTAGAATGCACTTCTACTTTTGCTCTTTTCCTCTTTTGTTTGGCCCAAATTCGCTCCACAGAACTGGTTCTTCCCTTACCCTTCATCCCTCATTTTTCAAGTATACTTTTGGCATTGTTTTTGGCTTGTCTCATCCAGTTCTTTGTTTGAGGCAAGAAGGTTGATTGGTGAACCATTTTTAAAGGAACTACCCAACAACAAGACCAGTTAGGTAAGTTATTATACTACGCATTATAATTGTGCTGTTTTGTTTTTATTGTTGTTATTATCTTATTGCCTTCAAACAGGGTCTCACTAATGTACCTAGCCTGGCCTTGAACTTGTGATTCTCTTACATCAGCCTCTGAGGGGGCTAAGATTACACTTGCTACCTATTTTCTTTTTCATTTCTTGCAATACTAGGGATTAAATCCAGTCTTCTCACCAAACAACATCCACATCCTTGGTCTATTTTCTATTTTGAGACAGGGTCTCACCAAGTCATTAAATTAGGCTCTGGCTTCCATTTTAGTACGTTATTGTTAATCTCTTACTGTGCCAAATGTATACATTAAACTTAGGCATTGGTATTTATGTGTAGGAAAAACAGTAATACGTAGGGCTAATTTTCAGGTATACATCAGGATTCCGGACATTGCCCCAGGTATACAGTCCAGCAGGTGAGGTTCTGGGGCTCACGGTTGCAGCCCCTCATTCCTCTCACACAGACCTTACCCTGGGAGCCAAGGTGAACAGACTGAGGTCCATTCCCCAAGCTGGTGTGCTCTGCTCCTCCCAGGAGCCCATGCTTAAAGAAGAGGTTATGCAAAAAATATTCTAAATCATTTTGGCCAAAAGATGACCCAGCCACAGGCTTTGTATTGAACTGAACTGCACTTGCCCTGGAAGACTAACTCCGAATGCCTCTACCAGTCTCATCTGTCATCCTGTGTCTCTGGACCTGGGAGCTCTGGACACTGGGAAGGAAAAGGGGCTTCACCTACAACCCTTTGGTCACAGCAAAATCCCTCCACTCCAGACAGACTCAGGAAAAGAAAGAATAAAAATGAATACAGTGTAGTCATTTTCCTCATGAAGAAACTAAGGTTTAGGAAGACTAAGCGTCAGAAAGTCACCCAACCAGTGAAAAGTCAAGCCCAGATTTGAACATGGTGTTCTCAGAAGTTTTAACCTTTTTGTTCTGTTACATAGTTGCTCCCTTCAGCTGCTTCTTAGATAATCCCATAGTTTGGATCTGAAATGTCCCTAGAGGTCCATGGTCCAAAGGTTTGCCCCAGGGTGACCTGGGACATGGTAGAACCTCTCTGGCCTTATGGGAGATGATTATTGGCTATGTGCCTTTGATGGGGTACTGGGATCCCTGGATACCACTCTCTAGGCTTCTCTCTCTCTTTCTCTCCCTCTCTCTCTCCCCTGGATGATAAGGTGAGCAGTTTTGCTCTGCCATGCTCTTCCACCACTGGCCCCAAGACAATGAGGACAACCCATTATGATCTTGAACTTCCAAAACTGTCAACCAAAACAAACCTTTTCTCTATAAGTTGATTATCTCAGCAGTTTTGTTACAGTGGTGGAAAGCTGACTAACACAGATAGGCAGAGTTCTTGATTGAACTGCAGCAAAAATACAATTCAGAATCAGTCTCTGGTCTTTCTCTTCCCTAACTCCCATCATCATTAACCCTATCTGACCATTATTAGATACAAAACTTAGATATTCATTTTGCAACATAATTCAGAATAGATAATTAAAACATTGTGCATTGCTTCCTTTTATTTGGAGAGTTCAATTGTTGCAGTAATACTATTTTGGCTGTTCAATGTAATAGTTGATCATTTTACATAGTCACATTAAGAATCAAAGCCTAGTTCCTGAAAGCAGCGATACAATGGGTACAAGTCATCAGCACAGTGGAACTTTCCACAGGGCAGAGCTCTGTTTGAACTTTATTTATATATTGCATGTTCTGGAAACTTCCATGGCCCTCTAACAGAAACAGTGGCTCTCATTGTTTCTACTCTAGGATAATAGCAGCTATGTTCACAGGGCTGGAATTCTGCAGTGACATGTTGCTCTGCTTTTATAAGCAGAGAAAATCAGGGATATCTTATGTCTTACATTTGGATAGTCGCAAATGTAAGTTTGGTTCTGAATTGTTCCCAGAGGTCTGTATTAAATATACAGATGTGTCCCCTAGGTGAATCTACTTGGGACATGGTACAACCGTTAGGAAGTTTCATGATATGATGCAATTTGACAATATAATGAAATTGTTTTAAATTTATTCCTATGAGAGATTACTTCTAATTGACCATCTGACATTGGTAGTCATCAGCAAATCAATACATTTGGTGAAAGTTGTGGGGTGGGACTTATTAGAAAAAGGATATTTTGAAAGATTTTTCTTATTAAAGTGGTGCTGAGCCATGTTTTGGATAATCAAATGGACCTAATGATATCATGAGGCCACAAGTGGTTGGTATGACACACTACCACTCTCAGAAAGTTCTGGAAATACACTCAGAATAGATTTTTATTAACTAACCACTTAAGTATGCGTGAAATCACACCTGCTCAGAAAACATAGTAAATTTAAGATAAGCTTCTCACTCTGAAGGGGTTTTTTTTTAATATGCTGAGGCTGGGTGTGGTGACACATGTCTATAATTGCAGTACTTGGAAGACTTAGGCAGAAGAATTACCATGAGTTCCAGCACAGACTGCATTACATGGTAAGCTCATGGCCAGCCTGAACTACATAGCAAGATCCTGTCTCAATAAATAAATAAATAAATAAATAAATAAATCTGAAAAGATTTTATAATTTTTGATGAAGACATCGTATGTTTTATTGATGGGGAAGGAATCACAGATGATCATCATCATCACAGATACTGTAAAATATTGTGAGTAAATTGAATAGAGGAGCCTACATCCTTTTTTGGTTGCTATAGTCATAATCCATATGTCACACTGATTTTGAATGAAAAGAATATATGATTCTTCTACATAAAGATTTTAGCTAGGTGTGGCAGTGCATGGCTGTAATCCAGCACTCGAAGGCTGAGGCAGGAGGATCACTGCAAGGAGGCCAGCCTGATCTACATAGTGAGTTGAAGGCCAATTTGGGCTACATAGAAAGATCCTATTTTAAGAAAACAATATGAAACAAAAACATTAAAACCTCTGTGCATTAAAGGACACAATCAACAGAGTGAAAAGTAAGCTGGGGAAGGAGGAAATCTTGTGTCATTAAATTGCCCAGGCTGGCCTCAAATATAAGATCCTCCTACTTCAGTCTCCCAAGTACCTGGGGATTTTAGGTATGCACCACCATGCCCAACTTTTTGTACACTTCTTAAAGTTTTATTTTTGACTGAGATGTAATAATTGAACACAGGTATGAAGTTCAATGTGATGCCTTGATACATGTATTGTGAGAAAGATCAGTGTATTAGCACATTGATCATCTTAAATATGATTACTTTGTGGTGAAGGCATTCAAAACAGAAGTGTACTGAATCTGTTAGCTTGAGTCACCTGCTGCATTACAGCACACCAGAAATTGGCCCTCCCTGTTACATAACTGGAACACTGTACTTGCCAGCCAGTGTTTTTCCCACCTCGCCTCTGCCTATGAGTCTACTCTCAATTTCTATGAAATCAATTCTTTTAGCTTTCACATATAACAGATCATGTGGTATTTGTCTTTTCTGTGCCTGGTTTACTTTACTTAATATAGTGTCACACCATAGTCCAACCATGTTATCTCAAATGACAGAATTTCACCCTTTTTATGGCTCCTATGTATTCCATTGTGTATATGTGTAGTGTGATCAAATAAAAAAAATATTTTTGAGACTGGGTCTGACTATGTAGACCAGGATAGCTTCAGACTTGTGGTGATCTTCCTGCCTCAGCCTCTCAAGTGCTGGGATTACAGGCATGCACTATCACATCTGTCTCAAAATATATATGGGCCAGGGGTTTAGCTTAGTGGAATAAGCACCTGCCTGGCAAGCGTGAGGTCATGAGTTTGATCCCTGGTACCAAAAATTAAATAAATAAATAAATATATGTTTAAATTTTTTAAATCCCCTCAAAAGAGTCCTCCTCTCTTGGAGTCTGTGCCTAGATCCCCAATCCCCCAAATGGGTGCACAGCAAAGGCTCAAAGGAGTGAGACAAGTGGCATGATCTTTAGGGCTGCAAGAGGAGTGAAATCCTCCGCAGAGCTCCTAATTCTGCTGGCCGGCTGGCCGACTGGATGCTAGGCGGCTCATATTTAATCAGAACAAGCAAGGAGTTGAGTGGACAACGTAGGAAACCTGAGCAGGATCTTGGGAGGGGTTCAAAGACCTCTCAGAGCAACAGATGATGCTAATTAAGGAAAACTAGGCGGCCTCAGCTGTGGCCTGTCTTGCCCCCTGAGTTGTCTCCTCATTCTCAGTTCAGCCATTCCCAGGCCACACCACAGCCCTGCACATGTATTTAGCTTCAATGCTCTCCAACATCCTGAAAGAGGAAAGGATTGAAGGGAAAAGGGGGAAAAATGCAAGTCATTTATACAATTAGTGTCTCTTAACTCATTGAAAGGAAAGTTTGCACTAATACCGATTACAGAAATTTTGAAGCCCACATGTTATACTCTGAATAACTATTTTAAAGACAACAATATGCAGTGTATTGCTATCATTAGTCTTCTATCATTTTGTTATGAAATTTTGCTTTACTTTTTTCTATAAAATTAAAAAATATTTTAAAACTCCCTCTCCTTTCCAATGCCACTTTGTGAAGCAGTTCTGGAATTCTTCTTTCGGGAGTGTCTTTATAAGGTGTGATCAAAAATACAGTGAATGCTCTGCTGAGTGTCTTCCAATGGAAAAGCAGAAAGCAGGCTCACAAAAGCATTACAGGGCACCCGCATCCTCCTTACTCATAGCATCTGGCACCACCTTCTGGTTCTCCTCTAAGTCAAAATGACCATGAAAAATAAATGTTTGCGACTGATTCAGGACATGGAAACAGCCATGACAACACAACTAAAGACACTAAGAAGAGTATGTGGCCCCGGTACCAATAAAAGGAAAAAAAAAAAAAAGAGTATGTGGGTGCTGGAGGTCGGTTTCATCTCTTAAAAAAAAAAAAGGAGCCAAAAATTCGGGGTGATAGTGGAATACAAGGGTGCCAAAATTTCTTTGTCTTTTGTCTCATTACATTCTTCTCCTCTCCGTTCCTTACTATAAAAACCCTTGTACACAGGAACACAGTGAGATGGAGATTTGGGGCAAGAAAAGGCTCCTTCCTCTCCTTCAAAGTTAGCTTTCTTCTTTCCTTTCCTTTTCTTTCTTTCTTTTTTTTCTTCTTCTCTTTTTTCTCCAGTACTGGGTATTGAACCCAGAGCCTTCATACTGAGCCACATCCCCAACCCTTTATAAATTTAATTTTACTTTTTTGAAACAGGGTCTGAATAAGTTTTGCAGGCTGGGCTTGTACTTGTAATCCTCCTACCTCAGCCTTCCAGTGTCCAAATAACAGGTATGCACCACCACTTTTGGCTGGAATTAGCTTTAAAAAAGCATTTTTTTTACCTTTTCACTGACCATCATCTCAGGTTTTGTGGAGAGCAGCAAGGAGTGCAGAGCTGAGCGCCTAGCAGCACTGTTGTTGTGAATACAAAATGGTACAATTAATGGAAAGTCCTCTGGACTCTCCTGGTAATGTTACACACAGATCCGACAATTCCACTTCTGAATTTAAGCTCCAAACTCCTGAGAGCAGAATCTCAGACATTTGCACATCCATGCACAGAGCAGCATTCTTCATGAGAGCCAAAAAGTAGGAATAACCCAGTGTCTATCTGCAGATGAATTGGTTCCAGCACCCAGGGTGCTCAGAATTTTATGTAGAATGGCAGCACAGTGTTTGCATATAACCCACGCATGTCACCCCCATGGACTCTATGTCATTCCTAAATCACTGATGGCCAGGTGTGGTGATACACAATTGTAATCCCAGCACTCAGGAGGCTGAGGCAGGAGGATCACTGCAAGTTGAAGGCCAGCCTGGGCTACATAATGTGTTCAAGGCCAGGCTGAACTGCTTAGCAAAACTCTGTCTCAAAAGAAAAATTACTGATAAGAATCAATATAGGTCCAAGGATTTAGCTCAGAGGTATAAACACCTGCTTGGCAAGTTCAAGGTCGTGAATTTTATAGGGGAATAAACCTCCCAACCTATTATTTCCACGAGTTTGTGTTCTCTAAAATTGACAAATGAATTTTAGGAACAATGGAGGGTAAGAGTAGAATATATTTATTGAGAGAAAACTGAGAGAGACAGAAGGGGTCTTGAGCGGGTTGCCAAGGACTCTTGTCTTTTCCAGGGACTTTTATAGAGTAAAATCATGGGTTCAATGTTGGGGAAGACTGGGAACTCACAAGGCAGATGGGCATGAGGTGGGATATAACTATAGTTAGCTAATAAGATCAATAGTTCAGATAAAATTGATTACATTAGGGACAAATGGGGAAGCCAGTCATGAGTCAAGTAGAAAGCAGGCATACCTAAGAAGCAGTGACTCTTTCCTGGGGGATGAGAACTATTTAGGGTATCAATCCTCAGGATATGGGTGCATTTGTTTGGTCTTTTGTCTTGAGGCCTGATCCACAGCAGGAGGCGTCAGTTGCCAGGTGTCTGCACTGTTTCTATTGAGGACCCAGCCCTGTCTGACTGCCTATAGTATTTTTAACTAACTCAGCTGCCTGTAATAGTTTGATCCCCAGTACCAAAAAAAAAAAAAAATCAATATAATGCAAATGGTATGTATGTCACATGATACATATTATACCATGTTTGTTTTTCTTTTTTTAAGAGTCAAAGTCTCATTATACAGTGTAGGCTGCTCCTGACTCACTGTGTAGCTCATGTATGGCAATCCTGCCTCAGCCTCCCGAGTGCTGGGATTACAGGTGTGGGCCACCAAGGCAGGCTAAGGCTGCCCTTTATCATCAGCCTTCCAGCTCTAACTTGAGGTGATCATGACCAGGTCAGGCAGAAGGAGGGATAAGGACACTTGGATTTTCTCTACCTCTGGCTCGCTCCCTCCCCCACAATGCCACAGCCAGGAGGCAGGCTTTTTTCCACTTCCACTTTCCCTTCTTCAGCCCCCTACTGCCCTAAGCTCCAGCTCATGGAGGTATGCTAAGGGGGAGATAAAGAAATTTGCAAAATCCTCTGTTTTGACAGGAGTTTGCCTGTCTTACCAGATGACTGCCTTGTATGAAATTTCATTTTAAATGTCACAAGCTAAACGCTAACTCCCTTTTTTCTCTTGGCATGCTTCTGCAAAAATCCATGTGGGGGGGTTCCAAGCTGTTATCCCTTTAATGCTATATTGATATTGCAAGTTAAGGTAGTCCATAAACTGTAAATAAATTGTAGAACTTTTATTTATTTATTTATTTTTGAGACAGGGTCTCTCTATGTACTTTGGGCTGGCTTTGAACTCACTACGTAGCCCACACTGGCTTTGAACGTGCAGTGATCCTCCTGCCTCAGTCTCTTGAGTACAGAGAGTACAGGCATTCACCACCATACCCAGGTGGTAAATATTTTATTGTAAGTAAAATATTATGAAATAAATAGAATTCTAAATCTGAGGCGGGTGGTGCAGGCTGCAGAAGACATTCTACACACTCATCTGTGCTGGGATGGGACCTAAAGTGAAATTCTAGAAAGTGAAAGGAACCGTTTGTTCTCACGGGTCCACTGGGCCATCCAAGGCCAGTTGTATGCATGTATGTGTGCATGCCTTCGTGCGTGCGTGTGTGCATATGTATGTCTCTGTGTGTTTTATTGTTGTTTTTTAGCCAGTTATTTTTAACTGTCAAAAATATGGGCTACCAACCATAAGAACAAGTATGGCCAAAAAAAATAAAAAATAAAAACAAAAAGACAAAACGTAAAACCGTAGATTTTGGTAAAACAAACAAATATGTATATATATTAGTTTACAAAAATGCACAGTTAGTTCTTACTTTGCACTAGTATGTTTTCACTATGAGAGCATCTGAACCAGCTGGGATATGCTGCCCAATGGTGACTTTCTCCCCAACTGGTCTATCCCTTGTCCATGTCCTTTAACCTCTAGGCTGCAGTTCCTAATTGTGGATTACCTAGAATAAGACAAATTAAGTTCCCAGGTTGGGCTCCAACTTGCCGTCCTTTTGACTTGGCCCCCCTAAGTACTGGGATGACGGGTGTACAGTATCACACCCAGAAGTTTACTTATTCTTTATTCAACAAACACTGACAGTCCCTCTTGCCACCTATCTGTCCTCTAAGCAGTCTCCTTCCCTGCTTCTATCTGTGCCATGTGTTACAGTTTAAATGCTTGTGTATAAATTTGGCAAAATCAATCTGAGACGTGGTCAGTATCACCACAAATATTTTTTTCCAGGGAAGCTTTGATAAAAATCATTTATTAAGTGCCTATTCTCTGCCATCTGGGTATGTCACAGAGTTTTAAATAGGATCCAGTTGTCACACACCACATAGGAATAGGGACTTAATTGTGTGTGTGTCCATAGAAATCTCATTTTTAAGAGAGAAAAATTAGGAGCTGGGGATTTAGCTCAGTGGCTCAAGTGCTTGCTTGATAAGCATGAGGTCATGAGTTCAATTCCCTGTACCAAAAAAAAAAAAAAGAGAGAGACAGAGAAATTGGAGATCAACCAAATGTCTATTGAATAAAAGTTTACAACCACAAAAAAATTGTGATTAACTAAAGTTAATAACCTGAGAAAGTATTTAGTTTTGGAGTTAAATTTAAAAAGCAATAGCACCAATTTTGCCTCCTTGATAGGATACAGGAAGTCAGGAGAGAGCATAATTCTCACGCTAGTAACTAGGATGAAATAGCAAGGCAGGTAAACCATAAATTAATATTTTATTAATATCTGCGGTATACTTGTACCGAGTCCCTGCAATGAATGCAACAACTATGTATTACAAATATGCTAATAAAAACGTTTAAAGTGATCAGAAATGTGAGGATGCAAAGAAACCTCAAAGAATTAAGTTTCAGGAAGCAGCACACCTTCACAGAAGACAAAGATTCATTGTTGCTCTCCTCCCTGGTGTCACAGTGGGAAGGGAGGACTCTGCTTTGTCGGGTTGGTGTACAGCATGGAGCAACTGGAGACTTCCACAGCTGGAACATATAGACACGGCTGGACAAGGCAGATTAGAACTTCTTTTTGGTGGTGGTAGTGATGGTGGTGGTACTAGAGGTTGGTTGAATCCAGAGCCTTTATACTGAACTACATCCTCAGGCTTTTTATTCTGCTTTTGACATTTTGAGATAGGATCTCCCTAAGTTTTTCAGTCTGGGTCCCAAGTTGTAATCCTCCTGCCTCAGCCCCCCAGAGTGCTACAATTACAGGTATGCATCACTACATTCAGTCTGTACTTACTTCTTCCTGTAAGTCTCCTCCAGATGTGGCAGGTGCTACTATGCCAATGGCAGAGTGGAAGGACCTATTCTTAGAGACACAGAGTCTCTCTTAAGCACATGGCAGCTGTTTCAGAATGCAGGACAGAGCAGGCAAGTGGCACCTGATGCCCACGGTCTTCAGTTCCAGTGGTGAAGGAAGGGATTGAGAGGTGAAGGAGACCCTTCTAGAGAAGACAATGTCAGGTCCCTAGGTCTGGCAGGTCTCCTGGAGTGGAGAGCTTGAGCCAGTCCTCGGGGACGAGGAAACTCCAACAGTCCTAAAGGTGGGAAGCCACTGTGTGTAGTGACGAGCTCACCATCAGTCAGAAGTCAGAGCCCAGTGAGAAAGGACATTTGGTCTCCGAAACCTTTCCTTTTTCCTTTTTCTCAAGTCTCAAACCTTGCAGGGAGACAGTCCTCATCCATCACCAGCACATTCACAGAAGCGGAGAACAAAGCCAAGCAATAGGGTGCTGAACCCAGGCCTAGCTCAATACTGACCAGAAGCACGCGGATTTATCCCTTGCCCTATAGGCCTGTTCCTTTCTAAAAGAAAGTAATCCTTTCTTTTAATTATTTATTCACGTATTTAGGTTTTTTGAGATAGGGTCTCAATACGTAGTTTCAACTGACCTGAATTTACAGAACTACGTAGCATCACCTGGCTTTGAACTCTCAGAGATCCTCTTGGCTCAGCATCCCCACCCCCAGCGCTGGGATTACAGATCTGTGCCATCACACCCAGCCTCTTCATTCTTTACCAAGACTATTAATTGTGAAATGTTGATCTTCACTGTCTATCATATTGTCTCTTGTTTTCTTCCAAATAGTTTTCCATGTCTTCGCATACAGAGAATTCATACAAAACAACATAGTATAAAACTGATCCAAACTGAATGAGGGAGGTGTTTTAGGTCTTCAAAACTAGGCAATAGGGAAGTCACTAAAGGCTGTTGTAGAGTCTCCCTTTCTCTTCAAAATAGCTGTCCATACCCTCATGTATGTTGAAGTTCAACAAAATAAAACAGGCAAGCGGGGAAGGGTTGCCAGCACTCCAGGTCCCAGTAAATGCCAGTGGCTCCCATCCTGGGCCACCGGATCCTGCCACACTCACAGCTGCTCACAGTGTGTGTGTGTGGGGGGGAGGATTTCAAGCTGTTTCTAATGAATTGACCATTTAACTGCCCAATTTCTAAAATGGCCAACAGACCATAGAAAGACATCTCTTTAGGCTCCTGCTTGAAACCAACAGCATCAGGAAGCTGCAGGTCTTGATTCAGTGCCAGTAATTGTGAAATGTTAACCTGACTGGATTTGGAAACATCTAGCAGATTAGTAAAATACTCTTGGCTGAATCAGTGGGTGTTTTCAGAAATGGCTGGTCTGGAGCCCAGCCTGGGGATGCATGCCTCTAATTCCATCACTTGGGAGACTGAGGTGGGAAGTCAGCCTGGGCCACGTACTGAGATCCTGTCTTTCCCCTCTCCACCAAAAAAAATAATAATAGTAATAGAAATGATTGGCTTATGGGAGTTGTCTGGCCAAGAACTAAGGAGGGAGACCCACCTCGCTTATAGCCTGGATAGAATAAAGAGGAAAGTTGGTGCAAGTTTGAGGAGCTCCAGTCCTCCTGGGCAAGAACATCTCTGGCTCAACAGACCCACACCGCAACTCTCCAGGGCCTTGACATATGGCTGGTCCTGCACCCTTGATCCTGTGGCTCTGAGGCTTCCAGCTCCCTGGGCTGAGCAGCTACTGCAGCCTCCAGCCTTCCAGCGTGCAGGTGGCCACAGTGGGCTCTCCTGCCTAGTAAGCCTCCCTAGTAAGGCTGCCTAGTAAATACCCTGCGTGACTATAAATATTTTTTCTATTGACTCCCTTCCTGCAGAGAACTCTAACCAATACATCTACTGTTTTTATACATTAAAGAAAAAAATTGGAAACCAGTCAAAGGTCTACCAACATAACAATGAGTAATCTGGCAAATGAAATATTTCACAGCTATTAAAAATGATTATTAGCAAGAGTTTATGGTAATATGGAAGAGTATTTATTTTGATGATAAATGAGAAAAGAAGGCTATTAGACTTCATCCTATTAGGCTATGCCTCAAAGAAAATAAAAATAAAAAGGGGAATTGGCCACTTTAAGCTCTTCTAGTGGTTTGGTTTCTGCAGTCTACTTCTTTTCCTACCTTTAATTGGCTCACACTCATTCTGCAGATAATATTTCTTTTCCCACCTTTAATAAATGTGAAACCCTGCTGCCTTTTGCTTGTATCTTGACCAGTTCTTTGTGCAGGAGAGCAGGAACCTGAAAGAATTCACAACACCCCGGAACCCTGGCAATACTTTTAGTTAAGGCAGCTAGGAAGCAGGGTCCTTTGGGCAAAAGTTTTGCTTTGTTTTGTTTTTGTTTTGTTACAGGGTCTCACTATGTAATCCAGGCTGGTCTTGAACTCCCTATGTAGTCCAGACTGGCCTGGACCTTGCTGCAATCCTCCTGCCTCAGCCTCCGAGTGCTGGCATTACAGGTACTACCCACCATGCCCAGCTGTGTAACCAAGCTGAGAAGAAGCTTACTGCTTTACCTTTTTTTTTTTCTTTCTTCCTGTTTCCTCTGGGAGCAGCCCAGTGCCCTTCTCGTTCCTCTTGCCCACTGAGGCTTTCATCTGTCAGAAAACTCAAGTCCTTTTAACTTTTTTTCTGATGTTGGTTGTCAGGGTCAGACAGGGAACTGGAGGGTAGAAAAAAAATGGAAACTGAGGAACTCAGAAAGTTTTGTCATTGCTCCAGGAACACTTCCTTAATGCATCCCACCATTTTGGGGAGAGGGGAAAGCATGTGACCTCTGTAAATACAGAGTCAGTTTTGGTCATTCAGCGTAGTAGATGCAAGTTGGTTGGAGGCTGCTAGGACATCTACCTTTGGCCCAATTGCAGAATGAACCAGTTTAGACTGTGCTGGTGTTACAGGCCACTAAGTTAGATAGAAATATTATAGGCATTCAGACAGGACTAGGTCCTAGAGGGAGCCAGTGCAGAAGACCAGATAACTTCCAACCCCATGGGGGAAACAGACACCTCCCACTGTGGGCCAGACCTCAAGACAAAGATAAAACAAATACACCCAGTACTTCCTAAGGACTAAACATCAGGGGTGATATTCTAAATAGGTATCAATCACCTTGAGAAGGAGCCACTAACCCAGCCCCCTTCAGGAAAAGGCCCTGTTCTGTTTCATGTCGGCTTGCTATGTGGCTTGCTTCCCCATTTGATCCTGATTTAATCAACTTTACCTTACTTATAATCTTATTGATTGACCACAGTTCTGTCCCACCTCATGCCCACATTGTGATTTCCCATTTTCCCTCATTTTAGATCCACCTCACCTTGTGCTTTTTCTCTATAAAGTCCCTAGAAAAAGCAGGGTCCTTGGCGACCCACTTGAGGCCCCTTCTGTCTCTCTTTTGGACAAAAGCTTTCTTTCTCTCAATAAATATTTCTTTCTAACCTCTGTTGGTCCTTAAATTCATTCTTCAATTCTAGAGCACACGAATTCACACCAGATATTCAGTAGGTGGGGGGTTTTGTTTCCCAACTATCAATAGGACCAAGAGAACTTTTGCAAACCATGTACATTACATGTATGTAACCTAGAGTTTAGTGCCTATTGTCCTCCTCTCCCCCTCTTTTTTCCCCCTCCCTTTTTTTTGAGAGAAGGTCTCACTAGGTAGTTCAGGATGGCCTCCCTCAAACTCACTATGTGTTTGTTTGTTTGTTTATTTATTTATTTGTACCAGGGATGATTGAACTCACAATCTTGCACTTGCCAGACAGGTGCTTATGCTCAAACTCACTATGTAGCCCAGGTTGGCCTTGAGCATGTGATTCTTCTGCCTCAGTCTCCTGAGTGTTGAGATTACAGGGGCATGTACCACCACATCTGACTGCTCCTATGTTTTTGTTTTTTTTGTGGTACTGGGGATTGAACTCATGACCTCACACTTGCCAGGCAGGTGCTTATGCTGCTGAGCTAAATCCCCAGCCCTGCTCCTATGTTTTTGTGCTCTCTGATACTTTGTTCAGTTTTCTCACTGTTTGGGGAAAAATAACCTAGTCTCCTGCTCGAGTAACCCTACCTAACCTAGCCTGCCCTTTTTTGAGCTCGAAGTCTCTTCTGATGTTTATCTCTTGTGTGATTTGTGAGTCACATTCTCAGTGCCTTGTTGCTTAAAACCTAAGGAAGCCATTTCAGTCCACCTTCTGCCATGTTTAGCGGCCATTTTAGCTCACTATATGGGATCAGTCATGTGGTTCCACCATGTTTATCTGCTATTTATTTTCCAGCTGATCTCATAGGCACCAGGAAATTCCACTCTGATAGATAAGAGGTAATGTTTACTTTTAGGGAACAAGAGTCTTTTCCCATCATCTCTTCTAAATGGGGTTAGATCCCCTCACTGTTTCTTCTAACAGAACTATAGATAATTTAGAAACTTGTGCTTGGGGGCTGGGGATTTAGCTCAGCGGCATAAGTGCCTGCCTTACAAGCAGGCAGTCGTGAGTTCGATCCCTAGTACCGATAAAAATGAAAAAGAAACTTGTGCTTGAGGGCCTGAGTGTAACAAAGGGAATAATCATAAAGGTTCTGAGTATGCAAAAGTAGAGTTGGAGTCAATAGATAACAAAACCTATCCTTATACTTAGAACTTTCTAAGTTATTTTTCTTTTTCTCTCTTAAATGCATAACAAAAGTTTCTATCTCTATTACCTTGAATGACATAATCACAAAAGTTTTTATCATTGGCATAAATGGGAGGAATACTATTTCTCAAATAGAATAAAGAGGAAATTGATCTCATGATGAGCCTGTCCTCAGACACTCACCTGTCTCAAGGGGATGTGTTCTGTCCCACCTGTTTAATGAAAATAACCACACTGGGAGGTCTCCTCAAACTCCTAACTATAGTTTTCAGGCCAATAAATCAGTCTCCTCCTTGTACTCCTTAGTTTTTAGCCCCATAGAACAACTCATCCTGCCTATAAGACAGGTCCCTAAAGCAGGGGGAACTACTTGAGTTCAGGTTCCCTTTTCAGTGGTAGATACCTCAAAATACAAAGATGGTTAGTCCAGTTTCTAGAGGATCCTGGTAGGTTTGCAGGTGTTTTACAAACTTGGACTCTTGCTTTTGACTTCTTAAGACAAGATGTTCAATTTGTCTTAGCTACTTGCTGTACCTCAGATACTTGTGATCCATAACCTTTACTGTGTTCAACAATCAGGATCTAGATGAGGATGGAAGCAGAAGGGCTAAGAAAAAAGACAGACCAAAATTACGAGTGTCACAAATGGCAATGCTTTAAGCACACCTAAGGCATCCAAGGGAATACCCAGCACAGATTAAGTCAAGGAAACTGAACACTGAGCATACAACTGTACCAAGCCATAGACTTGATTCATGTGTCTGACTCAGGGCACTGGAGGATTGATCACCCCCTCCCCTGAGAAAAGGGCTAGGCCAGCAAAATCCTCACTTCCTATTCTGATGAAGAGGACTGAAAGGATCCTGAGCAATCTGCAATGCCCCTGTCCAGGAACATCTCCAGGCTCCCATGAGAAACTGCAGGTGATAATGGATGTCATGGGTTGGCAAATTCATTTCCTTTATAGATACAAAAGTGGCTTATTCTGTTTTAACTTACTTCTCTGGAAAATCATTCTCTAGATATGTGGCTATAATTGGGATTGAGGGTTACCCAGTTTCTTTACACCTTCTCTTACATGTCAGTAAGAAGATCAAATGTTCAACCATGAATTTTTAATCATTCCATGATGTCCTACTCTCTTATTAAGAAGAAATTTACTAGAAATAAAAGTTGGGGAAAATTCTCCAATTCTGGCAAAAAGCTAAGGTGTATTTTACTTGTTGGGAATATAACAGCCTATCTTGTCTGAGGGCATTGGCAGCTACAGCTATGCTAATAGAAGAAGGTACAAAACTAACTTTAAGACAAAGTCCAGAAGCCTTAACACCCTATCAGGTCAGGGCTATTCTTGACAAAAAGTTACTTATAGTTGACAAGGGAACAGCATTCTACATATCCAGCCATGCTTTTAGGCACCCCTGAGTTTGCCATGAAGACTTGCACTGCTCTTAGTCCTACCTCACTGATGCTACAGGCTTAAATGTTAGCCATTCTTGTGAATCAGTCTATGCAAGCAGTCAGCACATCAGTGACCTGCCTCTCCAAGGCCCTGAGGAAGTATGGGCTTATCAATAGAAATAGCTTTGTCCAAGAAGGACATCAAAAGGCAAACTCCAAATTCGCCTTTCTGATGCTACACATCCATGCAGTGATCTGTTAAGAAAGAGACTAAGAAGCAATTATCTACAAACACAAGCAGGAAATTCTACAATACCTAGAACCAATGTGTCTTCCTAGGTAGGTTGCTCTCATTCTAGATTCACTTTTCTAGGATAAAACCAGCTTCACCTGAACTGTCTGAGGAAAAAGACCACACACAAAAAAACTATTCCTGAAAAATCTCTGGAAGAACTGAGGCTCCTCTTCAAAAAAGCAACACTTCAATTTTGCTTTAGATCCAGGACACATGTACAGAAAAAGTTCCCAATCATACATGTGGGGCCAATCAAAAATGCTGTCTTTAGTTCTTTTAGCATGAGATTAAGCAGGTTTTTGATAGGATAGCTTAGATCTGACGTCTGCCTAAAGACTGGAGGAGATGCAATAGACCTCCACCATTAACCTTATTGCCACTGTAAGCACTTTCAGTGGCCTCCTCTCACTCTGAAGAGTATACTTCTTTTTCAACCTTTAATAAATGTAAAACCTTGTGGGGAACCACAGAGATGACTCTCCTTGAAAAGATCAACTATCTCCATTTTGGATAAACTTGGCTCTGTTCTCCATATATTGATATGTACCGAGCTGGCTAGGTTACTTCTTTGTCCCTTCAATGGGCTTTAAGCAATGTAAACTGGGCTGGCTAAAGAGCTGATGTGTAATCTCTGTATCCCCACCCAGTGACTCCCCAAATATGTGATTGAGTCTGATGGTGTTGCAGGTAGCTGAGTTAGTCAGAAATATTATAGGCAGTAAGACAGGGCTAGGTTCTGAATAGAGACAGTGCAGACACCTGGCAACTGCAGGGGAGACTCATGCCTCCTGCTGTGGGCCAGGCCTCAAGACAAAAGACCAAACAAATGCACCCATATCCTAAGGATTGATACCCTAAATAGTTCCCATCCCCCAGGAAAGAGTCACTGTTCCTAAGAATGCCTGCTTTCTACGTGACTCGCTTCCCCATTTGTTCCTAATATAATCAGTTTTACCTGAACTATTTCTTTTTTTTTTTTTTTTGTCTTTTTCATTTTTATTGGTACCGGGGATCGAACTCATGACCGCCTGCTTGCAAGGCAGGTACTTATGCCACTGAGCTAAATCCCCAGTCCCTTACCTGAACTATTGATCTTATTGGCTAACTATAGTTAGGTTTCACCTTATGCCCATCTGCCTTGTGAGCTCCCAGTCTTCTCCCGCCTTGAACCCATGATTTTACTCTATAAGAGTCCCTGGAAAAGACAGAGTCCTTGGCAACCTGCTCAGGACCCCTTCTGTCTTTCTCAGACAGCTTTCTCTCAATAAATATATTCTACTCTTCACCTCCGTTGTCCCTAAAATTCATTCTTTGATTTTAGAGAACATGAGCTCATACCAGACACAGTAGGTCAGGAGTTTCATTCCCCTGTATCAGTGGGGTGGACAGCCTTGCTCCACACTGCCAGCTGGCACTGAGCCTCGAGAAAGAGGCTATGATTTCCCAGGGCAAACAGGATTGTACATCAGGACTGAAGCACCAGTGCCAAATTATTAGATACTACCTCCGCTGTTATACAGACTGCTCTCTCTGCATTTCTTGCCCTCTGCTTATCGCAGAGGTGTTCTCAGACCTCCTACCTAGCCCAGCTCAGGGTAGTCTTGGCAGCCTCCTACTTCTGGCACTCTCACTATCACGCATCCTCAAGCCACTCCCCTCAAGGAGAATTCATAAAACCCAGGTTGGGCTCTGGGTGAGCCCTTTGTTCTGGCGAACCACCATCTTGGCTAGATTTAGGACTTCTTGGCTCCCCACAACTGTATATACGTCTTAGTGTCTTTCTTCTCTCTATGTGTTGCACTGAAAGTGGTGGATTGGAATTAACTGAACTAAAATTCCAATAACTTCTCCTTGGGATTGCAATTATAAACCTTCCTCGACCGTGAGTAGGATGGGAAAGGGTTCTCTACAAAACACTGCTAAAAAAAAAAAGTGGGGGTGGCTTATAGCTTGGTGGTAGAGTACTTGCCTAGCATGAGCAAGGACCTTAGTTCCACACCACATATAAAAGAAATAAAAAGAATGACATCAGGCTGGAGATTTAGTTTGTGTAAGTGACTGCCTGGCAAGCGCGCGATTGTCAGTTGGATCCCGGGTACCGAAAAAAGAAAAAGTATGACATCAAAAAGAATTCATTAGATAGGTTTAACTACAAACCAGACAAAGCAGAAAAAAGAGTCAATGAACTTGCTTACAGAAAACAGAAAGAAAAACGTTAGTACATCACAACCAAAGAGCTAAAAAACAAAGAAAAAGCCAGGTGTGGTGGTGCGTCCTGTAATGCCAGCACCGTGAGAGTCTGAGATAGGAGGATCACAGTTTGGAGCCCAGCCTGGGAAATTTAGTAATTTGTACACCCTGTCTCAACATAAAAAATAAATAATAAGCACTGGGAGGAAAACAGAAGACACTAAGTATAGGAAACAATGAGTAATTTTCCTAAGAAACAATGGGAAATAGATGAAAATAGAAGATAAAATGCTGAAAGAAAAAAATTTAATGTAGAGTTTTATTTGCAGTGAAAATAGCCTTTCCTAGGCATGATGGTACATGCCTGTGATCCTAGCTACTCAGTAGGCTGAAGCAGGAAGATGAAGTTCGAGCCCAGCCTGAGCAACATAGTCACTTAATGAGACCCTGTCTTGACATTTTAAGCTGGGCATAGTGACACAAGCCTGTAACCCCAGCCCTCAGAAGGCTGAAGCAGGAGAATCACAATAAATTTAAGGCCAGCCTGGACTATATAGCAAGATCCTGTCTCCAAAAAGGGCTGGGGATGTAACTCAGTGCAAAGGACTTGTGTTCAATTCCCAGTACAGGAAAAACATTCTTCAAAAATCAAGGCAAAATAAAGACGTTTTTAGGATTTTCAGGTAGATACTAGCTGGTAGTCAGGCAAGACGGCACACACTTGTAATCCCTACATTCAGGAGGCAGAAACAGGAAGACTGCTGTGAGTTCAAGGCCAACCTGAAATACATAATGAGATTCTGTCCAAAAACAAAAAGCTGATACAAGTTATCTCCACCAGACCTGTCTTACAAGTTTTTCAGGCTGATGGAAGTGATGCCAACTGAAACCTGATACACAGAGGAAGGAACAGAGCTAAAAAAGGTAAAGTGTTTGTTAAAGAAACTTTAAAACAGTCTTCACTTAAAAACATTTAAATTTTTAGTTTTCAAGTTTTCTTGAGGAATTATAGCCCATGCCTGTAACCCTGGCTACTCAGGTGCCTGAGCCCAGCAAGTGAAAACTTCTCTCAAAATAAAAATAAAATTGGCTGGGAATATAGCTCAGCTATATAGTGAGCGTTTGCCTAGCATGAGGGAGCCCTTAAATGTCAACCCTTCATACTGAATAAAAGATTGATGTTTGATATTTTTAAACAAAAATCATGCCAGGCACAGCGGTACACACCTGTAATCTCAGCACGTGGGAGACTGAGGCAGGAGAATCTAAGGCTAGCCTGAACTATATAGTGAGACCCTATCTTCTCAAAAAAAAAAAAAAAAACAAACAAACAAACAAAAAAAAAAAAACAAAAAACAAGACAGGGTGGTGGTGCATACCTGTAATTCCAGCACTCAAGAGGCTGAGGCAGGAGGCTCACCATCACCATGAGTTCAAGGCCAGCCAGGACTACTACACAGAGAGACCTTGTCTTAAAAAATAAATCTACAAACTTAACACATTTAGGTTTTATAGCAGATGTAGAGGGGAAATATAGTAGAATATAAAGGATAGAAGTAGGTAATAAAACTAGATTGTTGAGAGGTTTTTATACTGTTTACAAAGTAGAATGCTATTTGAAGATTGACTATGGTATTTGAGAAAGACTAAAATATGTAGAGGAACTTTTAAAACCAACACAGAAATTGTTAAAAAGTGAATAACTAGGTAAAACAAAAATATTAAAAATACTATATGAGCCATACAAAAGAAGGAAGGACAAAAAGAACTAATGTTTATATTAAAAAGCAAGATGGGATTCATAAACACAACCATATCAATAATCACATTAGATATAAATGGAATAAATACTTCTTTAAAAGCCAGTGGTTATAAAATGGACAAAAAACAAGACTTCAGGCCTATAGGTTAGCTGATAGTTATGTCAACCAACGCTCACTATATAGCTGAGCTATATTCCCAGCCAGTTTTATTTTTATTTTGAGAGAAGTTTTCACTTGCTGGGCTCAGACACCTGAGTAGCCAGGGTTACAGGCATGGGCTATAATTCCTCAAGAAAAGATTCATCTCTAAGTCCTGTTCTCTTAACATAGATCTTTGCCTAAAAGTGATTTCTTGATTTTAATATTCTGTTTCTCTGTTTTTTTTTTGGTCTTTTCCCTTTTTATCGGTGCCAGGGATTGAACCCACGACTGCCTGCTTGCAAGGCAGACGCTTATGTCGCTGAGCTAAATCCCCAGCCCCCAAAAATATTGTATTTGAATGAGAAGGTCCGGGGTGTTTAATTTTTATTTTATTTTATTTTATTTTTTGAGACAGAGTCTCCTGTGCCATTCAGGTTAGACTTGGACTCACTATTTAGTCCTAGGCCAGGCTGGTCTCAACCCCACTGTGATCCTCCTGCCTCAGCCTCCTGAGTGCTGAGATTACAGGCATGTACCACTTCTTCTGCTTCAGCATTTTTTATTGTGGCAAAAAGCTGCACACTATATTTCACCCTCCTGATGGTTTCCCAGTGCACAGCACAATACTGTCAACTATACACACCTTATTTTACACGAGATGCAGAGCTGCCTACACTGCATGACTGAAACTCCACACTCTTTCCCCAAATAACAGCTCCCCACCCCGACTCCCACTGGCCTGGTAACCAATACTCTACTTTCCATTTCTGTTGCTGGGAGTACATACTTTAGATCCCTCATATAAGTGGCATTATATAGCCACTTACGTAATGCCGATTCCAATTACTATAACGTCCTCAAGGTTTATTAATGTTGTAATGCAGTAGAACTTCTTTCCTTTTAGAGGCTGAATAACATTGTCCTGTGTGTACATGTCACATTTTGTTTATGTACTCATCTATTGAGAGCATTCAGTCGCTTCCACCTCTTGACTATTGTGAACAATGCTCTGAAGAATACAAGTGTGCAAACATCTTCTTGAGATGCCTTTTTTATTCTTTTTTCAAGACGAGATCTCACTATGCCTAGAACTCATGGAGCTCTTCCTGCCTCAGCCTTGTGAGTACAGGGATTACAGTTGAGCACCACTGTGCCTGGCCCATTTTCAGCCCTTTTGGACGTATACCCAGAAGCAGGATTGCTGAATTGTATGATGGTTCTATTTTTAATTTTGCTAATCCTTAGTAGGTAGCAATTCTTTCTTGTGCTTGTCTCTGTCTGTGCCTAATGATAAGCAGCTTAAAGGAACTAGGTGACACTTGTGACAGCTGTCTGGAAATCTCCTTAGTTAGATCTTCCTGTTCATTCGATACACTATCTGTTTCCATGATACTGCAGGTAAAACTCTGCCAAATTTTCCATGACCATATACAAGTTTTCCTTTCATTCAGCTTCTGACAACATTCCACTCGTTTTCTCTCAGCACCCACAATAGCCACCTTGAGGGTCATGGGACTCAGGTAAAGTATGTTAGGGTTCATACCTAGATGTCCCCCAAAGCCTTGTGCAATTATAATGTAGGCTTTAGGGGGTCACTGGGTCATGGGATGTGACACTGAGCAGTGGATTAGTCCACTGATCCTTCCCTTGATTTTTCTCTGCTTCCTGCTGCCATCCCATAAGATCTTTCTGTCTGCCACACCACCCTGCCTTGGAGCCAACAGACTACAGACTGAAACCTCTATAAACTGTGAGCTAAGCAAACCTGTCCTTTTTTTTTGAGACAAGGTCTCACTGTGTAGTTCAGACCAACCTTGAACTCACGATGTAGCACAGGCTTGCCTCCAATTAGCAGCAATCCTCCTGCCTCAGCCTCCCAGGTGCTGGGGTATAGCTTGGTATGAAGAGTCTGGGTTCAACCTAGTATTGCAATAAGTAAATAAATTTGAAAAACAAAAAGAAAAACCCAGCCATCTCTCTTCTGGGTATATATGCAAAAGAGATAAAATAACCATATTATAAAAGTTTCTACTTTTCCATATTCATTACAGTGTATTCACAATAGCTGAGATACTGAAACAGATCCAACTCATGGTGATCCTCTTGCCTCAGCCTGCCAAGTGCTGGGATTATAAACATGTGCCACAGGCTGGGCTTTTTATTGAATTATAGATGGGAATCTCACATTTTTCAACTAATATTCATACAGTTTCTGCCTGCCAGACATGGTCTCCTTTCTGATCTTTTAGCTCCTCATTCCAACACACTATCAGTTATCTATTAACAATATTGTCACTGATAGGTGAGTGGATAAAGAAAATGCAGCGTGTGTGTACACCATGAAGTATTGTGCATCTTTAAAGGAGCCCCTGCTGCTTGCCACAATTGAGATAAACTTGGAAGATATTATGCTAAATGAAATAAGCCAAATGCAGAGTGAAAAATGTATAATCTCACATGCATGTGAAATCAAAAAACAAAACAATTTTTAAAGGAGGCCTAATGGGGATAGAGAATAAAACAGTAGCTATCAAGCTTCAGGAATGGGCAGCTGTCAGTCTCAGGATACAAAGTAGCAATATGTAGGACCCACAAATCTGGAGACTCCCTCACAATGCAGATGCTGGTGTGGGGAGGATTTTTTTTTTTTTTTTAGACAAGGTCTCACTATGTAGTTCAGGCTGGTCTTGAACTAACTTTGTAGCCCAGACTGTCCACCAAGCTATATCTCCAGTCCTTTTTTATTTCTTGTTTTGTGACAGGGCCTCACTAAGTTGCTAAATTGCCTTTGTGGTCTCAGATTTTCAATTCTCCTGCCCAGAGTGCTAGTATTACAGGTGTGCCAGCTCAGTTGATAGTTCTATTTTTATAAGAAGCAAAAGTCTAAGCTTTGCCTGGGTATCATAGTGCAGGCCTACAATCTCAGCACTTTGGAAGATCACTATGAGCTTGAGGCCAGCCTGGGCTACACAGTGAGTTTAAGAACAGCCTGTTCTACCTTGTTTCAAAAAACAAAATAATAATAACAACAACAACAATAAACAACTTTACCTTCCCTTCACTGCTTCTCTTTTCATTAGTTTTTTGTTTGTTTGTTTTTTGAGACAAGGTCTAACTATGTTGTTCAGACTGGTCTTGAAGTCATTATGCAAACCAAACCAGCTATAAACTTGTGGCAATCTTGCCTCAGCCTCCAAAACACTAGTATTATAGGCATGCCCCACCAACCCTGGCTCATTAGGGATATTTTTCTACTTGAGATTTCTGTAGAATCCTACTTCTAGCATCGATATACATTTCTCCGTTTTCAAACTCTTATCCCATTTGTTTGTATAATGGTCTTTCTTACCTGGTTCCCACATGAGAAGCAGATATCACAACACCTTTTGGCTAACTTCTGTTTTTTTAAATTGGTACCAGGTATCGAACGGCGCTTATGTTTTTTTTTTTTTTTTTTGTCTTTTTTCATTTTTATCGGTACTGGGGATCGAACTCACTGCCTGCTTGCAAGGCAGGCGCTTATGCCGCTGAGCTAAATCCCCAGCCCCTTGACTAACTTCTTTAAGCCAATGATTCCCTTCAGCAGAGATATTTGTGTTTTCATTTATCCCTTTCTTAAAATGTTTAATAATATTTCCTCTGTTTTTTCAAAAATTCTTTTGTCTTCCAATATGTTAAATAAATCCCAGATCTTGACATTCAGATATTCTACCGTGTGAACTTTTCTTCACTGCATGCACGTATTTAAAGGGAAACTTCCAGGTCATTGGCCTGACTGCCAGGCAACTTAATACTTGCTCTAAGGCATGTAGATGGGTTTAACCAAAAGGAACATGAGGACCAGTGTGCTTCTGGAACAGCACAGTTGCCAAAGTTAGGCCTTTCTTACCAGCAATTATTTTGTGGGATTTACTTTTTCTTAGCCCTAAGGAATGGGATAGCCAGGCATGGTGGTGCACACACCTGCTGTCATATCACTTTGCAGGAGAGGCAGGAGGACTCCTATGAGGTCCTTCGAGGTCACCCTGGACTAAGTAATGTGTTCAAGGCCAGCCTGAAGACCCTGTCTCAAAAAACAAAGAAAGAACAATAAATAAAGAGAGTAGCTGGAAACTTCCTGTCTGTCATCCTCCTTGAGGGTGTAGGGTCTGTATGTAGGTAGATTATAGCCCTCATCCATTGCACTACACATAATAGACCACAGAGACACACCACATACATATACACGAGGCCACGCATCATGCATGCACAATACATCTAACTTACACACACACACAAACACACGTACCCCACACCCTGCCCCTACATAAGGCACCACAGCCTGCAGTGATGGTCAGAGAGTGCCTCAGCTGTGGGGTGTACACAGCCACAGAACCCACTGAGGTCCAAGTGCGATGTAGCACCAAGGCACTTTAACAACTGGCCTGTGATTCATCCTAGGGAAATCTCTATCCGTGACCACAACCTCGACCACAGTGCTGCAATGTGGCTGTGGCTGCCCTCAGGCAATGACTCGCCCCAGCTCCCGGCCCCGCCTTTCCTGCATCCTAACTTCCAGGAAAACCACGGTTGCTGGTCATTTGATAAGGTTTCCCAGCCCGCCAACAGACACACACATACCCTTTCTCTCATCTTTCAGAAGCTGCTTGCGTGGCCAGGACATATATTTATAGTCCCAGCACTCCGGAGACACAGGCAGGATTGCTGTGTGTTCGAGACCAGCCTAGGCTACCTTGTAAGACCCTGTCTCAAAAAGAACAGCAAAATGAAAGCCCTGTGATACCCTATTTCTTTCCTCTGCTGAGTCAACTCCTACATGCATTGTTGCCAGATCTCTCCTCCCATTCTGTCTCTTAAATCTTATTTTTAATTGACAATAATTGTATGTATTTATGAGGTACAATGTGATATTGTAATACATGCATACATTATGGAATGAGCAGATAAGGCTAATTAGTATATTTATCACCTCAAACATTTATCATTCCTCAGTGCTGAAAACATTTAAAATTCTCTTTTTGCTCTTTTAACAATAGACAATATGTTGTTATTAATCCTAGTCATGGGCTGCACAATAGATTCCCGTCACTTATTCCTTCCATAGAATGGAAACTGCACCCAGCAATCAACAAACTCTACCATCCCATCTACCCTCCTGCAGCCCTGGGCAACCACCGCTCCGCTCTGTGAATCTATATGGGAGTGGGAGCATACATTATTTGTCTTTCTTCCACTGCTTCATTTCACTTAACATCATGCTCAGGTTATTTATTTAGTTATTTATTTTTGCAGACAAAGTCTGGCTATGTAGCTCAGACTGGGCTCAAATTTACTGTATAGCCCAAGTCTTAAACTCACAGAAATCCTCTTGCCTCAGCTTCCTGAATGATGAGATATGTCCAGATGTTCTCCAAAGGCCTTAGATGATCATAGGTGGGGATTTCAGGGTCTCAGTGGATGATACAGGCACTACAGCTGACTTGCTGTTAGGAGTTGGGGACTGCTTGAAGGAGGCAGGTGGCTGGGAACATTGGCCTACAAGTGTTTATGTCTCCTCCTAAATCTCTTAGTGTCTGCTTTACATATTTTGGTGCTCTGATGCTGGGTGTATATGTATTTACAATTGTCGGGCCAGGGATATAGCTGGGATATAGTTCAGTGGTACAGTTCCTGTCTAGTAAGTACAAGGCCCTGAGTTCAACTTTTGATGCCGAAAAAGAAAAAAAATACATTAAAGAGAAATCCTTATATCCTCTTACGGAATCATCTCCTTTGTCACGAAATAATAATCTGGTTTGGGTCTGTTTTTATACTTTTTGACCAAAGTCTATTTTGTTTGAAATAAGTACTGCTTAGCCCTGATCCCTTTTTGTACCTTTTTACTTTTGGTCTCTGAGTCTTCTTTGAGGTAAAATAAGTCTCTTGTGGGGAGCCTAGAGTTAAGTCTTGATTTTTATTACTTTTTAAATTCATTCAGCCACTGTATGCCTTGTGATTGGAGACCCAAATCCACTTATATTTGAAGTAATTATTGATAGAGGTATTATGTATATAATCAAAGTTAAATTGTTAGCAGCTGAGAATAGCCAGTTATTGCTTTTATCTATTTATTTATTTTTGCCTTTTTTGAAACAGGGTTTCATTACGCAGTTCAGGCTGGCCTCGAACTCACTTTGTAGCCCAGGCTGGCTTCGAACTCACAGTGATCCTTCTGCCTCAGTCTCGTGAGTGCTGGGATTACAAGCGTGAGCTACCACACCTGGCTTTAGTTATTGCTTTTAAAATGAATATACAATTTATTTAACATCAGAACTTCATTAAGACATCCACTGTGGCAATTTTACTGGAAGTTTAACCCTATGTAGGATACAATCATTTGCCGGGGTTCAGCAACAGGGGCCAGTTCCCACTTAGCACTAGTTAGATATTTTATTGAATAAATACAATACTCAAACAAAATGCATTCCAAAGTTTTCTTAAGAAATCAATTTTAAAAGTCTTTCCATTCAGGCTACAGACAAACACAATAAAGGCAGATACACTAGTTTCGATAATTGGCTGATTTTATATAGCGTTTACATCTTTTAGCCCACAAATATATTATTAAATGGCAAAGAACATCTAATACAACATTTCTACAGAATTAAAGAAATAAATCTCTAAGCCAGGAAGATTCTACAGACCCCCATCTTTTATACCCACCCCAACAGTTAACTCTACAGAGGATAAAGACAATGACTTCCCTCACAAGAACTCATAGTTACTGTTGCTTTGCTATCAGAATCTGTATTTCTGATCTGTTATGAGCATTGAGAAAAGATTCAAAAATTCCCACAGAAGCACAGTGCACATTGTGATTTTCTATTCAGCAACAGTGAGCACTGCTTTCAAAACTATCTCATCCCAGCAATGAAATGAGATCAACTGAATTCACAGGCGTTTCTTCCACTATAATATTGCAGAGTCTCAGTATCATGAAGAATCGTCTTGTCTTCTTCAGGAACAAAGTTCATAGCTACACCTTTTCCTCCCCAGTTGACCCCCTCTGCCAATTCTGTAAATATAGTTTTCATGATTGGAAGATAGATCTAGTTTATAACCAAAGACGCTTGTTGCACATCAACCCCACAAGTCAAGAAGTGATCAGAACCCAGCTTGACCCTGACCGGAATTCCCTCATGATAACATCTCTCTCCTTCTGATCCATGTCACTGCGCAAAGCAGAAACTGTGAAGTTCCTGGCATGCATTTTCTCAATGAGTCAATCCACCTTGCCCCTGGTATTGAGAAAAATAAGGCTGCATGATGGTGAGTATCTCACACAACTCACAAATTATATTCTGTTCCTCTTTTTCAATGTTAAAGTCAAATTGTTTGATTCTTTCAAGGGTCACTTTTTCTCTCTTCTCCAGAATCTCAACTGGATCGCTCATGAATCTTTTGGTCATTTCTAACACGTCAGCTGACCTTGTGCCAGAAAGCAACACAACCTGAATATTTGTATTTAGTTTTTGGAAACTTTCATAGATTTGATGCTTATACCCTTGGCTCAATATTTCATCTGCTTCATCAAAACAAACATTTTCTTTTTTTTTTTTTTTCTTTTTTATCGGTACTTGGGATCGAACTCACGACTGCCTGCTTGCAAGGCAGACGCTTATGCTGCCGAGCTAAATCCCCAGCCCAAAACAAACATTTTCATCCATTTTGGAGAAAGATACTTCTGTTCAGCACATCATACACTTTCCCTGATGTACCAAAAACTATGCGTGGTACTTCAGCCCACAGTATTTGCCTTTCATTTTGAACATTTGTTTTACCAATGTAGACATGGCAAATTGCTCCCATATCATCTCCAAAGGCAAGAACTACCTTTTAGATCTTTGATACAAGAAATAATAGTTTTTTGCTGAATAGCTGAAGGCTTCTCAAAACTGTAAGCGTAGATGCCCCGAAGAAGAGATTCCTTGAAATTCATATCATCAAAGCCATCAACGACCTCATTCCAGTTGCTCTCGATGACACCATCAGGGTCTATTTCCTCTGGGCCTCCATGTTCTCTTATAACCCACAGAATCACCAGACTTGATCCGAAGAACGACTCAGTGCCTGACTGAAAAGCAGAATGACCAGGTTTAAGTAGCACCATTTTGTTGCTTTATGGACCCTTCTTCCTTTTTTTTTTTTAAACAAGGTGTCACTAGGTAGTGCAGACTGGCCTTCAGTTTGCTAATGTAGCCCCAGCTGGCCTCAGACTCACAGCGATCCTCCTGCTCCAGCCTCCCAAGTGCCACGGTTACAGGCATGTGTCACTATACCTAGTTCTTCTCTTCTTTCTCTGATTTTTTTCCTTTGTGGTTTGGCAGCTTCTAATGGCATACTTTGGGCCTTTTATTTTTATTGTTTTAGTATCTATCATAGACTTTTTCCTTTGTGATTGTACTGAGGCTTATATAAATATCTTATCTGATTTAAATATTACACAATGTATGCACATATCTAAATGTTCCAAGGTACCTATAAATAGGTACAGTTTTTATGTCTTCATGAATCAGTTAAAAGTAAATCTCATTTAAATTTAGAAAAGAAAAAACTGATTTTTTGGAATGTTTACTATGTACAGGGCTAAAGAAATGTCCTTTAGAAGTTTAAGAAGCATGTTGTCTATGGCAAGGAGGTTTCGCTGTCTTCACTGCTCAGCACACTCAGTGAGTGCTGTTAACATGCCTGCTTCTTTCTGCATCTTCACCTTGAACACTGGTTGGAATCTGTTCAGCTCAGAAATCAGCTTAATTTTCATTGTGGACGCACAAGCTCTGTGCATTTCCAATACAGAAAGGAGTAGCTTCAGCTACTATAAAAGAAGGGTGTTTGCTGGAACTTAAAGAAGAGAGCTTACAGTGTCATTAATCACTTTCATAATTGTTTCATAATTGCTGGTGGTTCTTAGGATGTAACGCTGAACATTGGTTCACCGAGATGTCAAAAAGAGGGAGCTATTCTTAGTCGCCATTATCTGCAAAAGATGGCTCCTGTGGTTTCTGGGGATGCCGTGGCTTTCAGGTTTTGTCTTTTTTTTTTTTTTTTTTTTTTTTTTGTCTTTTTCTTTTTTTATCGGTACCGGGATTGAACTCACGACCGCCTACTTACAAGGCAGGTGCTTATGCCGCTGAGCTAAATCCCCAGCCCCTTTGCAGTTCATTTTTGCTGCTGTCATAGAATGCTCAAGCCTGGGTAATTTATAAAGAGTGGAAATCTATTTGGCTCACAGTTTTGGAGCTTCAGAAGCCCCAGTCAAACCTCTGTGTCCTACTGAGGGTGTTCTTTCTACATCATCTCAGGGTAGAGGGGAGAAGGGTCAGACTAGGCAAGAGATGGATCTGCCTTCTAACTTTAGAAGCTCCATGGCCCCTGATCTCTAAGCATGAGCTCTGTGACCCATGGCTAACTCACCTTTTAAAAGTCTCACATCTTTGGGTGGGTGGGTGTGGTTCTGGGGACTGAACCCAAATCCTTCCTGCAGTGCAGCAGCATCTCCACTGCTGCTCATTTAACAAAGCCGCTCTGCAGCAGCTGGGTCCAATGGCATAGGCTTGTTAACCCCAGCACTCAACAGGTTGAAATAGGAGGACCATAGGTTCAAGGCCAGCCAGGGCTAGAGGAAGAGCCCAAGGCTTTTTTAGACTGCATAATAAGATCTTGTCTCAAACCAACCCCTATTCTAAAAAAAGAAAAAAGAAATCCAAGAAACTCCATTTCTGTATTCTGGCTAAACTAGGCCTTTACCATGCCCCCAAAAAGGCTGGGCAAAACCAAACCCAACCCATTCCACATGAGGGAAATAGAGGACCAACTCAAGAAACTAGGAATCATACTTGTAGGTGATGGAAGTTCTGCCTCCACACCAACTATGAAGCAGAACAGTGTATCACAAATTCTATTTTAGTTTATACATTCTCTGATAAGCATGCAAAGTTTTGTTTTTTTGAGACCGAGTCTTGCTATGTTGTCCAGCCTGGCCTTGAATTTGCAGTGATCTTCCTGTCCTAGCCTCCCAAGAGCTGGAATTACAGGTATGTGCCGCCATGCTCAAATTAAAGATAATTTTTAAGGCTGTAAATGCGAAGACTAAGAAGATGTTTTGTTCTTTTCTACCTTGCTTCCACCA
This sequence comes from Cavia porcellus, assembly GCF_034190915.1. Classification (NCBI taxonomy): domain Eukaryota; kingdom Metazoa; phylum Chordata; class Mammalia; order Rodentia; family Caviidae; genus Cavia; species Cavia porcellus. The sequence goes on along the minus strand of NW_026947496.1, from coordinate 31,943,846 downwards.
AACAAAACAAAACAAGCCAAGAAGACTCTCAACAATAGTTGATGAAACTCAAGAAAGTATATGAAGAAAAAGGAATAGGCATCTAAAAAGCTGAAGGTAAACTGTAAGAGGCTCTCCAAAGAAGAGTCCAAATAAAAATCTACACAAAACAAAACAAAAAATCATGGAAGAAAGTTAGCAAAACCATCAAGAGAATGGAACTTGAATAAAGACAGTGAAAAACAGATTACAGAGAATGTGATAGGAATAGAAAACAACACACAATCAGGCATGGTGATACATGCTTATAATCCCAGCACTCACAGAGGCTGAAGCAGGAGGACTGCAAATTTGAGCTCAGCCTGGGGAATGCAGTGACTATCTCAAAATAAAACATAGAAAAAGGACTGGGCATGTAGCTCAGTATGGAGACCCTGAATTCAATTCCAACTGCAACAAACAAATGAACAACATAAAAAAAAAAAAAAAACATAACATACTTATCATTGGAGTCTCTGAAGAAGGAAATGAAACAAATGAAAAAGAACTTTGCATTTGAATTCCAAAAATCTTTCAAAAACTGAGGAAGCTTAAATATAAATATTGAGCAGGCCCATGGTATTCATGGGGAAAATGACCTATTGTGATCTCAAGTCTAAGACACAGCTTTGGGAAAAAACATGAGACTTTAAAGACAAAGGAAACATCTTCAGGTTCCAGGCATAAAGATGAAGTTACTTACAACAGTAAATTAGACTGGCACTAGACTTGTCAAGGACAGAGCACAAAGCCTTTTTCTTTCTGTTTGTTTGAGACAGGATCTCTTGGTGTAGTCCAGGTTGCTCTTGAACTCACTATGTATTCCAGGTTGACCTCAAACTCCTGGCAATCTTCTGTATCAGCTTCCTAAGTGTTGGGATTACAGGTATGTTCCAAAACACCTGGTTCTCAAAACTTTAAAAGAGTTTCTAAAAAGGATTATTACTTCCTGCCAGAATAAATCCAACCCTCTTTAAGGAAAGATAAAATTCAGTAACAAAGCATTCATTATGTCTATTGTCCAAGTAAAAATTAATGAACATGAATGAACAAAATTGATGAAAAAGCATGATGGCACACATATAATCAAAGCACTCAGGAGCCTGAGGTAGGAAGATTACACATTCCTGGATAGCTTGGACTTCATAGAGGGTTCAAGGGCAGCCTGAATCACATAATTAGACCTTGTCTCAGAACAAACAAACAAACCCCAACCAGACAAAAATTAAACATGGGGAAAAACCCCCATGATTCATAAGGAAAAGAAATTGATCTAATTGCCACAGACTCAGAAACAGTATGGAATTAGCAGCAAATTCTTTAAACCATTTTTTGTAAGGGCAAGGAGTGTGGCTCAGTGGGACAATATTTGCCTAACCTGCTGGGTTTGACCTCCCAACACTGCAAAAAAAAATCAAAAATTAAATATCTTTATAAATATGGTCATGGATATAAAAGAAAATGTAGGCATAATGAGGTGAGAAAAGGAAGACATAAAGACACATCTGAGGCTGGTGTGGTGGTTCATGCCTGTAACCCTAGCACTTAGGAAATTGATCAGAAGAATGGATGCAAATTTGAGGCCAACTGGGGCTACATAGCAAGATCTTGACCAAAAAAAATTTAAAAAACAAATCTATTCATGACTTGGCCTTTTGTGATCACCAAATGCTTCTACAAAACACTGGATCTGGTGACCAATATCACTGAACTTCAGTCTTCTTTTTTATTAAGAACCCTGAAGAAATTCATGCTTTCATTGTAGAGTGTATAAACTGAGGTAAAAGAAAAACAAACGGATTTTTTGACTAATTTCAAATTGAATATACCTGACTCCATTTGAATTCTAAAACACTTTCCTTGTCCATTTTCCGTTGCTACTACAAAATACCTGAGGCTGGGCCATTTGTCAAGAAAGAGATTTACTTATTTCATGGATTGGGAAGCTAACAGCCTGTGTAGCATGAGGCTGTCTCTAGCAAGGGCTCTGGCTACACCACATGGTGGTGATATCATAGCAAGAGGAGACTGAGAGGTGACACAGGAAGCCAGAGAGTGGGATAGCCATGCTCTTGTTTATATAAATGAAACAAGCTTCACTTAAAAATTTTAGCTTTCGTGCAAATAAGGACAAAAATGTATAAAACATATTGGGAAATGGGAAGAAAATGTTCAAGTGAGATGGAGAACAAGGAAAGGGGGAAGGTGCAAAGAAAGAAGAACACAGAGAAAAAACAGAAACAAAGCTTTTGTGCAAAAGGAGGGAAGGCAAGGTTGAAGGGAGGGGAGGAAGAATGGACAATAAAAGGAGAAACAAGACATATCACGTACAGATTCCCGATGGTGGAGCCACATCATGTCCTTGGGCTGTCCACTGTACATGCAAGTGTCCAGCAGTACCCAGGACACACAGCAGGTGCGGCTTCCCAGTGACACCTACTGTATGTGCACAATCCAAAACTATAGTTAGAAAATGGCTCAGATTTTCAGCTGCTTTTCCCAGAACTCCAAGATCGCTTTCCTGTTTATCTTGGTGGAATGCCTATGTTGTACTTGTGATTTTTCTGTTCTCTGCAACGCATTCAAACAAGATTGTCACTGATGAGGAGACAAGAAGTCATTCTTTACAATCAGATGTTTGACTTCCTATGCAGAAAAGATACTTGGATGTGAATTTTTAACATTTTTAAAGGAGAAATAGAGCTAGTCTTGTGAAGGTAAATTCCTTTCACTGCTTCCCAACAGAGTCATTTCTAAATTTATCTCCTCTTCAGTTCTGCCCTGGCACTTACTCTCTGCATTTTATCGGTATTTATTGAGTCTCTGGTCAGTGGTCAGTCGCAGCTGCTTTATAGTTTAAGGAAACAGTCCTAGAAGAACAAAGGGAAGCAAGAGCAACGCCAAATAGTGTTAGGAGATGAGGATACTTTTAATTTTCATTTCATAATTTTTTTTGCAGGGGTAGGGACTGGGGATTAAATCCAGGGTCTTCACGCTGAGCTACACCATCAGTTTTTTCTCATGCTTTGTTTTGAAATAGTGTCTCAATTGTGAAAAGTGGGGCTTCAACTTGCAATTCTCCTGTCTTAGCCTCCTGGGTGCTGAGGTTACAGGAATGCACCACCACACATGGCCTCATCCTTCAGTATCTATGACTGTGTTCTTGCTTAGGGTGCAGTATTCAAATCAAACCCAGAATAATTCCTGGTATTGAGGAATATGAGCCTATGCTCACGCCAGAGTAAATCTAGGCAGCAAGTGCTACTGATCATGTCATTTTAATAAGCGGGACACGCACTGCTTCACTTTCTTTGTGTCATTTCCTGTTAAATGGACTGGATAATAATTCCCACCTGGTAGTATTAAAGACAGATAAGTTAGGTAAAAATAGTAGAGGCAGTCAGACAGGGCTAGGCCCTTCAAGGAGTCAGTACAGAAGATGGTGAACACATTACACCTGTAGCAGGAGACACATTCATTGAAGGCCAGGTCTCAAGACAAAAATGAAATTACATCTACTTCAGGAGTAAACAGCAATGATTGATATTTTAAATACACATCAGTCACCTGCATGGAGGACCAAGACCCTGACCCATCCATTCCAGGAAAGGTCTTGTTCTTTCTGTGCATGGTTGCTATGTGACTTGCTTCCCCATTGGATCAATATTACCTAAGCAACTATATTAGTAATCTTATTGGTTGATCATAGTTTTGTTCTACCTTATACTTGCTTCTTGATTCTGCTCTATAAAACTTCCTTTGAGAACTGGGCTCATGGGCAACCTACTTTCTCTTTGGCAGAAGCTACCTTCCCTCAGTAAGTATTTTCTGCTCTTAACCTCTGTTGTTTCTTGGAATTCATTCTTTGAGCCAGGTGTGGTGGTGCATGTTTGTAATTCCAGCACTCAGGAGGCTGAGGCAGGAGAATTGATGAGAATTTGAAGTTAGCCTGGGCTATACCATGAGTTCAAGCCCAGCTCCTGAACTGCAAATTGAGACCCTGTTTCAGAGAGAGAGAGAGAGAGAGAGAGAGAGAGAGAGAGAGAGAAGAGAGAGAGAGAGAAAGAGAGAGAGAGAGAGAGAGAGAATTCATTCTTCGATTTTGGGGAACATAAATTCAAGTACTAGACATCTAGCAAGTTGAGTTATATTTCCCTTATATTATTTGGATTACTTGAGGTTAGATGATATAGATATCATCTCTATATCAATAACATTGTTTGAAGATTAAATTAGTATTTGTAAAATGCTTAGAACTGAGTTGTTTATAAGCACCCTGTGTTTATAAAATGAATTCCTGCAGCAGTGTGAATCTTCGCTGTACACATAAATGGTGACTGCTACAATGCAGACCTACAACTGCCTCAGTAGTTACTGAGGTCTACAACCTCCTTGGTGGACTTACAGATGGCAATTACTATATATTCTGCCATCAAATAGGATGGTGAAACTTCACACAATAGGAACTAGCTCACAAATTACTAAGCCTGCAAAATGGGAATGCTGTGTAGCACCTGCCTGGCAAGCTCCAGGCCCTGAGTTCAATTTCCAGTACGAAAAAAAGAAAAATGCAGAAATGCTGAAATTGTCAATCTTTGGAAACACATATACACATATGTATATATGATTTTTTTTTTTTTTTGTAGGTAGTCTCACTATGTAGTTTCAGCTGGTCTTGAATTCAGTAAAATAGCCCAGGTTGGCCTCCTACTGGTAGGGATCCTCTTGCATCAGCCTCCTGAGGGCTGAGATTATAGTATATATATATATATATATATATGTGTATGTATGTATATATACTTGCTATGCAGTTCAGGCTGTTCTTGAACTCATTATGTAGCACAGGCTGGCCCTGAACTCAAAATACTTCTGCCTCAGCCTCCCAAGTGCTAGATCAAAGGTGTTTGCCACCACACCTGGCTGGAGATACTTGAAATAAATATTGTATAGTTGTTCTACTGACGAAAATCTTTAGTAGTGGTATGGTATTTGACTAAGGGTGTTTAAGATATACGTTCAATTTGTGGTATTTGCATACTTACTGGTACAAAGTAGCTAATAGATTTTGTATGTTTTCATTTTTATTTCCTTGTCCGGGGGATCAAATTTGTGATATTTTTGGTTTTTGAGACAGAGTGTGGCTATGCCCTTCAGGCTGGCTTTGAACTGTTTACCCTCTAGCCATTCTCCTGCCTCAGTCTCTCTCTCCAGAGTGATGGAATCAGGCCTATGCTGCCACACTCAGCTAGATACAAACATCTATTAAATAGATTTAAAGACTATAAACATATGTCACAGGCCTATTTTCAATACAAATGGCAGGTGGAAAGCCCCCCTGGAATAATTTTGGGATCCACACTCCCCTTCTTGTGGTACTGAGGTTTGGATCAAACTCACAACGTCTTGCTTGCCAGGCAGGTGCTTGTGCCAGAGCTATATTCCTGACCCCTGTGGCCTTTTCACTGAGCTCCATCAAGACCTTTTATAATTTTTTCTATTTTGCTAAATTCCACAGTCTGGGCTTGAATTTACAATCCTCCTGCTTCAGCCTCACACTCTGGGGTTGGGGGTGTTTGTATTTTGTAAAACAAATAATGGTATATATTCGTGTAGCACAGATTCTATTAAAGAGATCATTTGAAAAATAAAAAATGTAAATCCTTAAGGCCAAAAAAAAAAATCATTAATGTACCATCATGACCCACTTCTCGAAAAGAGCGCTAGTTTCTACCTTAGACTCTGACTGAAAGGAGCATTGGTCTTCATCGGGGTTTGACCCCAGCGGGTTAGCAAGGTTTAGGGTTTTGAGCAGTAAAAATTAAAATAAAAAGCAAAACGGAGAAAAGCCCTTGCTTTTCGAGCTCATACTGGGGTCCCGAGGTGACACTGGTGCCCTGCGATCCCACTGGGAAGCCCCCGAAGGCCGCCCACGGCGCCGCGGCTTGACCCAGAGCCCGCTGCTTCCCTCCCTTAGATTTCCGTTTCCTCCGCCGCGGAAGCAAAGCCGGCCGGCCTTGAGCGCGCCCCGCGGGCTCGGCCTGGAGCGCGCCCGGCAGGTGGAGGCCGCGCGGCCGGCGCAGGCCCGGGCGGAGCCGCAAAATGCGGGGCGGCACAGGATTGAGGGCCCAAGACGGACGCCCGCGGCGCGCGCAGCCTGTGCTCGGCCCCCGCCCCTCCCCGCCCCGCCCTCTCCCCGCCCCCTCCCCGCCCGCGCCCCGCCCGCGCCGCGCGCCCGGGTCGCCGGGCCGTGGTGTACGTGCGGCGCGCGCGGAGCGAGTGGCGGCGGCCCGCGCCCTGCCCCCGTGCGCCCTGCCCGCCGTGCGCGCTGCCGGAGCCCGGGCGGCGGCCAGCCGGGTCCCGCCGGCCGCGATGCGGCGCTGAGGGCCTCCGGAGCGCGGGGCCCGGCATGACGCGCTGACGGCCCCTCTGCCGCCCCGGGCTGGCCGCCCGGCCTGCTCCGCCATGGCGAGTGACAGCGGCGGGCTCAGCGGGCTCAGCGGGCCGAGCGCCAGCGAGCGCGAGCGCCAGTACTGTGAGCTGTGCGGGAAGATGGAGAACCTGCTGCGCTGCGGCCGCTGCCGAAGCTCCTTCTACTGCTCCAAGGAGCACCAGCGCCGGGACTGGAAGAAGCACAAGCTCGTGTGCCAGAGCGGCGAGGCCGGGCCCAAAGGGGTTCCCGGGGCGGGGGGAGCGGCCCGGACAACGGCGGGGCCGCGCGGAGACGGCGCCGATCCCGCGTCCGCGCCCACCCCCGGGGACGCCGCCGGAGGCCCCCGCGGAGGCCGCCGCGACCCCGAGGCGCCCCCGGCCCGGCGCTCGCCGCGCCCGGAGCGCACTCTGCTGAGCCCCGGGGTGGCGCTGAGCCCTGGCGGCGGAGCCGGGGGACCGCGGCCCAACGGGCAGACGAAGCCGCTGCCCGCTCTGAAGCTGGCGCTGGAGTACATCGTGCCGTGCATGAACAAGCACGGCATCTGCGTGGTGGATGACTTCCTGGGCCGCGAGACCGGGCAGTTGATCAGCGACGAGGTGCGAGCGCTGCATGACACCGGCAAGTTCACGGATGGGCAGCTGGTCAGCCAAAAGAGCGACTCGTCCAAGGACATCCGAGGCGACCAGATCACCTGGGTAGAGGGCAAGGAGCCCGGCTGCGAAACTATCGGGCTGCTTATGAGCAACATGGACGACCTCATCCGCCACTGCAATGGGAAGCTGGGCAGCTACATGATCAACGGGCGCACGAAGGTGAGTCGGGGGCGGTCGGGAGGGAATGGTGACTAGGGCTTGAGGACCGGTCGGGCCGTGTCCGCGCGCTCTGCTCTATGGAGCGCCAGCCTACCCCAGGCGCCCTGCTCTGCAATATCAGTCGCGCTGTAAATCTAGCTGTAGTACCCGTAGCTACTAGGCGTGTGCTTATCCCACTCTGACCGATCGTCGGACGCTCAGCGTTCAGTTGTGAACGGGTGGGCGGAACTCAAAGGAGCACCCTGAGCATATCAGGGGTAAAGATTCCAGCATCCAGGAAGAAAGAGGTTGGCTGCATCCCTTACAGCTCGGTCATGCTTCTAATCCCTAATGTTTTGTAACACGCTACCTAGCAGGAAAAGAGATATTTCCGTTTGCACGTGTGGGTGGAGGCAGGTTGCATTTGTAGCACTAGGTTACCTCGTTTTGCTTTGTTAATGTGATCGCTGTGTTCAAAAAGAGCTATTCAGTAGCTTCTTGGGAAACTTGCAGTACGGAATTGGGGCAGGAGGGGATTCGCTAGGTTTTGCTTTGGCAAAATCTTGTTGCTTTCATCTTTGCTTTTGCAGTCCACTCACCTCAGTGGGCAGCGTTTGCCCTGCCAGACCCTCCTCCCGCCCGGCGAGGTAAACACCAGAGCTGCTGCTACTCCTGCAGCTCTTTGGCATCTTACTTTCCAGAACTAAATATTTTCTTTGTATCCCGCTCCAGGGCCACCCCACTGTACCTCGTCCACCGTCAGTCGCAGATGTGAGTTTTGAGAGATTGTCTCCTGGGAAGTTATCACAAGCACTTGTTCATACACAGCCCGTTTCTTCCCCATCCTGCGCGTTGTGCGTGTGCGTGCGCGCGTGTGTGTGTATGTGTGTGTGTGAAACTGCCTTGACAGTGTGTAACTTTCAAGCTGTCCAAAAGGCTGAGAGACCACAAGTACAGTTCTGAAGGGGAAAGTTTTGTGGGGAAAAACAGTGTGAGATCTGACTTAAACGTTTTTCAGATGTGTTACAGCATGGAAGCACACTAAGTAGTTTTGGAGAAAAGTGATAATCATTTAAAATTAAGCTAAAAAGGAAAAAGAGTTCAATTAAGCCTCAGGCTTGGTCGTGCACAAGGTTTTCATTTACATTTAAAAAGAAAGGTTACCATGGATCAGGAGTCTCAGCATAATCCTGAACTCAAGAGCAGGAAGGGAATGAGAGTGGGAAATAGGGTTGAGCATGTGGACATTGAGCACATCCTGTGGTGGGGGCCTGAGTTTAAATTGGAGCCATGCAAAGCGTGGTGTCCTAGATCTTTCCTGATCTGCTTTCCACAGGTAACTCACTTTGTAGTCAGGCTGAGACCTCTTCTCTCCTATCTTCTTCCTCGCTGGTCCTCTGGACAAGTCTGGCCTCTTTAGGGAAGCTGTTAGGAAATGTCATCCTTCTTCCTCATGGTCGGGGGTGGGGTGGGGGGCTGGGATCTAAAGTAAAAAATAGGGCTTTAAGTCACTGACTGGGCTCTTACTGAATAAGCAACTAGATAAAGGAGGTATGGGCTTTTTAATACTGTTTGGGTTTGGTTTTATGTCTACCTTAAAGTTGGGGACTGGATTTCAGGATCTGCAAATGGTTTTAGGGAATTCTTTTCCTTGTACTTCTTGGCTGAAGGAGATTTAGTAATTACATTTAAACGTGCATATATGTATTCCTTAAAAAACAAGGGTAAATGCCTGCCTGACAAGCATGAGGTCGTGAGTTTGATTCCTAATTCAAAAAAACAAAAAAATAACAACAACAAAAAAACAAGGGTGCTTGCTTTGGGGGAATGAGAAGTAATCAGCACTCCCTACAGCCATTGAGCAACCATAAGTTACTAGGAACCAGATTAGGTGCGGTGCAGACCAGTCACAGTAATCTTAATCCTGTGAAGTGGATAGTGTTACTCCTAATTTACATTCGGGGAAGTTTCAGCCCAGACTTGGCCAAAGCTTACTGCTTTCCAAAACCTGGCTGAGAGTCCAGCTCAGGTGAGTTAGAGGTGGAGCCCATGCTTTTCCTATTATCCTGAGTGCAGGTGAGATGTTGGATGAGCAGGTGTTCATTACTTTACACACGGCTGGAGTTGAAGTTTGGTTTACATTTTTGTTGATAGCAGGCAAATAAGATTAGCTTTGTATGTGAATAATCACCTTCCTTGCTCGGGCTGTGTACACTTTTTATTAAGACACTAAACAATGTTTGTTTCATGCAGTGACTTGAAAGCCACTTTATATTTAACTACCTAAATCACACTCACTTAATTATAACTCTTAAGGCATGTCAGAATATAGTTATTATGTGTGATTGCAGAGGGGGCTTCAGTAAAGAATCTTATTATCCTTCATAATATTATACCCAACTTTAAAAATTCTTTTCTTAATGTGTACTGCTGTTCACAGAGGCAGGTGGGTGGTTTCGGTGTCATGGCTGGCTGTGGATGAGGAAAGGGGACTAAGAAGCTTGTTTGCTTGTTGGAGACCTAAGTTGTGCTTCTGACCAAGCATCTAGTGTTTTTTTTTTCACTGACCTGGTCTCTACTGCAAGCTCTGTGTGTGTGTCAGGGCCTGGCAGTCTGGGGGCGTGTGTTGGCTGTTGGCTCACACAGTTCGGGCTTTGGTTTCTGCTTCTGACTTCTTGCCTGCTTATCTGGCCACTGTTTATCCAGCTAGTTTAAAAGAGGAACCACAAGGAAGGGTGAAGTAATACAGGAGAAAAACAAACCCACTTTTGCCACTGCTGTGACTGGGTTCTGCAGTCCACTTTCTCTCTCTTTGGGATTTCCCCTTTTACCCTTACACTGCCCTTTGATTCTTCACCCTCTCTCCTGCCAGGAGTCCTGCAGGGGTGTCCAGTAGAAAAGAGTGCAGTCTGCTGTTCATTGCAGAGGTCTTGAGGGCTTCTAGAAATTCACAGGAGCCTTGACTGAGTGCAGGCAAAAGGACTGCGGATAGTCCTGGGGAAACAGAACTTTATCATTGCATTTCTCTGAAGAAATCATGTGTATACCATTTAACCCAAACTTCATCTGGTCAGTTTGATATATGTAGGAAAAGTAACAAAATAGCTTGAGATCAACTGCAACAGTTTTCTTTAGTACTGCAGTTAATTAGTCAGTTCTGGCTGATAGCCATGTTTTAGAGTAAAGAATAGAATGAGGCACATCTGCTGCTTTATTGTTGGTACCATTGAGATGTGGTGACAGCCTTCCTAGAGGTGAAAACAGGGAGGACCAGAGAGGAGACCAAACCTGACCATGCGCCTTTGAGCTTAGCTTCTAGCCCTCAAACTGTGAGAAATGAACTTAGGGTATTGAAGTCTAAATAAATACAAAATTTCTTCTCTATTTCTGCTACCCTTGTTCTCCTCTTGGAATCTTGAGCATTATGGATTGAAGTAGCCTGCTGATGGTTAACAGCTGCATCAGAATTCAAGGTCAGTTCAGTTATCCTGCATGCAGACAGACTGGGAATGCTGCACCTGCAGCCATCCTGGCCGCTGCTGAGCTGGTGCTCCCTGCAAGGGTAGACTTGCTATGCAGTGAGCCAGGTTCAACTCTATGGGAACATACTTCCAAATAACGAGTTAGTTTACCTGTAAGTGAACACCTTGAGTCCTAAAGATGTTTTATTTCAAATTAAAAGCTTTTTGGGGGACATGATTACAGCTTTTTGTTGTTTTTTTTTTAAGTAAGTATCTACATTTATTAAAGATCATGGGACAGTAGCAGGAAGAAGGGTGCAGAGAAAAAGAGGGTGAGGGGAAAAAAAGGGCTCTACATGTTTTTTATCTTTTACCTGATAAGTCTAAGAAACATCCTGAACACCTGTAGTTACCTGAGGAAGGAGAGAAGAGCTATTAGTTATCAATATAGAAGGATAAAGGTGGTGTTTGTTTGTTTGTGTGTTTGTTTTGGCACCAGGAATACAAACTCCGGGACTTGTGCTTGCCAGGCAGGCACTGTGCTGATCTGAGCTATATCCCTGGCCCCAAGGATAAAAAATTCTGCGCTCCTTTTAGATCTAAGTTGGACCTTGGGTCTGTTGTTAGAGTGCACTCTGAGTCAGTTATTGGATCTCTGAGTCTCACTTCTACCATTTATGAAATGGTTTTGTGTTTGTTTTTATTGTTTTGTTCTTTTTTGGGAGATTTCAACCTGGTTTTGAACTCACTTTGTAGCCTAGGCTGGCCTTGAACTCTCAACAGTCCTCCTCCCTCAGCCTATTCAATGTTGGGATTGCAAGTATATGCTACCGTACCCAGTGGAAATTAAATGATAACTTTTTCTGCCTCTCAGTCTTGGAGTGAGGAGTACATATAACCCATCTTGTAAAGTACTTTCTGAATTGTGAAGCATTACAAAGAACTGTGTTAACTATTACTCTTCTCATTTTATTAATTAATTTATTTCTGAGGTGAAGTCTTTCTGTGTAGTTCAGGCTTGCTTTCATCTCATTATATAGCCTTGACTGGCCTCGAACTCTTGGCAATCCTCCTGCCTCAGCCTCCTGAGTATTATAATTACGGGTGTGCAGCACCACGGCCAGCTTCTCATTTTAAAAGTCTTTTTTTTTTTTTTTTTTCTGATTCTTTAAGAGTTTTTTATTCCTTCATTAAGAAACTGTAGAAAAGGGGCTTCCCTGCCCCTGCCTCCCACCCACATTTTTTTAAAAATAGGAAACACTGTGAGTCCCAGAGACATTGAGTGAATTGTTCAGGGACCCAGAGCTGCTTAGAACAAAACTGGCCGGTGTTTGGTTCCACTCAATCTTCCATCAGCATCTCGTATAGAAGTCACATATTCCTGCTTAGCTGAGTTGACCTGTTTCTTGCCATTTGGGGTGTTTGTGACTTCCTTTACCTTCCCTGCCCCACTTTGTCATTCTGTACTTGGCTGATCTGACCCCAGTGGAGCTTTTCCTCTGGTAGAGGATCGCAGTGGCCTGCTTCCTCGCTGGAGAGACATGCGTCTCCACAGCTGGCTTTCCTCTCCATTGTGTCAGCCGCTCCCTGGGGCAGCCTTCCTTCTTCCTTCCTCCCTCAGAGCTTTCCCTTCCCTGGTTTCCCCTCTCAGACTTGACGCTGTCTCTGCCTTTCTCCCGTGGTTTTTGAAGTTCAAGCCTTTCTGTTATATCTTCGGATTGATGTTAGCAGTTTCTCTTTTTTTTAAATTTAATTTTTCTTAATTTTCCCCTTTAATCTATCAGATTCGCGAGACACAATGGCAGAGCCATGTGCCCTCATTGCTCATGCCCACCTCCATTCCACAGCACTCTGTTGCACACCTACTTGTCTGCAGTGCGTGTTGGCGTCAGCTAACTTACTGGGCATTCAGCCCACAGCCTACCCTTGACTCTTAATTCCAGCAGCAACTCTGCTGTTGTAAAAACCCAATAGATGGTTAACCAGAATCTTCCCTTGTAACTCTTTAGTTCCCGCCACATTTTCTAGTCTAGACTCTGAACTCTGGCCACCTGTAGCAATGGTCAGTGCTCTATACTCACACTTTCCATAAGAAGCTCACAGCCAGCTTGATCTCTGAAGTGCTTAGGCAGTAGCCACAGCCCACTGAAATTGCCACAGTGTCCTTGAGCTTGGAATTCTCGTGGTTCTTATTTAACATCCCAGATCCCACTTTTTTACTGAATACCCTTGGATCCTGGTGTTCTAAGTCGTGTTTTGATAATTTTTTTGTTAGCAAATATTGAATGAATACTCTTCATAGACAGGTACTAGCTGTGAAGCCTGGGTTTTCCTGCATGGTCCTAGGGCATTGGCATCAGGAAGCCCCCATGTGGGAGGAACACCTGGCATGGGTGGTGGCAAACACAGGGACAAAAATGAACAAGATAAGGATGAGATGAAATGGACCCAGAAAGATGGTAATTTGAATACAGATGTAAATAAAGGGAGAGGCGATCCTTGTGGATAGGTAGTGATGGGCGTTTCACGGAGAGATGGTAAACAGCAAACACTGACATTAAATTGTGCCTGGTGTGATGAGAAAACAGGAAGCCACCAGGGCATGGGACTGGTGAGGCCCTGGGCCAGAAAAGAGAGCAGTTTGTGTAGGGTTTTGCCGTAAGCCCTGGCAGGGACTCCAGGTTTTAGTGTTGGTGATGGGGAGGCCACTGGACAGTTGGTTTCTAAAGAGCTTTGTAGTTGGGTGCAGTGGCACACGCCTGTCATCCCGGTGCTCAGGAGGCTGAAACAGGAAGATGGCCATAAGTTTGAAGCTGGCCTGGGCTACATAGTTCAAGGCCAGCCTGAACTACATAGTAAGATGCTTTCTAAAAACAAATTAATAAAAATTTTAAAACCCAGAAATAAAAATAAAAGAGCTCCATAAGCCAGGCATAGTGACTTATACCTTCTGGTCTCCACTTCTCAAAAACCCAGTATTTGGAGACCAGCCTGGGCAACATAGTAAGGCCTCATTTCTTTCAAAAAGGGAGAGAGAGAGAGTGAGAGAGAGAGAGAGAGAGAGAGAGAGAGATATCTTCGTGGCTGCTGTGTAGGTGGACATGAGGAAGAAGGAAGGAAGCAGGAATACCAATTAGGAAACTCTTGGCTTTGTCTGGGTGCCAGGTGACATAGGCACTGTGGACACAATGAAAATTAATAGAATTCTGAATGTGTTTTGGATGTGGGTGTGTGGGTTCTGTTGAATGGGTTAGACATGAGGCGGAGGAGGAAGAGTCAGGGATAACTTCAAAGTTTTGGCTTGGGTGATTGGGAAGAAATAATTATTTCGTCTTGCCTTGGCCCTTCTGCTTTTTTTCACTTGCTTCACTGCTCAGTTTCCATTTATAGCAGCCCCTGTAAATGCTGACACTTCCCAGCCATAGCCACAGGAAGAACTTCTTTTCCACATTCCTCAGCTTGGCTGTGCCTGTTGTGGCCTCTTGGGACCCCATAGCTTGTGTCCTCGCACAAGGTGCCGTTTTGGGTGAACTGCTCACTTACAGGAGCTGGAAAAAAGTGCAAAAAGACGTATGCACAGTTACAGAAAATTCACAGAAACTTGGGAGAAGATCGACTGGTTTAGTGTCATGCCAGCACAGATTTAGATTCAAAGTCCGAAATAAATATCTTCATTTCAGTATGCTGTTCATAATCAAAGTGCCAGCTGGGCGTGGTGGCACACACCTATAAATAATCCCAGGACTTACAAGGCTGAGGCCTGAGTTAACGAGAGCAAGGGCCACACAAGTGAGTTCAAGGATAGCCTGAGCCACACAGCGAGACCTGTGTCAGAGCAACAACAAAACTCCAACAGGAAAAAAGAATCAGGCTGGGCATGATGATGCTTATAATCCTAGCACTCTGTGAGGCTGAGATAGGAAGATAGAAAGTTTGAAAGCAGCCAGACCCACTTAGCAGTTTAAACCTTGTGGAGGAAAAAAGATGACCCTGGATTCAATCCCCAGTACTTTAAAAAAAAAAAAAAAATAGACCAGGAATGGGTAGAGTAACTGTGAACTATCTGAAGTAGCTCACAGAACTGCAAAATACAAAGGACCATGTGCTGGCACCCTAATGTAGTCAGAACAGGAGGAGAAAATAAACATAGTTTAGGGACTGTACTGGGTAACTTGGGAACGCAGCAGATATGGGTGACATTCCTGCTGCTTTGACACAGAGTTTGGCATGGGAGTTGCAGGTAAAATTCAACAACCAAATCCTGCTGCTATTAAAATTAGAGTATGGCACCCAAGACTTCTAACCATTGAAAGTGTTGCTGATAACTCTAAGGTGGGGAGGAGTCAGAAAAGTATTAGGTTATTATGTAGGAACAGCTTTTAAAATACTAAAACCTGAAAGGTCAAACCCTATGCCGTGGAACCCAGAAACCTGTAATCTCAATTCAAGCAACTTCAATTTAAGGCTAGTTTTTTGGTTTCTTTGAGATAGGGTATAATTGTGGAGGCTTTGTGGGCCTTAAACTCAAGATCCTCCTGCTTCAGCCTCGTAAGTACTAGGCTTATAGGTCTATGCTGCCATATAGGGCACGACTAGTTTTTGAATAAAACCTGAATTGAATCTGGCATGGTAGTCCATGCCTATAATTCCAGCATTCTTGGAGACAGAAATCACAAGTTCAAGCTCACCCTGGGCAATTTAATGAGACTGTGCCTCAAAATGAAAAATAAAATGGGCTGGGGATGTAGTTCTGTGTAAAGGCCCTGAGTTTAATCCCCAGCACAGCAATAAAATAAGCCAAACTGAATAAGAAACATCAAATGTAACCAGTAAATTGAAAAGTATCAGTCAGGAATTTGGGGAGTTAATTTTTTCATTTCACCTGAAATATTTTCATTCATGTTGACACTTTCAGTTCTCATAAGGGGTGACTAGAGGCTCTGATTTTACTTTTATGTAACTATCATGTATTCTGTCTCTAGACATTTCTTTACCAATACTTTGTCTTCTACTGACTGTTAGCATTGTTTTGTTTTGAAGACAGGGTCTTGATGTGTAGCCCAGGCTGACCTTGAATTCACATGTGATCCTCCCTCAGCCTCTTGAGTGCTGGGATGACAGGTGTGTGCCTCCATGCCTGACCTGCAGTAGGTTTGTCAGAAATTAGGTTTTAGGGCTGGTGATTTAGCTCAGTGGTAAAAGTGCCTGCCTGGGAAGTGCAAGGTCATGAGTTTGGTCCCCGGTACCAAAAGAAAAGAAAAAGAAATTGCTTTTTAGTTAGAAAACCCAGCAGTTTCTCTCCCCTACTTAGGCCAAGTCTTCTTGTGGCTTCCACAGCATTGTTAGCCACCCCACCCTGAAAATCTTTGCTATTCAGTTATTGCCCTGAGTCTTAGCCTTTCGGTTTTTTTCATCATTATATCTTTTCAATGTTTCCTTCTTTTCCTCCTGTCTAATTGTAGCTTTTTTTGAAAACTTAGTTCTTAGCTTTCTACTCATCCCTATAAGAGGACAATGCCTGTGGGAGGATTTGAAACATCTGTATTTCTAGACATTTCTTCTCAGAATGTGTTAACTGTCATTGCTATGTAACATGTCACCCGAAACATAATGGCTGAAACTGATGAAGGTTACCATGCATTGGTTTCTGGCAGCTGGGCTGTGTGCTCTGAGAGGGAAGGAGCCAGTTCCAGGCTTCTTGCTCTTCCCTGAGGACTGTGGGGATGAGACTCAGCTCTTCGCCATGTGGGCCTCTCTGACATGCAGCATGTTACGGTATGCGTGCAGGCCACAGAGGCAGCAGAGCCTGACAGCAAGATGGAGGCTCCAGTCACAGAAGAGCGGCCGGCCCCCTGGGCCGTGTTTGAGTGGGTGGAACAAGTAAGTCACCCAGGCTTTCTATTCCTGGTGCCTCCTGTTCCTCATCAGTTGGGCCACTTTGCTTCACATTATGCCCCGGCCACAGTGCTGTGCTTTACGACAGGCCCAAAAGCAATGGAATCAACACCCAGGGAATAAAATCACTGAAATCTTTTCATTACCTGGCTGAGTCAGATAATTAGCAAGTTAGAGCCAACTGCATAGGAGATTTTTCTGATAACAAAAATTGTACTTTCAAGAACTGCAGCCTTGAATGTCTGTCAGGCTGATGACAGTCTTCTGAGTTTGTATGGAACATTGTAAGGTTTCACACACCTATACCCCTACTCTCGCCACCATCGTTTTCTGAACTGGAAAGGGCATAAGACTTAATCCCCTTACCAGGAGAGGTCATTATTCAATGGAAAAGGAAAAAGAAATGTAAATCTGTTTTGTAACAGCTGTCAAACCTGTGGATGTTTATGTGTTACTCTTGATTATATCCCGGCTTTTCACATTTTTTTCATGTCCTAAACAGTCTAACAGTATGATTGAATGTTACATTTTGAGAATACATCACTGGCCCATGGCAGTAAGAAATGTATTTATAAGCTGGGCGTGGTGATACACACTGTAATTCCAGCACTTGGAAGGCTGAGGCAGGAAGATCACCTCATAAGGCCAGCCTGAACTACATAGCTAGATCTTGTCTCAAAAAAAAAAAAAAAAGATATGTATTTGGATGACATCAGGTCTTTCTCTACAGTGACTAATCTGCAGGCTTGTGAAGATCAAACCTTCATCGTTGGCAGCAGGAGACTCCTGCACCAGGAGCCCTGTCTTGTCCACAGGCTCATCACCTTCTGTGATGCCAGTAATTCTGCTCTCCCTTCCCAGGAATAAAAAGGAGTTGAACCCAGAGCTTTAACACTGAGCTACAGCACCAGGTCGTTTTAGTATTTTATTTTTGAGATCAGATTCTGTTAAGTTGCTAACTTGCTCAGGCTTGGCTCAAACTTTCAGTCCTCCTGCTCAGCCTCCCAGAGTGCTGGGACTGCCAGTATTGCAACACAGCAATGGAATCCATTTTTGGTTGTTTTGTTTTGCCTAAGGCTGTGCAAGAGCTGAGAATCTCAGCGGCAGAATCATGCATGCTTGCCTTGTGGTTCCTGGAGGGTCGGAGGATCCCCAGAGTGGGAAAGGAATGTGTTCTTGGTGCCTGTGACTCCTCCTCTGCAGAAGTTTAAGGAGCAGCCTTCACATTCATGGGCACCTATTGCTTTTCACCTTTGGATCCCAGATCAACAAGTTCAGTTTGTTTGCTAGTGGAAGACCAGCTGGTTTATTACCATTCTTCTTAGTGACAGTCTGGATTTAACCTATGCTTTCCATTCTGCCTGAATCCAGGCTCTCTTGTAAGTGGAAAGGAATCCAGTGAATCTGCTAAAGTTCCTCCCTCAGGGGCTTGAGATCTAGCGGTGCAAGTCATTTGTTCCTTTTATCTGCCCTTCTCCTCCTCAATTTCTTTTCTGCAGGCTCCTTCCCATACTCTTTCCCAGTAGTGTTTAAAGACTTTTTTGACATTTCCTAGTGGCCACATGTGGCCCTGTGCTGCTAATAATGTGGCTTCCACATGTTGTAAACTTTTAACATTATTTTGTGATTTTTTTTTTTTTTAGTCACATTTTTCATGACTGCTTGGTAGTGTTCAGTATGGACCACATAAGGGACAGTAGGCCACTGTAGGGGAGGCCATGGTGCAGTGCTAGCTCCATTCCTGCCCTTGCCACACACAGTCCAGTGAAATAGTGAGTGTCAGGCGTTGCACGCACTGGCACAACTTGGTGAGTAGACACAGCAGCTACGGATAATAGTATTCCAGCCCACCTACATGAAAAGTAAAGTTAGATAGAACATTTCTAATGAGCATCCTGAGAACTAAGAATCTCAGCCACTTCCAACCAGTGAAGCATTAGTTTCACAAGAATAAGGTCAGGTATCTCACTAGTTTTATGGGGATTTTTTTGTTTTTATGTTGCCTTTTTTGATGTTACATAAAATATTTAAAAATAAGGAAGCTTTGTTACATGGATGACCTACATTATATACTTTTTAAAATTTTGTGTTTTATTATTATTACTATTATTATTTTGGTTGAATTTTGAGAGAATCTTTCTAAGTTCAGGCCAGCCTTGAACTCATCATGTAGCCCAGGCTGGCCTCAAGCTTATGGCAGTTCTCCTGCATCAGTCTCCAGAGTGCTGGCATTTCAGGCATGTGCCAGCATATCTTGTGCTACATTATATATTTTACATTATATATTTTCAGTGTGACTCAAAACAATTCCTCTTCATTCAGTGCACCCAGCCAAGGCAAAAGCTCTTTGGATACCCATGATGTAGACTATGCAGAAGCCAAAGGCTAGAAGTGGAAATGGAGAGGAAAGTTACAGAAATACTGAGAGAATGATAAAATGATACCATGAGCAAAGGAATTTGGTAAATTTAAGGTCAGAGGATGAAAATGAACTAAAGGGCAAAAGGGTCAATATAAATTGTCCAGGGACAATATAAAGCAGAAGCAAGAGCCACACATTTTGAGAATATAAAACACTGGCCTAAGAAGTACTGAAAAGGATCATTTGGTCAGCACGTATCTGCAGGTGTCCTGCATGGAAGGACAGACGACAACCTTGAGCACACTTTGCAGCTGCCCCCGTTGTGGGCTGCTTGCCTGAAAAAGCATATTAGATAATTTGGCATCTTGGTGAAGGTAACAGATAGCTGATATCTTGCTTTTTTACCCTACATACTTAAAAAAAAAAATGCAATGCAGCACATGTGGCTGCCAGCCATGCGGCTTATCATGCAGCTCATAAAATAAAGGACAGCTCATTTTGAGAAGTAAAACGTACACTGAGCAACTTGGAACACCTGAAACGCTATAGCAGTCTGCTGTTGGATTTATAAGAAAGGAGGATGACTTCACAGGTTTTTAGTAAAATTTGGGGATAAAAGCCTTGATGTGCTGCTGCTGCTTTGCATATGGGGAAGATGATTCCACAAGTTTATTTATCAAAATGATGTGAATGGAATAGCTAGTTCAATTTTCCTGGGAAACAAATGGATAACTCTTAAAGATCCTGTGAAATAAAACATTAAAATGCCATTGTATGACAAGGATGATAATCTGGGAAGTCTTAAGTAATCTAATAGCCATAGATTGCTAGATAGGGTCTGGATTGGCTTCAGAGCCCCAGTGAAATAATATATTTGAAAATACTTTATAATATATAAAAGCTTGCAGTTATTGTATTATTAAAGTCTACCCATTGGAACACTTAAGAAAAAGAAGAAGAAAAAAGCAAACTTCCAGGTCTATTCTTTATTCAGTGGCAAAGAATCAAATGAAACTGTGAATGCTGGTTCTTGAGTTGGTTTGTTTAGAAATGGGTGTTCTCAGTTACCCAGACTGGGTTTGAACTGGGATCCCATGTCTAGCCTTCCTCAGTGCTAAGATAACAGGTGCGCAGTGCTGTGCTGAATGAAGTTGGTTCTTGACTGTTTGCCCTTAAGGGTTTCTGTCTCCATGATCTGTTTGTTCTGGTGTATGTCTCTCCTGGGACGATCTCATGCACTGTGAATGCTCTGGATCCTGTCAGTTTGCCTCTTTCAAACTTGTTCTCTTTAATTGCTGCCTGATTTTAAGCATGTTCTCTAATATTCGAGCATTGGTTGCCATGTCCGTGCTGTAGGAGCTTGTGGGAGTAGCCAGGTTACAAAGGAGGGACGAGGAATGCTCCACATATGGCCAGTGGCCAGCTGCTGTCACATCAGTGAGGAACAAGACCCAGCCAGCTGGGTTATTGCTGGAGTTAGAATTGTCTCCAGCTCTCAGGACATGTTGGCTTCACTCCTGCTGGGCTCTGTGCAGGCTGACAGACACCCACCTGTACCTGTCTGTAAGGATTGCAAACTTGTGATTAGTGCTATCACTGGTGTTGAAGGGTGAGCTTGGTGGAACGCTAAGAGGGGACAGGGGTGAAGTTGATCTTGTCCTTGAACTCTGGCTGCTTCTTCAGCAAGTGCTCACAGAGCAACCACTCAGTACTGGGCATCGCAGGTGCCACACTGCCTGGATGACTGGGTTGTCCGTGCCCTTGGGGGCTTGCTTCTGAGTAAAGGCAGCACAGAATTGTGGCCTAATTGGGGTGGCTGTTCACAGGATGTGAAGTACCCTGTGCAGATGCCAGGATGACCCCGACATTTTTTGGCTGGGTCTGGTTCTCTGGAAAGGCCAGGGAGAAGATGGGCGGGAGTTCCACCCTCGTCTGGAAAACCAGTGTCTCAGAGGAATATGCTTTCCTCTATCAGTGACAGTTTTACTTACTTAAAAATTATTTCCTGGCTGGCTGTTCTTGTTCCCATTTACACTTTCCACTTGAAAGCCACCTCTTCCTCTGTTCAAAGGTCTAACCTTTTTTGTTTCCGTTTTGTATCTTTCTAGTTCAGTCTGCCCATTGCTGCCCTTTTAAGAGACCATTTTCCTTCCTGGCTGCGTATTTTCTGGGCTGGTCCAGAAGTTTGTGGCCCATAGACCTGCCCACATTTCCTCCTGTCTGTCCCCAGCTCTTTCCATGAGCAGGGAGGCGATATTCAGAGTTTGCACCTCACCTGCAGTCCCCATGGGTGCTGCTCCTGGAGACTGTGAACAGAGATCCTCGGTGTTCTGTTTCTTGCACTGGGACTTGGGAAGTTTTACAATTGAATTTCCCCTGTCCACTGGAATTGAGATTTTAATCTGTTCACGTCCTGCGCATCTCCATCCTGTGAAAATTTACCAAGATTTGTACTGCGGTGTGGGCTGCCTGTAATTCCAGCACTCTGGGAGGAGGCAAAAGCAGGAGGAGTGCAAGACTGAGCTCAGCTGGGGCAGTTTATCAGCTTACCAAGAGCTGGTCTCAAAATAAAAAAGGGCTGTGGATGTAGCTCAGTGAGAAGACTATGGGTTTAATTCAGTACTGCCACAAAAACGAAACAAAAAAGACCAGGTGTGGTTTGATTCATGTGCGTTTGTTGCCTTCCAGCTGCACCACACTCTCAGGCAGCCTCAGCGTCTTTGTGCTGCTCTCAGCTCCCCTGGGATCCCTGGTACATTGCCCACCACCACACCCCTGCCCAGCGGTTCAAATCTTACACTTCCTTTGGGGTCTGGATGAGGTTTCCTTCCCCAAGATCTTGAGCCTGGAGTCTCCATTGGTCTCACTCTTCTCAAAAAATAATGTCTGCCTTTTATTCTCACACTGTCTTCTCCAGGAAGGGGGCAGGTTGGGGTGCACTGCCCTCCCTGATCTTGTGAATGGTACATGGGCGATGCTTGGTGAGTCGCCTGCGCACCCTGTGCCCTGTAGCTCACCTCCACCCACCACCTTCCCACCCAGGTCTAAAACCACAGATGTTTTTAAAGTCTGTAAGAGTTTTTGTCTTGTTTTGAACAACTCCTTTCTGTGATTACTGGGCTGTTTCTAGGCCCTAATTTTCCTGATAAAAATAGCCCAGGCTGGCCTGGCCTTCAGCAGTTTTTAGCTCCAAGGACTAGGAGGAGAGTCTGCTTGAAGGTAAAGTCCTGTGTCCGGGTGCCGGAGGCCAGCAGTGGGTTACAGATTGAGTCCCAAGGGAAGAAGCCTACTCCTTCTGTCTGCTTGTTCTACATTTCACCCCCCAAGCTAGAGAAGCCCCAGGACATACCTGTGTATCGCCTAAACCTGCAGCTTGATAGAATTGATGTTGAAAATAAACTTTGTTATCTGCCCCCCTCAGTGACCTGGAAGGGAAAGGCTTGTAGGCAGCAAGGAGGCACAAGGTTAACATTGATCCCACGAGATTGATGTGTAAAACAAAACCTTCAAAATAAAAATTTAAACTTCTAAAATTATTTTGGTATACTATTCTTTATTGAGAATGCCAGATGTGTTACAGGAAGTTTTACAGTTGTGTTTTTAAAAGAGTATGTGATTTAGACAAGATGAGAAATGCTTCTTCCTTATCAGAAAACCTTCTGGGTTTAACCACATTTCTAGATTCAGACATTTAATCAGCTTGGGGACTAGGCCATGTTAAAGGAAGGTGGCGGCAGCTGGGTGTGGTGGCGCATGCCTGTAATTCCAACATGTGAGAGGGTGAGGCAGGAGGAGTATGGCAATTTTGAGGCCAGTGTGGAAGACGTAGGGAGTTCATGGCCAGCCTGAACTTTATGAAGACACTGTCTCAAATAAATAAATAAGGAAGACAGCAGCTGAGTACAGACCATAGGAGCCTGGCTATGTAAAGGTCATTTCAGTTTGACCTTGGAACACATTCAGACATTTTTATCCTTAAAAACTATTTTGCTTTCCAATTTTGCTTAATTCTGACACTTAAAATGTATGTCCAGACCAGGACTTTAACTGGGTAGCATAGCACCTGCCTGGCAAGCAGGTCCTGGGTTCAATTGCTGGTACCAAAAAAAAGAAGAATGTATGTACTTTGTCTTCAATTCAGAGTTGCTAAGGAATGTAGCCTCAGAGTGAATTGTCACCACAATTTATGTACAAGAAATAGTGCTTGTCTGAGATAGTTAAAAACCAAAGCGTTGTCAAATAAAACTTTTTTTTTTCTTTTCTTTCTCTTTTTTTTTGCACTGGGAATCAAACTCACAACCTCATGCTTGCTGGGCGGGCACTTTGTCACTGAGCTATATCTTTGGCCCTTTGTTTCTTTTCGAGACAGGAGTTCAGGCTGGCCTTGCACTCACTGTGTAGCCCAGGATGGCTTTGAACTCAGCAATCTTTCTGCCTCAGCCTCCCGGAGTGATGGGATTACAGGCTATTTTCAGCTAGAAAGCAGGCATGGTGATAAATAACACCTCTCCATACAGTTTACAAGTATTTCCAGAGCCGTGATCTAGGCAGGTGTTTTATAGCTTTATTTGCCTGTGTGCCAACTCCTTAGGAAGAATGGAACCTATTACCTCTCACGCGAACATGCGTACACATGCACAGTTTAGTCTATCTGCAGACCCCCATAGGAAGACAGCTCCATGGAGCCAGAACAAAACCTCCTTTCCAGAGCTCCAGGTCAGGCTTCAGTAGACCAGGGCTTATGTTGTATTTCATTGCTTTCATAGCTCCATGACTTAGAACTGTCCCTGAGGTTCCCTGAGAGAGTAGCCAATTAAGTGACAGAAAGAAGGAGACTGATTGGTCTTGTGACAGGGGTGTGTGTGTGAAGACTTCTGGAAGACGTTTGCCTTTTGGGCTTCAGTTGCAGAAGGAAACAGTTAACTAGTGTGCACTAGGATGGCACTAAGCCTGGATTGCTGCCTTCCCTGTAGAAGACTGAGCACCTTTATCACTAATAACTAACTCTGGGCTGTCCTGGTCTTGTCCTCTGTGCTGTCCCCTGCTCCTGGGGCAAGCGTTTAGATGTGGTTGACTTTTGTTTTGGTTTGTTCTTTAAAGCGGCATTTCAGTAAGATTAGCCTGAAGTTTTAAAAATAAAAGCTTTAGTCATAATTCTGCACCAGGGCCCTTTCTAGGCTGTCAAAACTTGGCCCTGGGTTCCCTTAACTGCAAATGTTTGCTGTGGTTTAAGGTGCTGGCTAACACTGGCATCATGAGTTAACATTTAAGATTCACTTTTGGATTAAGAATGTCTGACTTGCTTACATTGGGATAACAACCTTATTTTCAGTTAAAGCCAGTCCATTGTGCAGGTGGTTGGCATGCACCTGTGGCCAGTTGGGAAGGACATCTTGTGTCGTCTCTGATAACAAAATACTGCAAGTGGCAAGGTAACTTGACCGGGAAAGGTTGTCTCTCTCCAGGTCTCCCCTTAACAGAAGGAAGTCAAGAGATTATAAATATTTTATTTATAGTTATAAATTTAATTATATGAGTTATATTTCAAAATTGAACCCCTGAAGATATTAATGAATTTAAAAGCTAGTCATGTATACACGTATGCTAGAATGAATGGGTCAAATCTCATGAGTTTATGGTTCCTACCCAGGTGAGCATAGATTTTATTGCTTTTTATTTGTTAGTAATTTTTTTTTTTAAACCATGTGATCTATCGTATAATAGGAAACTTTCTTTTCTTTTCCTCCCTCTCCCAACCCCCCACAGAGTCTTGCTATGTAGTTCAGGCTGGCCTTGAGTTCACTTTGTAGGCCATACTGGCCTTGAACTCAAGGCAGTCCTCTTACCTCAGCCTCCCAAGTGCTGGGATTACAGGTTTGCACTATTTCCCTGGCATAGGAAATTTTAAAAAGAAAAATCCTGAGAATTGTTCCTTCCCTAAAATAATAGGGTTTCTGGTATTGTTTGTACTATCAAAGCCAGGTGTCTTGCGCTCTGGGTGAATGATTTAGGGATGACAATGCACAATGTATGTACCATAGTTACCCCTTGATTGACGTGCTTTGAAATTTTATTGTAGTTTTTTTTCTCCTCCTTCTCTTCCTCCTCATCCTTTTTTTCTATTTATCTGTGAATAAAATGGATTTGAAAAAAAAAAAGTAGGAAGAGAAAAACAATTTTAAAAATAATGGTCATTAGACGTTTTCCTATTTTTCAGTCTTGCTTAATGGCCTTTTTATTATTAACCATATCTTCAACTGGCTGTTACCAACTTCATAGGATGTGATGTCTGTGTTGTTGAATTTGACTTGCATGTATTTTGGTTATAGAAATGCAGACTGTTTAAGTATATATAGGAGTTACTGCTTTGAGTTATACTTTGAATAATATAGCTTAAATATTTTGTAATTATCTTTTGAGTTTGAAAACTGTAAATATATATTTCATCTGAAAAAAATTTGACATATTAAGCTGGGCATGGTGGCCCACACTTGTAAACCCAGCACTCAGGATGGTGAAACAGAAGGATTGCTTTGAGTTTGATGCCAGCCTGGCTACACAGTGAGTTCAAGGCCAGGCTGAACTACTTAATGAGTCCCTGTCTCAAAAAAAAAAAAAAAAGGTATCTTACCTACTGTGGGAAACAGCTTGCTCCCTTGTTTGTGAGTTTAGATGTTTTTAATTGTAAAAATACTACAGTACTCTAAAAAGATGAAGCAAAACGAGTAAAAAGGAGCAGAAGGCAAATTAATGGTTAATTTGGAGACTTCAATACTTCTTTTTCAGTAATTGTCAGATCAAGTAGAAAATCAGGAAGGATGTAAAAGAGTCAAACTCTGCCAGCCCCGTGACCTGGTAGACATTATGGAAATCGTCTTACATTAACAGCACAGGACACATTCTTTTAAGTTCACCAGAGCACATTACATGCTGGGCCAGGAAACAAGTCTCAGTAAATTTTAAAGGATTGAAATCATACAGAGTATGTTCCTCAGCCATAGTATAATTAAATTAGAAATCAGTAATAAAAGCCAGGCATGATGGTGCATGCTGGTAAGCTCAGCACTCTGAGAGAATGAGGTAGGAAGATCACAAGTTCAAGCCCAGCCTGACAGGGCTGAATAGCTGGGCATGGTGGCACGAGCCTGTAAGCCCAGCACTCAGGAGGCTGAGGCAGGAGGATGGCTGTGAGTTTGAGGCCAGCCTGGGCTACAAAGTGAGTTCAAGGCCAGTCTGAACTGCATAGTGAAAGCCTGTTTCAAAAAGACAAAGCAGGGACAGGGAGTGGGGTGGGCCTGCAGAAGCATGCAGCTTAGTCCAAAGGTCCTGGCTGGTTCAATCTCCAGTACCTCTAAAAGGAGTGGAGAGGCAGTGCTGGGGATGCAGTTTGGTGGCAGAATAGTTGCCTAATATATGCAAGGACCTGGGTTCCACCCCCTTGTACAGAAAAATAGCCAGAACCACCACCAAAAAAGAAGAAAAACCTTGAAAAATCCCTTAAATTAAACAACGTACTCTTAAGTAGCATATAGATACAGATTGATGGAATAGAATTAAAATTCTACAGTAGAGCCACACTCACAAGATCAATTGATTTCTCCCATATACATGTTCTAGGTAAGCACTGTTCCACCACCACAGAGCATACCCCTACCCCTGATTTTTTGAAAAATGAATATACCAAAATAATTTAGATTTAGGCAAGAACTTCTCCCCACAAATGGTGTATTGGGATGCTTCAATGTTTGTATGGAAAAAATAAGCCTTGACTTTTATATCACACAGTTATTAAAAATTAACTCAGAGTGGATCACTGACCTAAAAGTGAGATCTAAGTCCATGCAACTTAGAGGACAAACACAACAGAAAATTCTTATAACCTCAAGATAGGCAAAGGTTTCCTGGAATTCAAAAGATGAACTATAAGAGAAAAAAAGTGATAAATTGAACTTTATCAGCATTCACGTCATTTGCTTACTGAAAAACACTGTTAAGAAACACTGTTGATCTTAGTTTATACAACATAGATCTGATAAAAGACTTGTATTCAGAATATATCACTTTTATTACTCAACCCAACAGAGAAGTAGGCAATATACTGGGATAGATATTTCAAAAAAGAAGATCTGCGAATGACTACTGTTTAAAAAGATTCGCAGCACCTCAAGTTAGTGTGGAGATGAAACCACAAGGTACACATATACTAAGAACATTGATAGCACCAAGTTTTATCAGGAAGAGGAACAACTGAAATCCTTATAAACTGATAATGCATTCATTTCTTCAAGGAGTGCAAAATAATATGGCCTCTTTGGAAAACACACTCCCTATTTCTCAAAGTTAAGTAGGAAATTATCATATCACCCAGGAATTCCACTGTATGGTATTTATCTATCAAGAAAAAAAGAAGGCCTGTCCATACAAAGACCTGAGCATTTCATTGCTGAAAATGGTAAAGAACACAAGTGTCCAGCATTTAGTGACGAGACAGCAGGATGTGAGGTGCTGCTCTGTGTTAAAACATGATCTTCTGTGTAGTAGTGTAGAGTCTCAGAAACACCAGCTAATGAAAGGTGGTACTGTGGGTTATCCAGCTAGTTCCTCATTATTGAAGTTCAGGTTATTTTTCTAGCAAATAATTACATATTAGTTGTTTCTTAGTCTTGCTGTCTAATCTAGGCTGGCCATGAATTCATGGTAATCCTTAGCCTCCTGAGTGCTGGGACTGCAGGTATATGCCATCGTGCCCAGCTCAGATGTTTTTGAAGATAACATTTCTTGTGCCTGTGTGCAAGGCTTTTGTAAGAAAAATTTTTTTAGAAGTATCATTGACAGGTTACTGAACATTTTTGTATAAATCTGTTGCCAGTGTTAATTGGGTGCTTCTTGTGTACCAAGCACTATTTTCCTCATTTTGCAGTTGAAAAAAACTGAGGCCTAGGGGGACTAAAATTTTATCCCAAATCATGCAGCCAATAAATTATACAATCCAGAGCAGTCTGAATCTAGAAAATGACGTCTTAGTTGCATCACATGAAGCATAGTTCTATTTATGCATGTTTTGAGGGTGTCGTATTTATCTTCAGATCACCTGTTTGATCTTGCTCTGTGCAGTACAGAAATTCTTAATTTTAAACAGTTAAGATAAGGCAAATACTTTTCAAATGAGTCTTTATTTAAATACTTTGGCTTTTATTTTTCTTTCTTCTCTTGAGACAGATTTGCTATGTAGTTCAGGCTGGTCCTGAACTCATTGTGTAGCCCAAACTGGCTTTGAATTCATAGCAGTCCTCCTGCCTCAGCCTCCCAAGTTCTGGGATCACAGACATGTGCCACCATGCCTGGCCTGAAATACATTTGGACAACATTAAGACAATCCATTCAGGACCACTCCTGTCTCTCAGGAGCTATTCCTGTTCCCTATCCCTATTTCCCATATCTTTTTTCCAATGAATTTTTCTGTCCTAAAAAAAAAAGAAGAAAAAGAAGAAAAAATACACCATCAGAAATCTAACTTTAGTAGGATAAAATCACACTCAAAAAATATTTTGCTTTTAGGGACATCGTTTTGATAGTATATTAGAGCAGGGTCATTTTTCTTTTTCTTTCTTTCTTTTTTTTTTTTTTTTTTTTGTCTTTTTGAGACAGGGTCTGTCTATGTAGTTCAGGCTGGCCTTGAGCTCACTTTGTAGCCCAGGCTGGTCTCGAACTTGCAACGATCCAAGTGCTGGGATTACAAGCGTGAGCCACCATGCCCAGCTGCAGGTTCATTTTTCATATAGTATCAGTATTGGTCAGTAGTAAAGTTCCTGTTGGCCTTAAACACTTAAGTTTTTTCCCAAGTAGCATATGCAGAGGTGAGGTAGCTCTTTGAAGCTGTGTAAGCTTTAAGCCTGCTGCTGATCTCCTGAATCAAGAGTCAGAATCCAGATGAGGCTGACAGATCCTAACTCAAATTTGGGTCTAAGAAAACTGGGGTTTTGGGCCGGGGGTCATCTGCCTGGCAAGTGTGAGGTCGTGAGTTCGATCCCTGGTACCACCAAAAAAAAAAAAGAAAGAAAACGGGTTTTTGGTTATATTCCCAATTGATAAGGGCATACAAATGTACTTTCAGTATCTCAGATACCCAGAACACATTGATAACTATCACAATCAGCAAGTTTGCAAAGAAAACCCCAAACAGTTGGCTTCATATTATTGATTGTATGAATCTCATAAACATTTTCTCAACTTTTCTAAGGCTTCTAAAGCAAATAATACTCTGCTTTATCTCAGGCTGCTCAAGGCAACTCGAGCAAGGTTCCACCTTCCCTTGACTTTAGACTCTGACTTCCAGAACTGCAAGACAACAAATTTGTTACATAAGTCATTTGAGTTTGTGATAGTTTGTTACAGCAGCCATAGAAACAAATACAGCATTCATTTCCTTTTTCGATAAGCCAAGGTTTATGGGGAATATGAAGAAATAGGATATGTAGATTTTGGAATGTGGGGAATGCTTTGTAGCAGGGCGTAGCAGTCCTAGAGGAGGGCAGGAGTTAAGACACAGTGATACTCATCCAAGTAGAAAATAAGGAGGCACTGAGGGTGGAGAGATGCACACATGTGGACGGCATAGGGCTGGGGATGTGGCTCAGTGATAGAGTGCTTGCCTGGCATGCATGAGGCCAGATTTCAGACTCTAGTACTGTCCCTACCAAAACAGCAACAACAACAAAAGCTATGGAGACATAGCAAGCATTTCTGATGTGACTGATGATATAGAACAAGAGAAGGGAGAAGAATGAGCCACGCTAGTTTCTCAGTTTCTCTGAGGAAATTGACTGAAGAAGTATGCCATTCAGTAAATGAAAGAAGAACCATGGAAGAGTGAGACAAAAAGCAGATAGATAAACTGTTCGAACTGTTGGGTTTTCTGTGCCTGTACACATCCGCCTGGTTGGTCTTGTAAGTCTGAGGCTTTGGAGAATAACGTGGACCACAGTGTCAGCCTGAGAGTGAGAAGCTGTCCCCTGGGAACTGAACAGTAGCAAGAACAGTGCTGGTGGCAGAAACTGACAGGAGGAACAAAACTCAGTACACCTGCAGGGGGACAGGCAGAAGAAATGCAAGGAGAAAGAAAGAGGAGGAAGGTAACCAGAGGATAGTGAGAGTTCAGAGACAAAGAAAAACAGAGCTTCAAGATGAGTGATATCTGACACTGTGGAGAGGCTTTATTAGGATCAGACCTGAAGGACATGTATCATTTTTATTTTAAAAGGAGAGGAGCAGTTGGAGACTTTGGGATCACCTCAGTGGGATTGTGAGACCAGATGTCTGAAGGCAGCGAGCTGAGTATAAGTGGAGGTTGTAGTCAGCGAGCAGGCACCGGGACTTTTGGTCTCTGTTAACTTGTGAGACCCTTGGACATCTTATTCAAGTGGAGATTCGGAATCAGCGGATCCCAGATCCCTCTGATTGCCAGCAGTCTCCTAATCAGGGAGTGCTGCTATACTGCGTGATACTATACTTATCCAGGTTGTATATCTAGGTACCCCAGAGCACTGTAGCAAACTCACAAGGGTGCTGTAGAATGTTTTGAAGTTTCAAGGGCAATATGTCAACACTTGTTGGAGGTTACAACATTTGATCACTATGTTCCTCTGGTGCTGTCATGTCTGTGAAGCTGAATTTATAGTACTTTGTCTGACAGAAAGTTTTTCCCACCTGAAAATCAGTGTGGAACAGGAAATGAGGCTGTTGGTGTTCAGGATTTTTCCAAGGTTTGGAAAGTTGAGCAGTGTCCAGGAGGCACTAAATTATAAGGGCTTAAAAATGAAGTGATTAGGCCTCAGTTTGTTAATGAAAGTAACTATTAGATATTTCTTCTGGCTTGAGAGTGCCATGGAAAAACTGTAGACTATGAGCCACAGAGATTTGGAACTGTGGACAAATTCTTCACAGAATCCTGTCTGTGGAGGTAAGCAGAGCAGGAAAGACTGAGGGGTAGCTGAAAGCAAAAAACATGAGAGTTGATTTGAAAATAGATAGCCCAGTATCTATTATGGAAAGAGGCCATCCATGGAGCCATTAATGTGGAAGATAGAGGAAGTAACCGTATGGACTTAAAGAGTATGATTTGGGAAGAGATGACACTAGATGTGATAAAGAACCTGCTGTTCTAAATACTGCCCTCAGACTAGTGGTATTGTTTTATTGGGAAAAAAGCAAACCTTGAGCCAGCTACAGACTTTCTGAATCTGAATATGCCTTTTTAATAGTGTCTCTGGATGATTCATATGTATATACTATTCCAGTGGCCTTGTGAGAGACAAGATTAGCCTTCCCTAGAAGAGCAAGCAGCTCTTTTTATCTGGTGCAGCCCTCTACTGGGTCTCTCTTACTCCAGCCATTTGACTGAGGGAGTTGGGTGATGAAGGTCGTGGGTTTAGTTAGCCACAGCAAAAAATCTAGGGGTAAGAAGATGAGGAAATTTCATCTGGTTGTTTTTAGTATCTAAGGTGGATTGAAGACATCTCAAGCTAGTGAATTAGAAAGTTGAGTCAGCCAATGGAAAAAAAAAAGCTGGGAATGTAGCTCAGTGGAAGGTCCTGTGTTAAACTAGCAGTTCTGGAGGGGAAACAGGTAAGTTGGAGCTAAAATCTTGGCTGGGAGAGGTGAGTCATAGAAGTTTTGAAATAGCCATTTTGAAGAATATCAACAAATCTGACGAGGAACATGGAAATTGCCAAGAAGTTCTGAAGATTACACTGAGGTCAGGGACAATGTTCAGGCTGGTCACTTTTTCCAGTGTTGCTGAGTAGTGTGGGGAGGGGAGTTGCAATGGATTCATCTGAAATTGTGAGTTTGCAGGATGAGGTTAAGGAGTAAAAAAGTTAGCAATTATGTGTCCTGGATGTGGAAACAGCCACAGGTGGGCAAGATGAGGAGGATGGGCGCCCCCCTGGGGCTCATGAAAGGCTGCCCTTGCTTTTATGTGCCAGGGGCAGGAAAATTTCTTTCCTGTCCAGCTGTAAGGTGGTGAACAGCAGCTGTACATAGAATTACTTAGATAACAGCAGTGAAGTTTCAGTCTGAGATGACTCTTAGGATTCTAGAGTGAGACACTGCAGGGCATGTGTATTATATATTACCCGGAAATTGGCTTCCACCAGATGTTCTTTAAGAGGAGCTCTGCTATATTCTGAGGCTCAGATTTAGGACTATGGTTGTGGTTATGTTATGGTTGGGCAGCTCTTCTGAGCCATCAGATACCAGATCTTCTCACTTGGAAATGGCTGAAATAAAACAGAAGGTCCTGCAAATGGGTCTGTGCAAACCATAGCATTCACCAGTAAAGTGCATTCCTAATTCCAGCTATTAGAGGTTTAGATCCACCAATAGACTCAGACGAAATTAGAACCAAAAGCTTTTCCTTTCATTGCTGGCTACAGTCTGGTGTGCCCTGCTCATACAGCAGCACTTTGGCCACGATGGTTTCAGGGTTGCATTCTGCAAACATACAAGAAAGCGAGTGTCTCTTCCCAGGGCTTCCACAGAAATCCTGAGTTGAGCCCATTGCTCTGATGGGCTTGGCCAAGTGCTCTTCCTCTCTTTTTCTTTTCCTTCTTTTTCCCTTTTTTTGAGGCAGGGGGCGGTTCAGGGGATTGAACCCAGGGCATTCTCACTGACCTATATTCCCTATAGTCCCTCTACTTTTTACAATATTTTTAAGACAGAGCTTCACTAAGTTGCTAAGTCTGCCCAGGCTGAACTTGATTTAGTAATCTGCCTACTGCAGCCTCTCAGAGTGCTGCTATTACAGGGGTTTACCACCATATCCAGCTTACATGAGGCATTTTGCTGAGCATGTGCTTAGTGCAGAGATGTATAAATACGAAAGGCCATGTAGAGAGGAGACCTAGGACAGGACCAGAGATCCCGGTAGTCCTGGACTCTCAAGCTGGCTTCCAAGCCCCTTGTCCTTCAGTGTAGGGGGAGGGTGGTGGTTGTAGGCTGTGAAGATTCAGTGAGATCATAGAGATTACAGTTGCCAAGGTGCCGACACTCTCAAGACACTGTGGTGATGTTTGAGAAGGAAGAAGGAAATTAGATTTGTTGCTGCAAAAAGGTACTTTCCTGTACCTTTTTATTTTTATTTATTTATTTTTACTTTTTGAGACGGTCTTGCTATGTAGCCCAGGCTGGCCTTGAACTTGGAGCGATCCTCCTGCTTTAGCCTTCCAAGTGCTGGGATTACAGGTGTGCTCCACCACTTCTGGCTCACCTTCCTGTGCTTCTTGTTGGTCACTCCCTGTAGAGTGAGTGGTGATTTCCTAGTTTTTCAAATGAGGAAACAGTTCAAGGGACTCCTCTGTGGTCCTTTGTGGTTGGATCCAGCTGGTGTTAGTGTCACTGGGCACTGTGCTCAGCACTCACCCATGCTAATATGTCAGCTTTGTAGGTGGCAGACCATCTCTGTTTTCACTGGTCTGGGGTTGGGCACAGAGAGTTAAGTCACTTTCGAAAGTGCTGTGGCCTGGAAATGGCACAGTCAGAGATCACATGCGGAGAACCTGGCTCCTGAGTCCCTGCAATTACTCCCTGTGTTCCTCCTTTTCCTTTGCAGTCCTTTCAGTGACAGGACAGCAGTTTTGCAAATTGGAAAACATACATGCGACCTGGTGTTCCATGTAGCTGACGTGGTCCCGTGAGCCAGGAAGCACAGTCCCAGGACTGTGTCTTCCCCTGCCCAGCCTGCTGCTCCTGGCCCTGACTGCTCCTTGCTCCCACCACTGGGGCGACTCTTGTTTTTTAAACATTTGACTCCAGTTTGTCAGCATTATTCTTCCCTTGTATCCCCAGAAATGGATGCAGGCTCCAGATGTGGCCTGAGTTTACAGAACCTGGTAGAGTAACTGTGGAGTCTCTTCCTGTTGCAGTAGCTTTTAGCATAGCACCTGTTCTAGTTCATGGCCCACCGAAATCCCTGGGTCTTGTTTTTTCCCCCTTAAAGATATCTGTTCTGTCATATTGCCTTAACTGCTGTTCTGTAGTTGGCTCTGTAAAATGAGAATAATGCTGCCTGTCGGGGATTGTAAAGATTTAAATGAGAGAATGGATGTAACATCCCTAACACAGTGACCCACACATAGAAGTATCTCAGTAAATGGTGATTGTTGTTTATGACCTTTGTATGGTTAGTTCTTGCCTCTTTAAAAGTAGGATTTACTTTAGTTGCATTGGTGTTCATGGTGCTGATTCTAGCTCAGGTCAGAGTCTCCTTTTTTTTGCGATACTGGCTGGCTTTGTGAGAGGTGTGTACATGGCACTACTCAGAAAAGTTAAATTGGTTAATTCCTTCATTTGCATGATTTTAAATCATTGAGAAAATTGAGGTTACTGGGCACCAGTACAGCTGTGCGAATAGGAAAGGGTCTGTACTATGACTCCCCCTTCCCCAAGCTCTCTGCATGTTCATGCTGAGAACCTCCACAGCTTTCCTCTGGCCCCCAGTGTCCTCCATGATCTCTGCCCTACCCTCACCTACCTGGCTGCCTCCTACCCTGTGGTCAGCCTGGTGCCCTTCTCTATTCCACACTGCCCCCTGCCCCCCTGCTGCCATTGCTTTCGTCTGGAGCACCCCTTTCTCCAGCTGTCAGATTTGCTCACATGTCTTGCCGTCCTTCCGCAGATCCACCTGAAATCTCTAATCCCCAGCACCGCATTCCTCTTCCTGTTCTCCCTAGCACACGATGTGTTACGCTGTGCATGGCCTTTGCTGCTTTGCCCCTCCTCCTGCTGGGGTATGTGTCCCTGAAGGGAGTTAACTCCTTCCTGTTCATCCTATGTCCTGTTGGTGCCTGACATGTGGTAGGTGTTCAGTCAGTGTTGCACGAGTGACTGTGCTGTGGATGTTTTTAAGGTTTATGTTTTCAGAGTGAATGTTTCCTCCTTACTTATACACCAGGCCCTATTTGCTTTATGTTCTTCTGTCACGCTAGAGGACCCTGTGTTTTCCATTCATATTGCCTTTTACTCTGACTCTCATCTCTTGCTACTGTGTCTGTAATCTCTTCCAAGTCGTCCTCCATCCTCAGTAAGTAGCCTGAGTGATGTTTATCAACCAAGACACTATTTTATCACGATGCCCAGCCCTTTATTATTGGCCCTCATCAGTCAGCATGGTGCGCTCCTTTAAAAGTGTAGGATCCCAGGCCTCATCTACACACAAATTCGTCGTTTCTAGTGGAGGGGCTAGGGGTCACTGTTTGTGGGAAGCAGCCCAGGTGATTCATTCTGTGCACATCTTGCCAGTTCTGGCCTGTAGGTTGACAGTGTTCAGCAACTGTGTGATCACTTCCCCAGCTGCCTGCCTGCTCTGCCTCGTCCCTACTACACATCTGCCATGGTGCTTCCTATTTGGATCTTTTCCTCTAGTCTCCTTTTATGCGAATACCGAATACCGTAGTCCCTCTAGGTCTTGGAATTTTCCCCTCTGCTAGCAGACTTCTGTTTTTCTCCTTCAAGGTCCTGCTCACTTGTTACTGTTTCTATCTCAAGTCTCCTGCGAGTTAGTCATCTCTTTGTATCTGGGCCCTTGAATGCCCTCTTGTGGTGCCTATCACCCTCAGCCATATGCTTTCCTTAGCTGTGCTGTTTGTGTCCTGCTTGAGACTACGCATGGTTACGGTGTTGGGCTCTTTTCCAGGCACCTGCTAACATTGGAGCTACAGGTAAGCTATCATCAGATTTTAGTTCTCTTAGCTGTGAATATCTGTTTTTAAATAATTCACTTCAAAAAGGAAAATTTTAAAAACAACAGTTCACTGGTTCACCTTCTTATAAAGCCTTCTAATGCTTGAAATAAACACCTTCAGACTCCAAAGAGGTATCGCAAGCCTCTTCCTTCCTTTTATTCTCATAGGGAAAAACACATTTATGGTGTTTCCTATCTTAAGAACATCCTTGAGCATGTATATTTTCACATGAGAAAGGAAGAAAGGTAGTATTCAGTTGTTTTGCTTATGTTGAATAGGTTTTCCCCATGGGAAGTCGAAGTATTTAAAGTTGGGGTCTCTTTGAGATGGCAGATTAGAAGCATGGCCTCTGAGTTACATGTGGAAATTGTGTTGTCTTCTTTTCAGGATTTCCAGTTTGCTAGGGTTTATTGCTATTCATTTTTATCCTTTTACAACTGAAATTGAGGATTGCCCCCTTTTCTGGCGCTGGCATTGGTGAGTTCATTGAGTGGAAGGGTAAATGCAGGCTGTGTGACACACACGTCTCCTTTCCTCCTCACTAATCTCAAGTGTCCTGAGTCCCCATGCAGAAGAGAGAGAGCCCTAGGCAAGGCCAGCCTGGTGCTGGCCACCATGTTAGTTGCATGGTGCTGGGACACAGTACCTCATGGCATCTGGAAGCAGAAAGCTAGGAGGAGGCAGAGTGTGGCCCTACTTCCTCCAGCCAGACTCCGCCTCTTAGCAGCACTTTCAGCTATGAACTCAGCAGTGCACTAACGGCTATAGCATCCCATGCTCCAGTCACCTTCCAAGGTGAACACATGAGGCTTCTGAGGGCCATTCCAAACCTACACCGTAACACTGTCCTTACAAACCTGTATAGATGCAGGGAACTGAGCTGTGTCAGCATGGGTGTAATCCCATCAGTCAGGGGAAGCTGAGACAAGAAGATCATCCAGGGCTCAAGGCCACCTACCAGTGAGATACTGTCTGAAAAAAGAAAAAGAAAAAGAGGCTTGTTATATAGCTCAGTGGCATAGCGCCTGCCTGACAAGTGTAAGATATTGAGTTCAGTTCCCTGTACTGAAAAAAAACCATAATGCAATTTAATGAATTTTATTAAATTAAACCTTTCTTTGAAACTTTGAAAATGTGAAACTTTCACTGCATCCTTTAAAAAAAAAATCTCACTTGGAGTTCTACTGTACCAGCATCCATGCTTCCTTCCGTTCTGTTCTGGGTACCTGGGCTCCTCTTGGCCGTGCTGGGATGCCCTTCCTACCTGACACGTGCATCAGCACTGCTCCTTTTTGTTCCACGCAGTCAGCATCTCTCCTTTTCGTTTCCTCCAGGGCTGGCTTGGTTAATGGCAAACACATCACTTATTATATAGAAGGCTTCATGCTTCTTTCTCTCTGCCTCCCACCTGCCGATGAGCTGCGGTGGTCTTCTGCCATAGTCCTTCCTCCCAGAGGTCTAGCTGGGGCATGGACTGTCAACCAGATTCCCAGCATCCACCTGCCCAGTCTTTGAGACACTCTTTAGCCTTTCTGGCCTTCGTTTCTTGAACAATTAAGCGAAGATGAGAATAAAGGTGTTTACCTCACCAGGTGTCAGGTGAGTTATTACATGGGAATCATGAGAAAAGTGCTTAGCAAATAGTAAACACCCAATAAATGTCAGTGGTGAGTGATACTCAGATTATTGCTGTTGTTAGCTTTCGTTCATAGAGAATAGGAACTGTTCTTCCTAAAGCATCAATCAGATGTATTTCCTACCTTAGCTTCGCACCTCCAGCCACCCAGTGTAGCTCTCTTCTCTCTGGATGGACGACCCTACTTACTTGGCTCCCTTGCCAATCCTTGTCTTCCACGCTGGCCAGCTGCAGCAGGTACCACCCCCTAAGCGGCACCTCTGGCCACCCCCCCTTGGGTGTGGCCTGTTTGCTCAAATGGCAGCACCTTGGAACTGACTTCTGCCCTCATGGTGTCTTAGAGTATCATGCTGCCATTGTCTGTAACCTTATTCAGTTTTCTTTCGTGGCTCATGAAAAGGTGACTTCCTGCTACTGAACATTGTAGTACATGTGTTTATTGAACTACATTTTGTAATAAGTGAAAGCAAGCAACTTTGTCTGTTTTCACCATTCTCACCCACATCCCAACCTGGACATAGTAGGTCTCAAGACGGATTTGCTAAGTGGGTAGATGGAATGGATAGGGAGAACTGGAGAAGGGTTTCCCTTTCTTCTCAGCACCAGCTGTGCCAGTATCAGGTCATCAGAAGAGCCACTGTACCTTGTGAGGTGAGACGATGTAGGGAGAAATTCGAAGTCTGGGAGTTTTCCTCTCCTCCTTAACTTGCCATGCTTTCCCTGGGTCAGGCACCTGAGTTAACTCTGACAAATTGGTTGCCCCTTGTGGTTTTTATCCAAGCCCTACTCTGTGCACCTTTCTTTGGCAGCTGATGATGGAATCACTTGGGATATCATTCATGAAATATGTTATACTACTCCATGTCTGCCATCTCCTGGCCTTGCCGTACCCCAGTGTTAGAAGAAGCAGCAGCCTGTTAGGCTACCTTGAGTTAGAAAAAAATACATCCTGGAAGGTCACCAAGAAGTCTGTTTTTCTAAAAAGCAAGTCAGGGTGCCTAAGGCAACCAGATTCTTTTCTTTTTAGGGATACAGCTATAAACCGGGTGTGGAGTACACACCTAGAATCTTAGCACTGTGGGAGACTTAGGTAAGAGGACTGAAAGTTTAAGCCTAGCCCAAGCAACTTAGGCTCTGTATCAAGGAAAAAGGTTGAAGTTGTGGCTTAGGATGCAGGTCCTGAGTTCAATCCCCAGTACCACAAAGGAAAAAAGAATGAAAGTTTAAAATGCTTCCTCGTGCCTGATATGGAACCACAGAGTCACTGTTTTTCTGATCAATTGAACGTGAATTTTAAAAGTTAGCATTAGTCACTTATCTTAATATATTATGGAAAAGTAATTTAATGTTTGATAGATTTATGTGGATTCGTTGACTTTAATACATGGAGAAGCAAAGGATTTCAAGAGTAATTGGCAGTGTTGAACATCTTTGTTGTTGTTTTCTTCCCTGGGAGGTTTCATTTTTGTTTCTGTTTTGGAAACAGGGTCTTGTTA
This sequence comes from Cavia porcellus, assembly GCF_034190915.1. Lineage (NCBI taxonomy): Eukaryota > Metazoa > Chordata > Mammalia > Rodentia > Caviidae > Cavia > Cavia porcellus. Next base: position 31,905,018 of record NW_026947496.1, on the reverse strand, counting down.
TGTGTCTCAGGCTGGCCTTGAACTCTCTATGTAGCCTGGACTGGCCTCAGTAGTGATCCCCTGCCTCTCAAGTGCTGAGATTATGGGCTTGGGAATGTTTTAAATCAGCCCTGCCATTTCAGTTGATCACAAAGCACACAAGCCTATATGCTGTAAATGACTTTGTGCTTTGAATTGGGGTTCCCTCATCCTCTCCATGCTTAATATCTAGCAGTCTTTTGAACCCTGTCTTACAGGTTGACCAAAAGCATGTTTTTCTCCCCTAATTTAAAGAGGGGTTCACACACCTGTAATCCTCGCACTCAGGAGGCTGAGAAAGGATTGCTGAGAGTTTGAAGCCAGCCTGCACTACAGAATAAGACCCTGTGTCCAAAAGTGGGGAGGGGGGATTGTCACATACTCATTTTTTAGTCTTTTTAAAAATCACAAACAGTCAAAGAGTTGATTTGGAGTTATCCATCTAAACTATGCTGATCCTCACTGGGGGTAGAGCTCAGTGGTAGAGCACTTGGATAGCATGATAGCCCTGGGTTCCATCCCCTGTACTGCAGATAGCTGATGAAAGATGTTCATCCTCGACGATGGCTTTTAGAAGGCATCAGGTGGTGTCTGGGGCTGCTCCATTCTCCAGCATGGGCCATTGATGTCCTGAATAGGGAGAGAGATTCTCTGTGGAGCAGGATAGAAATTCTCCTGACCTTGACCTTCAGAGAATGTGAAGATCCAGTGATCCAGCTGATCCAAATCTTTGCTGTTTCAAAGCAAGGTGCTGACTTGTGGCCACCCAGGGCCCACAGCTGTGCTGCTTCCTTAGTCACTGCTCAGCTGAAGTCCCAGGCCCTGCGCTGTCTCTCACTGTCCTGCTTCCTTACACATGTCAGCACAGAATAGCTTTCCAGCTTCCCGCCTGCCATGTGATTCTGTTAGAGAGAAGAATGTGAGCGAGTACGTCAGAGTAGCCAAAGTCCACAGCTGTTTTTATACACTGCTGTTCTCCCTTCCTCCACACACAGACTTTAAAAATCCTTGTTGTTGTTGCAGGCCATGGTTGCTTGTTACCCAGGCAATGGAACAGGTTATGTTCGTCACGTGGATAATCCAAATGGAGATGGAAGATGTGTGACATGTATATATTATCTAAATAAAGACTGGGATGCCAAGGTAGGCAGCTCAATCGAGCATTTATGTCTTTTTCTCATGGGTTTTGTATTCTCACAAATACTAAGATTCATACTTCCAATGTAAGACGAGACTATCTTTAACACTTGGAAAAATTTAAATTCTCTCAGATGTTTTTAGGGGTATTGGGGTAGGTCTTTATAAAATAAATAAACACTGAGCCAGGCATGGTGGTTCACACCCGCCATCTCAGCACTTGGGAGACGGAAGGAGATGGGAGGATCACAGGTAGTTTGAGGCCAACCTGAGCTATACAAGAGTTGCCAGCCTGAACTCACAGCAAGACCCAGTCTCATAAATAAATAAATGCATACATAGTAATATACTTGAAAACAAATACAGTACCAACATACTGAAACAAATAACTAATGTATCATGTACAGCAGTGTGAGATACCAGCGGGTAACAGGATGGTGTTGTGCACTTGAAAATTTAAGGGGGTAGATCTTGTGTTCAGCATTCTAACCATCAAGAAAAGGAGAGGGGCTCGAGGATGTAGGGATCTCTGGAAGGTGACAATGTGCTTTTCATCTTGATTGTGGTGATTAGTGGTTTCACAAGCTTGTGCATAATACTGCCTAAGCACATTATTACAATCAGTTTTTAATTTTTAACTAAAATCATACTAATCTGTTATGTGCATTGGGTTCAAGGTGAATTACCAGATTTCTCTACATTCTGAAAGCTCTAGAATCCGAAAAATCCTGCTTGTTGGCATAAAGCTTGAGGATCTACCCAAGAGTCAACTGTCTTGTTATGGTTGATACATTGTGTCAACTTGAGAAGTTTAATAGATTCAGGGAGCCAGAGTGTTTACTTTGTCAGTCTCCTCATGGTGTACAAGAGGAGAGCACAGATTTTATATATCATCAGCAGGCAGAAGTAAAATGTGTTTTCAGAACTCTCAAGCATCATTTTTGAACTTTTTGAATTCAGACAATATTTATTCATTATGTATTTACAGAAATCTCTGAAGCAAAATAAATGATTTTTTCGTTGCATCGGAGCATGTAATTGGGTTATTTTTTTTTTTTAAGTTTTGTTTTTTGTTTTTTTGAAGCAGGGATCTCACTATGTAGTCCATGCCATGGACTACAGGGATCTCACTATGTAGTCCATGCCTTGAATTCACTGTATGGTCCAGGATGGCTTCAAACTCAAGATGATACTCCTGCCTCAGTCTCCTGTGTGCTGGGATTACAGGCATGTACCGCCATGTTCAGCCCAGAATACTTAAAATAACAACTCACAGAGAGGCTGGGGCAGGTGGTTCGCAAGTTCAAACCCAGGCTGAGCAATTTGATTTAGTGAGACCCTATCTCAGAATTAAAAAGGAGGAGGATGTAGCTCAGTGCAAAGGCTCTGAGTTCCATTCCCATATTGCAAAAAAAGAAAAATATCAACTCATCATAATACTGTGTTGAGATATTAATACTCCAATTAAGAATTTTCATTCATTGAAATAGTGTTTTCCTCTTTAACTTGAACCTTGTAGCAGTTTTGCTTGCTTGTGCGTACATATTTGGCTCTTTTCCTAGGTAAGTGGAGGTATACTTCGAATATTTCCAGAAGGCAAAGCCCAGTTTGCTGACATTGAACCCAAATTTGATAGACTGCTGTTTTTCTGGTCTGACCGTCGCAACCCTCATGAAGTACAACCAGCATATGCCACAAGGTAGTATTCGTTTATGTAAATTTGGTTAAGTGGATGGTGGGATGGGAATGTAGATTGTAGGTGGTGTAGGAGGCACTTTCCTGCTACTGGGACAAAGTAGCAAATGCTGCCGACTTCGGGAGGAGACGTTTATTTGGCTCACAGTTTCAGTGTTTAGTCCATTGTGGTTGGTTAGCTGGCTGCAAGGCAGAAGCAGCATGGTGCAAGGGCCTGGCAGAGAAAAACCACCCACTTCATGGTGGCCAAGAAGCAGAGAGAAGGGAGAACTGGGGACAAGAACGCACCCTTCCAGGTCACAGCCACAGTGACCACCTCCAACCAGGGCCCCATCCTAACAGTACATTCAGCTGTGAATCGATGGATTGATCCACTGATACGCATGGCAACCCCATGATCCAGTCTCCTTTCCAGAACCCAGCCTCTGGAGGCATGAAATCAGAGGATAGTCTAGGATCCAAAGCACACACCTGCCTGATGTGCTAGGGTGGCAGAGATTGCGGATGGACTGACAGCTTCACAGTTGTCTGCATTTGGGCGAGTTGTCAGTCCCTCTCGCCACCAGTGCTTCCTCCCAGCCCCTGCCCCTTGTGCCGTGTATCTGTTAGCTCTTTCCCAGTCCATGGATTTTCCTTGGAAGTAGAAAGGTAAAGAAAGAGGACCAGGAATATAGCTCACGAGCACAGTACCTGCCTGGCAAATATGAGGTTGTCAGTTCGATCCCTGGTACCAAAAAAAAGGTAAAGAAGGATCCTTAAAAGGTAGTAAGGATTGGTACTGTGGAAAAATGGATGCAGAGTAGAAAATAAAGGATAACCAGGGGCAGCAGTGAGGAGAAATAGAGGAAGGAAGAGGAGGATAGGCTGCCAAGGATGAGGGGTGTTGGGAAAATCACCTTGTTCCTGGGCTCAGCCTCAGTTTCATTAAACTTCGGTTCAAGATGTAATAGTGCAAACAGTTATGATACTACTTGCTTTTGAATTTTGCTTTTACCATTTATGATGACTTGAGATTAAAATGTTTAGGCAGAAGGTATTGCAGACGTTGTTAGGAACATAAGTACTTGTCAGAAACAGCCCCGTTTTCTAGGCACCAATCTGTGTTTAGAAGAAAGCTTGGGGTGCTAAGTGTGTGCTGCAGCACTGGCTGCTGTACCTGGTGGAGGGGCCATGGGGGCACAGGCTGAGCAGAGCTGCAGGAGTTCCCACTGGCATCTGAGGCAGCAGGTGGGGACCAGGCTCCCAGGCGACACTGTCCGCTCTCCACCTTTTCCCTGCCTTCTGAGCCACCACCCTAACGCACAAAGTGGTAGCACACTGAGCTGTCTGTGGCTAGAGCACTTAGGATCCCTCAAATGCACATCAGGTGACCAGGTCAAGTCATGCCCTGGGCCATTTGGGGTCCCCTCTCACCTCAGGGGTTCCCTTGCTACTTCTGACCCAGAAACTACTGCACAGCTTTCCTTTGGATGCTGGCCTGAGCCTGGCTTGGTTGTAGCCTTCTAGATGAAGATGTGCTGGTCATCTTGGGGTGATGAACTCAGGCCAGTGGGTTGTGGTGAAGAGAGGACAACGGTAGATAGCGGAGTCACGGTGAGGGTGTTGGTGAGAAAGGACTCTGGAAGCCAGGCTGCAGGAGATGGGCTGGAAAGCTGGACCTTCCAGGAGCTATGGCGCATGCCCTGACTGCCTTGGGTTCAGAGGAGCCATCTGTGTATCTGACTCTTCCGCCTATAAAGTGAGGGTTTGTGACATGGCGAGGAAATAAAGTGCAATGCACCTTAACCCTTTCCTGCTAGTGAGAAAAGAATTGGCTCAGTGGCAGGAAAGGTGGGGGCACCTTGAGAAGCACAGTGTGGCTGTCAGGGCGCCTGCCAGGCCCTGTGCTCCTCAGCGCCCTCGAGGTGTGCTGGGTCTGCTGTGCCCTTGACGCCTCAGCACAGCTCACCTGGGGCCACTTGCCGCCTCACTTGGCCTGCGTTGCTTTTTCCTGTAAACACTGACTGGAGCCCACAAGATACTTAATGAACTGCTGCAGTCTTGCAGAACTGGGCCAGGAAGTTCACTTCCCCTTTTGTTCTGGACACTTTTCCTCCTGCTGCATCAGGGCTCACTGTGCTTTATGGCACCTAATAAAGCAGGTCACCTCATAGGTTTGTGGAATAAGGTGGTCCAGCTAAGTGAAATGATTCAGAGAAGTGAAGCTTAGACCAACTCTAAGCTAGTATCGCCATCTTAATAAAAACTCTGAAAACTACTTAGTATAGTGCAACTCTTCCTTGATGACTCTGGCTTATTCTACACTGTTACCCTTCCCTCTGACTTGGGGCATCCTCAGAAGCTACAGGATGCTGGCCTCCCCTGCCTGCAGCTCGTCACCTGTTGCTTCTCTGCTGCTTTGCCGTTGTTGATATGGTCCTTTCTCCTCTACTGCCCGTTTCTGCACGAGGAAGACCTAGGCTGGCTAGGTGTTCAGAAAGGCATAAAGACTGGTCCCCTGGCTAGCGTCAGTGTGGGCCTCTCCCAGGCCTCTGCTGTGTGTGTCACTCTGAGGCTGTGGGTGAGTGAGTTCTTCCCGGGCTCATTTGCCCTCTGATATGTTTCCAGTCTAGCCATGTTGGGGACATTTACAGGTTTAACATACCATCATGACACCAAGCCACTCTCTCCCCAGCATGATCGTTCTTATGCTATTCTAAATTTTCTTTTAGGTACGCAATAACTGTTTGGTATTTTGATGCAGATGAGCGAGCACGAGCTAAAGTAAAATATCTAACAGGTAAACACCGTTTGGGGCCAGGGCAGACTGGAACAAAGATACCCTGCCATCTTGAGGTGCTTTCAGAAAACCTAGTACAGAGAGACTTGTCAACATAGGGTCACAAGCTGGGCATGGTGGTGCACACCTATAATCCCAGCACTGGGAAGGCTGAGGAGGCTGAGGCAGGAGGATCGCCTTGCGTTTGAGGCCAGCTTGGGCTACAAAATGAGTTCAAGTCCAGACTGAACTACAGTATGAGGCCCCGTCTTAAAACAAAGCAAAACAAAACAAAGCATCAAGTCATTCCATATTTCATCAGATTCCTTAATTACTGTGTTTAGAAAAGAATTTTTCTTAAGTCATCTTCACTATTAATGTTTCACGGAGGAAACTGTCCAAAGGTTAGAAAAGTTGGAGGCAAAGAGGCCTGAATACATTACTCAAATACAAGCTGAGTTGTTCTGTGATTGTCCCTACCAACCTTGGCTCCTCGACTCCCAGGTAAACCTGAGAAGAAAGTAACTGTCCTTTCCTTTCTAACCACACACCCTCCAGGGACACGTTGATATGGAGAAAATTCATGCACAAGAGGTGACTTGAAACACCCCAGGCAGTGCCTCACACGGGCACCTTGAGTCCTCTGGTATGCGTAGGCTCATGCGCTTGGACTGACCCTGTGTGTCCCTCAGCTGATGGACCAGTCACCTGGCTTTCCTTTCCCCTTGCCTTATCTCTAGATGACTGCTCAGTGTTCATGTTACTGATTGACTCTATTTTCCTAAGCCATTGGTAATCCAGTGTCAGCCTTTCATAGAAATACAAAGTATGCATACATTTTCTGTGTATAGTCAGCCATTAGGTGTGGGCTTCCAGTGACACTGAACACTGTTACTTTAAAGAAGCCCAGATTGCTTTTCCAAGAGGCAAAATCATTATCTCTTTGTAGAGAGCCTAGTTCTGAGGAAAGCACCTGTCACAGGCCTAGTTCAAGGGTGGTGTGGGCAGGGCCCATGGGACAGGCTGTGATGCTGTCTCCAGTGCTGGGAACACTACGGGACACGGTGGCTGTGTGGGGCTTAGCAAATGAATGCATGCTTTCCCTTGCAGGTGAAAAAGGTGTGAGGGTGGAGCTCAACAAGCCTTCAGACTCGGTCAGTAAGGATGCCTAGTGTGGCTCGTGGCCCAGCAACACTCCTCATGGACTCTGGGCGCTGCCTGTTAGCATGTGGACATGAAGGAAGGGGCGAGGCGGCGCGGGTCGGACAGCACTCCACCAGGGACAGAGCCAGCTTGCCCGGCTCAGCGCGCAGAAGACCGCCGCTCGGCCGGCCGGCTGCGATCTGGGATGGCTGACAGGAAGAGGAGACGTATCGAGGGAAAATGGCTTTTCTATCTGGACCTGAAATAAGTGCCCTACATAGAATTTTTTCATTCTTATATTTTGCCAGATCTGTCATCTAGCTGAGTTCATTTCATGTCTTTTTTATATCAAATTTGAATTTGGGATAATTTTTGTACGATTAGGTACAGTTTATCAAAAACTGAATTGAGAAAAAAATTACAGTATTATTCCTCAAAATAACATCTATCTATTTTTGTAAACCTCTTCGTACTATTAAATTTTGCCCTAAAAGACATCTTACAATGATTGTTGCCAGTAACTGACGACTGATTTTCTTCTGACTTAAAGGAGCACTTTAAGAACCAACTGAAAACTCAGATTGTTTTGTTGTCCTGTCTTACACTAATTGAACTCTTTAAAGATTGCTGCTGTCATGTTTTTGGCATTGTTAAAAATGAAACCTAATAGTAAAACAAGAAAAAATACACAGAAGGGTTTAATCTTTTAAGTTAAAAAACCAAAAAAACTAAAATGACTGTAGTAAATGAGTTTGAGGTTGCCCTTGGCATCAAGTTCCTAAAATTAAGGGCTTTCTTCCGTTTTCAGTTGTCTCCCCTAGTTGTAGACATAATGTCCCAATTGAAGGCATTTCCTTTTGCTTCTCCTCAATGAACTGTATACTTCCAAATTTATTGCTGCATTTTTTCCCTTGGTCCTGGGCTCCATCTGATCTGCAGATCAGAACCTTATTTCTGCTACAGAGTGTCCAGGGGAGAGGGCAGAGCAGTGAAACAGACACAGAGGTGTAGACTCGCATCCCTGGCTCCTCAGACAGCTGCGCAGCGTCTCCTCACGTGACGCGGCCTTCTGACCAGTGCTGAAAGATGTATGTTTAGCTTAGAAAAACAAAGTGTAAAACCAGATATTTTATTTTTATGTTCTTTGGATCTTCTTTTTTACTTTTTAGAAAAGAGGGACTATTACACAATCACATAGGCCTCCCAGACTTCTGATATTTAAAAAACAAATCAGAGCTGGGAATAGTGGTACATGCCTACAATCTCAGCATTATGGGAAGATTGCAAGTTCAAGCCCAGTGTGGACAACTTAGTGATTCAGCAAGATCATGTCTCAAAAAATATAAAGGGCTGGGAGGTAGCTCAGTGTGAAGGCCCGGAGTTCTGTCCCCAGTACTGCAAAAAACACAAACCTGAGTCGGGATGGACATCATACGCTTCATTTCTGTAGGCTTTGCAGCAAGGCCTGAGGGTGGTCCCCATATTTTGTATGAATTATGGGTGTAAGACCTGCCCCCTTGGGTTTTCTGTCTCTGTCCTGATCTTCTTTGCCAAAATGTGAGTATATAGTTATTTCTGTATACTTCAACTTAGGACAGTTTCAGCATCTGTATAGTTTTTATTCAATTAGAGACCTTTTCTATGGAAAGCTCAGTAATTTTTATTAAAAGATTGCTATTGTTCATGTAAAACATGAAAAAAAATTGAGCCTGATAATGAACTTAGGGGTGGATATTCAGTACTGGGATCTCACTTAGGGGACTTGCAGAAAGCTCAGTTGTCTTCCTTGCCCATGTTCAGGTCTGCTGTGTGTCCTCTCTTTCTCTCCAGATGCTCAGCGACACCTCGCCAGTAAGTGCCTCTGCTGCCTGACCTGGGAGCACAAGGCTTTGCCACCTGGTCTGCAGCGCGGTGTGCTGCATCAGGCCACAGCTCGAAAGCACTATCGTTTCTAGGGTTTGTAGGAATCGTTTTGTGTTGGTGGGAGGTTTGTTTGATTGTCAGGATGTACAGCAACAACCCTTCACTTTGGGAGCTCCTGTGCCACCCAGATGTTTACCTCTGCAGGTGCACAAAGTATCTCTCCATACTGTCCCTGGTTGTGACAGGTCTTACTTACATTGTGTATTTTTTGGAGTTTGTGTATCTTCTTGGAAGTCATTGTGAAAAGATCCAGAAATCAGGACAGCCATTTCTTTAATATCCATTTAAAATCTATTCATTTCATGTTAGTGGGACCGTTAACTTGTCACCAAGCAAGACTATTTAAAACAAAATTTAAAACTATTTGTGGCCTATACGTGTTAATCCTGGTTAAAGATGAAGCTTCATAATACTGTTTTTATTCAACACATTAACCAGCTATAAAACACAGACTTTATCAGTAGCAGGCAAAGAATTTCAAGACAGACTAAAGTCATGTAATTTGAAAAGCAGTGTTTCCTTATGAAAGAGCTCAAGTTGCTTGTAAAGCTAATCTAATTAAAAAGATGTATAATTGTTCTTGAAACATTATGGTTATGGTTATTTCCAGCTGTCGTTTTTTGTTTGTTTTTTAACCTGCTGTCATGCACTGATTGTCATCATAGGCCCTTTGACCAGTTGCTGTGCTTGTGTCACACATCTCTGGCTTAATCCAGACATGCGGTATTGCTTTTTGTAAATGACAACAGGTGGGAGAGAGAGAACAGTTAGACATAGGCGTCCCCGGGGGAATGTCCTCTGGGTACACCTGTGGACACTCCCACGGGGACTTTTAGCATTTGCCATCTTGTCCTTATAGTAAAGTTATTTAATGCGCAGAGCTATTGTGTGTGTACCACATGTGCTGCGGAAGGGGCACGGCACTTGTTTTTGGGGTAACAGGCGTGTGCAGGAAAGTTTCATGTAAAAGTTCCTATTGTAAGATTAATATGCATGTTTCTGTATCTTTAAAATATTTTTAATGTAGTGTTTGAATGTTTTGGCCTATTTAAGGCATTTGGAGAACTGTACTGAAACACTGCTATGGACTGAAGGAGGACAAATAAGCTAGAAATGAAGACTAAATTAGGTGATAAAATAAAGAGAGCACAGAACTGACAAATCTGTTGAGTTGTGGCTCAGCCCCTTTAATTGTGTGACCTTCTGAGCCTTTTCTGAAAATAAGCAACCCTAAAGATATCTATGAACCCTACATGGCCTGGTATGTGGGGTCCCTGACTGTGTGTGAAACAGGCAGGTGTTGGACAGGTGCGCCCCCCGTTCTCTGGCAGCGTGACTGCAGGGGAAGCTGAGCCGGTAGTCCTGCAGAGCTCATGGTTTTATCGGGTGTTTGCTTACCAGTGATAGGTCTTTATATCTTGGATTTAATCATGGAGACAAGGTGCTCTTCTCAAAATGCATGTGGTCCAAAATGAGAGTTATATTCTGGGTTACACTGCACTGGTCTGTATTTATACCTCATACCTAATAATTACATACTTTTTAAATTTATAAACGTGCAGAAGTACTTATCCAGTCTCAGTTGCTTCAAGGATGTTTTGGGACATCCTTGAAGAGGTGTTTTGTACCTCTTAGGTTATGGGTGCAGCCCTTGGGTTTTGCGTGATCTGATGCACATTCAGTTTGTGATCACCCGAAATAGTGTGTCACCTGAAATAGTGATGGCCCTGATACCCACTAGGCCATGAGATGTCAGAGGGTGCATGCATGAGCTGGGGATGGCATCCTAGCAGAGCCCATGGGTAGAAGCCTCCGCATCAGGTAGAGACAGCCATGCAGCTGCAGGGTGTCCCCCATGGGGTTGTCAACTTGGGCAAGATGTCATAGGGTCAGAGACTGGAGGAGGCCTCAACTCACAGAGACTGGGACTTGGGTGAAGGTGCGCCATTCCTGTGATGTATGGAAAACCCATACATATCTTTATTCCAAATATACAGAACAGGAAGAGCAGATTTCATCTCCTTTCACAATTAGGGTCAGAAAGTAACTTGCAGCTTGGTGGTGGCAGGTGCCAGGATGGGAACCTCCAGATTTAAAGAAAAGTGCCAAAAGACAAATACTTCCACATTCTTCTCAAAAGAAAACAAGTTTCAGCTCCTCAACAGTTCCTTGGGTCCTGGATTTCCAGGACTAGGCTTTATCTGCTAACTTGCTACCCAGGCCAGGAGGGTGTAGGGTTCCCTTCCCTCCCAGTGTTGGGTCTCCATTTTCTTGACCATGTGTCCTCTCTTGGCTTACTTCTTCATGGGGTGGCACATGCCTCTTAATACTTCCTGCCAGTGTGAGTGGCTGGTAAACGTTGGCACACTAGTATCTGTTTTGCCATCACATTTAGTTGGTAACTTGGCTGAGTATAGAACTTGAGTTTACATCTCACCGTCCTCTGATTTTGAAAGCATTGCCTCACTGGTGGTTCCTGTGTGTGGATGCCAAGAAATCACCCTGATTCTTTACATGTGACCTGCTTTTTTCTCTGAGGAAGGTTTCAGAATATCCCCATCGCCGGAGCTGTAGTTTCCCAGCGGGCTGTAATGTATGCGTATTCTCAGCTGCAGCAAAGCCACGCCCCGTTTGGGGGCATCTCTTGGTTTACTTATCACTTCCGTCCTCCATTCTTTGCTCTTTGTGGGGCTCCTGTTACTCAGCTCTGTGGACAGCCTGTCTACTAGTTTAAACCTGACCCGACTGACCAGTCACTGTGGATCTCGGTCTTTGCTTTGGGGACATTAATTTTCCCGTAGCAGTTAGAGCTTCAGGTCTGCTAAAATGAGTTTAATTCTCAAGAGCTTTTGTTTTCTACTTTTTAAAAAAGCAAACTGTTCGTCTTAATAGTAGGAAAATTTATTAGGGAATAGGAATAGCACCTAAGAGACAGGAGAGTCCTGAACGCGTTGCCCTCACCATTTTAACTTGTCTTTTCGTGTGAGTTTCCCTTATTGCCTGGTGTCCCTGCCTGTGTGTTCCTGTGTAGGAGAGAAGCTCCGGGGCTCCTGGCTGTCCTGAGGGTCTGTGCTGCTACCTCAATTTAAGTCTCTGTTCTCATCTTCCAAAACCATACGGAGAACAAGGTCACCCATTGCCTGTGCCTGTGCCAGAACTGAGAGCCACAGGGAAGCCAGCCTCTTAGACACAGCAGGGAGTGACACTAACTCGAGCCGGTCAGGGCCTGTGTGTCCCGACACCAGGCTGAGGTGTGGCTCAGCAGCAAGAGTGTGCGCCCAGTTCACACCAGGTTCCATACCCAACACCTGGAGGAAGAGTAGTGTGAAGGTGGGAGAGAGCATATGGCAAAGAGTGGCAGGAGGGACTTAGCAGTGGCAATACACAGGGAAGAAGACGCGCCCCTCTGTGCATGATGCCAGTCCTGGGGCCTCTGACACCAGTGTGTAGAGTGCTGGGTGCCACAAGGACACCCAGAGGCAGATCGAAGTTCACCAAGTTAGAGATGGCCGCCTGGAGAAGGTGCTGGTCTTGGAGAGGATATGCTATCTCTCTTTGATGGCAAAGTGAAAGAAGGAAGCAAGGGTCTTACAGAGGGAAAAGTACAGAATTAGAGGAGATTGCACCCTCCATTTATCAAAATAGCTCACTTGCAGAAACAGTGCCACCTCTGGAAACACTCTTGTGTCCATCAGCAGAACACACTGACTTGGGTCCAGTGTACTACGAAGCCACCTTGCCACACTTGTAAACATCTGGCTGCTTGTGCAAGACAAGGAAATCATCTTCACAAAATGAGCAAAAAAAAAGGAAGAAAACATCTGTAAATACAAAATGAGGATCAGTTATAGTTGATGAAAATTCTGAACTATAAAGCAGAACATAATATTCAGTCTCAGTTCAGCAAACAAATTGAAAATGGCAAAATTACTTCAAATGGAAATTAAGCTACAAGATGCCCAAGAAAGAATAATCTTTTTCTTTTTTAATAGGTTCTCAATGTATAGTTCAGGCTGGACTTAAACTTGCTGTGTAACCCATCCTGCCCTTGAACTTATGACAACCTTCCTGCCTCAGCCTCCTGAGGGATGGAACTAAGGGTATGTGCCATCACACTCGGCCAAAGGTTCAATTTTAAATACAATGAATAGCATGGAAAAAGAAGCAATGAAGAGAACAAAATAGTTGGGCAGGGTTAGGAAGCAGAGCAGACACATGTGCACTGTGACATGCCTCCACGGCAGTGTAGGCATGCAGAGATGTGGACACTTCCCATCAGGTTAAGACACTGAATGGACCCTTGACAGCAGACCCATCATGGGGACCGTGTATGTGCTTGGTGCCAAGACTGTAACTACGGTCAGTCCCGGCTTATCTTTATAAATGAAACCACTGAGATGTTTGTATGTATGCACGTGAATTTATGGAGCTATTTTACACATAAAAAAACTCCTGGAATCTCATTTGAAAAAAACTTTTTTTCATGTAAATCCAGATTTCCATATAGTTTGAAGGAATACTTGTAACCCAAACAAGATTTTGCTTTTAGGGTCTCCTAGCTTGAAATACACCTCCACTCTTCCAAGAGGTACACAGAACTGTCAGTGTTTTGTTTTTGCAGTTGGGTAGGGAACTGGAACTTAAGAAACACTTGCATTTCATTCATTCTCACCAGGAATCCAGAAGGCCACTGTTGCTCTCTCAGGCCTCTGAAGAAGGGCAAGGGACACTTATGTCCTTCAGATTACCAGGACTGGCCAGAGCAAGGAGAGTGTTACAGCCGGGCAGAGAGGGCAGTGTGATTTAAGGAACAGATGAGCACACTCATATTGAGTCACACTTGTTCAGCCACATTGTGGGGTGAGTTTTCCCTACACAGGCTGTGATGCTGGTAATGGAGTGAAGGGTGGCATGTGCAAGCCGGGGGGGGGGCGGGGGGAGGAGGTGACAGTGCCTAGACCTTCTTGACCTCTGCTGCCTCGCACAGGGCTGAGATGCTGGTCCAGTCTAGTCTCTTTTAAGCTTGCTTCCCCTTCAGTTTTTCAGATTTCCCCCACCAGGTGCGCCACCTGGTGGCAGTAAGTATGAGGCAAGTGGGGTAGGCATAGCGGCCCTTAAACTGCATTCTGGCCACTGAAGGTCCTCATGTTTCTTACTTTGCGTCCCAAAAGGTACATGATGAAGTGTGACCATATAACTCCTAATGCTAGTGATAAATTAGAAAAAATAAATCAGAGCTAACATCCACATTGCATCCTGTCCTAATTTCAGCTGTCAATGTTAAGAATTTCACTTCATCTGATGGATGTGTGGGTGATCGGTGACAACCTACCATGAAGGCGACAAGTCTCAAGGACAAAAATGTTGAGAGTAAGAAAAAGATCAAACCACTGGCTCTTGGTAAGCACCAGGATCCATACACAGTAATAGAAACCAACACTGTACATGGTCTTCCATCAACTTTCACATTGAAACATTTTATTTAAAAATCCCTTAGGCTTTGGAACAAATAGTTTCTGCTGTGATACAACAGGAGGTTATGAGGGTTTTGTCCTATTTTGCCATCTAACTTGGAATTTCTAGTTAGGATATGTACTTATAGTCTACAAAAGCAAAACAAGGTTTTTTGAAGTTTTGCTAGGGAGTGTAAAACCCTGACTTAAAACACTGGGTTTCCATAGAAACAGTCTCCCTGTCATCTCAAAAGGAGGGGCTAGAATCACCAGCTCTGCCATTAAAGTCAGTAAGTTTGCTCTAAAGGGGAAAAATGCAAGAAAAACAGAACTACAGTGTGATTCAGATTTTGGAGGAGTAACCATTCTTAGGGTAAAAATTTTCCACACATCATTTCCCTTTTCCTGCCAGCTACCAGGAGTCCCTCTCATCCCAACTGCACCTTTATGCTTCCCCCACCGTCTGCCCTGGAACTTGGCGGCAGGGTGGCTGCCATGTGAGCCTTGCCCAGCGGGACCTGAGTCACCAGGTGCTCTCCATCAGGACTCCCTCAAACCCCGGCAGGCCAGGTCGGTCCTGCTGCAGCCTTTCTCCCTCTGCCCATCATGCCTTGCGTCTTATCCACACTTCCTTACAGCTTCTAGTCCCTTGCCTGTGTGTGCTTTGGTAGGTCCTCCCCACCCTTTGCCACCTAACTGCACTCCCCAATGATTTGAGGCAGGGTCTCCTCCAGGTCCATCCCCTGATGTCATTGTCTGTCCTCAGCATCACATAGAAACCCTGTCACAGTGCTCACCAACCCACTCTGAGGTTCATCAGCTTGCCTCTCCAGCGAGGCTGGCTGTCACTCTCCCTACAGATGATATACTTCACAGGTGGTTTTACTAAAAATACGCTTTATTGCACTCATTAAACTGATGAACATTAACAGTATATATTCAAAAATACATGTATTTTAATAGCCATTTATAAATAGTGTACTTTTTTTAACTATGCTTCAAGAAGTATCAAAACTTAATATCCAACCTGACAGGCTAAAACTGTTAAAAATGCTGAGGTACTGGAAATGCTCACACACTGCTATCATTGAGTGTAAACTAGCAGTGTTTACTAAGGATAAGATACACTCTGTGAGTCAGCAAACAACCCCTGAGTACACCCAACAGAAGGGCGGAGGGACGTTCCTAACAGCATTATTCCTAGTAGCCCCAATTGAGAACAATTTAAATGTTCACTAATATTACAACGGATAGAAACATTCTCTACGCACACAAATAACTACAGAGCAATGAAAGTGAACTACTACATACATCAACAAAGATACTTCATCAAGTTTTGGTAACAGATGAAAATAGTGGCATCCTTGGGGATGGTGAGTATGGTGGGCACTGGCCCAAAAAGGCAACACCGGAAATCTCCCAGAGCAAAAGAAAGGTAAATGTTACGCAATTTTACTCTGACCTATACTTAAAAAAAAGAGCTGTACACCTTACTACATATAAATTATATTTCAACAAAAACAACAAAGGGAAAATTGAACAACTAATGCCCTGGTGAATAGTACAGCTATGGGGAAGGAAGTAAGTGGCTACAAATACCTTTGTGCCTTTACTGGAACATCTGCATTTGTAAAAAGAGTAAATTTTTAAGTGCACAAATGGTATTCCTTTTATTATAATGGTTGGCTGAAAGTCTAAAACTGGCAGATATTTTAACTCCTATGAAATAGGCAACTTTACATTACACATACCAGTTAGTTGCCAGCACTGAGCTTTAACCACTCACTTTGCTAAATATAGTACTGAGTAGAAAATTAAACACAAAATGTGGCCTACAGAATTGTAACGGCTGCCTGTCATTAGAAATACAACAAAAGAAATGCACTTATTTTACTAATGTACATTCCTTATGTATTTTACCCTAAAATTTGCTGCCATCTCAAAGTTGGAACAAAGAAAATTCTTTTAAAAATTGACAATTTATTCCTTAAATAAATGTGGGGGAAAAAATCAGAAAAACAAAAACTTTGCATACTCTTAAAAGAACTGCTCCATTTTGTACTGCAAATTGCTTTTGCTAAGTGTTACCGTGAAGATAAACATCAGTCCAGGGAATGTGTTTTAATAAAGACATATTCAACTTAATCAAATACCTGACAAGATTCCTGATAAAAATTACACAAATAAAAAGATTAATGGTTTTAAAGACTTTCAAGAGCAAGAAAGAATAAAAGTACCTAAAATTATCCATGCAGAATCCTGGCCTACAGTGAAAGTAAGCCAAGAGGGAATATAGCACCCTGAGATGTTAAAAAGAAATTTTTTTTAATGGGGTTTATGTTGCTCAGGCTGACCCCAAAATCATGAGCTTAAGCAATCCTCCCACCGCAGCCTCCTTGGTAACTAGGACCTCCGGAGTGCCACCATGCCCAGCTGGAGATGTAAACACTGTCAACTATAATCTCCCGTATGTATAAATAAAATCTTGTGCTCACTGTGTGAACTACATCCGGACCCTCGGACTTAGAGTCAACCAGAACTTCTCTACCAGTTGGCCATTTGTTTGATTTCCTTGTGAGAAAATACAGGCAGCTGGTGAGATTTGTTTGTTTTTCAGACTCCTCAGCTTTTGCCACCGACAGTACTACCTTCTAGGCACTGGTCCAGGTGCTCGTTAATCTGTGACTCTGCCACTTCACTCTGACACACCGGACAGCTGACCCACTGGCTCTGACTGCACGAGCTGCTGGAACTCTCGGCTGCAGCTGCAGAGTGTGAAGTACTGTCTGGCTCTCTGCCATCACTTGGTACTTGCTCCTTCATCAAAAAGGTGTCAAACGTGCTCTTGTCTTCTAACCGGGGTCGTTTGCCTGGGAACTTGTCTTTGGACCCACTCCCACACTGGGAGGCAGTTATGGATGCTGACGCCATCACTTTGGAGGGGTTTCTCAGTGATGTCTTAGAAGAGGGAACCCTCCTTTGAGAACCAGGAGAGACTGAGTGTTTGGTGCTGTCACCAACCGTCCCATTTTTCGACAGGGATTCACTCACACTTCTGAAAGCCTTTTGGTTGGCAACTGAGACTCTGGGAAAGTAACTGCTTAGGACACTTTGGTGCACAGGAGGGAATAGATGAGATTTTTTACTTGAACTACTCTGTTTGAATTTTGCCTCTGTGCTACAATCAGGTCTTACAGCATCTGAATGGTCCTGACTTAAAAAGCCTTGGGATTCACTGATGGCATGTGAACCAATCGACTTTCCAGATGAAGATGGACTCCTCACTTCTCCCAGAACGTACCCTTTCCCACTGAAAGGGATTATCGGCTGAGCGTCACCTCTGCTGGGGTTATCTGCAAAAAAGCAAATAAGACTTTCCTAGACTCAACATTAATGCAGTAACAAACACAAAGTAATGTACAGTCATCTCAAAAATATTTCTGTTTTAGACCCATGTAATAATTACCTATCAATGGGAAGTCATCTTGGGAAGTAAGATCTCGAAGAAAGAATTTATTTGAAAGAAAATAGAGTTCTCTCAGATTAAAAAAAAAAAAAAAATCTATCATGCCAAAGGACAATGACCCCTAAAAGGGCTTCTTTCGCTCTATGTTTAACTCCAGAAGGGAAAAACCTGCTGCTCTGCTGTCTTTCCTCCTCTTCACAGGACAGAAGTTTTCCAGCTGCCCGCAGGGGCTGTTCTGGATTTGGGAAACAGCTTGTGCTCCTGGGTCCTACCCTACCAATCCATACTTCCCAAGGGAGGGAACATCAACTTCATCGACCTGTTACGGCCTCATAAGACGTGACTCTGAGCTCCACAGGAGGGCGAAGACCCTAAAGATGAAACACTATAAAATGTGTGCCACACCTCTTCCCATTCTCCTCCCAGTGAACACATGGACAGAATCCAACTGATTGGAAGGGGTGCACTTAGGACTTACATTCTAGGCATTATGTGAACTGCTGTTATTATGCTGACAATCTCTTCGCTATTTCCTAACTACTCAATGAAGTCAAGACAGTGAAAAGAATTCCACATAAATATTGTGAGGGAAACTTTCTACATCTACTTGTACATAAAGCAAAGTGTATTTCCCCAGCACCACTTCATGGATGACAGAATTTCCTGTTAAAGCTACGCTTGAGTATTTCTACACTAAACACAGCTCTCAGGCTTACCTTGACACCAGTTCTCTAAAGAGCAGGACTGTTTACATTGGCTATGGGCATGGAGAAGGGAGATGAGTGTGTGTACCTTTATTCTCCACTGTTGATAGGGGCTGCTTTTGCGGTTTTGTCTTTCCTTTTCCTTTTCTTGAGTAATTCTCTGGTTCCTTGATTTTTATGAAAGTGCCTCCACAGGTTTTCTGGTGCTCAGCCCACCAGTAGTCATGTGCAGAGGGTACCCGGTTGGTGGCGCGTTTGACATAGCCGTAATACGGCTGTTTATACTGACACGGCCCATTGCAGCGCCACCAGTGTCGGCGGTACTCTTCCACTTCATCGTGAAACGTGTGATACACCTGGGTACGAAGGCAAGTTTCAGCATTCAGTACGCAAGTTAGCAATTTTAAGGGAAACACTTCACATAAGCAGTCTGTGTGTGTGTGTTGGGGGTGGGTAACTTTCTATTTCCTAGAGATTTCTGGAAAGCTCTATTTTGGGGAAAGAAAGCTAATATATTTAGAAGTTCAGAAGTCCATTTAAATGGGAGGCAGTAGTAGTTAATTTAATACTTCCTAAATAGTGTAATGCTAGAATATGAGATAAAACTTTTTAGAAAAAGCCACAAAGACAACTATCAATGCTAAATGCTTCAGAAATGAAATATTAAAATGACCAAGAACTAAGATAGACACAAAGTTTAATATAACACTCTAAGGACCAGTCCCCAGTTTGGGATGTAGCTCAGTGATCGAGTGACTGCTTCCTGTATGTGAAGCCCTAGGTTTGATCCCAGCACTGAAAATACAAATAAAAGAAGAAAATGAAAAGAACCATTCCTATTGCTAAACTGAAAACTTCCCAGCAGGACCAATACCAATAGCTCTGAGGGACCAAACTCCTCCCGTCAATGCCTGGCCTTCACCAGTGAATCCTCTACTGCGCTCTCTCCCCATAATATCAAAGCTCTGCCTGTGTCTCCACAGTGAGCTTTATGTGGTAATACTGCACCTGTGCATGGCTGTTTCTCTTAACAGAATTTAGTGTTTTCATCTGGTCACCAGTAATCAATCAGTGGTTGGCATGGCGAATGTACCTGCTGAGTGACTAAAAACCACTACTCAAGTGAATCAGTTGTCTGTAAACAAGCTTTCCAATTTTTATCTGACTTGATTTCTTTTGCCTTCTAGGTCTAGATGTCTTACTTAGAATCTTAGCAAAAACCAAGAAAGAAAAGTTCTGGCCGGAGATAGTCAGCACCCTCAAGCACTTTAGCAGTGAGGGCTGCAGAGGTCTCTTGAAAATTATTGCTGTTGGGCTGCAGCACAGTGACGAGCTGTGTTCAGCACGGATGGGGGCCAGGGTTCAACCTCCAGCATTAGAATCAATTACAAAACCTGCTACTCCTACCTGCCTGTGTGGACTTCTTATCTTCTCAGTGGAATCTTACTATTGGTATAAAAATAAGGAGCACCTACGTATGTAGTTTTTCTAACCAAAAAATTTTAAATTTCTAATAAATTATCCTTTTAAGAATGTTAAGCTTTCTTCCATAATACTAGACAGTTTTATGCTGTCTCTCCATCATAAACAAAAACTTCTATTCCTTGCAAACATTATTTAATGCACATCATATGAGAGATACCAAAGAGTGGATGACATTAAGTTTTGGAACAGAGGCAAATGCTGTAATGCTGCCCTGTCTATTGTATTGAAACTCTTCACGTGGCAATTCATTAGCAAAAAAGGACAGGGAATGGAACCTGTTTTGTTTCCAACTTCTACAACTCTCACAACTTGGTCATAAGGCTTTTAATGACGTGTGACTACAATGTAAATATTCTAGGTAGCTTGATATAACTGGAAGTAAGCTACACTAGCAAGGGCTGCTCAGTCCACACACACCCCAATAAAAACACACAGGCAAGCTGGGCGTGGTGGCTCATGCCTGGAATCTCAGCACTTGGGAGGCTGAGGCAGGAGAATTGCTGCAAGTTCAAGGCCAGTCTGGGCTACATAGTGAGTTCAAGGCCAGCCTGAACTGCAGAGTGAAACCCTGTATCCAAAAGAAAAACGACAAAACAAAACACAGATGCCCAAATCAAAAGACTATATCCTCTCCCAACTGAGCAGTGGGAATTGTACGAGGGTGTGCTTCAGTGAAATTTTATTACTGGTCAAGCTGTACAAAAATGTTTCACATGTTTCTCCTTTAATCCTATCTCAAGGATCATGCAGGTAGATACTGTTATTACCTCCAGGTGCAGGTGAGTAAGGTAAGGCAGAGATGCACTGGGTAGATCCAGAATAATCATCAGCAGAACAAGGTAGCATACGAACCCAAGCAACTTGTCACCTCAGCTTTGTGGCCTCAGTGCTGTGCTTTGTGACCTCTCATGACCAGGCAGAGATAGGAATCAAAGACTTCTGGAATCAATGATACAGGAAATGGTAGCAGATACAGAAAAGATTCAAGGAGATTACAGTAAGAAAACCAAGTGGAGAAGGTGTCATGAGAGCCCAGTACTGTAGGCCTGAATCAACTATGCCTAAAATGTTAACCTAGAGGTTGGAGGCCTCAGAGATACTGCTGAATCTACTGTTCTAATGTGTGAGCCTGAAAAGCAAATTACCTTCCTCAGACTTCTTGCTCACTGCTGAAAATTCTCTAAGGTGTTTTTACATTCCTCCCCCACACCCCTAGTACTGGGATCAAAGCTAGAGTTCTACCACTGAGCTACACCCCCAACCAGTTTTATTTTATTTATTTTATTTACTTATTTATAACTGGGGATGCAATTTTGGGACCTTCACACTGAGCTACAATCCTAGTCCTTTGTTTGAGACAGGGTTTTGCATTGCCCAGGATGGGCTTAAACTTGCAATCTTCTTGCACTAGCCTCTGAAATAGGATTACAGGTATGAGCCACTGTGCCCAGCAAGTTCACTATTTTTAATTAAATTTCAGAAGTTACTGAATAAATAACTAGTAAATACCATAAACGTCTACGACTTTATATACCGTAATATTAGCTCCAGTCAGGCGGTTGATGCGATGCATATGTTTACAAAATTCTGGACCATGTCCTTCCCGGTCTTTGTCATTGTTAGTGATAAATAAATAGGCATGTATCATTTCATGTAAGAGGGTCTGAAACACAAAACAATTTTGTTATAGCACTTCTGAAAATAAGACTGCATTTTATTGCTCTACCTAGTCTATAAGTATATATTCACAAAACCTTGCAAATATATGAAGCTCTGAAGATCCTAAACAACTTCTCGTTCTTAGAAAACGTTATTGAGTACAAAGCAAAATCCAGAAGAAACTACCAGGGCCAGGGATTTAGCTCAGTGGTGCAGTACATGCCTGGTGATTGTGAGGTCCTGAATTCCATTCCCAGTACCCCAAAAAGATCAATAAATCCAACTACATAAAAAAGTTTATAATTCTGATAGAAAAAAACACTAAGTAAAAAAGACAAACTCAGGCCAGTATGTGGGCAACACATATCACAGGCAATTAATTCTGAATGTACTATAAAAAGCTCCAAATGTTAACAGGAAAATAATAAACAGTTTTAAAGTAGGGAATAGGTCGGTGCCATGGCATATACCTGTACTGTCAGCTAATTGGGAGGCTGAGATAGGAAGATGACTTGGGCCCAGGAGTTCATAAACAGCCTAGAAAACATAGAAAGACCCTGTCTCTTACAAAAAGATAAGCCAGACATGGTGGGTCACACCTATCACCCCAGCACTCTGGGAGGCAAAAGTAGGAAGATCACAAATTCAAATTTAGCTTGGGGAAGTCTGTGATTTACCAAAATCCTGTTTCAAAAACAAACAAAAAAATAAACAACAACAACAAAAAACCTCTGAGATACAGCTCAGTAGATTCAATCCTTTGTAGCACAAAAATAAAAACAGTTTAAAATGTCCTGGAGTTCGAAGAAAAAGAAGTGTAAACTGTGAGAGACCAGAGGAACATAGAGCTGAATTGGTTTCCTCTGTGAGCACAAGAGAAAGTTCATATAGCTGAATTTAAATTGTTTCCCTGAACAAAAAGGACATTGGAAGACAGATGAACCTTGTGTTACGGGTACTGCTTGTACCCAAGTCTGAGTGAATAAAAGGGGCACGTGGCTCCTCTACCCTAGAGAGGAGCCTCTATGTTAAACTGGCAGCCTCTATGTTAAACTGACTCTGTCATTCATCCTCATTCACACTCTGGTCAGGGGAACAGACTAGCATTAGCAGGACTAGGTCCCTGCAAGCAGTACCTGGGTAGGGAAGGCTCACAGCAGTGGGCTGGTTCGCCACAGGTGGTGCCTGGGAAAGGGACTTGAGGACCAGTGGCGCAGGCCAGTCTCCAACAATAAATGACCCAAAAGTATATTAAAATGCTCAGTGTCATTTGTAAAAAAGAGAAAGACATGTTCACCAAGATTGGTAAAACTGGACTGTTGACATTGCTAGTAAAACTAGGGGGAAATATTTGCATGTAAAATGGTACAACCCATACAGAGAACTTCATATCACTTAACAAATTACAGATGTATTTACCACTTTATGCTTGCACCCCCTACACAAGCATGAAAGACTTAGGTACTGATAGGTGCATTCACTGCAGCATTGTTTGAAAAAGATAAAAACTTAGAAACACCCTGAGTCTTTACCAATACGACCCTGGCTATATGTATACCCACAAAACAGAATTCAACATAGCCATACAAAGAATAAAAAAGATCTCTAGGAGCTGGCCCTGGTGGTGCACATCTGCAATCCCAGCACTCAGGAGGTTGAGACAAAAGGATCACCATGAGTTTAAGGCCAGCCTGTCGTACATAGCAAGATCAAGACAAGCGTAGGCTACATACTAAGATCTGTCTCAATTCCCCACCATCCCCCAAAAAAAGATCTCTAGGAAAGCATATGGAGCAAGCTACAGAGTATACTGTAAAGCACATAGCATTCTATTTAAGAAATGTATAGGAAATGGCAATAAAAGCAGATGTAAATACTTGTAAAGCAGAAAAATCAAAGAATAAGAAACTAATAATTCTTTTAATAGGCAGAGAGAACAGAGAAAGACAAGTATAGAAAAAAAAACTTCCCTATTTTCCTTCTATAGTTTTAGAGCTCTGAATCACATATAATAAAAACCATCAGTCCACATAGTGTAATAAAAACAATCAGTCCACAACAAGTATATCAAAGTTTATGTGAGAAACTAACAAGTGCTCAAAGTTGCTACAGTTTCTTGTTCTAAAAATGTATGAATAGTGTCTTTTTAAGAAATGAAAACTGGGCTGAAGGTGTGGCTCAGTGGCAGAGTGCTTGGCTAGCATTCCCAAAGCTCTGGATTCCATCTCCAACACAAATGAACAAACCATAAAGATCTTCAAAAGTATGTATTTTCTTTAATTCTCAATGATATGTGTGTGCACGTGCAGGCAGTACTGAGGACTGAACCCAGGTCCACACACATGCTAAGCAAAGCACTGTATTATTGAGCTATGCCCCTGACCCTCTTTTTAAAAATTTATTATCATTATTATTTTGTAAACAGGGTCTCGCTTTGCAATACTGGCTGCCCTTGAACTTGTTTATGTAGCCCAGACTGTGTCTCAAACTCAAGTGTTCCCCCTGCCTCAGCCTCCTGAGTACTGGAATTATGGCCTGCGCCACTACACCCAGCTCATCCCTGACCTTTTTAATTGAAATAGAGTCTCATTAAGTTGCCTGGATGCCTTCACATTTGTAATTCTACCTCAGCCTCTCTAGTAGCTAGCATTACAGACATGCACCATCATACCAGGCTCCTAATACTGCTACTGTCAACAATAATGTTTTAAAAAAGAATTTCTGGAGCTAAAGATGTAGCTCAGTGGACAAGCACTTGCCTAGCTTGGCTGAGGTCCTGGGTTCAATCCTCAGCAGTAGCCAAAAAATTTAAAAAATAAAGGGATTTCCATCAGAGGAACAAGACTGGCAGACTGGAATTAATAAATTTAGCTTTATAGCCGGGAATTTAGCTCAGCCTCATAAGCGCCTGCCTGGCAAGTGCGAGATCATGAGTTCGATCCTGGGTACCAAAAAAAAAAAAATTTAGCCTTACAAAATTATGCTGAAAAAAACCATGACAAACATTTTAAACTGGTCCCCAAGAAAATAACCATTTTAAAATTATCAGTTGCACCTTTGAAAAGAAACATTATTTGCTGAGCAAATGTCACTCTAGTCAAAAAACTAAAATTCAAGGAAAACTTGTCTATACTTCAAAAATTTCTCAATAATCTAAGATGATAATAAATATCCATTCTCACAAAGGATTGTGAGAAGGAGAAACCTATTTAGGTTAATTTTTGGTTCAATTTAAACATCTTGCAAATAGCACAAGGCAGTATTTTCATATCTACCAGTGTCCACAATGAAGCTACATTCAAGGCTCTGGAGAGCATATCTCTGTTTCCCATTATGCTTGTATCCGTCAAAAGTAATGACTTCCGGACCAGGAACATAGCTCAGTGGCATAAGCACCTACCAGGCAAGTGCAAGGTCCTGAGTTCAATTACTGGTACCAAAAAGTACTGACTTCTGGCCCTAAACATGCTACAAGTTTTCTGACCCTGCCCCCATTCGCATTACTCTTATTCCTCTGGTCAACAGTAATCTCCCCATGCAGCTCTACTTGTCAGAAGTCCAATGAGTCTCTGGGCCTCAACTCTCTTGATTCAGCTGGAAGGAGCAATAGTTACTGGGCAACATGACTAAGCTGAGTAGCAGGAAGTTAGGGAACCTAAAAAGCAAGGGCTACTAATTAAGCATAAAACCTGGGACAGGTTACAACTTGCTCATCACTCCTGAAGTAGGATGTCCTACTTTTCAGGGCTACGGCAAAGGTTACAGCACAGCTGGTCCAAAGTCTGGCACAGAAAAGGTGCTCCACAAAGAATGAGTGGTAGAAATGGTGGTGGAGTCATCATAAAATCTAAATTTATAAAGCTTGACTTCCTAAACCAGAGAAAAAGTCTTTTCCTTTCATAAATCTTTTTTATGATTCAGTTAATACTTTATGGACCACAGTTCCCTCCTGTTCTTGCCTAATTTGATACTGCAACTTCCTGCCAAGAGGAAACCCTCACTTGAAACCACTACCACACACTTCCATTCTCTCAATCACTACTTTAAAAAACAAAAAAGACTGGGTGTGATGGTGCACACGCCTGTAATCCCAGAACACAGAACTGAAGCAGGGGCATGGCCACAAGTTTGAGGCCTACACTACATAATGAGACCCTTTTTCAAAAAAAAATTGTTCACATGCTTAATCAGTATATATTCATCCTTTGGCAGATGCTGCACCACTGAGCTGTAACCCTGGCCTCTCAATATATTATTATATTCAATAGGTTAATATTATTAAAAAATTCTACTTTTTTATCTAGTAAAATTTCTTTCCTTGAAGTTATTTGGTCTGATACAAATAAAAATGCAATAGCTTTCTGCTGTATTTGGATGATATGCATTTTTCTATCTCTTCAAATCTAACATGTCTTTGTTGTGAAGTACAGCTCTTTTTTTTTTTTTTTTGGTCTTTTTCGTTTTTATCGGTACCAGGGATCGAACTCACAACTGCTTGCTTGCAAGGCAAGTGCTTATGCCGCTGAACTAAATCCTCAGCCCCCGGCTCTTTTAATCTAGTATATCAAATGTGTCTCTAACAAAATAGCCACTCATATTTGATACAATTAATGGTTATGCCTTTTTCTTTAGGTCACGTCGGCTTTGTTTTTTATTCCTTTTTTTCTCACTAATCAAATGTTTCTATTGTACCATTTTACATTTTTAAGTATTTTTACTCTTTTTAAATTGTAGTATAAACCATGCAACATAAAATTACCATCATACTCACTTCTTTTTCTCATGGGATGGGGTGCATTATTCTTGAAGGTATTGTAATACCAAGTGAACACATGGAGTGGACAGAGCAAGCTCTTATTCCACCTTTCTGCTTCAAAATTCCATTTAACATACTGCTTTCTTTCTTTCTTTTCTTTTTTTTTTTTTTTTGTCTTTTTCGTTTTTATCGGTACCAGGGATCGAACTCACGACTGCCTGCTTGCAAGGCAGGCACTTATGCCGCTGAGCTAAATCTCCAGCCCCTAACATACTGCTTTCAGACACAGTACATATCAAGACATTCAACTGATCAGAACAGATACAACAGCTGATTTTAACCAAAGGCTAATCACCCTTTTATGTGTACAGTTGAACAGTATTAACTAAGTCACTGCTGTGAAATCCATTACTTATTATTATTATCCTTTAAGGTTCTACTACTCATACTTCCCAGCATGTTTTAAGATATTTCCCATCCCATGCAGACAATCTCTACCACCCCTATGCTGTCCTGTGCAGATTTTTCAGTGACAGAAATGAGGCAGGATAAGTCATACGGTTGCATTTAAGGGACTTTCAGGTATCTACTAAACCCGATCTGAAGCAGACCAATTCTTTCTTTCTGACTCCTGTGCTATCAAGAGTGACCACAGTTCTACAATGAAGTGTAATTCCAGGCCAACTGTGCTACCACTCAGGTAGGTGTCCTGGGAGGACAGCCATGTGGTGGTCAAATAGTGGATAATTCAAATTTGTCTGTGTCAATGGAAACACTCAGATAATAAGTTTTTCTCTAAATATGTAACTTAAGCAAATTACTTAACCATTCTAAATTGTAATTTCCTCATTGGCAAAAAATGAAGATAACCCACACTGAACATAAATATGGCTGATGTAAAGACCAAATGAGATAATATACCTGACAGTCTTAACTACCCAGCACTATAAATATACAAGGCATTATTTGCTTCACAATTCAAGTTTACATTAAGGGAAAAGTAATTTTTAAAAAACATATAGGTTAGTTCACTACAGACTGTAAATTACTGAGCTAGGAATCAGGCTTGTACAAAGAATACCTCTACAAGATCTTTCCTTGGTCTGAACTTTAAAAGGGGTTCACTGATACGGATGGAACACATTCCACCACTGCCTTCATAGCAGCAAATCCCAGCACACCTGGAAAACAATTTCAACCATGTTATATTTTCCAAATACACGTGAAAAGGAAACATAAACCAGCAAATCCTCACTCCTTCTTTGGCAATTCACATTAAGAGGATCCTGCCGGCGTATAGCTTTTTTCTCAGTATTGGGGATTGAACCCAGGGCCTATGGCTGAGTTACATCCTCACATTTTTATTTTTGTTTTTTTTTGAGAGAGAGAGTCTAGATAAGTCTCTAAATTGCCCGACTGTGATCCTCCTGCCTAAATCTCCCATTGTACTGGGATTACAGGAGTGCACTACCAAAATCAGCTCAAACAGCTTTCTTAAGAATTCATCCAAGCGTGGTGGTGCACTCCTGTAATCCCAGCACTCAGGAAGCCTGAGGCAGGCGGATCCTTGCAAATTCGAGACCAGCCTGCGCCAGAAAGTGAGCCCAAGATCAGCCTGAACTGCGTAGTGAGACCCTGTCTCAAAAAGACAAAAAAAAAAAAAAAGAAAGAAAGCAAGAAAGAATTCATCCTCTTGGGAGCAGAACTTGCACTGCACCCAGTTAGGGGACTATTCCCACTACTGTGGCTTCCCCTACCCTAACAACTGCAAAGCCTATAAAAGAAAGTCACCTCAGGGACTCACTGTCCTCCCCTGCCAGTCAGCAAGTGACAGCAAACATCAGAGCTGTGGTAGCACACTCGTATGAAAAGCTGTGGCCCCTGGGACCTGGACCTCTTGGGACAGGGTCCCAGGAATCAGGTTCACACGCCCTGAGGAATCCTGGGTCCTGGCACCCTCCGGGCCATGTCTTAAGAGTCAGTCTACACGTCCTGAGGGACACTGGATCTTGGCACTCTTGGGGCTGGATCCTAGGGAATAGGTCCACTCATTCTGAGGGACGCTGGGTTCAGCGCACTCCTCGCTGCGGTGTTCCGGCGGGGTCAGCTTCTCAAGGCCCTGGGGGTTCCTCCCTCCCCAAGCCCCAGAGAAAAAGAGGCGGGGCACCAACGGCAGGCTTTCTGGCCGTTCGCGGCGGCGTGAAGGCACACTCACAACGTCATGCGCGCGCTCCACTTCACCTCCACCGCTTCCAGCTGGCCCCAGAAAAAGCTGTCGTTGAATTGGACGAATAGGGCCTGTAGGTCTGGGGTGGGGTCCACCAGCTCCCAGGACGCGTCCACCAGCGACAGGGTCTCCTGCGCTGCACGCATGGCGGCCCGCGCGTCCCACTCCTCCTGCAGTCGCAGCGCGACCATCAGATCCTCCTCCATCACTTTGTGCAGTTACCCTCGTACCCTTGAAGACACTGGTTTCACGAGAACGTGGGCCCGTCTTCACAACGAGCGCGGGCTCGTCCGGAACACTGCTGCCAAGATGCGGAAGCCTGGCAGCAAAAGGCACTGCAACTCCGTTCGCAGACAAGGACCAAGTAAGCTCTCAGAAAGTCGGTTACCGCCTTTTACCCCTCCCTCTCTGGTCACGCCCCGCCTATGCGCAGGTCCCAGTTCGCCCCTACTTCCGCAGTGGTGCACACGCGCCTTAGGCCGTTAGTGTTTCTGCGCAGGCGTCATAACCGCGTTCAACCACAGCGCAGGCGCATGTGCGACGCTTGTCTCCAGTGCAGGCGCAGCGGGCGACGTGTAGCGTTGGCGCAGGCGCAGTGCCCGACGCCCGTTCCTGGCGCTGGCGACCTCATCTTGCTCACACCCCGCTCCCTCAACTCCGGGTTCCGCAGGGTTCGGGTGGGGTCAGACGGCGGCGACTGACAGCGACTGTGGGAGGCCGGCGCTGCGAGGGCGATGACCATGTCGGACAGCGGGGCAAGCCGCTTGCGGCGACAGCTGGAATCCGGGGGATTCGAGGCACGTCTGTACGTGAAGCAGCTGTCGCAGCAGTCGGACGGGGACCGTGACCTGCAAGAGCACCGACAGCGTGTGCAGGCGCTGGCGGAGGAGACGGCGCAGAACTTGAAGCGCAATGTCTACCAGAACTACCGGCAGTTCATCGAAACGGCGCGAGAGATCTCCTACCTGGAGAGCGAAATGTACCAGCTTAGCCATCTGCTGACAGAGCAGAAAAGTAGTCTAGAGAGCATCCCGTTGGCTCTGCTACCCGCCGCTGCTGCGGGGGCCGCCTCCGGCGAGGACGCAGCAAGCTCGGGGCCCCGGGACCGCCGCCGAGGCCAGGCCGGCTTCCTGCCTGGCCCAGCGGGTGCCCCGCGTGACAGCCCCACCACAGGTGAGGAGGGCAAGCAGCGCACCTTGACCACACTGCTGGAGAAGGTGGAGGGCTGCAGGCACCTGCTAGAGTCGCCTGGGCAGTACCTAGTGTACAACGGGGACCTGGTGGAGTATGAGGCAGATCACATGGCGCAACTGCAGCGCGTGCACGGATTCCTCATGAATGACTGTCTGCTGGTGGCTACCTGGCTGCCCCAGCGACGGGGCATGTACCGCTACAACGCCTTGTACCAACTAGACGGCCTGGCTGTGGTCAATGTCAAGGACAACCCACCCATGAAAGACATGTTTAAGTTGCTTATGTTCCCCGAAAGCCGAATTTTTCAGGCAGAAAATGCCAAGATCAAACGAGAGTGGCTGGAAGTACTGGAGGAAACCAAGAGGGCACTTAGTGAGAAGAAAAGGAGGGAACAGGAGGAGGCAGCAACCCCGCGAGGGTCCTCACAAGTGACTGCCAAGGCCAGCAACCCATTTGAGGATGATGACGACGAAGAGCCAGCTGTTCCTGAGGTAGAGGAAGAGAAGGTGGACCTCTCAGTAGAGTGGATCCAGGAGTTGCCAGAAGACCTGGATGTCTGCATTGCCCAGAGGGACTTTGAGGGCGCTGTTGATCTTCTGGATAAACTGAACCACTACCTAGAAGACAAGCCCAGCTCGCCACCTGTGAAGGAACTCAGGGCCAAAGTGGATGAGCGGGTGAGGCAGCTCACTGAGGTGCTAGTGTTTGAACTCTCCCCAGATCGATCACTGAGAGGTGGCCCCAAGGCCACTCGCAGGGCAGTTTCTCAGCTTATCCGACTGGGCCAGTGCACCAAGGCATGTGAGCTGTTTCTGAGAAACAGGGCAGCAGCTGTGCACACTGCAATACGGCAGCTCCGAATCGAAGGAGCCACTCTCCTTTACATTCACAAGCTCTGCCATGTCTTCTTCACTAGTCTACTAGAGACTGCAAGAGAGTTCGAGATAGACTTTGCAGGCACTGACAGTGGCTGCTACTCTGCCTTTGTGGTCTGGGCAAGGTCAGCTATGGGCATGTTTGTGGATGCTTTCAGCAAGCAAGTGTTTGACAGCAAGGAGAGCCTCTCAACAGCCGCAGAGTGTGTGAAGGTGGCCAAAGAGCACTGCCAACAGCTGGGGGAGATTGGCTTAGACCTCACCTTCATCATCCACGCACTACTGGTGAAAGACATCCAGGGGGCCTTGCACAGTTACAAAGAGATCATCATTGAAGCCACCAAACACCGCAACTCAGAAGAGATGTGGAGGCGGATGAATCTGATGACTCCTGAGGCCCTGAGCAAGCTCAAGGAAGAGATGAGGAGTTGTGGGGTCAGTAACTTTGAGCAGTACACAGGTGATGACTGCTGGGTGAACTTGAGCTACACGGTGGTTGCCTTCACCAAGCAAACCATGGGCTTTCTGGAAGAGGCACTGAAGCTGTATTTCCCGGAGCTGCACATGGTGCTTCTGGAGAGCCTGGTGGAAATCATCCTGGTTGCTGTTCAGCATGTGGATTACAGTCTGCGGTGTGAGCAGGATCCAGAGAAAAAGGCTTTTATCAGGCAGAATGCATCCTTTCTGTACGAAACAGTCCTCCCTGTGGTGGAGAAGAGATTTGAGGAAGGTGTGGGAAAACCTGCTAAGCAGCTCCAGGACCTGAGAAACACCTCTAGACTCATGCGCGTGAACCCTGAGAGTACAACTTCAGTGGTCTAATGGTTTGAGTCTGCTTGTGTGTATATACATATTGCTTATGTTATTTATGTTGTTACATTAGCATACCCGTGATAGTTTGAAACAGCTTAAAAATTTTAAATTGCCTTTTTAAAAATGCAAAATCAAAAGGAGAAAAAAACATTAATTTAAGTTCAAGTAAGGAAGATATAGGAATTATTGAAACATACTATCTAAGCTTTCCTGTTAAATTATGCTAATTCTTTAATTAAAATATGATCCCACTGTAGTATTAGTTTATTTTTGAGTCAAACCATACTTTCTCATGCAAAAAAAGTCCATAAATGTACATATTATGTTGTGAAGTTTCCCAGTTCACCAAAATGTTGCTTTTCTTAAAGGGTACAGTGCCATCTCAGAGCCTGCCTCATATATTTGTTCTCCTCAAGCTGTAATTGAATAATTTGGGAAAAAGAAAGGAGTTAGGAAAATGTGTTTGAGGATAAGTTTTATTTTAAAGAATTATTTCTTGAAACTGTGTGTGGATGTCACATATTCCCATCCTTACAGAATACAAGAGGAAGCTTTCATGAAAACCAGGAGCTAGGACCAACATGTAATCCCAGTTACTGGAAAGGCTAAGACTAGTCAGGCAATTTTGTGAGACCTTATTTCAAAAGAAAACGGCTGGACATATGGTTCAGTAATAGAGCACCCCTGAGTTCTATCCCCAGTGCTAAGGAGTAAACAAAAACAGAAAAGTCTCCTCAACAAACATTTCCATAATTTGAATGACTGATTATTTTCAGTTGCTCATTAGCAGCTTGATACTGTTTGACTTGGAAGCATCTACTTGGAAATTGGAAATGGTAAAGTGTTCCTTTCCACCCCAGCATATTTCTGAAATGTATAAATTTCCAGCTGGAGCATTCATCCTTGTAATATTAAATTTTTTAAAAAGTAATAAAAACGGGACACATTGAGGAACCTTGGCAGTGGCCAGTGACTTTCAGCCCTCCAGCCCTTCAGTGTAGCTTGTACAGTAGCTCAGTTTGCAGACAAATAAAAAAATTTCTATGGAAATCTATATGGATTTCAGGGTCTGAATGCCTGAGAAGTTGGGAAAAAATGCAGATGTTGGTGTTCTCAAGAATGACTACTGGAGCAGAGATTTTTTGGGGGTTCTTTCTGTAACAAAGTATAAGAATAGAGGTGAGACCAGTATACCCAAATCATAGGGAAGAAGATACTTTTCTGAATCTCTAATTGCTCCATGCTGCATTTCTTTCATGAGACAGGATCTTACTATGTAATTCTTGGTGGCCTTAAACTCATTATATAGCCTTCTTGTCACAGTGATCCTCTTCAGCCTCCTGAGTGCTGGGATTATAGGCAAGTGCCATCATGCCTGGCCCATTTTCTTGTTTTATTTTTAACTTTTATTGCTTTGTGTTAAAAAGGACTTCAGATTATAATGCTTAATTCATATTGCTTAGTAAAACAGAAATAAATGTGAGCATCCTGGGGTTTCTAAACTATGCTTCCACTGTGTATTAACATGCTTCATTATTTGAAAGAATTGTTTTTGCTGAGATTTTTTTTCATAGCATCTTGTGATTCTTTTCCTTAAGTGCCATTTATAATGTCCATGATTTCTAAAGGTCCTTTATATTTATTTCTAAAGGTCATAGTATTAAGACTGAAAATTACATGAAGCCTGAAATGGATTCTGAACAGTGACTCTGGGTTATAAAGCTCTTTAATTACTCAGATGCCAGACTGACACTCTTCTTTTACCTGTCTTTCCCTCCCTACCCCGTAACTGGGATTGAACCATACTGGCATGTACTTAACTACATCCCTATTTCTTAAAATCTTGAGACAGGGTCTTACGGATATGCTAATAATCTCAGTTCTCTGGGAGGCTGAGGCAGGAAGACTGCAAGTGAAGGCCCAGCCTGGGCAAAAGTAGTGACTTAGTGAGATCTTGTCTCAGAAAATAAAAGGGCTGGGGATGTAGCTCAGTACCAAAGCTCTTCATTTAATTCCCAGTACCACAAAAAATATATATAAAATGTTGAAAGGTATTAGGAATTTGACTTTTTTTTCACATATCTAGGATTTTCTGTATGTCATAACTGGATAGCTTAGCTGAACAAAAACAGTTATGCTTTTTAAAGAATCACTGGATACTTGAATTTTATAAAATTTTGTTATTATTTTGTGCCATTTACAGTTCCTAATATATTGTAGAAAATATGAACTTTGTAAATATGGCACAGGGTCTGTAAAATGATAGTTCTGAAAGTTGCTCTTAAGGCATGAAGTTGCAAAACCTTAAACATGTTTTATTCTCGGATATATAAATGGTTTTTTGTAAAACTGCCTGCTTTTTAAAACTGGAAGTACAGAATTTTCCACTGTTAGCATTTGTGTATTCCTTAATAAGAATCGTAACGGAAGGAAGTATGCTTTGGTGAATCGAGCAGTGTAGGAAGCTGATTAAATCTGCCAGTTTTATAATGTACCTCTGTGCTGGACATAAAAAGTTAACTCTGGATTCCTGCATGTGGGATCAGAGCTCTTCTCTCTAGAACCTTGTCTCATTAGGCTCCACAACAAGTTCTTAAATTGAATCCAGAAATGTAGTACATGCTGAATACCACTTAGCATTGATTGTTTTCTTGTTTGCTTCAAGCATACCTATCACTTGAGCTTGGATCACAGGCTTGATTGGATTAATTACTGCTTGGAAAAAAGACACTGTGGAATTAAAAAGTCTTTTTTGATTAAAGCCTCATTTCACTTACGTGCTAAAAACTTGATTATTTTTTGTTTAAAATACTACCTGTGGTTTAATTTTCAGTCTTATATCTCACAACTTGATCTTTTTATCTGTGATTGGGAATTTGGGACTTAATATGCAGTATAAAATCAGTATGTACATTTCACTTTTGATATCCTGTTAAAGGAACTCTGAAATGTTTTATAAAATAAAGCTTGAAAATGTTCTTACACTGGATAAAAGTGATACATGAATCTTCGTTAATCAGGATTTAATATTCTCATGTTTTTGTTACTGTTTTTTATTGTATTTATGTGGGAAGAATAGAAAGCTGATGGCTAATTTCAGCATTCTGGTTACTGTCAGAATTGTGAATAAATCAGATTTGTTTGCTTAGGATTCCCTTGAGTGAGAAATTCTACATGTACATAATGTGTTTACCCTAAAAAAAATAAATTTTATGCCATTTGTATATCCCTAAATAAAGGAAACAATTCAGGATGAAGGCCTCAATACCAAGGAGTTAGGTGGTGGTGCACACTTGTAAACCCAGTACTGAGGAGGCTGAGGCAGAGGATCGCCATGAGTTTGAGGTCAGCTTGAACTGCAATTAAACCTTCCCTCAAAAACACGAAGAAAAAAACAAAAAACCCAAGGAGCTAAATGACAAGAATCTGCATTTTTTAAAGTAACGTGTATATACAGAGGAAAGGAAGCAGTAACATATACAGGTATTGAGCATTGTGCTTCACAATGAGGGCAGGGAGGACAAAATAAAACTAAGCTTGTTTTCTCTTAAAGTGCTTGAATATTGGGAAAAGTCAAATAAAAACTATAACTACTCAGCTATGTATAGCAAGAACACTGAGGAAGAGTAGGATAATTTGAGGAGTTTATGACATTCTCGTTAAAGTACTGGTCTGAAGTAGTGGTCCTTGAAGAATGGACAAAACAGACCTACAAAGAGAGAGAAGAGAGTGCAGGAGCAAAGACTGCGGGTGATGCAGGTGTCACATGAAGAAACCTGCTGGAGGGGCCAGCAGAGCACACAGGAAAGGGGTACAGCGCATGTTGCCTGAGAGGGCCTCAGTCTGTCCAGAGGTGTGAAGAGCCAAAGTCCCCACCTGCGCCAAACCTGCCGACAGTCCCTCCCAGAGGAAAGGCTCACTAAGAGTTTCATGTGCATTTCCCCCTAGAAACTGGGCTATACCATACATGCAGTTCAAGATCTTATTACTCAGCAATTTAGGATTTTCATGACTACATCTCACATCAATACTATACCTCACCTGTGCTTTTTCTGTGAGGATTATCTTCACAGTTGATGGATAAGTTATAATTTCTCATTTTACAACTATTTTGTTGACTAGGTTTTTGTGATTACAAAAAATTCCTGAAGCAGCTCCATGCATACAGGTAAGTGTGTGTACATACGTATGTCAAGTGAATATACATGAAAGATACATGGCTACACATTGTCCTGCCAAACTGTACTTTTAAAATTCAGGTCAAATTAAAGATCAGAAGAGTTGTGCCATTTTATATTCTCCCCAACAGTATAAGGAAATACTACTGTTACTTGTTTCTATGAATCAAAAATATTCACAATAAAGGTAGCCCTATTTTTACTAATTCTTTTCTGTGACAGTGTCTCATTTGTAATATTTTTTGAATGTGGTCAAGCAACTTTGTATTTATATTTCTATTAAAAACTTTATATCTATTGCCATTTTATTATTTTTATTATGACTTGGGAATTTGTTGTATACTTAAGAAATTTTTTGGGTTTTTGAGACATGGTCTCACTGTTTAGTTCTGGCTGGCCATTAACTCTTTTTGTAGTCCAGGTTGGCCCCGAACCTGTGGTGACGCCCCTGCCTCAGCCTCCTGGGTGCTGAGATTACAGGTGTGTGCCACCACACTTGGCTCTATAGTTAGGAAACTAATGTGTTACGGTTATTGATTTTTCTTAGTTTGTCTTTTGTATTTTAGTGTATGTGCTACCAAAGTGTGCACTGTCATTTTGTTTATATATTCACTTCTTTTCTTTTCTTTTTTTTTTTTTGTCTTTTTCGTTTTTATCGGTACCGGGGATCGAACTCACGACTGCCTGCTTGCAAGGCAGGCGCTTATGCCGCTGAGCTAAATCCCCAGCCCCATATTCACTTATTTTCAAGGTGGTAAATTTTAATCACAAAGCCAAACTTGTCTGGAGTTTTTTCTTTATGCATTGTTTTGTGTCTGACTTAGGTCTTGTTTTCTGGGCATGGTGGTTTGATGGTTAAGAAACTGAGGCTTTGCAAGGGTATGTACATCATAGGAGACCATGTAAGGCTGGTATGGATGGCCCTATCTTACAATGATTCTTTTTTCAGTATTTTTTTCTTTAGGGTAGTGCTGTATTTCGGACTAGCTTTCTTTCCCCAGGCTAGCAGTACACAGAAGGATCCTCTCCCATGATGCTGGGCAGCCCCAGCAGCTGTAGCTCCAACAGCCACACAGTCACTGCACTGTGTGACTAAGATGTGCCAAAGGTTAGGCCCATTGAGGACATCTGTATGGCAGAGCTGGGTTTCAAACCAAGCACAATTCCAGATGCTGCTTTGTATCATATTATGCCTGCATGAAAGATGGCTGTAGAAAATCAGATGACATAGGCCTTTCTTTTTATTTCACAGTGCTAGCAGCTCTATAATGTATGGGCAGGAGACAGCGAAGGAGCCTAAGGTCAGCAATGTGGTTTAAAGCTACGGGTGGTGGAGGAGGTGTGCAGTGGGCGCTGCTGTGAAGCCACTATTAGGAAGCAGCTCTGCCTTCATGAAGAGTTCAGGGTTACTCAGACTGTTGTGGAACTGTGGCTGGGGAACAGACTGAGAAGGCAGTAACCTCTGCACCATCTCCTGGAGCTCAGTCTCATTCACTCTTCCCTGCACCCCTGTTCCTCCCGATGTACTTGCTTGCTTGACTCTTAACACCCACGCTGGCCCGGAGACAACTCTAGCATTTACACCCAAACTCTAGTCTTTGTTTAAACCTGAAATTTGTTACAAGTGAGTCAAAAACTAAACATCATCTTAGTCCTCCTTCCATACTCACAAGTACAGCACATGTCATGGGAGAGAAAAGCAACCAAATTAGGTGTCTGGAGACTCTTTCAAAAGCACATGTAAACCAGGTGTGGTGGTGCAAACCTAAGCAATCGGAAGGCTTGAAGCAAGAGGATAGTGGTGAGTTGGAGGCCAGCCTGAACAATATAGCAAAACCTTGTCCGCCCACAAAAGCACACCTGAAAGCAACTGTGGTGGCCTCACAGCCTGCTCTGCATGACAGGCAGCAGCTGAGTGCGTTTGGCAGCACTCCATGCAGGAACCACTGTTCAAGTCCCTCAGCTTTTGCTTACTCTACACACATAGGAAGCCTGGCTTCCCAAAACAGCAGGTCCCACCATCAAGCAAGCCCCTAAGGGAGGCAGTTCCCAATGTGTGGCCTAATACACAGGCTCTTCAATCTGTGTGTGCAGAACAGAGGGATGGCCCGGCTCCAGCACACACACACATTTCAGAGAATTCGGAAGTAGGCATTCTAGAACCAGTTTGTGCTTTTCAGTGACTTTCTTCGGCATTTAGATTCCAATTCTAATGTCTCACCAGGATTGACCTTAGCTGCTGGTGACTGATTTGATGCCCTCCCCGTTAGTATGCTGAATCTCGTTTCATTAGCCATGATTCTTGTTTCAGTCATTTGACCTTTTCTTTTACGAATTAGATTTTTAGTGTTTACGATGTCTATGAAGCTCATCTTGGGGAACTGGTACATACACATACTGCGTCTTTATCATTTCTATTTCCCTTTCCCCATCCCTACCCTCTGCCCTCCCTCCTTCCCCAGAGCCTCATCCATTTCTAGTCCACTTCCCTGCTTTCTACCATTTCTATTTTAGCTTTTAAATTACATATAGTTTGGGTTTCTCCTGGGCCACCAAAACCATGTGATAGTTAACTTTCTATTTCTGATTAACTTTATTATGGTCTCAGGAGCTATCTATTTTCCTACAGATGATTCAATTTTATCGTTCTTCATGGCTAAGTGGTACTCCATTGTGTATAGATAGTACTGCGCTCCCCACCCCAGTTCAGGCTGGACTCAGATTCATAGTGAATCTTCTTGCCTCAGCCTCCCAAGTACTGGGATCACAGGTGTGTACCACCACACCAGTCTACGCGGCACGTTTTTTAATCCATTCATCCTGTGGAACATATAAGCTACTTCCATAATTTAACTATTATGAACTGTGCTGCTATAAACATAGGTATCCTGTATCATTGTAATGCAATGACTTTTAACTCTCAGGAAGATACCCAAAGAGATACGGCTGGGTTGAATGGACTTTGTATTTGCAGATTTTGAGGACTCGCTCAGGTTTTCCAGGACCTAGGACCTCTAACCATTATTTTCTTTGCATACCCCACACTCTACCGTCCCTTCTTCCAGGCCCTAAACCCACCCTGGTAAAAGCACCTGCTCAACCCAGTGCTTGGTTTCCACATCAAGCAGCTCCCCGTCCAGTCCCAGCGCTTTCTCCCCAAGTGCTTTAGCATATTCACACTGTGTCACGGCATTTCCCGTGCACATTTTTTGACTGATTCAATTTTGTTAACTAAGGCCATTGGATGGCAAAATTTAAAGCTAATTTATTACAGATGTGGGTCTGTCTTGTTCTTGAGATAACTTTAATGAAAAGCGATAAAAACATAACACAAGTTGAGAGTTCCTTATCTAAAATGCTTGGTTTGAAAGATCTCCATATCCATAATGAGATATCATCAAGATCTGCTTACCCAAGTATGAATGTAAAATTCATTTATGCTCTATATGCCTTGCACACATACCCTAAAGAGGAGTTTATACAGTACTCTTAGTGCAGCTCACTTGTAATCCTCTTACTTCAGTGCTGGGATTACAGACATGCACCACTGTGCCAGCTTACTTTTCTTTGAATAGCAGGAGCTCGAGTGATGATGTGCTTTGTCATAGAAGTCAACACAAAAGTTAAAAACATGTAGGAAGTCAAAAAATATTAGTGGAATGGAAGCTGCTTTTCCAAACATTTTCAAAAGACTGTTTTATTTTAAAAGATACACACACAGAGTGGGACACAAACGCTGAGAACTCTCATGGCTGGAAGATTACCCTGATGGCTCACACTGATCAATTCCTCTGCTCGTCCACAATTCAAGAAGTCTTGCAGAGCACAAGATGTGTCTCTTCCATTATGTCCTTGTTTGCAGCAGGGAGTCTTTTGTAACAATAATTATGTACCCTAACTTTCCGTAACTGCTTGGTGATTTTTAAAGTTTTGCAGTGACCAGTTTTCCTATTGGTGTTTTACAACCTAAGACAAACAAAGAAATAGCTCAAGAAATGGTGCTGATTTTGTTCTTCTTTGTGCAATTCCCTTAAGCATGCTTCACAGAACTTTGTAGGCTGATCAGCACCAGTGGGCACGCTGGTCCACCACCCGGGAACAGCCAATGTGCAGAGACACAGGCGTAGCCACCACAGGACCGGCAGTGCAGAACCAGGAGCCAACTGCTGCTGTGCTTCTGCACCTGAAGTCCAGTGTGTTCTAGTAAATTCATACCCTCATCTGCTCGCCACCATGAATAAGCTAATTCTGTCACTCTTGGTGAATTAACGGTGGTGAGCCATGTACCCCTAACTACCAAATCCGAAGTTGGCTTTTAGATTTCATACTCAGACTTCAGGCATGATATAAATGGAAAGCTGGGATTTTGACCTACATTTTCTTTCACAAGGTCTCATACTCCACGCCCACATCAGTGATACGACTGCCCCCCTTGCCTTCCTCTTTGACCATTCTCTTTCCTCCATATTCCGAGTCCTGGTTTTCCCACTCTTATGGACACCTACCCAAAGCTGCTTTGACAAATGTCCTGAATTAAGTTTAGGTGCAAAAATATTAATTGTACAAATATCCAGATAATCATTTGTTTTAAGTAGTAACATCTTCCCCTCCTAAAATAATCCAATCATTCCTACAGGAAGTGTTCTTCACTTCCTCTGACCATTCATCTCTCTGTTCATGTCAAGGACTTCACTCCCATGTACACAAAACAAATGGCTTGCCTTTCTGGGACTGAGTGATTTCTTATAGGCTGACAGGGTCTAGGTAAAACTATTCCCCCAAAGATGTGCTATAAGCCTAATAAATTCTGAGTTCAGAAGGGCTGTGTGACACAACTCTGATCCCAATTCCTCACACAGAAGACAGGAGACCCAAAAATGGAGACAGAAGGGCAGGAATCAGCAGCAGAATGATAGCAACCTCACCATGACCAGAGGAAAGGTCCTGGCTCCCACCAGTGATGTCAAGAACTGAGTCTGTTTTGCACCACACTCCTTGCTTTGGGCTTGTTGGTTAATTTTCCTTGAAGTTTCTATCTGGCTCATTCTGGAAATTCTAGACTATCTTAACAGCCTTGTTTCTATCAGAATTCTACTGCTTGTTTTGATAAAGTATTTGGAGCTAGGGTTTTCTTTCCCATTTTAATACACACTCATAAACATAGGTGAAAAGTCTTCACATTTTATTAAACCACACACTTACCAAGCATCTCTTCTAATTTTCTCAATGCAGGCTCATTCACACTGTATATATTGTCATTATTTCTGGAGGAAAGAACAAGCTTTGTTAACGCATAAACCAGAGCAGAAAGATAGCTTTTCAACATTACTTTTTGTTCCTGACTGCATGTACCTTCACGAGCTCCCTGCAGTCTTTTCCCAGCAGTCCACAGTGGGTGAAAAGTCTTGTATCCCTATTACTACACAAGGCCTATGACTGCAAAAGTCTACACAGTAAGCTTTATCATGGCTACATTAACTCATTTAGGAGAACATTTGTCTGTTTATCCATCTATCACCCATACACACACACACACACACGCAATGTTCCTCAAAAAGCTTCCTCATGATTAATCTATATATTTCAGTATTAGATAAAAGCCAAGCCACTGGCCTATTGTACTTTCTTCCTTGTTTTGGTTTCATTTTCACTCATAAGTGGGCAAGGATTCCAGGGTGATGAGATGAACACACCAGGGCAGACATGGAAGGCACAGCATGACCTGTCCCAAGTGTCTGTCCCCACATGCCTCTGGATCTTATGCTCCAGTGGCACTGGCTGGCCTTGCCTGGTGGGCACCTGTGAGTCCAACACAGTACTTACACTTTTTTCTTCTCTACTACACCAAGTCTCACGCAAGCAGCTAAGGCATTTTTCTGCACATCTGAAGATAAAACGTCATAACACTGAGAGACACCTGAGTGGGGAAGGAAGAATTAACGCATCATTTTTGGTTCTCAACTGAAAGGAATCACCAGCAACAGAGGCATGACTAACCTTGATCAAGAAGCACATTTGTGAATTTTCTAACTGCAGCCAAGTAGTGTTTCTCAGTGAAGTGGTCCTCTTCTTCATACAAGAGGTATTTGCAAATTATCTGATTTTAAAAAGAAGTATGAGAGGAGCAGAGAGGAAGAAAAGGTAGCCAAATGTAAGAGAACAGCAAATAACTCTACTCTGCCCTCTGAAAAAAATGACGTATCACAAAGGAGCAGAATGCAGACCCTGTAACACTCAAGCACAGAAAAGCTGCAGAATTTTAAAGATCTCTTTTTTTGAGTTTATATTAATTTTTAAACTAGGAAAAAAAGTTTTAAATAATAGCAACATTTATTAAAGTGCAATTGTTCATCTTTGTCAGGTACAAGCTAATTACTAGTAGCTGCGCACATCTCGTGCTACTTCAGAAGAGAGGAGCTAATCTGTAACTTGGTCTTTTTCTCCAAATGTACCTAATTAAGTGCTCACCCCTGAAATACTGGGCAATTTCCACTGTGCAAAGATGATGAAACACAGAACTAATGGAGGAAGTGAGAATCACAGAGCTCTTTACCAGCAAATGTACACGGCCCCCAGAGTTCACAATCAAATTCCCACGCTCCCTCGGAGACCTGGCATTAAGTCCTGCTGGGCACATACACTGTCCCCTTTCCATACCTATTCCCTAAAGCTCTGCAAGCTCTTATGATACTCACATTTGAACCTTTTCTTTCTCTTTCAACATCAGAACTTAGTAACACAAATGACTGACTTTATGTGTCAAGTGTTGCTTTCACTGAATGCCTACTTAGTATCAATAACCTTGCTACACAGGAAGAGCAAGAGACCTAAGACAGTACAACTGCAGTGTATTGGGTAGTTGTGTGTTATCCTCTTGGGTCTGTGAGAGATCACACCTCTTCCTGTGTACACTTACTAGGTGAAATCTTTCATGGTATTCACCAATCTAGTTCCACCACTCCCCTAGGATAAACCCTTCCCCTTTAGAGTGGAAACAAATACAGTGTGGAAAGTCTTATCTTTGATATAGAGGGCACAAAAGATAAGTGGCCAAGTTTTCATACCTGATAACACTCCACAAAAGGTTGAAAGAGTCCTACTAGAAATTCTAACACAGTATTTCCTTTCTCTGTAACAAGGATGTCCTTCGTGGTCACCTGTATGGTCTCACTTTTACAAAGCAGGTAACAGCCTTCTTCAAAGTCCTGGAAGGGGAGAAGGAAGCCATGGTACACCCACAAATTTGGGTTCATAGGCACATGCTGATCTTAATGCATGCTGCCCCCAACAGACAACACCAGCTAATCTCATGAATGCTGAGCCTCAAACCCATAAAACATTTATGAAACCACAACATGGGTGATGGACTTTCACTCTGCACTGACATGCACCTTAAATTTAAATAGGAAGTGTATCCAACGGTCCTAAAGACACTTAGGATTATGTTTATGCTCTAGAACCTCACTCTCCATGAGGTAAAACAAAACCTGCTTTCCCTAACACAGTACACAAAAGCCCTCCACCACTTTCTATTCTGCCACTGCCCACTCCAGCAGCCCAGGAGCCCCGGCCAGGAGCCTGTGTACCCCTCAGCAGTTCACAACGCAGGCAGGACCACCCCTCATTGCTCTCTAGGCAAAGGCTGCCTGACTGACATGTTCCAATGTGCTATTACTAAGAAAGTGCTGGTTTTTACTGAAACAGGCATTTCTTCACAGTAGCTACACTAGTGGTTTGAAGAGTGACTTCCCTCTCACCAAATAATCCCTAAATTACTAATTAAACT
This sequence comes from Cavia porcellus, assembly GCF_034190915.1. Taxonomy (NCBI): domain Eukaryota; kingdom Metazoa; phylum Chordata; class Mammalia; order Rodentia; family Caviidae; genus Cavia; species Cavia porcellus. Next base: position 31,861,748 of record NW_026947496.1, on the reverse strand, counting down.
TGAGCAGGAATCAAGTTAGGTTCTGCTGCACTGTGAGTGTCCAAGTCCCCACTGTGCCTGGAGTGCCTGTGAACCCTGCCTGACCCTTCTGGAACGCACAGGTGGGACACTCCCCTCTGTAGTCAGCACTCACCCTCAGTGTGTTTCCTGGAAGGAAGATGAACTCATCCGACAAGACGCTGCACAGGAAGCAGAAGCAATTGTAGACATCCTCTGAAAATAGATTCAGTACCTAACATTACAATACAGCTTTTTAAACTTTTAAGGGGTACCAGGACATTCTTGAAACCTAAAATGTAGTCTTTAAAATCTTCTGTCTTTTTTAAATGATAGTGGGGATTGAACGCAGGGCCTTTTCACTGAACTATATCCCCAGCCCTTTTTTTTGTCTGCTTTGAGACAGGGTTTTACTAATTCACCCAGGTTGGGCTCAAACTTGTGATTCTTTGCCTCACTATTGGGATAACTAAAATCAATTCAAGCTGGGGAAAGTAATGCATGCCTATAATGCATCTGAGGCAGGAAGATCATTCCAAGTTTGAGGCCATCCTCAGCTACACAGTGGGTTCAAGGCCAGCCTGGTCTACACAGTGAAACCCTGTCAAAAAAAAAAACAAAAAATCAATTCAGATACAACCTACAGAGCAAACTGCAACCTAGCATTGTTTAAAGATTAAATCTACATTACAAGAAACTTCCTCTTCCCCTACATCAAGGCTCCTGGAAGAAAAGGAAAGGAACTGATTTCCTAGTTTCCCTCTATATTCACATTTCCTGTGGCTTCAAATATATTTTTAGTGCTTGTTCCCTTACAGTCATCTGTGCAGCTTTGAAAAACAAAACTCAAAACACCAAAGTATGGCCCCAGTCTAGTCTAACTGAAGGAGAACTCTGAAGTGGGGCCCGCCAGCGACTGTCGTGCAGGCCTGGGTAGGAACTCCCGGCCTTGACTACAGGCCCTGTTGGCCAGAACTGTGCTTCACTTATTCCTGCTGCTCCATGGGATCAAAATGCCACCACACACCCGGGAAGTACTCATGTGCCACTGCGTGCAGGTCCTGGGCTGTATCTGTGGATGAGCTGCTGTCACAGCAGAAAGCGTCTGACTGAGCAGGGGACAACTGTGCTCCCAGCTGGGTCCTTCTCTGAGAACCACGCAACTCTGCACCCTTCTTTGTAAAATGAGAGGTTTAGACTAGAAAGTTTCTAGGTCCTTCCAATTCTAAAATTGTTCTTTTTCTTTTTTTTTTCTTAAATTTGAGATGGGATCTTGTTATGTTGCCCAGGCTGGCCTTGCACTTGGTATCCAGAGATTCTCCCACCTTAGCCTTCAAATAGGTGGGACTACAGGTATGTGCCACAGCACTCTCCCATTCTAAAACTCTAAGCGGATGGCCATGTATCTAGGCAACAAACCTAACTTCTTCTGAGTGTAAGGGTTCCGTTCTCGGCTGGTATGTTGGTGCACATTATGGGACTTCAAACACTGCTCCCTTCACGGACCTGAAAGGCCAGACTTCTTCTGAAATTCAAGGTCACACTCCGGAAAGTTACCTTTCCTGAACCCAGGTGTCATCTGCAAGGCTACAGCTACTAAGGAAGGACGGACAAAGATGTTGAGCAACTGGTTCCTATAAGCTGAGCACATAAGGAGAGTGATGTGCTGGAAAATAAGTCCGTTGACCACTTCTGAGTCTCCAGAGTCCACTTTCAGAATCACCTGGTCTTTGACAAGGCTGGCAAGATTGGAATGCAGAAGAATGCTGGACTGGACAACTTCTTCTGCGGATTCATTATCTGCATACAAAGACAGGGCATTTGAATGAATTGGGTCTCTGTAGCATTCTGGTTGCTACCAACTGCATCACGATACTGTACATGAAGAACATTTTATTTTTTTCTTTTCACTTTTGGCAATACTAGGGATTGAGCCCAGGACCTCATCATGCTAGGTAAGTGCTGTACCACTAAGTTACACTCCCAGCCACATAAAGGCTTTTTAAAGGCATCATTTCACATATTAATTTTGTAAGGACGTATAACATAGTTTCCTCTTATCTATTCCAAATCCTTCAGTCATTCTAAAATAAACACCAGTTATCATTCTAAAAATCAATACTTCCTGTCTAAATCAAAAGCATGGTATTCAAAGTTTTGGAATAGCAAATTACTTGTCTGGAATATCACATCTATGTGATTTAACAAGACAGAAGTCCATGATTAGCACATAAGTACATTAAAACAAAGTCCACACTCAGACACATTTTACACACACATCCACATGCACACACCTTGCTTAGACTCACGTCATGATGCAACACTATTGCTTTGCAGGTGGACCAAAAAGGCACCCATGGTCCTAGTGTCAGGTCTCCGTGAACACAGGAATGACAAGATCCATTTTCCCACATCAAAGATTATCAAGGCAGCAGACCCACAGTTGTGTCTGAAGCTTATCACCTGATGCTACTTAGGCCTGGACATCACCAAGCAGACAGTCATAAAAGCCAAAGGAGCAGGCGGTGATATTCAACAAATGTGTTCAGCAAAGGGAGCCATTTTCCTGTCAACCAGAGCCAAGGAGATGGCTCGCTGCTTACACTGGCGAGGTCTGCTGATTCTCACTGGAAGGACAAATCAGAGGGATGCCTGGCCTCCCAGGTGTGATCAACATCCATTCTTGACTACTTTGCTTTGTATCAGCTTGCTCAGGCTAATGATGTAGTATATGAAATGATAGGAAAAGCCCTAGATGCGAGAATGCTCAGAATACTTTATGGAATGTGGGATAATTTGAGCAACAACAACAAACAGGGAACTGAATAGATATAATGTGTTCTAAATTAGGAATTATACTCAATTACTCACCTCATTACTGTCATCTGGACATCAACTAACTCTATAGCAGTGATGGTGAAACCTTTTAGAGTCGAAAAGTCCAGAGTGCAACCTGAAACCCATTTATTTATTGCAAAGTATCAAAAGTGCAATTAAACCTGAATATGAAGTTTTAGTTTAGAAAGAACATACATTAACATGCATGCCATAGGTTCACCACCACTGCTCTAGAGAAACCAGAGTTGCTCGTAGCTATGGCTAGTTATTTTATATATATCCATCCATCTTGACAAAGCGAAACACTATGTTTTCCCATGCTCCTGGGGAACAGATATTCTGGTTTCCACTTTATCTAATTCTTTTTCACCACCTCTAACACTTGCTACACTGTATCATAATGACTCCAATACTGAGAACCAAAGTTGTATCCCTTTCCTTCCTCATCAGTGACACTCAATGGTCTGGCCCCTCTGTTAGTAATTCCTTCTACATATCACTTTGCAGTGTCCAGTCAGTCAACCATCATGGGGCCAGCATCCTTCTTTCCCATTTATGGATAGTGCCTCCTAACTTGCCCCTTACCTGTCATCTTTCTCCACCATGGTCCTTTAGGGATGGTGGAAGGTTGTAAAGATCACACTGTTTTACACCTCCCTGCTTAAAATCCAACACCACTTTGATAAACCAAGCTTTCAGTCCAGACCAAGGCCTGTGCAATTCAGCCGATGCCCACATCGTTTGGTTCTATCCTTCTGAGCCCCCATACTACCTGCAAGTCACAGAATACCTAGTGCTACCCTATTCCTACTTGCTAATCCCTGCATGAGACAAAATCTACACCATCTTCCTAAAGAGTTTCTTTCCCACTGAGATGGGGTCAAAGTCACTTCTGAAATCTTTCTGTGCATAGGCCCTTAGCTCACAATATTCTCAGGAGACCCCCAGATAGTTTCTTGTCACTATTTCAGTGACCTTGTCACTAGTCTACTCATGACCCACCTATTCTATCCTTCATGAGCACCTGGGAACAGGAATCCCATGTGTATCTCTGCATCCTGGCAAGACCTAGCTCAGAGGTGCTTGTGTAGGCTTGATGAACAACAGTCGGTGCTGGACTATAAGTCATTATCTAGTCTTTTATTTTTTTGTGTGTGGAGACAGGGTCTCAGTATGTAGCCCAGACTGGCCCTGAACTCACAACAATCCTCCTGCCTCTGCCTCACAAGTGCTAGGATTACAAGTGTGTGCCACCACACCCAGCTCATTCATTATCTAGTTCTTAAAAAGGTACATTTCTGGGCTGGGGATTTAGCTCAGGGGCATAAGTGCCTGCCTGACAAGCATGAGGTCGTGAGTTCAATCCCAAGTACCCCCCCCCAAAGTACATTTCCAACTACCTGTATGGTTTTAAATCAATTTAAATTAACAATTGTCATATTCCAAGCCAAAACTCCAAGCTCAGTATTGACAGCTCTGATAAGGTTTTTACCAAATTATTCTTATCAAAGTGCATAGATATATTAATGCAAATCCTTTAATTCTTACTTCTCAGTGAAACAAATGGGCTACAAACACAACATGGCTTAAAGAGGTGGGCATGCCAGCAAGGATTCATGTGTTATTCCTCAGTCTGCTAGGTGCCCAGGAGATGGCAGCCCCTCCTCAGGGTGTTTAGCTTTGGATGACAAATGACTTATGAACAATTTTTCTCAACTCACAAGCACAAAGGGTTCCATGCCTACTAGTGGTAAAAGCAGACGAATGTCCTTCTGTGACAATACTTTGCTCAAGTTTAAGGTTTTGCATAATGTCCCAAGATGCAGTGGTAAAAAGACAGCCTTTGTGTCGCCTCTCTACCTACATACCCGGCCACTGCAGGAACCCGCCAAATGCCTGTGTCAAGGCCTTCAGCCACACAGTCTTCTCCACGAGGGTGTCGAAGTCCATGGATGGGCGGTTCTGGAGCAGAACAGCTACTACCAGAACCCACGGGCTCAGGACCAGGTTCTCAATTTGCAAAAGCTCCATTTTGTAGGCAACTTCAGTGACAAAGGCATGCATTTCCTGAGATGGTTTCTGCGGGATGTATCTGGAAAGAAGAGCACAGAAGCACATGTGACTCTCCAGCCACCTACCTGTTGGGCAGGAAATAAACCCTAGAAAGTTTTTCATGTCTCTGCCAATAAAAAGCTCTCAGGCCACATGCAGAGGTTGTCTTGCCTCAGTGCTCTGAAATCTGTCCATATCCTTCCAGGGAATGTTCTGGAGGTGTGGTAAGAAATACTAGTAATTCCCATCTCCAAATAAAAACTTCTGTCACTTTATAAGTTGGCCAAATCACTTCTGTGAAACAGATGCCTTCCCCAAGAGAATGAATGACTGCCCCGAATTCTAGCGTGGAACACGTCTCCACTTCAGGCTGCACTTTACAGAGTGATGCCACAGTTGACAGGCTGCCTGGCTGCTCACATGTGGTCCCCTTCAGAAAATCTTCAGAGCACCTACCAAAGACTAGCCCACCCACCTGAGGGCATCTCGTGAATGGGTCATCAGCTCGAAAACACACAAGGCCTACACAGAGCTGAGAAAATCAAGGAGACACAAAGGACCACAGCAGCTATCCAAGAAGGTAGCTTGATGAGAAAACTGCTGATGTAAGTGCCCCATGCTAGGGTGCTTTGCCAAGGCGAGGTGAGAGTCAGAGACAGCCTGTGGCAGGGGAAAGTGAACCCCTGCCTCTGAGAGTGGGAAGGTGGCTGCCAGTGAGGCGCGTTCCTGTCAGACAGTCATGGAGCTCCAGTGAATCAGGACAACACCATGACAAGAGAGCCCTGGCCACGCTAATGGTTTTTCTCCCTGACTTCCCCAGTGTGCCTCTCTAAAACAAGAAAACTCAAAATGCATCTGTGCATCTGTACCCTGCATCCTGAACAGTCCTAACACATTTTCTCCTGAGCAGGGACTCACTCCCATTCATTAGCATTACATACCATTTTGCATGATCAAAAACAGTACTCAGAGCTGGGTATGGTGGCACACACCTGTAATTCTAGCACTTGGGAGGCTAAGGCAGGAAGAGCATCACAAGTTTAAGGCCAGCCTGGCTACACAGTGAGTTCAAGACCAGCCTGAACTATACAGTAAAAAAAAGAGACAGAAAATGAAAAGAAAAAAAGAAAGAAAGAAAGACCTCAACAGATAGTACTCAGGATACCAGCTGGCCTAAAGCGTACCCAACCATTTCTATTTGTTGTTAATAATAACGGTGTTATTTCTTTCCACTGTTAAGTTTCCCCAAGAAGGAAATGACCACATTATCTGAGTTTGCTTATTGACAAACATAACCTATAGCTAATCAATTTGTTTTTTGCAAACATACAGTTCCTCTATTTTTTTTTTTGTGTGTGTGTGTTTTGGTTTGGTTTCTATTATTTTTTTGAGATAATATCTCACTATATGTAGCCTACACTGGCCTCCAACTCATGATCCTCCTGCCTCAGCCTCCTGAGTGCTGGGATTACAGGTATGTACCACCACAATTGGCTCACATAGTTCTTTCGCTGAAGCTTTCCACTGCTGCAAATGAAATGACACAGCTTCCCTGAAAACGTGCTGTGTGATCTTAAGAAAGGAAGGTTTGGGTTTCAATCTGTCAACAGTCACAATTCACACTTGCAGGATTTAATCCATTTCTGTGTTGGGTATTATAACATAGCCTTGCACCTTGGAACCAAATTATACGGGCTCCTACTCATCCTCCCAGCTGCCAGAGATCGAAGTGATATAGGGTCTCCAAAGTATACATGGATGCTTCCAAAGTTTTCAGAGAGAATTCTTCTGGCTTTCAACAATCCCTAATAGTATCACAACATGGGGAAAGAATACAAAAAGGAGTACATTTGTAAGTTAATTGAAGTGTAAAATGGATATTCTTTACACTCAAAGAGAATCAATTGAGTCTGTGGCTATCCTCACGTACAGTCGTGGACTCTTTTGGCTTAGGAACTCCTAGAAGCTCATAGGCATAAAGTGTTTCTTCCAATATTTTATCATAACTGATGCTAATTGGGACAAGGTAGGTGTCAAAAACTTCTCTTTTAAAAAATGGTTCCATCACAACATTCAAGAGACCTGTGAACACAGGAAGAAATGCTTTATCAATGCATATCAAAGAGCAAAGTACACAAGGGCACATTAGTAGAATGCTATCAAAAGTATGTACATCATACTCTTCACCCACAAAGTCAACCTTACAGCAGCAGCTACACTCATAAAGAAAAGAATATCTTACTAAAAAACAAAGTATCAAGTTCTATCTAGCAGCTGGAATAATACCACACCCAAAGTCTTCAGGTTTCTATTTTTCTAATTTGAAAGTAACCTACCAAATTTAGGAGTCAACGTCTTGGCAGAGCGGCTCCTTGTCCCTTCGAGGAAAAATTCGATAGGAGCGTAACCATTCTTTAAAGAGAAAACAGACACAGAACATAACACATTGCCTCTGTCATCAGGGCACATGCTCTTTCCTTCCCAGGGCCAGGGCTGCAGCCTGGAGCCTGGAGCCTGGTGCATGCTAGGCGAGTGATCCGCAGCGGAGCTGCAGCCCCACAAACGGCTTCTTTTGATCCCTATTTCCAACCACCCTCCCAGCAATCTGAAAAGATACGGCTCACAGTGAGACATAATAAACCAAAGAGTCACCTAGCTCCCTGGAAGGCAAAATCGAAACAGTCTATTCAGAAGTTCAGAATTTAAATAGGCAAACATCACTGGAAAACAAATAATAACTTCAAAGTACTTGGTAATTACCCGCAAAATAGTCTTCACATATTCAGAGAACACGGCCCAGTAGAGTTTATTGCCCCCAAAGGTACGACGCATGAAAAAGGCGCCTGACATCCTCAGTAGCTCCCCAATAATCTTCATCCCCAGGAAGTCTAAAACAAAACCAGGCTTAATGTTTATTTGCAGATACTGAAACACCCTACGCAGATGGACATGCAGACACTATTAAGAAAATTTCATGTAGGTGAGACCCTCTACGTTTTTAACAGTTAAACTTTCTCAGACTGAATCCATAAAAGGAGCCTTACAACAGAATTATGGAACAGAGGGATTCTGTGGGCCAAGAGCCTGCTGGGATTCTGTGGGCCAGGAGCCTTGCTCTCCTCCCTGTACCTGTTCAACACCAGGCCAAAGAGGCAACAGCAAGGCAAGTGACAACAATGTCACAAGGCCAATGTTCTCAGGCTTGTTCCAAACTTGATGACAGATGTGCGACCTCACATTCCCACCTCTTTCCCAGCAGTAAAAATATCATCCATGTTAGTGAAGCAGACTAAAGTAAACCTGCAAAGAAATGCAGAGTTCTACCAACGATCTTCCTTGCCAGGCACGGTGGCACACAACCATAATCCCAGTACTCAGGAGGTTCAGGCAAGAGGATCACTGAATTCAAAGATCACTGAGTTCAAATTTGTTATGCCTGTGCTGCATAACAAATTCAAAACCAGTTTGAACTACCCAGTAAGACCCCCTCTCAAAAAACAAGACAAAACAAAACAAAAAAAAACAACAACTAAAATTCCAGCTTTCCTAGTGACTTTGAAAGGGAGGTGATAAACTATTTACTTTAGCAAGCCAACTTTTAGGAATAAATCCTATAGATATAAAAAATTCAAACTATACTGTAACACTGTAATAGAAAATTATTCAAACTACATATACACACTGCTGAATTTATACAGCATCAAAGGTAATACGGACATGGAAGTTGGACTCTTATCTTACACAAGTAAATATTAATTCAATGGCTCAAAGACCTAAACATAAGACCTGAGACTATAAAACTCAGGAAGGGCTAAGGATACAGGTTAGTGGAAAAATACTTGTCCAGAATGTGAAAGGCCTAGATTCAATCCCCTGTACTGGGGGGTGGTAGGGGGCGGGGGGAGAGGAAGAAAGAAAGAAAAAAGGAAAAAAGGCAGGAGTAGGGGATAGGGGAAAAATATACAAGAAAATCTTCATAATAGAATTTAATAATAATTTCCTTTCTGACGCCAAAGACATGGAGAAAAATTTAAAAGTTGAACTACATTAAAATGAGTAACTTCTGCTGAGTGTGGTGGCACTTGGTGGTGGCACTATAATCCCAGCTCCGTAGGAGGCTGCGGTAGGAAAATCACAAGTTCAGGTTCCACTGGGGCAACTCAGTGACCCTGTCTCAAAATAAAAAATGGGAAGGCTTTTGGATGTAGCTTAGGGATAGACCATTCCTGGATTCAATTTCCAGTAGCACAAAAAAGGGCTAAGCGAAAAGGTAACACATGGGATGGGAGGCAATACTTGCAAACTATTTATCTGGTAAGAGGCAAATATCCACAAAGTATAAAGAAATCTACAACTCAACAATAAAAATACCAAACAACATAACTTAAAAATGGACAATGGAACTGAATAGACACTTACCCAAGGAAGATGCATGAATAGCCAAACACACTGAAATGATGCTCAGTATCACAAATCATCAGGGAAATACAAATCAAAAGTACAACGATATAACATGTCATGTATATTAGAATGGCTTTATTTTTACAAGAAAAATATAAAGAAACACATGTAAGCAAAGAGGTAAAGGAATTCAAACACTAGTGAATTGTTCATAGAATGTAAAATTGTAGCTGCTGTGGGAAAGTAAAATGGTTTTTCCAAAAAAGCAAAAAATCTACCATGAGATCCAACAGTTTTGTTCTTTTGTGTTTACCTATTAAAAGTAGGGCCTGAACAGGTATGTGAACTTCCATTGTCACAGCACCGAGATCTGCTATAACCAAAATCCAGGTGCAATGGTAGTATCCAAAGGATGGCTGGATGCATACAATGTGATCCTTCTATGCAATGGGAAGGGATTCTGACACACACTATGTGGATGAACCTTAAAGACATTCTACCCGGTGAAATACAACAGTCACAAAAGGACAAATACTGGTGATTTCATAGAAACTTATATGAAGCATGTTATTAAGTTAAATTCAGAGACAGATACAATAGTGGTTGTCTGGGGCAAGGGGAAGAACTGAATGGGAAGACACTGCTTAATAGGAGGAATTCCAGTTTTGCAAGATGAACAGTTTGGGGATAGAAAGTGATGGCTGCAAAAACAATGTGAATGTACTTAGTAACAATGAAATACACATACACTTAACGATAAGACGGTAATACTTAAGCAGTGGTACACATAGGTGATCTCCATATTCTAGAAGGATAAGACAGGAAGACTGTAGGTTTGAGCCTCACCTAGGTAACTTAGTGACTTAGTAAGCCTCATGTCCAAAAATAAACAAACAAAAAAATTAAAAGGCCTGGGGATGTAGCTCAGTGAGAAGGCACAATGCCTAGTATTGTGGTGATGGTGGGGTATAGGGGATAAATTATAGTATAGTATTTCATCACAATAAAAGTATATTGAAAAATTTAATTAACTAGCGTGATAGCTGTGTTCTTGCCTAAATCAAAAGGCAGGAAATATAATGGGCAGCAGTCTCATTTTTCAAACCTATTGCTGTATGCCTGTCTCCGTCTAAACATGGGAAGTAAGGCACTGAAGGGCACCCCCAGAACACTGTGGAAGAGGAGGGGCTGCTTCTACTATCATCTTCAAGCACCCCAGCAGAGTCTGAGCCACAGCAGTGAGGATTTCAATGCATACACTCAGAAAAGTGCAAGAGCAGTACATACCCATTCCTGCTGCTATCACAGGCACAGGCAGGTCATAGCTGTACATAAGGAAGGACAGCATCAGGAAATCAATGTAACTGCGATGGCTGGGCAGCAAGATGACAGGGTACTCCTGGATAGCACGCTGCAGCTTCAAACAGATGTTGCATTTTTTTTATCATTTCAGTTGTCATGTTATTAAGATCATCTCTCATATCAGAAGCTAGGAAAACGGTCTTGGTTCTGAAGGAACATTCATCATATGTTCTGCCTTCCCTACCATGCACACACATTTAATTTGCTCTGACAAGGTATAAGTCTTATTTCAGAATTGTTAAATAATTTCACTAAGTTCGAGGATATTAAAAATGTGAATTTTTATGGATCAAAATAATATTAATGCTGATCACTGATATATATACACACTCTTAGCATTTCACATGCCAGTCATCTTAAGTGTATTAATACCACAAGTTTCTAAAAAGGCAACAGCCTTAGTTTCTTTAGCAAATTGTTGTGTACCCATTGAGCGGTACAGTTGAGGGCAGTGTCTAAGTCAGTTCAACTCAGAAAGCCAATTATTAACCACTGCCTGGCCCAAATTCTTGTAATAGATGAGAACAAAGTTTCTCTATGGGAGATTTTTTAATAAAGGATAAATTAATAGACAAAATGGGAGGGCTGGTACATGCTGAAATTCCGGCCAGGGAAAATGGATGTCACAGAGTTGGGAGAGACATACTGGAAATTCTAGATATATTCTTTAGGACATCAGATATAGTTATTGATACCAGGTATTCTACCTGTCTTTCTAAGATCTAAGCTAAATTGTGATCAGTTAACACAGAGATAGCTAATACTCTCTGGTCTCAAACACTATACTGAATATTCTTTGACAAATCCTAAGAGTGAGTAAGATCAAAAGAGTCACAGGAGAAAGAAGAAATACTTGATAGGAAAGTAGATGACTGATGACTGAATAAAAGCAAAATCTTAAACATTATAAGGAGCTCAGCATGGTGGCACTTGTAAGGCCAGCAGGCTTGAATGCTGGACCACGAGTTTCAAGAAATCAAGGCCAAACTGAGCAATTTAGTGACTTAGCAAGAATCAGCCTCAAAATAAAATGAAAAAAAAAAAAAGGCTGGTATCTAGCTCAGGACAAAGACCTTGGATTCAATCCCCAGTACTGCCAAAAAAAAAAAAAAAAAAAAAAAAGAGGAGGTGAGAAGAAGAAGAAGAAGAAGAGGAGGAGGAGCAGGAGAAAGAGGCAGAGGAGGAAGAAGAGGAAGAGGAGAAAGAGGAGGAGGAGAGAGAAGAGGAAAAAGGCATGAGGAAGAAAGAACTATCTTCAAATAAATGAAGATAGAAACTTTCCTAGGAGAAAACAAGAATTAAAATAGAAATAAATACTGTTTATAGAGAAAGCTTTTCCTTACAGGAAAAACCAAGCTAGTGAACAACAAGAATAGGGGGGTGGCAAGAGGGGGAGGGGATTAAAAAGTTAAGATGTGTTACGTACATGTACTGACTCCTTAAGAAGAATGTAATCATCACATACTACAAACATGCAAAAAAAAAAAACCACTAAGAGTGAAAGAATCTTTTTTTTTTTTTTTTTGTCTTTTTGAGACAGGGTCTCTCTATGCAGTTTAGGCTGGCGTTGAGCTCACTTTGTAGCCCAGGCTAGTCTCTGCCTCAGCCTCCGAGTGCTGGGATTACAAGCGTGAGCCACCTCGCCCGGCTTGAAAGAATCATCTTTAGGCAATCCTTAAAAGAGTAATGGCTGATCTGGGCAAAAATCTACAGGAGAGAAAACTAGTTGAGGAGGTGGGATGAAAAACAGGACACTAAACAATTTTCAAAGTATCTCTCCACGAGATAATTAATTAGGGAGGAAAAATAGTAACATTACAATGGAGAAGCCCAGCAGATAGCACCATAGATAAACATCTCTTTCCTGCTAAAGCAGAGACAGACCCACAAGCTCCTGACGCCTGCAGCCTGCAGGAGACCACAGCATCCTCAGGCACTCCTGCTAAAGGGCACCAAGCCTAACACTGAGACAGGATGGTTCAACTTTGACTCAAGGGCTGCTGGCTAGGAAAGGAGTCTAAGCCCACCCAAGTCTAACACTGAGACAGCAGCATCCTTCAACCTCGACTCCAAGGGATGCTAGGAAAGGACTGGCCTACTATTCAAAAAATCACCAGGAAACACAACAAAAAGAGTGGGGCCTAATGTTTACTGCCAAATGAGACAGATGTCCTTCATTCACTTAACTATCCATAGGGAGGCTGAATAAATACTTACTTTCTGAATACCTTCTTCATTCACACACACTTTTGAGAAAATCTGTTTAAATATTTTGCTCAAGACAAAGGCAAAAAACCGAATGGCTCCTACACGAAGTTTATGACTCATTTCTTCTAAGATATCCGAAGCTTCCTCTCGGAGGACATCGACAGATTGAGAGGACTCTTGGGAAAGCTGAAAAGAAAGCGAAGCAGGGATAAATCTGAAGACCAGAGATCAGAACATTTTTTATTCAGATCTGACTAGTTCCAAATGGACTACAGAACTGAAAGATGGTATTCTTCTTGATTTAAAATGGCATAATTTTCCAGTGCAACAGTTAAAGGATCCTACATAAGCAATTTTAAAGGCCAGAAATTAATTTTAATTTTAGAGTTAAGAAAACATCTGTCCCTTCTATTTCCATTAGTAATTTTACATCCAACTCTAAAATTGGCTGCTGCTCATGCTCTGGTACCCTAAACTTGGCAGCTCCTGCCTGCAGACTGGCACATCTCACCTCCTTGTCTGATGTCGTTACAAGGTAACCCCTGCATCAAAAATAAAGGTCATGAGAAGTAACCAACTCTACATTTTATCAGATGTACAAGTCACTGGCATAGAATTCCCAAATCCAAAAGGTAATCAGTGATCGGCAATCTCACAATGGAACTTTTTTTGGGGGGGAACAGGGGATGGGGGTTGAGACAAGGTCTTGCTACATAGTTCAAACTGGCCTTGAACTCACTATATTGTCTTCGAACCTCAGGTGATCCTCCTGCCTCAGCCTTCAGAGTGCTGGGGTTACAGGGTGTGGCACCACCAACTTGGCAGGAACTCTGCTTATTCACATGGCATACCACATCTTTTGAGATGAGAATAAACATGTGCTCTGTGCTAGGACTATGAGGGACCCAGGGAGGATCGAATCACAGCTTATATCCTCTGAGAAGCCTAATTTGACCTTTTTCGTTATCTTCTAAAAGAGCACACAGGAAAGCAGTGGCAATTCTGTGAAAAACAGCACAGTATATGTGCTTTCCAAAGAATGCTCTACATTAGGATGAGCACAAAGATCAAAGGAGAGGATGCTGGTGCCCAGTAATATACAGTGAACAAGGAGGTGATCTTTCTTCCTTTGGCAACTATGAACTGAAACCTCTACAAATTGAACTACAATAAACCTTTCCTCCTTTAAAAAAAAAATTAAAGTGAATGGTATGGGTGCGGTGGCACACATATAATCCCAGCATTTGAGAGCCTGGGACAGGAGAATTGCCCAAGAATTTGAGGCCAGCAGGGGCTATACAGTGATCACAAAGCCAGCCTAAAACTACAGAGACCTACCCCATACACACACAAAATAATAATAATAATCCTATGGCATCTAGTACATTCTCAGATGTTGTACAACCACTTCTCCAGTTTAACTTCTTATCTTTCAAGGCTCAAACTGGAGAGCTTGGAACAAACTATTTCCTTTTATTGGTGTTCCTTCACTTGCCTTGAAGATTAAATCAGGGATGGTGGCAGTGCCAGGGAAAGGTTTCCTAGCATGGTCAGAAGAGGACCCATAGCCAATTTACATGTTCTCAAGAGTCACTGAACAAGAAGTGGGAAGACAAGACCACGGCCACAGAAGAACTAGAAGTCTGAATGAGAAGGAAAATATCTGTTAAAGTCCAAAGACTTGCCTAAGTAGGAAGTCTTGGACTTGTTTTTGTTATTATTAACATCCCATTTTTTAAAAACTATGCTAAAATATATCCAGCATAAAATTTACCATTTTAACCTTTTTTGTTTGTTTTTTGGCATAGAGTTCAGTAGCACTAAAGCACTGAGTCTGTTTATAGAGTCTAAAGAAGTGAATGAAGTACTAATTTTTTTTCAAAGGTTACTATAAAGTCGTATGCAAGGGCTGGGGGTACAGCTGAGTGGTTGAGCACTTGCTCAGCAAGTGAGGAGTTGGGCTCTATTCCCAGCACCACAAAAAATCCCCCAAAACAAACAAAAACCAACGAGTACACTGGCTGGCACACTACTCATATACCTCATGATTAATTGGGTCTCTTATCATTTCCTGTTTTTTGGTTTAATCTCATGTTATTTTATTCATCATGGGCCTAGGGGTAATATGTTGCAATGTATCTGTACCATACAGTCCAGTAGCAGGCTGTACCATCCATGTGGATGTAAGTACATCCTACTCTGTTCCGACAATGATGAAACTGCCTAACAATTCATCTTTCAGTACACAGGCCAAGTTCTTAAGCAATACATGACATAGTTAACCTTTTAAGGATTTCTTTATTTGCAGTGCTGGGGGTTGAACCTAGTACTGTGTTCACACTAGGCAAGCACTATACTATTGAGCTATACTCCCAGCTCCATAGTTAATGTTTTGCAGAAACTCTCCTGGTGATTGCAATGAAGAGGAAACTTAACTTCACTTACAAGTAAGCCTAATCAGAAAAAACAGATAGCTTTTCCATGATAGGCCAATCATGGCCAATCATGAAAGGCCAATCAAAACAAAAGGGTCAGGAGTACAGGGCAGCATCCAAATCAGGAGAGAAATCAGAAGGCAAGAGATAAGAGAATTGTCCTAAGGCCATAAACTGTATTAAATGCAATAAAAAGTTTAAAAAGCAAAGCCTCTACACACATACCTCAGGGTACACACATCAAACAGAGAACACTGCACTCTTGTCCTCCTCTGCATTAGCCAGAAGCCAATGGATTCCGTAAGGTCAGAAATAGGCGGCAAAATGAGTATGGCACAAGTGGATACCTACAGCACTGTGCTGGGCACACGGGGACCCACTAGAGATGGGAGCAATTCACAGGTGAGGCTGGGAGCTGCAGCTCTGTCTATAGGGAAGGTGAAGAAGGACTGCATCTGTGTGGCCAACCAAAGCAGCAAGGACGCTGCATTTCTCATTGTGTTCCTTCTTTCCTTTACAAAAACACACAAATTCCATGTATGTCTTCCTAATGCATTCACAGAGGAACAAAAACAAACAGCAAGAAAAAGAGGAGCATGTGTATTTCTTAGAGGAGAGTGTTAAGAGTATGCTTTCTTCTGTCCAGTAAGGAAACAGTGCTGGGGGAACAAGGCAGTCCATGGCTAGGAAAGTGAGGCCAGGCATTCTGAGCCACTACAGCCAGGCATGTGGGTACCTGGGAGGGACCAAGTATCAGGCCAGGTGGCTAAGGCCCACCACCTGGGGACTATGGTTGTATAAACACCTGGACATGGAGGGCTGCCCATCAGGAAGCTCTAATCCTATCTATCGAACCTGCCTTCTGAGGTCTTGCAATCCTACAGTCTGGAGACTTTGCTTCCCTCCCGAACCTGCTCACCCAAATTCCTACCTCAGAGAATGGCTCCATCATTTTTAGTTCTTCCCTTCCCTTTCTACACCTATTCCATCACCAGGTAAAACTGATTCCACCTCTCAAAGTAGGGAAGCCTGTCAATTTCTCTGTGTTCCTATGATCATACCTGACTCCAGTCTAACATGATGGTACCTAGAGGCAACTGCAAGACCACTGCAGGCAGCCCTTCCACCTGATAGTGTCACCCATCGCCTTCAAAGCTCTTGGTGGTTCTGCACAGTAGGCAGGAGAAAATCCAGTTTCTCCATGTGGCTTACAGAGCCTTTCATGAATGGCCCTGCCCACCTCTCCAGCCTCCCTGCATACTGCAACGCTTGCTTTGTGCTCTGGACTGGTCACACTAACTGCTTTCAGAACTGTGAAAAGGCAAGCTCTTGCTTAGCTCCAGCCTGGAAACAAGCCAGTGGCTCCCAGATGTTAGTATACTTTGGAATTGAAACTGGGCAGGCTCCCCCTGACATTTAATTTAACCCATAGGGATGAGATGCAGATGCAGGAATTTTAAAAGCTCCCAAGTAATTCTTAAATGGAAAATTTGAAACTGTGGGAATAAGTGACTTGCCATGCTGTGAACCCTTCACCCATTTCACCTGCAAAACCCAGAATATCATTTCTCTGGCCTCAATTAAAAATAAAATTACTCCTCTGACTCTTACACCATATTAACTTCTGTTGTAAATACTGAATACCCCTTGCATCTTGGGCCCTCATTAGCCTGTCTTGTAACATATATCACAGTAATTTCCCTACTGGATTACATGCTATGACCAGCTATTCAAGGTTAGTTCTCTGGTGCCGAGCAAGGGAATGAACGCGCATCATGGGTATGGCACGTGTTTGATCGAAGTGCTGAATGTAACAACCTAAAAAGGTATATTCAAGGTTACAAAATAAATTCAGAGAACAAGAAGGAACTGGTGAGACAATGAAAAAGCTGGCTGTGGCTAAAGAAGGACTCACCTGTTTAATGACATAATGAATCTCTTCAGAATTGAGAACACTATATTTAATATCACTTGGTTTGCAAGGAATAATTCCCTTATAGACAAGAGGTGTGTAGCATTTCATTGCAAATTTCAAGTCACTGACATGCTTCCTCTCCTCTAAAATATCTTCAAACTCATCCCATTTTTTGAGCTCTTTCTGTGGATAAGGCAAAATAAAAGTAATGAGCATGTATTATAAAATAAATAAGGGCAGGTTGGGGAATACAATGGTAAGATTTCACCTTTGCCAACTTTTATTCTGTAACAGGATGGCGAACCTTTTAAAGACTGAGTGCCCAAACTGCAACCCAAACCTGAATGGTGAGGTTTTACGTTAGAAAAAACAACTTACACATTACCATCTTTTGTCTTAAAAGAAAAACACTGTTCTACATCTAAACAAGAGCTGGGTATTGTTAGATTTAGTTTTAGATGTTAGATTTTTATATACCGAGAAAAAGGAATGTTATAATTATTAGAACCAATATAATATTGAATTAGCATCACATTTCGATTGCTATCTTTGTAAAAACTTAGAAACAGCAGAGAACAGGATGTTAAGTTCTAGAGTAATCTAATCAGTTTTAAAAGGTTCAATGTACTTCACTGACAAACTGGTTTTGTCTTCCTCTACTCAATTTTAAAAATTAAGTCAAAGCTGGGCGTGGCAGTTCATACCTGTAATCCCAGCACTCAGGAGGCTGAGGCAGGAGGATCATTGTGAGTTCGAGACCAGCCTGGGCTACAAAGTGAGCTCAAGGCCATCCTGAACTACACAGTAAGACCCTGTCTCAAAAATACAAAAAAAAAAAAAAAGTCAAAACACAGATTAGACACCCCTTAGCACATCAAATAAAGCCAGCCCATAGGAAGCAGAGAGAAACCCACGCCAGCTCCTTTGAGAAGTCCACAGTGATCCTCCTGCCTCAGCTTCTCAGAGTGCTGGAAATACAGGTCTGTACTATCTGGCCTGGCCCTGGTCTGCTGGTTTCTTCACCTACCTGTTTGTCCCATTTGAATTAATCCTGCACACTGCTATCCTGCTTTTTGCAAATCATAATTTTGATCAAATTATTCCCTGCTTAAAATACTCGAATGACTCCTATTTCCTTCAAAATAGGAGTTGGGCTATTTATGGTATCAGGGAAAGGCACCATGACAAGTGACACACGGGCAGGTAGGTGGCACTATCCCAGTCTGCTTCCTTGCTATCATTCCCCCTAAGCCTTCCCACATCTGCCTGGAAACCCCACCCTCCTTCATTCCCATGTGCCTGCTTAGGCAGCACTCTCTGTGAAGGTTCTCCTGAGCTCCACAGGAGCTCACCCCTTCTTCACTGGGCTTCTCTACTTGCCACCACACTTGTTACTCTACATATCCTGTGCAGAGTCACTGTCTACATGTCTGTCTCTCTACTAATATGCAACTGTCCAGCCAGGTGTGGTGGTGCTCACTTATAATTCCAGCCTCTGGGAGGCTGGGCAGGAGGACTTCAAGTTCAAGCCTAGCCTGAGCAACTCAACAAGACCTTGTCTCAAAATAAAACATAAACATGCACAGGGATGTAGCTCGATGTGAAGGCCCTGCATTCACTCCCCCCTACCACACACACACACAAAAAAAGCAATCATCTTGAGGAGACAGTCTGCTTCTTATCTTTCCAACATCTGGCCATGTTGCTGCAATTCTGGTATAATACTGCAGTTGTTATAACCTATTACATCTTCTTGCTTATAAGCCCAGAGAATCTTCTCAAAGTTCACAAGTCTCATTAAGAAAGTAATACCACATATACTTACATCATCTTAAATTTGAACAGCAAATAATACTATATACTTTGAAAGCTAAAAGATCTTAAAAATCCCCCCTTAGTGACCCTAAGAATGAAAGGAGAAAAGGATCAGAATCAACAGGGAATACATAGAGGGAAGTCCTCAGGACAAGTAAGAACCTGTAAGGGAGAGTAGCAGATGTGTGTTTTGAGAAAGCTTGCCAGATACAATCGTCAGCAATCCTTCCATGGTTTGCTGTTCCCTGTTCCCTGCTTACGTGCAAAATTCACACCTCTTAGCCACAAATCCAGGCTTTTCAAGATCTCCCACTACCAGATCCTCCTCCTATGCAAACACCTGCAGCTCCCTAAACAAGTTATTCCATTCCTGGGCTCCCAGATCTCTGGCAAGCTGCTTCTTCTGAGAAGAGCATTCATTCACAAACATTTGAGCACTGTTTTATGTGCAGCACTGCAATTTGTGCCAGGGATATAGTGGCCATCAAGACAGACAGTCTCTTTTATGAATTACCAGTGCATGGTGGTACCAGCTATTGAGAGACAGCATTTATAAATGTCTCTCTCAACAGTTCACCTGGAAAATCCTCAGCCATCACTCATCAGTGGTATTACCTCTTCTGTGCACCATTCCCTGGCTTTCCCCTTTACCTACACTGAACTGGCATCCTCTCCTCTGAGTCTTTACTGAACCCTCAGTAACGGGATTTTCAAGACAATAATCTAAAACACTTCATTAAACTTGTATTTGGTGTCTCCTATGAATGACTGGGTAATATGTCCTACACATTTTTTAACCTGTTGTTCCAAGTAGGAAGTCAGTCACTGTAGAATAAAAAAAATCAATTACTGCATGAAGCTTCTTTTGAATCCCATTGATGACAGCTCTCCAACATTCACAAGATAAAACACAAAACTTCCCCATTGTGGCTCTAACCCAATATTCAATCTATGTTGCACATTAAAATAACTGTGGGTACTTTTCAAAAATACTGATGCCTAGATCCCACCTCTACAGATTAAATCAGGTCTATGAGCAGTGCCTGGGCATCAGAATTTTTTAAAAAAATTCTTTAAGTGGATCAGGCCAGGCTGAGTTAACTGCTCATTAACTGGCCCCCTCATACATGCTGGAAAAATACTTGCTGTCACGAAGTACGTACACTTGCGTGGCAACTCATCCAGGAACACAACACAAGGGACAGCACAAACAGAAAGACATAGCTAGCTGAAATATCTCTATCCATCTCAATTTGTACAGCAGGCCTCTCCCCACTGATAGCCAGACAAGGTCCTCCTTGAGCCTGTCTCTTAAATGAAATTTTCCTATCCACAGAGTCACTATAAATATGAGTAGTGTGCTGACTGGTCTTCAACCTTCAGAGCTGCCACAACACAGCCCTACTGTCTTGGTTATTTTTCTCTCATTGCTAGGACAAAATACCCAACACCCAAAATGAAGGATGAAAAGGTTTAGTTAGCTCAGTTTGTGCAGGTTTCAGTTCATAATCACTTGGCTCCAAGGCAGGGTGGCATGGCACTGGAATAACTCTTCAAGGCAGCAGCCAGAGCTCTTCTCCCTTATATTGTAAGCAAGCTGCCTCCTCCTCAGGGTAGATGTAGCACTCACACTATCTCTGTACCCAGCTTTTACACAGGCTAAGGATATTTACAAAGTAAGAACCCTGATTCCCCGGGGAGTCTCTTAGCTAAACTTCTATACTTTTCAAGTTGACACAATGTATCAAGTATAACACCTGCCTTACAGCAATATGCCACTTTCTGTGGAATATGTACTTCCACATGGCAACATCAAGTACAGCAGGACCTCACCCCACAGAGTTGGGAAAGTTGCACCACTGCACAAGGTTACATAGGAGTTCCATCCTTTAACAAGATACTTAACCTCCCAGGGCAGAGATAATGGTAAAATTTAGCAAAATAATTAGGAAATTGTAAATTTTGGGTACTTATTACCTGTTTTTAATACAATTTAAAATTTACGTATCCTAATCTTTGATGAGGGAGGGCAATACTAGTCGATTAACCCAAGGTTTTTGAGCGAGCCACCTGCCTAGCCCTTTTTATTTTTTAATTTTGAGACAGAGTCCTACTAAGTCACTAAGTAACCAAGCCTGGGCTTGAATTTGTGATCTTGCCCCAGCTTCCCAAAGTCCTGGGATTACAGGCAGCCACCAGCTTAAACTTTGGTTTTCAATAATGATTGCACTTTAACAATGTGCTTGCAACCTTCATGAATATTTATTAATAATCAGCTCCAGCAAGTCAGTACAAGACTGATGCAGCACACCACTGGAAAGCTAACATAAACAAAATGGGGCACCTCTGGGGGATGTGACTGAAACTATTTTAGATCGAATAGCTGTTGACAAGACGACATGTGAGTTGGGATATCATTAACAGAAACAGGCAGCAGTGTGGTATTCTGGGAAAACATACCATGCCACCCAGGAAACAATGAATACTCTGGGGTTTGCTCTGAGAAGTAGAAGGTCAGGCTGATAGACGAGCAGCAAGATGAGCAGTCAGAGTGGCAACAACTCACAGATCCTGTGCAGTCTTATAAGAAACTGTAAGGTATTAGACCTATCATTTGGACTGTAACAGGGGTCCAGCTTCTGGGTTACTGGGCCATTCCATGTCTCACTGGAAAATTTCAAGCACATCTATGGCTTCAGATGAAACTTACTTGCTGATGTTTGCCAAATGTACTCAGGCCATGCCTTCTTCTTTTGTTCTGGCGCCTACCTGGATGACTCCCAAACATTTATGATGTAACTAATGAATTACATGATAACCTACAATCAAAAATTTCACATCTCAATCTGAACACATCTCCAACAGATAGTGTATATTACCTGACTAAACCTGCTCTTCTCTTTCCTATCAACAGGCATCATCTGTCCAGGTGGCAAATTACAGAAACTCAGTAGTCAACTTCAGAAAACTTTCCTGAGCCACTATATCAAACTATTTCCAAGGGCTGATAATTTACTGTCCTAGGTATCACAGAAATAATCACTGACCTCCCTTTTTCCCACTCTCACCTCTCACAGCCTTATTTTAGCCTTATGTCATTTTCTGGACTTCTGCAACAGTGTCCTACTTGATCTTCATGTTTATCTATCAGATTTCCTCTCCACTCTGACTTGTCTTTCAAAAATCTCTACTTAAGTAACAAAGGTTACATAGACACATAATCATGAGAGACATCAAGTAGTCTTAGCCTTTCTAAGTACGAATGGTTTGCTATAAAGCTAAAATTGTATCCTTAACGGTATGCAAAGGTGTTACATAAAATTTTAGGATATATCTTTCGCCTACTTTCTTAGTTTTTCCTCTCATGTCCTCTTAGTTAAGCGCTTCTTGCACAAGTATGGTCTTAATTTAAAGTCTAAAACAGTCTCTCCCTCTTTCATCTGCCATTCACACTTCAAAAGTTCAGGTTAGGTAGCACCTTTTCTTAGAACTTCTTCTTTGACCCCAAACAAACCAGGTACCACTTTTCTTTATTCCCACAACATGTTGTGCAGCTTCAGCCATTGCCCTTGTCCCACTAAGTTCTTTCTTTCTTCCTTCCTCTATTTATTTCTTTTTTGAGACAGTCTCACTATATGGTTCAGGCTGACCTTGAACTTACTATGTAGCACAGGCTGATCAGGAACTCTTGCCTCAGACTCCTAATGCCCACTAACTTTAATTATTTGTCTACTTTTATGACTTCTGTGTCCTTAAAAGTAAGAGTTGGATCGGTAACTCCTGTAAGTATCTTAGCCATTGAGAATAATACCTATGAGACCTAGGCACTCCCTAGTATTTGTCACAATCAGTGGTATCCTAAGTATTTCTAAAGTACTACTTTCAGATTAGACAGAAAGTATTGCACAATAACAGTATGGCTGAGGATGTAAGTGCAGCTTTAAGTGGCAAGAAAAAGTTCAGGTTATCATAAGGTAAGGCTACACAGTCAGAAAGAGCAGCAAGAACTACTGGAAAAGAGAGGGCTCCCATACCATTGCATTAGGCTTCCACATGAAAAAGTAGACAAAGTCTTATTCCAGAACCACTAAAGGAGAAAGCATAAAAAAATTTTTTTTTTTTTTTTTTTTTGTCTTTTTCCTTTTCATCGGTACCAGGGATCGAACTCACGACTACCTGCTTGCAAGGCAGGTGCTTATGCCGTTGAGCTAAATCCCCAGCCCCGAGAAAGCAAAATTTAACTGCTTTTTAAAATATACAAGAAAATTCCAGTCAATTCATAAACCAGTTTAGGAACCAAAAAGCAATTTAATGTGAGTGGTATCTGTACAGCCTCCTTCCTCCCATGCCTTCTCTGGAGTAGCAGAGTTAGAAAATAAAGGTGTAATCTTTCCATCAAAGAATTGTGTGTGATGGGATCAATAAGGAGAAAAGCTTTGAAGATACTAACAGCCAGATCATGGAAACATACCTTTAAACTACATTTTAAGATTTCCTTATAAAGTAGATAAAAATTAATCTAGTTAAAAACAATAAAAACCTGATTCATTGCCCCAGGACTGTACAATCCCAAGGGATACAAACCTTCCACATTGCAATTTCTTCATGAAAACTTTGACCAATGTTCTCTTGGGTGAGGGAAAGGGCCATTAAAACCAAAAGAGGAAGAAGGGCTTCGGGGAGAGAAAGCAAGCTGGAAGGAGGTTGAATAGCATTGGTTGTTTGTTCTCCAAAATGACTTGCGTAAAATGTGCAATGATGAACTGAAGACAGAGGCAGGCAATATAAGCTTTCAAAAATCTCTACTCCCACTCATAAAAACTGAACTTTTCTCCCAGGAACTGCAGCGAAAGAAGGATGTGAAGCCGCGGGCCATCCTGGCGGGGTGTGACCCACAGTTTCCCCGCAAGGCTAACACGCCCTCGCCAAACGCCAGGGCGTCCAACTGTCATCCTATAAGCCTGTGTCCAGGGGCCTAAGGGTCTAAAGGGGAAAAATGGAACAAACAGGTGGAAAAGAGCCGAAGAACTTTACCGCAGGAAACGTGTAAAAACCAACGCGCGTTTCCAGAGAATCCTTGCCGCACAGCGTTGCCGTGGAAACCAAGCCACGCACCTAACACCTCCAAGGAGAAGGACCACTCTTCTGGGCCAGGGGCAGTAAGCCCCGGGAAGCTAGGGACGAAAAAGGGAGTCCTTTCCCAATGCTCCCCTCCGGGGCTCGATCTCCTAGGAGCCTACCGCGTAGTGGAGCACGACAGAGCCGGGACCAGTGGAACTGCCGGAGAAATGGGAGTTAGCGGGGCGCTGAGAGTCCATGATGCGGTTACTGTCCCGGGCGGGGCCTGAGATCGTCTGCTACGCGGCGGTGGTGCAGCCGCTGGGGGCGGTTCTTCCGCGCGGGGCGGCCTGACCTCGCCCAGGGCGGCGGCACCCTTTACAGCCGCCGCTCGGGACCCCAGGCGCCGCCATCTTAACCAGGACGGAAGCCGCGCGGGGCCTGAAGCGCCAGTGCGCACCCGGAACCGGAAACAGAAGTGGCTTGACGGGCCACACTGCTAGTCCTATGGCGCCCGAGAGGGGTTCGGAGCCAGGTTGTTCGGTGCATGAGAGCACCGAGAAGCTCTTGGACACCCTACTGCAGACTCTCTACGACGTGGGTGAGTGATATCCCTTGTCCTGGACTGTATCCATGGCCACCTGCGGAGGTGCTGGAAACGCGCCGAGGACCTTGGGCTCATATATCCTACCCACACCCTCCCGCGGCTGGGTCCGGTCGGCCCGGTACCCGTGATCACCTGGCTACCTCGACCAATACGATGGCCTCGCCATTCGCCCCACCCCCGCACCTTCAGCTAAGTTGGCCGACCTTTTAGTCTCCTTTGCTTATCTTAATGAGGAGAAAAGAAAGCTAAAAAGCTTATTATCAAAGATTGGAAACTACCTGGCCCTTCAGCAGGACTATCTTTCACACTCCGAAGAGTTTACATGGACGTTCTCATTTGTAGGACCGAGCTCGCGTCTTAGATTTACAGAAATGCTGCGCATACTACTTTGTTTTTATCTTGGAGTGATTGCTCAAAGTTTTAAGCTTTACCTACACAGTAAAAATAACAGTTTAAAGGAGGAAGATCTTATAATACACTACATGCTTTTCATGTATCCACTCCGTGAGTCTCAGAACAGCCTTCTGATTGTTCGTATAGCACTGTCACTAACCTGTCACTGCAAATATAGAAATAAACACTAGCGTTTTTATTTGAAAGGTTGCTACAGATTACCTCGATGGTAACTTGGAAAAATTGGGTTCCAGCCCTCACAGTCGAGCCCTATGTCCTGTGCTGTATTGACTTGTTTTGACTTTCTGTATTGACGGAACATCTCAGAGCTCTTGAAATACTGGAGAATAGAAAAGACCTCATCAGGGCACTGACCTTGAGGAACTTAAAATCTAGAGAAAAAGACTATTCTCCAAAATCTTTCTTTTTTTGCCTTTTTCCTTTTTATCGGTACCGGGAATCGAACTCACGACTGCCTGCTTGCAAGGCAGGCGCTTATGCCGCTGAGCTAAATCCCCAGCCCCATCTCCAAAATCTTATACAGTTTATGTCCACACAGGCTGGCAGTTATTATCCTAAGAGCTCTAAAGGCCTGGACTAGATCTACTCATTTTAATCTTTCTAGTGCCAAAGTTTTTATTTGCTCTTAATAGGTGTTCATTGGTAAAAGACCACTGTTTAGGGAACTCTTATATTTGTGCTGTAGGTGAATAATGACAAAGAGTTTTGGTTAGCGCTTTCGAGTGATTGATCAGATTTTGGGTAAATGAAACACAAGGGTGATTGTAATTTTTAGTAGAAAAATACAAGTATTCATACGAGGCCAGTTGTCTTAGAAGCTCTTTAACTCATAACTGAAGAAAAATTGGAAGACCATTATACATACCTGGAACCTTAGGAAGTGTTGAAAAGGGACACTGGCTTCTGTGGCAGTTGTTTTTAGTACAAAGAATGAGGCAAATGTCCCCATCCTGGGACTGCTGCTGTGGTGAAACTTTGAGGAAAGACCTAAGGTGTGAATTGGAGTAGTTGTGCTAATAAAAGGTCAAAGATATAAACGTTAACTAGGAGAAAATGCTTATATTTTGGATAAGTTGTGGAAATACACCTTACTTGAAAAAAGCCAAATACGTAATTTATTTCTTTGTGTGTACTTCTGGGTGCTTATAGCTGTGGCATATACACAGTGCATTCATATGATTTGATGGTAGTATTAAAACTGAAAATATCTGTTTTTTCCTTTTTGTGTTTGAACAAACAGGAGAGAAAGAAGGTGAAACAGGACAGAAGAAAATCAGAAAGAAGAGAGAAAATAGGAAGACAGAAGGGGTTGCAGTAGCTGTGGCAGAGGACAAAACTCCACATGGTTCTTTCACAAAAAAACAGAAGAAAAGTGTTTCCAGCTTTTTCAGGGAACTCAGAGAAGAGTTGAACCATGCCTCTGTGATCACCTCACACAATCCACCTTCAGGAGCAAAAGTTCCTACTGCTGCAGGATCACCTTCTCCCCTGCAAAACCACAAGGAGCAAGTGGAAGTGGTAGAATTTCACAGCAGAAATAAAAAAAGAAAACCAAAGCCAGATCAAGATGAGTGCATAAAGGTAATGCATTGATTGATTTATATATGTATGTTGATGTTGTGGTATTAGCTGACTGCGCTTATAGGCTACATCAGGGCTGCCTGAGGATTTAAGAAATACACAATCCTTAGTACATAGTTCTTATCACCCACATAGGCAGATCAACTGATACTTCTTACCAAGCTCAGACCCAAAGAGAAAAGCTGATGTTCATTGTAAATCTCATTGGTGTAACTACCAGGTAGATTTGATGTAGCAGTGACTCAAGACCTTGTGGGTACAGAAATACTGGTCAGCAGAACAGTTTACTTCAGGAACCAGTGATCAGCAAATTGTAAAAACAGGACTGTTTGGGGAGTTTAAGGGTTTGAAAAACCCAGGCCTTCTCTGCTAACACTTTCCTACCCCCGAACCTTACGCATGCATGTTTGTCTGTGGAGAGAGACATTCTTAATATATACTGGCCATTTTTCTAGGTACTGGGATATAGTAGTGAATAAAATGTACAGTAATCTTTGCTCTGAAGGAATGTAAGTTCAGGTGGAGAAGCAGTTTGATTTTCCTGATCAGAAGTCTACTTCAGATTGAATGTATAAATCTGACCAAAAACTCAGTTCACAAAGAAAGCATGGCTCCTTCAAACTGTTTGTCCCCTACGAGGGCATCCTGGTGGTTTTGTCACATTCATTGCTAAAATCTACATGTCTCATTTCTTTAGTTTTTCCCTAAGTTTTATAAACTTCTATTTAAAAAAAAAAATGAGAATTCTATTTTAGTACTACCTTGGTTCTTGAATGCCTCTGTTTGCACACAATTCGGTCCTCAAACTTATTGAACAAAGTTCTGTTTACTTTCACAAACTCTGAATCGGCTGATATACTCAACTGCTGCCATCTTCTTTAAACTCATAAAACAAATTAAGTTTGAATCAAGCTACCACTGTGTGTTGTAAGGCTTCTGTGACAGATTATTGCAAACATGCTAACTTAACACAATGGAGATTTATTGTCTGATAGTCCTAGAGACCAGAAGTCAAAGTTCAGGTGTTGGTAAAATTGATTCCTCCTGAGGGCTCTACAAGAGAATCCTACCTTGCCTCTTGACAGGAGGTAATTCCAGGCATCCCTTGGCTTGTGGCTACATAACTACTGTCTCTGCCTTATCATTGTGTGGGGTTTATCCCTGTAAGTCTGAGTCTTCTATTTCTGTCTTCCTCTTTCTGATAAGGACACTTGTCATTGGATTTAGGGCTCACTCAAAATCCAAGGTGAGCTCAGCTAGAGAGCCTTAATGTACATGCACACTAGAGATGTTTTTTTAAAATGGTACATTCACAAGTTTTAGAGATTAGGATATGGTCATATCTTTTGGAGGCTAGACTGCCACCCACTACAAAGGTAGTTTGGCTTGCCTGTAAATGTATGAGTGTGTGTTAGTGCCCAGTGTGTTTTGCCACATCCTTGTTCTTAGAAACATTTATGAAATCCTCTAGAATGCGGGTTATACTTCATGTCTAACTCACTAACATCACTTCCTTGAAGATCATTAGAGCAATCTATTCTGTCTGCCTTTATTTTAGGATTCTAGGTCAGCTTTCCAGCTCTTCTGCTACAAATACTGGGGCATTGGGGTCTGTTACACAGGGGCCAAAAAGTAGTCCTTGGGACAGCCAGAGCCTTCAAGCTGGCCAACTCCTGTTACTCCCTAGTATGCTGCAAATATTAGCATTTTCCATGTGTGCTGTGATGTGAAAAAGACTGCTTTGCAGTGTAATTCTGGAGTGTTGCACCAGTAGGAAGCATCTGGACATTCTCCCTTGTCTCACTGACTCTCGGGCTTTGGTTCCCTCTTACACTCACTTGGGCTCCCCTTTCGGGAAAGGTAAGTTTTCTTACTAATGGAAAGGGTGAAAATAAGGTTAGTGTTGAATGAGTCTGCCTTTGCCTGTGTCTTGGTAATAGATCATCTAGGGCGGTCTATCAAGTTGTATTTTGTTCTTCCTGTTCCAAGTGAGCACTTTCATTCTAGTTGGGTTTTCTCAGGAACCTCAGCTTTTTCTGCATTTTGAACTTCTGAGCCTACAGAAATTTTCCATTCTTGATGCTCTGCCCTTTTTAAACAATTTATCCTTTGAAAATGTACGTATGTCTGGTTATAGAGACAGAATATAGAACCAGTAAAAATGCATTAGCCCATAAGAAGACTTTGAGGTGTTGGCATTGCAGCAAATGAATGTAGTGCTGGCTACTGTGGCACCTCCAGGCATAGCCACGCCAGATAAAGGGGAGTCAGTAGGGCTGATGAGAATATAGCACTATGCTAAGAGTTTGGATAATGTAGGACACTGTAATTGGTCCTTGTTCTCTAAAAATACATAAGCCATCGTAGGATAGTTCAGACAGACCTGGTGCTGGCAGAAATGTGTGATAACAGTGAGTGGTCTCTGAATAATGTGGGAGTCAGCTAGTCATCTTTAGAGAGGATCTGTAAAAGGAGGAGACGGTGACGAATTGGACAGCAGTCCAGCTAACTGGGTCCTGCCTAAACACAAAAAATGACTTTGTTTTCTCAGTGCTTAGTTGAGCCGTAAGTGCCGTGATGACATGGGGTTGTGCATTCTAACAGGTTGTTACAAGCTTGTATGAGAAGGCAGCTACCATTTATTTACGTAATATTTTACTTTTTCGAAATGTTTAGCCTACAGATGAACTTCCCAGTCATGTCTCAATTTAACGCAGTGTCTACAGACATAGTTTCACAAGAAATACTAGGTAAAGGGTCACCTGTTTATTCATTTACTTCTCCAATAATTGGGTGCCTACGGTTTACCAGTCCTTGGAGACAACTGTAGTGAACAACAGTGTAGTTCTCATCCTTGCAGAGTGTACATTTTCATCAACTATGGAGACAAGCAAAGTACCAGACAAATTATAATTTTAAAGAGTTATAAACACCCTAGAGGAAGCAGATGGGCTTCTGAGAGTAACAGCAAAACCTCTGCTCTGTCAACTGGTCAGGAGGTCTCTGAGGAGACCTCAGGCAAATGCCGGTTAAATAGTACTTGAAAGATGCAGGGAAGGGTAACACAGGCAGGGGCAAACAGTGTCCCCACAGGGTGTTCAGGGAGCTGGAAAACCAGCATGAGGGGACAAGAGTATGAGATGATGCAGGCAAAGGCAGCCCTCATCAGATCTGAAACACAGTATGAGGCTTTCCAGCTGTAAAGTATACGAAAGCCACCAGAGAGTATTCAGTGAGGGCAGGAAATGGTCTGATTTATCTTTTTGAAAGAAGTAGGTTGTAGGTGAGCAATGGCATGAGGCATGAGGGGGCCTGGCATGGTAGTACATTCCTGTAACCCCAGCACTCAAGAAGCTGAGGCAGGATGATTGCCACAGTTTGAGTCCAGTGTGGACTACACAGTGAATTCAAGGCTAGCCTGAACTACGTGGTGAGATCGTATCTCAAGAAAAGAGAGGCACAAGGGGGCTGAGTGAGGGCTTGGTGCAGTGGTCCAGATGTGAAATGGGGTGGCATGGCCTTGAGGAAGGAATGTATAACTCACTCTTTAATAGGTGTAGGATTGCTGGAAGAAAGAACATTCTTATGTGCACTCTCCCCCCTCCCGTTACAGTACTGGGAATTGAACTGAGTTACAACCCTTCCTTTTTAGCTTTATTTTGAGACAGGGTCTCACCAAGTTGTCCAGGCTGGGCTTGAACTCAAGCCTGGCTCATTCTTAAGTTCTTTAATAGAAGTGTCAGTTGTAGCTTGAGTTGATCCAAGTGTTTTCTGGCCCTCCTGGCTTGGGTTAGTGCCCCCCCTACCCTCAGCATTACTCTATCATAGCACAGCTCATTCACCTTGCTTTTCTGCTCCTTCATGGCCTAAATTAAAAGGGACAGGAAGGATGTACTGTAATGGGAAGAACAGATCTGAAGGGACTCCTGTGTCTGTGATCTGGACCAAGCATGAAGGTGGCTTCTGGTGCAGGAGCTACTGCTTTGGGGGTGCCTGCTGTGTGCCCAGTGTGGTTATCCATATCCAGTAACCGACCCAGCATCTCACTTAAGCCCCACCATTCCGAGGATCTGACCTCATTCCACAGAGGAGCTGCGTACAAGATAGTTTCTTGCTTGCAGCTAAACATCAGCCCCACAGTATACTGGCTATTCAAAACACTCAGAGTGCTTGCTACAAACCACACTGGTGGTTTTCTTTTTTAAGATTGTGCAAATTTATTTGGCAGAAAAACCTGACGAGGCTTTTTGTTCATCAACTAAGAGGTGAATATTCATGGAGATTACTGCAGAAATATCTGTGTATGTGTTGATGGGTTACTGGCTTAGACCCTACCAAAAGTGGCATATAATATTCACTCTACTCAGTACTGCCATTCTAAAACTGTAAAGGCATTTAAAAAGCCAGAAGACGGAACCTGATCCTAGGCATCCAGATAAAGGATTGAGGGGCTGCCAAAGTTTAGGTTCACCCTCAGGCATTCTGGCCTCAAGGCTGTGTACTTAACTGCTCCATGGAAATCATATATATATAGACTCTTTGTGCTTTTAACTAAGAAACTGCATGGAACCAGAATCATCACCAGATAAGACACCTGTCCCACATTATTGTCAGGTAGCACTGACCATGTTTTAGGTACTTGGCCGTCCTGGTGCTGTCTTCACCCTGCGGTGCCCCAGGGTCACCTCTCTCTATCACACTGCCTGGTTGGGGGTAGAGCGAGTATCAAATCAATGTTAGGAAGAAAGTACAGTGGTTGAGGCAATTTGTACTCAGTAAGCTGGGGACAAACTTTGTAGTATATTCCTCAAATTGCCTGCGGTTTTTAAAAAAAGGTGTTTAACTTGGCTACTTTCATTGCAGACAGATTTGACATTGTAATTAATAAGTTAAAGAAAAATCCACGCTGGAGAAAAAAAAAAAGATGCTCTTGATCAGCAAGTCAGCCCATAAACAAATTTGCTGATTCCGAAGGTTATCTGCTTTCATCCCTGCCCCTTAGCTTTCGCCAAACTCCCTTTTTATAA
Source organism: Cavia porcellus (assembly GCF_034190915.1). Classification (NCBI taxonomy): domain Eukaryota; kingdom Metazoa; phylum Chordata; class Mammalia; order Rodentia; family Caviidae; genus Cavia; species Cavia porcellus. The sequence continues at coordinate 31,830,038 of NW_026947496.1, read as the reverse complement.
CTTTTCTCCTTTTTCTTTGCCTAACACACAAGTTGTCCAGATCTCTCAGCATTTCCCTCTCCCTCGTATGGGACGGAATGGCTAAAGAAGTTGTGGTAAGTTAGGACAGTGACAGCAAACCTTTTAGAGACAAAGTGCCAGACTGCAGCCCTAAACCCACTTATTTACCACAAAGTGACAACACTATAGTTAATCTGAATGCTGAGGTTTTAGGTTAGAAAAAGCAACTGATACATTAATATCTTTTGTCTTAAAACACAGTAACACATGAACCATAAACTTGCTGCTGGGTTAGGCTGTGGCTTACATCTCAGTGGTTTAAAAGTAAAGAGTTTTTTCTGGGCTACATGTTTGCCCCTTCTCTTTCCCTGGGGACCATGCTGATGGGGACAACATCAGGCACCACTGCTCCTTTTCTTCACTAAATACTGAATGGCTTTTTAGAGTTCCATTTGAAGGAGACAGGTGCCCTCACTGCCCACATTTCTTGCTCAGAGGACACATAGGCCTAGCTAATATCAAGCCACAAGTAAGCCACTTCCCAGCATTGACAATAATGCCTCTTGCCATGGTTTCTAAAGTGAGGAGTGCCTTATGAATAACAGACTGCAATGGTGTTAAAAGTGTTAGTTACAGCCCTGGATAATCTCAGGACTCTGGGAAGCAGAACAGGAGGATTGCCTTGTTTGAGTCCAGTCCAGGCAACTTAGCAAGACCCAGTCTGGAGGCTGGGTATGTAATTCAGTGTGAAGGCCCTGTTTTAATCCCCAGGGCAATGAAAGGAAAAGAGGAAAAAAAAAAAAAAAAAAAAAAGACAGTTGTGTTTATATTTCTTATATACAGAGAAGTAGACTTCAGACTCTTTCACAAAAACATGTTAGCAGCTACAAAACTTAGGATTTTTATGGCAAAATGTCAAGGGATATGGACATTGAGGTATCTGTTGTCCAGGCCAGATATGCTGCCCAGGGTCCTGCCCTGTGTTAGGCCTAACAGCCCCACCTCCAAAACCCTGTCCCTGCAGCCTGGATATGCTGTGGGGCTTCTGTTGGGGAAAACAGGGACTCCCAGACTGGCCACTGCCCCTCTTCTGAGAGCCAGTAACTCCTTAGAGATCAGAGGTCCCTAGCTGTCACAAGAATTTTACTGCAGTGATTATCGCTTTATAAATGGCTCCATTCTCATGCCAGTCTTCCGGCAACACACCATCCAGAGCATCTGTGACACCCCCAGTATTGCTGGAAATGGAATGTGCTTAAAAGGAAGTTCAGCTCTGGAGGGAGGAGTTCGGCAGTCTCACAGGATTTTGGAGATCTGCTAACAGTATCCAAGGATTTTGTTCTGATTTCTTTCTTTTTTTTTTTTTTTGGTCCCGGGGATTGAACTCACAACCTCATGCTTGGCAGGTGCTTATGCTGCTGAGCTAAATCCCTGGCCTTGATTTGTTTTTTATATATTAAATTTGTATTTTGAAGGTTTAGATACGTGATCCTGATATTAGTAAAGATTTAATCCTTCAAAAATGTCTTCTCAGCATTCTAGGAAGCTGAAGCAAGAGGATTGAAAGTTTGACCCCAACCTGGGTACCTTAGCAAGACCTTGCCTTAAGAGAAAAAGGGCTGGTAATATAGGTTAGTACAGGCTTCAACTACCAGTACTGCCAAAAAAGGAGAAAATGTCTTACTGTTTATCATCTTTAGTAACTTAGATGTGCATGCCAATGGAAAATACATCTTACATTCAATGGAAATTTAAGATGTTTTTTTCTAGTCATGGGATGGAAGACTTTCTGGGGTAGATAAAAAGGACATGCCCCCCCCCCCAGCTTTCCTTGTGCTGTGCCTGTGGTTCTAAGGAAGGCATTTGATGCTGTCAATCTGAGGAAAGTCATAAGCATAATAAAAGCCAGCAGCTTGATACAGAGAGATGGGGGAATGTGTTTACTTTGGTTGATAGAGAACCAGGCCATGGACTTGGACATACTAACTGCCAGCACCCAAGCCCCGTAGTGTGACAGTGGGCCTGCAGGGATGCAGTACTGTCATGCTGTGACTGCGAGCCACACATACGTTGGTAAGAAGAGTACTGACCATGTCTTCAGGCTTATTGCATGCTGAGCTGCCTGGTCACCAGATGGTATCCTGTTTCATTGTAATAGCAGCCCATGCAGTAAATGAAGGGTCTTCAGCACCCAAATAGTCATCTCACTGGGTGACAGGAGAAGCCATCAACTGTGAAAATAATCCCTGACTGACCCACACACCTGCTGAGGCAAGGTCCCAGGAAGAGCCGGAGCACAGCTCTCTGGAGGAGAGAGCAGGACACGGGGACTGTGCTGTGGTGGGCACCTTCCAGCAGTGTGGGAGGGAGCAGCTCTGGCAGGCCAGGGCTGACTGGCTCCTTCACTGTCCTTGGAGGAGACGCTGTCTTTCCTAGAGGCTGTGCAGTGTTCAGTGCTCACTTTCTGTCAGGACACAATGGGGCCTGGGGTTGACAGTGGCTCCCATAAAGTATGGGATGTCTGGTCCCTTCTGGGGCTTGCGACTATGGCTGAGTGTTGGTGTGAGAGATCATAGATTGGAGAGGTGTTTACTATCAGCAATTACAAGCAGATCTCCATCACTGCATAATTTCAGGAAGAATATTCAACCTAAGAGAATATCATCCTGATACATGGGAGGGAGGAAGAGAATGATGAAAAGCAGCAGTTTTGTCTGCTCAGCCAGGGGCCCTGTTCAGAGCCCTGTACTAGGCAAAATTTTCCGTCTGGTCCAGGACACCAAACGTTGCTCTCTCTCGTGTACTTTCCTTTTTTTCCCTTAATTTTGTTATTCCTTTGTAACACTTGGAGATCTCAAAAAATACTTTCTCTATTTCCTTAACTGTTAATTAGGATTTTAAGCAATATGTGTATATAATCATTTGATATTTCAAGGCTTGTTCTTTTTTTCCGTATTTTTTTTTTTTATTAGTACCGGGGATCGAACTCACGACCGCCTGCTTGCAAGGCAGGTGCTTATGCTGCTGAGCTAAATCCCCAGCCCCATTTTTCCATAATTTTTATTATGGTAAATTGTACAAAACAAAATTTATCATCTTAGCTATTTTTATACTTGATGTTAGCCAAAAGGCCAAGAAACAATCATCTTGTAATTCAGTGGTATTAGATACCTGCCTACTGTCTAACCATTGTCATCACCACCATCCACCCAGAACTCTTTTCATCATGTTAGACTAAAACTGTATCCCATTAAACAGTAATTCCCCATTCCTTCCCAACCCCTGGGAGCTTTCTGTCTCTATGAATATGCCTACACTTGGCACCTTGCGCAAGTAGGTTTGTAACAGTATTTGCCCTTTGGTTTTCTTTATAGACTAAAACCAGTGTCCATGAGAAAGATGCAGATATTCAAGAATTTAATCTAGAAAAGGTATGTATTTTGAGATTGTTGTGTTATTTATAATTAATTTAGAAGTTTATTATAGTTATACTAAGTTTATGCCCATAAAATTTATAATACATTAGCAGATTTATTCATAATACAAAAAATCCTACGTATTTTACATGTCTAATGGCTCGAGAAATGGTTAAGTGAATTCTCACCACATCCTTCATTAACTGTCGCACTTACTTAATACATGACAGTTTTCCAGTAACAATAGCAGTGATAAGATGGTAAGTTAAAAAGGCAGGGATGTCTTCTGCATTTGTAACAGGTTTTAAAAATACGTTAAAAAAAAATAGGAGAAAGTAATTTAGCCAACTAAAAGTGTGGGATTTGGTAATGTGCTGTCTTCCTTCTGACAACTCAGTCTGCATGTGAACTGCCGTGACTCAGACTGAAGTGTAGGTGGGTGTGTCTTCAATGAACTGTTCAGCTGAAGCCATTGCCATTCTGGGTGACAACTTGTTGGGTGGAGCATCTTAGGATATGGCAGAGCTCTGCCTTGTGTCCTAGCTCTGTCTACATTATGCAGAGACAGTTCTTGGCTTTGGCTGTTAACAAGGGAGGATGATGTCACGAGGCGGTAATGATGTGGAAGAGAGTCTACTGTGATCTTTCAGCCACAGCCCAGCGGATCCATTACCCTCCCTTTTGGGCTGGCACTGTATGTCTGGGCTGTGTCACCTGGGGATGCACCTCTTTTGGGATGCACTGGGGTTGGATTCTGTTTGGTATTCTCAGGCTCGGTTGGAAGTGCACCGATTTGGGATCACGGGCTACGGGAAAGGAAAGGAAAGAGTCCTGGAACGGGAACGTGCCATCATGCTCGGTGCCAAGGTGAGGGGGTACCTTCATTGGCAGGCAGATGCAGAAAGGAAAATCTAGGGTGACACATGGACATAGGGACATTTCTGCAGAACAAAATCTGATGATATATATTCTTATTCTTTCATTTTAGCCTCCCAAAAATAGTTACGTAAATTACAAAGTTTTACAGAACCAGCTCAAAGAAAAAAAGGCAGCACAGGAAGAAGAGAAGAGAGTGGTAGGTATAATATACTGTGGTCTATTCTTCACTCTAGTCTATAGATCAGGGTGGTGAATGCAGCCAGCCACAGTGACGTGCAAGAGGCTGCTGCCCACAACAAAGTCAGGACACAGAGTTGCATGGCAAATTCCCTGCACTTCGCGTCTTCTGCATCTTGTAAGACTAGCTGAGGGACGAGCATATTGGCAGGAAAGGGTAACTCTGAGGAGCAGTCTCCTCACAGGAAACGCTGGCTACTTTCCAATGCCTCCTCATTTTGTACGTTAAACACTGAAAGCGCACAGACGCTTGTGAAAAGCCACAAGAAATAGATGTGATGCTCCCTTCTTCCCACCCAAATTGGAAGTGACCTGATTTTTCAGCATAAGACTGTCAGTCTACCCAGAATAGCTTCTGCATTCTTGAAAGGGTTTCAAGATGAGACTTTGAGTCTGTATGTTTAATATACCCACTTGAAAAAATTGTTAAAAATAAGAGGTATGTTGGTGGCTTTGGTCACAAGCCTCTTGCCCTGCTTTGAATCTGCAGTATCCATCACTGACACATTTATTATCTTAACTTCTGAAATCAGGCCCGGGATGCAGATATTTTCAAGAAGAGGAGGAGAGGACAGGAAGATAGGTGAGTAATGCCTGCCGGTGCCAGGGCTGGGTGAGCCTCTTAGATCTGACACAGCATCTCACGTGTGTCATTCCAGCCATTAGAGGGCTTCTCTGCCTCAGATATCCTGATCGAACCTATAGGGAAGGTAGCTTTTAGTAAATTTCCAAAGACCAGATGGCCTCAGAACTGAACTTGTGACCCTCTGCAGTCTCCCACTGTCAAGGACCAGACGTGTTGGGTGACTGGTGGAGAAGCTGAGTGTGATGTCGTTGGTGTACCACACCATCTTTGCCTTTCATGGAGGGCTGAGTGCCATGAGATTCAGGAAGGAGCACTGACCACTGCCTCATGCCTGTTTCTTAGCTTCCATTCAGGTATTCCATTCCTTCTCTCGGTGCCTGCTTCAGAATGGACTGCCTTGGCCCTTTCCTTGAACTCCTTGTGTGCTTTTACATGCCAGAAATTGATCATTTCTTATGGCCATAGTGACAGGTGTTTGTCTGTTGAGTGCCTGCAGTGTGCTGGACACATGGGTGATGTCACCGAGGTGTTGGTACAGCTGCAGTCACACTGAGGGCACCTCTGTCCTCCAAGGCTGGCTTTAGGAAAGCACCAGACACATAACCGCAGTGACCTTTTAGGTACTGGCAAGCCTTGTGATGAGGCTGTTGTGAGAGAAGATCACCGGTGGAAAGAGAGAAAGGGACAGCCTAGAAAAATCATTCCCTCCTGCAGGGGCCTGAGGCAGGAAGACCAGTAGACCTGGGCCGGCTATACATGGGAAGGGACAGGTTTATAAGCAGCCTGGGGTGGCCTGCAGTGCTTTTTCCTATGCCTAACTGCGTGGCTCCTTTTTCTCACCTTGAACATAGGAAATCCAAGAAGAAGAGGACGGCTCCTAGTATTTTGTCAAGCGGAAGAGTTGGGCAGGTTGGAAAATTCAAAAATGGGACATTGATCCTGAGCCCATTTGATATCAAGAAAATAAACTCTTCCAGAGTACCTAAATGAAGGACTTCATCAGATAAAGAGAACAAATGACCATCCAACCTTGGACCTGACCAGACTTCCAGACAGCTCATGTGCCACGTGCTGCCTCTTCACTTGAGGAAGGCAGAGCCTTTATGGGTTCCGCCGTATCTGTGTGGAGCTACACCACGGGCCGAGGGAGCAGGCCTCACTTCCGTTCCTGTGCATTGGTGCTGGGCCACTCTGCTTGCGACACCATTTTTTATCTTACTGTCTTATAAATGCTAGTAATTAATATTAAGTTGCCTTTTAATATTTTTAATGACAGTGTTACTGGATCATGAAATAAACACAGCTTTTATAGTACACAAGATTGCTCTAACACTGAAGCACATCCCCAGTCTTTTTTTTTTTTTTTTTTAAGTTGAGGTAGTCTCTGCTAAATTGCGCAGGGTGGCTTTGGGCCTATAATCCTTTTGCTCCAGCCTTCTGAGTAATTGAGATTACCAGCATGTACCACAGTGCCTACTTTGACTGTTTTATTGCCATAAGTATCAGATCCCAGCCTAGCAAACAAATTTTGTCAAAAAAACCCCAAAGAGCTGTACATGATAGACTGTGTTACGTTACTTTGAGTTGACTCTGAAAGCATTGCCAAATAAGAAACACAAAATTGAATAATGCCAGCAGAATTGGAATGAGAATCCAGGCTTACTATGAAAGGCAGTGTTCACTAGAGAATATATTTGGCATTTTATAAGAATGTTTTTTAAATGTATTAGCTGTGGTGTGGTACTATATGTAATCACAGCACTCAGGAGGCTGAGACAGGAGAATCTATGAATTCAAGGCCAGCATGGGCAACATAGCAGGTTTAAATATAGTTGCTATCTCAAAATATTAGAAGATCTTAAACATGACAGAAAATGCTAGGAAAAAAAAAAAAATCTTAGGAACTAGAAGGTCCCTTCTAGTTCTTCCAAAGTGCACTGGACTGACATTCTAGTCCAGTGTGGCCAAGTACTCAGTTGTCCAAACCGTCAAAGCTCATTGGAGAGGGATAGGGCAGGGCTAGGCAAGGTGGGGTCCCTTTCAACCCCAGTCTCTGCTGGCAAGACGAAGGTCAGTCATCTAGTATCCAGTGCACTTTGGAAGAACCATGCAAATTTGAGTTCAGAACCACTGAACTTCTTTTTGTTTCTTGTGTTTTGTTTCTACTTTTTATTATGTAAATATTTAAAAAGCAGTCTTGGGAAAACTGGGTGCTCCAGAAACCCTTAGAGGCTTAAAGACAAAAATAATAAACACAACTAAGAACTAAAGGTCAAGCTTAAGCCAGTGCTTTTTATTTTCTGCTGGTGAGTTTTCCTCCAGTAAGGTCAGAAGTGATTGTTGAGAGAGAAGTGATTATTAAAAAGCCATCAGGAAGAAGATGGAGTTACCTCTGAAGTCTGGTCATTGGCACAAAGGGAGGGCACCACGGCCTCGGTCCCCAGCTCAGATGCACTCTGACCATTTGTGTATCACCATCTGCCCTTGGCAGTAATTGTTATCCGGTCTTCACACACTGCACCATTCAGTCCACACAGCTCTGTAGGACATGTGTGGGTGAGGTGACCGACCAGGGCTGAGCAGCCAGAGGGCTGGACAAAAGGCCTCTAGAACTGTGGCCTTTGGACACAGTGAACAGGCCAGGAAATGGCTGCGCAGTCAACTTGGTAGGCAGCTGGCAGAAAGCAAAGCATGATTGTGTAACTCCAAGGCCTCTCATTGTCACCGATTGCTTCACTGGATTGATGGTGCAAGGAAGCATGTGCGGTCATGGAATCAGCCTGAAGGACAAATAAACTCCTCACCATGATGCCCCTGTTTGGAGTTCCCAGCATCCCCTACCTGTCACCAGCTGCTATCCTGGCTGCCCCCCTACACTGGTACCACTACACTGGTGTGGCTGACTTCCTCCAGGAAGGAGCTCATTCTTTTCTGTGCATCCCACAGGGACAAGTGAGAATGAGTGCCAAGGTATTTCATGAACATTGCTTACTCTGCCCTTCCTGACACAACTGCAACTCGGAGGTCATGCCGAGTCTTATGAAAGCAGGTCTCTCCCCACCAGAACTATGTACCAAAGGGTCATCAACATCTTGAAAGACACAACAGCTCAGCAGATCTGGGGAAATTTCCTGGAAACACAATTTGGGCTGGGTCTTGCAGGGTGAACTAACTGACTGGTTTTCTTACCTGTATCTGTACTGTGAGTCTTGTGCTGGCCCCAAATCCCCAAGAGTGAACAGAGGACAGTGGGAGAAGACATGTCAGCCACAGGCAGCTGGGGATCCAGCATATGCTACCCAGCCATCCTCTTATGTGACCAAAGGCTTGCAGGGAAGAATATGTTAGAGGCAAGTGTGACCCAGAGAGAGGGATCTTCAGGGACTGTTCCAACCCCTTCCTTGTGTCCTTGTAACTGATGGGAGGACTCAAAGTTTGGTCCTCTCACCCCAGCTCAGAGGAACTCCAAAGATGAGTTGGCCAAGGGCTTCACTGGGTCTTGATGTTACCCTCTGTCCTATCCCTCCTCCTCCTCTTGACTCCTATGGGTGCTGATCCCAAGAGCACCCCTAAGAGACACCCACACTCTAGTCTCAGCTTTTCCTGGAATCCTAACCTGCAGCTTCCATAGCTAAGCTCCCCAGTGGTCAGTGGGTAGATGGTCTTGGGCTATGGAGATGTCATGAAGACCATGGTGTGAGGAGCCAGTGAAGCACTAAGTTTCCGGGTCAGACACATCTGGTTTCAGTCCCTGGGGCCGAAGGGCCAGTGAGTCTCTTGGAGGCCCGTAATTTACAGTGTTTCCCTACAGCTCAGTTTCTGTTTGGAGCACAGATAAATTTTTCACTTGTGGATCTATGTTGCATGTGTTGACTGTCCCACATCTCCAATTTCTTTGTTTTTTTTTGTGTTTTTTGGGGGGGTTTTATACCAGGAATCAAACTCAGGACCTTGCACTTACCAGGCAGGTGTTTATGCCACTGAACTATATCCCGGCTCCAGCTTCTTTACCTTCTGTAGACATGAATTCCATGACCTCCCCCCTGTTGAGGGTGTGCCTTTCCATTTAAAGCCACATATATCACCACTTCAAGATTTCCTGGGTCCACAAAGCAAAACCGCACTGGCCCACTATCCATAGCACCCATCTAATGGCCCTCCTAGGTAAGAGCCCAGCCTCCTCTGCTTGTCCAGCAGAAAGGCACAAGGTTGCCCTGAGCTACCATCACAGACCACACAGGTCTCCAGTTGCTGGCAGTGTCAAAAGAATTTATTTCAAATTTGCTTAAGACTGTGGTAAAACTCAAGTTTTTCAAAAGATAATACAGAAAGTGCTGCCAACTGCCAAAGACCACAAAACACAGTGTTTGCAATTAAAAAAATACAAACGCTTGGGGATACCAATACAAAAATTAGAAAAAATTACTTTTCTTACCACTGCCCACCCCTCAGTGTTTTGTTTTTTTTTTTTTTTTCCGTGGAACAGGAACAGCCACAGGACCGAGATCTGCCACCAAATACTAACCACTAGGGACAAAGTGATGTGATGGGAAGAGGAGGGAAAAGGGACAGAGAAAGACAAGAAAATGGAAAGTCTGTCAACAGCCAAAACAAGGACACAGCTTTTTTCTTGTTAAATTCCTTTGCCAACGTTAAACAAACACCTCTCATGCTTAATACAACAGCATAGTGCGAAGGCAGCAATTCTACATCATGCATTTACATTTCTGCTTTGCCACTTACCCTTCCTCCCAGTGCTGAGACCCTGCGGGGCTCAAGAAGTCCAGGCTCCAGCGGGAGGGATTGGAATGGCTGTCCCAAGCCTGTCTCATGAAGCATGCATCCCTAAGTCCTGCTTTCATAGCTACCACCAGCCCCTTTCTAGTCCCGAAGCCTTGCTCGGGGGTCTGATCTGGTGCTCAGTGCCCACTTTACTGGCCCACAAGCTCCAGGGCCATTCCAAGGACTAGGTTGGAGGCTGTGGCCACCATGAGCTGTGCCTCTTGAGAGAAGAACATTGAGTCAACTCCCAACTCCATCCAGTTGAAGTTAACATCATCCGTTGAGACTTCCCCCTTAATAGCTCAGAAAGTGAAGTCCCAGAAGTCATCAGCTCTCTGCTCACTGCAGAGAACTTGTCGGTGACACCAGGCCTTAGTGACCAAGTGGACAGAATGCCAGATTAATGTCTCCTTGGCGTGGTGGAGCTTCTGCTTGAAATTACGAGATTGCTGACAGGAAGCTTCTTCCCTGCACTTGAATGGAGCACCAGACCTCCCTGGGAATGGAACACTTGGAGTGTTACTGTCTTTGTTCAAATGCACCTGTTTTAAATGCCTCTTCTATCTCCTCCTGATAGCTGAGTAATCAATACTTGTCCTAGTCACAAGGAGGCTTTAGATGGAAGACATTGTGGTCAGAGGAGTCTGGAAAATTCCCCGCATAGCATTGATTGCTCAGATGTGAGCCACTGATCTAGACTTGAGATACGTTTTTTCTTTAAAAACCATTATTCCATAATCCTCACAAGACAAAAGAGGAGGTAGGTTATTGTGACTAGTCCCATTTACAGGTGGGGATATTGAGGCACAGAAAGATTCAGAGATTTGCCCCCATCCATTCCCATGACCCAGAGTCAAAGCCAGGTTAACAGCAAGGAACATCTGAGGGCTGCACGTGGTGTCTGGTGAGTGCATCCCACGCCAAGCCCACCCGCATCTTTCTGCTGCATTTCCCTAAGCTGCCGGGATTCCGTCAGGGAAGAGCTGCTGAGGAAGATGGTCAATGACAACAGCTATGGACCCACTTCAAAAAAAAAAAAAAGTCCTGAGAGTTCCCAGGATTGGTACAGACTTGAGTATCTTGTAGAAATATCTGATTAGATTTTGCAACCTGCTAAAGGCTACAAACTCATTAAAAATTCCCTGTTGCATCTAGTGACCAAAGAAAACAAAAGCGAGGAGTTTTTCCTTCCTGACGAAGGAGGGTGGTGCCGAGCATTGTCCAGGAGCAAAGATGTGACACCTGGCAGCATGGCATATGCTTGTGGCTCGTCCCTTTCCCCAACTGAAGGGCCCACTGAAGGCTTGTGGAAAATCCTGATCTTGAGCTGACATAATCGCTGGCAGCTCTGTGATACAGGGTTTCAGTGCAGCACAGAATTGGCTGCCACCATCACTCTGAATATTGACGCATGACAGACCAATAGCATGACTAGATGGTGCTCACAGTGGGAAAGTCCCAGGAATATCTGGCAACCTCTCTAGATACTTGTGATTGTCACAACTAACTGGAGGTTGCCCCAAAGTGTCCATAGAAGTGAGATACTTTGGCTTCACCTCCAGATTTGTTATGGTGTTCTTCAACATTCCCATGTTGAGGTCCCAAAAGGCTCACCCACCTTCCCGGCTGCAGGTAGTGGTGGGACTGGGCAACCACCTGCCACTAGCATAGAAACAAGCCTTAGCAGGAAGTCAGCCTTTCACTCGAGTGAGGCAGGAATCCCCGGAAAGTCAGAGCGATGTTGCACCTGAGTCTTCCTGAGGGTGCTCTAGCAGGGCAGGGACACTATAAGTAGAGAAAAGGCTCAGAGAGGAGGGCTTCTTTCCTCTCTTAGGGAGCACCACAGTGTCACATAGGCTTGCTCTGGGATGCATGTCCCCACCCCACCCCGGGGGCCACAGGGCATCAGGGTGCTGTTGCAGCTATGGAGCACATAGAGGCTGACAATCAGCCTGGGTCACAGTGCTTAGGCCAGGAACCCATGTTCACTAAAACTGGGATCATCATGTCCCAAAGAGGAGAGAAGGAAAAACGGCCTGTTGTGGCCATTGCCCTCCTGTCTTGGAGCAAGAGATGGATGCTCAGAGTGAGGGAAGATTCTCATGAGTTCTTCTAAAAGAGATGAACTTTGATCAAAGTGGCTCACTAGCAAAGAAAGAACTGTGGGGCTATGTACAGAGGCATCAGTGTGACAATGGAACTCCACATCTTAAGCTACTTTGAGTCCCTTTTTCACGGAAACTGTTAGCAGACTGACACCAAGGTGCCCCTCAGCCAGCCCAGCCGAAACCTCATCCTGATCTTGTTTATGTACAAGCATCTGGCCACACTGCAAAGTGGTAGGGGATTTGGGTGATGAGAATCCCATGACCTGTCTGTCCCTTCTACTACTTCAGCCTTGGTAAGTTCCTTCTTTTCTTTTTGAACCCCACAAAAGCACAAATGTGTAGCCAGCCTGCCCTTCTCTCTGTGGCTCATGGTTGCCCTGAGAAAAGCTTTGTCTGTGGTGGCCTGGAAGGAGTCCCCAACACTGCCCCTGGCCTTAGCTTTATTGCTTTTGGGCTCTGGTGCGGATAAGAGGGGAAATGCCCTCACCTCAATGCGCTGTCCTGGCTGCTGCTCTTAGAATGTCAGACAACTTTGTTCTTAAAGAGGCCCACCGAGAGAAGCCTGGGTATGGCTCAGTGGTAGGTGCTTGCCTAGTATGTGTGAGGCCCTGGGTTTGATTTCCAGCACTGCTTTAAAAAACAAAACACCTGAAATTGTGGGCACTTTGATTTGTACTTCTGCCTTTCCTTGATTTGACTGCTGGCTCCCCAGCATTCCTGAACTGCTCCTGCTCCAAGATGGGTGATTTTAGGTGTCCTTGTGACCCTTCTGACTGAGACCTCTTTGACTTCACAGCATTGCCAGCACAGGCTTCATGCCCAGAGCACAGCCTGTCTTCTCCAGGACAGCAAGACACTCCCAAAGCCACAGGCATCTGGACCTGTGGACCTCACCATGGCTTCCTTGATGCAAGAAGGCTGTGGCCTCTGTGTTCTTCAGGCTTTGGGTATCTACCTCATGGGGAGTCAGGGTCCTGGAGCGGAGGCCAGGGCCGAGGCTATAGGAAAGTGGGTGGGGGAGGCAGCCGAGCAGAGGAGGACAGCATGTCAGGTCTTGTATGCGACAGAGAGCTCTGGACATGGCTCTGGCACAGGGTAAACAGAAACAGAAACCAGTAGGCAAGGAAGAAGCGCTGGAGTCAAGCCCTGGACCTCCACAGAGCAGGTGGCTCCAGGGCCTAGTGTGGAGGCCGGAATACAGCACCAAGCTGCTCCTGGTGATACTAGGCAGCTGCCCCACCTGGGCACATCTGAGGAGATGGCGGGCCGTGAGTGAAGTCCGAGGTAGGATGGCTGGCCCTGCACAGCCTGGCAGCGGATCCTAAGAAACAGTTGGGATCTGCACGAGAAAGTGGCTGAGGAAGCACAGTTGGTGCCGGTCTTACAAAAACCCACCCCAACAAGTGGACAAGCCAGTCCCCAACATCAAAATCAAATAACTTATAAAAAAGAGTCTTAAAAAGGAAAGAGCACGGTGACTTCCAGGTGGAGATAGAGGAGTAGAACACAGGGAACAAGGCAGGAGCCCAAGGTCAAGTCCAAGAAGTGGGAGGACAATGTGAACCTCCTCCCAGTTCTGTTTCCAGGAGGGGGAGGACTCACCCCAGCACTCCCTGGCCCACGGGACACAGTGCACCTCGGGTTGGCCTGGAGACGAACAAGTGCAGGCCATTGCTATTAAGTTCCTGTCTTTCTCACGGTCCTGCCCACCCTGTCACAGCAGAGCCACCCTCTTGCCATCGGGGTACTTCTCGTGTCTAATGCTTTCCTGACAGCAGTGTGTGGTTAGAGGCCACAAAGCAAAAGGCGGACAGATATGAGAGGCCTTCCCAGGTCTCCAGCCCCTCTGTTTCTAAGTATGTGGGTGGCCTGGCTCAGAAGAATAGCTTGGACACATTTCCAGTTAGCTTCTAGGGCAGCCAATTCCAGAAAAGTCACCTCTAGGTGAAGACATGTCACAGGCATTAAAATTCCAATATTTCCATCTATGGCTAAGAATTAAGAACTCAGGGAATGATATGTAACTGACTTTTGGACAAACGTGTGTGTGTTATGTGTGTGTGTATATGTGTGACAGTGAGAGAGATAGAGAAAGAGAGAAAGAGACAGAGAGAGACAGAAAGACAGCATACAACTGGCTGATTAATAAAGACCCTAAGGAAGCCCTTTAAAAGGTTCTCAGTAAGAGAGAGGCAAAAATCAAGCATTAACGATTAATGTCCCTGTTGATCAGTCCTGAATTAGGCCTGCAGGTGACATGTCATGTACTGAAGGCCCCAGAGCCGAAATGCTGAAGGATGACTTCTCCCAGAAAAGATGAGAACCTGCCAGCAGGGGTAACACTTATGCATGGGGTGACATCACAGCCCCTGGCTCCATCTCAGGGTGCCAACCTTAAAGTCTGCCTTCCTGTCTCCTCCAACAAAAGATCAGCTTTGCAATCAGACAGCAGGAAGCATACCCGTGACCCAAAGGCCTTGCTCCCTGGGTGAGCCCCACGTGGTGAGTCTCCATAGCATTTGGGTGGGAGAAAGTGAAGGGCACACCTGTGTCCTCCACTGGTGTGGGAGCTACAGCATGACCTGCAACACGTCCCATAGAAACCATCTCCAGATATTTGGTGGCTGCTGAGCTGTGCCAGGACTTGTTTGTTGTTTGCCTGCCCCCTTGGATGACTGGAGCTTCTTGAGGACTTGTGGCTCCTTCCAAAGAGGCCCCAGTCACAGGCCAGCTGGACAGTGGGAGCTGCCAGGCTAGTTGCCTGTCAGCTTTGGCCTCCCCAGGCTTGTTGGCACTTCCAGTCCTGTGTGCAGGGTGACCTGGAAGAGAGGACCAGACAGCTGAGGCTGCAGCCTGCTTCCCTTTCCTGTTTCTGGGCTGCTCACCCCAGGGACTTACTACTAATAGCCTTGTAAATGATCAAGAAGTAATTGTCATTTGCAGGAAAATGAATGGTATTGGAGGTCATCACATTAAGCAAAATATAGCAGACTCAGAAAGGCAAGATTACATTTTCCCTAATATATGAAATCTTAAAAAAAGTTAGCTAGTTATTGTGGCACATTCCCTAATCTCAAGGATGGGGATGAGGCAGGAGGATCAGTGTGTTTGGGACCAGCCTGGACCACATAGAGTTCAAGGAAGTTCACAAGGGGCAGTGGAGAGGTATGAGGAAGGGCAGGAGGGCAAATAGATATACTCAAAATACATTCTACGCATGTATGAAAATACATTGAAACCCAACACTTTGTAAAACTAATAGGCAGTAATAAAATATATTTTTTAAAAAGGAAATGATTGCTATAGATGCATCAGTATGTAGGGCCGGTGAGCAGCCCAAGGCAGGTCTCCACCCTCTAGGTGACACTCCTTTAGAGGATAAGGATGCCATCCTTGGGTCTCTCTTCCCACCATCCTCAGGCCTCTCTTTTTTTTTTTTCCAAAGCTTCCTTAAGATGGAGAGGCCTCTCATTTTGTCTCTGGCCAGGACTCTCTGCCTGGGCCCAGCGCTGTGCTTTGCTTCTCTAAAGTCAGCCCCACTTGGTCCAAGAGAACAAGGGGGAACTGATCCTCACAAAGAGACCCCACCCTGGGCATGCTGGGGCAGTGGTAGCCAGGTTCTCTGCTCTGTCTGGTGGGCTAGTGACCAGCTTCCTGAGACTCTGACTTGCTCTAGGGAGGGCAGCAGCCCATGGCTAGCAGGGGGAGCGCACAGACCACCCCTGGCAGCAGGCAAACAGTACCTGCACGTTGCGGTTGAGGCTGAGGGCCGGCATGAAGACCCCATCCACATGGCTGAAGGCTGTGGGGCCCTGCTGCTGCCCGTTGATGAAGAAGGTCAGAGTGCGCTTATTCAGGTCCAAAAGCACACCGACAGTGGCCCCCTTGCACACGCCACCTTCCGTCCTAGAGAGATGGAAGGAAAACCCATCACCACACTCAGCCTGGGGTACAGGCCATGACTCAGGAGAATCCTCTGAAGTATGTCAGGGATACCCTCACCCCAGGGTTGGCGCAAGGCATATTCTGTGGTTTTTCAAGCATCTGGTGAGGCACATCCATTACCGGACCGCACAGCAAGTCTTTTAACCTGGGAGACCAAGTTGCTCAGCTCTGCCCAGCACTAAGTGAAACCTGCACACCAGAGAAAGGGATCCCTCTGAATTTAGAAGAGGCAGAATGAATGTAAAAGTTGCCTTTGCCTGCCAAAGAGAGGAACTAACTTGGTCCCCCTTTTAGTTTTAAGCTATGCCGATGCAGAGCTGGATTGAGATGTGGACACAAAGGTTGCAGAACATACATACCATCTTGGGGACAAAGCTATGGCAAGTGGAAGGGCACAAGTTGAAAATCAAACCCTGTGTCTGAGTCTCCATCCCCAGGTGGCCAGCGGTGGGGCCTTGAGCACCTCAGTGATGGAGCTACGGGAACCTGTATCACGTGCTTGGGGAGGAACACCCTCAGAGAACGGCCTGGGTCTGGCTGACCTTCATCACACCCATGGGCCAACTCACCCCATAGGAAAAGCACGTCGGTGCTTCCTCTTAGGACTGAGCTGGGTAGCCCAGGCCCAGAGAAGGTGAGCAGTGGAAGGGCTTACAACAAGAAGCCTGGAGGAGAGGTTGTGGGTGGGCCTGGAGGGTGTTCCTGGAGAGGGCAGGTCTTCTGGAAGGTGTGGAAGGCTAATTGGGTCAGGACCCACAATCAGAAAGGGGACTTGAACTTGGCTGGTGGTGTTCTTCTGAGGTTGACCACAGGGTGGCGGTAGTAACCGTCCTGAAGCGCCGGGCCTTGACTCCTACCGTGGAGCTCAGCACTCTGCCCCTTGTGGGCCCTGGTACCACTCAGCCTGCACAGCCGGGCCAGCCAGCAAGAAAACAGCCAGGGCAGAAAGTGCAGAGAGAGAAAAAGCTGCTGGCCTGTCCTCAGGCTCTGGAAGGAAGGACATTAGCAGAAAACAGCTAGCAGGCGGGATCCCCAGGGACTTCAGGCCAGTTCTTGCCAGACCAAGATTGCCTGGGAGAGAAGCCTGCTCTCTGGCTGTGGGGAAAGTGGCTGCCTGTAGGAGCAGCAGGTAGACCCAGAGCAGAGATCTGTGAGGACGGACTGTCAAGAGTTGGGGCCTACTGAACTTGGCGTTTTGAGACTCCCTCACCCTTGAGGACAGTGGTGGAAGTCACTCCAGGTGAGTGACCAGAAATGGCAACATCTGCTCCCTGTGGACAGCCAGGGCCCACTCACAGCCCGAAGTGACTCAAGCTTGGCTTGATGGCTGCAAAGGAAAGGGGAGCAAAACCCGAAAGAAAACCATGAGCTCGGTACCCAGAATACCCATCATGTACCAGGTGCGGACTGTGGACCTAGTGTGCGAGTGCTGTGCTAGCCATTGTCACACACTCTCATTTGGGCTGCAGACCAGGGGTCACTTCCCTGGTAATTGTCAAACCACCTGGAACTGGAGAACCAAGTGCCTAAAAACACCACCACGCGGCCCCTGCGCACTTGGCATTGAGGGTGGAGATGGAATGGGCACATCAGGAAGGGCAGCGCAGCACGCACCTGTTGGTGTGAGAGTTGCAGTGCATGAACCAGCTGCGGTTGTTGTCCACGTACATGGCCCAGGCCTTGTCATCCTTGCCCAACATCATGTCCTTGGCCACGCTGGCCCTGGCCACCCCAAAGGCAGGATCTGGGTGGTTGTCGTACCGGTCCACGTGCAATTCCCAGTAGTGCACACCCTTGGAGAACGCGGCTGTGCCCAGCACTACCCGGTCATCGTAGCTGCTGCAAGTGGCTGTCTGGTTGTCATTGGATAAAATGATGTCCCGGTGCCCAGAGTTGGGGTCAAAGGTGAACCAGGCCACTGGGAAGGGAAGACATAAGAAGAGCGGGGTCAGGCGATGGAATTCTCCCACGGTTTCTAATGTGCTGAGACCCAGACGCATTGGTTTTCACTGGAGAGTGGGCACCCAGTGTCCAGTGGTCCTTTGTCTGGGAAGTGTCCACACACCACACACACACATGCACACACGCACACACAGCAATGCACATGTTCCTTGCTCTGTGTTCCTCCACATTCCCATCCCCAGAACCCAGCATGCCAAGGAGCACAGGTGTTCAGGCCTCCCAGTCCCACATGCAGATGCATCGTGCAGTCCTGCCTTCTGGGACGCTTACAAACACACGCACTGTTAGGAGAGAAGGAAGGGGACCTTGATGGCCCACCTCGTGGTGGGAGACTGAGACACAGAGGAGCAAAGTGATGTGGCCAAGGTCACATAGCTTAGTTCTCTGTTCTGCAGCCCATGGAGGGGGACACCCCTTTGACTTCCCACCACCCCAGGATGTGAGACACGAGTCCCTTTCTCTAAAATCCTCACCATAGCACTCAAGGCAAGACTGGATGTGTCTGTGTGCCCCCTCTGAGATGTGGTGCTTACCATCAGATGTCTGCAGGACAACTGTCTTACTGTACGGCCCGACACCTGAGGAGTTGAAGGCCTTGACCCTGGCATTGTAGGTGCTGTTGAAGTGCAGCCCGTCTATGGTGCACAGAGTCTCCTTGCCAACATACACCTCCTGGAAGAGCCAAGGCTGCCCATTAGTGCTCCAGAAAAATCCCTCACAGCAAATTGACACTCAGAGTGCTATTGCCCAGCAGGACTGACAGAAAGTGCCAGAGCCCAGCAGTGCACGGCAGGGCCTGAGCCATGGTCAAGAGGGCAGGTATTCATACTGCTGGTTGGGTGGCCTCTGCCTGGGAGGCTGGGGGAGGCGGGGAACCTAGAGAGACAGAGCAGCAGGTCTGCAGCTGGATGCCACACTACCAGATAATGTCCTGCCTCTACCGAGGTTGACCCTGCCAGAATAAGATGGAGCCTGGGGGACAGGACTGCCACATCCTTTCCTGATATTGAGGTGGAATCTTTTGCTTCTGGCTTCTTAGGGCTGCTGTTTTCCAGGTGTCTCTGGGGGTAAGATGTTCCTGCCCATATCCCAATTTTTCCCTTCTATGGATTTGTTTACCCTTGGCTTCCAAGTTCTGCTGGTTCTGCTAGCTCCCAGCACGTATGACCACGGCAGCTGTCACCATGCCGTGCTGCTCATTTGGCCTGCAGCCTCCACCTGCCTAGTGAAGGCTCACTTTTCACTTTTTGTCCCATTGCAAATTAATAGTCATCATTGTGCATTGCATGAAGTATCCTAATGGCCACACACCCCAGGGACACACACAAGATGACGGAAGCTCCTCCCAGAACCCCACTAATCTTCGTAGGGGCTGCTCTTCAAATCCAGCTATGTCTGAAAGCCTCGCCTTTCCCTGCACCCCTGCTGCCCACGAGCCCTGGCCTTGGCCTGTACTCAAGGAGGGGCTGTCTCTGAGTTTTGTGGGTGCTTCTCTTAGTATTTCCAGTCTTCCTCTGTTCTCCTTTCTGGTTTCCAGGAGAGGAGCGCCTCCCCCTCTTGCTTTACCTGCACCACAGGAGAGACAGAGATCTGCACTCACTTAAGGTCTGCTGTCCCTGACCCAAGCTGCATCACCTCACTTTCCCCATAACCCATACCCATACAAGATTCAGTGATTCCCAAAGGACACACTTCCTCTAAAAGTTGAGTATATAAGCACATATATAAAAATTTTTTTGGCATGTGGTTATGAGGATTAAACTCAGTGACTTCACGCTGAGCTGCATCTTCAGCCTTTTTTAGTTTGAGACAGGATCTCACTAAATTGCACCCCTGGGTCCCTGTGGCCAGGCCCTGTTCTCAGGTGGCACTGTGGTTAAGAGAAGCCTCATGGACTAACCCACTCCCTGGCCACCCACCATGCATCAGGGCCCCCCAGGACCCATGGGACTCACCCGGAACTGCCCCCCATCGCCATCATCCAGCTCCAGGACGTAGCCATCAGCAGGGCTGGGGGTGAAGGGTGGTGTCCTCCAGGCCAGTGTGACACTGTTGTTGCGGGTGCAACACTTCTCCAGCTGCAGCAGGGGTGCAGGCGGCACTGGGACAGGGACCGTGGGGTCAGCTTGCAGTGTCCTGCTCCCACAAGCCCCTGAGGGCCATGTGACTGAGCTCTCTCTCTCTTGCCACCAACAGCCACTGCCAGTGGACAGGGAAGCACAGGGAGCCCTAGAGGAAGTCCCACATCCCAGGGGTTGTGCCCGTGGCCCAGTGCTCAGAGCCAATGTCCTGAGAAGGAGCTCCTCTTCCCCACCTGCACACTGAGAGACTGCAGAATACAGCAGAGTCCACACTCTGCCTGCTGCCCTCTCTTGGAGAGGCTGGGACCAAGTGAGATGGCCTCAGGCTTACCCTTGGGTCAGGGCATAGGATACTGTGCTACGGATCATAACTGCCCACCAAAGGCCCCTGTGTTAGTGTTAGAATTGGTTTCCAGTATGGTATTATTTGGGGTATTGGCAACTTTAAAGGATAGGCACTAGTGGGAGGTCATCAGGTCACTACCACCATGCCCTCAAAGTGGGGTGTGGGACCTCAGCCCCTTCCCTTCTCTGTTTTGCTTCCTGGCTATGAGAGGAGTGGGTTTGCTATATCATACTGTGGCTGTGATATACTGCCTCACCACCAATTAACAGGTCAACCAACCATGGGCTGGAACCTCCATAACTGTGAGCCAACATAAACCTTTTTCTTCAAAGACTATCTCACAGATTTGTTACAGTGATGTAGAACTGACTGACACAAAGTACACTGATTCATCTTCCTTTGGGAGGAAGATTTAAGAAGTCAGGGGAGTAGATCTAGACAGAGGAAACATCTTGGAGGATCCTATAGCCAATCCAAGCAATAGGGCTTGAGTCAGGTGTACCTTGAGCTCTCCTAGGCTGACAGTGGGAGAATCTGCATGCTCTAACTCTATTTATCAAGCTCAAGAGAGTTCTGAAACTGACATAGTTCACTCTGACCTTTTTAAAAAGGGAAAATGATAAGATTGGTTCTGGAAAAAATGCCTATTTCCATTTAGCTCCAAGAGTGAGGTCATTGGACCAGGGATTTAGCTCAGTGGCGTAAGCGCCTGCTTGGCAAGCTCAAGGTTGTGAGTCTGATTCACAGTACAAAAAGAAAAAAAAAATGAGGTCGCTGGCAGCCCAGCTGGATGACATCTGACTTGCATGTCCTCAGCACAGTTAGACTCTTGCCCACTGGTCCCCTTCCATCCCCTCCTGCTCTCATCTCAACCCCGCAACCCACAAAGTAGGAGCAGTACCCAGTTTCCTAAGCTCCTCCCATGGCACCTCCACTTTCTGGGATAACCGTCCCTCCATGCAGCTCCTGCACCCCACCAGGCCACCCAGACTCCTCACACTGTCTCATTTGCACCTGGGGCAAGTGGCACTTCTGAACCTCACAGGGTACAAAACATGGGAATGAGACAAAAATGTGCAAGAGACTTGCTTTTCTGTGAGGTTAAAAATGGCCACATCACACATCCTGCAGTCAGGACTCCTGCTTCCCAGATCTGCAGGTACGGCCTCCAGTCTGCAGAAGATGGAAGAGCTGTGCTTTCCTCACTAAATGCCCGCGGCAGCTCTGAGAGGCAGCGTGGAGGACAGGACTCTTGCCTGGCCATCGCTTGCTAATTTCGTTAACAGTCCAGGTTGGGGAACCTTTGCTTAGCTTTTCATTGTGTGTCCCCTCAGACCTCTGAAGCCGGCTCCCTGCTCATTCTGCTCTCACGTCTGACTTCCTTGCTCTTTTTTGGGATATAGAAACTTTGTTCCTGCCTCAGAGCCCTGGCACTTGCTATCCCTCTGCCTCCCTGGGTGCTCTACTCTTAGGTTGCTTCTCTCTAGTTCCTTTCCTCCTTCCTTCCCCCTCCTCGCCTCAAAATATACCCCCCAATATCTACTGCTGCTTCTCTCTCTGCCCTCTATTTATAGTGCTTACCAGTATCTGACACTATGTTCTGATTTGTTTGCATGTGATGTATAGCCTTATCTGGACCAGAAGCTCAGTCAATGAGGGGTTGGTTGCAGACTTGATTTTTCTTGCACCTAGGTGAACTGGCATGGTCAGCATGGCCTGGATGGACACTGTTTTTTTGTTTTGTTTTGTTTTTGTTTTATGGCACTAGGGTTGAACTCTTTGCACTGAGCTACATCCCCAGCCCTGTTTTATTTTCAGACAAGGTCTCTCTGAATTGCCATGTTACTCAGGCTGGGCTCAAACTTGGAAATTTTCTGTCTCAGCTTCCTAGAGATTACAGATTCATGTCACCAGCCCCAGCTAGTGTTTCTGAATGACAAACAGAGCTTACTTTACAAGGAGGAAGCTCATCTCTGGCTGAGGCCAGAACCCAACCTCCACAGCCAGGTCTGTCGCTTGGCATCCCACCCCTCACTCTGCTAGCCTGGGCATCACAGGCTCCCACCAGCACCAACTGCCCCTCAGACTGGGTGCTCTCTGGGAAGAAGCACCCACTGAACTGGGGCCAACCGCGGCTCACCCCTACATTTCATCTGAAGAAAGTCCAGCTGGTGGATGGCCTGCAACAGCGGCTCACTGTCCAAGGTCAGGTCAAACTCTGCAGACACTTTCGGCTCCAGGGCACCTTTGACCCACTGCTCCTGAGACACCTGCACACGCTTGATCAGCGCATCGGAGATCTTGGGGAGGGGAAGCACAAGGTTGAGGGTCTGAATTGCAGGAAAAAAATTGTACACAGTTGTTGAGGAAGGGCTGGAGCTCTGTGCTTGCGGTTTGGGAAGCAGAGGACCTGTGCCTTCTAACCATGGCAGAGATGAAGAGACCCAGCCTGAAGAGAACTGGCCAGAACTAGCTGTATAAAGATGCAGTGCACTGTTTCAATTATAGCTCAGAAGACTGATCATGTAAAACTTTAAAGAAGCACTGGCTATTTAAAAAAAAAAAGTCGGCCACATCCTTTTGTGAAGTAAGTGATGTTCTTAAAAAATATGCAAAAGCATCCTTGAAAATCTAGTAGTTTGCAAAGTGAAACATACTAGTCACTTGTTCCAGGGTGTGAAGAAAGTGTCTCTCACTTCCCCCTCATGTCTCTTACAAGTTATTCTGTAACTTCTGCTGTAAACTCTAACTATGTCCCACCCATGGCTCTGCTTACCATACAGCTCATGCACCCTTCCTGGGGGATAATCAAGGTGCTCATCATTTTCCCCACAGACTGAATCACTGCCCTGTTTCTGAGCTCCTCCTGTCCCTGAGCCAGCTTGAGGCTGTCTCAATGGTCGCTGGAAGACTGCACAGTCTCTGTGGGTGACTGGTCACCAGCCAGGCTTGCAGGATTCTGCACCCTGAAGTATGGGCTGTATGAATTCTGCAAACTCACTTCTTGTGAAGTCTGGCCAGCCACCTTGGCAAAGACTATCATTTCCCATTTGTGAGGAAAATGCTGAAGCATGGCATTTGGTCCCTAAGATGATACCATTTCACCTTTTTGCTTAATGGATGATGCAAAAATAGGATTGCAGCCAGCGAGCTTCTGGAATTACTGAGCAAATTCCTGGCTCCAAGCCAGGAAAAGATCTTGCCTCAAATTTGGGCTGGTTTTGGGGTGTGGTGTTGGAGGAGCTGGAAGAAGCCCACCTGTAGTCCTCCAGTGGTGCCTCACCTGTAGGAAGCCCGAGGGGTCGTTCTCCTTGATCACCTCCAGACAGTACTCCATTAGCCCTGTGGACTGGCGCAGCTTCAGTGTGCAGTGGTTGATCTGGTCCCAGACCATCTACAATGGGGAGACTCTGGGTGATCGTGGCTCAGGGCAAGAGCAGCCAGCCTCGGAGAGTCAGAGCTGGTGCAATGATGAGGGGAGGCAGTGCTGGTCTGGGTCACTTCCCACCTGCCTCTCCCCGTTTCACTCGTGAACCTCTAGTGTCCTCTTTAGTGGAGAGTAAAAAGACTCATTCTCCAGCACTGTAAATTTCTACATTCTGGACAGGGTTGCAGAGAAAGGGTTTCATCTGAACTCCCATGTGAGGGGCTAGCTCCTCCCCTTCCTTTGCCCTTCTGGAGCTCACAGATGGGTCCTCTGGCTCAGCAGCTTCATTGTGCACACATGATTGGGAAAAGTCTCTCTAACAGTGGGACAGTGACCTAGACAGTAAGAACCATTCCCCATTTCAGAATTGGGAGCATCTTGTTGGAGCCAGAAACTGTGTAAGGGAAAGGGCAAGTTTTGCTGCCCTCTGGTGGAAACGGGCCCCATGTGTTAGTACGTGAGACTGGACAGAGCTGGAGGCCTGAGCAGAACTAAGTCTGGTCACTGCCACAGGTCACTCCTGCTGTGCAAGATGAGATTAAGAGGGTTCCTTTGACAGACACAGGAGCCAGGGAAGGTGGGAGTGTGGCTGATGAGTTGACTACAGCAGGACACTTGGGGACAGAGCCAGGGTAGTGACTGGCCTCTGGTGCAATGGGACCAGCCAGCTCAGCCAGCCTCACTGCACTCGCCCAGCCCTCAGCAGAGAGCACGCAGTTGCCTACCTTCAGCTTGTGCTCCCTCTCCTTCGTCACCTTGGTGAGCAGCTTGGCCTTCTGCCGGGTCAGCGCGTCCACCAGGGCATCACATTGAGCCACCAAGCAGGCCTCATAGTCCAGGCCATTTTCCTTGGGGAAGCAGAGAGTGTTAAGAAAAGAGTTCCTAAGTCCTGTAGATAGAAGAGTGGTTTGCTTTTCTTACTGAAAAAATAAAACAAAATTTTGTAACAAATAATACGAGAGTAACAATAGTTAATACACTGAATATCACTATGGAAGAGTGTTTGGGGAGTGTTTGGCTCAAAGACACAGATACTGGTGTGTGGGCGTTTAGAAATATGAATTGGGAGGGTCCTAACCTGTTGTCATGCACACCTGCTCATGGAGCATTGTTAGCACCATGAGATGTGCTCACGACAGAGTGCCAAGAAGGAAAAAGAGCCCTGAGCATGCGTGAAGCCCTGGGATCCATGCTTAGTACTGAAAAAAGAAGAAGGAACTGGGTGTGCATGGTGGTGCATGCTGTAATCCTAGCACTTGGAAGACTGAGGTAGGAGGATTACTGTGTGTTTGAGGCCAGCCTGGGCTGCATAGTGATTTCAAGGCCAGCCTGGAATACATGGCAAGACCCTGCCTCAAAGAACCAAAAAGAATAAGAAGGAGAAGAAAGACAAAGAGGAAGAAGAGGAGGAGGAGGAGGAAATCAGACAGGATGCATCATAATTTCATGCACAAAGTAATGGAAGAACTCACATCAACATGGTGACATGTGCAGCAAACTTTTTCTTAGTTCTGTCTGTTTTTGCTCTACTTTCCAAAACTTTTCTTTTTTGAGACAGGGTCTCACTCTGTAATTCAGGACTCAACATGGAGCCCAGATTGGCCTCAAACTCATAGTAATCCTCTGTCTCAGCCTCCCACGTGCTGGGATTATAGGTGTGTGCCACCACATTCATCGTCCAAGCATCTATGATCTATTCTTTTGCTTTTTATAATCAGGAATGAGCAAACAAAGAAAACAATTATGTTCTTGATGTAGGTCTTTCCTCCAGGTCCAAAATCATCATGGATTCAGACCTCAGGCTATGGGCTGATCAGTGTGGAAGTCTCAACCCCAGGACCTCAGAATGTGACTGTACTGCAATTTGTGAAGTAGGTCATGAAATGAAAATGAGGCCACGACAGCGGGCCTGGACCCAGTCTGACTGAGGTGCCCTTAGGAAAGGGATGAGGGATGTACATGAGGGCAGGGATAGAGATCCCATCTGCAAGCCAAGGAGGGGGCCTCAGGGGAAACAGTCCTGTCGACACCTTGACCTTGAACTTCCAACTCCCACAACTGAAAGAATAAATTTTTGCTCTATAAGTTTCCCCATCTCTGCTAGTGTGTGATGCAGCCTAAGCAAACTAATGTATCTCATGTTTGTGAAACAGAGGAAACCTTGGGACTTAAAATGCTCGTCGCCAAGTGACTACGGACTGGAACTGCCAAAATAAACCTCCTCATCCTTATAATTGGTACCTTGTCAGAAGAATGAAAAGCTGGTTAACACAATTTTTATGGGCTAATTAAGAATTTGGGGGCCCTAAGACTCTTTTTTTCCAGCTGGATACATGGAGGGTTAACAGGCTCCTGATCTCTATGGGCAGCCTCTGTGTGTCCACACACATGAGCACTCCCCCCACCCCCACAAGCTCCCTGAAGCAAGACTGCTGGTCTTTGTGTCTTTGGTAGACTCAGTTCAGGACAGAGCATAGGCACTCCACAAACACACTTGTTTAGGAAATGAGGCACTTATGTTTGGATGCATTGGTTACACGGGCATGTTTGGCTTTAACAAGCACCCCATTTAGATATCACTACAGAGGACTACACAGCCACGTGGTGATGGATCACATCTGTCCAGACATCTTTTGCAGGACTTTTCTAATTGGCTTCATGTGAATTCCCTTCCACAGCAGGTGTCACCTTCCATGTCCATGGATGGAGAGTAGCACCTTCAGCAACCAAGCACATCCAACAGGCCACACTAACCTTCTAAAGTCCTCTGCTGGAAACACCTGTCCCCTTCCTTCTGTGTATTTGTGGGTTCTGCATATTAAGCACACAGAGCACACCCAGTGCCGTCACACACTCACCTGGATCTGCTGCAGGATGTTCTTGAGCTGAACCAGGAACTCCTTTGCTTCTTTGGCCTTGTCTGAAACTCCATTTAAGGCCTGAGAGAGTTGGGCCTGAAAAAGATATCTCATGTTGGTGAAGGAATTGGCATGAAAGGCACACATTTGCATTCTCTCATGAAAGCCTGTGTTCATGAGGGGGTGAACTAGCCCCATAGGGGAGCTGTCTTCACTTATGAAGGTGCTTGGTGGATATGAATTGGCTCTTCTGGCTGACCCCAAAGCTCCAAAAAGGTAAGTATTACAAGGTCCACCTCTGATGCTCACAGAGCCATTGACCTGGCTGGCCCTGCTCTTCTTGCCACAGGTTTATGCTTCATCAACTGGTGCTTAAGAATATCTTAGATCCTGAGCCAAGCTCAGTCCACCCAGCTCCACACAGTCCTCTGTGCACATCAGTAGAATGGACAGGAAGAAGCCTGTAGGTCTGGAAAGGGGACTGAGTTGCATGGACTGGAGTCCTGTGGGATCCTCTGGAAGGGTGTGTATGCTCTATGTGTTGGGCTTTAGCCTGCCAACTCCTCACCCCACAGAGAGGGAGGGGTATGGCCAGAGGAGCTCAGGGGGAACTTAAGACATATGGGATCAGATGCTGCAGCAAGGGTGGAGCTGTAGGCTGAGCTCGGGTCTTTGGCCTTAACATCCTGCTTCTACACAGTGACACTCACACACACATATGCACATGCAAACACACACTGAGTAGCTGGTTTTAATATTGTTTAGTTTAAGTTTCAACTGCCACCAGTGGCCCATGGCTCCCATCAGGAATGCAGGTCTTCTGTCCATCCAGGGTGGGTCTAGGGCCCAGGGCACTGGTATGTAGAAAGCTCAGGTGGCAGCATCCTCAGTGACAGCAGTAACAGAGGTTTTCAAAATAAAGCCTCTCAGCGTCCAGAACAGAACAGTTACTCTTCTCCAAAGCAGCCAAGGGTCCACTGAGGCAGCAGAACAATCCAGCCAGGGCTGCAACAGCCCCATTTGCTCCTCACAGTCCTGAGGCAGAAGCCCCAGATCAGGAAACCTATGTGGTTGGGTTCTTGGTGAGGGCCCCGCTCCTAGGCCAGTCCTCACACAGCCATTTGTGGTGTGTGTGTGTAGTGGAGCCCTGGTTTTCTACATTTTCTTAGCAGGCCCCAATTCCATCACAGGGCTCCACTGACTGTCATCTTCTGGACCCCACCACCTCCCAAAGGCCCCACTTTCTACCATGGTAACTGGGAGGATTAGGGTCCACCTCCCCTAACCTCTAAGGCTTGATGGGGGCACTCTCTTTTGTCTTAACATTTCTAGTCAGAAGCCTGCATGAAGCAGGACTCAGGAACCACTCCCTGGCAAATAATATGCAAAATGACTGGAACATTTCAGGCACATGCTAGGTGGGGCAGATCAGCAGATTCTCACCACCACCTGGAGGGCCAGGCCTACGGGCTCTGCCTGAGAGTCAGGGAGAGGGAAGGCCAGGCTCTGCTACCTGTCACCAGGCCAGCATTGTTCTGCCGCAGCTCTCCTTGGGGCCTGCTGACCTCTTCCCACTTGGCAAGGAGACCTCAACCTTGGGCAGTGCCTGGTTGAGGGCCATTTCAGCTCAGTGGATACAGCATCCACCCAGCAACCTCTCTGCCTGGCTTTCCCTCTGCTGCTTTGTGTACTATCTGGAGCCAGCAGCCTTATGCAGAGCACCCCAAGGACTATCGTGTGCTCATCAGATGAAGACCTTGTGTTGTGATCTGCTGGCCACAGAGGGCTCTTGGTGGGCAGTGTGAAGCTAACTGTGTGCAAGGATGTCCCACAGGCACACGTTTACCTCTTTCTCAACCCTGGAGAGGAAGGTCCTTCCTAGGCAGAGGGTGAAATTTGCTTTAAGGTTGAATGGATTTTAACCTGAATCACCAACCCACAGTTAGTAGCAACTTGGTCTCCCCCACCAGAGTCTGGGTTCAGGTAGTCTTCTCACTTGGCACAACCAACCCCTGACTGCTGGCTCACCATCTTCACCAGTAGCTTGCCAGCAGGCTAGGAATCCTGCTAGGTTCCTTCTGGATGGGGCCAAAAAAGTGTGTTCTGGGTGAGAACCAAGCCAGGGTGCTCAAATCAAGGCTTTGTGTGTCCTGGGAAGACACTTCATCCTGGGGTGACTGCCTTGTGCTCAGATTTGGGGATGACAATAGTAATTCCTCACAAGCTGCTGCTATTATGCCTAGTTATCTAACCAAGCATTCCCTAATTCCTCTTGAATTGTCCAATCCAGATCTATCATCGGTGAATTTCCCTAAAGCACCCACTGGGAAGCCACCTCTATTTTCAGGTTCTAAACTTCATAGATGATTCTCATAGGCTTGCCACTGCCTTAAATCACCTCCTTTTAAGTTTGGTCCCTGATTGCTCACATTAGGACACCTCATGGCAATAGAGGGTTTTAGAGACAAAGGACCTTAAGTCTGACTTCTCACTTACATCCGAGAAACTGGTCTACTAATGAAATGCATAAACTATAAAAGAGCACATAAATTATTATTATATGTCATTGGATGTCCTAATGCCCAGAAGTGTTCTGTTTCTGGCCTGTGGGAAGCTGGCACTCTTAAGTGTAGACACTCATCTTTCCACCTAAACGTAGCTAACATCATAAAGCCAACTTAAGGACAGTTCTTAGTTGAGTGTTAAAGAGCTAGCTATGAGCAAACTATGGTCCATGGTCATGAAAGGCACAGAGAATAGGATCCATGTTAATGCAGTGTCTTAGTTGTGTGACCGCAGTGAACACTGACATTTGGGAGACACAACACAGGTCATCTAAGAAACCCCACCTTTTATCACCAAAAGACTCCTGCTGGATGAGTTAAGCCCCCTTCCCAACCATCTGCCCTGCAACTGAAACAAAGGAGGGTCCTGGGCTCCCACTACCCATGAGTGCTGGCCAGAATGCCTAGTCACTTGACAAAGGTCTCTGCGGGTAGGTCCTCTGTGGACCTGAGTCTCACACATCCTAGAAACCTCCTGACTCCCCATCTTTCCATCAGCTCTCCTCACCTCACTTCTCCTCATAGTAAAGTCCTCCACTGCCCAGCCAAGCCCAGCCTCTGAGCTCAGCACCCAGGCTTCTCCCTGCCGCTGCCCATGTGGTCTCCACTCTCAGCTCCTCCTGTCCACCTTGGCTGGGGCAGTCTTCTGTCCTTGAAGGCTCTGTCTTTGGCTTCACCTATAGCTGCCTGTCAGCATCCATCCACCTGGGAAGACCTCCCCTCCTGGACCTCTTCCTGAAGACTGGCTATCCTCACCCCACACAGAATGTGCCCTTTGAACTCCCAGAGTAGAGCCTGGCCTGCAGGGTGCATGGGCACCAGCCCTCCCCTATGGCCTGACTGCCCCAAGGGCTCTGTCCTGAGTAGCTCCATCTGCACACAGCGGGCAGCACAATGCCTGCCACACAGACTGTGCCCATTTGTGTGGTGAACTGATTTTGCTCTAGACTGTTTCTCCTTCCCTTGAGCTACTCACATCTCAGTCCCTCCACACTGGAAGGCCATCAGGTCACCTCTCACTATTTCTAGGGCACGCAAACCTACCTTGCACATGGACCTTCTTTGCATGGCTTCTGAG
Source organism: Cavia porcellus (assembly GCF_034190915.1). Classification (NCBI taxonomy): domain Eukaryota; kingdom Metazoa; phylum Chordata; class Mammalia; order Rodentia; family Caviidae; genus Cavia; species Cavia porcellus. The sequence goes on along the minus strand of NW_026947496.1, from coordinate 31,799,769 downwards.
TCCAGCTGTCTGTAGGATAGCTGCCACCACTGATCTGGCCCAAGTGTCCCACTATACAGACTTTCTGATGTCCCCACTCCCTGCTCTGCCTGCAGACCGGCAGGTTTCTCCCCACCCTGCTGAGCCACCTTGCCTGCAGTAGCCCTGTCCACGCCCCGCCTACAGAGAGCAGCTTTGTTTTCTCATTTTCTCAGAACTACCAGCCCTAGGCTCTAAGTGCATGTGACCAAAATAAACACAGCAGCCAGCAGAAATCACAGTGGTGAGCCTTGATGGCCCTTGTTGTGAAAGAAAAGAGCAGTAGGCCTGAACCTGAAAGAGAGTGGGAGGCCCAGGGTCTTTGGAGACACTCACAGGGCTGGAGGCAGGGTGAGAGGGACAGGAGAAGCCCTAGTGAAGGCGGGACCAAGACTCTGCACTGTCTCCTAGGTCCGCCAAGCCCAAAGGCTACTTTCCCTCATAGCTCTGGTTCCAGCCCACTCTGAGGTCCCCGGTCTTGGAGGCAGCTGAGTCTACATATTCACCCAGCAGAGATCAGCTCACAGCTGATGCTTGGGGAGCAATGTTGGGGAACATCATTGAGTGAGCCCTGCCACATTAAGCTATGGACCATAGGCCAAGTGGATCCCTTTGGTGAGGGTCTCATCTAGGCCACTGGGACTGAGTCCTGGGAAAATGAGGCACCTTTTCCTCTGGTTCCCTGGCAAGACTGTCATGGGCCCTGCAGACTGCTGCTTTGCCTCCAGCCTGTGGAGCCAGGAGCCTGTGTTCAAATCCTGGCTCACTGACTCTGTGATGTTAGTGGTGGTGATAGTGTCACTTGCTTTGCTTGCTTCTGTATCCCTCAGCCATGAAAAGGGTGTCATGGCAGGGGGTACCCGTGGGGCTGCTGTGGGGTTTAGTGAGTTTCTGTAAAGTGCTCACAATGGGACCAGCACACAATCAGTGCTTTCCACAGGCTTGCTCCCCTTACTACCTCAAACCTGGTTCTCAACGCTCCCCTAGGTTCTAAACTGTTTACCACAAAAGCATCATTTTTCTGATAAACTCCCTTTGCTTTAGAGGAGGTCAATAATGGCTCCTTTTGCTTGTCACAAAAAACAGTAGCTGCTCTAGTAAGAAAGCCACGCAAACCCTGCCAGTCATGTGGTCCAAGGCTAATGATGCTTGCAGAAGTAGACGTGTGCGATCCCCACGGGGTTGGCAGTGGAGAGCCCCTCCCCCTTTCCTGCTGCAGTGTGGCTTCACCCCTAACTCCCAAATGCCATCCACACAGGCATCCTGATGAGTTTCTGCCCCCAGGCTGCCAAGGGCAGCGGCCTGGCTTGTCAGCCACGATATTCAGGCTGCCAATATTGATATGTCATCACCACCAACAGACTAAGTGCTTGGCTAGGACTTGGTGCTGAGGTCAGAAATAAGAAGAGGCAGAATTGATGGGAGCTGGCTCCCTATGGCTAGAGGCCCTCGGGCACTGGCCTGCTTCTTAGTTAGTGTTCAGTGACCCTCAGAACTTACCAGGCAAAGCCAGGTCAAGAGTCACTGGGAAACCCATGCCCTCACCCCATCTGGGATTTGGGCTTTTCAGTTCCATTCAAGTCGACGGAAAGGTCAGCAGCTGGTCCTACCCTCAAGACATAAATCTGATGCATGCTAACTATCTCAAACCATCACTTTTAAACTTGCTCAAGAAATGTTAGATTTATCTTTTCACTACTTTGCATCATGACAGAAGAAATGGATTTTAAACTAGGAAAATTCTAGGACACAGAAAAAAAGCCTGCATAGATATGTGCCCAGCAGTTGGATGTGTGCCTGGTAATGTCTATTTCTCTGTGATTCGGAGGTCAAAGAAAAAAGTAAAAAATAAAACATGTCTACAAATAAATCTAAATATTGCCCTAGCAAAGGACATTGCTAGGTTTAAAAAATATTTCTTCATTCTTCTGCAGCCAAATGCAAAGCCAGAAATACTTGACCACTCCCCAGAACATGGCTCAGATGGATTGGGCTGGCAGTGGGGAGATGGAAGAGCAGGGTACACGGCAGAAGCCACCGCAACCCCAGCAGCAGCTTCCAGCAACACAGAGTGGCTTCTTGCTCACACTGAATGCTTACTGTGGGTCACCTGCTGCTCTCTTTCATGCCATCTGCCTTTCTGAGTGTGGGCTGAAGTGGCACCTATTCGAGAGATCCTGGGCCCACAGCAGAGAAGACTCCCAGCCAAACATCAGCCACAGAGCTTCACCAGGACAGCAGCATCACCCTGCTCACAGCTCACTACCCAGCATACTGCAGGCGCAGCCTTGCCTAGATGGGGCAAGAAATGCAGAGGATGGTACCATATAAACAATGAAATCTAGCGCTGTGGTCTCGGCAGCCCAGCAGCCTCTGGCTCCACTCAAAATCATGTGCTCTTGAGAAAATCTTCAGTCTCTTGGTCTAGGGTCAATCTTCTGCAGTTATGACACCTACTTATTGTTCAGTGGAAAGAAAAACATCCTACTAGGGGCAGGGATATAGCTCATCAGCGTAAGTACCTACCTGGCAAGCACAAGGTCATGAGTTCAATTTCTGGTTAAAAAAAAAAACTAGAAGAGCATCCTACCAGAAAGCATATATAAGATCACATCAAAATTTTTTATATCAGAACCGAGCATGATAGTGTGTATATACATGTAATCCCAGCACTCAGGAGGCTGAGGCAGCAGGACCAGGAGTTCAAGCCCAGCCTGGGCATCTTGGCAAACCCAAGGTGAGCCTAGATTACATAGTGAGTCCCTGTCTTAAAAAACAACTGAAAACTTGTATCTTAGAAAACAGATATATACATATATCTTCACATTAATTATATTTTCTGGGGTGTAAGATACAGGTTTTTTTTTTCTTTGAATTGTTTTTATGTTTTTTTTAAAAAGTACTATGTTTTATGATCAGGAAAAAACAATAAAACTATGTTCATTTAATAAAAATTCAAACATTAATAAGATCTGAGTGGAAATCACCACCCTTGAGGAGAAGCATAGCTACTCTACAGCTGGAAATGGCTCTTCCCGGTATCTTCTGGCTCAGGGCCTTTCATTTCGTAAAAGTGTCTTGATACAATGACAGTGCTTCTTCTTGTAAATCTGTTTTCACCATCTTTGCTTTTGGTGACTGTCCCAAAGGCTCAGAGGAAAGTCTAGTGGATGAAAAGACACATTTTGAAGCCTCCATCTCTCTTCCATCTCGCCCGTGCCGCTCAGGCCAAGGGTTAGCACCTCCCTGTCCCCACCCCTTAGCACCTCGCTGTCCCCACCCCATCTCCATTCTCCCCAACCCACACCTGGAGTTTCCGCTTCAGACTCCTTGCTGGGCTCCAGCAGGGGCTGGATGAGTATTCCTAAGGGGCTGGGGGAACCTCTTCTCTCTTTACTGCATTCATTTTCTCTACCCAAATGAACTATCAATCAGCTTTAATGTCCTTGTATGTTACAAGTTAACTGCGCCCCACAGACGTTCACATGTTGATAACCGCACCCCTGTTACTTCAGAAGGGGCTTCATACTGGAGGAGAATGAGCTCTAAACTGTTATGATTGGTGTCCCTGTAAAAAGGGAGGCTTAGACACATGACAGAATGCCACAGGAAGACTGGAGTGATGCCGCTGTCACTCAACAGAGGCCTGAACTGGGTTCTTTGACAGCCCCCCAGGGAGTGGGGCTGGCAATACCTGGATCTCAGACCTCAGATCTCCAGCCCAGAATTCCGAGAGAAAATTTCTGTTGTTGAAGCTTCCCAGTTGGTGATCATTTGCTCTGACAGCTCTAGCAAACTAATAATTAGGTTTAGTCTTTTTTCTACAGTACACGTGGTTTCACACGTTGCTACAAAACCAAACTGAGTTGCCTGCTCTCTTCCTCCTCACAGACACAGCGAGCACGTTGGTGTGTGTACACAGGTAATCCCAGCACTCCGGAGGCTGAGGCAGGCAGAGGGCTCCAGAGAGGGGAGCAGGCAGAAGCTGCAGAGGTGGAACATGTACCTCGCTAACTGACTTGTCCCCAGATGAGCCTTTCCCATGTCAGGAAACTGAGGCTGAGGAAGATTATAAGCTTTACCCAAAGGTATCTGACTCCAAATCAAAGTGAGATCTTTTTTATTCCAGTTCAAATCCAGACTCCACCATATCAGTCAACAGCAGACCAGGAATCTGACCCAGGCCGTCCCAGAACCACTCACACTAGGCATTCACTCCTTGTGACTTGGGACAAGGGCCCCTGCAACAACATCAAGTCAGCTCTACCACAAATGGCCCCGTGGTACGCCTGGACCCAGAACTACTTCCCTTCGGTCCTACCTCACAGACTTGACCCTCACAGCAGTAACCATGATAAAAAACAGTAACGGTGATTTTCCTTTATTGAGTGCTTCATATACGGGAAGCACTGTGTTAAATCCTTAAAACACATCACCTCATTTAACACAATGTCATTCCATGGCAAAGAGTAGTGTTTGAGGACCTTTGTCCCCACAGCTAGCATTTCTCTGCACAGCAGCTCCTACCACACTGAGGAGTCCTCAATGTTGACCTAGTACATTAGACTCAGCACAGTCTCTGGACAACAGGAGGCCGTGCCAGCCAACATCTGGGAGAGTCCACCACCACACACGAACCATTTCCCAGCCTGCTGCTGCTGACACACCACCACCTAGAATGGAGGGGAGACCCGTGCTAACAGGCATGGGTTGCGCTCCTCCACAGGGCCCAGAGAAATATGGAATTCTTCCCCGCCTCCTTTCCACACTCCTTTGCCCTGGAATGACCCTTCCTTTGTGAGTCACTCGGTTCCATGAGTCAACGGGTATTTAGCAGGGTCTGCACTGGGCTAATAATTTATGGCATTGACACATTTCAGTGTTATGTCTTATTAGTTTATTCAATAAATGTTGCTTGGGGCCTCCTGGGTGCTGGCTGCTCTGCTGGATACTGGAAACACAAAGAAAAAAGACACAATCCTTGCTCTCCAGACCTTTAAAGTACAGTGCTATTTATGTTTATGATATACAAAGATTGATTACAAATAAGGACAGCCCACTGGTCTCTTTTAGCTTTGGACACTATTGATGAGTCTGAACAATTGGAGTCTAATAAAAATGAGATTTATTTATTTGTTTTTAAAATCCTGATGATTGAACCCAATGCCTTCCCACTGAGCTACATACTAGTCCTTTTAAATTATTTTATTTTATTTTATTTTATTTTATTTTATTCTGAGGCAGGTTCTCGCTAAGTTTCCCACGCTGGGTTTGGAAATTTCTATCCTTCTGCCTCAGCCTCCCAGAGTGCTGAGATTACAGGAGGACTATACCCAGCTGGAATTTTATTTTTAAAAACTGCTTGTAGTATTAGAATAAGTACTCATGAAGACCTCAGAGTATCCAACTTGCAGAAAAGTAAAATCAGGCAAAGCAAGTTACACTTGCACAAACAGAGGCCAAAAACCAGAGACTCCAATGGCATCAGGAACAGGCCTGGAGTGGCACACAGGCCTGGACCCAAATCCTGACATTGCCAGTATACATGGCAAGAAAGCCAGGTGAGATCCCCATCACCCCTAACTAAAACTGCTTCTCCTCCAAATTCAGGTCCTTGCCATTCTGGGGTCTGTAAGACTGTTTCCAAGGCAATTGTATCTGATAGAGATTTGTCTCAGAATTTTCTGTGGTCAGATTACTGTTCTTTTCTTTTTCTCTTTCTTTCTTTTTTGTACTGGGGCTTGAACTCATGACCATGTGCTTGCAAGGCAGGTGCTTATGCCACTGAGCTAAATCCCCAGCTGTGGTCAGATTACCAAAACAGAGCATCTGTATTTCATTTTGCATAGTCCTTTCTTTCACCTGTCCAGCTTTCTAATCTGAAGAGGCCCAGCTCAGCACTTGTCTCCTCTACTCCTTGCTCATCCAGGCTGCTTCCCTCCCAGCTCAGCACCCGTCTTGTGCTTGGTTTCTTGTACGTAGGCAGAGGAGTTCAACTGATCATTTAAATGAACAGAACTAATACAGAATCGACGTTTCCCCCCCAGCACTGGGGACTGAAACCAGCACCTCCCTACTGAATTACATCCCCAGACCTTTTTATTTTTTTGAGACAGAATCTTACTAAATTGCTAAGTTTCTCAGGCTAGGCCTATAGTTGCAATCCTTCTGTCTCAGCCTCCCAGAATGCTGGAATTCCTGTTTTACCAACAATTGCGTCACGCACTTCATAAGGCCCCTTGTCCTGCCTTTTTCTCCTGGCAGTCTCTTTTCTTATCCATCTCTTTACTTCCTTTTGTCCCCTTTGTCTCCACCTACAATTTAGCAAAGCAGATGCAGACATTTAAAAGAGTATATTTTCCTGCCAGTTTTTATTGGCAAACAGAGTAAGATGATGAAATTTTACAAGAATCTTCAAAAAAATGATAGCCTGTCTCTTCCTGTTCTTTACTGAAATTGAAATGAAGATAAAGATTTCTCTTTCTTGCCAGGTGTAGTGGTACATGCCTGTAATCCCAGGACTTGGGAGGCCAAGGTAGGAGGATTGCTATGAGTTGGAGGACAGCCTGGGCGATATAGTCAGTTCAAGACTGGTCCAAACTATATTGTGAGACCCTATCTCAAAAAACAAAAACAAAACAAAAAAAATCAGTCTGTCTTTGCCTTCCAGCTAGATGTCCCCTTCCAGGTGGTACCCAGACCTCCTTGTCTCATCATTCTTCCCAGCAAGCTAAAAGAATGGGCAACCCAGGTCCCCTCACATATACTAGGTAGACATGGTGTCATAGATATCAGCACCCCTTAGCTACCTGTGAATATATGTCAGCTCTGGCACTCAGATAGCTACAGTCAGCTACAGGTGCAGTCCCTGCAGAGTAAGCAAGGCCATGCTGGGGACTCACTCTCATTGGTGATGGTTGTGAGAGCTGCAGTAAAGGAGTGCAGGGAACCAAACTTGAGGTGAAAGAAATCACACCCTCAGACAAGCTACATGGGATGTGGTGACAGATAAGAGCTGAAATGGGTGACTTCTGTGTGTACCAGGCACAGAGGTTACTTTTGTGAGGGCTGTTTGAGGGCAGCAGCATATTTCCACAACCAGGAAGACCCACGTTCCTTGATCCAACATTTCTAGCAGCATTTGGTTTTTGTGATACTGTCTGGGGCACTGGGAAGCTTTAATGCTGTTTTACAAAAGACTACTTCTGCATGGCTTTATCCAAGTAGACAAATTGTTTGTTTAGTGAGTCATCTATTTATTTCAAGGGACTTAAGACAGCTGGCAAAAGTCTATAAAATTCAAGATAGCATAAGACCTCTTATTGCTTAAAGGAAAGAGAAAAAAATCCCTTGTCCTAGAGAGAGAAGCAGGAACTGCCCTGGGAGGGACTGCGCTGCTGGGGGAAGAGGATGGAAAAGAGGAGGACCCAGGAAGACAGAGGGCTGACCTGGATCTTGACACAGCTTGGAAAGAATAGCTGACCTTGACAACAATCCAACAAAAGTTATCCAGACTGTAACACAAGACACAGAGCATGTAAAAATCCTGATTCCAAATATCAATCTAACATACCCACTGGAATCTCAAAAGGGTTAGAGGGAGTAGGGAAGGAGAGAAAGAGGCAGAGACAAAGAGAGAGAAATAGTACAATTATTGGAGGAGATAGTAGACAAAATAAATGCATAAATAAATAAAAGATATCAAACTACAAGTGCAAGCAGCTGAGCGGCTCCTGGCAGGATAGGAATACACATGTTTCTCTCTATTTCTGCAGCCTTTCTTTTCATTGAAGTTCCCTTATTTATAGTCTACCTGCTGCAATAGCCTCACTTAGTCTCCCTTGACTCCAGCCTTGTCTCCCACCATTCCTATCAAACCAATGTCAGAATGACCTAAGAAACCAGGACTACTCCCCAGCTTCAAGGCCTGCAGTAGATCCCATGCGTTCACCTTACAATCTAACTCATTTCCACGCCTGCCAGCCTTGAGTCTCTGGTCCCTGTGTCTCTCTGTTCTTGTCCTTTATTTCCCCACATATGTCCATTTCTGCTCTTCAAACATGCCAGGCATCTGCCACCTCTGGTTTTCATTTCCTGCTTTCCTGAGAGTTTGAGCCCTGGAGCCCACAAAGCCATTCCCTCCTCCTCCTCCTTGTCCAGCTTCAAATGAAATCATGGTCCCCATAGCTGCTTTTCAATCACCCCGCTAAAGTCTGCCTAAGTGTTTTTATTCCATTGTTTTTACTTCCATTTAGTAATCATCATTACAGAAATAATTCATTTAGCTATTTGTTTATTTTGTTTTTCCCGGGGCTAGATTTTTGCCTCTCAAAGTCTAATAATGGTTCTCCTGTGGCTTGGCGCCTGGCAGGACGCTCACTAGGTACTCAGGTGGATTAGAGAGCAGATATCCATGAGAGGTGTAAGCTCAGAAAGAGGATCCGATGGCAGGCGGCATCATCAGCCTTGGTTATACCAGTAAGCTGTGATGAGGCTGCTTTTCCTTTCATAAGCGTGTGGCCCAGCTGATAGGTAACATCAACACAAATGCAACAAATAATCTATTGAATGATGGCAGATTTTTGGTTCTCCATTTTTGGAGGCTTGTCATTTCTGGTTGTTCATATTTCATTGGTTTCCTGGCTTTGTATATCACCTAAAAATCAAAGTATAAACAAATACTGGAGATCTGGTAAGTATAAGTGTTGTATTTGCGTAAATTTCCTAACACGGCCTTGACCTACTTTTTTAAAATGGCACACCATCTGGACAAGTTTTTAGATGTCATGACCAGGGCCAAGCCCTTCCTTCTGGAATGAATTCTGATTTAATATGTCTGCCCAGATCTTGTCCTCACTGCTGGATTCCCTTGCCAAGTATTTCCTCGCCTGTCCTTGTGGATCCTGACCTCTCCTCTCACTCCTCCAGACCCTGTCCCCCCATTGGTGGCCTTGTGTACAATGGAGTGGCAGTGCTGCTTGACCTCTTAGCCCCAACAGGCCTCAGGTACCTCTGTCCGTTTGTTTTAAATAGGACATTGGCTCTGTTCCTGCTGCCCCATTCCAGTTGGATGAAAGAGGTTGCACCCCCAGGCCAGTCCCTTTGGAGTAGCTGTCAGTGAACCCTTTATTTCTCAGAAATATTATGCACACAATTGCGGAGGAGGGGTTTCAGATATATACACAGCATTCTGGGGTGTGTGTGTGTGTGTGTGTGTGTGTGTGTGTGTTACTAGGGATTGAGCCCAGGGCCTCACACTTGCAAGTCTTTACTACTGAGGTACATTCTAGCTTTTCTATTTGTTTGTCTTTTGAGACAGGTCCTTGTTTTGTATCCCCATTTGACCTCAGTCTTCAGTGCTTCTGCCTCAGTCTCCCAAGTAACTGGGATGACAGGTATGCAGCCCTGTATCTGCATGTTGAATTTTTAGTTATTCAAAATGTCCAATGAAGAACAGTAAAGGCCATTTTCTACACAATTATTTTACAACTTGCTATGCAAGATGAACATTCCCCTTCACCTCAAGTTTCCTCAACTGCAAAATGAAGAGGCTGCAATTTGTCATCTCTGCTGAGAAACAGCCTAACCTAGAAAATAAACAGGAGGATTCTCTCACAGTCAGTGCTGTAAACGCCTCACAAAGGGAAATGCCAATCAACGCAGGTGGATTTGCTACAGCGTCCTCCCTTCTTTTGCTTCCCAGGAATCTCTTACTCCTTAGATCCTCTGACTTTGAGGCAATGACCTCTGCCATGACTCGCGATGGCCCTGAGGGAATGGATAAGGTATACTTTTTGCTGCTTTCTAGAACATCAGAGACACAAACTAAAAGAAAATCCAAATGAAAACAGCAGACAGATCCCTTTAGTTATACTCTTGTGGTTGCCTTGGTGTCCTGAATTGATTCAAAACATTTTCCTTCTGTGGTCATTTTGACTTTGTGGAAGAGCCAGAAGTCACACAGTATCAGGTCCAGGAATAAAGTGGATGAGAACACAGAATTATGTTTTTATGAGCCCGCATTTCCACTGGGCAGCACTTGGCAGCAGCATTCAGCATTATTACTTTTTAATCACCCCTTATAAAGACACTCAGGTGGCGCACTCCTATGACCCCAGCACTTGGGAGGCTGAGCCAGGAGGATCACTGCAAGTTTGAGACCAGCCTGGGCTACAAAGTGAGCCCAAGGCCAGCCTGAATTGCATAGAGAGACCCTGTCTCAAAAAGATGAGGGAGAGAGAGAGAGAGAGAGAGAGAGACTCAGGAAAAAGGACTGCTCAGAAAGTGGCAAGAACAATGGGATAAATATGTTTGAAGTGAGGGCGTGTTCTGAGGGAGATTCATGGCAATATGTCCTGTATCATAATGAATTTTTAATCATTCACCATATATGTCAATCACATCTCATACATTATGAGATATATTCATATATATTCACAGTCTTTGAAGTGAACTTTAATTCTAACCTCTGTGTCTCTACAAAGAGTCTTCAAAGTCAAAGAGAATCAATTCAAATGTAGGGAGTCTGGCCTTTTTTTCTTGTCCCACTTTTTGATTCTCAGTTGTGCACAGTGATAAGGACAGGTGTTTCCTAAAAAGGCATTTCAAAGGTTGTCATTTAAGGTGCTTTCCAAGTAGCTGTTCCTGAATGACTGACCTGCTGAGGCTAAATCCAAGCTTAGGGCAGGTCATACTCAAGGTGGCCTGAAGATGCTGGCCTTGTTGACATGGCTGAGATGGGGCACACTGCACCTTTGTCATCTCAGCAGGCTTGGCCCCCAGGACCTGGGAAGCCTTGTCACGGGGTCCTAGCCAGTTTGGGGTTATTGGACAGAAGCCAGCCTGGCACTTCTTTTCCCAGAATGTCAGCATTGGTGAAAGATTTAGTTTCTTGAAAAGCCAGGCTCTTTCTTGGAACAGATTTCCAAGGAGTGTAAGAAGGTGCTGCCCAGTGTCCTAAGCTGTGGCTCTCAGCGCTCTGCTATGGGTCAGCACCTAGCACAGGGCACTGAGGTTGAGGCCAGACCTCCTGTGAGAACCTGCTGTGAGAACAAGTTCTTTCCTCTCTTCAAGTCTTTTACGGCCATCCGACTCCATCCCCAAATGCATTATATGGACCCTGAAGCCTTTGTCTTTTCATGGGCCCTGAAATCCAAGAGAGGAAATGTGGCCACAGAAATGTACAAGTTAAATCATTTTTCAGAGGAAGGCACTGCCTCATTAGTAGTTAAGAATGTGAACATCTAGATACAGGTGATCCTCTTAAAAAGTTCTAACAACAATGTAACAAAAATAGCAAACGATAATTACAAGCAAGATAGTCTATTGTTTCCCCTTTGGTTCTTATCCACATGAAGTTTTTATTATTGACATAATTTTCTGTTGGGAGGGAAAAACAGGTAACTAGAGGAAAGGTACTTTGAAAACATTTATTAGATGCCTGAAAGTCAAGTGTCCTTTGATATTACAATTCCACATCGAGAAATTTAACTTAAGGAAATAATTAAAAGTGTAAAGCAAAGATTTAAATAGAAAAATGTTTGTAGCAGTGAAAGGTGAAAATAATCTGACTGCATAATTAGGGGGTAAAATGAATCCTTATGAAATAATGCAACTAAACATAATACATACTAATTCTCAATAAAGACATTCATATTGTATTCATAAAGAAAAAAAAGGCAGTGTCCAAAGTATAGCAGAATTGTAGATAAAAAAACGCTCAAGTGTTAGAATTTCTCTGTAAATTAGAGTTTAGGGATGATAGTTAAGTCTGCATTTCTGTCTGCAGTTGTAATTTTTAACAATGAGTACTTATCAGTTGGGTGATAAGGGCCACCTAAGTACTGGTAAACTAAGTAGCCGGGTGATAACACAGATACATTCCATGATCTTCCTTTGTCACTTGTGTGAAGTCCTGTAAATGGCAGAGGACTTTCCTCTGAGGCTTGGAAGCCAAAATACCTCCTTCACAAAATAGGTCAGACCAGGTGCAGAGAAACCACGTGCCCTTGGCAGAGCCTTGAGCCCCACAGAGAGCAGATGTCCCCTCCTTCCCGAGTCTCCCAGTCCATGCCCTCCAACACTCTTACTGAGAGGGACAGGGATCACTGGGAATGGTCACCTAGGGCACCTGAGATGTTCTTGCAAGCTCTTCTGCTCTCCATGGATCTCAAGGAACCCAAGAGGCCGGGGCAGCACTCCACAGCCTCAGCTGGGTAATAAACATCCACACTTCAACACAGGGCCTGCCACCTGCACGGGGCAGCTCAGGTCTCCGTGCAGCAAGAGTTTCAGATGCCATTCAGTGATATGCTAGCCAGTGTTACGGCCTACAATGACCTTGCCCAGCAACTTGGCTTTGGGACAATCAGTAGAAAAAAAGGCAAAAACTGTCCTAGAAAATTGCCCTTCCTGCCTGTCTTTCAAAACACACATGATTTTTTTCATTCAGAAGTTAGAGCTAATTGTCTCCTAAAAGAGTCATACAAAAATGTGTCTAATCAAGACAGATTTCTACACTGTTTTAAAAGGTGATAATCAACAGACTTCAGTGTCACATACAGTACAGGTCTCCTCCTTGAAGAATCACTAATCAGATGGCAGGCTCTAGCCCTCCAGAGAGGAATTAGAGCCAGCTGTGCTGAAGGCCGCTTGGATCCTGAAACCTCAGGGAGGTGAAGCCGGTAGCAATAGGGCTTTGTCACGGTTTCTGAGAGTTGTATACAACAACTTCAAGGACAATAATCCAAAGACTAGAAGAAGGTTTACTATAGAACTTCCTGCCACAGTGGGTGTCTGAAAGAGTGTTCTCATTTATCTTCCCATGGTAACCACTCTAGCACCTTGAGTGGTGGTCTCAGTCCCCACCCGAACCTCCCCAAATGAAGCTAAACTGTGCACCTCCTCCTCCAACTTTCCTTCCCATCACCAGGTCCTAGCGAGATGCTTGCGACAAGCACTAAGCTATGTTTTTGTAGAAAACCAGCTACTGCTGCTGCTGCTAAAGAACAGCAGAACCTGCATCCATTCTTAAGGATGAATTTCCCGGAACTAACTCTGTGCTCCTGTTGGCTGCAGGAGGAGATAACAGTTCCTGAACAGCAGCACTAGACAGGAAATCCTACACAGTCACATTCCCCCAAGTGGCACTGCTCACAGGTGCCCCTGCCCACCCTGCTAAGTAGTCATCTACAAGCTTCCCATAACTGTATGTTCTTGGCTGAGGTAGTGATTATATAAAACTGCTTTCAATACCAGACTGGGAAAGACCACTGATTTTCCCTGCCCAATCTTGGTCCCTGAAATCATACCTCATTATCCAATTCACTTTTCCAGGAAAGACACTCAGACTCTTACAATTGCAAAATCTCATCTGAGCCCTCTTTGCTTTGTACTCCTCACTATTCTGAATGTTCAAGTGGCACTATCCAAAATTAGCTTTGGCCCTCTAGATTGTGAACATTTAACAACTTGTGAAATCTGAGTGTGAGTTTCAGAACCCACGCTTCTTGTCTTGCTAATTAATCTTTTTATAAGTGATTTCCTTACTTGTAAATGATGTCTAGACACTTAATGAAACAACAAAGAGGCTACAATTCCTGCAAAGCTATACACCACAAAAATGTTCAAAAAGTGGTAGTGAATTCAGTGCAAGCATCCCCATTCTGCTCGAAGCTGTTTTAGAGCTCAATAGGAGCAATACCAAGTTACCAGCTGGTGTTTCCTCGAGGCAACCAAGTCAGTGAGGCCAAAAGGGCACTCATGCTGCTACCCTGCAGCTTTCTGCAAGCCCACTGGTTTTAAGTAATAAGACCAAAAAAGTAATAGGCACTGAGGTAGAGACTAAACATAAAGAATTATACCCTCCTTTCCACAAGGATCTGACTTTGATGTTACCCTCAATGAGTTTAAAATTAAAATTGCTTCCACTCACACAGCTAGCTAGTAAACTGCAATCCTTAAGATTTGGACTAGGGCTGTGCAACTGAAGGGCAGGATTTGTTTTGCTTTTGTTTTATTATTTTTGTTTTTTGAGATAGGGTTTCACTATGCAGTTCAGGCTGGTCTTGAATTCATTATGTAGTCAAGGATGGCCTCAAACTCAAGGAGATCTTTTTGCTTCAACCACCCTAGTGCTGGCATTAAGCATGTGCCACCATGCCCAGCAGGGCAAGGTTTCTTACCAGAGACACTGCTGACCTTTGGATAACTGTCAGGGAGTTTTCCTTTGCACTGTAAGATGTTTAGTAGCCCTCATGCTTCTGCTCACTAGATACTAACAGCATTCCCTAGGTGAGATAACCAAAAATGAGATCTCTAGACATTGTGAACTATCGGGACTTCTAAAGTGTTTGCTTGTTTGCTTGTTTTGAGATAGGCTCTCACTATGCAGTCCAGGCAGGCCCTATTTGGCCTCAAACTCACAGCTGTTCTCCTGTCTCAGCCTCCCAAGAGTTAGCCCCCCCACTATGGTTTTACTGGAAGAGCTACAGTAATAACACATGTTCACTGTAGTAGAGAAATTTATACATAGTAACTAAACATATCTATATCTGCAGGAATAACAAAGAGGCAGTTAGTTTCTTCTGTGCTTCCCTCTCTGCCTGTTTGCAGTTTTTTGACAAGGTAGCCTTAGCAAATGGCTTTATTTTTCTGTGGCTCCTCTCCTCTATCCAAGTACTCACACTGTTTACTATTGGGCCATCTGGAGACCTCTGTCTCTTCTCTGCTAGAGTTTACTGAAAAGAATGCATTGAATGATAGGTGTCTGGGATACAGATGCAGTAGTGTCCTTACCAAGGCATTGTAACCGGCCAGGCCTAGCTCATCAGCCTCCACAGGGAGGAGTGTATGTGCCCAGCTCACTGCTTTGCCTGGGAAATTGGGTGAAGCTTAGTTAGAAGAGCCCAGCTTGCCTCTTAGGCTTGATGATGGCCTAATCAAATTTTGAAGGCTTATCCTGTTTCTCCCCAGTCAGATAGGAGTTTGCATTGTCAGCCATAATTTGTTGAGGGTAACACTCCCTAGGCACCTGGTCCTGTAACTGTGAATCTCCTCCACCCAGCTCCAGCCAGGAGAGGTCTCTGGCAAAAAGGATGCTTCCTTCTTAAATGGCAAATGCCCCAATGCTGCAACAGGGCTCAGGAGGCATTGTATCTCCCTCTAGGCTGCGGGCATTTGGGAGACAGAATGCCTTTAAAGAGGAGTTGAGAATTTCTGCTCTGGAAAGGAACAGGATTCTGGCTGAACAGAAAATACTTCGGCCCTTCTTGAGGACTGGAGAGCAACCTCTCACCTCCGCAGCAGATTTACCTGCTTATAAAAGCACAGTTGTATGTAGCCAGATAGTAACACTTGCACTTTAAAAAGTAAGTTTTTAAAAACATTTCCCCTAGAAGGAGGAAGGAGGTCCTGCCTGCCTTAATCAAGAAGCACTATCAGTGTGACTTATTCAGACTTTAGGATTGCGGCCACTTTGTGTACAGTCACAAAATTTTAAGAAGAAACTCGGTAAGTCACTTACCTCACACCTATCCTGTCTACCCGTAGTACCCATTTCAGGGGGCCTGACTGGTTGAATGCTGGTCAAAAATCACTGATGCCGGTTTGAGTGAACGAACAACGGAATGAGCGAATGATGAGGGTTCCCGCTCCGCCCTTGCAGAGCTGGGGTATCCCGAACTCGCCACAGCTCTCACCTTGTGCTGCTTCCAGGCTGCGCCCAGCGGCTTCACCTCGTGCTGGGCGTGCCGGCCGTCCTCCAGGCACACGTAGCACACCGGGCTCCGGCAGCTGGCGCAGTACATGCTGTAGTTCTCCAGCTCATGCTCAGGGCACGTGGGGAACTTGCGCGCCGCGCCCCCGCTAGCGCCTCCAGGGCTCTTACAGCCGCCGCCTGCGCCGGTGGCGACCGGGGCCGGCTCGGGGGGTGCGGGTGGCGGCGGTGGCTGGACCAGGCGATGCTTGGCGAAGGGGCCCCGGGACGGATGGCACTTGAGCTGGCAGGCGGCGCAGTAGAGCACGTCGCACTGCTCGCAGAGCGCTGCCGCGGGCTCTGGCGGGGTGCGGTCGCACAGCTGGCAGACAGCCACCGCCGCGGCCGCAGACGCCCCTGGCGCCGCCCCGCGGCCCTGCTGGAAGCGCTGCACGATGGCCTCCAGCAGCCGGTTGCGCTGAAAGCCGCGCAGGCCGCGGTGGTCCAGGGAAGCGCTGCGGTGGCATTGCGGGCAGGTGATGGAGCTGGAAGAGCACGCGGCCAGAGAAGAGCAGGCGGCGCCCCGGGCTGCGGCCGCCGAAGATCCTGGGGGTGCGGGCACCGTGGGCAGCACGCGGACCCCGTTGGGGGACTTGAGGCTCGGCGTGTAGGAGCCGTAGCCGCTGTCGGTCTCACTATGCAGGCTCAGCTTGTCGGCGTGGTCCCCGCCGCCTGCAGCCGCGCCCCCCGCCGCGCCCCCGGGGGCCCCCGCTCCACCAGAGGCCACAGGGTCCGAGTCTGGACCCCGGGGCAGCAGGAGCGGCGGAGGCAGGTGCTGCTCGCCGTCCGGGGTCTGCACCGCGATGGTGCGCGCGCACGGCAGGCAGACATTGTGCGAGCAGGGCAGGATGATCGGCTCGCGGAACAGGGCGCCGCACACCGGACACTTCAGCTCCTCCTCCATAGCCGCGGTCGGAGCTGCCTGGGGCCGGTGGGCAGCGCGCAAGACTCTAGAGACCGGCAGGGACCGGCCGGCGGTGTCCGCGCCTCGGGGCGGGAAGCCGGGGGCATTCCCCGCGCGCCTGCTGCGAGCCTCCTCTCGGGGTCCTGAGGCCGCCTCCCGGGACGACTAGGGCGGGCGAAGGGCGCGTGCTCACCTCCTGCGATCGCGGGGCTCGCGTGGCACCGGGGCTGAGTCCTCTCAGCTGCCGCTTCTGTCCTCGCCCCGCCCCGTCCGGCGCGGGCCGCGGCTGGCCCAGCACCACCAGGCGGCGGACAGCGCCCCCCGCGTACGCCCCGCCGCCTCTGCTAGGGACCGGCCCGTGCGCCCAGCAGTGACCTCTTCCCTGTCTCGGCGCTGCTCCTGCGGCGCCCCTGACCTTGGCCGCACGACGCTGCAGCGGGGAGCGGGGGGCGGGAGCCGCCGGCTCGGGGACCCCCTCCCTGCCCGCGCCGAGCGCCCAGAGTTGTAATTTCTAGCTCAGAGAGGAATGGGGCGGGGAGGCGTCCGCGCAGCGAATAGGGGCTCGCCTCCTACTGCCGGGGACCAGGGGTGATCCCGAGGATTTCGCGGGGAGGGTCCTGCTTAATAACTGCGCACCGCGCGGTGTGGATGGAGGGGGTGGAGACCCTGCCCCGCCCGGGTCTGCCATCACGTCTCCAGCCGGCTCCCGCCCTCCGCACTCGCCTCATAAAAGGCTAAAACCCGGTCCTACATGGCCAGTCTTTTAGAAATGGATAGGCGGCACGGCGGAACAGTCGCCTCCTAAATCTATGATAAAGCAAAATAACGCGAGTCACAAAATGTCGGACAGCCTGGAGCCAAAGGGCGAGATTTTATTTATGAATCGAGCCGCAGGCCATTTTGTCCTGGTGTTTGCACCCGGAGATGTTCGGCCGGGTGGAGGGCGGATCGGAGTCTGCACTCGGACGGGGACCCGGCGGGGGAGGGGTGGACGCGCGCCTGGCGACCCGCGAGCACGCGCGCAGGGCCCGGTGGGGAGCGGCGAGCGGCGAGCAGGTGTGCGCTTGTGAATGGAGGCCACCTCGCCCGCCGCGCCCCCAGCAGCCGTCTGTCTGCAGCAGGGCTCTTCCCTCGCCGCAAGAGGTGGTGCGGGAGCGCGTGCAAAGGTTCGCAGCGCGGCAGCTCGGCGGCACACACGGCGGGACCGTGGCTTTAAGACCGATATGCCTGCGGAATTCGCGCCTTCCCGCTCCCCGGTCTCTGTGCTCCAGACAAAGAGGAAACCTGGCGCCCACGCGGCAGGCGCGGGGCCGAGCGTGCTCCAGTGTGGGTCCCTGCAGCCCTGCCTGGCCCGCGCGACAGGGGCCACCGGGGAGGGGCGCGCTCACGTCCTCCAGTGACACAGTGTACCTTGGGGTCAGGAGACCCTCCCGCGCCCCACCCGGCATTCCGCCTGCAGAAGCTTGCCGATACTTTCCTTGCTCAGCATCCTGATCTGTTAGAGTAGTATTATAATAACATGTGTGAGAACCGAGTGTGATTATCGTAAATACGGACGGGCGCCCTACTTTCCGTGCATCCTCAGTTCAGCTTCGCCCCTGCTGAGCAGCTTGCTCCGGACTTCAAAAGGAAGAGGGGGCCAAGCTGACATCAGACAGAGACCACATGGGGCTAAGAGGCCTGGTTCTCCTTGCCTCCATAAAGGGAGCAAGGAATGCACCCAGCCTCAACGTCTCCGGTGGGGAATGGTGGCTCCTGGTCTAATCTCCCTTCCAAAGCTGAGGCTCAAGAGTTGAGTTGAGTGCATGCAACACTCCTAGGAGCCCTGGAGAAGGTGGCCATGGGGGTGCCCGTGCAGAGGCAAGCAATCATAGGATACACCCCCCCCCCAACAGGAGCAGGTCTCACCGGCTCAGCCCTGTTTTCTGGTGACTGGAGCGGTCATAACCTCTACTAGGACAGATGACCCTTGATTTCCAGTCATCATATACCTGACACTTGTTTTGCTTTGTGATTTTCATCAGGATTCCACACCTATGCCTCTTTCATATGCCTCCTGCCACACTGCCCCAATGCCATGGCCTAAGTCAGCCTGGCCTTGTACTCTCCTGGGGCCCAGGCTTTGCCATCTGGAGGACTGGTAACCTGACATTGCTTCGCTGGAGCTGTCGCAGCCAGCCTCATGCTTCTCCATACTTACAGCAATTGTCAAAATCTTCATTCTGTCCCAACTGTGCCATGAACCATATGTATAGAAAAGTCATTTTATCCCTCTGAACCTCAGTTTTTCTCTATTACAAAATTTAGGGATAGAATTCATTGAGTTTTAAATTGCCTTCTGGCTCTAGATCTCTGCATATTAGTAGTTGTTAAGAAGGCTATATCTCACTCTTTAAAAAATTACTTTCATAAATTTAATCCCAGCACAGAATAACACATCCACTTTTCCAAGTCACCTGTATATTATTAAAAGCTGGCCTGAGCAGCTGGTGACCCAAGTAATAATATTTGCATTGTAAATCTTAACAGCATGAAATTATATTCTCCTATGTAATCTTATTTAATCCTAACAACCCAGGAAATAGGCATTACATTTTCCTAAGTTTGAAATGTGCATATCTTACATTTTAATGCTGTTGAAATCAAGAAATATGCTACAACTGACCCACACTTCTGCCTATCTTTACCTGGCATATTTCTTGATAAATTGATGCTGTTTCATTCAATCACTTGGGGTCCCTGGAAAGAGTATGTGTGATTATGTGTAATTAACAAGTTCACTACCCCTTGCCAGCAAGGCAGAAAAAAGGCACTTAAGTGAGTCACTTTGGGTAATGCTCTCCAGGCTGAGTTTCACCCCAGTGCCTCAGAAATGCTCAAGAGGTGGACTCATGTTACCTCCACCAAAAAAGTACAGACATGATAAATAATTTACTCCAGCAAACATAGCAAGTTAGAAATAAAACAGTCATCTGCATGGGCTACAGAAAACTCTGAATTTCAAGTTAAAATAGAATGGAAGTTAAGTCTGTATTGGTTAAAAATAGACACCGAAATCTCAAGTACAAGAATTTCTAGACAAATTTTAAATAAAAGATTGTGGTGTTTTTCCTTCAATACAATTTGTTTATTTTTTGCAGTTTAGGACAATTCAGGGAAATGAATAGAAATCTACAGCCTGGGAAACACACAACCTGGAGTAGTTTGTCTTTAACTCAAAGAAAGCAGCCACATCCAAGCCATGTACCTTTGTGGCAAAATTAATGAATGATCATCACTGGACGCACAAACCATCCTCTTCAGCAAGTGCAATTGACTTCTTTTCCAGAAAACGTTTTGTAGAATAATCTTAACTCTAGCTACTCTCACTTCAGACTCTTCAACTGGTGGTGAACAATCTTGTTTTAATATTTTGAGTATCCAACAACTACCTTCTTCTAATTCTGAGACCCAATTTCTCTGGCTGCCACTGACCTAGTCTTAGAAAAGACTTGTCTTAGAAAGACCTGTCTTTCCCTCTTTTGCGAGAAGAAGCTCAGAGAATCAAAGCACAGAATAAAATGATTTCAATTTTCAGGTTCTTTATGTGCCCAAGGTATCTTCATAGTGCAAAAAAGAAAAAAGAAGCAAAAAAAAAATCTAATATTAATACCACAAAACGGATTTGGGCTCCACACACTTTTCCCTGGTTGCAATATTTTACATCTTCATAAGCAATTCTTTTTAAGATAACAAGAGGCATTATGGTAACCATTGTTGATCACCTTGTATTTTGTTTTTACATTATGTATTATGTCCATCCTTTTGATTTGACTGACTCTGTCCTAGTATGTCACATTTGGTTTTACTTTCTTAAAAAAAAAAGTAATAAGAACTGTGGGAGTAATAAAACTCAAAATGTGTAATTGTCATTGTACAAAAGAAAGGAAAAGAAAGTTCTCTAAAAGATATAACTGCATATATATTTAAGTGTATAAGATAGATAACCATATTACTGAGTTTTGTTGGATTATTGAACAAAACTGTTTGCAGTCTCACTGTTTAAAAGTCCCCTCTATATGCTTTAATTTTGTAACTTCAACAACTATTTCTAAGATGATAATATGTAATTAACTAGTGATTTCCTACTGTTTATTTTTTCTGAAATTCTGTATAACTTGTACCCTTTTTCAGTTTTTTTTTCTTTTTTCTCCTTAAATAAAATTTAAAAATTAAAAAAAATATTTTACATCTTCATGGCACCCTCTCATTTCTCTTGTTTAATTGGATCCCCACAGCAATGTTGCCTGGCCTAGCGAATGGTGAGTCTGGCAACTTCTCACCAACCAAACCAAAACAGCTTGACTCCAAACTTGTGCACAGCAGTTTAGTCCACTTAATGTGGCTAGGACAGCCAGAATCTCCCCTTTCCAGAATGCAGAACTGGGAACTATAAAAGGGACTGGATAGGCCTCTAATGCAGGGACTCAGGAACTACTGTGTTCTGGAAAAAACAAAGAGCAGAGAGCAAAAAGTAAAGTAGCAATTTGGGGAAATTGAGGGTCTTCAAGTCTGGCATGTTCTGAAACTAACTCTCTCTCTCTCTCTCTCTCTGTCTCTCTCTCTCTCTCTCTTTTCTTTCTTCCTTTCTTTCTTCCTTTATTTCCCCCCACAAATGCCTAGCACATCAAGGGGTTCAGAAAAGATGAAATGGGTTGATCCACTTGCCTACGCAGACAGTTAAGGAAACCTGCTTATTTGGTTGGATACTTCAGTTACCTCTGTCTGGCCACTTCTGCTTATTGTTTCTCCTGGGCTCTGACCTTGACTGTTGGTTGGTTCTGCCTTTCCACTCTAGGATGTTGTTTGCTGCCCATAGTTCGATCTTCGTGGTTGGTTAAGTGTCACCTCCCTTTTTCTCTTCCCCGTCATTGACTCTAATGGGCTGTGTCCTTCCCTCTGCTGGCTTCCTCTCCCTGACCACAGCAGGCCCGGGCTCCACAATGTCCTTGCTCTCTCTGCTCAATATTGTCTCTGACAGGAAATCAATAGGATGTAGGGATGTACTTGGGAAGGCCTGTCAGTCCAGCTGCATCCCAGATTAGAAAAAGGAACAAGCCCCCCAAGGTTTGTAAACTTTAGTGCATTGTACAGTGTGTAACAAGTTATTCGTTGGGGATGATGGTGATCAGAGCAAAAGTGGACTGCTGTGTGGAAGTGCTTCAAACTCCAATAGTTTAGTTGGGCCACCTCCCTGCAGGGCTCTGCCACAGGGAAAGAGCACGTTGCCCAACTGGCAGACCATCTCCAACACAGCAGAGTGCTAGTGGCCACACACCACGTCACTCTCCAAGTCATCAGCCAAAAGCATCCTTTATGACAGATATCCCTTCTCACCTTCTTGTAGAAAGTCTGTGAACATCAACCACATTTGTTTTACATTTTCATTTTTTCTTCCTCTTTTATGAAAAAATAAAATTTCATAATGAAACACTACAAGAATAACAATAGTTAATACATTGTGTATTTATTATCTTCAAAATAGTAACTCAGTGACAAAAAGATTTGATCACCCACATTTGACTGATACCTCCTTGAGAGCCCCTCAAGCTTAGAAGAAACTGGATGAACTCCTGGGCTCTGGGACAGCATGGTGGTGGGGAAGTGGGCTTGGGAGTGTGACAGATGGGTGGAAAATCTGGCTCCTGTGCTTACTAGCTGGGGAAACTTTGGCAAGATGCTTAAGCTCTCAGAGACCTGTTCCTTGGCCATAAAATAGAGACAATAAAAGTATACATCTCAAAGAATTGAGACAACACGATTAAATAATACATGTAAAACATTTCGGAAACAAGGTGTGTGGCATGCTCCTAGATACTAGGTACTGTGGCCTTTTAGGTCTCCACCCCTTTGGCCCATGACCTACAGTGACAGTCACAGGCTGCTTCTCAGCAGGCATTTGTGACTGGAGTCTGTGGGATTGGCTGGAGCCTCAGACTGCATGGAGCATGGAAGGGCGGGGATGGAAGACGTCAAAATCAGGCTGTCAAGGAGGAGCTCAGAGTCCAGGCAAAACACAGCGTGTGCTCAGCACCTCAGGCAACTCTCAATCGGAGACAAAGACAGTGCAAGTAGTGAGCTTGCTGGAAAAAAAGTTTAAAAGAAGAAAACAGGCACACTCTGTAGATGAAGGGTTAAGAGCATTGATTTAAAAGCTTTTAGTGAAAGTATACTAAATAAATTATGACCAGCTAACACTTACGCATCTTTATATATATAACAGGATGTTTTTAAATATTAATTTAAGTAGTTTCAATCATCTCTTCAGTAGTTTTTTATTTTCTTTTTTTTTTTTTTATCGGTACCAGGGATCGAACTCACGACTGCCTGCTTGCAAAGCAGGCACTTATGCCACTGAGCTAAATCCCCAGCCCCAGTTTTTTATTTTCAATAAGTTTTCTTTATCTCAAGACCCTTTCTATTTAACCCATTGCAAAGGAGGAATGGTTACAGTAGAACCAGCAAGGAAGAGAGTCAGGTCTTGTCTTATGACTCCAAGTATTCTTTTCTAGAAAGCGCAGTATTTGAAAAGTTAATTTTCTGCTTCTTTTCTTCTTCTTCCTTTTCCTCCTTCCACCTCTTCTTCTCCATTTTGGTACATGTCTGCAGTACATAATGATCATATTCCTCGTGGAGAGTTGATGCATGCATATAACACATCAATTATTTTTTTTCTTCCCAGGAAAGTTAATTTGCAGAAAATTGGAGCTTTGAGCTGGGTATGGTGGCACATTCTGTAATCCTAGCTGCTCGGGAGGTTTAGGCAGGAAGATCACAAGTTCAAAGCCAGCCTGAGAAACCCAGCATAAGCCTAGGCAGCTTCTCAAAATAGAAAGTAAAAAGGTTTGGGGACATACATAGCTCAACAGTACAGTGCTTGCCTAGTACGGGTTCGATCCTCAGGATCGAAAAAAAAAAAAACCACATGAATTTTGAGTATTAATAAATTGTGAACCAGGGATTTAGCTCAGTGACATAAGCGCCTGCCTGGCAAGTGTAAGGTTGTAAGTTCGATGCCTCATACAAAAAAAAAAAAATTTAAAAAGTAAATACTGAGCTCAGAATAATTCAGTGCACATAATTTATGTCATAAACAACAGTTTTGGGAGATTATAAGATCGCTGGTAGGAAACAACAAAGCCTCATTGGGAGAAAAAAAGCAGAGAGAGGAAACCTGAGAGACCTAGAGGAGACCTGGAGAGCTGAGTTATCAGGGTGACCCAAGAGGGGCTCATGATCCCTGTGCTCACGCTGCTGCTGTAGCAGAATGACACGCTCCCCCATGCAGGTCCAGAGGATTGGAAAACCCAGGAAGCAGGGCTTTTCTGTGTGAGCAGAGCCTGAAAAGCCACAGGCTCCGTGGAGGACCAGATTGGCTAAGCCGTGGGGCTGAAATGGCTGCACATTGAGCCCAGGCAGACAGGCCAAGACATCCCAGCTGGGCCCTGCACGCCTGCACATGCCCCTGAATGTTTCCTTGTGTGGCTAAGACATGGTCAGGAAACTGGCAGGACTAAAGTGGTCTTTTAGTTGGACTCTCCAAGAGCCGAATGACCAGAAGGCAGACTGGCAACCAGCTGCCTCAACACATGCTAAAGTGAGGATGGCAGTGGTGGGTCTGGGGACTGAGGGTGCCCACAAATACACATGCAGAAGGGAAACCTCCAGAATTGAAGTCAGCCTGGGGAGGAGAGGAGAGAAAGTAGGGTCACCAGGTGATGCCTGAAAGAATACTTGATTGAGTGGAAATAAATCTTCATTGTGCAGCAGGATAGCAGCTGGCAAAAGATAAATTCATTCCTACAGATTTGTTCTCCTAAGTTTGTGGTATGCAATTCATGCCTGAGTCATATTTTCCACTATTTAATGATCTCACCTGGCAAGTGGACTGTGAGCGCCACCCCACTGTACAAACATGACAGTAAGAGATGGGAGAATACATGGCTGCCTCGGAGGGCTGGGCCGCTGAGGAGCGGGCAGAAATATCACCCGTGCCTTGGATTGCACGTCATCATTTTCCTGAGTCAGATGTGTTGATGAAAGAGGCAGACACAAATCCATAGAACTCACGGGCTAAGAGGAGGAGGCAATAGCTTACATGTGGAACAGACATCTGGGGTGCTCTTGTACCCTGAGATCTAAACATTTTGGGCACAAACCAGTGTTTCACATTTCTCAGAAACCCAGAGTTCTTTATAAAGATCTCACAGGGTGATGAGACTCTCAGTGTCACCTCTGCCTATGGCCATCTGCTACAGCAAGGCCATCTCTGTTCTTTACTCACATGTCGGACATGGTATTTAGCTCCTTCCAAGTGCGCACGCTCTTCCATTTCTAACTCTGAGCCACTAGTTTCATACTAAGGGCACTGGACCTGTGCTTTGTTAGTCTGGCTAAATACCTGCTCCCAGCAACCCACCCTCTGAGTTCCTGTTCAGTCCAAAGAGACCAAACAAATCCTGGTACTGCGATGGCCCAGCACTGTTCCTCTCATCTTTTTTCACTCCATCTGCATGTGAACAACTGAGCCAGCTTAGCAAAGAGTTTAGAAGAATATGGGTCCAAGAGCTGTGAATCTAGGGATATAAAAGTGCATGTAATTGAAGTTGAAGGAAGCAAGAGTTAAGAACTGTGTTAAGATGTTAAGAACTCCAAGAGATGAAAGGGGTATATTGCAAACTTTAGGGCAAGCACTGAGAATAAAACCAAGTAGAATATCTATATCACTAGTACAGGAAAAGCTGGGCACGGTGACACAGGCAGTCATTCCAACTTCTTGGGAGACTAAGAAAGCAAGATTGCAAGTTGCAGGCCAACTTGTGCAACTTAGCCAGATTCTTTTTCCAAGTACAAAACAAAAGCTTAGCAGTGAAGTAATCACCTGGCGTAGGAAGGCCCAGTTCAATCCACAGTACCACAAAAGCAAAACCAGCCAACCAACCAGAGAAAAGAAGAAAGGAAAAAAGAAAGAGGGGGAGGGACAGTGAGAGGGAAAGAAAGAAAGAAGGAAAGAAAGAAAGAAAGGAAGAAAAAAAGAAAGAAAGAAAGAAAGAAAGAAAGAGAAATAGGTAAAAATGGAATCACTACACAAATTCTTAATTCAAAGAAGACAAGAAAAGAGAAAAAAATCTAAAGAGCAATTGGGATAAATAAAACACAAAGAGCAAGAAGTGATTTAATCTTAGTTGCATTAGTAATGTAGACATTCTGATTACTTCAGTTAAAAGACAAAGATTTTAAAATTCAAAATAAGAAACCTATTTGAAATACAAAGAACACAAATGATGAAAAGTAGAAGCTTGTGCAAAGATATATCATGTATATCTTTTGTATATAATCAAAAGAAAACTAGAAGTACTATATTCATCTATTTGGTGTGTGTGTGTGTGTGTGTGTGTGTGTGTGTGTGTGTGTGGTGGTGATGCTGGAGCTTGAACTCAGAGCTATCTTTCAACCTTTCTTATTCCTCAAACAGAGTCTTGCTAAGTCACTGTGTTGCCCAGGCTGGACTTGAACTTGCAATACTCCTGACTCAGCCTCCCAGAGGGCCTGGGATTATAGGTGTGTGTCACCATGCCTGGTTAGAAAAGTACACATGGAATTGTTTTATTATCAGAAATAAAGCGAACTATTGTATTGTTAGAAAAGAAAAACTTCAAGAAAATATAATAATCTTCAATGTATATGCAGTATATTAATATAACTTTAAAATATGCATGAAGAAAAAATGGAAAGAATTGAAAAATAAGTAAACAAGCCCAAACTATAGCTGGAAATTAAATCTCTCTATTTTAATTAACAGAACAAATAGGTAACAAATGACTAAAGATATAGAAATTTAAAGAGCACCTATTTGATCTAATTGATATAAAACCCTCCATCTAAGCATAAACAAAATACAAAAACACAGTCTTTTTTTTGTGCCAGGGGTCAAACTTGTGACCTTGTGCTTGCCAGACAGGTGCTTATGCCACTGAACTAAATCCCTGGCCAGGGGGCTGGGGATTTAGCTCAGCGGCATAAGCGCCTGCCTTGCAAGCAGGCAGTCGTGAGTTCGATCCCTGGTACCGATAAAAACGAAAAAGACAAAAAAAAAAAAAAATAAATAAATAAATAAATAAATAAATCCCTGGCCAGTACATAGTCTTTTTAAGTGCATACAAGACATTCACCCAAAATAGTCTGGACCACAAAACAAATCTCACTAAATTTAAAAAGATTCAAGTCATACAAACTATGTTCTTTGAGCACAATAAAAGTAACTTAGAATTCAGTGATAGAAAGATATCTGTAGTTCTGAGTTTTGTTTGTTTGTTGGGTTGGTTTTGTACTGAGGAACAAACCCATAACCTCACGCTTGTCAGGCAGGCTCTTGTGCCGCTGAGCTCCATTCCCAGCCCAAGATACCTGTAAAATATTCCAGACCCTGAAAAGTGAATCATATGCTTTTTAACAGGCCAGGGCTCAATCCAAATGGAAATTAGTATCTTAAATTGAATGGAAATAAGAATACAATATGTCAAAATTGTGGGGTGTAACAGTGAGAAAAGCAATGATTACAGAGATGTTCACAGCACCACGGCTTTATTTGAAAAGAAGAAACATGTTAAATCGATATTAAATCAAACTAAAATTTAAGATTATGCCTTAAGAAACTAGAAATAAAGAAGCAAATTAAAACTGGGTAAACACAAGAAAGGCAAGAATGAAGATGGAAGCAGCTATCAATGAGATATAAAACAAAAATATAGAGGATATCAATAAATGCAAAAGACATTTCTCTAATATCAACAAGCTGGGCATAGTGGCACACACCTGTGGGCCAGGACTCCGAGGGGCTGAAGCAGGAGGATTGATCACAAGTTCAAACTCAGCCTGGCCAATTTAGCAACTCAGTGAGACCTTGTCTCAAAAATAAAAAAGGGTGAGAAGTGCTGGGACATGCATGTAATACCAGCACTTGGGAGGCTAAGGCAGGAGACTAGCTTTGGCTACATAGAGAGATCATGTCTCAAAACAACCATGAATGAAGGAATGAAGGAATGGGCCAGGGATTTAGCTCAAGTGCAAAGGCCTTACATTCAACCCCTCACCCCACAATGCAAACGCACACAAAATCAGCAAAATTGGTAAAATGCAAGCCCAACTGACCAGTAAAAGGGACAAGACACCAATTACCAATTCATGAATTATAGAGGGTGCGCTGATGTAGATCATTAGTTATTAAAATAAGAGAGCATACAGACTACTAACGTTAACTCAAGAAGAAATAGACAAAGTGAATAGTCCTTATTTATTAAATAAAATAAACTTACAGTTAAATTCCTTCCACATAAGCCACTCCAGGCTCTTCATCAGTGAAGTTCAGCAAAACTTTACATATATTCAATAAAGTAGAAGAAGAGGGAATACTTTCCAACCCAGTTTTATGAGGTCAGTACTACCCTGGTGCCAGGATAAGATGGACCATTTATAAGAAAAGAGAGCTATAGACCTATGCCATTCACAACCACAGGAGTGAAAGTCCTTGACAAAATTTTAACAACTCAAATCCTTCTGTAGGTTTAAGAAAATTGTACTTTATAATCAGGTGGGGGTTCCCTCCTTCAAATTTTTTTGTTTTTCATCTTTCTTTCCTTACTTCTCAGTACTTGTGATTGAATTGAAGGCTTTAAACATGCCAGGCAAATGTTTTACCTATAAGTTACACCTCCAAACATTTTTAAAAAATTTTGACACATGGGCTGATTACTCATTAAGATATCTAGGCTAGACTAGACTTTGTGGTCCTCTTTCCTCAGTCTCCTTAGAGTTCTGAAATCATAGACACATGCTACTGATACAGGGGAGGTAATGTAACTCCCAAACTGCTAGATGTGAGACACACCACATTCGTGTTCTCCAAAATCAAAAGGTGAATTCCAAGGAACAATGGAGGTTAACATTAGGGAAAATTAAAAGCTAACAAGATAAGGAAAAATTTATTGAGAGAGATAGCTCTTAAGAGATAGGAGAGGACCCTAAAGTGGGCTCCCAAAGGAGCCCACTTCTCAAAGACGGTTTTACAGAGCAATATCATGAAGTGGGTACAAAATTATGAGATACATACAACATGTTTCAAAACTATGGTCAACCAAAAGATTACAAGTAAAGCTGCTATGGTAATATTAATCCAGTGGAGAAGCAGGTCGTGCAAGAAGTGTACATATAAGGTATAAAGACGTTTTAGGAAGGGATGGACCAGGAGGTCCTGGTCACCCATGTGGGTGATTGGTTTGTATCTAGACTTTACTGGACCAGTTAGTATTAATGATAGTATAATCTTCAATTTCTTGCTTATCCTTTGGGAGGTGTACAGGCCAGGTCATTCCATCTTTGTCTTCAGCCCTGGACTTCAACAGTGTGCCTCTGGCCACAGTTGCAATGTGTTTCCATCTTCTTCACTGACTTCTTTGAGGGTCTTGCCCTCTCTGACTGCCTATAATATTTCTACCTAACTTAGCTGTGTATAAAACTACCATGCCCAGCAACAAGCCTATTTCAACATTAGAAAATCAATCAATATAATTCCTTCTATTGACACTTTAAAAAAAACTGGATCATTTCAATAGATGAAGAAATAGCATTTGACAAAATTAAAGATCCATGATTGAAAAATGTTAAGTCAGCTGGGCGTACAAGCATATGTCTGTAACCCCAGAACTTTGAGAGACTGAGGGAGGAGGGTGACAATTTTGAGCCAACTTGGGCAATCCAGCCACTTAGCAAGACCCTGTCTCAAAATGAAACATAAAAAGTGCTGAGGATGTAGGTAAGTGAGAAGGCCCTGGGTTCGATACCTAGAATTAAAAAACCAAAACCAAAATCAACCCACAACACTGTCAGCCAACTAAGGATGGCAAGGAACGCCCTCACCCTGATGAAGTGCCTCTGTGGAAAAGCTACAGCCAGATTGTTATAGAGGGAGGAAGATGGTGGCGTAGAACCCAGCAGCATATCATAGTCTCTTCAGAACCCGGACTGGTGACACTCAGGAAACCTAGAAAACAGTAACTTAGTGAAGACAAAGGGAAGACAAACTCTGGGAATCAAGAAAGAGCCAATGGAAAAGCTAGACATCACAGAGAAACTGGGAAATCTGGAGACAATGCGGGGCAAAGAAGAAGACTGAAACATTAACTAGGCTCCTCTAACACAGACTAAGCCCAGAGAGGGTCTGCAGCTCCAGGAAGAAAGGCTGGACCAGGCCAACAGTGCTAACCCCAAGGAAAGCCCACAATTACTGTAAACTGCAAAAACAGTGTCGGGATTTACTCTGAAAGTAACTCCTTCCACGTGGCAGGCTAGAGTAGGAGAAGAAATGCAGAGCAGCACCTGCCGGATTTGAGACTAAGAACCATTTTGGAAAGGGGCTGTTTGAGACTCAGCTGCTCCAGGAATCAAAAGGTGTGAATTACATCTTGGGGCTTTCGGGGTCACCCTACCACAGTCACTGTGTGAGAAATGGCCACAGTCACAGAGAGTGAAGGTTAAACACACAATGCCTGAGAAGTTAAAACCTGGCCTGAGGACTCAGGAGTCCCACTCTGTGGAAGCCAGGCTGGTTATGTGTAGCTTTTGGAGGGCACTGGGTCTAGAACTGCTGGCATTTAATCTAGAGGACTGCTGGACTCCCTCCTCCCCTGCTGCCTGCTTACAGCACAGAGATCAGGGTCTATTTGTTTGTCCCATCTGCCAACATAATCAGGAAAATGTCTCAGCTTGGATAGTTGCCACAGCCCGGGGTGAATAGACAGGAGGCTCAGGAGTGAGGCGGAGTGTAGGCACAGAGAACCTCACAAACCCACAGACCGTAAAGGTTAAGAAGGCAATGACCTGGGGTGCACAGAAGGACGTAGAAACTGGTAGCAACTGGAGTGAATATACCCAAAGCACAGGTAGTACTGACCAGCTACACCTAGCAGGAAAGGCAGGGCAGGACTCAGCATTCACATATAAAAGACTTGAGTGTAAAAAGAAAATAGAACTTAGTGATGATTCACTAGTCCTCTCCCATATCTGGTGGATTCCAATACTGCAGGCCCTAGAAGGAAACCACTCATTCATCCACATGGATGGGGTGCGGTGACTCATGTCTGTAATCCCAGCACTGGGGCGGGGGAGGGGGTGATAAGAGGATCACTGTGAGTTCAAGGTCAGTCTGGGCCACAAAGTGAGTTCAAGGCCATCCTGAATTGCAGTGTGAGACCCTGTCTCAAAATAATTTTTTAAAAAAAGGAAAAAAATTTTGGACAAATTTCTCTTTTTCTTTGTTAGGTTTTGGAGTTTGCCCTTTTTACTTTTTTTTTTTTTTTTGGTGCCAGGAATCAAACTCATGACCTCGTGCTTGCCAAGCAGGCAAGCG
The DNA here is from genome assembly GCF_034190915.1 of Cavia porcellus. NCBI lineage: Eukaryota > Metazoa > Chordata > Mammalia > Rodentia > Caviidae > Cavia > Cavia porcellus. Next base: position 31,768,650 of record NW_026947496.1, on the reverse strand, counting down.
CTTAAGCCACTGAGTGAAATTCCTATTCCCTTACTTTTCTTTTTATTTCTTCTTTTGCTCTTTTTTTTCTGTTTTCACTTTTGTTACATTTACCTAATGGCATTTTTTCTCTTTTGCTCTTTAATTGGCTCCTTTGTCTCATTTTCTGTCTTCCTTTTCATCTTTTTTATTTTCCAGATTATTTCACTTTCTCTTTCCTCATTTTTTCCATTTTTATTAGTACTATAATTAAGAGTTATTCATTTTTAGGTATTAAGTTCTCTATGCTATTAGTGTTGAATTCTTTTCTATTGTTAGCACTGATATAACGCTTGCACTTAACAGATACTTATTCCATGACAGTATTTGGTTTGCCCTTGAATCTATACTATTACTGTAGATCTCTTTTCTTTCATTAAGAGTGGTACAATGATGGCTTTTATTGTGCTTCTGGTCTGCAATATCCAGCTTGTCTTTGGCTCTGTTATTGTTGCTGATTACTTTGCTACAAATTACTTTGGCGTTAATTGACTTTTATATGGTCCAGGTTTGTCTTTATTGTCATCAATATTACTGGGGTTCATTTCTGGAGATCCAGATGCTGGGCCAAATCCACTGCACTCTCTCTCCCCAAATTAACAGAAGCAGTTGGATCTTGGGACATAGGCAAAGGCCTCTTTCTAGTTAGTCATCTGCAGAGCAAATCAATGAGTATCAGACACTAAAGGGATTTCTACACTAGCAAAAAATCTTGCTACTATTATTGACCCTAACCTTCAGAACAAAAAAAAAAAAACAACAGAAACATGAGAAAATAAAGCAACAAAATGTCTTCAAAAGCTCCCAACTTCCCTAAACCTGATCCATAAGACTTCAGTGGGAAGGAAGTCAAAAGCAACACAGTTGAATTACATGAAGTGATAAAAGAGGAAATCAAAAAACAGATTAATAAGTTGTTCAGTGAGCTAAAAGGTGATATAACTAAACAGATAATGAATTTAATAAGCAAAATGATTAGTGAGTTTGACACTAACAAAAAGCTTGCTGAGCTGAACAAAACCATACACAAATGAATAACCAGTTAAACAAAGAATCATAGTATGAAATGTATCAAACAGAAGTCCAGGAAATAAAAAATTCTACTGGACTTCCAGGAAGATGACAGAGCTGTAAAAAGCTCCAAGTTGGCCTCTCTGACTCCAGACACTGGAAGGTAGCAACTTGGGGAAGGGGAGAAGGAAAGAGGGAGACCCAGGAGGGATTTGAAGGGAAAACTGTGGCCCTAGCAGAAAGGGAAGAGACAAACATCAGTGCTGAAAGAGGAAGGGGCTATCCGCTCTCTCTGGTCTTGGCTCATGGTGAGAAGTGAAAGACCGAATCTAGAGTCACAGGGAAAGTATGTGATTCCGGTAACCATCAGGGCAAAAACACCAGTGGAACAGAGCATGCTGTGCACTAAGACAGCTGGTGAGTGACTCCAGTCCAAGTGACTGCATTGTCCCCTGGGAGACAGTGGGGTGGTCAGATGTTTGAGGGGTCAAATGAACCTGGGATTCAGAGCAGCTGTGGGTTGGCTTCATCTCAGGGCTCCCAGTGTTAAAAACCTATAGTGACTGGGTGAGGGACAACTGGAATGCTCTAGGGTCCAGGAGCAAGAGGCAGGCCACCAGAAGATACCTAGAGTGTTATAAGCTAAACAACTCTGGCCCTAACCCCACAGCCAGAGGCCAGGGTCAGCCTGAACTTCTGTGGATTTTCAAGTACTTGGATTAGTACCCTGACACTCCAGGCTTGCTGGGATTATCCAGTGTCCACTCTAATCCTGCTGCAGGACTGCTGGAATTACCCAGCACAGATCAAGGCTCTGACTGCTTCATTAGTCAGCCGTTGAGAGTACCGCCATACCCTGAACTGGACGCTGCCACAAACTGAAGGCCTCAGAAAATAAACACAAGCCTGAAATAGTGGAGAAACTGCTTGGTTTTTTTCCCCCATTTCTTGTGGGCTTTTTTATTGTTCATTTGGGGGTTTTTTAGTTGTTTATTTCTTGAGAGTATGAATATTGTTTTTAGTTTTGCTTTTTTCTTTTTCCTTCTTTATTTCCCTCCTGTTTTCTATATGAATTTCCCTAAGTTTGGGTAATCTTCTCTTGTGTTTCCTTTCTCTTCTTTTATTTCTTTAATTTTTCCTTTTACCCCTTTTAAATTTTCTCCCCTGAGGGTTAAGTCACTCAATGGAGTGGATAGTCACTATATGTAAATATCTGATGTGGTCTAGATTTGTTATGTAACTATAAATCTTGTACCTATGATCAAAGGTGATAAATTAGTAGCTATCACAGGTTGTCATTTTCCTGGCTATGCTTAATGCTATTGTTATTACTGATTGTACTAATTTAGCCAAAATTATATGGCTTTAGTGATCAATTGATTTTCCTTGTATGCCAATACTTATATGTTTGGGAATCTTAAACAATACTATAGTTCAGTGCCAAAGAACTAAGTGTTGGGCCAAATAGACTACAACGTTTCATCCATAATAAAGTAAAGAGGCAAATCTTGGGCAGACTCAAGAGCCAAAGTCAGGTACACCAGTAAAATTTCTCTAAAAAGTAGCTATTTCCTAAAGAGATTTCAATAGTACTAATAAAGATGCCTACCATAAGTGATTAACAAGCCTTAACATAGGAACAAGCAAACAACAGAAAAATGTAAAATGAGAAAACGTGGAAGCAAGATGCAGCCCTGCAACTCATAAAACCCAACATACCTAAGACAAATGAAGTGGGAATTGTGGTAGAAAAAACCCACTCTGCTGAATTTTACAAAATGGTGGCAGCAGAAGTAACAAGTAGATCGGTAAGTATCCGGACACAAACAAAAGATAATTAAAGAGATAAAGACAACAATGAAGGAAATAATTAGTAAATATAAAGTAGATACAGATTTTAAAAATAGAGAAGCTTAGGAAAGACATGGAAACCATGGACACCCAAAATAGAAAAAAACTGAATTCTATAACGCAGACCTCAATAGAAATACGGATTAAAATTCTACCAAGAGGCTATGCACCTGAGTCAACCAGTGTGAAGACAATATCGGAACTATATGACAGGGTTGTGTTGGTGATCATCAAGTGAAAGGCATCTTAAAAACTGAAAAAAAAAAGCCAATCTAACAGCTGCTAGATGATGGAAAAAAGATTAATATAACATTTATTGGCATCAACAAAGGATGAGAATATCAGATCATACAAGGAGAATTTTAAAAACCTGTTCAGAGAAGTAATATCAGAAAGCTTTCCAAGCAAGGGAAAAGAATTTGAGATACAGATAAATAAGGCATATAGAACAGAAAGGCATATAATAGTCAGATTCAAGAAATTTAATAGAAGCACAGAATATTAAAAGCTATTAGAGAAAGCAAATCACTTACAAAAGAAGACCCATCCTAATCACAGCAGACTTCTCAACTCAAACCTGTAAGTTAAGGAGTGTTTAGAATAAAGTATTTCAAGCCTCTCCCCACCAAAAAAACCATGTCTGACCCAGATTGATGGACCTCACAAATTAACTTTCAAAATTGTTGGAGAAATAAGATGCTTCAGTGATAAGGAACACCTGAAGAAATTCATGAGCACCAAACCAGCATTCCAAAAATTTCTGAACAATACTTTGGAAAAAAACAAAGTCAGAAATTCCAAGAATCCCAACAGGATGAGTCTACCAGCCAAGGCAAGGAAAGAAATGGAACCAATAACAAGAAAACAATATGACAAGGATAAGTCAGTATATATCAGTCTTAACTATCAGTGTGAATGATCTCAGTTCATCGATCAAAAGAAACATTGGCAGATTGGATAAAAAAAAAAACCAGATCCATTGTTTCTTATATGCTGCATACAAGAAACACATTTCACTCAAAAAGAAATTCACAGACCGAAAGTCAAAATGTGGAAAACAATGTTCCATGTGATACAAGCCTGTAAAAAAAGAAGGCGTAGCTATTACACTTGCAAACAAGAAGGATTTTAAGCCAAGACTTACCAAAAAGACAAAAAAGTTCACTACATACTTGCAAGGAAACAATCTAAGAGGAAGAGAAAACAATCATAAATATATATTCACCACATACTGGTGCAAACTATATAAAACAAGCACTAATGCCTATGAAAAATCAGATAAGCACTAATACAATTTTAATGGGGGACTTCAATGCTCCTCTGTCACAAATAGAACAATTAGACAAAAAATCAACAAAGAAATATAGCTGAACCAAACCTTTGAACAAATGAACTTAGTAGGTAGCTACAGAGTACTCAACCCAACAACACATTCTTCTCAGCAGTGCATGGGACTTTCTCCAAAATAGACCACATACTAGCTCATAGAGCATGCTTAAACAATGCAAGGAAATGCAAAGGAATTGAAATTACTCAAAGCTTATTATCAGTTTATAGTGCAATGAAATTGGAAATCAATGGAAAAAGAAACCACGAAAACTACTTAAACACATGGAAATTAAATAACACCCCTCTGAGCAACCAGTGAATCACAGATGAAATTAAAGAAGAAATTAATTGCTATGATTAAATGGTAATGCCAATATGATCTACTAGAACTTAAGGGATGCAATGATGCCAGACCAGTGAGGGAAATTTAAACTGATGAACTCCCACATCAGAAAAATAGGGTAAGCTCAAATAAATAATTTAATGTTGAAACTCAAACTTCAGAAAAAGAATGGCAAATTAAACCTAAAACTTATATTCAGGAAAAAATTATAAAGATCAGAGCAGAAATTAATGTACTTGAGACTAAGAAAATAATATAAAGGATTAATCAATTGAAGAGTATGTTCTTTGAAAGATTAAGTGAAACAGAAAAACTTCCAGCCAACCTTATCAAAAAAGGAATGGAAAAAGCTAAATCTATGCAATTATGAATGAATAGGTCACCAGGCATAGTGGTGTACATCTATAGTCTCAGCTACTCAAGAGACTGAGTTGGGAGGACTGCTTGAGTTCAGGAGTTCTGGGCTGCAGTGTGCTGTACCAGTCAGATGTCCACACTGAGTTTGACATCAGTGTGGTGACCTGCCTGGAGCTGGGGACCTCCAAGCTGGCTAAGGAGGGGAAAACCAGCCCAGGCCAAAAATGGACCAGGTCAAAACTCCCATGCGGATCCAGAATGGAAAGAGTGAAATTCCAATGGATGCTGCAAAACTCCAGAAGATCATCGATATCTTCTTTGAGAACTTAGACTCCAATAATACAGAAAACTCATAAGAAATGGGTCAGATTCCTAAATGCATATGAATTTCCAAAGCTAAATCAATAAGGTATAAAAAGTCTAATAACCCAACATCAGTCAATGAAATTGAAGAAGTAATTTTTAAAAATTATCAACAAAGAAAATCCAGGTCCTGATAGATTCACTAAATAATTCCATAAAAACTTTAGAAAAGATCTAGTGTCACTGAAAAGGGAACAGTACTCCCAAACTCAGTCCTAAAGCAAGTATTGCCCTGATACCAAAACCAGAGAAGGATCCAACCAAAAAAAGAGAATTACAGGCCAATCTCCATAATGAGCAAAATTCCTGAGTAAGATACTGACAAAAAGAATATAGCAAATAATCAAAAAGATTATACACTGTGACCAAGTAGGATTCATCTCAAGGATGCAGGAATAATTCAACATGCAAATTAATAAATGTAATACCACATTAGTAAAACCAAGGACAAGATCCATATGATTGACCCATTAGATACAGAAAAAGTATTTGACAAACCCCAACACCCGTTCATGATAAAAACCTTCCAGAAAATTGAGATAGATGGTATTTATCTCAATCTGATAAAAGCCACCTATGACAAACCAACAGCCAACATCATACTAAATGATTAAAAACTGAGAGCTTTCTTTCTAAAATTAGGAACAAGAGGTACATGATCACTATCACCACTGCTATTCAATATAGTTCTGAAAACACTAGCCAGAGCCATTAGACAAGAGAAGAAATAAAAGGAATATAGATAGGAAAGAAAGAAGTTAAATTATCATTTGCTGATGACATTATGCTTTGCATAGAAGACCCTCAAAATTCTAGCAAAAGATTCCAAGAATCAATAACTTCAGCAGCACAGCAGTGTACAAAGTCAACATTTAAAAATCAGTAACATTTCTCACAGTAACATACTCACAAAGAGAAACTTAGGGGAAAACATCCTTCACAATAGCTTCAAGAAAAGTGAAACACTTAGGAATCAATCTAACAAAGGAAGTGAAAGACCCAAGCTATGGTACTTAGAAAAAAGAGATTGAAGAGGATATCAGAAAATGGAAAAGTATTCTTGGTAGGCAGAACAAATATAGCAAAAATGGTCATACTTCCAAAACTGTTGTACAGATTTAATGCAATTCCCACCAAAATACCAACAGCATGCTTTGCAGAACTAGAGAAAGCAATCCTAAAATTCATATGGAACCAAGAGATTCAGAATAGCAAAAGCAATTCTATAAAACAAGGGAAGGGGCATCAGAATCTCTGATTTGAAATTATATTACAAAGCTATGATGAAAAAAGCATCATGGTATTGGCAAAATCAATAAAACAACAGCAAAAACAAGCAAACAAACAGATCCAAGTATCAGTGGAACAGAGTAGAAGATGCAGAAAGATCTCCAAGCACATTTCCTACCTTATCTTTGACAAAAGGGCCAAACATCTTCACTGGAAGAAAGAAAGGCTCTCTCATAAATGGTGCTGGGAAAACTGGCTTTCTGCATGCCAAAAATTGAACCTACACACATATCTCTCACCATGCACTAAACTAAAATTGAAATGGATCAAAGATCTAAATATTAAAAAACAGAAACACTAAATTTTCTGGAAGGTACAATAGGTAAAACTCATGAATACATAGGTTAAGGCAAAGACTATGAACAAAACCCTGATCATGCAAGAAATATCATAAAGAATCAACAACTGGAATTACATAAGATTAAAATTTTTTTGCATAGCAAAGGAAACCACAAACAGAGTGAAGAGACAAGCCATAGAATGAGAAAAAATTTTTACCAGTTACTTCTTGAAATTATACTACTAATATCTAGAACACATAGAGAACAAAAAAAAAAGTTCAGACGCTCTTCTCTCAAATTTAAAGACCCCCCAAATAGTCCAATAATAGGAACCTGAAACTAGCAGACATTTCTTAAAGAAGTACAAATAACCAATAGATATATGAAAAATGCTCAACATCATTGATCATTCAAGACATGCTAATTAAAACAACACTAAGACTCCATCTCACTCCAGAAGGTGGCTGTCATCAAGAAAGCAACCAATAATGAATGCTAGTAAGGCCTTTTGGAAAACAGAACACTGTTTCATTCCTAGCAGGAGTGTAAACTGGTGTAACCACTCTAGAAATCTGTGGGGGATTCCTCAAAATGTAAACCTAGAGGTTTCCTTTGATCCAACTGTTCTCCTCAGAGGTATTTTCTTGAAAGAGTTAAAAGCATCATGCCGTGGTGATATATGCGTATCCATGGTTTTTTTTTTTTTTTTGAGATAATGTCTCACTATGCAGTTCACGCTGGTCTTGAGCTCACTTTGTAGCCCAGGCTGGTCCTGAACTTGCAGTGATCCTCCTGCCTTGTTTGGCCTCCTAAGTGCTGGGATTACAGGTGCACACCACCATGCCTGGCTTCATATCCGCGATTACAGTGGCACAATTTATAATAGCTAAATCTTGGAAACAGCCCATATGCCCATCAATAGGTGAATGGATAAAGAAAATGTATTTATATACAATAAAATATGACTCTCAAGGATAAACTGGAGTCCTTTGTAGGAACATGAATGTTCCTAGAGATCATAATCGTTAGTCAAAAAATTATATACATATTTTAAAATATTGCATGATTTCTCTTGTGTTAGAGACTCAAAAGGTAGACAAGCATAATAGAGTATAGATATTAGGAAGTAGGAAGAACATGATGATGAGATGAGAAGGGAGCAAGGGACGCTGAGGGAAGGAGGGGAAAGGGAAAAAAGACAACAGTAGGGAAAATGGAAACAAAGTTTTTGCAAATGGAGAGGAAAAGAAGGGTTGAAGGGAGAAAAGGGAAATTGAAAAAAAAAGAAGAATCAAGGTATATTATGTAGAGACACAAATCCCCTATGATGAATGTGATCAGCACACTTGACGAATTTGTACTAACACAAATGTAATATTAAAAGTTCTATTAAAATAGAACGGGGTGCAGAAGTAACCAATGTGAGGACAAAGTTTCAAAACTAGAAGATAAGATGGATGCAGGTGTCCATACATTCAAGAATACCTTAGAAACAAGAGATTATGCAAAGTAGCTGCTAGATTATGCTGAAAAGACTGGCCCAATATTAATTAGAATTAATGAAAAATCAGAAGATAGCATGAGTGGTGAAAAGGCACCCATTTACAGAAATCAGAGAAGAAAACTTTCCAAATATAAGACAAGACTTTAGCATAGGGGTAGCCTAGGCATATAAAATCCAAACAGCCACAATCAGAAAGAGCTTCTCCACATCATCGTCAAAATGCCAGAACAGAATCTTAAAAGTTATTACAGAAAAGCAACAAATTATTTTTAAAGATAAACTCATTAAAATAACAGCAGACTTCTCAATACAATCTGCAAAGGCCTGAAAAGGTTGAAGTGAAATGTTTCAAGCCTACCTGCCCCCCCATCCAAAAAAACAACAACAAAAAACAACTTTCAAATGAGGTTTGGTGGTGCAAGTTTGTAATCCCATTGCTTGGGAGGCTGAAGTATTAGCATCACTGTGAGTTCAAGGCCAGCCTAGTTGACACTGAGTTCAAGACCAGACTGAACTATATAGCAAGACTCTGTCTCAAAAACAAATAAAAACAAAAACAAAAACAAATGCCAGTTGTGCTGGTGGACACCTGTAATCCTAGCAGTTGGGAGGCTGAGACAAATGGATTGTCATGAATTTGAGGCCAGCCTGGGATACTATAGTGATTTCAAGGCCAGCCTGAGCTACATAGTGAGACCTTGACAAAAAAACCCAAAAAACCAAAAAACAAAACTCAGAAAACAACTTCCAACCTAAACTTACATCTCCTGCAAAACTATCTTTTAAAACTGATGGAGAAACAGGGTTTTTTCCCCCATGACAAAGAACATGCTGAGAAATTCATGATTATCAAACCAGCACACCAAAAAATTCTGAAGTATATCCTAGGAAGAGATAATGCAGTCAATCGTGCCAAGAAGTACAGTGGAATGAACACATCAGGTAGGGTGAACAGTTAAGCAAAAGGAGGAGAAAAAGAATCACCAACAAGAAAATAATGCAGTGACAGGAACAAGTCAGTACCTTTTAGTTATAACTGTCTTTGTGACTGTTCTCAACTCCCCAATAAAAAGATGCAGTTTGGCAGATTGGATCAAAGAAACAAAATCCAACAGCATGCTACATATAAGAAACACATTTAATTAAAAATAAATCCAAATGCATAATACTCTGTGCAACACGAGCCTGAAAACAAGCAGGAGCAGACATCCTATTTTCAAAGTAGATACCAAGCCTAATCAGAAGAGGAAAGAAAAACCCAGAATAATTCAATAACTCTTAATGAAATCAAGAGTATAATACAATCTTATCAACTAATAAAAACCCAGAACCTAATAGATTCACCTCTAAATTCTATATAAACTTGAGTGAAAAGCTAATGCAATACTTCTCAAATACTTTAATGAAATTCAAAGGGAAAGAGTATGTCCAACCTCATCCTAGCAGCTAGCATCACCTTTATTCTAAAACTAGAGAAGGACTTGACTACAAAAGAAAACTTCAGGCCAATCTCTTTAATGAAGATAGAACAAAAATCTGCATGATGCTGGCAAACAGTTCAATAAATCATCAAAAATATCACATAATGCCAAATAGACTTCATCCCAAGGATGCAAGGATGGTCCAACATACACAAATCAGTAAATGTAATATATCACATAAACAGAAACGAGGACAAAAATCACATGATCATTCAATAGATGCAGAAAATAGCTTTGAGAAAATCCAGCATTCATTCATGATTAAAAAGGAACAAACAAATTTAAGCTGAATGTGGCAGTTCTCTGTAATCCCAGTACTTGAGAGGCTAAGGCAGGAAGATTGTCATGAGTCTGAAGCTAGCCTGGATTAAATAATTTCAGGGCCAGCCTGAACTACATGACAAGACCCTGCCTCAAAAAAAAAAAAAAACTAAAGAAAATTGGTATATAAATGCAGCAAATCATCAAGAAGATTATACATCATGACCAAGTGGGATTTATCCCAGGAATGCAGGGATGGTTTTAACATAAGCAGATCAATAAATGTAATACACCATATCAACAGAGTCAAAAATAAAAATCATATGATCATCTCAATAGATGCAGAAAAAGCTTTTGATAAAGTCCAACACTTGTTCATGATGAAAATCCTACAGAAACTCAGAATAGATGGTATCTACTGCAATCTGATAAAAATCCATCTATGACAAACCAACAGCCACATTATACTAAATGACAAAAACTGAACACTTTCACTCTAAAATCAAGAGCAAGATGAGGATGTCCACTATTCCTATTCAATATAGTTCTAGAAATATTAGCCAGAGCAATCAGACAAGAGAAAGAAATAAAAGGAATAAGGATAAAAAATTAAGAAGTTAATTATAACTATTTGCAGATGACATGTACTCTACATAGAAGACCCCAAAAACTCAATTAAAAGACTACTAGAGGTAATAAACAAATTCAGCTGTGTAGCAGAATACAAAGTCAACACTAAAAAATCAGTAGCATTCCTGTACACCAACAAAAAACTCACTGAGAGAGAAATTATGGAAATATTGCCATTCACAATAGCATCTAAAAAAATGAAATACTTAGGGATCAGCTTAACCAAGAATATAAAAGACCTATAATGCTGAAAATTATACAACTCTAAAAAAGGAGATTGAAGAGGATATTAGAAAATGGAAGGATATTCCTTGCTCTTGATTAGGAAGAACCAACATTGTGAAAATGGCCATACTTCCAAAACTGTTATACAGATTTAATGCAATACCAATCAAAATACCTTTAATATACTTTACAGATCTAGAGAAAACACTCCTAAAATTCACTTGGAAACAGAAGAAACCTAGAATAGAAAGCCAATTCTGGACAACAAAGGCAAGGTAGGAGGCATCTCAATCCCTGACCTGAAATTACACTACAAAGCTACAGTGATAAAATCAGCATGGTATTGGCAAAGAAATATACCTGAGGATCAATGGAACAGATTAGAAGATGAAAACACAACTACAAAGACACTCATCCACCTTACATTTCACAAAGGGGCTAAACATGCTCACTGGAAGAAGGATAGCCTCTTTAATAAATGGTGTTGGAAAAATTGGCTTTCCACATGCCAAAGACTGAAACTACACCCAGGCCTATCACCATGCACTAAACTAAAGTCAAAATGGATCAAAGATCTAAATATTAGAACATAAACACTAAATTTACTAAGTAGGAAGACAACATAGGTAGAAATCTTGGAGACATAGGGATAGGCAAAGAATTCATGAACAAAACACAAACCACATGGGAAGTACTTCAAAGAATCAACAACTGGGATCTCATCTTATCAAAAAGTTTTTGCACTTCAAAAGAAATCACCAACAAAGTGAAATAAAAACCCACAGAATGGGAAAGAATTTTAGCCAGGAGTCTCTCAAAGGACTTATATTCAGAACATATAAAGATTTGAAAAGCATGAAGCCCCCAGATTCAAAGACCCCCTCCAAAAATGGGCATCTGAGATGAACATATATTTCTCAGATGACTATATAATAATGGCAAAAAAATACATGAAGAAATGGTCATCATCACTGGTCATTTGAGGAATACAAATTAAAACAGCATTGAGATTTCATCTCCCTCTAGAAAGAATGGCTGTCATCAAGAAATCAACCAATAACAAATGTTGGAGAGGCTGTGGAGAAAAAGGAACACTTCTCCATTGTTGGTGGGAGTGTAGACAGGTGCAACCACCATGGAAATCAGTATGAAGATTCTTCCAAAAACTAGGCTTGGAAGTTCCATTCAATCCTATCAGGAATCAGGAGGGAATCAGGAGGTATTCCCCTCCTGAGTATTTTCCCAGAAAAATTGAAAAGGTCATGTCTCAGCAATATATGTCACCCATGTTTATAGCAGCACAATTTGTAATAGATGAATCTCAGAAACAAACAAAATGCCTATCAGCTGCAGAATGATTGAAAAAGATGTGGCATTTTTATACAATGGAATATTACTCAGCTATTAAAGAGATGATCTTGAGGCTTTTATAGGTAAATGGAAGCAACTTGAGACTGTCCTCATAAGTGAAATAAATCAGATTCACATTTGTAAATATCATAGTGTCTCTCTAGTATAAAAAATAATAATAATAAACTGAAAGAGTAATAAGATCCAAAACATATAATAGATATTGTGATAATGAAATGGAAAGAAAGTGCTCTAAAGGATATAACTATATGTGCATTTAAGTGTGCAAGATAGGTAACCATACTACTTTTTGTTAGTTCATCAGACAGAATGGTTTGTACTGTCATTGTTTGATTGTCCACTTTTTATGCTTTGATTTTGTTACTTGAGCAACTACTTCTAAGTTAACAATATGTAATGTATCAACTAGTGATTTCTTACTGTTTTTTTAAATGCTGTATTATTCCTACCCTTTTCTCTGTTTTGCTTTTTTTCTCTAAATGAAAACAAAAGAAAATCAGTATAGAAGGACCTTATCTCAATCTGTCAAAGCCATTTATGATAAACTGTCTTAGTCATTTTCTCATTGCTGACACAAAATACCTGACACCCAAAGTTAAAAGAAGAAAGGTTTATTTTAGCATATACTTTGTAGAGATTTCCTACTCACCTGGCTCCAAGACAGGGCATGGCATGGCAGAGTGGCAGGGCAGAGGCAGAGAAGAGTGAGCCTGCATTTCTTCTGATCCCATCCAGACTACAAGCTTACTGATTGGTACCACACACATCCAGGGTAGGGCTTCCCATTACCTACACCCAGAACAATGCTAACCACTCAGCAGACTAATCCAGTTGTCACACACTTTTAATCCATAGTCACACACCCTAGATCCAGCCACCTCCAAAAAGTCCCACCTATGAGTGCATGCGGTTTTGGGGGGACATCTAGATACAAGTCGTAACATAAACCTACTGCCAACATATATTAATGGTGGAAAATTGTAAGCTTTCCCTCTAAACATCAAGAACAACACCAGGATGTCCACTATCACCATTCCTCTTCAATAAACTTTAAACTTCTAAATAAACTTTAGCCAGAGCAACCATCAAGAGAAAGAAATTACATATGTGTGTGCGTGTGTGAAATGAAAGATTATGTCAAAATATCCTTTTTTACAATGATATGATCATTATGTAGAACACAAAAAAATTTCACCAAAAGACTCCTAGAATTAATAAATGCACCAAATGGCTCCTAGAGCTCTTAGACTCCTAAACTACCTCAGCAAGGTAGTGGATCGAAACAACAAAAATCAGTATTGTTCCTATATAATAGTTATGAACTCACTGAGCAACAAATTGGGAAAAGAGTACAGTACATTTACAGTAGCCCCAATAAAAATTAAATACTTAGGAACTAACCTAAGGAAATGAACGTTATCTATAATGAAAATTACAGTAGTCTATACAAGGAGATTGGAGAGGAAATCAGAAAGTGGAACGATACCTTCTATTCCTGAATAGGCAGATCCCCATCTGGGAGCCTCATCACTGACACCTAGCCAGCCAAGATGAACACCTCCCACTGCCCTTTTTAAATGCTTTAATTTTTTTTTAATTTATGAGGTAAGATCTCACTGTCACTAGATTGGAAGCTGCCTAGAATACTGGTACAGCACTCCTCTAGGCATGTCTTGGGGGCCCATGGAAGCATGGCCTTGGGGTCTATGTCTGGTTTCTTCTTTTCTTTTTGGCATTGCTCCTCCTTTCTTCTTCCTGGCCACCATGAACTGACAATTTTCACCATCGTGTTCCTGCCTTGGAGCCAGGTGACCACAGACTGCTAAAATCTGAATAAAATTAAACCTCTCCTCCTTTAAATTGGAGATGTTAGGCACTGAGTCCAGCAGCAGGAAACCTAACCAACACAGAAGATTTCCCTCCAGAGCTGCCAGGTAAGAACTGCATCTGGCACCCCATGCTTAGTCTGAGCCCTGTAAAGCCCTGAACTTTGGACCCAACCACAGGCTCCCGTGCTTCTGATTAGAGGATATACAAATTCCATAGATGTTTTAGCTGCTAACTTTGTGGTGACTTATGACACAGCTATAGAAACTAATACCAGCATAAAATAAATTACTTAAATACCTGAATAATACTTAATATTTTTTCGGTCAGATGTTGTCACTTTTAAGTGGTCAGATCAATGAATTGTGACAAACCTGTTCAGTCAGCCATCTAGCGAGCACTGAGAACTTTTCCATCTCTCTGAATGTTCCCTCATCCCCCTCTTCTCTCCTCCATCTCTGGTCCTGACCTACTTACTTGTTTCGACTCATTTTTGCCTTTTCTAGAATAACGTGTAAGTGGAATAACATAAGTATATGGCCATTGTGCCTGATTTATCTCACTTAGTGCATTTGAAATTCATCTGTGTTGAGTGTATCAGTGAGAATGAAACAACTGAACTGCATTATTGAGTATGTAATATGTCATTGTGTGTATTGTAATTTACCTCTTGGGTAGAAATGTATGTTTTTATTTCTTGTGAGTCAATATCTAACTAAGGGATTGCTGACTGTATAAGTTAATGTTAACTTACGAGAAACTGTCAAGTTATTTTCAAAAGTGACTGCTCTATTTTGCATCCCATCAGAAATGTACGAAGCTTTCAGTTGCTTGATGTTCTCATTAACACTTTGTATTTCCAGACTTCCTCATTTTAAGAACTCAAAAAGAGTATGCAGCAGCATTTCAAGAGGTTTTAAATCTGTATTTCCTTGTCAACTAATGATGAGTGTATTGATCAGCCTTTCTGCCACTGAAACACACTACCTGACACCTACAACTTAAAGAAAGAGAGATTTAATTTGCCTCATGGTTTCAGTCCATGGTTTTCTGGTTCCAAGGCAGGAAGGTAATGGCAGAAGGGCGTTGTAAAGCAAAGCTGCTTGCTTCAGGGCAGCTGAGAAGAACAGGTTGGGAAGAGTACCTGAAAGAGAAGAAGCAGGAAGAGGAGGATGAAAAGGAGGGAGGAGGAAGAGGAGGAGGAGGAGGAGGAGATGAGGAAGGAGAAGGAGATGAGGAAAGAGGAGGAGAAGAAGGAGACGGCAGTTAGGAAGCAGATACTGTCTGCAGGGTCATAGCAGTGTGACAGACACACCAAAGTGTGCTTTACTGATCTATGAGGCATCTATTTTTTAAATTTTATTTTAAAAAGAGGTAAAACTAAACATAACAACACAGAACAAAGCAGATCAGAAGAAAACAATGTGACACAGATTTCAAAGCAAGACAACAGGAGATCTACAGTGGCTAACCATAATGTCCCTTGTTTTTTTCTAAATGGTTGTGTATATCTTCACACACAACGAATTCATACAAAACAAAATAAACTGATCAGAACAATGATGAAGGCATTAAAGGCCTTCAAAGCCAGACAATAGGAAAGTCAACAATGGCTGCCATAATGTCTCTTGTTCTCTTCAAAATAGCTATCCATACCTTCATGTATGTTGAAATTAAACAACACAAAACAGACTAAAACCACTCTGAACAAAGAATAGAAGCATTAATGGCTTTCACAGCACGATGATACAGAATCAGCAATGGATAACATAATGTCTCTTTTTCTTCAAAGTAGCTGTTCATTTCATCACATATAAGCAATTCTCATAAACTGCTTGGGAGAAGTTCTAGGCCTGTATAAGCCTCTACATGTATACCTATCCTTTCTGTATTACAGGGAAAAACAAAACAAGTTACTAGGAAAATAAGAAACAAAAAACACAAATAAATAACAATAACAAAGAGCCCAAAACAGTAACAATATAGGCTTTCAAAACATGGTGGTAAGAATAGAACTAAGGTTGATACGTTACATAGTGATCTTGAAGAGCTCCTCAGGTCACCTGATACAAACATGCAAAATTGTTCCAATCCTATGAATATTAACTGCTTTGTTCTATGAACTTATAGAACTTGTAGCACAATCATCTCGGATATCCTAAGTGTATTTATACACAATCTGATTGTAAAGTGAAATCCATCCCGTGCACAGGTTTTGGTTTATTCAGGGCAGATACAGTGATAAAGGGCAGGAATTTTTGGATATTATCTTGGAATTTTGTGTGCTGTAAAACTGGGATAAAAGTTTCCTCAAAAATTAAAATTTGTATAATCATACAGTTAACATGTGGCTTTTTGAAAAAGATGAAATTATTTAAATTTGGGACTATCTCAGAAAATCTGAATATATTGTTGCCATATGATTTAGTTATTTCTTTGTCACATATGTTAAGATAGGCTAGAGGGGACCTGGCCAGCATGCTCGGAGTGGCTGTCATGTGCCAGACATGTGCTAGACATCTTACATATATAAAGCATCAAGAGGCCTCTGAGCCAACAGAGACAGTGGGGTGGGAGAGGAGCAAACTGGAAGACAGATACCATTTCCAAAGCAGAGTAGGAGGGCAGGGTCAGGATGCAGAGCCCCAGAATTCTGAGACTCTTCTGGTCAGAAGTGGGGGAGATAGTGATGGAGCACAAGTAGCCTCTATGCAGGTGCTGAGGGTCAGCACCCCAGCCTGGCATCACCAGGCTAGCCTCCCCTGTCTGCCAGCACCAGCGATTTACAACATGCTATCAGCTGAACCCATTTGTGATCCTCTGTCTGAGGCATGAGACCAGGCTCTGCAGACATGGGGAAGAGCAGGAAGAGCCTCAGAGTGCCAGGATCACACCTCCTTGGGAAGGATCTTGGGTAAATAATCTGTCCTTCAGTCCCTGGAAACACCTGGTGTATATTTTCTAAACTATAAAGTAACAGAAAGTTCTGGGATTTAGGCTCAGAGGGCCAAGGGCCATGACATGCTCCCTCTGCAGATCGCAGGAGGGTTGCGCAGGAACCGAGACTGCAGAGCGTTATGGATGGGGAGCTGCCTGCAGCTGCTTGTCCTGATGTCCCCAAGGCAAAGCTGTCCCCAGACATTAACATGAACACCTGAACCTGCGTGAGCTCTGTCCAGTCCAGGGTTGAGCCGGCTGGATGAGATGCTATGGGGGAAAGGTGCCAGGGTAGAGTGGGACAAACCTGGTGCCTCCTCTCAACCCATCACATGGATGCTCTGGGCCCCTTGAGACCCTGCTCAACTATATGTCAGTGTCTATATTTGTCAGATGGGTAGTGCTTTCATCATGAAAGTAGACATGATGATGGCGCAAGAGCTGGCTGGAGGTTGTGCTTTGAGACATCCAAGTAAACTAAGGTGAAATCCTGGAGTAGGTGGCACCCTGCCCAACAAGAAGCAAGCAGCGACTGCCCAGGGGTGTGGACAGCATGTCACCCACAGAAAAGCTCTACTTGGTAGGCAGCCTCATGCCTGCTTGTCTAACCCAGAGTTTCCTCCCTGGGGCAGCTTGTTTCTAGGGTGAGGCACCCTGTGGCTCCTGCCTGATCTGGGTCCAGTTTGTGCTGTTTAACCTTCCCTGGACACTGGGAACCTGACTGTGAGTGCTCCCTGTTACCCAGAGGGACTGGCCTGAGACAGTCACTAGTTCTTTGGATGAAAATTGCAACTCCAGCACCCCACCTGGCTAGGAAGTGAAGTCAGGTATTTCCTTACAGATCCCAGGCAGGGACCATATCGTGGTTTAGGAGGAAAATACTCCATCTCCAGAAGTTTCACGGGCAGGAACAAGGAGTCAGGTAGTGACAGTGCGGCAACAGCAGGTATATAGGGATGTAGGGTGGGGGAGCCTCTTTAAGCACAGGTAAATTCCAGAACAATGTGTGTAAAGGAGGCTGTGAGAAAGTGGGCCAGGGCACTGGGCTGAGTAGATGCCAGTAAATTCTTGCTTGCAGTTCATGACTTGAGGGGATTGGGTGTGGTGCTCTCCAAAGCCTGGGCAGTGACCCTAGTGTGCAGTTCCCACGATGGGGCCTCTTACTCCAGAGCTCAGATACACCTGAGGGCCAGGTCCGGCACTAGAGTTCACATACCATCTTCTTCCAATTTGACCTAGTCTGTGTGTCTGAACTTCAGACATAATTAAGCTTAACTGTTACATCATTGTGCCTACTAGAAGGCCACCAGTCTATGAGGATGTGGTCCCTACTGAGTCTCCTCATAATATCCTGCCCCCGCTCTTCTCCTCTGGTCCAGCCCCACCATCCTCTACTGCTCCTAGATATTCCAAGCCCTTCCAAGCACCTGCCTGGGCACCTGTGATTCCTGCCACCCAAGGCACCCAGTACATGTCACACCATGGTACCCACAACCAAAGCTTGAGAATTGTAGCTGATCCTGACCACCATGCAGATAACATGACCAGTTACTTGACTATGGCTTTCTTTCTATAGAATTTTTTGCAGTTACCAACTAGAAAGCAGTTTTTTATTTCTCAACTTGAAAGTACAGTTTTGGGGACAGAGACCATGTCCATCTGTCTGCAGTGTCAGCCCAGCAGTGTGTGATACACAGTAGGTCATCAGCTCTGCTTGCTGTAGAATGTGTTCAGAAATTAGTGGCAATGGGAAGGGGAAAACACTGGCACAGATACCCACACTGTTGAACACCAGGGGACAGCAGGGACACAGCCTGGGGGCAGAAAACACTGGGCAAACACTTGACTTCTTAAAGCTCAGCTTTGGACGTGCCCATGTGTAAAGTGCAGGTCCTCTGCAGTGTTGACTTCTGCCCAGTCCAGAGGCCTGCAGTCCTGTTCCTCCTAGCTGCCCAGAACAGAGGCTGATGCACTTTCTTTCATTTTTTTTAATTTAAAAAGATATTTATTGTGAAGCAACCATGGACAATTTCACAGAAGTGAGACTAAGGATTGTAGACAATTCCAATAGGTGTGTCCTCCAGGAAGTTTTGCAACAAATCTGTGTCTAATTTTTAACACAACTCCAAAAATGCAATTTTTAGTTTCACACTGTAGGATCAGGCAGCTCTAGATCAGGGCATTGCATCCTTACAATTTCTTCCAGTATCATCAATTTCTGATGTGATTCTGGTGATTACAGTTTATAGCATGTTTCCCTGCATTAAGAGTGGCTGTGCTTTCTTATATGGCAAATGTGACTTCGGGGATGGTAGCTTCAATTCATTTATCAGAGCAGAGAACTTTGTTTTCAGTTATTGTGCTTAATGGAGTTATCTGTATCACAAATCCTGATTTTGACTCACTTGGGGCCCAGGGTTCTGTATTTTAAATTAGTACTATGGAGAAACTGTGGCCTCTGCCGTCGAGAAACCCTAGATGGACAGACTGTACTGAAATGAATTGAGAAAGACAATTGAGAAGGAGGTATAGAGAGCGCCCTCTCTTTCTGGTCATCTGTCATCTCTAAATGTGTGCACACACCTCCTTCCTGACAGTCCCACAAGGAATTCTGAGGACTCTGCTTTGTGTGGCTCACTTCCAAAGAAAAGAGTGAGTTCTTGTTAAATTAACAAACTTGTGGACCAGGAGGTCTTCCGGAATGTCTGTGAGCATGCCACTCTTTTCTTCAGCTCCTTAGAAAATCTCAGCACCACAGTGAATCCCAGGTGTCCTGTCACCAGGGTTACCCAGAAGTAGTTCACATGGATCTGCTCTGATGAAAGAGGCAACATGTTCTTAAAGACACCAGGTACTTTCACCAGCTCGGGTCTGAGTACCAACCTTGGCAAAAAAGAAGAAAAGGAAGGGAAAGAATTGAAGACATGATCAAGACTGCCAAAGCAGAGCTAAAAAGATAAGAACATTTAAAATGTCAATGGCAGGAGTTATTTAGAGGGGAGATGCAGGAAGGATTTGACAAGTCTTAAAAGAAATGAGAATATGCTTATTGGACAGAAATACAAGATCACTTGTTGAAACCTTTAGTATTCTGGAGAATTTATATAAAAGAAAAACTAGGTTGATCAAAAGGCTGCAAATAAAGCCTCTGTCCAAGATCACTGAGCAAGTCAAGTCTCATTTGAGGTGGGAGACCCAGAACGGGTCTGAAGGTCATACGTGTGTTAAAAGCTCACAGTGTTTCAGAATTGTGTCTAAGGTTTACCACCGTTCTAGCAAGTTAGTGACATGACCCCTCTTTTACATGTGCAACCTGGGGTTCAACAAAAATTTAAAGTATTTTTCTCCTAAATTTACAAAGCTAGAATTTGTTAGCTCACATGTCCCACTGTTTACCTGAATGTGGGGTGATGAGACAGCCCAGCATGTTGAAAATGTTGTGGATTCTGAGATCAGGCAGGCTTCAGTTGGAACTCCAACTTGAACCGCTTCCTAGATAAGGGGCCCTCCTTATCTAGGTCTCTCATCTCTTTGGAGTCCACCTTTCTCATTTCTAAAAGTTGGCATTATTCTTCAACAAAACACCTGCAAACAGAATTCAACAACACATTAAATGGGCAATATACCAAGACCAAGTGGAATTTATTCCTGGAATGCAAAGATGGCTCCTTATGTGGAAATTAAACAATGTCCTATTTGCCTCGACAGAATGAAGAACCTACCTAAGATTATCTCAACTGAGGCAGAGAAATCATTTGACAACGCTGAACACTGTTGTGATAGCAGCACTCAACACACTAGGAACATAAGAAAACTTTCTTCTAATAAAGGTCTTAAAATAGCATACTCAAAGCTAACATCACATTCAGTGGGGAAAACAGTGTTTTCTCCAAGATCAGGAACACCAAAGGACCCCCAGCCTGCCAGTTCTACTCAACATAATGCTAGAGTCCTCACCAGAATAATTAGGCAAGAAAAAGAAATAAAAGGCATTAAAATTGAAAAGGAAGGAATAAAGCTCTTTGTTCATACATAATATAATCTTTTATGCAGAAGCTCCTAAAAATTCCACCAAAAAACTCTGTCAGAGCTAATAAAAGAATTAAGCAAAGATGCTAGACATAAAATTAACACAAAAAATTTGTTGCACTTCTATAAACTATAAGCAACCACAAAAGGATATTTTAAAAAGCAATGCACTTTATAATAGCATCAAAATAAAAATAAATAAAATACTTAGGAATTAACTAAAGGATATAAAAGACTTGTACAAAAAAACTACAAAATATTGCTGAAAGAAATTTAAAAGGGGTCCTTTAAGTGTATGTATATCCCATGGTCATGGATTAATGATTTTTGTTTGTTTTTGATTTTTTGTTGTTGTTGTTGATTGTTTGACTGGCTGGTTTTTGAGACAGTCTTGCTATATAGTTCAGGCTTGAAATCACAACATAGCTCAGGCTGGACTTGAACTTGCAGTAAGCCGCAGGCATGCATCACCGAGCCTTTTGTTTTCTAGTTTTGGTTTTGGCATTGGGTTTTTTTTTGGTTGGTGGTTGTGGTAATGGGTGTGTGTGTGTGTGTGTGTGTGTGTGTTCTTTTTGAGACGGGCTCTTACTATATGCAGTTCAGGCTGGATTTGAGCTCACTTTCTAGGCCAGGCTGGCCTCGAACTCTTCTTCCACCTCCTGAGTACTGGGATTATAGGTGTGCAACATCACACCCAATTTTTGTTTGTTTTTAAAACAAAGTCTCACTATGTATTTCAGGCTAGTATTTTATATATGTTGTAAAGTAAGAGTCCCTTTTCATTCTTCTGCATGAGGGCACCCAGATTTTCCAGCACCTTTCATTGAACAGACTTTCCTCCCTTTTCCCCCAAAGAATGATCATGCATCTTGCTGCAGATCAATTGATCACATGCAGAAGGGTTATTGATAGGCTCTCTAGGTCTGTTTTCTCATCTTTGTCTGTCTTTATACCAAGCACTACATTTTTTGACTAGTGTAAACTGTGTAGTTAGTTTTGAAATTAGGAAATGTGAGATTTCTAACTTTGTTCTTTATTTTTAAGTCTGTTAACTATTTGTATCTCTTGAGAGTCCATAAGAATTTAATTAATTAATTAATTAATCTTTTGGGGTCAGAGTTTCACTATGCAGTTCAGACTGGCCTTAAGCTCACTTTGTAGCCCTGGCTGGTCTCAAACTCTCAACAATACTCCTGCCTGAGCTTTCTGAATGCTGGTATTACAGGAAAGTCTGTTCAATGAAAGATGCTGGAAAATCTGGGCATCCTCATGCAGACGAGTGAGAAGGGCTCTTACTTTACAACATATATAAAATTAATTCCAGGTAAATTAAAACCTAAACATAAGAACTCAAGTGATAAAACAATTAGAAGAAAATAGGAGGAAAGCTTCACTTCACTGGAATAAGCAATTATTTCTTAGCTGTGACACCAAAAGGCAGTAAAGGGAAAAAATACTATAAACTGGACTACATTACAATATAAAACTGTGGGGGCTGGGGATTTAGCTCAACGGCATAAGCGCCTGCCTTGAAAGCAGGCAGTTGTGAGTTTGATCCCTGGTACCGATAAAAAGGAAAAAGACAAAAAAAAAAAAAGAATATAAAACTGTGTTACAGGACACAATGAACAGAGTAAAAAGAAAAAACAAAAAGCCTAAAACCAGTGAAATGCGAGACAATTTTTGCAATTCATATGTCTGATAAGGGGTTAATATCCAGCATATACCAACCAAAAATTAAACCCAATTTCAAAATATGCAATGGATTTAAACAGATATTTCTCTAAGAAGAGGTACAAATAGCCAGTAAGCACATAAAGAGATTCTCAATGCCTAGCCAGGTGTGTGTTACAAATCTGTACTTCCAGCACTCAGATATTGAAGCAGGAGGATTGCAAATTCAAGCTCAGCCTGGGCTCATAGTGAGATCCTGTCTCAATATAAAAAAATAAAAAAGAACGGGGGACGTATCTCAGTGCCCAGAGATTCTGGGCTCAATCTTCTGTACTGACAGAAAGAAAAAGAAAGATTCCCAATATTATTAATTATTGGGAAAATGGAAATCAAACCCGTCTTCACACCCATTGTGATGGCTATAATAAAAACAAACTACAAGTGCTGGAAAAACTGAGTCCTTGTCTCTTCTGGGGGCAATATAACCAGCTGCAGCAGCTTGGGAAAACAGAATGCAGTTCATGAAAGAATGGAGCCGAGAATCACCATCTGATTCGCCACTCTGCTTCTGGGTATGCACACAAAAGAATGGAAAGCAGGGCTCAACAAATACCAGTGGCCATGGCACTGCTATTCACAGTAGTAAGAGGTGGCGCAGCCCCAACCATCCACTGGCAGATGGAGAGGTAAAGAAAAGTTGGTATTATTATGAAATCACATCTGTGTGTTTTTAAAAGCATCTGAATCCTCCTCAGCCTTGAGAAAAAAGGCGACTCTGACACATGCAACGACATAGACAAACCTTGAGGACCTTATACCATGTAAGCAGTCCTGTCACAAAAAGATAATTAGTGCATAACTCCACTTCTGTGAGGTGCCTAGAGTCACCTCATTCCTAATGACCAAAAATAGGACATCGTCTCGGTGCAAGGGGTGACGCCTGGTCTCTAGAGAAGTAGCTACTTACCTCAGCAGCTTATCCCACCGCACTAAGATCTTGGCTTACTTCCTTGTCTTCTCTACTTGGCTGTGACACAGACACAGATGGCCTTGCAGAAGCCAGGAGCATAGGCTTGGTGGGACCCAGTGTATATTTATTAATCAAATGGAAGATCGATTGACTGAATGAAAGAGTGAGCCATGATTCTTTATCCTGTTTCCTGCTCAACTCAGGGGACAGACGGTTTGGAAGCTCCTGTCTCCTCCCAGTACATGTGCCTGGAGATGGGGAATGGAGAGCAGAGGCCTTTTTCAGCATCTCCAGGATGACGTGATGGAAGGGATACTTCCTGAGGGTCCTTTCCTCTTTCAGGATTTCTCAGAGCTAGGAGGAGCTGCCCCAGAGCTGGGCTGGGGGAGGTGGGGGACACTCACCCTCCCAGCAGCTTCTGCTGTATTGGGCACAGGTGGATCTTTGCAAATCCCCAGCCCTCCTCCTGCAGCATGTAGCTCAGGAAGGCGGGGGGGCCCGGGAGGGCAGGCTGAGCCAGACTCCAAATGGAACACTTGGCAAGTGTGTGCTGGAGGCGAGACCCTGCCTGCCTTCTCCCTGCCTCCACTCTGCCCAGGGTTGATGGCAGGTGCTTGAGACTGAAGTGAAAAACAGGTGAACAAAGATAGAGACAGACAGACACAGATGGAGACGGAAAGAGACCAAGAGAGACACAGAGAAACGCAAAGTAAGAGAATGAGACAAAGAGATAGACACAGAGATAAAGAGTAAGACACAGAAAAAAACAGACGGTGAGAGATAGAGGTAGAGAGAGGCAAAAATGGAGACAGAGACAGAGGCGCAGAGGAAAAAAGAGAGTGCGGTTCGTTGGAATCTGACATGATTCTGTCATGTCGCATCATCATCAAAAGGGGACCAAATCTGGAGTTCAAAAAAAATGGCAAATCCTCAAAGAACATAAATCATGCATACTCGTGAGCGACCTCATTAACAAGCTGCCTGCTCGGCTGCTGTGTGCTACTTACAGCCAGGATGTGAGTGCTCCTGACCGTGTGAGCAGTCCCAGCGGGGCCTGATGTCCCCTCGTGGCTTCCTGGACCACTGCTGTGCTGGAACCGGAGAGTGGGTTTCTTGCACTCTTCGCGTTTTAGTGAAATAGTTGTCCAGTCCTCTTTTCTGCATGAGATGACGTTTGTGGGAGACAAGAAATCAAAGCATCCCTTATACAAAGCTCCTGCTTAATTGGCCCATGGACTCCCTGAGGCCCCACGCCTGTGACATGGGCCTGGACCAAGAGAACCATGGTCCCCCAGCTTCGAGGTACAGGTCATGGTAAACAATGGTTGTTCATTGAAGCCATCACAAGCCAAACCTAAAGGAGAAGTAGATTAAAGAGAAACACGGGGAGCCAAATGCTTTGAGAGAAAAGGCAGAGCCTATGCTGTGCAGTAGATAGACTGGGGCCAAGGAGCCCAGCAGATGGGGTGGCCGATGGGCCCCTGCAGTGCAAGGGTACAGGTAGCACTTATCTCGGAAGAAAAGTGCTTCTCAGCTTAGGGAAAAATTTTTGACAAGCCTTTCCAGGTCCATAGGCCAGTGTCTTTAACATGAGGAGGATTCAGGTGCTTTTAAAAACACACGAATGTGATTTCATAATAATTCTTCAAAAATATGTACATGGGACATGTGAGAACATATTTTAGATACAATTGATACTTAGAAGCTGGGTATGGTGACACATGCCTGAAATCCCAGTTCTACTCAGGAAGCAGTAACCCTAAGGCCAGCGTAAAATACATAGCAAGACACTGTGTCCAAACAAAAACAAAGGGCCAGAGATATATCTCAGCGGCAGAGCACCTGCCTGGCAAGCGTGAGGTCCTGAGTTCAATTCCTGGTACTAAAAGACAAAAATTGACATATCTGTAGACTTAGAGTAAAACAGACAAACGCCACAATGTGGGTGGGACTCAGCCAATCAGCTAAAGGCCTTAAGACATAAACACTGAATTATTCCCAGTGTTAAGGAATTATGCCAGTGAACGGCCCTTATACTTGAGCTACATCAGCCTCCTTGGGCCTCAGCCCCCAGCCTGCCCAGAAATGTTGAGCTTACCTTTCACTATAATCACATGAGTCAATTTCGTTAAATCAAACTTCTCTCCATGTAGATATATAAATATAGATATAATTATATATGGGACGTTCTGTAACCGGTACTGTATTGTAACATCTGTAACATAATGCAATATATTGTTAAGTTTTGTGGAGCAGCTGATGTTGTGTTTCTTAGGATGGTTTTGATATTTCACCTGTTTCTACATTTGATTTTTTTAAAATTTTATTTAAAGACAGACTAAACAAAACAAAAAATAGGAAGAAATAATACATACATTCAGAGAAAACAATAAACAGTAAGAAATCACTAGTTGATGTTTACATATTGTCATTTTACAAATAGTTGTTCAAGATACAAAAATGGAATATGTAAAGTGGGAATTCAAACAGCAAGACTGCAAACAGTTCTCGTTCAACTGTCCAACAAAAACTTAGTAACATGGTTGTCAATCCCATACACTTAAACATACATGCAGTTATCCATCTACATTTGATTTTTAACTGGCAAGAAAGGTTGTTTATGTAAAATGTGATCATAATATATGGTGAACGTTTAAATTTTTAAAACTTTATTACAGTAAAAGGTGTATTGAGCCAGGTGTGGTGATGCACACCTCTAACCCTAGCACTTGGGAAGTTGAGGCAGAAGGATCACTATGAGTTTGAGGCCAGCCCAGGACCAGAGTGCGTTCCATGAGATCCTGCCTCAAAAAACAAAAGCAAAACAAAACACATTGCCATTAAACCTCTCAAAATGCTACCCCACCCTTCAAATGCACTTATCCTATCATTCTTCCCACTCTTTTTTAAAGAGCAGAATACCTTTCTTGAAAGAAAGCTTTTGCCTGGGAGAGAGACAGAAGGGATCCTGAGTGGGATGCCAAAAACTCTGCCTTTTCTGGAGACTTTTATAGAGCAAAACCACGAGGTGAGAGAGGTCCAAGGCGGGGAAAAATGGGAACTCACAAGGAAGGTGGGCATGAGGTGGGACAGAAATATGGTCATCCAGTGATCTTGCCATTTTCTGAAGCAGTTCTGGACGTCCTCTTTCAGGAAAGTCTTACAAGGTGATCATAAATACAGTGAATGCAGCTGCCAGCGCCATCCAACAGAAAAGGCATCTGGTTAAAATAATACGCTATGTCCTCTCCCTGCTTAGTCACTGGATCTGGCACTGTGTGATGTCTGGATCTTCCCCAAAGTCAAAAAGACTATGAAAGGTGAACAATCTGAACCAATTCAGGACCTTAAGAGAGCACAGCTAAAGACACTCAAGAAAGCAGACTTCCAACACTGCTTCAGAAAGTGAAAGAAGAGGCGGGGGGAGGGATAATGTGTGCAAAGTTAGGGGGGAGATTCTGAGGGGATTAATGACAATGTGTCTTTTACTGTGATCAATTTTTTAAAAACGTAAACACACACCTCATATAACTGTAGCTTACAATGTGATACAACTTTAGGTTTTTTGTTAAGTCCCAGAAAATTAGAACTTATACTTAATTACAATTTTAATAAGAACTTTATAAAGCTGTTTTATTCATTGGAGGGTAAAATTAGGATTGTACTATTACTTAATTGTAGATTAACTATTATCAGACTCAGGTACTGCTGGAATTGGGAAGAAGGTGAAAGCATTCTTTGTCAGGAATAGATGATCCGAGCTGTGCGCACAAACACAGGGTGCAGGAGAGTGTGGTGCTGGCACCCCAGCTTGCTGCAGGCTTCTGCAGTCATGCGCTGTGATTGGCACACGCTGGGCTGATTCAGTTCCTTGCACTGTAGTCAAGCTGTTACGCATCCTTCGTTTACTCTGTGCATGATATTACTTGGGCTTCTGTTCACAGACCTCACAAATGCAAATGTGGATGCTAAAAATTCTCACCAATGCTTGTACATAAAGTGGTCTACCAGATAATTCAAAAGCAGGAGATATTTTATATTTAACACTCATATAACTTCTTTTATATGTAAAGATCTCTTAAATGTCAGAAAAGAAATATGAACAGTCTTAACAGTAAAAAAAGAACATGAATAGGTAGGTCATCAAAAATGAAATTAGGAATATATGAATAGACTTCTTTTTAAGTATGGCACATGGAACATACATTTGTGTCAGTGCTTCTAATCATATCCTTTTAGAATTGCAGAAAAAAAATCCCTACTCCACACTATACGAAGAGACAGCCAGTGTGTACTGTGGACATCATTTTGGAAGCCGGATAGTGGATAGACAGATGGCATTGACTTATGGGTGGGAACAGAACTCAAGGCTGCAGAAATAGGACTAGGAGGGGACATATAAACCAGGAAGACACAGCCCATTTCACGCTGCAACCCAGCAGGCACATGGACTGGCAGTTTCAGGAACCTCTGAAAACAGGCATGTGGGGTGAGCAAAAATGCAGAGGGTTTCCCAAAGTGGTGCCAAGGGGCAGGTAGCTTTAGTACCCTTTGTCTGGCACCAGTCACACAGCCAAGGAACTGCCCCACAGGATGCTGAACGTAACTCTCCCTCTGAGAGCAGGCATCAGGTGCAACCAAACACAGACTGAATGCACAGCCATGGCCCAAGTAAGACACTCTCACTCCTGATTCCTCCCATCTTTTGTTTAAAATATTCATGGCAGAGAGATTGGAGGGTTTTTTCTCTGGGGAAATTAATGAGCCCAAGAGAACAGAATTATAATTCTAATGGCCTTGGGGGATCTTCTGACAATACATTCTCTCCCTAGTCACCCTACAAGGAAGCTGAGACATCAAAAATTCCCATTTGTGCACATAAAGCTTACATGTGAACAAACAACTAAGAACTATCAGCTATCTCTGCGATGTCGAGGATGTATAGACACTGGGCTGCCGAGCAGCTGCCCCAACCTTGGAGCGGTGCTTCGGAATGCTGGGGAAGGGACTCTCCAAACTGAGTTCCGCATCGAGAACACAGAGACTATAAAGAAGGGTATGTCTGAGTAAGCTCAAGGTCTCAAAAACCGAAGTGTCTTGTACTCTTTCACAGAAAGCTCCTGGGCACCTCTCTTCACCAAAACAAGTTAACACATATGAGGAAAGAGAGGTATTTGGAAAGTGGGGAACCAGCAGGAGGGAGGAGAAGACACCCCCAGTATTTCCTGGTAGAAAGATTTCCAGAGCAACAGTGTGCAGAAGGCCCACCAGGCCAGGCTAAATCCATGGGAGACCACTGGTGCCTCTACAGGGGCGTTTTAGGGGGTAGGGCTGGGCTGCCATCTTATTTGAACACATTCAAGAACTTTTTTTCCTTTCTTTGAGACATGGTCCAAGCTGGCTTCGAACTGGCTTCGAACTCACGGTGATCCTTCTGCCTCAGCCTCCCAAATACTAGGATTACAGGCGTGTGCCACCATGCCCTGCTAAGAAGATTCTGTTGAAATTTTGTCAGGGCTGAGGGTAAAGCTCAGTTGTAGAAAACTTATTGGTATGAAGCCTTGGGCTTAATCATCAACACTATCAAAAAAACCCCGAAAGTCCTTATAAAATAAAATTTTGTCAAAGATCTTAAACATTAGGTGTACATAAATAACTAAACAAATGAAATAATAGGCAATTATCAACTGTAGGAAAAGTAAACAAAACAAGAAAATATATCATAATGTACAATAAGGCATGGTGGCACACACCTGTAATCCCAGCACTCAGGAGGCTGAGGTAAGAGGATCTCTATAAGTTCAAGGCCAGCCTGGGTTACATAGAGAGTTCAAGGCCAGTCTGGACTACATAGCAAGACCCTGTCTCAACACCCTCCACCTCCACCAAATACTTATATGAAATAAAATTTTGTTGCATACAATATTTACTTAGACATAAGAATAAAATATTCTATAATGATTTCACCAAAGTAGGTAACCACATTAAGAAAATGGATGCAATGCTTGGTGGGGTTAGAAGCACAAGAGAGGGCCTAACTCTACCTCTTCTGCAGCTAGAAGAAAGTCAACTGGTAATAAGTAACGCTAACAAGCGAGGAATTAGTATTTGCAACAGTGATTGGAAATGAAGGTGAGTGAAAGACTAGGATAAGGGAGTTAACTGTCTGCAGGGAGCTTGTCTCCCACTGTGAGATCAGTGTGAGGTAGAGTCAGTAGGCCACCAGCCATGTATCTGTGCACCGCTGATCCTTACCTCTGGCTCTCACTGGATTTAGCTCAGCGGCATAAGCACCTGCCTTGCAAGCAGGCAGTCGTGAGTTCGATCCCTGGTACCAATAAAAACGAAAAAGACAAAAACAAACAAACAAACCTCTGGCTTTCACATCCTTGCCTCTGCTCCTTCCACACTGAGTAGGGCTGTGTAACCTCTGGTCCCCATGGGGGAACTCAAGCACTGCCTACGGCAGGCACCTTCTACCCAACTGAGGCAGCTATTTTGGAAGCAGGGCCTTCAGCCCCAGCCAAGTCTTCAGACTGCTAGTGGAGCTAGGTCTGTACCAGACTCAGAGGAAATACAGGCACAGGTTGACCTTGAGCTCACTATGTAACCCAGGCTGGCCTTGAACTTGTGGTGCTCCTGCTTCAACCTGCCTGAATGCTAGGATTATAGGTATGTGCCACCACATCCAATTTAGCCACAGGCAAGCCTTAATGGAATTTCTGGCAGAGCCAGAAAAGAGCTGCAGGTCTGACTAAGAGCCATCAGGCCAGCTGTTCTCCCAACAAAGGAAAGGGGAGCTAACACAGAAAAGGTTCCTGCCAAAAGCTCCTGTCCAGGTTCTCCATGCAATAGGGGTCAAGCTTGCAGAAAGTGCCGGGTCCTGGCTGCTCAGCATCTGAGCTCAGTCGTAGGCAGCTCTCTGACAGCTGGGGTGAGACTGCTTCTCAGGAGGCCGATCCTTACCTGGATCGTGTTGCCCTAGTACAATGTGTTTGTAGCTATTGTTTTTGATTCCAGGGCTGTGTGTAAGCCCTGGGTCCCTGGCTATGTCTTTGGTTCTTCTGAGAAAGCACAAACCATGCATGATATAGGGAATTCTTTCCCTGAATTTGATGGCTTCATTTCCTTTGGGTGGTCTCTGACTGTCTCAAGGTGATTGCAACCCCCCATCAGCATTCTGTCTGCAGACTTGTGAGACCTCAGGCAGTTATGCCCATCTAAGCTGCTTCTGAATTCTGAAACCACAAAAACAGTGAGATCATAATTTGTCTTTTAAAAAAGCTTTTTAGAAAATACTGTAAGAGAACCAGTCAGTGTCTCCTGAGATCCAGCCATGTCAGAACTTAGGGCGCTGAGCAAAAAAGCAACAAATTCCCCTTCCTGGAAAGTGGCGGCAGCTGGCAAGCCAGGAAGAGAACCAGTCAGCATTTCCCCTGAGTCTACTGGGACTCGGACTGAGAATCAAACATCATCCCATCCCCCACCCCCTTAGCAACTGGGGCCAGTGGTCTGAGCATCTCTTAAGAGAATGACCGTATACAATATAGCAAATATGGAGGACTTCCTTCTGTCTTCTCTTTGAAGGCCAATATTGTTTTCACTATTTGCTTTGTTCTGATTAATTGTTTTGCTCTATTCAATATTCTGTTTTGATGGGTTTTATAATGTTCTGTTTTTGGTTTGATTGTGCTATACTTGATTGAATGGGACAACTATTGTGAAGATAACAAGATATACTATGGTATCTATTACTGTTATCCCGGTATCCTGCTGTGAAGTTCTGTACCAATTTCACTGCATTGTCAATTGGCTTTGTTTTGTCTTGTTCTGTTGTATTTTACTATCTTCAAAAGAAAAAAAAGAAAGAAAATACTGTAAAATGCTTATTATTTCAAGTTTGGGGAGTACTTGTTACACAGCAATAGGTAGCCATCACAAGAACTGACAGGCTAGAGAAGCTGCAGAAGTGACTGGACAGGGAACATTCTTGAACAACCACTGTCCTATGTTTGTCTGGCAGTTGGGACAAGTGACCCTAGCACAATTTGTGAGGCTTGGAAACATCTCTGGATTTTCCCAGAAACTGTGCTATTGCAAGTATTGGAGGGCAGTGGTGGGAAGGAAAGATCTCTATGGATGGGAATTGTTACATTCAAGTCAGACCAGAGTGGCCATGCAGCATAGATTCACCTCTGGCTTCCCAAGCAGGCAATGATGCAGGGCAAAGCAACATTTGTGCCCAGAAGGAAGTACTCAAAGAAAGCTATAGTAATGATGCTGTCTGAATGGGGACTGTATAGGCCTGCTTCCTGGTACTCATAAACTTTCCATTTTGGGGGCCAGAGATTTAGCTCAGTGGTATAAGCACCTGCCTGGCAAGTGCAAGGTTGTGAGTTCAATTCCCAAAAAAAAAAAAAAAAAAAAAAAAAAAAACACTTTTCCTTTTTTTTTTTTTTTTTTTGCAATAATTGTGTTAGGTGTTTTTTTTTTTGCTTGTTTTGGGTTTGATGTTTTGTTTTGTTTTGCTTTGCTTTTTGTTTTGTATTGGGGATTGAACCCACAGATATTGAACTTTGTTATTTTAACTTTTAAAAGTTTTGATTCATAAGTAACTGAACTGTCCAGACTGGATCAATGTGTGTTCCTCCTGACTCTGAGTGCTGAACTACAGGCACATGTTACCAAGCCTGGCTCAGTGCATCAGTTTCAATCAGTAAATTCATAAAATCAAATTAAAATTAAGGTGAACAATCATCCTGCAAATTTTATCTTTCAAAGCAAGTCTCCTAAACTGTGATGCCCAACAGGCAGTTTGCGCCCAGTGTCTCTCAGGAAGTGGACATCTGAGCCCAGATGGACCAGCCTTGGATACCTAGTGAGTGTGGTCTGATGGAGGAGTCAGATCACTGTGCATAGGCGCAGCTCAGAAGCCAGGGCCGCATGGGTCTCCGGGCCTGGCAGTGGGGCCTTGTCTCTCACCTGTCACTCATTTTTTAAGACAGGATCCCAATCTGCCTCAAACTCAAGAACTGGGCACAAAGACGGACTTTCCTCATCAGCTTCAGCAAAATAATGAATAAATCCTGCCCCAGCCCTGTGCCCAGTGCCCACGGCATGGACTCCCAGGATGGTGCCACAGGTCCATTCAGTGAGCAGGGCTGGATCTGTGGCCAGGACAATGGAAAAATCACAGCACAAAGAAGAGA
Source organism: Cavia porcellus (assembly GCF_034190915.1). Lineage (NCBI taxonomy): Eukaryota > Metazoa > Chordata > Mammalia > Rodentia > Caviidae > Cavia > Cavia porcellus. The sequence continues at coordinate 31,735,689 of NW_026947496.1, read as the reverse complement.
TCTTGGAGAAGTGTAAAAAGTGGTGCAAATGTGACCTGCTACTAATATCACCTTTTAGCTTTTCCGAGATTTCTTTTCCTTATCCTTAAAATGGGAAGAATATTTCCCACTCTTTACAAGATTCTTGGGGAGTTTAAATGAGTTGATGGATGTAAAGGTGCTTGATGTATTCATCATTTATTTGACAGTGTACTTCCTCCTCCCCGTTTTGAGTGAAAACTAAGTGAAAAGAAAGGGTTGCCAGAACCCAAGTTTTCAGAGGAGAGAGACAGTGTCTTTGTTGGATGCCTCTTTACCAAACATTAAAAAACCAGCATGTTATCTGAGATGAACACACAGTTCTCAGATGAAGACATACAAATGGCAAATAAATACATGAAGAAATTTTCACCAACACTGGTCATTCAAGAAATGCAAATTAAAACAGCACTGAGATTTCCTCTCACTCCAGAAAGAATGACTGCCATCAAGAAATCAACTGATTACAAATGTTGGCAAGATTATGGGAAAAAAGAAATACTACTCCACCGTTGGTGGGAGTGTAGACTGGAGCAACCACTGTGGAAATCACTATGGAGATTTCTCAGAAGACTAGGATTGGAAGTTCCATTCAACCCAGCTATTCCCCTCCTGGGTATTTTCCCAGAAAATCTGAAAAAGTCTTGTCACAGTGATATATGTGCACCCATGTTCATTGCAGCATAATTTGTAATGGCTAAATCTTGGAAACAACCAAGATACCCATCAACTGCAGAGTGGATGAAAAAGTGTGGTATTTTTATGCAATTGAATATTACTTGGCTATAAAAAATGATCTTGAGGCCTTCATAGGCAAATGGAGACAACTTGAGACTATTTTCATTAGTGAAATAAATAAGAATCATATTTATAAATATCACATTGTATCTCTAGTGTAAAAAGTAGTAAGAAATTTAAGAGTAAAATAACCCTAAATGTGTAATTGCTATTGTAAAAAAGAGAGGAAAAGAAAGTGCTCTAAAGGATATAACTGCATGTGTGTTTAAATGTGTAGAATTGATAATCGTATTACTAAGTTTTCATTGGATCATTGTCTTACTTTTTGCTCATCGCTGAGACAAAATACCTGAAGCCCAAAGTTGGGAAAGAAAAGGTTTATTTCTTACAGTTTTTGGAGGTTTTAGTCCACATTCAGTTGGCTCCAAGGCAGGTGGGCATGGCTGGGCCGCAGTTCATGGCAGCCGCCAACAGCAAGCAAGATCCAGCAAACAGCAAGACACACCTTCTTCCTGCCATTACATCACATCTTGGCTCCACCCCCAAGTGGGTGGAGCACTGACACTATCAATCCAAGCACTATACAATGAAGCATCGCAAATGCACAATGCAAACTTATGAGGCCTGGGGACCACAGACATAAACCATGACAATCATGGAACAGAACGGTTTGCAGTCTCACTGATTGAATGTCCACTTTGTATGATTTACTTTTGTAACTTGAACAACTATTTCTTTTTTTAAAATTTTATTTAAGGAGAAAAAGAAAAAAAAACAGAAAAAGGGCATAAGTTATACAGAATTTCAGAAAAAATAAACAGTAGGAAATCACTAGTTAATAGATTACATATTGTCATCTTAGAAATAGTTGTGCAAGTTACAAAATTAAAGCATATAAAGTGGACAAACAGTGAAACTGCAAACAGTTCTATTCAATGATCCAACAAAACTCAGCAATATGGTTATCTATCTTATACACTTAAATATACATGCAGTTATATCCTTTAGAGCACTTTCTTTTCCTCTCTTTTGTACAATTACAATTACACATTTTGGGTTTTATTACTCCCACAGTTCTTATTATTTTTTTTGAAGAGAATAAAACCAAATGTGATATAACAAAACAGAGTCAGTCAAATCAAAAGGATGGACATAATACATAATGTAAAAACAAAATACATGGTGTTCAACAATGGTTACCATAATGCCTCTTGCTATCTTAAAAATAACTGCCTATATCATCAGTTATAATAAAATTGAACAAAATAGTAAAGAACAAGACCAATAAAACCAAAACATTGGAGACATTAGAGGACTTCAAAATAAGATAATAATCAAACCAGAATGGGCATCATAATGAATCTTATTGTCTTCACAGTTGCCTATACTCTCGAACTTGGTACTATCAAGCAAAACAGAATACAGGAAAATCAGATGGTGATTCAGCCAGATGATGAGAGCAATACAGGGTTTCAAATCAAGTTAATAGGAAATCAAAGTGGGTTACTATAATATATCCTGCTATTTTATATTTATTTTTCCCTTAATTAAAAAGATAAAAATAAAAAAGTAAATAATAAAAAAAAGGAGATTGAGATAAAAGACGACATAACAACAAAACAGCACAGGTCAAAACATAACCATTTAAGCAAATCAGTGTTTCACCACAAGATATCCCAACATAAAAGTAGTTACCATAGTGTCTCTTTCCTTGAAATCTTTGAATATAACTTTGTATACTGTAGCAGCAAACATATCAAGATAATGTAAAACCATTCAAGAGAATGACAATATTACAGGGTATTTAGAATCAACTAACAGAAAATAAACAATGGTTTCTGTATAATCTCCTTGTCTATAAAAGTTTTTGCTTATATTATCACATATAATAAAATCCAATAAGATACAACACATTAAAACCAATGGAGACAGAAGAACAAAAGCTTGATGGGACTTCAAAACAAGAGGATATTAAATCAGCACTACCTATTATGATGTCTTGTTTTCTCCAAAATGGCTGTTCCTACCATCCAACCTTCTCTGCCTCATTTCTGTTGAGCTCTTTTTCTGTCATTAGTTGTCAGTTTGTCTTCTTCATTTTGCTTTCTGCTCCATTCATTGTGGCCTCTCTGCCACTGTTTCTGGAATCTTGGAATTTTTCTTTTTTAGAATGTCCTGCAGTATTCTCTGTAGAGTTGAATTGGTGGTTGCAAATTCCCCTAGTTCCTCTTTATCCTGGAAGCACCTTGTTTCTCCATCAATTTCTAAGGCAGTTGTGCAGGATATATCAATTTTGGCTGGAGGTTATTATCTTTCAAACCTTGAATTATTTCCCTCCACGCTCTTCATGATTTGATGATTTGTGCCGAGAAGTCTGCTGTAATTCTGATGGGTGTTCCCTTGTAAATGATTTGTTTGTCTCTGACGGCTTTTAATATTCTATTCTTATATTGGATTTCTGGAATTTTGATTATTATATGCCTGGGTGTAGCTCTGTTTGGGTTGTAGGTGGCTGGGATCCTGTATGCCTCATACATCTGAGTATCTTTACCTTTTGCTAAATTAGGTAAATTCTCCTGGATTATTTCTGTGAATAGCCTTTGTAGTTCATTTGTTTGTGTCCCTACTTCTTCTTTTACGTTCTTAATTCTTCAGTTATAGATCGTCTTATCATCTTCTAGCCTTTGTATTATTGCTTTGTTTCCTTGTTATTTTTAAGAAGTTTTTTATTTCATGCTCCCACATTACAAATCTGTCCTCCAGTTCAGATAATCCATCCTTAGTTTCTTTCAAGCTGTTATGCCAGTTTTCAATAGAGTTTTTAGTTTCTTGGTAATCTCTTTGAACCTGCTTCATGTATTCTATGTTTTCTCTATTTTGCCCATCACACAATTCTCCCCTTTTTTTTCTGTTCTTCCATTCCACCATCTGTTTTTTCTTGGGCAGTGCTTAGCATTTCTCTAACTATTCTACTTATATCTTGCTTTATTTCATTAAATACTTCACTTTGAACTCGTCTATGAGGCTCCAGAGATATCACTTTATGTCTATTGGTGCCATGTCTGATGTTGCATGTTTTCTGTCCTCATTCTCCTTTGCATTAACCTTTTCTGGATCAGTGTTCTAGGATTGGGGACTGAGGACCCTTTCTTGTTGCTCCCTCTTCCTATACTTTTTGTTCCTTCCATACAAGCGTATATAGGAGGGCCAGTTTCTTTCTTTGTCAGTTATAGTTTGTTTGAATTGTGCCGGATAGGTGTTCCCGCTCACTGCAGTGTACTAGGGAGACACAGACCTGAGTATCCTCTGCTGGGCCCGCCCCTCCAGGTCAAGCTACTGAAGAATTCACTGCTAGGGTGCACCGCTAGGTGCTGGAACCTGGTTTCAGCTAGCCTACTGGGTCTTAGTCAGTGGCATCACCCAGGTCTAGCACTCCCCAACAATCCCACTTGAGAGGGGAATATTCAACTAAAGTCACTGCAGCATCCTGTTCCAGCTAAACTTCCCGGTCCCAGAATGTCCTCTGTTGGAGCCTCCTAGTCTATGGAAGGGTCCCTGTTCCTCTCACTCACCGCAGGTCGATGCAGGGCTCCCCACCAGTCCCACTCTCAACTCTGTTTGGTGATTCCCGCTCTCAGAGCTTTCGCATCTCTGTCACTGCTGTGCTGATTGAGACGCAGCAGTGGCAACAGGAAATTCAAATCGCAATTTCCAGAGGCGCGGGTTCCCGCTTCCGTGCTGAGATTTTATCTGTTCGGTTATAGCACCGGGACTGCATTTCCAGTTGGTTTCTCTCAGCTTAGTTTGTTCCTGGGTTGGCAGGGTATATCTCCCCCTGCTGAGGACTCCTCACACCGCACCATTCCTAGATTCTAAGCTGGGTATCTCAGAGAGCCTCCATAGCTGCTATTATCTATCCACCATGTTCTCCCAGAAGTCAAACAACTATTTCTAAGGGGATAATATGTAATTTATCAACTAGTGATTTTTTACTGTTTATTTTTCTTTTGAAATTATGTATTATCTCTACCATTTTTCTGGGTTTTTTTTCTCTTTGAATAAAAAAATGTAAAAAAAAAAAGAATGAAAGAAACCAATGTATTTTATCTCCCCCACCACTTCCTCAGCGGCTCAGGTAGTGTGCCCTGTGCCTGCCAGAGGTGCTTCCTGAGTTCACAACAGGTGACTGTGGCTTGTGTGGGTGCTGCCCCATGGCCCTGCCGCTTGGGAAGCAGAGACACCCACGTGACTAGCACAGCACAGGCCTGAAGGAGGACCCAGCCTGGACCCAGCTCTTCTTCAAGTCCCTCTGTTTATTAGCACCGGGGGCCTGGAAAAATGCTGCTGGTGCTAGTGAATGGTCCTGGAGGCTGTTGGATTCCTCCTGGGCCTTCCTCTCTATACCTCTCCTAGAGGCTTTCCCCACCCCAGAATCTCACTCACCCTGCATGCCAGGCACAGAGATGCTGAGGCACAGGACACCAGAGGGCAAACTTAGCCACAGCAGGTGGAGGATTGCTCCACCCCTTCAAGGAAAGCTCTGAGATGTCCCTCTCCACTCCCCCAAAGGGTGCCACACACACCCTTCACCCTCCCAGTCCCCTACCCTCACACCTTCACGGTGCTTCCTGGGATCCCTTTGCAGATAAATCCCTTGTCTCCAAGTCCTTGTCTCAGAGTCTGTCTTTGGAAAAGCCAAACCAGACACCCCGGGAGTGACACTAGCTGGGACCAGAGCCAGGCCATGTGAGCGATCAGTAACCGTCAGAGCAAGGTGGGTATGCAGAGAGCTGCTCACACTTGGGTCTCCAGAAATGCCAGTGAGCTGAGCTAACACATTCGTCACAGCTGAGGTCTCAGGGTGCCTTGCGGTCAGTGTGCTCTGGCAGGCAGGACTTGCACAATCTCCATGGATCAGAATCCAAGATCCAGGTTTAAAAGTCCAAAATGTACAGAGAGTGCCCCAACTTAATTGCAGTTAGACTTCACAGTGGTACAAAAGTGTATCCACACAACCATTCTGTACTTCAACAAATCGTGAGATCACTAACACTTTATTACACACCAGGCCTTGTGTTAGGTGCTGGTGCTTCTGAGCACGGTCCAGGTAGGCTAGGTTGAGGGATGCTGCCTGGTGTGGTTAAGCATATTAGGCACACTTGACTTCAGTACTTCCTGTCACAGGGGCTGATGGTTGAGGATCCAATTTCATCCTCCCTTTGGGGTCGACGAGAGTGGGGTACCAGCTTGTGGCCATAGGGACACTGCCTGGGAAGATGGCCAGTGTGTTCCTCAGAGCGAGGCACCTGCAGATGGAAGGCAGCTGCTGTCTGCTTGGACGTCCATGGTGGTGAAGCCCAGGAGGAGCTCTTGCCCAGGAAGCTGTGCTCTGAGTACAGAATCTGAGTAGGAGAAATAGATGGTTATCGGAGTGGTCCTGTCTACCAGCGCATGCTAAAAAAATGCCTTTCTCTTCATGGGAGACTTTTGTAACCAAAGAAGAGTTTCTAGTATGAGGACACCCCCTCCTACGCAGGGACAAGGAACACCCTTCCTGCCACCTGCTTCCTGCCTTCTCCCACTTCCACACAGATCAGCATCACAGCATTCATACTCCTCCTGCAGGCAGGTCCAGAGATACCGAAGTGACACTCATCCCACAGGCACAAGCTGTTCACCACACAAGATGTGGGGTCCACTTGATCTGTTAGGCCGCATATGGAAACTCTCTCTTGGGGTGCAGGTGAGTTGTACCATTATTGATATATTAGTTTTTCATTCATTTTCTCTTGAATAGGGTCCCTTCATCCAAATCCCAAGAGTTGGACTACAAAGTCACTGTGATGATTTTTGAAAGCTTGGTGAGTAGAAGTTTATCATAGAGAGAAGGATCCTCAACTGGAGAAAATATAAAGAGAAAGACTACCAAGTACACAAGATATAAGACACATCAATTTGAGGGACAGAGGGTTGAGACACGGTATTGCTAGGTAGTTCAGGCTGGCCTTGAATTTAGTGATCCTCCTGCCTCAGCCTCATGAGTGCTGGGATTATAGGCACGTGACACCAGAATAAGCTCAACGATATGATTTCTTAGTCTACTGGAACCATGCACTGGAAAAGATCTATACTGTATCCTCATGTGTTTCTTACTTCAAAAGAAATGCCAAGGAGCTGGGCATGGTGGTGGGCACAGCCGTAATTCTGGCACTTGAGAGGCTGAGGCAGGAGGATCATTGAGAGTTTGAGACCAGCCTGGGCTACAAAGTAAGCTCAAGGCCAGCCTGAACTACATAGTGAGACCCTGTCTCAAAAAGATGAAAAGAAAGAAAAAATAAAATAATGCCAAAGCTAAACAAAAAGAAAGAAAGGAAGAAAAGAAAAGCCAAGACTTGGTATGAATAAAAGTCTAGACCACTGTGAACCATTTTCCTGTAGAGACCAGACAGATCTTTTTTTCCTCGCTGGTACTGGGTATTGAACCAAGAGCATCACACTGAGCCACTGAATTAAGCTACATTTCCAGCCCTTTCAATGTTTTATTTTGAGATAGTCTTGCTAAGTCTCTATGTTGCCCAGGCTGGACTCAAACTTGCAGTCCTCCCACTCCAGTCTCCTACAGTAGTGAGATCACAGGTGTGTGCACTGCCCCCAGTTTGCAGTGGACTTTTGACACTAACACCTGCACCAATTGACCTGGTTCCCACCACGTTTTGTGTGTTGGCTGAGCTGATAACTGCTCTGCTGTATTACACAGGGGTAACTTATGTAGCCCCGTCTCTGACAGTTATTTAGGTGTGGGATTCCAGAATCACCTTATAGGCCAGCACAGCTGAAGCAAATCCTGGCCTGGGCTTCTGTCTGATATCCTGCAGGGTAAGATGGTTCTGGGGAGGGCAGGGCAGCAAGCTCTGGAGTTGGAAGCACCCTGGGATGATGTCCACATCACTACATGTGCTCCTTCTGAAGGAGGAATTGATCCATGGTGAAATCGTGAGCGCTTTGACTGTTTTGAAGAGGCCAGAATTGTTGTTCTGCCAGTGGTCCATGGATATATGTTGGAGACTGCTACGAAGCAGCTCTGATCAGGATTTAAAAGTAACTAATTGGCTTTCTATGTTTATCTGTGAGTCTGTCCTAGCCCTCTGCCCCTTGCCTGGCGATGCGAGCTGATTCATAGTAAGTGAACCTCTATGAATCACTGGTCCTGGCTGAGGCCTGTAGTGGCCCATGAGGCCAGAGATGCCTCAAAGGGCAAGGTAAAGCCACAGCTGCGGACACTTGGCTCAAACATCAATTAAGTAGATAGAGACTGCAGCTACAAGAATTACTCCTTCAGTCTCAGTCCTACCATGTCATCATGAAGATAAGATGGTTTTGGCTCTCCTAAATTAACATGATTTATTACTTGGAGACGTCCTGGAAGTGACTCCGAGGGTCCTGCTCATTGCCTGCGCTTCCTCAGGTTTCCCGCCCTTTATTGTTGGATCTAATAAAAGTGGGCGGTCCAGAGAAATCTTTGTCTTAGCCCTTGGAGTCTCAAGCTCAACTAAAGGGTTTTGACCCTCCTAGAGCCCTAAAATCATACCACTTGTCCCATTTTATTTAGGCGTCTGCCGTACACTTGTTTGGGAGATCAGGGATCTAGGTCAGGACCCAATAGATATGGAATTTGTTTCACTCTTTACCTTCAGAAAACCCCTGATTTTAATTCAGTGGGAATTGTGGAGGAGGGGGTTGTTTTGTTTTGTTTTTGTTTTTGAGACAGGGACTTGCTATACAGTTGAGGCTCATGTTGAACTCACTATGTCACATAGGCAGGCCTTGATCTCACTACAATCTTCCTGCCTCAGCCTTCCAAGTGCTTGGATTACAAGTGTGCACCACCATACCTGGCTTGGGAATCATGTATTTGAAGAACCATTGCAAGTGTGTGGAGCATGCATGCACGCACACGCACACACACACACACACACACACACACAGAGAGAGAGAGAGAGAGAGAGAGAGAGAGAGAAAGAGAGAGAAACAGCCAGAATGATTTTCTGAGCTGCTTTTCCAGAACAAACTGTTTTCAAAGGTTGAATCCCAACTGAGCTTTAATTAAAATGCCACAAAGCATCTGGATCGAGTCAGCCAGCCCAGTACAGTGAGGCCCCATCTCCAGCAGTGTCTACCGGGAATTTCTGCCTGAACAGGAGGCTTGGGTGGGGACAACAGGGGTCACCAGCTCCAGAGTGGGCAGCCAGATGGTGCAGCAGCGACACCTGCAGGGAGCCGGTGGAGCCTGTCAGTGAGGAGCCGCAAGATGTGTGAAGAACCCACCAGTAGACCTAGAGAGTGAGTTGTTTTTATTTTGTATTTTCTTACCAAAGCAAGTGCATCCTGTGTCCACTTTAAGGTGTCTTTGGGAGCCCAGAGATAGTGCCTGCTTCGGTGTGACGTGTCCACTTGCCTTGCTATTCTGAGTTGCCTTTTCCTAGATCTGGAGTCAGATAAACTAGATGGGAGATTTTGCTTGCTTCTTTGTTTATTTGCCTGTATAGGGCTGGGGACCAAGTCCAGGGCCTCCTACAGGCTAGGCCAGAGCTCTCCCACTGACCCAGCCTCGGACCTTTCTGAAGAAGCTTGAAGGGGGAAGAAGCAAAGGAAGTCATGTCAAGCTTTCAGCAGTGTGGCCCAGGCTTCGATGCCCTTCTGAGATGGAGCCAGAAAGAACGCACTGCCCGGTTCTCTGAGCAGGATGCAGAGGGGCATCCTTCCCTGAGCAGTGTCCAGTATCCAGTGTCCCTCTACAGGCACACTGGGGACTTATTCACAGTCCTTTAGAAGCACTCAGCTGTTAATTTGCACATGGTGACTTAAGTTAGTTCCTTTTTCTTTCTTTGTCTTCCTTCCTCCCTCTGAAGAAACACGTTCAAGTGAAAACAATTTACCTCAGAGGCTTCCTTTCATTTCTGCCACTAAACTTGAAGCTACCAGCACCACTGTTTCTATCTCTAAGTTGCACTTGGATTTTACAAGTGGTCTGACAGAGACACCTCTCACTGGCTGACAGCTACTGAGCCATTCTGGCTGCACCTTCTCTGGTAGCGTTGTTGGAGTCCTAGGCCAGGGAGCCAGACTCGGGGAGTCTCGACAAACCAGGTCTGGTCACCTGCCCCTTAAGAAAACCAAAACCCAAACAGCAAAATAACAGATGGAGAGGAATTTAATACACACTAGAGCCATACTAGAAAGACAGGAAGGGTACCCTCAGCTCTGGAGAGGGGTAACAAGAGCTCCAAGATTATCCACGACAAGATGCAAGGAGGAGGCGTAGCCAGGCACTCTGGGTCAACCGCTCTGTGGCTGGCTGACCAGTTCCTCAGGTCTGGTTCTGTGAGATGGGTCTGGAGAAGCTGTTATGACTTGTGGGGCCCACTTGGTTCCCGTCATAAGACCATCAGTCCTCCTCAGGGGCAGCCTTAGTTTCTGTCCTGGGGCAGGTGCTCCCACTTGGAGGGGGTAGGGTTCATTAACCCGCAGGTTTCACAGGATTTCACTGTTCCTGGAATCAAGGTGACTGCAGGAGGGGGTGACTTAGGACCATCTGTTGGTTATGATATTTCTACAAATCTTGAAAATACCTTAATGAATCTTATCTTGGTGTCTTTGCCTTGAAGGGGCAAGATGATCAGTTTATTAAAGATTCCTTAAATGAGTAACATTCCTATGTGCAGAGCTATGCAAGGATCTGACCAAAATATAATGCAGAAAGGAAACACAAAAGTGAAGGCAGAAGTGCCAAGCTTTCTCCTGCTGTTAGTTACGTGCTGGGCATCTACAGGGCCATGTGAAGAGTCAGCACTTTTAGCAGAAATGAAAGAGACAGAAATAAGACCCTGGATGGGTGTGGTTGGTACACAACTGTGGTCTAGCTCTTGGGAAGCTGAGGCAGGAAGATCAAGAGTTCAAGGCCGGATTGGCCTATAACATAGTAAGTTTAAAGCCAGCCTGAACTACATAGCAAGACCCTATTTTGACAAAACAAAATGCATGGTGCATTTCATTATGCACACCTTGTAATCCCAGCACTCTGGGAGACTGAGGCAGAAAGGTCACAAGTTTGAACCCAGACTGGACAACTTAGTGACTTATTGCGATTCTGTCTTGAAAACTAAAAATAACTGCCGTGGTGGTGTATGCCTGAAGTCCCAGCACTCAGGAACCTGAGGAAGGAGGAACTCCTACGAGTTTGAGGCCAGCACAGGCTACATAATGAGTTCAAGGCCAGCCTGTGCTACAGAGTGAGACCTGTTTTAAAAACAAAACCAAACAACAACAAAATAAATAAATGGGCTGGACAGGTACGCTAGCATGAAGGTTCTGGTTTCAATCTCTAGTACCATTAATTTTTTTTAAAAGTAAGACTTAGCCTTTCCCTTTCCTCTGACAGGGGTGTGATCCCACTGGTGGATGTCACACGTGTCCTCTGATCTGGGCATTGCTGCTATCTGCCTCTCTTAGGAGCAGCTAGAAACTCACACCTGAAGGCAAAGATCAGAGAGTGACCAGGGCCCACTGCTGACGCCCCCAACCCCTTACCCCTGTTTGTCCACCATCAACACCACAGTCCCCCTAGATTCACTGCAAGTCACAGCCGCTGCAGTTTTGTTCCCGAGGCATCCTAGACACCCTGTGGCTGCTCTGGGAGATACTGGCCCTGCCTGAAACAGGCTTGTACCTCAGACCTTTTCCAGGTGACCTCTGCCCTCTGACACTATCCAGAAGCCCTCAAGGAGACTGCAGATGTGTGGTCACCCCTGCTGCATGTAAGCAGCATCTCACAGTCACCCATCCGAGAAGGAGGCTCTCTCCAGGCCCCTCTCCCAGCCCTGTGCCTTGCACAGATCCCAGTACAGGCTCCCTGGGGTGGTCCTATAAGCTGCCTCGGGACTCTTGGGTAGTATGGGCCAAGCAGTTCACCTTACAAGGCCTTAGTAGCACTAAGAACTGCCAGCCCTAGAGCATTCTAGAGATCAGCAGTGACAGTGGTGGCAGAGGTCCAAGGTGGAATCTGAGGTCTCAGGCCCAAGGACTTGGGCAGACCATAAAGTTGAGGCAGAGACCAGCAGGTGGCTCTAGAGGAGGAGGACATCATGGAAGCTGAGGCCCAAGGTCAGGGATGGTAGAGTACCCAGTGGGGCAGCAGAAGTTGCCCAAGGGCCTCAGTCTCAGAGAAAAGGCCTGAAGCCACAAAGGGCCATAACACTGAATACTATAATACCCAAAGCTGTGACACTCCAAGCTAAGAAGTGCTGGCATCAGGACTCAGAGCTGTGACACTCAAGGTCTGCAGCCTGTAACCTCAAGGGAGCAGCATTTTCCTAACTTGAGATTTCCATCCAATTTGAACAAAACAGCTCTCAGCTAATTGGTAAATTACTTACAGTAACCTTCAGAACTGTTACTTACAGTAAGCTTATTATTTACAGTAACCTTCAGAACTACAAACTAAATTATCAGTTGTCCCATTTTACAGATGGGAAAACAAAGCACTTTGTGGTAAGAAATAAGAAGCAAATAAGTGCCAGTTCTCAGTGTGTATGTGGCCAGCTGGCCTCACGCTGGGTCCTGCCTTGGCTTTAGCCTATTCCTTGTACACAGTCTACACTATCCACAAGCCTCGCTCAAATGGCACCTCACCTGCAAGTGAAATCCCTTCACTATCCCACATGAAGACCGGGCCCAGAGGAACTGCACAACCCTCTCCAGTGGTCAAAGCAGCGAGGCGTTGATGGGGCTTCCAGGCAGAGGCGCTAGTGGTTGGCTAGCATGGAACCTCCCACAAGGTCCTGGCAGGAGGTGTCCCAAGTTCTTGCTCCCCAGTGTGACCTAACTAGCTACATCCTCCACCTGGGACCCAGCAAGACTGATGCTGAGACAATTCGTCGTGGCAGCCAGAGTGAATGAGGACGGTTGCTCAGAATGTGCACTGACAGAATCAGCTGCTGTTTCCCTGCCTGGTTGACTTCTGTAGTGGCTTCTGTAGAGTGTCACAGAGGAGGGGATGAAATGACACTGGACAGCAGCAGCCCCCTGGGAGGACTATTTTCACAGATATTTTAAAGCTCTGGAGACAAACGGAGGCAGACAATAATATCAGCCTCACTATCCTGTGAGTGTAGCGGGGCAACATAGGCTTGGAAACAGCTCTTCCCCCTCTCCACCGCAGGAGCTCTTCCCCCTCTCCTCCTCGCTGGTGGGAGCCCTAACCTGCAAGGAGGCTGTGCTGGCATTGCCTTTCACCCGCCCTGGGATACGATGCCCCACCTGTTCTGGGTAAACCCACCAGTCTACGACCACCAGAAGTATTCTTGGTCCTCTTCACTGTTCCCAGCACAAAGCTTCTAAAACCCTTGGAATTGCCCAGTCAGCGGGTCTTTGTTGTTCATGCAGAGCTCCTTCCAATGGGTTGCACCTCAAATTATTAGGAGCAGTAGGAAGATGGGCCCCAGATAGCTTTAGGATGTGTCTGGTCCCCAGAAAGACCCAGGGATTAGAGAGATGAGAGGTCCAGGAAGGGCAGAGCGCTGGAGTTGAGTCTCGGTGCGCACACCTGTAATCACAGCACGCTGGGAGGCTGAGGCGGAAAGACTGCAAGTTCCAACCCAACCTGGAGCAATTAGTGACTTAGAAAGACACTATCTCAAAATTAAAAATTAAAAAAGGGCTGGGGAGATAGCCCTGGGCAACGCCCTGGGTTACATCCCCAGGACCACAGGAACCAAACCAAACCAAACCTGGAAGGAGATTTGCTAAGTCACCGTGCTGGTGACTCATCCGGGTGCGGGAAGCTCTGAGCACACCCCCGGCTCTGCGCCATGCATCACTTCCTTTGGGCTGTTTCTGAGTTAAACCTTAACAATACACCAGTCAGAGAAAGCTTTTTGAGTTCCGTGAGCCACCCTAGCAAGTTATTGTGACAAGGACCAGCTCTTTCATCAGCATGGAGGGTTTGGGTCTCTGCTGACTTTGGGTGGGGTCAGAATTGCACTGTGAGGCCAGGGATTTAGCTCAGCGGCATAAGCGCCTGCCTGGAAAGTGTTAGGTCACAAGTTCGATCCCTGTTACAAACAATAAAAGAACTGCATTGTGTCATAGGACACACCGAAACACCAGAGAACTGGTCACTGGTGTTAGAAATACCCCAGACCTACACATTTCCGGTTAACCCTTTCCTTGTGCATCTGCCTGAGTTAGTTTCTGCAGCTTTCAACTAAACAGTTTTAACCAATAAGCCTTTATTGAAATAACGTCTCATCCAGAAACCTAATAAATACAGAAAACAGGTGAATTTATGGCTGCTCTGTCGAAGCAGCCATGGGGACAGCTTGTAGCTCGGCCTCCGTAGCTGTTGTCACCCTCTGCTTAGGCACCCTACAGGGGCTTCCGGGATACAGTTTAAAGTCTGCAGTAGGAAATGACACTTCCACCACCACACCACCCTCTCTCTAGACTCTTAAGTTCCAGGGAACAGAGATAGGGACACAGGAAAAAGCTGTATTGGCTTTACTTGGGGGTTGCAAAGCCAAGGTCACACTTGATCTTCAAATCGTATTGTGCCCAATCTGCCTCCCTGAGATTGAAATGGGGTAAGAGAAATATATGTGGAATAGACACAAGGAAAATCATAATTAAAAAATTTTACTTTCAAGAACACCCTGCAACAGGCCAGACATGGTGGTGTTTGCCTATAATTCCAACACTCAGATGGCTGAGGCAAGAAGATTGCCATGATTTTGAGGCCAGTCTAGGCTACATGGTGTGTTCAAGGCCAGCCTGAACTACAAAGTGAGTCCTTGTCTTAAAGAAAATAATAACACTAACAATAGTTTTAGAAGTACACTGCAAAAAGCTGGGTATAGTGGCACATATCTATAACCCCAGCACTTGGGAGGCTGAGGCAGGAGGATTGCTGAAACTTTGAGGTCAGCCTGAACTATACAGTGAGTTTAAGGCCAGCCAGAACTACATAGCAATCCCTTGTCTCAAAAAAACACAAAACAACCAAAAAGAAAACTGCTACATCAGCACATACTTGCCTAGGGTTGGCCCTGTCTATACTCTCTATGGTTGTCAAATCATTTTAAGACACTAGAAATCTATAATTTAGCTTAGTTGATAATGTAAAGGGAAGAAACTTGATTTGTTTGCTTGTTTTTTTGAGACAAGTTCTCACTATGTGGTACAGGCTGGCCTTGAACTCACTATGTAGCCCAGGGTAGCCTTAAACTTGCAGAGATCTTCCCGCCTCAGCTTCCAGAGTGCTGAGACCACAAGCCTGCACCACCAGGCCCAGCCTCACTTTCA
Organism: Cavia porcellus; assembly: GCF_034190915.1. Classification (NCBI taxonomy): domain Eukaryota; kingdom Metazoa; phylum Chordata; class Mammalia; order Rodentia; family Caviidae; genus Cavia; species Cavia porcellus. Next base: position 31,720,578 of record NW_026947496.1, on the reverse strand, counting down.
AAATGGATTGTTACTTTCTTTCTGTAGTAGCACCAGGCTGTTCACCTGTAAACTCACAAATTCCACAGGTTTCCAGGACCCCTCAAAATAGAGCTAGACATACTAGTGCATATCTGTAATCCCAGTACTCCAGAGGCTGAGGAAGGAGGATTACGCAAATTCAAGACCTGCCAGGGCTACATGAGTGAGACTTTGTCTCACAAAAACAAAAACAAAAACAAAAACAGCCGGCATGGTTAGTTCAGCGGCATAAATGCTGCCTGGCAAGCAAGAGATTGTGAATTCGGTTCTCGGTACCAAAACACAAAACAAACAAACAAACAAATTAACTAAAATAAAAACAAAGAGGACCAGGGATTTAGCTCAGCGGAATAAGGGGCTGCCTGGCAAGCCCATGAGTTTGACTCCTGGGACCAAAAATAAATAAATAAATTTAAAAAAAAAACCAGATAGATGACATATAGATAGATACATATAAAAATTTCCAGTTCCAGAAAATAATCTGCCTCTCTCCCTCTTGAAGGCCCATACACTATCTCTTTGAGCGTGTACTTTTAAAATTCTGCCTAATAAACCCCTTTATGCCTCTTACTGATGCGTCCTGAAAATTTTTCTCCTGTGACAGAGGTGAGCCAACCTACAACCTATCCCAAGTTAAGGGATGAGTCAAAGTTTCCTGCCTCCACTCAGGGGACTTGGACCCTGTCCTGTGACATGATGGCAGATGACAGCACTCACCCACAGACCTGAGTCCCTGTGGGTCAGTTCAGCAGGAGCAGACGGGAGACACATGTGGACGCTGCCTTTTCCTCCTGTTATGAGGACATGGCCTCTGTCAGGGGCTCCATTCCTGGCCCTGTGGAGACTCAGGCTGGCCTAAGGCCCTTCTCACTTGCGGGTCTGTCTGTGGCAGACACGTGATCTTCTCCTGTACAATCCCTCACATCAATGCCTTCGATGTACCCAGGTGCCATGGGCTTCAGGTTGTGGCTCCCCACTTCCCTGTCATAACTTGTAGGGATGGGGGGATGTCTCCCAGCCTGACTGGGGTCCTTTGAAGGCCCTTGGGGTTTTCCAGCAGAATTCTCAGACCCCGGGCACCCACTGAGGATCAGACATATAGCATGTGAGGGGGGCCGGAAGGGGAAGGGCAGGGGCCAAGGTTACCCCCCCCCACCTCTGTCCAGTGTGGGTTGAGACTTCCAGTTTCACTGTCCGTGAGTGGCTGGATGGGGAGTCAAACTTAGGGGGTATGATTCTCACAAGATGAGTTCCTAGGAGGTCCCCCTAAGAGGCGATGAGATCTTTGACTGACCCTGCTGAGTAGGTTGTTGATGCTCATCACAGAAGAAGAATCTCAGAACACATCAATGGGCAGCGTAAGCAGATTTATCCAATGGTGTTAGACAGCAAGGAGGTCGAGGCAGGCCTGGGCTACACTGTGAGTTCAAGGCCAGCCTGCACTACAAAGAGAGACTCTGTCTTGGAAAACAGAAAACTCAAAAAAAAAGTGCAGGAGACAGAAAAGGACTCCAGCTTGATCAACTGAGGGAGCTCACTCATGGGGAGGCTTCTTGGTCACTGGTTGGGAAATGAGGTCAAGTTTTATGGCTTTGCTGGGCTGGGCTAGAGTCTGATTGAGTTTTACTTATTCCTTACAGGACAGTTCAGTCTCCCGGCAATCACTGTTTCTGCTTAGAGCAGTCTCAGTACTGTGAAGCCCGACTGGAATCCAAGGTGACCATAGCTTTAGGGGCAGTGGAGAGACTTCTGCAGTAACTGAATGCCCTCTGTAAATCCCTTATCTTGGTGAATTTTGGAGAATCTCCTGTTTTAGCCTTCCAAGAGGTGGGTGGGATTATAGGCAATGTGCCAGCATACCTGGCTAGGGTATCATCAGCTTTGAAAGGGGATGAGCTAGGTTACATAAATTAGGGCTAATCAACTTTGTCTTGCAGCTTTTAGATAGACCCTCTCTAAATGACTAACATGTGGAATTGAGGCCCTTCTTTTCCACTAAAGTTCTATAAACCAAAGATCAGCATTGTTCTGCTTTTTGTTACCTATTGAGCAATGTAGGCCCAAGGGAAGAGCTAGTGTTGTTCAGCAAAACATGGCTTTTAAACGCCTGAGGGCCTCAGAGGAAAACATAAATCATGATTGTAACGAAGTGGCAGGGTCGGGGCCAGGAGTTCCTTTGCAGTCCCTGCAGGGGTCTCTGACTGTGGTGATTATAAGAAGCCACTCTCCTCCACCTCCAGGGTATAGCCCAGATCCTCGAGTCAGACTGGTGACAAGCCCAGCTGAGTCCCTCTCTGTGTCCTTTGAGATTTGCCTTTGCAGCAAGTTTTACCCCTCCACGACCATTCCTCACAGAGCTTGGGGAGCTGATACTCAGAGTCTTGTTTTTTCTGTTTTGTTTTTTGCAGTACTGAGCATTAAACTCAGGGACACTCCGCCACTGAGCTTATATTCTTAGCCCTTTTTACATTTTACTTTTTAATATTTTGAGGCAAGGTCTCCCTAAATGGCCCTAGTGAGACTCAAAATTGCAATCCCCTCCTGTCTCAGCCACTCCTGGAACTAAGATTGTAAGCCTGTACCACCGTGCCCAGCTTCTGTGCCCAACTTTTCTCATAACTGGTCCTTTGCATGGTTATTAGGCTAATTATCCAAGGAACAGAGATTCTCTCACAAGCCCTGAGAGTTATTCAGGAAAGACTGGAAAAAGGCTGACTAACCTAGGCTCCAAAGGAGGACTTGGCCTCAAAAATGAAATAGTGCTGTTGGCCTCAATCAAAAGAGGACAGTGCTGAAGGATGTTGGCTGCCAAAGGGTGCAGAGAGGGAGTAGACCTTTTCCTGGTGATGGAGAAGACACTCACTGGACAAGCATTCCTGGTGATGTGCCTTCTGTTATGGTTGATACATTGTATCAATTTGAGGAGTCTAGAACTTAACTAAGTAACTCAACAGCTCTACATCCTGGGGCTTAGGAAAATCAGGGTTACTGCCCTAGGATGTTGTTCATTGTGTCAATTTGAGAAGGTCAGAAGTTTAAGTAATTTGGCAGGGGGCCAGGGTCCTAACTTTGTAAACATCCTCAGCCTGTGCAAGAGGAGGGCTCAGGGATGGTGTGAATGATACACTCACTCAAGGGGTGTAGCCTGCTTACAATACGCTGCTTTTGCTGTCTTCTGCTGCCTTGAAGTGTTGCCCCTGTGCCATGCCACTCTGCCTTGGAGCTAGCTGATTATGGACTGAAACTTCCACAAACTGAGATGAATAAACCTTTCCCTCCTTAATTTTAGGTGGTATTTTGTCCCAGCAATCAGAGAAAAGTAACAAAACATCTACCAATGCCCTTGCTCCCTAGTAACCCACAGATACTTGATTCTGGGGCTCTGAGTAAGCTGAGGATCATATACTGGGACCCTCCACAGCACAATCTCATCCGCTCCAGGGGACGCTAGCCCAAGGCTGGAGTCACAGGCAACGCAGCAGGAGGCTGAGCAGGTGGTGTGTCCTGTATCTCTGTATCCTGTACTAAAGGAAGCTCAGTTGGAAAAGAAGCGAGGGAGAGAGGGAAGAGAAGAAAAAAGTTTTTAAAAAAGATAGTCCAAAATAAACTATATATAGAAGAAAATATGTTATAATCCTGAGAACCACACCCATATATACCATTTTCAAAATCAGCTCCCTAGATTGTCCTGTAGGAAACAATTTTAAACAAAGAAGGGTAATTCCAGGTATAGTGGCACACACCTATAATTGTAGCACTCTGAGAAACTGAGGCAGGAAAATTGTAAATTTGACCCCAGCCTGGGCAATTTAGTGACTTAGCTAGATCTTGTCTCAAAACAAAAAATAAAAATGAAAAAGGGCTGGGGCTGCAGCTCAGTGTGCAGATCCTGGGTCCAGTCCCTGGTATCTCCCCTCCTAAGGGAGAAGCTTGAGGAAGCTGCTATGGCTTGGATCTGGAACATCCTCAAAGCCTCATGTGTTGAAGGCTGGGTTCTCACTGCAGCAATGTTCAGAGATTGGACATTTGGGAGGTGACAGGAAAAAGAGGGTATGAACTTAACAGGGTATGAATCCACAGGCAGGTTCATAATTTCATGTGATATTGGAAGGTGAAAGGAATTTGGGAAGCAAAGCCTATTGAATAGAGTGAGTCACTGGGATAGTGCCCTTGTCCCCAGCCCCTTCCTCTCTCTGTCTCCTGTCTGCTTTACTGTGCTATGATATTTCCGCCTCACCTCAGGCCCAGAATGACGGAGCCAAGTGATCATGGACTGAAGCCTGTGAAACTGTGAGCTGAAGATAAATCTTTCCTCCTGCATTATCACCAGTGTTTTGCCACAGCAACGGAAAGCTGAATAATACAAAAATTAAATTGCCTTTCTGCTTCCTTCTGAAAGGACTTTAATCTCACCACCACAGAAAATAAACAGCAATCTCTTTGAGCAAGCATTGATTCGAGAAGTTGTATTATTTCTCAAGCCAAAGCCTGCGGACAGGGCCAGCAGCAAGCATCTCAGCCACCTCGCCTCTTCTTCCTTCCCCTCCTGCCCAGATATCTGCCTTCCACGTTCCAACACTGCTGACACAGGACACACTGAAGCTGAGATTCCAGGATACCTAGTCTTCAAAGAAAATCCAAGTAGAAGGCAAAGTGTACTGCAGACACATCTGCCTTTATTTGTGGCCTTTGCACAGACAGAGTTTTGAGTTACTGTTTCCTGCCTCTCCTGAAAGCAGCTTTGTCTTGCTCCTGGACCAGAGCTTTGCATTCATTGTGAGCACAGGGTTTAAGGCAGCCAGTTCAAGTTGGCATCTCCTAGCGTCAAGCGCACCATGAAAACACGGCAGACTAAAATTATCCGCCCATATCCAGCTACTGTTGGGGTATGGTCATGTAGAGACACGAAATACTGGGTACGTGGACTATTCATTCACCAAGAATGCCAGCACCAAGTGCAAGAGTTGGAGTAACTTAAACAACAGAAAGATTTGGCCTCTCAGTCTCTGCCTTGGCTGGCAGGTGGCATCTTCTCCCTATGTCCTCATGTGATCATCCTCCTGTAACTGTCAGCATGTCCTCTTTTTGTAAGGACACTGTCTCAGGACCTCACTTTAACTCATCACCATTTTAAAGACCCTATTTCCAGATACAGTCACAATCTGAGGAGTGAGGTGTCTGAGCTTGAGTCCCCAACTGTGGGGAAAAGTCTTTCCATTCTTTTATAGCATTTTCTCACATGAAGAACCTTCCCAAGGAGTAAAAAACAACACATCTGACCCCTTCTGCACATTTGAGATTCTTAGGTCTGTGCCATAGGAAATGGTTGTGTGAAGGACTGTTTTTATGGAAATTTCTGTCTATAGTAAACCAGGAGATGCATTTCTCACTTAGTGCTTGCCTGATGACCTCATTGGACTCTCTAAATGAATGTACAAGTGATAAATAAAGGATGAATGGCTCCTAAGCACTTGAGATGTCTGTTGATTGAAATGCATGGAGAAGACACTTTAATGGGCTTTTGTGCTCAGAAATTGCCACTTGTGGGTCTGAATCAATGACTGTCTTTAAGCAGCACATTCTCCCATGGGGGGAGGGGTTGTTCATTTTTCTCCCTTGATGAAACTGTTCCATTTGGCTTAGGAGCAAACATTTTACCATAAGAACATTTAAGGTAGCATTGTGGTTATTCATTATAATGTGAGAATTCCTTGTTTGACCCACTCTATGAGGTAAGAAATCCCTAACCTCACGAAAGAAAAGACATCTGACCCAGCTCTGCACACACTAATGGAGAATCTGCCCCTGAGTCCCTGGTCTAGGAAATCAATGACCCAAAATATTTCTGCCTTGATGGCAGACCCGTGGGTGATCTATCTCTTGCCTCCCACAACACACCTGTCACATGGCTATCCCTCGTAGCCAAGCTCATGCATCCTCCACTCGGTTATCCAGCTGTTATCTCTCTTCTGAGCTTCTGACTCTAGATTTCTGAATAGACTGCTTTTCACTTAATGTTCTTATAGGCGATATGAATCAAGTGACCCAAACAGAAACCAAGCGTTTACTCCAAAACATGCTCCACGCTCCTGCTAAGTCCATAGTGGATCCAATGGCCCCATCATCTAGACAGCTTCCCAAAAGTCTTGAAATTATCTATGAAAGGTTTTGCTCTAGTATAGATTACTGTACAATTATGGCAGGGGTCTAACGTGGCAGAAGGCCAAAGAGGGAGTGCCTGCCACTTCCTCCTTCTTCAGCCCTAACTGCAACTCCCTTTCCTGTTTGTGTGCAAAGAAAATTCCAATCAGTTCCTCATACATCATCAATGTCTGCCCCATGTGCCACTTCTGATCAGAGGTCATATAGCTCTCTGCCCTTCTGTATCTGGTCAAAGGAGACAGCCTAACCACCATGGATTGTGTGCTCCTTTCCACGTCCTCATTAAGCTGTTCTTTTCTTTTTTTTTTACTTTTTGCTTCTCTATTGCCCCAGAAAACTCACCAGTCTATTCTCCCCTTTCCTCATCCTTCACTCTCCACTTACCAATTCCTGCAGAGTCCACTTCCTTAGGGCAGCTGGGACATGCTCATCTCTGTTTCCTCATGGCATGGTCCTAGGCTCCCCATCCAAGTGCCCTGTTGGGTGCGGAGCAGTACCAGGGTTGGAGCAGGAGTTCAGGAAGACCTCATCTCCAATCTCGGTCCTGGCACTCGTCTGTGTGGCTTTGAGCAGGGTACTAGAGCTACAGCTGTCTCTATTTCCTCAGCTGTAAAACAGGGAAATCAGTGGCCTGTTCATGGGGTTGTGAAGAAACTTAAGTAAGATAAAAGACACAAAGTGATTGGGGCACAGATATGTTCACTGATCGCTCTGGTTGTATTTCCATGACTCTCCAATCCCCTGGAAGGGCACACAGGACCATTTCTTCCCTGCTCCCATCTTGGGAGCAGCCCACCAACCTTCCTCACATCTGCTAGGCTGTCTCTGTGAAGTTCCCAGAGCAAGCCCTCTTGTTGCATTTACTCTCCTTTATCTAAGCAGCCTGCTCTGCAGCCTGACTACATGCCTCTTTTGCTACCTCTTCTCCAAAGCCTGGAAAAGGAATCTTTCTGACTAAACTGTGCTCCCTCCACACCTGGGCTCACCCACTTTTTCTCCTTATATGGGTGCCTGATGACTGCCATAGCTCTGTGCCCAGTTATATTCACTGTGTCTTCGTCAGTTTCTCGTTGCTGGGACACAGTTCCCAACACTCACAATTCAAAGGATGACAAATTTATTATCATAGTTTCAGAGGTTTCAGTCCATGGTAAACTGGCTTCATGGAAGATACAGTATGGTGGAAGGGTATGGAGGAAGAAGGCTGCTCACATCACGATGGCCAAAAAGCAGGGAGTAGGGGGAAGAGCTCAAAAGGGAGCTTGGAGCTTCCAGGTCATGTAAAAAAGGACAGAAGTTGTGTAATTACATGTATGTGGAATGCCCATAACAAGCAATGCATGGTGACAGATAGTGGGCCCGTGGATGCTGGAGCTCAGAGATGGGCGGTGTCTTAGTTACTCTCCTCAATGCTGAGACAAAATACCCAACACCAAAGCTAAAGGAGGAATGATTTATTTTGGCTTGCAGTTATAGAGATTTCAGTTCACAATCAACTGACACCAAGTCAGGGCAGCATGGTAGAGGAACATTGCAAAGCCTAAATGGTGCATGGCAGGGCAGGGCAGGGCAGGGCAGGGCAGGGCAGGGCAGGAGGAAGGCAGTAAGAAGCAAAAAAAAAAAAAGGCAGCAGGAGGAGCAGCTGAAGAAAGCCTTTCTGTCTTCCTCCCCTTGGCGGGGAGCACTCACATCCAAGGTAGGACACACATAATCCCAGCATCACACACCTTAGGTCCAGCCACTTTCAAAAAGTCCCCTATGACCACATGAGGTTTTGGGGGAACATCTATATATACACCATAACAGGTAGACAAGGAAGGTCTTTCCTAAATCCAAATTTCAAGGATGGCTGCGTAACTGCAAATTTACTAAAAACCACTCGATGGTACACTTAGCATGGTATATAATTTATATCTCATGTCTTAGTCATCTAGAGCTGCTATAAGCAGTTACCATGGCCTGAGTGATTTACAAACAATGATTTATTTTCATAGTTCTGGAGGCTGGAAATCTGAGATCAGAGTAGAGCATGTTGGGTCTCTGAGATTCCTTCTCGGCTGTGGGCTGATGGCATCTTGCCATGAGCTCACATGGCAGAAAAGAGAGCCAGTAGCTATTTGGCCTCTTCTTAAGAAGGCATCTCTCTCTCTGTTTGCCTCTCTCTCTCTCTCTCTCTCTCTCTCTCTCTCTCTCTCTCTGTCTCTCTGTCTGTCTCTCTCTGTCTGTCTCTCTCTCTCTGTCTCTGTTTCTCTATCTCTGTCTCTCTCTGTTTCTGTCTCTGCCTCTGTCTCTCTCTCTCTTTCAGTGCTAGGAATTGAATCCAGGGCCTCTCCCGTGTTAGGCAAGTGCTCTGCCACTGCGCTACATCTCTAAGCCTTTCTTTTTTTATTTTCAGATACGATCTCACTAAATTGCTAAGGCTGGCCTCAAACTTACAATTCTCCTGTCTCAGCCTCCCAAGTAGCTGTGATCACAGGCATGAACCATGATGTTGAGCACTAATCCTATTCTTGGGGCTCTGGCTTCCTGATCTAATGCTCTCGTAAAGGCCCCATCTCTAGCTAACTTCATAATGGGGATGAGATATCAGCATATGGATTTTACAAAGGGACATTTAATCCATTTTGCTTAATAAAGTCTTTCCCCCAAATCTTTATGTGAACTTTCCTGCACCAGAGTCTGGTTCTGGGCAAGATGTCTCTCTCACCAAATCCTCCAGCTCTCAGGAACTGCTGATGCAGCAGATGCATAGCTGGATGGTCCAGACACAGAGGCAGGAATATGACTTTGGATTACAGACTGATGACGGAGAGTCTTTCCTCCAGGCAGGAGCCAAAGCAGGAAGCTGCTTCCACCTCTCCTGCTCAGCACATCTCTGCGAGCAGGGAAGAAAGGAGAGGATGTAAAAGGAATCTACATTGGAAAAGAAGTAAACTTATCTCCCTCAGATGATATGATTTTATACAAAGGAAATCCTAAAGCACTCTCCAGCCCCCCACACACCCACAAAACTGTGAGAACAAATAAGCAAACTCAACAAGTAACAGGATATAAAATCAACACTCCATATTTTATAATGGCCTTCATCCAGAAAAAGCACATGTCATGTACAAGCACATGTCATGTCATGTACAAGCAAAACTTTAAGAAACAGCCAGGTGTGGTGGTGCACACCTGTAGTCCCAGTACTTTAGAGACTGAGGCAGAAGGATCACAGTGCGTTTGAGACCAGCCTGGGCAACATAGCAAGTTCAAGGCCAACCTGAACTATAAAGTGAGACCCTGTCTCAAAACACAGTACAAAAACAACTCCAAGAAAGAGCCTATTAAAAAATGGCCATTTCCTCATCACTTTAAAAGACAAAATAGGGTTCAAAATAAATCAATAATCTTATATTCTGTAAACTATGGCCCATGAGCCAAGTCTGTCCCTTTGTTTTTGAAAATCAAGCTCTGCTGGAATGGGTCAAGCTCAGTCAGTGGTGACGGTTCCTCTTGAAGCTGCAGGGCTAAGGAGTCACAACAGAGATGCAGGACCTTCAAAGTCTGAAATGTCTGCTATCTGTTCCTTGGCAGGAAAGATTAGCCAGCCTCTGGCATTATGAATACAATAGCTAGGTGTGCCCCTGTCATTATTTCCCAAAGGAAGAAATCTGTTGAGGAGACACTTATGGAAAGAACTTTTGAAAAGCAACTGAGTCAGGTGTGATAATATATATACCTGTGATGCCAGCACCCAGGAGGCTAAGGCAGAAAGATCACCATGAGTTCAAGGTCAGCCTGGGCTACATAGCGAAACCTCCTCTCAAAAGCACTAGGGAAATGGGGCGATTCGAGTGGGAAGGGAGGGGAAGGAGACATAAAAAGAATTAAAATGTTTCAGGTACAAGTAGCAACTCCTCATGATGAATGTAATGACTATGTACGATAAACATATACTAATATAAATAAAATTAAATTAAAAAGCAACCAAGAACAAAGGATGTAGCTCAGGGGTAGAGCACATGTTTAGGGTGCACGAGGTCTTGGCTTCCATCACCCCCCAGCACCATCCACACACACACTCGCACACGCACACACACACACACTCACACATACACTTTACAAAGAAAATACCAAAAATAATTGTCCTACATTAGCTAAGAAACTAAAGGGGAAAATAAAGTGTATAAGATCAATTAAGTGCCCTGACAGATTTAAGTGCTGAATTTCCTGTTTCCTCTCTCATAAGGGGAGGCTTTCTTTAAATATTAAAGGATAACCTGCAAAGTTGTAAACTAAGAATAACCTGCAAAGTTGTAAACAATTCAGGTGACGTAAAGCAACTGTAAACCCTCAGTTGGTGATAAACTTCTCCCTTGAGCTAGGCGTGGTAGCACATGCCTGCAATCCCAGCTGCTTTGGAGGATGAAGCTGAAAGATTGCAATGTTGAGGCTCTCCTGGGAAATTTAGCAATAACTCTGTTTCCAAATATAAAATAAAAAGGGCTAGGGCTAGGCTCCTTAGGTGCCATCCTCAGTACCAAAAAAACTTCTCCTTTTGAGCCAACAAACTAGTTAGGAGGTAGGGTTCTTAATCATTCTCAAACATTTGCTATGTCCCAGCCAGAAACAGCCCCTCAGATTTCCGACTAAGGAACATTCTCTTCTTCTCAACATCAACCTGATAGTAAGGTTTGCTGTGCAAATGAAATGATTCATTGATATTCTGTGGAAAGCCTCTTCCTAGAAACTCTGGGAGACTCCCCCATTCTGGTGAGATTATGATACACAAACCTCGATATGCTCAGTTGTTATTGACTCTCTGAACCAAGCCTCAAATTAAACCTATCAAGAAAGTGTTCAAAAAATGCTACAGGCTCTTACTTTGGGAAGCTTAAACAATTAAGGTCATAATGATTTATCTATATCTCTATCCAAACTCCACAATAGCCTGTTAAACTGGAAGCTGAGGAGGGCTTACATTTAGGTAATGGAAAACCTAGCAAAAAAATATCCATGCTCCTGGCTTGTGCCAATCCCTAGAGCACCCTTCCCTCACTCCCTGTTAAAACTCTAATAGGAAGAGAATCAAATATGCAATCTATAATTTATAATAGATAATGTTATACTCCATAAATATAAACATTACAGTTTTTTCATTTGTTTGTTTGGTTTTTGAGACGTCTCACTATGTATCCCAGGCTGGCCTCAAACTCATGGTGCTCCTCCTGCCTCAGCTAGGATTACAGGTGTGTAGAAGCATGGCTTATACAAGTATTAATAAAAGAGGGAAATGTGAGTTCCCCAGTCTTATTCTGCAACCTGGCTTCAGGATCTCCTTTACTTGGATGGTTCTCCTGCTGTGCAGACCACATTCACCAAAAGCTCATAACGTGTCTCCCTAAGCACGCTCATCTTCTGTGGAATGCAGTCACTTTCTCTGTCCCATTTTCCATCTACTTTTGTGGGACCTGAACCTGGTACCCTTGTACCACTCCCAAGGAAGGAGGCCCTCACCACTGTCAAACCTCCACTGGGACTGTCTACTCCAGGCAATGAGAGGTGGGTTGGCAACTTAGGAAAACACACACTTCATCAAATATAAAGTGCTGTAATACCAGCACTCGGGGTGCTGAGGCATGGTTGATGGGCCATGCCTGAAATATGAAGACTGTCTCAGTAACCTTCCTCATTGCTGAGACAAAATAGCCCAACACCCAAAATTAAAGCAGGAAAGGTTTATTTCAGCTCTCAGTTTGCAGGGCTGCAATTCATGCTTCGCTGGCTTCGAGGGAGGGTAGTGGCAGGCTGTGAGCCTATTGATTGGTGCCACTCACATCCAGGGTGGGTCACCCTTAACTCCAGGGATACTGCATTAATCTCAGCATTGTTCTTTAATTCCAGATCCAGCCACCTCCAAAACCCCTACATATGACCACATAAGGCTTTGGGGAGACATTTAGACAGAAGCCTAGCAAAGACATCCATAACAAACCCACTGTCTCCTTAGGACAAGGACCATTGTTCTGGGGAAAGTCTGTCGGATAGCAGAGCTGGGCTGTGCCCCTTCAGCACGACGGGACTCACATAAAGGGAGACTGAGCAGGCACTTTGGGTGGCTCATGGCTTTGGAATGTTGTGGAAACCTTCTGGTGCCTCTCACCTGCACCAGAAGCCCCAGCTAGAAATGAGGAGCAGTACAGAGAGAATGGGGTGCCATGTAATGGAACGTGGTGACCTTGACCCCCAGAGTGAGGGCCACCATTCTGGATATGTAGTTATACATGGACACCAGGCCTCTGGTGACATTGCTGGCTGGCTGCCTGCTTTTGGGTTGTACTTTGCTTAAGAAGACGATTTCTTTGACAATACAGATGGCAAAGAGAGTGAGGATGAGGCTTTTGGGAATCTGACTCACTTGTGAAAGTGTTTTAGGCTCCAGGCAACTACTTGGGCAAGCCACAGACTGGGAAGGAGTTCGGCCGATGGGGAGTCCCCAGGCTGCCCTCAGAGGCCAGGAAGACCAGGATGCAACCAAAGGCATGATTCATGGTTTTAAGGGCTTAACAACAACAATAAAAAAATGCATATTTGGGAAATGGAGAAATTCTCTTGTCCTCTTACTTTTCCAAAATGATAATTTAAATTTTGAGATTCCCCCTTATTTACTTAGTTGTCTCCTCAAATTATCTTATGTTTTTGGGGGGTGCTTTGTTTTGCTTTTTTTTTTGGTGCTGGTAGAGTTTGAACCCAAGACTTCCTGAATGCTAGACAAATCCTCTAACACTGAGCTACATCTCCAGTCTTTTCTTAAATTTTGAGACAGGGTCTTGCTAGGTTGCTGAAGGTGACCTTGAATTTCTGATTCTGCCTCAGCTTCCTGAGTGCTAGGACTGCAGGGTTCTGGTGCCATGTAACTTGTGTAACTCATGAGCTGTCTGCCTCTCTCCCAAGTTGGACATTGGCTTTCCTGTGTGGAGCAGATAAGACAGGCATCCTCCTCACCCTCTAAAAATCTACCACCAGTCCCTCTGCCCGACGGGGGAACAAGGATCCATTCTGAATGCATTTCTCTTCACTTTCACTGAAAGGTATTTTTCAACTAGTTTTGTATGAAAAACTTAGTTGCTAGTTCAGTAAGGAGATCTTCCTGGTTCTTTACACCTTGCTGGAAAATCAAGTGAAAATTATCTGGGGTGCCATCCTTGGAACTCAGCTCCTGTTACCGGGCACTCTGGTCCAGATGCTCAGGTTCATTTGCTCACCACTGACCAAAGCCAACATGACCATTTATTTTGCTGAAAAGGAAAAAGGCTTCATTCAAAGCAAACCCTGGTGAGCTGAAGGAGCCTCCTTTGCCTCAAATCACCATTTCCTTGTGTACAGGTGTGCAAGGGACAGAGTTAGGAGAATCAATGTGACAATACACCTCCAGTCCTGCTTTGTCCCTCCGAGCCATCCTCCACTCCCTTCTCCCTTTCCTGGGGAGAGGAGCCATCCAACCCCCTGGGGACAGCGCTGCACAATCTGTCCATTCTGGGTTGGGGCTGAAGGGATGGCAGGCGGTTTCATGCCCTAGGCTTGAGGAACTTTGGAGAAGTTGCTACACTCCCAGGGCCTCATAGCTTCTGCACTCAGGGTATCTGGCCTCACATCTGGCATCCTGACCTATAAGCTATGTTTCCTGAGGCAGCCACCTAATTTCTCCGGGAAAATGTGGGTAAATAATAACAAACACTCCAACTACTTAACCTATGTTGTGACGCAGGAGAAAACACTCCTTGGAGTCAGTACTGTAACGGTGTGGGCATCCGTGGATGTGGCTTTAGGCCTTCTTTGTTTTCTTTGCTGTTATCTATAATTGCAACTTTAAAAATACACATTTTGGCCAGGTATGCTGGTACACTTCTGTATTACCAGCACTTAAGATGCTGAGGCAGAAGCATCGCTGAAAGTTTGAGGCCAGCTCGGGCTATCTAGTGAGTTCAAGGCCAGCCTGAACTACATAGTGAGACTGTCTTTTTTTAAAAAGCACATTTTTTGAAAAAATTAATTTTTATTAAAATGCTACATACTTTTTAAAAAGCAGTATGAAGGACTACACAAATACATGCTATTAAAATATTTTTTGAAGTTAAACATCAATGTTATCCTCTTCCTAGTGCATACATTATCTTAAACAGATGGTGTCAGAGTGTGTCCAAGAGATCATAGCTCACACAAAATAGTTAAGTGATAAATTCAGACATCAAGAAACACATAAATAGGACTTTTCATAGATCTGAAAGTTATGTAAGCTCATTCATGGGAAATTGGTTTATTTTTAAATATAGCACATGCCTTTGCTCAGGGCTGGTGGAGTCCTCCTAAAATGCAAGCCTGGTGTGCCCCCTGGCCTGTGGACACTCAGTGTCTCCCAGCCCTGTGAGCTGTCAGCTGTCACAGCTTTTCAGAGGGGCTCTTTCCCTTGCAACCCAGGTGTGCACAGCCAGGTGTTGAGAAGGACAGGACTGCTCGTGCAGATTGCCTCTCAGTGGGCTCTCTCCAAACGGAGCCTGGCACCCCCAGACAGCAATCTCAGCTCCCTGAGAAGACCTGGCCATGCTCTGTTAAGCCCTGAGCCCATCTAGATGAAGAGCCTGGCGAATGTGTTCCTGTCCCCACACAGCCACAATTCCTGCTTGCTTGTTGCCCAACAGCTGGGATCAGCTCTTGCCTGTGCTTTGTCCAGTGTTCTGGAGCTGACTGTTGACAGCTGCTCTAAACTTCTGCGGATCCAGCGTTCTCCCGCTGAGTGGGATTTCGAGTGTGGGACTGATTGGTGCAGACTGCTCTTCGTATCTCTTCAAACACAGAACAGAGTTACAAAGAAAAATCCTGGGACAATTTGTTCAAACAAGAATCTCTGAGTGCCTACTGTGTGCCAATCTCGCATCTGACCCTGGGCATACAACAGAGAGAAAGATACCCAGGGCCCTGTCTCCTAGTGCTTACACCAGCTCTGCCATTGTGGGAGTTCATATCGGTACTGCTACTTTGGGGACTCCCACCAGCACTGCCATTCTGATGGTAGAAATAGGGGCAGCCTTAAGGGACAATTTATTTTTTTGCTTACTTACTGTAGTATAGGGGATTGAGACAGAGCCTTGCTAGATCACTAAATTTCTTAGGCCGGGTTCAAATTTGCAATCCTCCTGACTCAGTCATTCAGAGATCTAGGATTTATAGATGTGTCCCAGCATACCTGGCTCTATTATTTACATAATTTTTTTTTCTTTTTCAGTGCTGAGAATTAAAGCCAGCGTCTTGTGCATGCTAGGCAAATATTCTTCATCCCCAGTCTTTGAGGGGATAATTTAAAGGTTAAAGGAGCCAGGACTGGTAGCCCACATTTATAATCCCACCACTGGGGAGGCTGAGGCAAGAGGGTCATTGTGAGTTCAAGGCCAGCCTAAAGTACGTAAAAAGACCCCATCTTGAAAAACCAAGAAAATTAAAGGAGTCCCTGCTTGCCACCAAAGTTCCTCACCACTCTGATGCAGTGACGTCAGTTTTCTTTCCCAGCTGAAGTCCCATCACCAGGCCCATTTTCACCCATCTTTCCCAAGACCTTTAAGGGTTTTCCCCTGCCGGGGACCTGAGGCTGCTCCATAGCAAATAGGGCTCAAACTGAAACTAAGCGACTTACACCATGTAGGAGGTGAGGCTCACATAAGAGAAGTTAGTTAGTACACCCAACGCCCTGGAACTGCATCCCCAGGAGCATTTGTCTGCAGAATGACTGACACCTTGAGCAACCTTCAGTTCCCGTGCTGGCAAGAGAGGAGGGAAGGGGTTGGGGGTAAGGTAGGGGTCTCCACAGACCAGAGAAGGGGCTTCTGCCTGAGGCAAGGAGGAGCATGAATGGGTAGGGCACAAAGCAAGGGCACAAGGGCACAAGAAAGGGTGGGAATGCCAATGTGGGTGCCACCCAGAGCAAGCGACTTAGCACACAGCCACGTCTAGAGCTTGCACTCCTCTTCTGACCCTCTCAGGGCTTGGTGACCTGGTGGTGGGGGCAGTGCGCAGGTAACTGAAACTCTGTGAGACACTGAGGGTAAGTCAGCTGAGGGCCTGCGCCCTGAGAGAGCAGAAATGACTGAGAGGGAAGGGTGGATCTCAGGATCTGAAAGTGATGGGAGGACATTACCCAGAGGGCAGGTTCAAAGCCACAGGAGCACTGAGAGGTGGGTGTCCATAGTACAGAAAGGGGCCGGCTGGGGACAGTGGCTGCTTCCTCGATTCCTAGGGTCACGTCTTTACCTGCCTCTTCACGAGTTCTTTTCCTTACTCTCCCTCTCCTTCTCCTTCTCTTCCTTCTTTTTTGAACCTGGGGTACCTTATTGCTGTACCCTTGATTCTTTGTTTTACAACAGCACGTGACTAAGTTGCCCGGGCAAGCCTTAATCTTTCAACCCTCCTGCTTTAGCTTTCCAAGCAGCTGGGCATGGGCCACTGCACCTGGCTCTTGTGGGTTTATTCTTCTTTTTCTTCCTCTTCTTCTTCTCTTCCTCTTCTTCCTCCTTTTTTTCCTCTTCTTCTTTTTTTTTTTTCTCTCTCAGGAGAATCACTGAGAGTTCAAGGCCAATCTAAACTACATAGAGAGATCTTGCTTCAAAAAGAAAAATTAATCATGAAGATCTTAAATTTTTTTTTTTGTGGTACCAAGAATCAATTCAACTTGTACTTGCCAGGCAGGCCCTTGTGCCGCTGAGCTGTATCCCCACCCAGATTTTAGGATCTTTGGGATAGAACATGTCCTATCCATTTGCAATTTGTAGTCAATTTCCCCTAAGTAAATTTAGATAACTAATTAATTGGCTCTGGCATCAACTTTCTACCAGCAGAATGAAAGGGTGACGACCTCATTTTGAGGATGCACTATTCTTTGTCGCATAGGATTTAGCTCCGAGTTGTTTGGCTGATCTGTGGATTTGAATAACTCATCATTTGCTTTGCTCTGCTGTGTGGGACTCTGACTGTCTGAATTAATCCTGTCTAGTGCTCCCGATCTTATTCAAGCCCAATCCCCTCTTTCTGCCTATTCCTGCCAGCTGAGCACTTTCAGTCTTCCACCCGTGATGTGCCTAGAATGCCATCCACATTATCTGAGGTTCCTGCAAACCAGGAATGGTGCCAAGTAAAGCTGGCATCTAGTGGGGTTTGTCAGCATCCTGGCGGAAGCGCTCTTCAACACATTGGCCATTGTGAAGGGGCTGTGTGAGGCCATTTCTACCAGTCTTGCTGGCTGAACAACTTTTATTCTGCATGACCACTGGAGTCATCCTCTCGACTGGAACTCCTATTGGTTCAGATAGGTAGGAGAAGACGAGTAGATAGTTTACGGCTCATTCTCAAAGGTCGGCACATATCAGACACTGAGTGGTCTCAGTCTGCACCACTGAGCTGCCCCTACTGGCTTGTCCTTTCCTTGCTACGTGTGGGCTTGTTCCTCCCCTGCTGCATCTGTCCAGTGCACTTGCTGTGTCTGTCCATCTATCCTCTGAGCACAGACTCCCCCTCCCTATACTGGAAGCTCCAGGCTACGCCTCGCAGATGCTGGAGAGAAAGGTCAGGGCCTTGACGTGGACTTCAAGGTGGATGACATCACCTGGTCTCCGCAGAGGCCCCATCACAGGCAGAGTCTCATCACTCCCTGGCTCCGTGAGCCCGCTCATGTTGGCCGGTTCCTGGTTCCAACTCCTCCAAGACCTGGAGAAGCCCAACTCCCTCTTATCCCCTCTCCCCACAAAGCCTTCCTCTATGGATGATTCTGGAGCCTGTAGCACTCTATTTTAGTGCTTACATTATTCACTAGTACCTTCTATTGTTTTTTAACCTGTGTATTGATCTGTGGGTGTAGTACTTTGCAATAGAAATATAATATGAGCCACAAATGTGTCATATATAACTGTAAATTTTATTTTATTTATTTATTTTTGTCTCTTGAGACAGGGTCCTGCTATGCAGTTCAGGCTGACCTTGAGCTTGCTTTGTAGCACAGGCTAGTCTCAGCCTCAGCCTCTGGAATGCTGAATTACAGGTGTGTGCCAGACTTATAACTATAAATTTTTTAGTAGCCACATTAAAAAACTAAGCAGGTAAAATTAAAAATTTATTTGAACAACTATGAAATGAAAGCAATATAAACAGGTATTAATGAGATAGCTTGCATTATTTTATACTAAGCCTTTGGAATCCACTATAAATCTATTTTATTTTTATATTCTAGTCTAGTCTTGTTGTTGTTTGGGTTTTTTCTGGTTTGTTTTTTGAGACAGAACCTTGCTATGTCACCCAGGCTGGCTTCTAACTCACAGAAATCCACTTGCCTCAGCCTTCCAAGTGCTGGAACAACCACACCCAGCTCTCGATTCTGTTTTGAGACAGGGTCTTACTAAACTGCTGTTGTGATCCCTGGGTCTCAGTCTTCCAAGTGCTGGGATTAAGTCATGTGTCGGCAAGCCTGGCTCCACTGTGCATCTTACACATTCAGCACATCTCAGCTGGAACCAGCCCTGTGTTGCCGCTGAGTCACCCTTTGTGGTTAGTGACTGTCATAATGGAAGGCTCAGTTTTCATTCTCAGCCCTCCATGTCCTACACTGAATGACAGCACAGTGTTACCACACTGGAGAAGGGGCTCAACCATACGTCTCTGCCCTTGACCCCATCCTGTTGATCATTTCCCAATGACTTGGGTGTCAAGGTGGTTAAGATCTGCTCTTCACTGAGCATAGAAGCAGCACTGCGTGTACACTTGGACAGCACGTATCTCATGATTAGGTTTTACTATAGTTTACCAAACAAAGCACCTGCTGCAAGTCAGAAGCCTTGCTTCCAAATCTCAGCCCTACCACTGGTGACTGATGTGAGCACAGGCAAGTTGTTTTCTTCTCTCATGTTGGTTATCCCCTATAAACTGGGGTAATTCTGCAGGACTGCTATGAAGAGTAAATGAGACAGGGTCTAAAAGATGCCAAGAAAAGTGCTCAGGACTTAGCAAGCCCTTAGAAGTATTAGACATTACCATGATTATTATTATCATAAATGATGAATGTATTAATTTGGTGGGTGAGCTAATTCTGGGAAATATAGGTACTAAACTAAAGAACCAAATTTGAAACTTTCCCGCATATTAGATGCAGTAGTTTGAATAAAACATGAAATTCAATCTGGATGAATATTGCATTTAGGTTTTTTAAAAAATCTTACTACATAAAAATAAGCTTTCAGCTTAACTATAGCTCATATGAACTACGATGGGCAGGCTTAACTGTGTCAATTGGTTTTGGGTCCACCCAGAGGATTCTGAAAAGCATGCTTCTAGCCATGTCTGCGTGGGTCACAGAAGCATGGCCTTGGGGTCTGTGTCTGGTCCCTTTCTCCCCTGAGCCATTTCCCTGCTCTGCTTCCCCGCCACTGTGAACTAAGCACTTTCCTCTGTCACACTCTTCTGCCATGGTGTTCTTGTCTTGGTGCCAGCGGGCTATGGACTGAATCCTCTTCAATATCCCCCCTGAAATGTCCCATGTATAACTGAGGATATGCTGGTTAACCTTAATACTTTTGGCACAGGCTGTTATTCTTTGTACAACACATTTGAAAAAGGGTTAAACTAAAGTTGGATGAAAATTCACTATTATTCAGAAGTGTGAGATGTGTTGATTTCAAATTTTATATTTTATTTTTATCTTTTTATGACAGGGTCTCACAATGCAATTCAGGCTGAACTTGAGCTCACTTTGTAGCCCAGGCTGGCCTCAAATTCATAGATCCTCCTGCCTCAGCCTTCTGAGTGCTGGGATTACACACTTGCACCATCACACCCAGCTCCAAATTATAATTTGACTTTACACTTCAAAAGTAGACTAACAGTACAGAGCAGGAATTGTCCAATACAGTGTAGAACTTGCCAAACACATCTGGAATTTTCCTCATACAGGCACTAACTTTTAGAATAAACACTGCCAAACGACTCTCCTCTGGAGGAGGTTAAGGAGGCCACAGAAACTCAAACCAGTGTCCTGCCAGAAGACCAGACAGGAGAGAGGGGAGGATATGTATGAAGAAAGGACATCTTGGAGGTGTGCCTGCCATTCAGTGGGAAGGGACCACCCTTCGGATGACCTCCTGAGCAGGAAGAATATTGTGCCTAAAAATCATAAATGGCTCATATTTTGGTGGCAGACTTTTGAGTCTGACCCCTGCAGTCATTTCTGTGTCCTGTTACTACATGGATTAAAATGATTTGGCTGTTCCTAAAAGTATCTCATTATTTCAGAGTAACTTATTTATATCTTTGAGCCTGGCTTATTGCCTGACACAAGTAGATTAAAGTGGGATAAAGGAAAAGAGTAACAAGAGAGGGAGGAAGGGAGGGGACAGGAGCAAACCATGTTGGTTCCCCTCACTGCACTCCTCCCTCCCTGCCGCTGTCCTATTTACCACCTCCCTTTGCCTGATTGTCACATGCACCACTGTGAGCCATTGTGACCACTAGATCTGGTCACTGCTCGAGCCCTTGTGATCCGTGCTTTTCTCTGCCTAAGGACACATTATGGCCGGTGAAGTCTCCCGTGCTGGGGAAGTCATCTGCCCTGAAGGAAACAGCTCCTGGCAGATCTTTTCTAATGCCCTTAAGAGTAAAGGTGAAAACGTTTCTAAATATGCTTTGGGGACATTCTCTTGTAATGTCATAGAATCCCAGTGACTCTGTACTGCCCCAGTTAGAAGACAAGTGTCTGTGGTAAGTCCCACTGCTAATTAGCTGACCCAAAATGGACAAAGCCACAACCTCTTACAAATCCACAGTTCTCACAGCAGAAGGGCTTTGGGTGACGCTCTCCTCTCAGCTCTGCAGATCCAGGAAAAAGTGCTTTCTAAGTGTCCAGTGTTGGGTGCTTCTGTTCCTACCCTTTACCTCCACTCCTAATTCAGGCCTGGTTTCCTCCAAGATGCTCAGCCCAAGGTGGGGGCATGTATCACTGTCCATACCTTGATGTCTATTCTTACCTCAGTGTATTACGCGAGTGCCAAAACATGCTTTCCAAAGCTCTGACTCTGTTGCTTCAAAATGCTCCACAGCTTCCCCTTAACTGAGAAACAGGGTCCAAAAGCCTTGGACTTGAAGCCCTCCCCAGGTGGAGGCCAAAAGCCCTATTTCCGCCCACCTTCCAACAAGCCAGGACTCTTCACCCTCCCTCCTCTGCCTTTGCTTATGAAAAGTCTCCTCACCCTTAAGTCCAGTGTGAGTGATCACAGCTCCATCCCACCTTTTCCCAATCTCACAGCACACCTTCCCCCGTATACTGCAAAGTTCCTGCGGTATCTCCCACAGTGGAATTCAAGTTGCTTGAGTTATGCGTGGATTGAACTTCATCCATCCATGTTCAACAAACATAGCGCTGCAGTTCACAATAGTAACCTGGAAAGGTAAACTGAGGCACGTCAAAATACCACAGAGTTTATCTGAGCAAACAATAACTCACAAGTCAGGTAGCTCCTGTGGTAGGTGGTTCTGGCTCTGACACAGGCGCAGAAGGGGAAAGCATTTATGAGTGAATTCCACTGCCAAGATCCGAGCAGTAGTTCTTCAGTCCTAGAGAGCCCTGGGGTGGGGGTGGGTATGGGGAAGCATCAGCTCTTTGGCTTTACACCTTTCTGTACCACATGCATTCTTACACAAAACAAGGAGTAAAGAGGGTTTTAATAATTCTGTTCTTATAAGGAGCCTTACTTGGATCCCTCCAGCTGAGAGTTCCCAGCTGGAGGTTACCTGGCAGTTTCTGACTAATTAAGCTTGTGTTTTACTTGTTTAAGCTGTGCTGGGTTTCAGTTTGCTTAAGTAGGAGCTCAGGGCTGCAGGGTCTCCTCAGCCTACTGACTTTCCAATTAATTATTTTATCAGTGCTTGACAAATTACATCAAATAGTTAATACTTTTAAAATTAATTTTTATAACAACTTTGTGCTATAGCATCTAAAAAAAACCCCAAAACATTATCCTGGTCTAGGAGTGCAACTCAATGGTAGAGCACCTGTCCAGCATGTGTGGGGCCCCAGGTTCAATCTTTAGCACTCTAAAGCCATAGCCTACATCCCTGATCAAATAAATACTACAAAACAACAAGGTAACAGTTCAAAAACTGTATTAGCGAGTCTGTGACTACATGTTAACTTCTTGGTTTCATTTATATGTATACCTAGTTGAATACAAAGATCTTTGAGAGGCTTTCATCAACCAAGCAACAGATAAAAAGATGTGGTTTTTTTAATATAATGGAATGCCACCTAACCATAAAGAAGGATAAACTTGAAATTTTTATAGGTAAATGAATGCAACTCGAGATCATACTCATAAATAAAATAAATCAGATCCACATGTATAAACCTCCTATCGTCTCATTAGTGTGAGAAACTGAATAACAAAGAGGGTCCAAAATGTACAATAGATACTGTGAAAAAGGAAGAAACTGTTCAAAAGAAAAGAAAATGTATAGTGGAAGAAAGAGGAAAGAAATAAAGGGAAAAGGAAATTTATATATAGATAGATAGACAGATAGTTAAATTAGTTATACAGCTAGTTTCTTTTAGTTCATTGAAAAGAAAGATTCATGGCTGGATATGGTAACACATGCTTGTAATCCCAGCACTAAAGTGGCTGAGGTAGGAAGATCGTTGTGAGTTGGAGACCAGCGGCCACAAATGAGCACAAGGCCAGCCTGAACAGCCTAGTGAGACCGTGTCTCAAAAATACAAAAAAAAAAAAAAAAAAAAAAAAAAAAAAGAAAAGAAGGAAAAAAAAGAAAAGAAAAAAAAAAGGAAAAGATTCATGCTAATACTTTGTTTGGGACAATATTTCTTTTTTTTTTTTTTTAATGTCACATTTTTATCCATTTCACATTCAAAACCAGGCTAAGTACTTTTCCTGTACATTGCTCATTCGGCCCATCCCAGAACAAATCTGACAAAAGTACATGAACTGCACATAGAGGACAGGCCTCCTGGGTCTTTTATGCCATTCAGCATAGGAGGTGACACCACAGTAAGATAAATGAAGTCCCAGTTTGGGTTCCTCCATTTCCCACTCAGTAGCTGCCAAAAACAGAAGGAACTAAGTAAGGTCCTGGGTCCTGGGAAAGCTGTCATGGTTGGCCAGCAGATGGGGGAGGGGAAGAGGAAGGCGAAGGTTTCACTTCTCAGTCTGAATGACATCCTTCTCCAATGTATGGTCTTTACCCACTTTTAAAGTGTGTGTTTCACAGACCAGAGAATATTTAAATTCTTTCATAAAATTTTTGTGAATCTTCAGGCAGAAACCCTCCACTGTGGTCCTGAAGTAGCACTATGGCAGCACTAGGGGAGACGTGTAATCCGGCAGCTGCCCTTTGGGTTTGGTGCAGATTCTCACTAGTTTGACTGTGACACGGATCTTTTCCAATAAGTCATCAAAATTCCAGTGGTGATGGGCAGAGGTGGGTACCCAGTGTGGCATCTTATATATAGATGATGACCAGTTCCTCAGTGGAGATCTGGTCAATCTTGTTTAATACCTAGATACAAAGGATATACACTCTGTTTCCCTCCACACATCAAAGAGCTTATCAGCATTGGCATCACTAAGCGAAGTTATGTCAGCATTATGAATTTTGTAATCAGCCAGAATCCTTTTCACAGTTTCAGCATCCTGCTCACTCTGAGGGCAAGTGGCTGTGAGATTAATGACTTCCTTGTCTTTCTTCTTAAAGCCAGTGTTAGGAGATGTGCTATTCAAGTGAGTGCCAAAGTCTTCCAGCTCATGTGCTGTTTTACTCTTGTGTCTCAAGGGTTTCAAGACATCCAGAACAATCAGGATCAAATGACATGTACAGGTCACTGCAGTGACTTGATGACCTCTACCTTTCCCATCCTTGGCTCCTTCAGTGAAACCTGGAGATCTAGGAGCTGGATCTTGGCACTTTGCATCTGAGGACATCAGAGTAGTGAACTCACAGGCTGCCACCTCATAATATACTCCTGCCAGGTAACTCTGCACTGTTGACTTCCCCACAAACCCAATTGGAGCATCACCAGTCTTGGCCACATCGAAACCTTCTCCTGGCCCACCACCATCACCGCCTTTTGGTGTAATGAGTTCTCTGCAAAGCTTAGCAAGGCGAGCCTTAAGCAGCCTTAGGTGATGCACGCCTTATTCTTTTGAGTTCAAGCCATCTCAACTTCCGTCTCCACAATCTTTGCTAAAGTGTTGCTCCTGAGTTGATGAGTTCAGGGGTACACAGTCACCTCCACACTAAGCTGGCTCTCCTTTTTTAGATATTTCATGCCTATATCTTGTACTCTGAACCCCTACTATGAATGTGACAATACATAATATATTAATTATTATTACTCTCCTATTAGCCTATTTTGAAATTGTTTTATTATTTTTATTTTTCTGTTTAAAATGAAAAATTTTAAAAATAAAAAAAGATCTTTGAGAGGCTTTGTATACACTTTTATATTCACAACTTGTTTTAAAAATTACAGAAAAATTATAGGCTGAACTAAATACACTTGCACAGTTACTCTCCAGATGTTTTTACATTTGGGTCCTGCACCAGGTGGGAAGTGACCACAGTGGACAAGAAGGTGAACATGTCCATGGTTCGCAGCATTGACTGTCGTCAGCTCAAGTCTGGAACATTGGTGCTTGCTATGTACTGAAAACACGTTCCTCACCGGCTTCCTATGTTGAAACCTAACCCAGAAGGCAGTGGCACGAGGAGCTGCCCTGAGGTGTGCCGCCCCTCTAGAGGTGTCTGGGTCGTGAGGATATGGTCCTCGTGAATAGAATTAGGGGCTGACTCTTTGCCTCAGACCGGGGTAGGATAAAAGAAATAAAAGATACATAGAAAGGAGACAAGGAAATCATAACTAAAAAAGACTGCAACTTCCTGGAACCAGCTGGAAGTTACCCCAGGCGATGCATATCAGCATTCCTTTGGTTAAATTTAGACTCCTTCCCTACAGGCCCATCCTGCCCAAAATTCCTTAGGAATTGTATAAAAGTCCATAAATTGGCTTAATTGAGAGAGCAAGTAACAGGAGCCCGATTTCAAAATAAAGGAACAGGTTGACTGAATCCAAAGAATATTCAAATTATGTTTAAAAAAACACATGTATACCTGTAAAATGGACTAATGCCCTTCTAGGGGGTGAGCTACTTTTTCTTGGGGTTTCCACCCCTTCAGATACATGTTCACGGTTCCAAACTGTGATGCATCTCATTCTCCGAGCGCCTGCACTTGCTCTTGAATGAGATGCATCACAGTTTAGAACCGTGCTCTAAATCTCTAGCTAATAAGCGCTTCCCCAGCCCCTTACTGTCGCATCCTAAAACTTCTTTTTTCTCTCTGGGAGTCAGTGAACCTTCTTCGAAAGAGTGACAGTAAGTTCCTTATTTCAGTCCCAAGGCCCCTTAAGACTCACCTGGTGACGAGGTAAGGACACAGAAGATGCCAGCCAGGAGGAACAGGCCCTTGCCACACACCAAATCTGCTGGTGCTCTGTGTGAAGATCCCCTGTTCCCATAGTTTTGGGCAACAAAGTGTGTTGCTTAGGGGAGTTGGGGAAGGGGAAGTAAAAAGGAATTCAGATGCTGTCTGTGTACATGCATCAACTCTCCACAATGAAACATTTAGTTCCGCAAACAAGTACAAATACATTTTTTAAAGTTTCTCTTTATAAATTACCAAACCTAAGGTATTTTGTTTTAGCATTTTAATGGACCAAAACAATATTTTAGCAGATTAGAGCAAAGAACACACATTTTCAGAAGTTATTACTTTTTTTTTAAAAGCAGCCACTGGGCTGGGCGTGGTAGCACACAACTATAATCCCAGAACTTGGGAGACTGAGGCCAAAAAATTACTATGAGTTCAGGTCAGCCTGGGCTACATAGTGAGAGTGTCTCAAAAAAATAAAATAAATTAATTAAAGCAGTCATTGGCCTAGGGATGTAGCTCAGTGGCAAAGTGCTTGCCCAGCAGCGGTGAGGCCCCAGGTTAGTCTCCAGCGTAACAAAATAAACAAATAAAAGCAGGTATTGCTGGTTCCTAAGGATGTCAAAATATCGGTAGGCTACAGTATAAATATTTTAGGTTTATACAAATAACCTTAATTATCACCACAGAAATTTTGTACAAATTCCAACTCAGTTTGAGATGCTATTTGTTGATATGGATCTCAGCATCTTCATCCTGAGTACATACCAGAACGCACAATTTACTTTTAAAATTATAAGGTTGGGAGCACTCAGGAAGCTGAGGTATGGAGGCAGGATAGAAAAAAAAAAATAGGTAAAAAGGAGACAAGACATATTTAACTTTCAAATTGTACCTTTTTGGGGTGTGTGTATGGAGGAGGGGATCTTTTTAAAACAGGGTTTCACTATGCAGTTCAGGCTGGTCTTGAACCCATTTTGTGGCCCAGATGATCTCAAGCAGCCGTGATCCTGCTTTCTCAGCCTCCCCAGGTGTGTGCCTGACTTGTACTTTTTTAAAAACGGCAGCTTCAGGACACAAAGTTACTCAGATCTTTTTCCCTCTGAGGAAACTTATTAAAAAAAATTCCTAAGGGCCTTAAAAAAACACAGCTAGCCTGTAAAGTGGGCTCTGGGCTGCCTTTCACCTGTAAATTGCCCTTCTTCCCCTGAAGCAGGCAGCATCTCAGCTTCAAACACACACAGAACATGGTTTGCATTCTGACATGGTCCCAGCCTGCTAGATGGGCAACTTGACAACCAATAGGAATACACATTCTAGGTCATCCATCTTGAAGACAACAATCCCAAATTCTGACCATCATGTGCCTCTCTCTTGAAGGTTCACACTGCGTGTATACTTTTAAAATTCTGCCTAATAAACCTCTTTATGCCTCTCACTGACATGTCTTGAAAATTCTTTTTCTGTAATAGAATCAGGAAACCTACAACCTACATCATGAGTTGGGTGAATTGAGGCCCCCACTTCCTTCTTGGGGGAGCTCCTCAGACCTTGTCCAGTGACAGCAGAAGGATCATGAGTTTGAGGCCAGTCTGAGGGCACATCGAATGCTCAAGGCCAGCCTAGACTATATAGTGAGAGCCTATCTATAAAAAAATTTTCTTTGTTGTTTGTACCAGGAATTGAACTCACTTGCAGGCACTCATGCTGCTGAGCTAAATCCTCACCCCACTCCCAATTTTTTTTTAAGT
Organism: Cavia porcellus; assembly: GCF_034190915.1. NCBI lineage: Eukaryota > Metazoa > Chordata > Mammalia > Rodentia > Caviidae > Cavia > Cavia porcellus. The sequence continues at coordinate 31,693,141 of NW_026947496.1, read as the reverse complement.
TTAAAAAGTGAAATGTGGCGTTGGCATTGTGTTCTGACACCGACCTTGTATGGGTCTCCAGCTGGACCTAACCCTGTCTTTCTGTACCCTCATCCTCTGAGGGACGTCCTCAGGCCATTTCAGTGCCTCAGAGCTTTGGAATGATCTCTTATTTCACCTGGAGCCAACCCTCCCATCAGCCAATCTGAGTGATGTCAGCCAGGTACTGCAGAAGAGATAGCAGGACAGACAAAATGAAAGGAATCCACTTGGGGTGTGAAGCAGGCCAGGTAGCTTTCCCTCCTTCCGCCCACACCGGTCCACTGGCAACACTGCCAAAGACACTCACTGGTATAACAGAAGAGTGAATGAATGTTTGACAGTAGGCAACTACCAGAAGCCTCTCCCCTGTGCCAAGGGTCCAGAAGGGACATAGGCCAGTTTCACATAGTGCTTCTGGGGTGGCTCGACAGGTGGTAGATTACAGGTAAGCAAGCCTACAAACTAGGAGGTGCTTTTATGTCGGGTGTCTGAATCACTCAGAAACCTTTACCAGTATAATTATGCTCCTACTGAATGCATTTAGACCAATTAAGTCCCTTTATAATTAAACTCAATAGTCACGGCCTCGAACTCAGTCACTCTCCACGCTGCATGAAGTCTCCCTCACTGACGGGTGGGGGGTGGGGAAATCCTTACTCCCTGTCTCCCTGACTTTTATCTAAGTGCAGCTGTGGGTCATTTTCAGTCTTCTAGGAAAGTGCATTGTTCCCTTTCTTCGCTCATCTTGGAGGTGTAAGTGGCGTTTATTTTTCCCAGAGTTGATTTCTGAGATTTAATCTCTTCCCTTACTTTCCAAGCATTTCAATTTAGAAGCATTTTCATGTTCAAGGCCCAGCTGAGAGGCTGTCTATAGCTCACCTGAAGTTTCCCAGAGGGCTCTTCTGGCTGCAGTAGGCCGGCCTGGGGACACTGCCTCCCCCTAGCCAGCGAGCCGGGTACGAGCCCTCCCTGGTTTCCCTGGGACTTGATCCTTGGTTTCTTCCTCGAAGCCATCGGATTGGAGCTGGCGCCCCCACGCAGTTCCTCACAGCTTTGGGAGCTGGACAGGATGGAGCGCAGCCAGGCCGGTTCGGTGGGGCAGGTGGGCAGGGATGTGGGGCAGGCGGATGGGATTCAGCCACGTGACAAGGTAGTGGTGGCTTGAGCTGGATGGGAACAGGGGAGGATTGGGCCGGGCTAGAGGTGAGCGGGGGCGCCGGGAAGGGTGCAGACGAGCTCGGCCGGGCTCTGGATCTCAGAGGGACCCTGGGTCCCGCAGGGGAAAGGAGGAGCGCTGGGGTGGGGGGGCGGGGAACCTGGGGGGCGTGTCCATCGGGGCGGGGACCCGAGAGGGGGCGTGCCCGGCGCGGGGTGGAGTCCCCGGGGGCGGGGCGAGAAGCGGACCTGGACGGTGGCAGGCGGGCAGGCGGGCAGGCGGGCTGCTGGTGTCCTCCGCCGCGCGATGAGCGGGCTCGGGGCGCGCGGTCTGCGGGTGGACGGGCTGCCGCCGCTGCCCAAGAGCCTGAGCGGGCTGCTGCACTCGGCGGCAGGCGGCGCGGCGGGCGGCTGGCGGCACCTGGAGCGACTCTACGCGCAGAAGTCGCGCATCCAGGAGGAGTTGAACCGCGGGGGCGCGGCCGGCGGCGGTTCGCGGACAGGAGGGCCGCGCGCCAAGCCCCCCAACCTGGACGCCGCCCTGGCGCTGCTGCGCAAGGAGATGGTAAGAGTCCGCGAGCGGGCAGGATGCGGGGTGCACCTCCTCGGAGGGGAGACCGGATGCCGCCGCGTCCGGGGTGCTTTCAAGCGCCGCTGGGGTGGACGGCAGCTGCCCAGCTGTCCCTCCCGTACGCTGGCCGCGCGTCCGGAGTCCGATTGCGTGGCCGTGAGGTGCCTAGGGGAGCCGTGCCCCGTCCCACGGGAAGTAGAAGCGTGGCGGGACTTAGCCTATCCCACACCTGGGAGTGAAGCGCGTGGGCTTGGACACGTGGTTATGGGGCGCCGGGAGCAGAGCCGGCACCGGGACGTGGGCCCCGGACGGTCTAAAGCCCCAGCGCGCCCTCCCTTCGGGCGCAGGCCAAGTGATTGGAAACGACGTCGTTCCTAAGCTGCCCTGGCTCTGATCGCTGCCGCCCTCTGTGCTCTGGCTAATCCGGTATCTCTTCCCTCCCCTCTGCCGGATAAATGCTTTACTAAGGAAAGCGAAGATAGAAATGCCGCATTTCCCGCTATGAGTAAAGTTGCCGAAAAGTTGCTAACGGAATCTCTTAAATAAACATTCAGCGCATTTAACATATTGCTTATAAAAACTAAACTTACGCGTAGTTTATTTTTTTTTAGGAGCATATCTGTTCCTAAACTAAGACTTAACTGAATCTAGAAAGCAGCCTTCACACTTCTTAATCAGTTAGAAGTTGGCTCACCCCGCACCCGGCATTGAAGTGATTTTTGATTGTCTGAAAAGCTTTTTAAAAACCACTTAAGCCCGGGCCCACGTGGTGGTGTGCGCTCCTGATTCCTGCACTCCGGGAGGGTAAAAACGACAGGATTGGTTGAGTTCAAGCCCTGCTTAAAGAACTCAAAATAAGATATAAAAATAAAAACAACTGGGGACATAGCTCTGTGAGGGCCCCGTGTTCAATCCCTAGAGCAAAAAACAAACAGAAAAAGCTTCCAAATCTCTTAAGTTCCAAGCCGGTGGTTTTTATTTATTAATAAAACGTTAAGTGACAGGAGTGTGGTAGAGATGGTGAACAGCATTTTACTTAGATGCAGCCACTTGTTTACAGCCTGAACTTGGACATAGTGTAAGTTGGAGGTGAAATAGGAAGGAGACCCACCCTGTTCCTTTCTTGAATGAGAGGCAGGACAAGCTCAGAGCCACTCCTGTTGTGAAGCTCTGGTTTATAAACACGTTCCCTGAGACTTGAGACTTGCATTGATGGCTGGGGGCCAACCAGTACCGGAAGTATTTTCCAGATCCCTGCTGGTGTGAAGGAGGAGCTGCCTCATAATTACACCTTGGTCCAGAGCTCCCCTCCCATAACTATGTGAAGCACAGGGAAAATAAACAGCCATCTCGATAATCTGCCTGGTACTTACAATGATAAATACAAGGTATGGCTACAGGCTTTGGCAAGTTCCCTTCAAGTGCTGTCACAGGTCTTTAAAAGTTACTATCTTGTGGGCCTTAAAGAGATTTATTGACCTGGGGCAGTGGGTCCCAAAGGGCACCTCATGCTGAGATTCCCACTGGGGAGGCCTTGCCCCAAAAGATCAGGGCATTCACTTCTGAATTATCTGCAGAATGTCTGTGTGGATCCGTTAATTTGAAAGTATGAGGTCAAATTAGGGAACAACGACCACAATGACAACATAACTAACTGGCCATGGGCAGAAGTCGGGAATGGATGTAGCTTAGTGATAAAGTGCTCCTGCCTGCGTGAAGACTTGGGTTCAATTTCCAGTACTGAAGTTAAAAAAAAAAAGAGAGAGATCAGGACAGAACTGATAAACGCAGGGTGGGGAGAAAATGTCCCCTCAGGTGGAAATCAGAAGAACTTCCTTTCAGGAGTGTTCAGCAGTGGAGAAAGCCCTCAAGTGTCAGGGCAGAGATCACCAGGAAGGTGGCAGAAAGCTAGAACTGTGAACCTGAATCTGGCTGGCTCAGGAATCTGATTGAGGAGGTCTGAGGAGATGGCCTGAGCTATTGGAAACCTGCGCCTCTGGCAGGAGCAGGGCACAGTCTGGGCTGGACCCCAGGGACTCAGCAGATGCACAGGGAGAGCTATCTAGGAGGGGTGCAGTCTGCTGCCCAGAAGGCCGAGAAGGTGATAAGAAAGTTGACTTAAGTATTTTTATGGAAAGTGGAGCTAGGCAAAACAATTAAAAATGACACGCTTCTCATGGAGAGATGGTCACTGCCGATGCATCCTGTGTAGGGAAAGTACAAGTCCTTTACAGTCATTGTCCTACTTAATCCTTATTGTAAATTCTCCATAGGATAGATAGTCAAAGACTGTTTCTCTTTTGTTTAGTTTTGTTTTGTTTTTAGAATTCTTACTTTTGGGTTTATTTATTTTGAAGAAGGTCTGGCTGGTCTTTAATTCACTAGGTAGCCCAAGCTGACCTCAAATTTGTGTTGATCCTCTTGCCTCTGCCTCCTGAATGTTGGGATTATAGGTATGTGTCACTATGCCCAGCTGAAAACCTATTTTATACTCCTCCCCCCAAATCAGTGCTTAGAGTTGAATATCCATAAGATCACAGACCCCATTCGGTGTGTTGGGCTCCAAAGTCCTGTTTAATTGTTGCACACATATGCACCTATACACACACACACACACACACACACACACACACACGGATCACACTGCACATTGTGATTTGCTCTGGGGAGGGGCACATACTGCAAACATTCCCGTAGTATACATTAGTATCTTCAGGGACACATGGTGTGCCATTGTGTGGCAGTGACAAGGTGATGTTTTGAACTTGATAATGGACTCTTGATAAGAGGGGCTCCTCCCTGTAGTGCAGAATGAATGGGGAGGAGTTGTTTGGGGAAGGTGGTGCACATATTGCATATTGCATCAGTGTCAGAGTGTGTTACACATTTCAGGATGTGGAACTGGGCCGGGAGAGCAATCTACGCCTGGAGATACCTGACCGCAGAGCTGGTTGGGGCCCTGAGAATTAGTGCAACAGTAAAGGAGGGACAGTGGGGTCACCCAGGGTGGGGCCTGAGGGAACCAGCACCCAGGCCTGGGAGGGCAGAGGCTTCTAACCCATGTTGGGTGACACCCTGCTGTGCTTAGAGCTGTGGTTTCAGTTCCATGTTTCAATACTTCCTGTCCTAGTCACCTCCCATCTGTGAAATTCTGTACTGCTGAGTCCTGGGAGCCTGTTAGGGGCCATCTGGAAAGTTTAGAGGGCCACAGAAATGGGTGATTACTCAGGGAAAGTCCTGTTAGACACTTTTATGAGGTTTTTATTTTTTGTTTTTGGCAGTACTGGAGATCAAACCCAGGGCCTTTCTACTGAGCTATATCCAAAGCCCTTTTTATTGTGAGCCTGGGCCTTGATAAATTGATAAATTGCCCCAGCTAGCCTTGAATTTATAATCCTCCTGCCTCAGCCTCCCAAATGCTGGGATTATAGGCATGTGCTACCATACCCAGCCTTAAATCAGAGAATTTTTTTTTTTTTGTCTTTTTCTTTTTTATCGGTACTGGGGATCGAACTCACAACTGCACACTGGCAATGCAGGTGCTTATGCTGCTGAGCTAAATCCCCAACCCCCAAATCAGAAAATGTTTTAAGGTCACACTCAATGTGTTTACTGGGCAAATTTTGGGTATAAAGTGCCATGGAGATCTGAGGACAGGTAGGAAGTTTCTAGCTGTTAATGACATGTAGAGAGAGCTCCTGGTGTCTTTACAGCAGTGTGATGCTTTTTCTAGATAAAATTCTTTTTCATGAAAAAGACTCCATATTAGGAATAGAGATGAAATCTGAACTTTTTGTGACAAAATGTTCTGAAAGGGCTGCATATGTTCAACAGATGGACCAGACCCAGAGTCCACTGAGGCCTGTTCCCTTCCTGTACCATCTTACTTTTTTCTTCCATGTCAGAACCTGACCTCTGACTGCAAACTCATGCTGTTTTGGCCCATTTCTTAGTTTAAGTCATCCCATTGCAGGTGGCCTGGTTAGCCCAGTCCAGCCTAATAATAATGATAGGGTGGGAACAAATGTGGGATTGGAGACTGAATATCTCCCAAGAAAGAAAAGTGTGTCATTTTCTCCAGGAGAGGTTATTGTACTCCTAAGACTTGAAAATCTTTAAGGATGGAAGGTAGTTTGTTTATCCTCTGCTTTACCTACCTGTAGCACTCTATCACCTGATCATTTCTGGAACCCACAAATGTCTTACAAATAGCACAACCTTTTCCTCTGTTGGTCAAAAGCCATAGTGCCCTGGGGCACCATTTCACTTGGAAGGGCCTCAGAGGGGCAGCAGACAAGTGAGCTCCACAGATAATAGATGTCAGCCCCTTCCCCTGTTTGGAAAGTCTGGTTTTATCAGGGCTGTGGCTCTAAGGGCAGGTGGACAAGTGTATGTAGGGCCCACTTGGGAAGAGACCATAGCCCCTTGCAAGTCATCCTCACCAAGCAGCAACTGGAAGCTGTACAGTTTTGCTCCTGGAATACCAGTGATCTTGTGGTAGAAATGACACATGCAGACCACAGGCCCAGGGAGTAGCACACCAGCCCTGAGGCTGATTGGTCAGAGATTTGTCCCTTTCCAGCATCCTCTAGACAGAGCCCCAGCCTCCCATCTGCTGCATGGCCCCATAAAAGTTGTTCATTTCTTCTTATGCTTGCTCCCCCAGACACTCATCAAGGGGACAGACCCTTTCCAGGATCTGGAAGCTGCGAAGGCTTGCCTTACGGGCTATAGAAACTCATTAAGACATGTGGCCTCTTACCATTTTTGTGAGCACTGTTCACTTTCCTGAGGACCCGGAGAGCCATGGGTGGCCTGGTCCCGCAGGCCAGCACATTCTGTGTCTCTTCTGGAGACTGGGGACCTGGGAGAGCGCTTGTCCTCCCAAGCAGGAGCAGTTGGTAGAGAGGTGGCCGAGGTACACGAAGAGACCAGATGGTATGCTGAGAGGGTGATTGGTTGATCCAGAGGGATGAAGAAAGTTTGAGTTTTTATTTTTAATAAGTATGGACAGGTATAGCTGCAGACCCGCTCCTGTGCTTAGAATTAGAAATATCTATTAGAGAAAACCAAGGTGCTTAACATCTGATTGGACCATGGATATGCAAAGTAATGGACTCCACTGGCTTCTCATCCCTAGTATCCTGTTGTTGTATCTAAAAAACCAGCGAAGACTTGAAGGACCGTGGCTACCTAAGGGCCCTCATGCATGGTGGGATGGTACAAGGGACAAGTTTTCTGGAGGGCAGTGATGTAATACCTGTGAAAAATCTAATGTATGCCTGGGAAATCATTTTCTTAAACCTCTGGAGTAGCTTTTTATTAAATAATAAGGAAGGATTCCAGTACAGCTTTGAAGTCTGTGTAGCCCGGGTCACAGGGCCTTGTAGGATGTCTCCCGTGTGGATGTCTTGTCTTTATACAGCTTGGCTTCTCCTTAAACCATACGGACATATGATCATTCTAGAATCAAGGTGGCTCCAATCTGATAACCTGCTGGATGGGGTCTCTTTCTTTCCATTACTGCCCATACTTATCAGTGCTTCAGGTTTGATGCCTGGGGTTCATAAGTGTGTGATGGTGACTTGAGAAATGTGATTTTTGTTATTATTGAAGAAAATGCAGCAGTTGGAAGAGCTGTATAATTCAGTGAATCCATTTTCCACATTTTTCTTAGGATTAGTGCACAATATGATAGATTCATTCAAAGTGCAAAACACAAAAAGGAATAAAGAAAAAGTACAAGACAGATGGGTTTTGATGTAACTGAAAATTTCATCGATAGAGTTCCAAATTCCACATCACTTCTAGCAAAGCAGCACATGGTCTGAAAAGGCTGCTAGAATGCTCCCTTCCCAGGTAACATGAGTGCAGACAGGCTTTCATTACTTGTTTCAACCAAAAAAAAAAAAAAAACATGTCACAAGGACAAATGCAGATGTGGATATGCTAGACATTAAAAAATATTTACAGCTGGTCTTGGTGGTGGCTGCCAACTGTAATCCTAGCACTCTGGGAGGCAGAGGCAGGAGGCTCACAAGTTCAAACCCAGCCTGGGCAATTAAATGAACAAGCAAAACCCTGTCTCAAAAAATTAAAAAGGGAGTAGAAATATAGCTTAGAGTGAAGATCCCTGGGTTTGTCCCCGAGGGCACCCAAAAATTACAAAAATGAAAACCATTAGTTTATCAAATCATTTATGTTAATGTGTAAAGAATTTATTGTTTTAGTGGATTCATAAGTATTTTAAAGTTTCTCAGTATAAAAGTTGACAGATATAACCTACATAAACTGAAACACTTTGGGACCATCAGTAATTTTTAAAAGTATAAAGACCCAAATATTTGAAATCTGATTCACATCAGAGAACTGCAGAAGGGTAATCCCTATAATTAGGAGCCATTTGGGCTTTTAATGCAATTAGAATATTTTATTTTTATAATCACAGAATAATAATTTTCTTAAAATTGTCAATGGCTCTCCTCCTATGTCTAGGACTGAATGAGAGGAACTGGACCAATATTAGTTTAGGTTAGAGATGAACAAGAATGTCTTTGTTAAAACTAAGCTGCAGAATGAGCCCTGTGTCATGGTGTCCCCAGCTAGAGGTGATCGGAGAGCTCCACTCAGATGGCCTTGCCTACAGGAGGAATGTGTAGCTAAGTGTCAAGGTGGGTAAGTTCTGCTTGGCTTAATCTAGAGGCTCAGTCATGCATGCTGGTTTATCTTTTGCCTCTGAATCACCATGGCTGTTCTGTTTATGGTCCTAAGCTTTGTGGGGCTAAAATCTCAGGAAGTGAGGTGACCAAATGATACGTGTGTTTCTGTTCACGGGAGGAGACTGTCATAGGAAGCCTTAAGCTCATGGGGAAGGGTGTCCACAGGAGGCAGGGCCTCTGGCCCTTTAACTCTGCACCAACCCTGCCTGTGTCTCTTTTGCTTTCCTGTGCTAAAAAGTGTGCAGGTCAGCATCCTTCTGTCAACACATCCTTTATCAGAAACCAGGTTACCATCGATCAGGTCTCTGCCTTCTTTAGTTACAGTCCAGTGCTCCGGATGCAAGCTAGACACCTTGATTAGATTTGGGCCATTTACCAAGACTTTTCTAAAACAGATTTACAAGCCATCTGTATATGCTCACACATTCATTACATGTTTAAAAGATAACCATTTTTAAAAGAAATTTTTTTTAGATTTTTGAGACAGGGTCTGACTATAGTTCAGGCTTGTCTTTAACTGACTGTGTAGTCCAGGCTGGCCCTGAACCTTAAGTACCAGTGATTCTTAGTTCTTAGTGTTGCAACTCTGGGTATTATAGCTTAGGAGCCCGGTGTGGTAGTGCACACTTGTAATACCAGTATGCGGGAGGCCAAGGCAAGAGGACTGCCATGAGTTTGAGGCCAGCCTGGGTTATATAGTAAGCTCAAGACCAGCCTAAACTACATAGCGAGACCCTCTTCAAAAAAAAAAAGTTTTAGCCCCTAGCAGCTTCTCACTACCTTGCCAGTCCCTGGCAGTGAGTCCTATGGGCCCTGTGGTGGCTTTCTGGAGCTCCTCTAGCAACTTTTGCTGCTCTGCTGGGTGCTCTGCCACCAATGACCTCAGACGTCAAGCTTCTGCCGCTTTCTGTGCTGGTGGCCTTGGGCTTCAGTCTCAGCTTTCTCCTCCACTGGCTGCCTCAGCCTTCTCTCCAAGGCTACCACAGGTCTTCTGTCTGATGTTGTAACCACCACTGTCACTACTGGCCTCCAGAATTCTTCAGGGTTAATAACCCCTGGTGTTACTGTTACTAAGCCCTTTTAGCATAACCCATGTAGCCCACTCCGCCTGAGATTAGAATCCTGAGTAGTTCTACAGGACCACCTGAGGGAGGCTTTGCTGGGACTTGTGCTGAGCATGGCCGTGGTCCATGGAGGGAGCCTACCCCACTGACTTAAGCAGGTGAGAGGCAAGGGCTGACATAGAGGAGGAAGAGGTGTATGCACAGTGTCCTCCATTTCTAAGATCTACCTGAGGACTTCAGTAATAGTCAGAGGGGCCGAATTTTAAGCCTTTGCACAGGCTGATACCTCCTAGCGTGGCTTTAGGGGATCTAGGATGAGTCCACAGCTGTGGAGAAAGTGAGGGTATGACCAGAACCATGGCTGCTGAGACTTAAGGGCTTGGGGATATCAGCAGTGAGCCTGGGTTCCTTTCTGATCTTTGCCACCAGGTGCAGTGGCTGGAGTGCAGGGAGGAATGTGGCAGCCGCCAGCTGGGTCATGGCCCCTTATGGTGTTCTGGGGAAACAAGGCTTTAGCCTTGCCCCACTCCCTTTATTTATTTCTGTACTGAGAGTTGAACCCAGTGCCTTCACACGAAGTGTATCTCCAGCTTTTTTTTTTTTTTAATAAATTTTGAGACCGGGTCTCAGTAAGTTGAGGGCTCAAACTTGGTAGTTAAGGCTGGGCTTGAACCTGCCCCGGCCTTTGAGAGTGCTGGGATGATAGGCATATTCCACCAAGCCTGGCTTCTTTTTTCTGTCTCACCATGATCATCCAGTTAAAATGAGAGACTAGGTATCCAGCAAGGCTGGGAACTTAATTCTAAAAGCCTACTCAATAACAAGAAAGGGAAATGCTGTCACAAAGCCTTTGGGGCACCTGCAAGGCGGGGGAGGGGGGCTGCTGTAAGGAGGGAAAAGAAGGGCAGAGCAGGAAGGCTGTGTGCTGAACAGGGTCTTTGTGGCGCTTATCTTCTTTTTTCTCTGGATGGAGCATTGCAATGGACTTCAACCACCTGCATCTAGTTCCTGTTTCTTAAAAGAGACATTTCTATAAGTTAAACCTCACAGCTGCTTACACCACTAAGGATTGAGGAGGAGTTTTACAAAGGCTATCAGATATGCTGGAAACCTAAAGATTTAGAGTTTGGTCATAGTGGCACACACCTGTGATTCCAGCTACTCTGGCGGCTGAGGCAGGAGGATCACAAGTTTGAGGTCAGCCTGGGTAATTTAGACCTTGTCTCAAAATAACCTTTAAAAAGAGACTGGCTGTGGCTCAATGGTAAAGTGTTACATAGTTGTGCCAAGGCAGTTTTGGATTTGTGGCTTTTTGTATTGAGAAGTGGATCCAGGGCCTTTGCACTGTGTTGCTCTCTAGTCTTGAATGGAAAAAAAAGTTTAGCAGTTACTATGTCTTCAGCACAAGGATTAGGGAGGGATGGAAGGGCATGAAGGAGGGAGTGGGAAGGATCACTCCAAAGGAGCAGCCCTATCATGTTGTCTGCATCGGAATTGTTTCTGTTTAGGTTGAGCTGCAGAGATTAGTGAGGACGGGGCCATCATGTCAGAGAGGGTCCTGATATGAGCTTCCAGACAAACTGTCTTCAGGCTTCTCCCTCTGTCCTGCTGCACTGGGGCAGAAATAAGAAAATATTTGATTTGTTTCAACTTTTGGCTGGATTTGGGAAAAAGTTCTTTGTGTTTCACGGGATCTCGCTATGCAGTTCAGGCTGGCCTTGAGCTCACTTTGTAGCTCAGGCTGGTCTTGAACTCACAACGATCTTCTCACCTCAGCCTCTGGTGCTGGCATTACAGGTATGAGCCACCATGTCCGGCTCATGTTTGTGACTCTTAAACACACCAATGAATGACTGATATTTAATTTTAATTTCTTTTTTTTTTATTGGTACCAGGGATCGAACTCATGACTGCGTACTTGCACGGCAGGCGCTTATGCTGCTGAGCTAAATCCCCAGCTCTAATTTTAATTTCTTAAGTGAAATAGAAAGTTCTTAAATTTTTTTATTTCTAAAAAATCTTGAGTTATTCACAGTGCTGGTTTTTTTTTTTTTTTTTTTTTTTTTTTTTTTGTGGTACTGGGGATTGAATTCAGAGCCTTGTGCATGGTAGGCAAGCACTGTACCACTGAACCACATCCCCAGCCCACAATGTTCGTTTTGGATCAACACAGATTTCCACCCAAAGCCTCCTCTCCTCTAAGCCCTTTCTGCCAGTAGCAATGGCTCTCTAGTTTGAACTGCCCCTCCCCAGTAGGGGCCGTCAGAGGTATTTGGAGACTTTAGTGACTTGAAACCCAGCTGAAGCCACCATCTGTCTGAGGCTTATCCCTGAATTGAGCCCACTGTTATCACAAGTAGCAGGTGGGATGCTGTGGCTGATGAACACCTGTGTGGTGGTGGGAGGGGTACGGGAGCCCATCAGAAGAGAATGACCAGGAAGGAAGCAGGAAGCCTGAACAGAGACAGGAAGGGCTCTAGCAATTTACAGCAACAGTGGATTGTTGACTATTCTCCATTGTCTTGAGAGTCTAGCATAAAGGATCATAAATTGCAAGACTTGAGGGTTTTATTTTGTTTTTTGTACTGGGAATTGAATTCAGGGCTTTTGCACTGTGTTAATCTCCAGCCCTTTTTATTTTTTTACATTGCTCTGGCTGGGCTTAAACTCGTGATACTCTTGCATTAACTTCTCAAAGTAAGTGAGCCTCTCTAAATATTCAAAGTGTGCATGAATACAAGAGATCTGTATATTCTGAAACAAGCCATGAGTGAGGACAGCAGTGTCACCCAGGATGGATGTGGCCATATCATTAAAACACAGGCCTCCCTGCTAGGACTCAGGGACAGGCGGTGTCAGTGGACTGGCTAAAGGGTTCCTGGCCCACTTTTTCTGGCAGGAGGAACAGTTCTTGTTCATGGATAATTTAACCATGTCCTTTAGAGTAGTTCTCTGGGTGAGTCCCTCTGTCCACTTCCCATATCACAGACCCCATCCCTTCAGCACAGAGGGATTGGCCTCTGGCAAGATGGAGGAGTCATAGAGGTACTCAGGTTCTGGTGTTTTCTGCATGGCCTGCTAGTTCAGTCCTGCTGTTTCTGTGGGTGCCAAAGGGGTATGGTCAAGTCCCAGTGCCACCCATACCAAGGTAGATGCCCCTTGGAGGGCATCTGAGAGCTTGACAACCAGCTTTCTCAACTCAGTCATCAAAGATCTGCATATCTGCTATGCAGAACTCTGGGCTGGGTACTGAGGATCCAAAAAGGCACTTCATTGAAGGAGCGTGTCCTGCAGCTGGGGAAGGAGACCCATCTGCATACTCTGACCTAAAGCGGAGAACCACAGGTACCCTAAAGAAGCAGACAGGGTGAGGGGAAAGAGAAACTCAGTCAGTTGAGGATCAGGGCAGCTGCTGCCCACCAGGTGCCCAGGAGGCAGTGAGGACGCGTGGCTGGCAGTCTAGGCAAAGGACTCAACCTGACAAGTGTGTGTACCGATGAGCAGGGGCACAGCCTACAGAATTGTGAGACCAATGATGGGAGGCTGCCCTGAGGTGTTCTCTCCCACAGAAATGCAGAGTGGTAAGTGGCCTCAGGGAAGGAGGAGCTAAGGGCCAACCCTCACTGCAGCTCAGGATTTCTGCTCAGCTGGAAGAGCTCATCTGGGGCCTCAAGCAGCTGGCATGAATACCAGTGTGTGCGTGCCTCTGTGTGTGTGTGTGTGTGTGTGTGTGTGTGCATGTGTATTCAGCTCCTTGTTAACATCCCCAAGTGTAGGGCACATGCTCAGACAGTTGTGTAACAGGTGAGTGCAGAATTGCACCATGTTCTAGGTGGGTCAGACTTTTCTAGGCCAGTGTCCCGCCCGATGACAGGGCAGCTTTATGAGTCACCTGGCTGCTTCTGCACTGGGAGGTCCCAGCACATGTCCTGCCAGGGGCATGTCCTGGAGCAGCCGAATACATTGGAAATGGCATCTTGATCAGAGGGTCTTTGGGTGCCAAGGGGTCACAGGAGGTCAGAGCCTTTGGTTAACAGTCATGGAGCCCAGCTTGCACTCTCCCTGGATGTGCCCTGGAAGGTGGAGTCAGCATGTGGCTTGGTGCCCTTAGGGTGTCTCCGTGGTCCATTCCTGAGGTGAGAAAGAGTCTTGAGGCTCCCCACCCTGCTAGTTAGTGTCAGAATGACTGCATACAAGTATATCTGGGCTCTAGCCACTCCTGTGATATTTAAAGCCAATACTGTATTGGTGTGATTCTGGGAGGATGTGATGTTATTAAAGTTACCAGTCCTGTATTAAATTCGGATTTAATACAGGAGAGATGGGCATATTTGGGTTTACTTAGAATCTCATGACAGGGTTGTGGATAAACAGAAAGCCAACAATGAGGAGAAACTTCGGTTCAAAAAGCAGCACAGTTTTGTGGGGTCAGTGCCCTTGATGTTAAGGGCCCTGATGTTAAGAATGCAAGCCTGGGAGGTGGTAGCTAGGTGACACCATTTGTCTGTTTGCAAAGGTGTAGCCAGATCTGAGGGTCTCATTGCTGGAGCCCTTCCCTCTTTGAGTTCAGCTGTACTTTCTCCCTGACCAGGAGAGTTTGGTGATTAATTTTTATCCTGGCATCCCCTGATATCTACTGGTGAAGGTGGCTAGGTATGTGGGGGACCTTTCTTGCACAGCTTGGCTGATTTTCCACCTCAGTGTAAATGAGGTGGGATGGGAGGGAGGGTACATGCTGTGCTGTTGCCCTGTGCTCTGTACAAGGTGGCAGGCTGTGAGGATGCTGGTTCTCAGTGGGCCTGTGCATCAGAATTATCTGGGTGATGTTTTAAATGATGGCAGAGCCCTTCTTTCTCATGACACACACTTGTGTGTATATGGCCAAACTATAGTCAAGAAAAAAAGCACCTGACCTTGATGGGCCTGAGCACATTGCTTACCTGCCCGAGGTGTGCTTTGAAGAGCAGGAAACCACTGAGCTTAGTACACCTTCCAGAATAGCCCAGGAAAGTGGCCTGTGGGTTTTGGTCATTCATGCAGGACAGACAAGCAACATCTACAGAGGGTCACAGATTGGTAGCCCAGTCCCAGGTCCTCATTTTAGAGGCCAGTTAAGGGTGTGGACTTCAACAAAGCCATTGAAAAAGCATAGCTGGGCCTGGAGACCATGTTCTGACTTGTGGCTGAGATCTTTTCCTGAGAAAAGCTATTTTCAGGAATTCCAGCAGCATGAGGTGTGTCCAGGCAAACAGTAGAACCCTCCTGTATTTAGGAGATCTCCCTTAACTACTGGGGAGACAGTTCTTATTCTGTGTCTGCCATAGGCAGTGAGGAGACAGCCAGGGTTCAAGGGCACAAAGACTCAGCTCTAAGAACACCCAGTTTTATCCCAAGATAGCTTACTTTTGAGAAAGTCAAATTTTCTTTCATGGGAAGTCTGGTGGAGGAGTCCTTTCAGCAGCTACAGAGACCATGGATCCCATGTCCCTCTGTGTGTGTGTGTGTGTGCACACATGTGCGCACACACACATGTGCATGGGTATGCACACATATGTGCCTTTTTGTTGTTAGCCTCTAAGTGCAGAAAGCATCTCAGTACTGCTTATTAACATGGACTTCATGTGATCCTACTGGTATCTGGTAAGAGAATTATTCTGCATCAGCCATGGCATTGAGATAAGGAAAGAAGGACCCGAGTTTGGTGGGTCAGGAGGCAGGTGTCCTACATCTTGATGAGTTTCTTCCCCTTGTCACACAGAACAGGGCCTGCGGCATCCCTGGGGGCTTGTTGGAAGCACAGCCACATTGTATCAGCTTCTGAGGCACAATCCACAAACTGAATGGGATCTCAGTGGCTCTCATACACATGAAAGGTTAGGACACACTGGGCTCCTTGCATCTCCAGACAGCTAAGCCTTCTCTGTTGGGGACTGAGTGTGCCCTTTCTCCTGGAATGGGTGTAAGGAGGGGAGGAACTTGAAGGCAGACAAGCGTGTGTCTTTTGCAAGTGTTCTTGTTCTGTCACCACTTGCTTTTGCATCACCAGCAGTTTCCTGGAGAAAGTGTAGGGCCGTGTCCTACTGTCCTAGGCTTCTTCAGAGTAATGCAGCTGCTTTGGGGTGGGGCCCGCCGCCACTGTGGGATGACTGCACTGCTCTGGGAGAGGAGCCTGCCCTCTGACATTTTACCATAAGCCAGGCTCAGCAGGTCACAAGTGGAAGAGATAAGGGGCAGCTTGTTCCCTGACTGGTGAGCTGCAGTCATAGGAAGGGGCCAGAGAATGAGTGTGCATTACTTGATCCTAACATAATGGTAAAGAAAGCAGATGTGAGCCATCTCCATACCTGATCCTGGGGAAAGGACACATGTGTGTCTTGGCAGCAACATGGCAGGCAAGCTGGGACCATAGAATATTCCGGAGCATTGTAGCAGACTCAGCAGGCAGGTGTGACCCTCCCTGGACACAGGTAGCTGATAATGCTATGCACTGCTCACAGTGCAGGCAGACAGCTGGCTGGGTGCTGGAGTAAAACTAGACTCCAGTGCTGATTTCTCACTTTTATCTCCTCCCTTCCCTCTAGGTTGGCCTCCGCCAGCTGGATATGTCCTTGCTCTGTCAGCTTTATAGCCTCTATGAGTCCATCCAGGAGTACAAGGGGGCATGCCAGGCTGCTTCCAGCCCTGACTGCCCTTATGCACTGGAGAACGGTTTCTTTGATGAAGAGGAGGAAGAGGACTTCCGGGAGCAAGCCTCCCTCCATGAAGGCAGGACCCGAGGCCCTCCTGGAGACTTCTTGCTGCCTGTCTCTCCCCTCTCCAGCAGCGACTGGATTCTGGAATCTATCTAGGGCCTTGGAGCAGTTGTGGGGGTGGGTTTAAACTGGATCCTGTTAGCATCAGCTTCATCTCCTGCAAGAAAGTGTTCTTCCCTCGAAGTGGACAGTCAATGGCACCCGAGATGCATACCACCAGTTTATTTTGTGGGTAGGGAGTTTGTTGACACACCATGGCAGTCTGCTAGTGTCTAATTGGGTTACAGAAAGATACTGAGAATGTCCTTGGCTTGCTTGTGTGAGGCACACTACTGGGGATTCACAGCAAGACTGTAACAAGGGGTGCGGTAGGAGGCTAAGCTACAGCCCCCTTGAGGTGATGTTTAGCTGGTCACTTCCAAGTCTTCATCTTAATGTTACTGTCACCTTCTTCAGTGTAGCCTGCAGCTTCCCTTACTGCTTCAAGAGACTTTCAGCCTCTTTGCCAAGCCTTATTTATTATGAGCTATGTCCTAACTGTCCAAGTGACTTACAAGATCTTTCTACTAAAAAAGCAAACACTGCCACACAAGTAAGCTGCCTTTTCTCAGCCTGCCCACTGCCCCTTTATTAGGTAGAGGAATAAGGGAGGTAATACAGAGGTCTGCTGAGTGGGGAAAACCCAAATCAGAACAAGCTAAAGTTTTGTATCATTCACTGTAAGACAGCAGACATTTCTGTTCCTAAAGACTCTGAATGTAAACTAGCATGTTAGAAAGCAAACCATACCCTCCACTGAAAACAGTGAATACCTTATGCCTTAATATATTTATTAAAGTACTTCATGAAAACTTTATACTTTATAGATTAAACATGAGGATAAAATGATAAACTCTTTCTGTTGTCCTGTATTTTGTTCTCAAATCAGAATCGTCAGCTTTTATAACCCGAATGTGAGTCCAATCACATATTGAATGTAGGATTTTTTCTCATTAAATAAGTCTGAAAGTAAATTTATTCCTCTGCTCAATTTGAGTGATCATGTATCAGTGGTGGAGCAGTACTAACAGCTAGGCCTCTGTGGACTCCAGGCCTCTTCTTGCCTCTGTGTTAACTGCTCACCAGCACTTCCTTTAGGCTGCACAGCCAAAGCACAACAGCCCAAGCCAAGTGTTTTGTCTGCCACTGTCAAGCACTGAGACCAGGAGAAGGCAGAATACTCCTTTCCTCTGTGGATAGTAGTTACAGTGAAGGGTGTTAGTAAGTGACTTCAGCCTGTGACATAACTTTCAAGAGGAACAAGAAGCATTCAGTCTGGTCACCTGCTGGTCCCTGGTTCTTTGAGGCTGGGCCCTGTTGAGCAACGAATTGAACTTCAGGTCTGCTTTTCTCCATCCTGACTACCATGAAGGTCCCTTGGGGAGCTTTTGGAAAACTGATGTCTGGGCTTCAGCAGCACCTTTCCCCCCCAGATCCAGATTGAATTAGGAGGTAACAACTGGGTGTCTGCTTTGGTGCTGGGGAGAAAGCTGGAGAGGGAGCCCAAGCATGCTTTGCAGGGAGGACACCTGTTCTGGTACACAGACGCATGACTCATTTACTGTGAATGGATTCCTCTTGTCTGTGTACCACCTTAGCTTCCAAAACTTAAGGCTGCATTATACGAATTCACACAGTAACATGCCAATTTTTTTAAAACGTGGGTTTAGAAGTTTGCAAAACGACTAGAGGGCAGGACAAACAAGGCAAAGCATTAAAAAAAACTCAAATAAAAACCCCAGAGGTACATTGGCACAAGTGCCACGCTGTGAGAAAGATATATAGCCCTACTTATTTAAAAATATATAGGAGTCTGACCTTGAATTTAAATCAGAGCCCGTAGATGGAAAAGCGATCAGTTCTAGAGCAGGGGCATGTAGTGTTTCTCTGTTAAGTGTGTTCTCACAAGACAACTGGAAAGAGATGGAAGAGCACACTTTAAATGCTGCAAGGGAATCTTCAGAGTTACATCCACCTGCTTCCTGAACAGTACAGAGCTTGATGTCTGCTTTTCTGCCCTTGAGGTCATAGGTATGAGGCTCCACTCAACACAAGAGTCCTGTACAAATTTGGGAGGGAGTGCGGGTGGGCAGGACTTCTATATGATCTTATGGCAGGCTGAAAAATGCTCTAAGTGATCTGGTCCAACAAAGCAAAACAAAACCCCCTCTGGAAGTTGTAAATAGGACTTTACTTGATAAAAGGACCTTTGGAAAGGTGATTAATGATCTTAACATGGAGTGACATCTGGATTATCTGGGTGGCCTGGCTATAGATGCTATCAGTGGTGTCTTTTAAAGACAGGAACAAGGATAGGTGACACATTGGGGGAGGAGTGTGAAAAAGAGGGACTGGAGAAGCACAGGGGTGACAGCAACCACTGCATGCTGGAAGAGATGTGCAATTCTTTCATAGTGCCCCCCAGGGAGCATGCCCCTGCTGATGCTCAATGAAACTGATTTTAGACATCTTGCTCTCTAAACTGATGCGGAGGAAAGAATACTGTGAATTACTTCCTTCTATAGTTTCTTCCCTGGAAGATAAAAACTATTTAGATCTGGTTCTATTAATTGTGCTCCTCATTCACCTAAAATTTTTTAAAAAATCTATTCCCAGTGCTATATCTGAGGGAGTTTAAGTTACTCTCTTTCTCAAGAAAGACAGACTCCAGAGATCCACCATTAAACTAGTAGCACAGGCAAACAGATCAGGTTCCTTTTGCAAGACAGGAACAGAGACCAAGATGGGCCCCATTCTGTGACCTTTAGAAAAATCCCTTTACGAATCTAAGGGTAGGATTTTTTAAAATGTTAAATTTTCTAATTAATGCTGTCTTGTAAATATCTAAAAATATCCTTCCCTTGGCTCATACTTACACCATGATGTTTTCTTCCCAGTTTGGTTCAAAGGGCTTCAAACATTGGTAGAAAATACTTTAACAAAAGACCACTTGTGTCTCATGTCCCTGATCAGACCATGGCACTGTCATAAACTGTGTACTTCCCCCTCTGGGGCTAGGCCACACCACACTCCCAAGAGCCAGAGCTCTGTGCAGGCCTGAGATGACTGATGTGTGAACTGGTTCCAGCAGAGGTTTTCCAGGATAGCTGCAGTTCATATTTCCTTTGGTGAAACTAGGATAACTAAAGATGACTTTGTTTTGTTATCTTCAAGTGGATTTTCATATACATTTTTGTTAAGCCACATCTCAGTTTTTAGGGGCGGAGCTTGGGAAACATGTCATTCTATGACACCAAATACTATCAACACCAGACCTTTCCAGCATATTTAGCTGGGCAGCTCTGTCTGGCCTCTAGAATGGTATTGTTACTGGGCAGCTTGTTTCTAAAAGTGGCTCACCAACTAAATGTCACCAGGCTCAGGTTGCTCACTTCTCCTTCTGGAGTTAGATTTCAGGTTCTTCTCATCTTGAACAAAGAATTGGATGAACTGTGAGCAAAAGGAAGTGGCCGTTTATTTGAGAAAGTGAAAGTGAAGGGTGGGAGAGAAACTGGTTCTGTAGAGCAAGCTTGAACCATGTAGAGAAAAAGCGTTAAGAGCAAAAAATACACACTGCCTCTGAGAACAGCAGGCTACCCTAGAAAGTTAGGAAGCACTGGGTTCCTCGTGGCTGCCTTTCTTTTATGTATTCCAATCTAGAGGTAACCCAGAACTTCATCTGGGTCCGGAGAGGTGGTTCTGAGCCTACATCTCAGGCTGATGTAAGGTCTAGGCCATGCTTTTGAAAACCTGCTGGAGTTCTCAGAGAAGCCCACAAACAGGGCTTTGGGAACTGTTCTGCTCATGTCCAGGGGATCATGCCTACTTCTCCAGCCAGCTGCTGCCACACTCTGATCTCCTCAGTATGGAAAATGAACTTTAACAAGAAGTTAGGGAAAAATGATGTACTATAAAATCTAGGGGTGGATACATGTACCTCACTACAGTATTCTTTCCCCTTTTCTTTAAAATGTTTCCTAGAATGTGCTGAAAGTTACTGAGTGCTGCTAGCCGGCAGTGTGGAGGTGAGATGAACACAGGCTTGGGTGTGGACCCGCTGCCGAGAGCAGGCAGCCTTGGACTTGAGTCCCACCCTCTCCTCACTTCAGGAGTGATGTGATCGGTATCTGAGTATCTGATGGATGGGTCTCTGTGCACACTATGGGTCTGGGTCAGCCTGCTTCCCTTATGTTGCTACTGCTGACACCAAGGACAACTTGTTTCTTCTTGAAGATTAATACCTTTGTGGGAATCAACAAAGACTATGGAGCTTCTGTTGTTGTTTGTTGATAGGGTCTACGTTCAAGCAGGCCTCAAATTTGCAAGGATCCTCCTGCCTCAGCCTGAGTACTGGGATTAGAGATGTGCATGTGTTGAATATTGCTTGGTAAATTGGGTAGCTTGTTTCTAAGATGCAGTTAGCTTCACTTACCTCAATTAAAAGGACTGGGAAACTTGCAACTATGTGTTACATCTTTGCTGGGTTTTCAGGATGCTGAGTCCCAGCCTGGGGCTTTTTTTTTTTTTAACAGTACCGGGGATCGAACTCACGACCACGCACTTGCAAGGCAGGCGCTTATGCCGCTGAGCTAAATCCCTAGCCCCCTGGCACTTGTTTTTAATCAACCTTTCCCTCTTGGTGGCCTGCCTTCCTCTCTCCTGGGCACTGAAGCCAACAGGCCTTTCCATCCTGCAGCTATTCTGAGACGTTACCCCAAATGTATTTTTTTTCCCTAAACTTGGATACTTCCTTTTGACTATTTAAATCAGTCTCATTACCCTTGGGTTCATATCTTTTCAAACCCCATCACCTCTGTATTCCTTGTCCCACACCTACTCTGACGCCTACTCTCCGAGACTTACACTGCAAGCCCCCACTTCAGGGGGCTTTTTCCAGCACAGATGACAGGCACTGTGATGCTCTACCCGAACTTCTGAACACATCATTGCCCAGTGAATCTCAAAGGGCCAAGTCACTTTTTTGAGACAGTCTTACTATAATTCAGGCTGGCCCTGGACTCACGATGATCCTCCTGCCTCAGCCTCCTAAATACCAGAAACACAGGGCTTTGCCACCATGCCCAGCAGCAGGGGCTGAGTCTTACTCACCACTGCAAAGCAGGGTCTGACACACAGAATATGCTCACAAAACATCTAAACATCTGTGAAATGAATAAGCACATAATAAAGAAAGAACAAGTGAAATAGGGAGAAGGGGAAGAAAGGTGCTATTGTATCTCTACTTTTTAATAAACACTTTATTTAAATATAATTCATCCCATACAGTGCAACAATTCGGTGGGTTTTCTTTGTATTGATTTTGGATCAGCCAATTTGAAAAAGTAAGTTACTGAATTGAAAATTTATAAAAACTTTAAGTTTATTCTGAAAAACTGTGAAAGTATTTCTATTGTTGTAAGAACACAAATCTGATTTGTAGCCAAAGAGGAACATTTAAATTTAAAAGCTATAAACTTGCCAAAGGAATAAAATTTAGATCTTTCATTACATGTGAAACACAGGTACTGCCCTGGGTGTCCACCATGTACAACTCAATGTACAACTGGGTGCGCACATTTATGTAAATGTCCCTAGTCACATTGTGTGTGTGTGTGTGTGTGTGTGTCTGCGCACACATGTGTGAATGGTGTGGCTGTTTCCAGGATGGGGGAAGGGACTGGATGTTTGTTGCATGTCATGACCTTCTTTTCCAGGAAGGCTTCCCAAGTCTCTGTTTCACTTTCCTTACCAAAAAAAGTGCTTGGTTTCTGTGACACATCTTCACTTTCAGATGCTGATGGTCATGCCTAACAGTGAAGAATAAGACTGTGGGTGAGAAGGGAGGGTCTTCAGAAAGGCACTTTCTGTTGATGATCAAGTGGAATGCCCCCAGGTGGCCCCGGTGATGGGAGACATAGTCTCGGAACACTTTTAGCCAGTTTTTTTTTTTTTTTGTCTGAGACAGGGTCTTGCTAGCTAGCCCAGGCTAGCCTCAAACTCAGTGATCCTCCTGTCTCAGTCTCCAGAGTGCTAGAATTACAGGCACATGCCACCATGCCCAGTTTTAGACACACAAGTATAAATATGAGTTAACATACAGCAGGACAAGGGGTTTGAAGTGCTTACTAAAGTTACATGGGCTTTGGTGTACACTTATAATCCTAGCACTGTGAGCTTGAGGCCAGCCTGGAATACATGGTGAGACGCTATCTCAACAAACAAAACCTCCCCAAAGACATTAGCTTATTTCCTTAACTAGACAGCCATCACGTAGAAGCACTTAAGGAAGAAGAAAATGAAATGGTCAGGCCCAGCATAGTCTAGAACGATACTGGGGAGACAGTTGCTATGTTGCCTAGACAGATGTGGCTGGAGGAGTGGGTATGGCACACAGCGTGAGGATACCTGGGCATTAGGAGAGGAGACCTGCGTGACATGTAGACAGGGCAGCACATACCCAGGGGAAACAGTGAGGGCCATAGTCTTGGAGAAAAGTAAACGCCCAGGGCAGCAGGGAGAAGTGAGTGGTGTATTGCATGAAGATGCGAGCGGTACCAATGTGGGGAGATGGCAGGCAAGGACTGCTAGATTCTCAGGCAGAAGATGAGGGGTGTGGGCTGAGGGAAAGAGGTGAGGGACATCTTGAGGGGAGACTAGCAGCAAGGACTTTGAAGGGGACACAGGACAGGAACACTGAGCTCACTTATAGACCTGCTGACCTCTGGTCACAGCAGAAGCCACCTGGAGTACGTAGAGTGAAATGGATGAATCCAGTGGCCTGGCCAAGGCAGATGGAAGCCTGAGCTCCAGGAGGGTACATAGGAGAGCAACAAGGCTGAGGACAGTCACAACACAGGCAGGACAAAACCAGGTAGAAGGGGGCGGGTGGGGGGCTTGTTTTGGTGGATTGCAAGGAAAAAGGGAACGCTGAAAGCAACTGGCAACTGGCTTCCCTGTGAGTTTTAGAATTGCAGACTTGGGCCATTCTGGGAGGAAGCACGGTGTAGAGAAGTAAGTGAAGAAATAGAGGAAGGTGGCCCAGACTGAAGAGCAACGTATGTACACTGGCAAGGTATGTGCTGAGCCCAGTGGAAGAAGAGAGTAAGTGGGCAGGAGCTTCGCTGAAGAGAGTGGAATGGCACAGACCGGATCGACAGGTATACAGGGTAGCATGGCAGACAGCACAAGCAGCCAGGAGCCAGTGACTCTGCGGTCCCTGAGGTAGGTCAAGGATACAACAAATCCCCTCTGCCCCCTGCTCTTCTGTGCTGTGCGCACCCCAGGATCCTGTGTCATTGTATGAAAGGAAGGGAACCTCAAGGTCAGAAAGAGCCCCAGTGAGGTAGTGAGCAGGAGAGGGGAAGGGCAGAGGTGGGGAGTCTCAGGAGGCGGCGCAGTGATAAGGAGCACAGACTCTGCACTGAAGGGCACTGTGAAGATGGAGAACAGCAGCCAGAGGTCCAGCGAGGGCTTGTGCCTGGCAGAGATGCTGCCTCCAGAAACTCGGGTGATACAGCCATAGGGCGGAAGGCAGAAAGCCGGTGGGTTTCAAGGGTTTAACAGAACAGCTCAAGAGCCATTTACAAGGTCCAGGTATGGTTAAAAAGAGGCAAAGCTGGTCAGAAGGAAAGAAAGTTGGAGGTTCAGGGCAGTAGAGGTCAGAAAGGCAGCAAAAAAGCAGGGGTGGTGTGAAGGGAGCCAAATGGCCAGAAAAAGCAGGACATGGAGTCAGATTTTAGTAGGGGAGGGCTAGGTTGGAGGCATTAGATTGAGGACAGGACCCCTGAAGCAACAAAAATGGGGATGCGGCTGTCACTGAGGCTAACAAATGGAACTCAAGTAAAGAACCTGGGAACTACACAATCAGTCCACAGGCAATGGGCGTCTTCCGGGCACACATTTGTTTCCAGTGCTCCTGTCTAAGCTGAGAAGGACCTGTCTAAGCTGAGAAGGACCTGAGTCGGAGCACATGGGCCTGGATGCTCTGGTACCTTCAGAAGTCCTGCTCCCTATAGAAGGCACAGTCGCTGCCAACATCCCACTCCATCCTCTGGAAGAAGAAGACCATGCAGCTTTCCAGCAGTAAGCCACTCAGGATGGCCAACAAGGACAGCATGCGGCTGATGTTTAGAGTCACTAGAAAAGAAAAAGCAGTCAATATGCTCATAAGAACTTGATTAAGTCTGATGATGTATGCTTGTAATTTCAACATTTGGGGAGCTGAGGCAGAAGAATCATAAGTTTGACCCCAACATGGGTAATTAGTATGACCATTTAAAAAAAAGAGGAAAAAAAAGTCAATTAAGTCCACTTTGGGGGAAGCACACTTTCCTAGCATGTGTGAGACCTGTGATTCAATTCCTAATACCATAAAAACTCATAACAGGACAAGGGATGTTGTCTGGTGGCATTTGCCTAGCATGTTTAAGGCCCTGGGTTCAATTTCCAGTACTGTCTCAAAAAATAAAACACAAAACAAAACAATGATAGTGGCATGTAAGCTATGTGTGAACTGTCTTGTAAAGTTGCGTTTTAGGGAATCTGCACTCTTACTACTAATCTACGTGTGGCCTGCTCCACACTTCCACCTGCAGACCTCTGAGAAACCAGTCTTTGTGTGAGACACAAGCCTGGAACTTCTCCTGGAATCAAGAAGTAGGATCCTGTTGACACAAAGAGCAAGCCAGTCATGATTGTGCAAGCCCATAACCCCAGCACTTGGGAGGCTGAGACAGGAAGATGGACAAGAGTTTAAGGTCAGCCTGATCTACATGGCAACATTCTGTCTCAAAACCAAACCAAAACAAATCAAATCAAATCAAACCAACCCAACCCCACCTAAGAGGAATATAAAAAAGTGGATTCTAAAGTTACAAATAGAAATAAATAAATCAATAAAGTTACAAATAGAGTAACATGAAAGTGCTACTACTGTAGTGTCATTTGCAAGATGATAAGCATATGATAAAAATTATCAGATAAGAGGTTCGTTCAAAATAGTACTTCTCACAGTGCACAGGAAAATGAAGACATCTCCTGGCAGAGTAGACACTGTCCTGGTATGGGAGGTGGCACCTGGCACCCTCTCCTGGCCTGACAACTGCCCAGCCCAGAACACTGGACAACCTACCCATCCTCATGGTCCACAAGCTGATTCATGAAGTAAAGATAACAATGACTGCACTAACCTCACTAAACAGAGAAGGCAGATAAAAACATGCTGAAAGCTGTCAAGTACTATGTAGTTAAATTAACAAACACTAGGCCCTGCCATGGTTAGGTACCATGATGTGCCAAGGAAATAGTATTCTGTGCAGAACTCCAGTACTCAGCAGGTCATGTAAAACTTTCTCAGAACTATGGGTGGAGGCTTCCATGTAGGTTAAGGCAGTGAAGGCACAGTGAAAACGGACCCCTACCTCTGATTGCTTGGAAATTTGAGGTCAGCACAAATACTTTGATGAGCCTGAGGCACAGAATTGTGTAGTCATGCTCCCAGATGACAGCTGGTATCAGCAGAAGCTTTCCATAGCTTGATAATAGTAATGCCTTCAGCAGCAAGATGAAGTGGGGCTTTTTTTTGGCTGTCATGAGTCGTTTTATCCACAGAAAAGTAAAAATGCCGGCAAAAAAGGCACTTTGTTCTAAGGAGGCAATGAAAAATAAAAATCTGTTGATCTCCATACAAAAGATATTCCCCCTAAAAACAAACCTCAATTCCAAAGCACAACTTAGCTGATTTCATAAGAAATGCTTAGCAGTATTAGATTTTCTTGTTTTTGAAAATCAAACCCAGCCTTTGTGTAAATCCTGCTGGTATGATTTAAGAAACATTTCAAAATTCTTTTATGAAGTTTTTTGTCACCCACTGAAAAAGCAACTCCATCAGAACCGCAATCACTGCCTTGCTGAAGTGTGTGCCAGCCTCGTGAAAATGAAGCAGGAGGGTGGAAGCAGCCAGCTCTGGATGATGGGACCACCTGGGAATGGTGCTGCTCACGCAGGCACTTTTCACTATTGTCTGAATATTTATTATCTATAAGATGTTGAGTACTGTTAATTAAGGTAAAAAAAAAACTTTCCCTTATTTGTTGTTTTTTTTTTGAGATAGGGTCTCACTGTGTAGTTCAGGCTGACCTTGATCTACACTATGTAGCCTGCTGGCCTCAAACTCGCTGTGATCCTCCTGCCTCAGCAGGCGGGTGCCATAGCTTTGAGTGCAACTCCTTATGTTTCTCAAAAAGTTAAGAGTACAGGTTAGACGAAGCCCATTTGTCCTGCTGTCCAGCAGTTAGGACACAGCAATGTGTTCAGCTCCTGTCAAGGAGCAATTTGTGCTACTGTTTTCGTTAGGACTGCTACTCCTCCGGCTGGCCACCTGCCTGCACTAAGGGGTCTGTCCTTCATTCTTTCCCTACAAGCTTTGGTACACATCATTCTGGGATATCCAGCACCAAGTTTTTCTGGAACACATTTATCATACTGTCACAGAAACAACTGCTCTCCTTTTTACATGGTTTTAAACTTAACATGGCCAAACTAAAGAGGTTCCAAATACGGATGGCTAGGATCACTAATTTAGGATGACGACCCCCTGAGAAATGGTGCACCATCTTCTGGGGAACTATGCTGTCTCGGTTTAAAATAACTGAAGGACTTGTCATCTGTGTGACTCTACTCACACAGGTTGATGGCAGAGCTTGCATTCAGGATTGGGCCAGGGATATAGCTCAGTGGCACAGTGCCTGCCTGACAAGTGTGAAGTTGTGTTTGATTTCTGGTAGAAAAAAAAAGAAGGATCAATACAGTTAAAAAACAAAATAAAACTCTCTAACAGCAGGAACTACCTAACAAAGGATGAGTTGCTCTATCACTGGACATGGCCAGATGGCCAGATGTGTCAGAAATCTCAAGGAAAGGCCTTTTTGCTCCAGGTAGAAGGTGGATGGTCTAGTTCTAGTTTAACAGTCTTAAGAGTCTGGATGGGTTTTACCAGCCCTCAGGGTCTGCACGTTCCTCTTCTTCAGACCTCAGGGAGCCTCTATCCCTCAGGCTTCTGTGGATAACGGGATGCCTGACAGACACTGCGCTGCAGACACAGGTGGGTAGGAACAGGGAAACTTCTCCTGGCCTGTGCAGAGACACTGACCCCCATATCTCAGGGAAATCGATCATTTATTCTTTTCTAAGTCTGTTTCCATATTATTAGATGGGCAAAACCCCGAATCTATCTACCTCAGAGGATAGCTATGAAAATTAAATTAGGTAATACTTGTACATGTAGATCCTACAAAATGCTATATTTATGTAAGATATTCTTAATAAACCTCTTTTAGGCTTTACACTCTAATTAGGGATTAGATCAAGACACATAAAAAAGCAAAGGAAGTTAAAGACATTTCTGTTTATAAACCAAAATATCCACTATGGAGTAGTAGTTAAAAAATTTCAAGCTATATGAAAACAAGTCCTTTTTGTTGTTATTGGTTTTTGTTTGTTTTTTTGAGATGGAGTCTTGGTATGTACTTCAGGTTGACCCTGAACTCACGACATAGCCCAAGCTGGCCTCTAACTTGCAGCAATCCTCCTACCTCAGCTTCCTAAGTGCCAGCATTACAAATGCGTGCCACAACACCTGTCTTTTTTTTATATAGTGTGAAAACAAAAGGCTTTAAGTGAGGAAGATCACTGTGAGTTTGAGGTCAGCCTGAACTATACGGTGAGACCTTGTCTCAACAAAACAGAACAAAACAAAACAGATATATGTGTATGTATGTAAATATACAGTGGGGGGAGCAACTTACCTTTAGAAATTTTATAAGGTTTTACTTTAAAGTTTAACTATGCTCCTGGGTTAGGAGATATGCTCACGGTATATTTAACACTACTATAAGATGTAAATGTTTATATTCTGTATATTTCAAATATTACTAACAGATAATAAAAAAATTCACATTAAGTGTTTTTAAATCTCAGCAAAGTCCAAATTCTATCCAAAATTATTGGTAAGAGCCAGGAACAGTGGTACATGCCTACAAAGCTGCCTGCTGGGAAGGATGAGGCAGCAAAAGCATTTTAAGTTTGAAGCCAGCTATGTAGCCAGAACCTGTGTTAAAACAACAAATAACCCCCAAAATTACTGATGGAATGGACATCACTGTCATTACATTGTCATAAATCATGACAAGTTTCTAACTATAAGCTCCCAGAGGTGAAGCGTTTTGTATTTTTCATGCACATGTCTGTCCAGTGCCTGAAGGAGTGAAGGTTTTTAAGTATTTAGCACATAATTCTTAAGTATATGAATAATAGTGAATGAACAACCAGAGTCTGATGGTGACTTTATCAAGTTAGAATGCATACATATATATATATATATATATATGCAATCATTAAGTCAACTACACAAATATTTATTCAGACCAGGTACTTTACTAAGGGCTTGAGCTATACAGTGACCAACACAAAGAGTCTTGCTCTCATTCTGTTTAGTGGAGAAGGCAAATCATAAAGTACAGTTAACAGCAGCTTCTGTGAGAAGCACCTTAATACAAGGTAGTGAGGTAGGGAGGGTCAGAGCATGATTTACTGAAGTGATGTTTCAGCCCTGAGGGATGCCAGGGAGCAGACGTGTGGACATTAAGGGCACACTCCCTAGCAGACGGAGCAGCCAGCTTAGAGGCCCAAAGGAAGAGGCTCACCCAGTGTGTCTGAAGCAAGCTTCCTGGAGTGGTTGGGTCAAGATGGGCCAGAGAGACAGAGGCAATAACTAAAATAACAGATGTTCCAGGAGAGGCAGTGCATGGAAAACCTGTGTGCTCAGTCCATGGGCTTTAGCTTCACTCAGTGAAATGGGAACTACTATGTCCCAGCAGTAAGTAGCTGATTGGAAAGGGGCTTCTCAATATGAAGAATAGACTTCGGCTAAAAACAATGAGGTGACTGTGCTGCTCTAGTTTGTATCAGGGGAGTAGCAGTGTGGTGTGAAAATACTTGCTGAGGGTCTGTTATTAGAGATGACTCCAAGGCTTCCTGGGAAGCAACTGAAACAATGGAGGTACCTGTAACTGGGGTGGGCAAGGCTCTGGGCAGAGGCGACAGGAGAAGCTGGGTTTTGGAGATTTATTGGCTGGCCACGTGGAGCTGCTGAGGAAGTAGTTGGACACAGGGTCTAGAGGTCAGGAGAAAGGTCTGGATTAGAGATAAGACATCTGGAGTTCTGAGCAGATGGATAAGACGACCGAGGGAGTGAGGATAGAATATAGGACAACAGATGCGTGCTCCAGAAGTATGACACTGGCATGGATTGGAGACTCAATATTACAAAACAATATTTCATTATAATTAAAAGTCTTAGCTGGGTAATCAGAATTTACATTCACCTAGTAGGTAGCATGTTAATGGTTTACTATTTCCCCTTGCCCATAACTAACAGCATGTGCCAAACGGGGCATGGCGGCACACCTCCTATAGTTCCAAAACTTGGGAGACTGAGGCAGGAAGCTTACAGCGAATTCAAGGCTTATCAGGCTACAAAGTGAGTTAAATGCCAACCTGAGCGACATAGTAAAACCCTGTTTCAAAAAAGTCAAAAATTAAAAAATAAAAAAGAGCATCTGTCTTAGCTGTCATCAAATAGTTAAGTTCTGTTTAAGAATGGAAAGCAAGGTATCTCCTTACCTAGAGAAGCAATTGCAAACATTCTGTAAAAATCCCACTCCTTGGCATATCTAATCAAGTCATCCGGGGCAATATTCTGGTTTGAGTCCTGAAGCTGCCACCATCTCAGATATGCTTCACAAAGCAAACAAAACATGCAGAGTTTTCCATGGATCTGACAGTCAGAAGACATTGTTACTTAGTCAGGGAAAGAAGCTGTACTTAGTATCAAAGGACACAGCTGCAGGTAAGTGCAGTTTTGAGGAACATCTCAGCTTGTAAGATTTAACCTCCTACAGTACAACCGAGTGATTCACAATGTGGAGTGAAGTTTGACAATCAATGCTTTGTGATTTAAAACATACCCTGGTTATTTCACTTGAGGGGCAGGCTGGGGATAAATAAACTTACCTCAAATTTAGAATTGCAAATAACACAGAACACCCAGTAAATTTAGTTTCTGATACACAATAAACAATTTATTGTAAATATATTTCATGCCGTATTTCAGACAAGCTAAAAATTTTCATTGTTTATCTGATTTTCAAATTTAACTGGATATCCTGTATTATATCTGTCAATCGTGCCAAACTTAGGAGTTTACAATTCAACCACTAACTATATACTTTTAAAATGGCAACTTTTATTTTTTTTATTGTTTTTGTCTTTTTCGGTACCAGGGATCGAACTCACGACTGCCTGCTTGCAAGGCAGGTGCTTATGCCACTGAGCTAAATCCCCAGGCCCTAATGGTGACTTTTAAAATTAGGACTTTTCTGATTAAATTCAATGTTGTTATTTACCTCACAAATTCCCTAACACTACAGTGTAGAATGCAGTAAATTATGTTTAATGTTTTTAAATGTTTCTTAATGTCTCTTTACTTCTTTTAGGTGTAATTTTCTCCTTACCCAGATATATTCAATTTTGTTCTGTTCAGAATTAGTAAGTCTGTTTTAATATATAACACCCTAAAGGAAATGCAGATTATAGCTGCCAGTTTCCTAACACATCTTTTAAAATCTATACCACAGGAGGCTGAAGCAGGAGGATTGCTATGAGTTTGAGGCCAGCCTGAGCTACACTGAGTTAAAGGCCAATCTGAACTACATAGCAAGATCCTGTCTCAATAAACAAACAAAATGAAATACACACAAAATCCGCATCTGCTATTCTAGAAACTTCCAGACATGTTCAAAGAAAAAACCTACCTTTTAACTATTATTATTATAGGGGGAGGGTACTGGGGATTGAGCTCACAACCCCACACTTGCCAGGCAGGCACTTATGCCACTAAGCTAAATCCCCACTCCCACCTACTAATTAGAAGTTTTCTTTTTCTTTTTTTTAAGATAGTGTTATGTTGTTCAAGCTGGCCTTGAATTCACGTCGATCCTCTAGCCTCTGCCTCCCAAGTACTGGGATTCCAGGCATGCCATCTCTGGTTAGAATATTTATTTTTATATTTTTAAATTCTGTTGAAATTCTGTTATTCTTATAAAATGCACGTGCACTACTTAGTAACATTAAAAAGTTTTAAATTACCATAACTTACATTTATTTTAGTATTGAAAAGAATATGCCTGTAGACCTGGGCTTTGCATAAAATAGCATTAATCAAGATGATAACAGGATCATACTCAATATACTTGTCTACAACTTTCTGGCAGGATTTCTGAAACAACATAAGATAGTATTAGAATGAGCAAATTAGTACAATCTGAAATCTTGAACTTCAGAATACTACTCTACTCAGACAGCAAACAAGGCCAAATCAACCCTTAAGTAAACTCCCCCTAGGTACAAAATGTTCACCATGTAAGAAGTAGTTTCCCAAGTGTCTAGGCTAGAAATATTAATATTTTCCCTCTTATTTGGGAAGCTAAAAAGATACTTGATTTAAAGACTTAATTCCAAGCAGAAAAGCATCCCAGGAGAGTTAATTTTTAATATCTGAGAACTGTTATGAATGAATCTATAATATACTTTTTTGGCTAATTATCTGTTGCCTGTTAGCAATATGGTCCCCACATTGTTGTTTCTGAAACAGTGGGAGAAAGGTGTTCAGCAAAATCTCCTGCTCCCTGAACTGCTTTCTGGGGTGTGTGTGTGTGTGTGTGTGTGTACCAGAAATCAAACTAAGGATATTGCATTTGTCAGGCAGGAGTTGCTCCACTGAGCTATATCCTCAGCCCCCTCCCTGAATTTCTGAGAGTTATATATAAATAAGGAACAGGGCAAGGTGCCAACAATCCTGAGGTGGCAGAAAGCAGGGAAGCCTGGGTTTTCCTCTGATAATACCGGGGATATAGAAGGAAAACATTCTCTGCTATAGTAGAGACAGTGGAGAGTAAAAAGAACTGAGTAGTGCAGCCTGGGTCCAGGTCACCAAAATTTAGGCTCCCAGCTCACCAATTTAGAGTTCAGGATTTCTGGACATGTGATTATGATGTCATTAAATCACATCATCATTAAAATAGCAACATATGAAGCAACATGAAACACAAAGCTGCATTAATGCTACAATTCAGTACAAAAAAATGAATGAGTACAATTCCAACAAGATATTTTCAAACTCCAGCAGGATAAAACAGAAATAGAAGTGGACATACTAACATACGAGGATGGCCTTTTAGTTACATCAAAGCACTAGAAGAACAATGAACTACACTGAAGAATATTAACCTTGCACCTCAGCATCGTGAAATATTGGATTTCTTTCCAAGATAAGAGTTTCTTCACACCATTCATGCCATTACAGTAAGTAGATGTTTTCAAGCCATCAAAGTGAATCGATGAAGGCAGATGTGCTACTAAATCTACCAAACAAAATAAAGGCACAAGAAATTCGTATTTTTGCAGCTCTTTAACTGAGCAGATAATGAGCCAACACCTAAACAGAAGCTAGAGTCAGACATCACATGATGAGAACCTATTTTATACACCCCATGCAATTCACATGGAGTCAGTCATTCTCTCTCTTCCTGCACATGAGATCTGAGTTCAGAGATGCAAACTCATTTTTAAATGAAACTGCTAGAAGTTCCCCATCCCCTTCTCTTTCCTTCAGTAAAGTTATCTATATCTCATTTTCACGTAGTACCACAAGTGTAAGATGCAGGGTCTGGACAATTCTTAGACACAAGCAAGCAGAAACCAGCACTAGGTCGGAGAGCAGCTCCTACTTCTTTTGCATTCACTTGTTTGGCAAACGCATGTAGAGTGGCTACACTATGTTCAAAACACGAACTCTCTCTTCTCAGCCACTTATGAATCATTTCCAAGACAACAGATAGATATCTTGAAACATCTAGAGCCACCTACAGCCACCGTCTAACCTTGAGGACCTTACAGTTTAAATGCCAAGACAAGCGTGCTATCATATGGTCTGCTAAATGCTGTAAAAGGATAACTTCATGACATGAAACCAATGAAGGAGGCAGCTTCTGTACATGATGTGCTGTGGCACAGGCCAATTTCCCTACAGGGCACGATAACCAATAAGAAATTCATTTAAGTTTGCGAACTCTTTTTCATTCATTTAGATCTAATTTTTCTTTGTTCTCTTTGTAGTATTTGCTTTTTCTGTAAGTTCTCTTCTCCACATGAAGAGAACTTCCTCATTTGAAATGTAAGGAGGAAAACTACACAGACACACATACGTAGAACACCTTACTTGGAACCATAAAGTACTATATTATTGTTAGTAAATATTTTTTTCTACTTTGGTAAAAATACTCCAGTTCTTATCACCTACTACCAAAGATCCTGGAGAGAAAAGTTTTAAGAAATCAACACAGCACAGAGCCTCAAACAGCACCGCCTCAGTCTTCACTTATCTGTGATATGCTTTGTACCGCTAATATTCTCTATTTCACTGATGAGTCACACTTTTTAGGATATAAACTTGTTACACCAATTTTTCATGAATATTCTTGCAGCTTTCTTCTATATTATCATCGAAAGGACTACGTTTTCCCCTACTTATTGCTACAATAAGCAAACCCGTATTTAAAAATGGAACCCTCTGAGTTTTTAAGTTTCTCAAAGGCAGGACTGTGTATCTTATTCCTCTTTGCATCCAGCATCCCAGAGGCAGGAGATAAATATCTTAATAGTGACTGGAACTGAAACTTGATAATCTTTAGGAAGCCTTGGTCTGTTTCTACGACAAATTTATTAGATATCTGTGCGCTTGGACGAGACCAGCGACACAGGTTACTTAGGGTAGTACGTCTGTAAGCACAGTTAAATTGTGAAAGCTGAATAGAAAAGCCCACTTACCTTGAATGCGGGACTTTAAAAGGAACAACTGAAAGTTGGCATGCCACTAACTTCCATGTCCTCACTCTCTGGCCCGAACCAGCCCGGCCTGGGCCGGCCAGACCCCCCACATACCCTCAGCCCCCTGCGCTCCGCGGCCACAAGCCTCCCGCGCACCGGGCGACGCCACTCTCTCGCCCGCCCGCGCACTCACGCAAATGGTAAGCTTCAGCACGCCATGGTTGTAGTCTCTATATAGTTCACTGGCCTCCTGGTTGCACTCGATACACCGGTACGGGGACGAAGGAAAGTCCTCTTCAGACATTCCCTCTGCGCCCTTCCCGGGTCACTCGCTAGTTGTGTGCAGCCACTCCTCTGGTCCCTAAGCAAGCAGCTTCTGGTCGCGGACGGAAGTCGTCAGGTCGGACCAGCCTGGTTCTTTCCCTGGGCCTGCTGGGAATGATAGGCTGGGTACGGGGCGTGGGCCCGGGGTCAGTGCGGCTGAGACTACGACTCCCGGCAGGCACTGCGCCCGTCCGTCGCGCCCACCTGCTCGCCACGGGCCGAACACCGCCGCGCGTGCGCTGTGCTCGAAGATGGCACCTGCTGGCCGCGAGTGCGGATGCCTCGGCGGCGCAGGGGCTCGGGCGCTGCAACTTGTCTTGCTGCTGGGGGCTCTGGCCTGCGTGTGCGCCACAGAACACTACTCGCCGCTGTCCCTGCTCAAGCAGGAACTACAACACCGGCAGCAGCAGGAGGCCCCAGCGGGCGGCGGCTGTCTGCAATCGGGGGACTGGGCGGACCAGTACCCGGCAGAGTGTGGTGAGTGGGCCGGCGGCCTCAGACAGAGGGGACAGCCCGGGTATGGGCCTGATGTCGAGCGGCTTCCTCAAGGTTGAGTCCCCAGGAAGAGAAGAAGGGAGAGCCTGCGGCATCTGCGCGCAGACCCCCGGCTCGGCTTTGGGACTACTCGTGCCCACTGGTTGCCCCCAGGCCTACAGCTTGCGGGCACTGCAGCTGCACTCGCTGAAGTCTGGCGTTGTTAGGCTGTTCAGTAAATCACTGAAGACGCCTTTGGGCAAAACACGCACATTTTTTCTTTTGAGTTTCGCTGTGGGTTTTTTTACCTTCAGTCCCCATTCTGCCCTTCCCCCAGTGTGGATGCCCTTATGACTTGCTTTGGAAAGGGTGGAGGTCTCCCACTGTATGAACTGGATGGTTGCTGTTCAGACCCATTGCGGTGCTCTTTAACACCGTACACCTGCGAGGACAATATGTCCTTTTTAGCTGAGATGTCAAAATTAGCGCAATCTAATTTCCTTTTGGCTCATTCTGACTTTGGAAAGAGGTCTCACTCGTGGAGAGGTGACGACTTTACTTTATGACAGGCCTTATCTGATAATAGCATAAATACCATAGCCAGCACTACAGCTTGAAAAAAGAGTGGCCATTACCCAAGTGACTTTCAGTGGCGCTGTGAGAATGAATTACTTGTTGGCAAGATTGTCTCTCTGAATTGGAGCTGTTGCCTAAATACAAGGTTTTACTTTTCTCACAAGAGTGGTGTGAGGGGAAGGAGAAATAACCGATGGGTTGTTTGCTGTGTGCCCGGTACTGCTGTAAGTATGCTTAGTCTGTGCCTTGTATACTGGTGTATGAGAAAGGCAGTACCACCTCACTGAATGGCAGTACCTTGTCTGAAGCCCAGTGAACATACCACCTCCCTGAGGTCTAAGCTATAGCGGGAGGAACCTCTATGTCCTCTGCAGACGGTTTTTGTCTTAACCATTTACTGGTATAGTAAGAAAGCACACCTGTGGTGCTCACCCGCATAGCCTTTGTGTTGGGCAGATGTCTTCCTCTCCTCTCCCACGCCAACTCCCCCCACTTTCACTTTCCTCTTCCCCTTTTTCTTCTCCTCTCCTCTCTCCTTCCTCTTCCCTCCCCTTCCTCTCTCCCTCACTTCCTTAGTCATTGGTGATCACTGGCTAGAGGAGACTCAGTTTCTAGGCAGCAGAAAGTCAACTGGTATTCTTCATGCAGGTGGCTTGTTTCATTCTATGTCATCAAGTTTATATGCTAGTAGTGAATAATCCTTGTTTGAATCAACTCTGACTTGTGTGTTGAGATTTTCCCGGGTAATGATAAATGTGGTTTCTTATAAGCAAGACCATTGGAGGAGCCCTTTGATCTGCTGCTCCATTCCCTCACAAATGAAAAACATTGTCTGATGCTCCCTGCTTCAGAGGAGGAAGCCATGAGGTTTCAAACATAATGTATTTAGATATTTTAGTTTTCTTTATATCTACTCCATGCAATGCTTTTTTTTTCTCAGTTGGGATTTAAAATGAGCATTGGAAATGAGTAGCATGTGTCTTCTCAGTGCGTCTTCACACAGCCACCCTTAGCTGGTGTGCATGTCCTTGAGATGTGCAGCTGCACCCAGTCTGCTGGTCATTCTCAGAGCCAACTGCACACTACTTGGGGCTCCAGCCATTTCCTTCAGTGTTACCAGGTCATGTATGTGCCAAAAGCTGTCTCTGTTGCTATAGAGACTTCTGAAAAGCCTCTCATTTCTCCCTCTTTGCCCTGACAGTTATGTAGAAGCTGGACTCCGTGAAGCCTGTCTCGTCCTAGGATGTGAACAAATTCAGGATTTATAGTTAAGCATGTCCTACCTATGGGGTGGGGAATGGGGCAAAGTTATGTTCTCTGTCTCCAGAGCCCCTACATGATTGGCACAGTGGTCTAGATCAGTGCCACTGCCAGGACCTGGGACTGATCAGTGCTACAGAGTCACACAGACCTGATCTCACCACCTGTCAATCTTACCGCTGTCACTTGGCTTACTTGTCTAGCCATAAACCTGTTTGTGTCAAGATCACCTCTGTATGGAGGGCAAGTAGCACATTATGCTTCAGACTGCTTCTTGCAGCTTTCAGATGCAGATGGCTGAGTTGATGCCTGTGTGGGTCTAAATCTAGTAGTAAATCAAGCCACTTTCGGAGTACGTATTATGACAGAACCTCCAATGATTGTAGGTACAAAGATAGCTGCCAGTGGGAGCCACTAGTCCATAGGTATCAGGGAACTGGCTAGAAGCAGCAAGGTATTGTACTACAGCACCATCAAGGGGAATCATGGTCCCAAGGAATCGAGATCCTGTCATCCACTACTGAGGCAGCAAGCATGTCATGGGCCTCAGCTTGAGTTTTTTTTTTTTTTTTAAATTGATACTGGGATTTGAACTCATGACCTCAAATTTGCCAGGCAAGACACTGTGCTGCTGAGCTATATTCCTGCCCTCAGCTTGAGTTTTCTGTGTTCCCTGATCCGTAACTTCATATATATATATATATAATAAAACTAAATTCTTCCTTTCTTTATTACCTTGACTAGTTTTAGTTTGCCATTATGGAAGGAGATAACGAACAGAAGTTTTCCTGCAACTCTCCCAGTTTTCCTGTGACATACAGTGATTATAAATACTCTGCATTCCCTCAGTGCTGATGATGCTGTTTGTCTCCACTTACCCAGAAGGAAAATAAAGCAGAGAAGTTACACAAGGTTGAAATGTAAGGAACAGAGTCTAGATTTGAATCTGACCTCCTATTTGTATATCTTCAGTAATATTTGCATATTGATATGATTTCTTACTAACATTAACACATTCACCTCAGGGCCATAATTTGTATGTCTTCCTTCCAGATGACTTGAACCGCAATGGCCCATGTATCACTGTTCCATTGGATGACTTTATTTTTTATTAGTAAAAGACCTATAAATGTGGTTAGATCATTCATACATCAGTGGTAAAAGCTGCCTTATGGGACAGTCATGCCTGTACCCCTGTAGTTCAAGCCACCTGGCAGGAAGACATAATTGTTTAAAAATACTTGTGTTTTTGAAAATGTGCTGATAATCAGAAGAGTGAGTTTATATGATTTTTTTTTTTTTAAACTAGCAGGCTTTTGGCTGCTCGGAGGTGACAGTCTAGTACTTGATGCCTTAGGGTAGTTTCAAATAGCCGCCTACATCCCAGTGGTGATTCGTGTGGATGTATGTTGAATGCCTCAGTCAACTTGAATGATTAATTTACAGCCTTAAATAATTTTCTTTGGTTCGTTAAAATGAATAGTTCCAGAACTGAGATTATTTTCTCTTCTTAAAATTTTTTTGTGGGAAGAGAAAGAGCATTTAATGTCTAATTTTGACTGCAAAAGTAAGCACCTGAATGGTGTCTTGGTTAGTGAGGAGTGGGTCATTTAAATACAGGAAGTTGATCTTGCCCACAAAACACAGAAGTTGCTGTCCCAGAGGCAATGAGTGGGTCATAAATAGAAGAAAACTTGTGTACTGAGAACTGTTTCCTTTTTGGTTCTTGGAGGAAGTTAACCAAGTTTTGTGTTCTGTGGAAATATTGTAAGAACCTCTTCTTTTAGAGATATGCCCTGTCTTTTCTCTGGGTTAGTTTTTTGTGTGTGACCTTCTCTGTTTTTTGTTGTTGTTGTTTTTTTGGTACTGGGGATTGAACTCACAACTTTGTGTTTGCCAAGCAGGTACTTACGCCACTGAGCCAAACCCCTGGCCCTCCTTCTCTGGTTTTATGAGGGTCTCTCCAGAGCTCTTCTTCAGGGCTGACTGGTGGCAGTTCCCAGGTAAGAGACTGAGGCCTGAGGGAGGAGAGAGCTGTCCACTGGCATCACTGTGGATTTTTCTCCTGGAGACTAAATAGCATTTTTGAGAAACTGGCCTGGTTTAGTTACAAGTAGCATTTGAAGTGCAAGCTCTGTGAGGAGATAGCCTGTGATATTTGTAGACCTGTTCAGTTGTCACAGATATCTATGTCACTAAAAATTAAGTTACCTTTGAGATAGTCTAGGTACTACCAGACTTGCGATATGGGTTGATTTTTTTGGTTTTTGTTTTGTGAAATAGGGCTTCATTATGCAGTTTAGGCTTACCTTGAACTCAGTCCGGGCTGGCTTTGAACTCAGGGCAATCTTCCTACCTCAATATCCTGAGTACTGAGATAACAGGCATGCATCACTATACTGCTATCGTGAACAGAAACATCAAAACAACACCCAGGATTTGTAGGCAATCAACAGGCATTGATTGTGATCACTCCCAACTCTCAGGCCCCAGTCTATGGAGGTCTAGGCCTTTTATACAATACATAAGCAGAAGGTATAAAGGCAAGGCAAATCAGTCTGGCAGTTCCTCTGATTAGTTAACGGGTTAAGATCATTGGTTACAAGACTGGATTAATGGTCATGAAGCTTGGTACAATCAGGCATTCAGCATGTTTGGTTACACTCTTGTGGCTACAGGGGTCAGGAAAGTAATTACAAAGCCATGAAGCAGAACAAAGTTTTAAAAAGAACAATTTCTCTTGTACAGATTTTCCCCTTTTAATACCTGGCCAGAATTTCTTGAAGAGGCAGGATTTTAATATTGTTTGGATGATGTTTTCCAACATTTTCCTTTGGTTTTCTGTTTTATTTTACTTAAAATACGAGATATACAGAAAAATGTATGCATAGGAGGAGTATGTAGATTCCTGAATGTTCATAAATGGAACAAAGCAATAGTTACCTGTTTTTGACCTTATTAAAGAAGTCTGGCTGCATGCTGACTCTAGTCTCATTTGGATGGTATTTTATCTAGTTATCTCTGAGTCAGGGTCCAGCACAGGGCAGTGGACTCCCACTACACACGTGCCACATTCCTTGCTAGATGTTCAGGAGGCCTCCATCCAGAGATCTGTCCTCTACTCAGTGCTTTCTACAAGGCCAGGTAGCTTCTCTTGCTGTTTTTCCCTGTTTATCTGATCTTTCGTCACTAACCATCCCTGTCACTGCCTAGAGGCCACAGCATTCCCAGCTGAGTTACTGTCTGACACCATGGATGGGTTTGTGGGAAAGTTTGTAGCCCTTAAGAGTACGTGCTTCTTCGAGCATGGGCTGCACCTTTTGTCTTCAGACCCTAGGTGCCTGCTCACCTTTGCCTGCCTGCTCCTGGTTTGGCACCGTGTACTTTGCCTCTATGTCTCTATTCGTTCCTTTCCTTTAGATTTATACATTCTTCACTGTGTTCATTCTTATGTGTAGGTTAACATAGCTTTGATTAGATTACTTTAAAGCTTTGTTTAAAAATTTCTATCACTTCAGGATGGCTCTTGTGGGTTTTTATAATGTATTCATTACATGACTACTTTGTAATTCTCAGTGGAAAGTTTCTATTTTCAAGTTATTTTACAGTAGGTTTGCTGGATTTTCATTTTGTGTCTCCCCCCACCCCCATTTCATGATCTTCATTAAACATTCATGAGCAGTTCCTCATACTGGGTGGCAGATGCCCATACCATACTTTCTAGTGAAAATATGCACTTTAGCATAACAATAGCCAGCTGGCAATAGAGGAAACAATCTTTGTGTTCACACACTTGATTTGACAAAGTGTATACACATGTATCAAAGTATAAATGGATGAATTTTACTCACGTTATGTGCCGTTAGACTTTTGTGTATTTATAATTTTTTATTAAATATTTTTCTTACTTTTCTCAGCCAGATTCAGTACACTGTCGCATGAAAATTCACTTTTACAGCTTTGGGAGATTAAAAGTGAGTCATGAGGTGACTTGGCTACCTGTGATGACTTGAATCATGTAAGCTAAAGAAGTTAGCAAGATATGACAGATGTGACAGATGGAGAAGTACGGAATGAAGACCTTAGTTCAGATAAAGATGAAAACAGTAATATAAAGAAGTATTTAACTAGTCAAAATGCTACACAATGGTCATGTATACCTGGAATGAGTCCAATGTGAGTATTTGGTCAGGAAATGTTATTAGATCCTTGCCAGCCTGAAAACTATTGAATGGAATGCCAACACTTCTATTCAATGTTGCAAATTGATGTTTTGAAATACACTAATAATGAAATACAAGAAAACATTCTATATGTATCAGTAGTAAAAGTGAAAAATATATTTATCATGACACCTCACTGTCTAAACCAAAAGCTTTCGTAGCAGGACTTTATTATTCTAATCATTAGAATCTAAAGGATTTATGGAGAAGTGACAAGATGTGGTGTTGATTTGTAGAACAAAAATGACTCTCAAGAAATTTGGTATCCTTCAAAATTGCCTATGTTGTGACCACTAAAAGACCTGCCAAGAAAAAAAAAAAAAATCCAACAATTTGGCTGCTGTTTGGAAAACATTTATTCTAAATACCCATCATGTATTTAGTATTGACATTTTATTTTCCTGCTAAGTGGATGTTGTATAACAGGAAGCTCCTGACAAAAGAGGGAGACAGGAGAGGTGACCAGTGTGATCTGCCAAACAGGAAAGGAAAGCTAGGCACACGTGCTGTGAGTGTGAGTGAGACGTGTGCACGGAAGGTGCTGTTGTCGTGTCTTGGGTGTTACAATTGAAGCAAAGATTATTTCTGTGGTAGAGCTGTGCTTGTATTTTCATCGTAGTTCACATAGGAATTTATTTCTGCTACTATTTTTTAGATATTATAAGCAGGTAAACAACTGATGTTGAAAATGTTGATGTTCTACACACTCATTATATATTAAAAACTTAATATTTTATTGATATTTTATTTTCCTGTTAAGTACACAGTGTTTAAATTAGCTTTCCACTGAATGTCGATAAGCATTAAATGAAAAGGTTTTATCGTCAAAAGTTGAGGGGGTTCTGGGTAATTAAAGATAGTATAAATCTCAGGAAAAGGCGAGGTTCCTGTTATCACTGGTACAGTACTTTAGAGGGTTTATTTATTTATTTTGGATGTTCTCTCCAATACAGTAAGATGCTCAGTGAGTGTAAATATTATGAAGACCTTGATAAAGTTAGATACAGGTGTTAGTTATGAACCAAGTAAATGGAGATGATAATGAGATGTTGAGAGCTCAGTAATGTAGACTGATGCATAGTCAGCTCTGTCCAGTGAGATGCTGCTTTTTCTGCTGGACCATTTTCTGGGCTGAGCCTTCTGTGGATCTTTATCTGTTAATCCACAGCTTTCTTCAGACACTCTCATTGTGTATAGTTAAGAGCACATACTCCAGGTGCAAGCTCCCTCTCCACTGCATTTGCTAGGATATGACCTTGGGCGGATGACTCAAACCCCTCTGCCTCATTTTCCTTGTCTTTGGAGTTCAAAGGGTGACCATAGGAGGTCCCTGGATGTATCAGTCAATGTTATTCATATCCTCAGGAGGCTGTCCCTCGCCAAACCTGTCTATGTTTGTGTCTTACACTGCTGTTAGCTTGCATTCTGTGTGTGGCTCTGGATGCTTTTTGCAAGACTGGTCAGTTCTGGTTTTTGATGACTATTGAGTTAACGGTAGCTGGAACATTGTAGTTGCCAAGCAAAATTTATTGAATCAGTGATACTCAACAACTTTTTGAAAAGTACAGCAATATGTGTTAATTCTACATAAAAATTATACAACTTCATATAGGTTAAATAAAAGACTTGAATAAATTGAATTTTGTAGAGAATAAAGTATCATCCCCGTTAATCTATAATTTTAGTGTAATTTTAATAAAAACAATTGAGGAAAATTTTGTTTTACAACTTTAACAAAATAACTACTAGAAAAACATTTATACAAATGGTGAATAATTTTTGTGGGAAAATATGTATTTAAAGTAAATGTTCAACTAGAGATTGGACTACCACTCAGAACTGTAGCAAAGTGAAATTTAAATAGTGTTCAAGATTCCTTTGTGGAGAAGAATAAATTGAAACAGACACCAGTTACTATCATGTATTATAAAGATGACTGTCAAATTGGTAATTTAACCAGTGGTACTGGGACATTTGTGAAAGAGGTGATTGGAAATTATTCTTGGTGTCTTCTGTTGGGTCAGTCAGATAACTTTAGCAAAACGAGATACAAGTGGCTGATAACCCCAAAATTTGCTTTACTCATAGTATTTTCAGATTGGAAAAGATAAAGAATATTAATATTCTAAATGGAGAGAAATACAAACTAATAATGGGAACGCTGTTGTTACTACATACTGGAAAGGGAATGGTACAGTGCATATGGAAACGGTTAAAACTGTTCATACTTGGGGCTGGGGATTTAGCTCAGCGGCATAAGTGCCTGCCTTGCAAGCATGGGTTCATGAGTTCGATCCCTGGTA
Source organism: Cavia porcellus (assembly GCF_034190915.1). NCBI lineage: Eukaryota > Metazoa > Chordata > Mammalia > Rodentia > Caviidae > Cavia > Cavia porcellus. The sequence goes on along the minus strand of NW_026947496.1, from coordinate 31,649,717 downwards.
CCGATTAAAAAAAAAGAAAAAAAAATTGTTCATACTCTTTGGCTCAGCCATTGTATTTGTTAGAATTTATCCTAATTGGGAAGGAAGAAGGGGAGAGGGAGAGGAGAGAGGGGGATGAAAAAATAATTAAGATGTGTTATGTACATGTACCGATTCCACTACACCCAGTCCCATAAGGTTTTATGATTATCCATGACTTATATTTTTGCAAATTTACCCAGTAGGGGTAAATTCTTTTAAAATTTTTATTAGTACATGTTTGCAGTACATAATGTTTACATTGTTTGTGTGGAGTCTAGCCTGTGCAAAGCCCTAGTTAAGTTCCATGCTGTGGAGCACTGTACAGCCAATTAAAATGGGTAGGATGTACATTTATTAAAATTGAAATAGATTCTGCACAGTGGGGGGCTGCTGGAGAGGAAGGAATGGAGTTCAAGACTGATAGCTCACCTTCCAGCCTCATGCTTTGCATTCTCCAGTAGAGACTCTCCTTTCTTTTAGCCTGGGTTATAGCTAACAGTCCCTTTGTGTTTTATTGCCTTTGTTTTTTGGACATAGTACTTTTTATGCAGCCCAGCCTAAATCCATACATCCTTATCCCTTCTTGTGTCTTAGAAAATTTACCATGTCAGCTCCAGTAATTGCCCAACATCCCAGGGCTGCTTAGGTGTATGTATCAGGCCTTGTTTCTAGTGGCTTAAGTATATGTGAGAATCTAGATTCTGTAAATTTTAAGTTCCTCAAAGACATAGGTTGATTTTGATGTTACCTTATAGTTTGCTGACCTCCTCAGATGGTACTTGGGATATAATTTGATGCTTTATATTGACTGTTGAATGAGAATGTATCGCTCCTTAATTTATTGGCGGTTAGGTTCTCTTTTCTTTCTTTCTTTCTTTCTTTTTTTTTTTTTTTTCTGGTACTGGGGATTGAACTCGACTTTGTGCTTGCCAGGCAGGCACTGTGTCACTGAGCTATACCCCTGGCCCATGTTGTCTGTTTTTTTTTTTTTTTTTTAAGGTGGGGTTCTCATAAAAACCACTTAAAAGTAAACAGTTGAGTGGCATACAGTGTATCCACAGTGTTGTACAACTACTTTAAAACATTTCTGTACTCCAAGGTAGACCCCCTTCCCCACGGAACAGTTTCTTCCTAGTTTCTCAGCCTCTGGCAACCACAAATACACATTTTTTTCTACAGATTTGGGCATTTTACATAAGTGAATTGTGTAATGTGTACTCCCTTGTGCTTGGCTTCTTTCTTTTATCCTAATATTTACAGGGTTTGTCCACCCTGTAATGTGTATCACTTCTTCATCTTTATGACTAAATACCACAATTTGTTTTTTCCCATCCATCTGTTGATGAACATTTCAACTGTTTCTATTTTTGGGCTATTGTGAATAGTACTGCTATGAACATGTGTTTACAGTACTTAAGTCCCTGCTTTTACTTCTGTAAGTGCAGGCATTTCTTGTTTAATGGCTGAGTATTCCTGTGACTGGGTTGTTTCTACATTGGTCACTAAATGAGGAACTGTATATAGTATGTGCATTACAGTGTCCAGAACAAAGAAATGCTCAAAGAAAACTCCAATTGGATGACTGCTTTTATTTGCACAATTATTACATACAATACTGTAATGTATAATAGAACATAAAACTATAGTACAATCAGCAAAAATTATAGTACTGCATAAACAGGCATATACCACTTATGTTAAAGTTTTTGGTAAATTGCCAATCTGTTTTCCACAGTGGGTACACCATTTTCTTTCTTTCTTTTTTTTTTTTTTTTAAAGTTCCCTTTTGGCTGGCTGGCTGGCTTGCTTGCTTGCTTTTTATTTCTGTCAGGGAATAAAGCCAGGCTCTCACACATGTACTCGATCCCTGCTAACCCCAATTCTTGTTGTGTATCTTTTTTTAAAAAAAGAAAATTTATGGCCACGCATGGTGGTGCACACTTGTAATCCCAGCGCTCAGGAGATCAGCCTGGACTACACAGTGAGACTTTGTCCCTAAAAACCATATTTATGTTTGCAGTGCACAGTGATTGCATTTATTATGGGGAGATGGTATGTATGTGTAACACGTCTTAATTCTTTTTACTTCCACTTGCCTTCCTCTCCCTCCTCCATTTTACTTTCTTACAAGCAGTGTGCAGAGTTTCCAATTTCTCTACATCCTTACCAACACTGTTTTGTGTTAATAGGCGTTATAGTGTGAGGAGGTTTTCATTTTGATTTGATTTGCATTTCTTTTTGTAATTAACAAAGATCCTGAGAATCATTTCATCTGTTTGTTGACCATTTGTGTATTGTTGGAGAATTGCCCATAGAGTCCTTTGCTCATTTAAATTGGTTGTCTTTTCCTTGTTTATATTCTCTGGATGTTAGAAGACTCATATTAGAAGACAGGAGTCTCCCTGCTTTGTTCACCCATGTGTGATACATTTTTTTTTAAACCTAAAGTAGATGCTGCTGCATAGGAATCTTCCTGGAGGAGCTCAGCCACTCCTAATTCCATCTGTGCAATGAGACAAGTATGCACTAGTGCTGTTTCTGCTCTTGTGACTTGTAGAAAAGTCATACCCTATTAGTCCCATCCCCCATCATGTCATCAGAAGCCTTGTCTGTCCTGTCTCCCGTTGCGGGGTGTCCATTCTCCCCACGCCACCTCCTTTTTTGAAACAGTCTTGCTATGCAGTTCAGGCTGGCTTTGAATTCACTGTAGCACTATCCTCCTGCCTCAACCTCCCAAGTGCTGGAATTACAAGCATCTTCTACCGCTCCTGGCTGTAGTCCCTTTTCACCATCAGGAAGCTTTGCTGTGTCCAGGGTGAATGTGAGGACCATCACTTGTGAATGTGTAAAACACCCACAAAATGTTAACATGTTACACACTGCAGAGGTGGAAGATAGGTGCCTCTTTTAGTTTTTTTTTTTTTTTTTTAAATATTTGTCTTTATTTTGGTTATGTGGATTTCTTAAATTTTCAGTTTCACTGTTAGGCACTCAAGGGCATAAATTTAAGGTAAGGAGGATAATGGCATGTTTGCTTTTCAGAGTCGTCCTTTTTGAACTTCCACGAGTCAGACTGCGAACCCAAAGGATCACCGCCCTGTGACTCCTTGCTTTCCCTCAACACTGAAAAGATTCTGGTATGCTCTTCTCTGTGTGCTTTCTGTGTTTGTGGCCTGAAGCCTCCTCCAAAAGGTGGAGTGAGGAGTGAGGGCCTGTTGCTTTTGTGTGCAGAGGTATAGCTAGGCCATCTGGCATTCATCACCAGGAATTATTTCATTTTATGAGTGGGATGATTGACGATTCTGGATCTAGGACTTTAAATTGTGAGGAATAAAGGGGAGCTCATGACTCAGCCTCATGTCTATGAGCCTTTTTTCTTTGGAGGCATAATAGAATCTTATTTTTCCAGTCTTGGCCTATGTACATATCTTTTGTATTTCTATTTTTTATTATTACCAACTAAATTGTATAGGGGAATCTCTTCAAGTATGCATGCGTGGCATCTGCCTGTCCATTTTAGTATGGCACCCATGGGCCTGCCTGTCCACATTACCACATTTGTCCAGTTCTCTGCCTGTCCACATTAACACCACTGTCCACGGCAGCTTGTCCACATACCTGTGTGTCCATGTTAGCACCACCTGTCCAGCACCTGCCCACATTCTCATGTCTGACCACTTCTGCCTGTCTCAGTGCCATTTGTGCACCTGCCTGTCTCTGCACATTTGCATGTTCATCTATGTCTGCCAGTGTCTACACATTTGTCTGCCTATCTACGTTAGCACATGTATGTCTACCTGTCTACATGTGTAGACATGCACATCTGTCTACATGTATGCTTACATGTGTCAGTGCAGCCATCTGTGTGTCTGCCTGTCCATGTTAGCATCCTTCATCCTGACCCCTCAAGGACTGGGAAGCTGAGCTCTCGATTGTCCAAGTTTAACGTATTTTTCCCCAGATACTTTCCTTTGATATTTCTGTAGATTTTGCTTAAAATTTCCCTTTAGGATACTTTTTCTTTTCCAAAAAAGGTTTGCCTTTTCATGTTAAAATTATATGGACTTGTCCAAAACCAGATTAGTGGCTGAGCATGATGTCACACACCTATAATCCCAGCACCAGGGAGGCTAAGGCAGGATTGTGAGTTTAGTGCCAATCTGGGTAACACAGTGAGTTCAAGGCCACCCTGAGCTACATCACAAGATCCTGCCTCAAAATGAAACAATCAGCCATCCATACTGGTCCATCTTGTGAGGTAGTGAACTGGCAATAACTGAAATATTTGTAGAAGTTGAATAGTCCCAGTTGGATGTTATGGGGATTCTTCTTCCTGATAGGAGGTCAAATATCTCCTTCCATTTGCCTTTCCAGTGACTTACAGAGAAGGCTCACCAGCCTCACGTTGCCACATCTCAAAGACAGCTTTCTGCCTCCCACTGTGGAAGCTCCTGGATACACAGTAAAAACCAGAGGGAACTGATAGGAGTTTCTACTGGTCAGAATTTTAACAAAAGACGTAAAGTATGGAACAGTCCCACAGTAATGAGGTTTCCTAAGTGATTTGTTTGGTACAGACTTCTGGAGGGGATGACCAAGGGGTGGGAGCCTCTTGACCACCTTCTGACCTGTGTCGTTTAACTTGTAGTTCTTTGGGGAGTTTTTGGTATTGGGAATCGAACTCAGGGCTCTACGCTTGCCAGACAGGTACTGTGCCCCTGAGCTATATATTCCCTGCTCCTTAACTAGTAGTTTTAAGTAAGCACTGACTTGTAAGTGACCTTGCTTGCTTTTCTCCCCACCCTCTTCCTTTTTTCTTCTCTGTCTCTGTCTCTATGTAAATTGAACTTGGCATTGTTTATGCTAGGCATCACTGAGCTCCATGTCCACGCCTTTTTATTTTGAGAGTTTTGCTAAATTGCCTGGGCTGGATTTGAACATCAATCCTTCTGCCTCCATCTTTGGAGTAGCTGAGGTTATAGGTGTGGGACACCATACCCAGCAGTCACTTGTATTTTGACATGAACTAGCTTGCACTTGACCTGTTTATAGGCAAATCAAGTTCCACTCTGTATCTGAACTTTAATTTGGACTTGGAATGTATAAGTAATATAAATGGAAATTACAACTTTAATTTGGACTTGGAATGTATAAGTAATATAAATGGAAATTCTTTGCAATTCTATTACTTGAGTCAATAAACAGGTCACATATTTCATGGCTAAGTAGTACCAGTCATTGACTAGATTTATATGGATTGGTCAGAAGAGTACTCTGTGTATAGTTATTTCCTATATAGACACCAGTGGCCTCTGTAGTATGGATTTAAGAAAAGACCCTAGTGGGGGTAGTCACAGAGTTCTAAGCACCTGGATTTGCCCAAAATGACAGACCTTTAATTCCTCCCTGCCTTAACTTTTCCTGTATATGCGTATGTAGGACTTTTAACTATCTTTTAGGTGATTCTGGTATGGAGTTATAATTCTAATGAGCATCCATAGGCTAAGTACATCATAACTTTCTGTTGACAATTGTGGTGAAATGGTAGATGTTCATATTATCAAACCTGATGTGTCTCCGAAACATACTAGAAATATCTCTTTGTTGGTGGACAAATACCGCATGTAAAAGTATCCCAGTTATCAAACCAACTATTTACTTTACTTTCCCCTAGTTTATGTTTTTGTTCAGCTCTCCAGTCTGCTATATTAAACAGAATGATTATGTTCATCACTTGGTGCACATTGTTTGTTATTCAGAAATGTCTTTTTTTTAGTCATATCTGTTCTTTATGTTATCCTTGCTGTTCAGCGTGTAGCTGTTGTTTCTGTAATGCTTTTAGGGTTTAGGACATGTTCAAGCCACATTTGAGTATTGAATGCTAGAATGTGGTCTGTGTAACATAATTGAAAGCAGCTGACAAGATAAATCCCTACAGAAGCACAGAGATGCTTTCTCTTGAAAACAGAAATGTGATAAGGGGAGGAAGCAAACCACTCACATTGGACTGTGCTCTTGAAATATGTGATTGGTAGGACTTAGAGCATTTACTTCTTTGTTTCCATTTAAATCAAATGTATCTTTAATTTTTTTAAACACAGATTTTTCATTCAACTTTTCCTTCATTTGTTATGAGCTAAAATTTGTTTGTTTGTTTTATCCCCCAGAGCCAGGCCAAGTCTATTGCAGAACAAAAGAGATTTCCATTTGCCACTGATAATGACAGCACAAATGAAGAGTTAGGTAAGACCTGAATCTGGGAATGTTTCTGGAATTTATGATTAGATGCAAAATAGGAAGGCAGGCAAAAGAGAGGGAGATCTCAGAGAGAGGGCTTGTCACTCTTGGCTAAGATTGCATGGGATATTCAGCTATACTGAAGTTCTGTGGATTACATCATTTTAAGAATGTAGGGACTATTCCAGTCCTGTGTTTCCATGGAAATTAATAAGTATGGTAATGAGCTCTTAAGCTGTTTCCATTCCTTAGAAGGTTACTTGTATGCTCTCAGCAAATGTGCATAGTAAAGAACAGAAAGCTGGATTGAATCTCAGAGCAGCACATCTCCAGTCTTGTCTTCTGTGACAGACAGAATAGCCAGGTTTATGTTATTCCTGTCCCTGGGTTGTGATTCTTGGATCTAAGCTCATGGTACAGGAAAATCAAATTCACTCAAGTCTGTAAATGAGCATCAGGGTCTGGTTTGTCCATGATGTGTGAAGTAGGCTATGCCCACTCAGATATACCCTGGATGTACCCTCCATCACCAGTGGGCTTATACTCAAGGGAGTGGAGCAGAAGAAATCCAAGGCAGGCAGTGCCACATGGGCCAGGCTATACCAAGTGCTGGTGGGAACTTTTCATCACTTAATTTAAGCATAATTCTTTATCTTTACCGTGGGTGTCCCTGTTTTAGGTTCAGACTGAACTGTCTTGTATTTCCTTTGCAGACAACTGAGAGCTATTTTGAAAGTGCTAATCACTTCTTGGTGACATTCGTTTAGGAAATTTTGAGAATTAGTTTCCCTTTAGAGCTTCAGACTTGGTCTTTTCTGAAATCCTTGGATTCTGTTCAGTCTGTATGCATTTATTAATAACTATCAAGAGCCTGGTATGTGACATGAGTATTCCAGTACACCCTAGGGGAGCATAGGGCCTTAGCTGGTGTAGGGCCTTTTCTGCAATTTTTCTTGAAAGACATCTGATTTTTTTTTTTTTTTTTTGTGAAATTTGGCCAGGCTATAGAGATTTGGATTATGTTCTTAAATCACAGAATTTTTCCCCTAAAATTAAGAAAATGTTCCACAGTGTTGTAGTTAGGGGTTGTGCAGAGAACAGTTAGAATCAGGATATGGAGTTTATAATATTATTTGTATAATGGTAACTGGGAGTTAACACAGGAAAATGCAGGAAATCTATCCACAACACCAAAGACATACAATATTTAGTCAAGGACCTAAATCCCACAGCAATGTCCCACATGAGTCCAGATAAAAACCCAGAGCTCATGACAGTGCCTCCCACGAGTCCAACTGGAGGTCCAGAGCCCACAAGAAGGACTCACGCCAGTCTCTTTTACGGATCCATGCTGGAAAGGCCCAAAGATCAGCAGTAGAAGCCAGAAAGTCTATGCTAGCAGGGTGAAGGAGCTGTGCTGGTGGGATGAGGGTTCTACGCTGGAGCCGAGAAGTCACACTCACAACAAAGACCAGGGCTGTCCTGAAAGGCACCACAGCCATCCTCAGCGACACAGAGGCCCTGAGCTCCTCCGACGACAAGCACAGTCAGGTACATGCCAGGAAGCAGCGTGACAAGTTGATTCTGGAGACCAAGTGGCACATGTCTTCCCCTCCAGAGCCAGGAAGCAATGCTTGATGTGAGGACCAAAGCTTCTCCATGAGAACCAACAGCTCAAACAACAACTCGTAGGAGAACCTACAATGCCTCCACACAACAATGCATTAACACCTCAACCCTCAACACCTCCCTTCTTCTCCACCTATTTATCCTGGCAACTTTCCTCAGGTGGAGCATCTTCACTCAGTGCCATGCTGATGTAATCCATCTGGTGTTAAGTTGACCACCAGTTCTTAATCCATAACACACAGGCTTTTAAAGCAAGACCCTCAGAGTTAGGAGCAGGGACAGGTCCTCATGATCATATGACTGGCTGGAATCTAAGCCTAGGTTTCAAACACCAGTTCGACCTTAATTTATCTTTTCAAAAAAACCAAGGTAAAAATAGCCTATTTATTTTAAAGGGTGCCTTCAGAAGCTTTTTGTTATCATAATGCTAAAGCTTTTCAAATTTTATTTTTCTTAGGTTGCATATAAAGATATTCCAAAGCACTTTGAGCATTTAGTGTTTCTGCCGTGTTTAATATTTTTCTGCTTTTAACTGTTAGGAAATATAAGCTCTAAAGGGCAGTAAATGTAGTTGCCCATGTATTTGAATACCTACTAGGTCATGGATTGAGAGGATATTATAATAAAGCTATTTTGTTTTCACAAAATCATGATCAAACTAGCCATTATGTTGAATGAAGAATAAAATGTTTTTTAGAAATTTAGTAGTATTGAAGAATTAGGGCAAATGTTATGGAAGTACAGTCCAGAATATTCCAGGTTATTAGCTATTTGATGAATGAGAGAGTTTAACACATTCATGACAGGGCCACATATGCATGACTGTCCCATCGGGCAGCTTGTACCACCCAGTGGGTCTGTCCCATGCTACCCAATGGGACAGACATACATACATGTTCCACCTGTAGTTCAAGCTGGTGGGAACAAGTTAATCAGAATGTTGCCCTGATTCAAGAGATCGTCATGGCTCCCCTTTCACCATAGCAGTTTTCAAAACAATTAGGTAAAAATAACTATCATCTTTACTGTAAGTCTTGAATAGTGTTTTAACTGTATTTTGAATAGAAAAATAGGAAAAAGACTGTCATTGTATCACATTGTGAGTTATCCACAGTTAAGCATCACATTAATTCGAACATGCTTTTGTTCTTGCTACATAATTGGCAGTAAACCCAGCATTCCCAGCCTTGAGATTTGTGGTGCCGACTGGGTATTTTTCCTAGCACTCGCTTAATCACCGCATCGGGTGGTATGCCCAGGACTCAGCACCTTTCCTGCTGTTTTCATATGTGGACAGGAGACGTCACAAAGGTTATGTTGGATGTGAAAGTGAGTGATGGGCTCAGCAAAAAGTGAGTCCTTCTCATAGATGGCTTGTTTAATTGATAACTTTGATAATTAAATCTTGATAGCACTGGGAGACCCGTTAGCAAGTCACAGGTGGTGAAGTGGGCAACTCAGTGCTGTGGTGTTGACTTCCTGATTCTGCCTGACTACTTCCAGTCCTTGGATTGAGATTTAGCAAAGAATTTAGTTCCTGGTTCTAGTCTGAGCCTCTTTATTCTTTGCTTTAATATTTTTGTATTTTGTTTCACAGCTATTGCTTATGTGTTGATTGGCAGTGGTCTGTATGATGAAGCAATAAAGCATTTTTCAACAATGCTTCAGGTAATTTTTTTCTTGATTAAGAATTATAATTTCAAGTTTATAATTGCAACCGAATGTGTACTGATGCTTGGCCGATGTGCATCATGATCCTGTATGTTTAGAATCACACAGGAAAGTAGAGGAATCAGTGTCAGCTGAGCACTTCCCTGGTGCCAGGCCCGGCCCTGATGGTGTTCTACATCTTCAGCTATCAGGTAGCAGGAATGGCATTCAAATACAAGGTGGTAAAGATGGAGCTTCACCTCCCTTTTCTCTACCATGGCACCGCCCATGAGATGTGGACATTGGAATTGAAATTCTGTCTCCTTGTGAAGAATGTCTGGAGGACTGGAGGATTTTTTTTTTTCTTTTTGAGACAGCATCTCTCTATATAGTCTCTATATATAGTATATATACTGGCCTTGAACTTGTGGCAGTCCTCCTGCCTCAGCCTTCCAGGTGTTCAGATTATAGGTGTGTGGCACCATAGCTAGTGTCTGCAGGATGGACACCAAATTTCTACTCATGAATTTGTTTCTCACCTTGATGTGTGATTGTGAAACCTCAGTGGAAGGATGGCAGTGCAGGAGAGGCTAGTTAAGGAAAAGTGTGTGTGTGTGTGCCCATGTGAGCTGCAGAGGAGGCCCGCAGCAGCAGTCATGGTGGCCTTGTGTCTCACATCAGAGTCTACTGAATTTGCTATGGGTACTTAACCACTTGTTGATGGTGGTGTATCTACCCTGTGCCCACAACAAGGTAGACACAGATCTTTAGAGATACTCAAGTCGAATCTATGCTTTGGCTTGCTACCAAATTATTTAGCCTCCATGGTTATGGAGACAGTAATAACTATCTAAAAAAAAACTTCAGGGATTTAAATATTTTGTAAAGTACTCAATTCTCAGAGCCTGGCTCATAATAAGACTCGGTAAGTTTTGTCATCTCAGAGTACATTCTAGTAAACAAGCCATTGTTGATCTAGTAAGAGCCAACAGATATCTTATAACTCAGAAATTGGGCTTAGTTTTAAAATATTAATTTTGAGGACTGAAGATTTAGTTTAGCAGCACAGGCACCTGCCTGGCAAGCGTGAGGTCGTGAGTTCAATCCCCAGTACCAAAAAAAAAAGAACTCGTCAAAAAATTAATTTTGAGGGTTTTAGTTTTGCTTTTGTTTTCTTTTTGAAAAACAAGATTATAAGCCAGGCATGGTGATATACACCTGTAATCTCAGCACTTTTGGAAGCTAAGGGAGAAAGATTGAAAGTTTGAGTGTGGCCTGGGCAACTTAGTAAGACCCCATTAAAATAAAGGGCTGGGTATGTAGCTCAGTCTGAGGGCCTTGGATTCAAGCTCTAGTACCATCAAAAGAGAGAGCGAGAAAGGTTTATGTTGATAATTCTATATTATTTTTGGTTATTACTCTTTGAGGTCCTTTAGATGAAGCAGCTGTGTTTGAAGGATCATGTGATGTAATATTCTTGAGTTTGAAATACAGATGTTCCTCGTTTAACGACCTATCTGCTTGACTATTCAGACCTATGAACTGCCACTTGGATTTGTGACTCATCTTTTTTTTTTGTATGGTTCTGTACATCTTGTTTTTAGAACTTATTTATAGCCTCAATGTACAGTACATCTTATTTATACAGTATTTTAATTTTTGCTGATTGTACTGTACAGTACCATACTTCTATATGCTGTTATACATTATAATATTGCTTGTAAGAATTATACAAATAAAAGCAAAGTTACCAAGTTGGAGTTCCGTTTGACCATTTCTTTGTAATGAATATTATAATGTACCTACTGTATACAGTTCCTCATTTAGCGACCAATTCAGTTAGCAACCTAGTCACAGGACAGTAACTTGGTTGTTAAATGAGGAGTGTCTTTACAAAGTAGATTACAAATAGATTTTAAAATTGTATTTGTGTTCAGTGTTGCAATATTATAAAAGGTAAGTAAGACTTTACACAGTGAGTCCATGACCTGGTTTGAAGGGAGGCTTAGATACATTTGTAGGAGTGGATTTGGTTAATTTAGGGTAACCGACAGCTTGCAGGCATGCTGCCATCTCACTTAACTTTTCAAAAATGTTGTGCTTGATAACAATGTTAAGGAGAAAAATTAAATTAAAAAAGTCCTAATTCTGCCACTGTAACATTTAAATTTTTATTACTTTCTCAGAGTATGCATTTTTTTGTAAAATAAGTATACATACTATATTTTTAATTTTTCATAATTTTGTACTATGAGTGCCCTTGACCATTTCTGTATCTTATGTCTCTGTATTGCCCATTTGTAGCTGCAGAACATGTTGCTCTTGACATTTTATTTAGAAAGTTGATGAGAGCAAAGAAAAGATAGTAACATCTTTAAATTCCATATGGCATTTTATTAGTCTATGATATGGTGGACTGTTTTCACCTGGGGAGGTTTTTCCTGGAAATGTGTAGAGTGTAAGGTCAGGCTGCTTTGCTGGTGATCAGGGACACTGAGGGGAAGGAGCGGGGAAGTGGACAGTTCAAGTGCAGGAGGGAAGACAGGGAGGCTGTGTGTCGCAGGATGAGAACTGGCTCTTTCCTGCTGCTTTTCTTGATAATGCTCTGGGTACTTTTCAGCTGTGTCCAGACAATGGTAGAGTGGAAAATCATGTTTGTGTGGCATATAAAGTAGGCTGAACCAGAATGAGATATCTATATAGAGCTTGGTAAAACTTTGTAATGTTTTCTTTTTCTTTTGGGGAGTTTTGTTCATTTTGATTTTGGGACGGGGTCCTGCTATGCAATCCAGGTTGACCTTGAACTCATTATGGAGTTTAGGTTAGATTCAAACTCATGACAGTGCTTCTGCCTCAGCCTCCCGAGTGCTGGGATTACAGACATGTAATACCACACCTGGCCATCTTTCCTTTATATTATATGATTGTGGTAAGAAGTAGGAAACACCAGGATTCAATGATAGATGCTATTCTTTTAAAAAACTTTATAAGAAACTCAGTCCCCTTTTCTAGACAAAACTTCTTTTAGGTTTTATGTTTGAAACTGATATAGTCCTTCTTTAAGGGTTCCAGTTGATTTCTTCAGTTTTCCAATATCCACTGTCTACTATGGGCTGTAATTTGCATAAATCTCACTCAAGAGATCATTCTTTAATTTCTCTACTCTGCTGTTCTCTTTCTATTTAAAGGACCCCTAAAACCCAGAACTTCATACATGGTAGGCAAGTGCTGTATCACTGAGCCACATCCTCAGCCCTTTTTATTTTCCATTCATTACAAGGATCTGTATTTTAATTCTATTTACTTTCTCTCCCCCACCAGCTCTGTTGTTTTTATTCTTCAATCTATAACTGAACTGAATATCACCAGATAATTACTGTTGTCATTATTAATGCTAATTTATTGTCACTTGTTCCTTTGGGAACTTCCAGATATGTAAAAACTGTTTTTAAGGTAATGCCTTTAACAAATCTGCAAAACAAATATCTACCCACACACATATTTTTGTTTTCTTAAGTTTATTAGTACTTACCAAACCTTCTTTTATTTTTTTAGCCAGCCATGAGCTATGGCATGAAGCAGCAGAAATCTATGGCTCCAGTCACCGACTGCTGACAAAAGGGACTACAGGAGCCTGGATTTTATTAGAATCTCTTTTGATCAGATTATATGTGAAATTTTATCTAATCTACATATGAGGGCTACATATGAGGTTTACATGTGAGGGCTGCTTAAATTCCAGAGTGGCCTTGTCAGGTGATAACCTACCTGCCTTTTGCTTCAGTTGCACTATTAGGGTACAAAACTCTGAGGTATTTCCATGACCCTTGCTGTCACATAATACTCATTTGACTGGTTACTCCCATGATTTTTGTGTGCTTCTATAATGGAAAAAAATGTTCCTAGAGCACCCATCTGAGTGCATCACCAGGTCCCATGATGTCAGTCTTCAGTAAAAACTCCCAATCAAAAATCTGGTGAGTTGGACCCACACCAGTGCTAGAAGTCACTTCCCTGCGTGACAGTACATCAGCAGTAGAGGGTGTAGTAGTAGTGTAGTAGTAGTTGTGTTAGTAGTTGTAGTAGTAGTAATGTATGTTTGTAATGCATAATGGTTAAATTCATCTTAGGGAATTGTTTCGTGTACATATCTAGCAGCACTGTTCTTGAAAGTAGAACCTTCTCAGATTCTGAACTCCTTCAGTTCCTTGCAGAACTAATAATAGAAGTAATTAAGCAGTTTTAGGCAGCATATGACCTTTGATCAGGTGACCTTGAGCTTGCCTGATTCTGGTGGAACTGAATTCATAGGGGAACTTTGCTTATTTCACATCAGCATATAAAATTGATTTTTTTTTTTTTTTTTTGGCTTTTTGAAACAGAGTCTCATTATGCAGTGCAGGCTGGCTGTGAGCTCATTTTATAGCCCAGACTGGTCTCAAACTTGCAACTATCCTCCTGCCTCAGCCTCTCGTGCTGGGATTACAGGCATGTGCCACCATTTGTGATCCAGCATATAAAACTGAAAACATGGCTCTGTGTAATTTTTAGTAAATGTTTGTCTGCCAGTGAGGCAGAACTCAGTCCTCACTGCAGTGTTCATATGCTGGTTTTTTTGGCTTGTCTTTGGGCACCGTGACTGTTCAGTTCTTGTTAAAACACCAGCCTTCTGATAGAAAAATACGTGTCTGTAAGATTAAAAGTAATTTCTGTATAAAAGTAATAGTGTGAGAATAATGTATTAAACTCTTTGAGAATTGCAACACCTCCATCTAGGTGGCTCTCCCTTGTGATTTTGCAGATACAGAAAGTAAACCTATCCAAAAAAGTAATAAGAACCGTGGGAGCAATGAAACCCAAAATGTGTAATAGTCATGGTACAAAAGAGAGGAAAAGAAAGTGCTCCAAACTATATAACTGCATGTATATTTAAGTGTATAAGATAGAAAATGATATCACAGAGTTTTATTGGATCAATGAACAGAACTGTTTGCAGTATCATTGATGGAATGTCCACTTTACAAGCTTTAATTTTGTGACTTGAACAATTATTTCTAAGATGACAATATGTAATCCATTAACTAGTGATTTCCTACTGTTCATTTTTTTTCTGTAAATCTGTATAACTTGTACCCTTTCCCTGCTTTTTTTTTCTTTTCTCCTTAAATAAAATTTAAAAAAAAAAAAGAAAAAAAAAAAAAAAGAAAGTAAACCTGAGCAACTTGGTGACTTTTTGTCTTAAACTAAAAATAAAAGGACTGAAGATGTAGTTTATTGGTAGAGCACACCCCAGTATATTCAAGGCCCTCAGCCTGATCCCCTGTACTGCCAAAAAAACAAAAACTTGGAAAAATGGATACTCTAATCCCAATTTGCTTTTAGAAATAAACGTATTTTTGCTGGGTGTGGTGTTGCACAGCTGTAATCCCAGCACTTGAGAGGCTTAGGCAGTAGGTTCATTGCAAGTTTGAAACCCACCTGAGCTACAAAGTGAGCTCAAGGCCACCTTGAACTGCATGGCAAGACTGTGTCTCAAAAAGACAACATCAAAAAATTTTTCACATTTTTCAATTTGAGGAAATAAGCAGCAATTTATTACTACTTTCCATAAATAAGTTTACTTGTCTATCAAAGTAATGATAGACAAAATAGGG
Organism: Cavia porcellus; assembly: GCF_034190915.1. NCBI lineage: Eukaryota > Metazoa > Chordata > Mammalia > Rodentia > Caviidae > Cavia > Cavia porcellus. Next base: position 31,634,526 of record NW_026947496.1, on the reverse strand, counting down.
GCTGGGGATTTAGCTCAGTGGCATAAGCGCCTGCCTTGCAAGTGCGTGGTTGTGAGTTTGATCCCTGGTACCAATTAAAAAAAAATGTGAGAAGACAAAATAATAAGTGAATAAAGTTGTATCAATTTTTAAAAGTAATAAAATCCATTATTTAAATTTAGGAACATAATGTCAGAGTCTAAATATAATAATAGCCACAACTATTATACATCTTTCTGTGCTATTAGAAAAATACTCAAAAAATAATTTAAGGATTTAATCCCGAGTCTTTTACAGCTGCTCCAGAGACTAATTTAGTGCTTTGTGTTGATGAATCAGACCTTGGGAGGCTCAGGGGAGAACCCCTCAGCCAAGGTGATGGAACTAAATTCAAGAAGTTGTTCCTGTTTAGCTGTTTCAGCTAATATTCAGATGTTGCAACTGTAGTGTAAACTTTTGAATGGCTGTTTATTTTTTTAAGGTTAAATTGTTTTAAAGTTATAAAAATGTTACAGCTATGGTAATCAGAGGCTCACTATGTGGCTCTTGTTGTAAACCGCCTTTGGCCCTTTCCTCTGTGGACTGCACCCCACTATTTCAAGCCATGTCTTCCTGCTTGCTTCCACTTCAAGAAAAACAGGCTCAGCAGGACAAACTTTGACCTGATCTCGTTTAGTCTTCATGAAGCTTTTTCTGCCTGCCTATGATATAGTCAGTGTTAGTTGCTAATAATAACTTCCACGTATTAAGACTTAGCATGTGCCACCAAAACAAGGATGAAAAGAGGAGCCCTTGATGATGCTGTGTTCCTGTAGGTGACAAGTGTGCCAATGAAAAATTGTGATGCAGTAAGAGAGTTACCTTCATGAACCGACTTGACTTCCTGAGAGGCATCTTCAGCTCGGGCTCCATGTAAGCCTGTTGCCTCGATGCTGCCTGCACACTCACAAGTCCTATCCCAGTTACCGCACCCAGTGAGCGGCCCCCTTGGTGATGTGAGTCACACTCCACACCCCCATTTGCCACCTACTTTGCCACCAGGCTGGGTCTGTGTGCATTTCTTGCCTATCTCCAGTCCATCTGCTCCCTGCCCTCTGCTCAGACCACACCCAAAGTACTATCACTTTGTAGCAAAGATGACCCAGCGGTTGTTTCCTGGCTTATCTTCTAACACCTGTTCCTGTCGCACCCTGTACACACACCATTGCACACATGCACTCTACGCATACAGGTCCTTCATTTGGTCCCTCCCTAGTTCTTTCCCTGTATCCTAGAACAGAAGCTGTGTTCCCTGGTTCCCTGGGCCTTGGAACGCCCCACTCCCCACCGCCTCTCCTGCTGCTCACATCCCTGCTGTCTCTTCCTTGGGAAACCCATCCTAAACCCCTAACTCATCTGCATCTAGGTCTTCTGAAAGCATACCTTACTGATTTTGGGAACTTGGCTTTACATTTGTATTTGTGATTCTTTGCTGTGCTGTTCCAAGAAGGCTAGAATTCTTTACTTTCTCTGTTGATCTTTGTTCACTCTTTGTCACCCTTAGCAGGAATGTGTGGCTCTGCATGGTATTTGTAGCACAGGAACCCTGATTTTGCTGACAGTAGTCCCTGAATAAGTGTTTGCTGAATGAAATCCATACAGCAGGCTGGGGAATGGAGGAGAAAGCACCTTAGTCTCTCAGAGAAGTCAGGTGAGGTGGTATTAGGACAGAAGGGTTTCTTATCACAGTGGATATGGACAGAGGGGAGAGTATGGTCAGTGCAGTAAACTGGTGAAGCATGTTGGATAGGGACCTGTTAAACTGTTTCAGTTCCTCAAGCATGAAGGATGAGTTGAGAGAGTGTGAAGGCAAGGCTGAATGGTAAGTCCAGGAAATGATCTGTAGTTTCTGCAAGGTATCGTGATATTACCTTGAAGAGTTGTGGGTTCCTGCTGTTTACCACTGAGCTACACCTTGAGGCCTCAACTAGTACTTTTTAAAAATTGAAACCTACTGGGCTAGGAAATAACACATTATATGGTATATAAGTAGCAAGGACAAGTGTGGCATGGCATCTTCGTGTGTGTATGTGTGTGTGTGTGTGTGTGTGTGTGTGTGTGTGTGTGTGTGTGTGTATGTGTGTGTGTGTTATAAACATGTGTTTGTGTGTATGGCTCTGCAATGTAAAATGTATTTCAGTGTGGTTGGTCTGGAGTAAAAGCATGACATTTGAACATCCCTGTTGGAGGTGTTGAGAACCACTGAAAGATGTCAGTCAGGGGCTTGACATCCAGACCTCAGTGTTGGCGATGCCTCGTAGTCCTGACCTGGAACATGGAAGGGAAGAACAGGAGGATGATAAGGCAGTTACAAGAACCAGTGGTAGGTGCAGGACTAAGATAGGGCCTTTCCTAAGGTATAGGAGGGTGATGCAGACCTCTCAGGAGGGGGTGGTTTAGGGAGGTTAGGATGATGCCCAGCAATCAGCCTGGCTAAAGCTGTATGGAAATGCTAGTCACACACCTATTTGTACTCTTTTCCAATTCATGTTTTGGTCACCTGAAATAAACCTTTTTCTCATTAAAGAGCTGCCTGGGTAATATAGTTTAAACCATAGAATCTGCAATGTCACGAAAGAGGCAGTACTCTGTGGGCCAAGGCCTGCTCTGTTGGCAGTTCTGTCCGCAGGAGGAGTTGCTACAGAGGGCCAGGAAGGAGGTTTTCCTTTAAGTCTTCCAGTGGTGAGTTTTGTCCTGCTCACTCCCTCTCTCCTCACCCATGTCCCTGCCAACCACCACTCTGCCTTTCTTGAAGCTGTGAGGACAGCTAGGTGTTCATGTGGTTATCTCCTCGGGTTGGGGCGGGAGCATTAGGTATCTTTCATTTTCTTTTTCATGCTTTTCTTCATCTTCAGGGTTTTCTATAAGGAAATATGTATTACTTGAACCATCTGTTTTTCTGACTACCAGTGAATGAATATAGGTTTGTTTTAAGCAATTAAAAGAACATAATAATATATTAAAAATGATGGGACTATATCTGGTAATGCTGCCCGACCCAGACAAAATCACTGCTAGTATTTTGTTGTGTGTTTTTTTTTTTTTTCTTTGTCATTTTTATCGGTACCGGGGATCGAACTCACGACTGCCTGCTTGCAAGACAGGTGCTTATGCCACTGAGCTAAATCCCCAGCCCCTTAGTATTTTGCGTGCATAGCAGCCCACACAGTCACCTGTATTACTCACAGGTGTGGGTATAGCCCTGCATGCCTCTGTATGTCCATAGCTTGTCCGTTTCCCACTAGCCAGTAACAGTGAGCACAGTGAGTTTGCAGATCACAAACCCAGAATGGTGTGAAGACTGTAAACTAAACAAGTGGATGGGATAGAGTGGACAAGTTATAGCAGTGGTGGGTGGCACCTGGTGTCATGGGGGCTACTATAATTGGCTCTCACTGTTTGTTTTTGCTATGTGAGAAGGCCCATCCTTGTTGGATCTTCTGAGGCTCCGGGAGAAGCTAGAAAGCTGGAATCATTTGGTTAGAGTTTTGTAATGTTTCACAGGCCATGGGCCCATCTGCTGTCTGGATTGTGGCTATTGAGGAGCTGGTTTGCTACTGGATATAGATGTTTATCATTTTATGAAAGTAGCTTTATAAAAAAGTTTATAATTGTGTGGCACCTGTCCTATTTTTAAAATTTATTTATTATCATTATATCTGATGTACTTTTTCCCTTTTTTTACAATATAAACATATTCCACCTCACATTTAAAATAGAGCAGTGTATTGTTCCCCCGAGGGCCCAATCCAGTGATACTCTGAGCAACTTTTTCGCAGTGTCAAAAGTGTTACCATGGCCTTCTTACAAAGGATTTAGAAAAGAGTGGAGAATTGCAGAGGCTGAGTATGGATTGGCGGTGTCTTGTCTTCTCAGCAGAAAGGATGGTTCATGTCACTAACCTCTGTACAAAGGCTGAATGACCAGGGACAACAGGTGCTTTGTCCATGGGCTTGTTAGAAAGTAAGGGAAGAAACAGGAATCAGGCGCAAGAGTCCAATCTTTAATTCTCACCCACACGAGAGGAAGGATTGGCTCCGTCTCCAGAAGATTGTGGAGCCTGCTGTTTGTGTTCCTGTGGCAGTGGCACTGAGGAGTTCCTACTCTTTCAGATTGTCCTGAAGGATTTATGGTCTGTGAAAGATTTCCTGGGTACAGAAGAGGAAACCAGCGAGAAGAGGCAGTGCTGAGTTCCTTGCCTCTCTCTACCCCTAGAGCCTCCATCTTCTCTGTTAAGACATGATCACTGATGTACCAATCATAGAGTTGTTGAGAGGATTATATTTGAGTAAGATAAAGACTTGAAAGAAACTAGCACTGTGCTCAGCAATATTGGGCCCCTTCTCTTTTATTACTTTTTCAGTGCAAAACTCAACGTGTTTCATATGAGCTTTAAGGTTGCAGACTCTTCTGGTTGCAGAATAAAGAGCAATGGATGAGTGATGGTAGCATAAAGAAGTAGAGCTGCCACTTGAGACATTAACACACTTTAAGCAGAAACTGACTTTTTTGTTTTGCTTTATTTATGGTTTTTGACGTGTTTCTGTTTTGGTCTGACTAGGAGGAGCCTGATCTGGTTAGTGCAATTTATGGCCGAGGGATAGCCTATGGAAAGAAGGGACTACATGTGAGTATGTAATAGCCACGACTGCCCCCATGCCTGCCTGCCCTGACACGGCCAGGCTTCTGCCGGATCTGCTTTCTGCTCGTTAGCTCTGGTGGGGCACGCATGAGGATGGGCAAGGGGAGGTTGCCCAGGTCAAAGGGTAGCGATTGGCAGACAGGGGTTTCTGCCTGGGTCCTGAAGTCAGTGTTGATGAACGGGATGTAGATCTGACAGTTGCTGAGAAGCCTTCACTGTAAACATCAGGGTGGGCACTGGCAGTGCAGCGGGAGGTAAAACTTGAGTTTTTCTCACAGCCATGCAGCTCTACAAAAGAACATAAGGGTTTTTTTAGTGTGTAAAAATTATTTTCATTTGCTATATTGTATGCTTTTTTACAGATGGGTATAGTATCTCTGTGGTTATAACCAAATTATTTCCTTGTTTCTCTGAGGAAGACAGGAAAAAGGTTATAATAAGTATATTTTATGCAAACAAAGCTGCCATGAGATAAAAACACTTTCTGGAGATCACTTAGTAAATTATAAGATGGTGTAACGTGCACTTTTCCAGGTTTTTTTTCTAGACCAGTGATAGTGAACCTTTTAGAGCTTTCAGTGATAACAGATGCCTGCTGCAGCCTGTGTGCCATAGGTTTGCTATTACTGGTTTAGACCATTATACCCAAACCTTTTCTATTGTGTTACTACATATTAAAAGAATTCCTGTGCCATTGTGCTTTGAAGGATTCAAAGGATTTTGAACAGATCAAAATATCACTCGTGTAACTTTTACATTAAAAATACTAACATCTTTAACATTTTTAGTACATATTTTAATTAAAAGTATCAAAACATTAAAATTATAATGATATTATATGACGCTATTGCTGGCCTGTTGGAAGAAATTTACATAGTATTTGTATGGTCCTGAGATCCAGAGGACTGTGGAGCTCAGCAGTGAGATGATGGAGGTGCTCAGGGTGAAAGCAGCAGTGCCCTTATGGGTCAGCAGAGGACTGGGGTGAATCTGCCCTAGTGAACATCAGACAAGCTGCTTCTGTTCAAGTCTCATGCTGTTTAGTTTTCCATCATGACATGTAACTGGCTTGTAGCTTTAATGAAAAGTTACACCTGCATTTTTTAATGTAAAAGAAACATGCAGATGTTAAGGAGAACTTGTCTAGACCAGTTGTAGGTTTATGGTCTTGATTAATACTTGGCCCACTTCTGTCCCCCTACGCCACTGATCAGCTTCATTGCACAGGCTGGTGTCCACATATTCATCCTTCAAAAATGTTGGCTCCATATTTAGATAGATCGTGTTTAGTAAAATCCTGCTGCCTCTGGAACCTGGGTTAGGCATCCTTGTCCTGTGTGCTAGTGTATTGAAGAGCAGAACATTTGGGTACGCTAAGTAATTGTACCATTATGACTTACTGAGCTTGTCAAACCTTTTATGTGGAAACAAAGTTCATATTTATTTCTAAACAATTGGTTGTATCATTAATACTACATTACTAGATATTTCAGAAGATCTTTTCTACCTGGTTTCTACAAGTCTGTCTCACACAAAGTTAATGCCTTTTCAAGGACATTAAGAATGCTGAGCTTGCTTTGTTCGAGCTGAGCCGAGTAATTACCTTGGAGCCAGACCGTCCAGAGGTATTTGAACAGCGAGCAGAAGTGAGTGCAGTTTTCTTCTTCCCTCTGTTGTCATTGGATTAGTTGAATACAGGTTTTTCTCCTATTATTTGGACACTTGTAAATATGCCTATTGTTTTCCCATGTTGGTATCTAGTGGCTTTAAGCATGTGAACTGAGTGACACTCCTGATCAACATGTAAAAATAATATTTAGTATTAAAATATGAAGTTGTGATGTTTACTATTTCTGTCAATATTCACTAAAAATATACCACACATGAGCCATATGTGGCTCACATCAGTAAATTCAGCTAATGAGGAGGCTGTAGCAGGAAGATCATAAGTTGAAGATCAGCCTGGGCAACTTAGCAAGACCTTGTCTCAAAATCTAAAAAAGCAAAATAAGTGTGGGAATGTAACTCAGTGGTAGAGCACTTGCCTAGCATAGTTAAACTCAAGCATATAGCCCTTACTTGTTCTGTTGTGTATGTGGCGGGGAGGAAGGGTGTGTATGTATGTATGTTGCATGTTTGTGTGCACATGCACACATTCGTGTGTAGTTCTCAGGAGAAAGGCCTATCTGTGTAGCTGCATATGCATAGATGCATAGACTGTAACACGACATTATAGGAATTACAAGTGTGTGCATGCTTGTATATACTCCTTACAAGATGGACCAGTTCACAGAGATGCCTAAGGCAGATCCATAACCAGACCTTAAAAGATATGACAAGGTGGGGGCTCCTGGTCACATTGCATGGATACCTGGAGCTTTCTCAGTGAACTGAGAGCAAGGTGGCAAGTGTGCCCAGTCTGCTGGCAGAGTGACATGTGAACTGATCAAGTTCCAACTAAGGGACAATGGGAGGAGGGTATTGAAGCAGAGAAAAGAGAGTGCATATTTATTTCTGTTGTGTATTTGAATCCATGTGTTCTTTTCATTGCGTTCTAAAATTAATAGAAAACTTTTTAGGGTTTGTGTGTGTTGATGTATTAGATCTGAATGAAGCTGAACCTGTAATTATCTGATATGCTATTTTATAGTTAAACTAAATAAAAATTACTTTTTTTCTGTTTGGGGAGAGGAAGCTAGCAAGTAAAGGAGCACTAAATATTCAATCATTTAAAAACTTTATTTGTAGTGGAGTGCAGTGGTGCACACCTATAATCCCAGTTATTCCTGAGGCAGGAGGATCAAGAGTTGAAGGCCAGGCTGGGCAACATACTAACACCCCCTTCTCAAAACAGCAGCAATTTGTGATGTTTTCATTCTCAAAATTATAGTTCAGTCTTTTAAAGTGGATTTATGTTTTGTTGGGATTTGAGTTTTCAAGTAAGATCCTCAATTAGTGATGTAATTCCTCCCTTCTTGTCAATGTTAAACTGTAGCCCCTGGGTTAGATGACCATAGTTCTGTCATCATTGCAGGAGATTCTTGTGGGTACAGTGGTCATCTGGCAGTCAGTGTGGGGACGTCTTTATACAGGGGTTCAGTGAGTCTCACTGTTACTCTGGTATTGCATTGAATTGTTCTGATAAATTGTGAATTTAACTCACTGTACTTAGAAACAGTTTAACAGGTTATTAAAGTTTGCATATCTAATAAAAATCTAATTGTTATCCACAATAATATTGATAATTAGAACAATAGTTTTCATTCATCTTAAAAGTTATATAGTAATATTCTTTTATGGCATTATTTGGGCAAAATTACTTTTATAACTATATCATAGCATACTATTTAACTGGAAAGTCATTTTGTGAGACATTTTTACTTTCTTACTTGAAGATAATTTATATTTGATGAAAAGAATTTACCTTTTCAAATTACACATCACTATGGTTATTGAGTGGAGTGATAAGGTGTGATAATTCAACTGTGTACCAAAGGTCTAATAAACCAAGTAAGGGTGTTTTTCCTTCCAAGCGCACTCCTGAGTGTCCATGTCCTCTTTTGGAGCTGTCACCCTTACCACCAGCTAGGGACCAGCCAGCTCTAGTGTCCTCCTCTCATGGTTTGAGCTCTTGCCAAGGAGGGGACTGGTTAGGAACCATGAATAGAAGTGACCCCTGGAAAGAGATTCAGCTCTGAGGATGTTTGTTCCAGGATAAAGTATATAAGCTGAGTTTTATGAATATTGATGCCCATCTTGGGTTTTCATGTATCTTTTTGGCTACTTTCATATCCTGAACTATCTCTGTATTGCCACATTTTCTGAACACTTTCCCAAACAGGTTTGCAGATACTGTTTTTCCTGCGCTGCAGTGTGGCTGAGGAGTTAGGACCTGACAGAGTGCCCAAGATGCTAGAAATTGTCATTAGGCTCTTGCTCTCACAGAAGAGAGCTAGACCATGGAGGACTGTAATCTATGTCATTTGTCCTGATGGTTCAAAGTTACGTTATTTTGTTTGGTACTCAGAATTGCACTCAGTACCTTGCATTTGCTAGGTAGGCGCTTGTGCTGCTGAGCTATCCCTGGCCCTATGTAGATTAATTTTTATACATGTATGGCAAATCTACATGTACATATACATGTATGTGTGACTTGAAAGATACATATAGGTCAAAAGAAAAAGGTCCTATTTACAGAAGAGCAAAATTACCTGAGTGGGAGCAGTGTGGGGCAGCAGCTGCAGCCATAGAGGCCCTCAGCCCCACTCACTGGACAGAGGTTAGGGGCACTCTGGCATGGAGACTGTGAGCTCTACCTGAGGCTTAGGCTGCGGTTCCAGCCTTGAGAGTGCCCAGCTGTAAATAGTGTGTGGTGAAGTGGCACTGAGAGTGTGGGCAGCATTAGGTTGATCCTTCAGGCTTTTCCTGATAACATGCTTTGGATTTCTAGATTCTGTCCCCTCTGGGGCGAATTAATGAGGCAGTGAATGACCTCACTAAAGCTATTCAGCTTCAGCCATCTGCACGGCTGTATCGACACCGGGGGACCCTGCACTTCATATCTGAGGTGAGCTGCTTTACCTGACGTCCCTTCCTGACGGTAAACATCGCACTTTTCATTGCAAATTGGAAAGCAGCTCTTTAACAGCTTCAGGTTCCAGCTGTTTTTAATAAGGTGTATCTGCACAACAAGACAGTTATTAAAGCATTTTCATTAGCTGAAATTAATTCCAGTAGAGAATATTAAGTGTGAAAATCACAGTTTCTACTTTGAGCTGTCAGAGTAGCAAAGTCTGGACTAATATAAAAGACTACAAGGTGGAATTGCACTTTACCCTTTCCTGCAGGTATGGCATAGGAACTGTTGTGTAGGCTCCCTGCGGCCTGTCATGTAGAAGGGGAGTTAGGGTTTGTTTGGGTATTTCAGTGTGGAACTGGAACCAGGAGCTGGATTGGGTGGTTTTCAGATTATGGCCTCTCTGTAGAAGTGATGCAAAGCCAACAAGCACATCTTATTGTTGCTTAGGTACCCAATTGTCACAATTATTTTGGGGGCTTATAATATTTTTAGCTTCCAATACTAGGGAAGGAATCCATGGGTGTTGTATCACTAAACTATATCCCAGCCCTTTTGCATTTTTATTTTGAGACAAGGTTTTGCTAAGAAGTATCCAGTATGATAAGATGTTGCTCTTAACAGATTATCATTTTAGTATACATAAAATATTCTTCCTATAGTTGAGACAAAAAGCTTACATTAAGCCTCTTTGAAAATCAGCTACTAACAAGTACTAAAGCATTCAGCTAATATTTATGGCCATGAACTGGTTCCTTTAAAGCTCAAAAAATAAATAAATAAAAGGTACAGAATGAATTTGGATTTTTTTCTCTGTTGAACAGAAGCAAGAAATGTCCTACTTCTGTCCTTCCTTCTCCTCTTTGCAGGACTATGCAACAGCACACGAGGACTTCCAGCAGTCCTTAGAGCTGAACAGAAACCAGCCCACGGCCATGTTGTACAAGGGCCTGACCTTCTTCCACAGAGGACTTCTCAAGGTGAAGGTGTCTGGCTGCGTACATGCACTATGCATGGTCTGCTTTGCAGGGGCACTTGGGAGTTTAGCGTGATATGTTTTAAAATGAGATCTTGTATGTGCAACTGGTATCTTTTAGAAAGCGGTCTAAATATTTATTGAGCTCCTACCACCTGCCAGTTCTTGGAGAGAGGCACAAAAAGGAGAGGATAAGAGACTAATAAGGGAAAAATTAAACTTTCACTTCAAAGGGCACAGCTTGCAGGGTTCAGGTGAGGCCTGAGAGGGACCCTCCAGCAGAGCAGACTGAGTGAGGGTTCAGGAAAATGGGAACGCGGTCAGCATAGAGAATGGGTGTCTAGAGTATGATTTGCATGCAGGGCTAGAAGGTGAGTGAGAGCCAGTCCGTAGTCTGAAGTATAAGGATGAGCATTCTGACTCAGGTTTGTAGACTCGGGAGTGGAGCTATCAGTGTGGGGAAATCCCAACTTGAGACCAAGTCTGTGCTTTAGGAAAGGGACTGTGGTGGTGTAGTGGAGGGGCAAGGATGTCAGCGAGACAGACCAGGAGACACTGATCATGTCCTGGCCATGGGGGAGGAGACCTAGCTGAGCTGCTGAGGGGCCACAGGAGCAAAGACAAACAGTATCAAGACTGGTGGTATGACAAACTAGGACCACAGAATATTCTGGTTGCAAGGTGCAAGAGCACTGGCTGAGTGCATAGGGAGGACAGGCTCCTTCCTCCTGCCCCATGCTCCATGTGTGGCCCTGCTATGTGTTGAGACCTTGCCATGCAGCAAGTTGTGCCAGGAGCCAAGCAAGGGGAGCCACCTCGTGCCAGTGACCTAGTATGGGGCACAGCAAGTGTCTGAGGAAAGGTAGACTGGGCACAAGGACTTGCTCAGCCAGAAAATGTCATCCTACTCAGGAGATGAGGACTTCTTCACAGAGAAGGTGGCTTAGGCTGGACTGTGATGTCTTGAAGAGTGGGCAGCACTGGAGTAGACTGCCACAAAAAGTACTTGCGTTCCATCGCAGACATAGTTGTGCAGACTTTTAAGGATCTAACATACACTGTCAGTCCTGTGACTGCGGGTTTCACATCCTCCAATCTAGATAACTGTGCATTGAAAATATTTAGAAGGAAAATTGTCTCTGTATTAAACATGTATAGTCTTTTTTTCTTATTCCCTAAACAGTAAACTATAACAACTACTTCCCTAGTATTTACATTTACATTTATATTTACATTTACATTTGCATATTAGGTGTGGTGAGTCACCTAGAGAAGACATAAAGTACAAAGATGATATGTGTGAGTTTCGTACAGATACTGCACTGTTTTACTTAAGAGACTTGAGAACCTTTGGATTTTGGTACCTGAGAGAGTTCTGCACCAATCCCCTGTGATACCAGGGCTGACTATGTATGCACTGGGGGATTGGTGGAGAGTTATCCTGTGTAAAGGCCCATGTTGATACTCAGTGCAGAGGACAATGCCTGTTAGTCAGACACTCAAGAATATTAGTGGGTCAATGGACCTCAAGGTCAGAGCCTTGAAATTAGAAAGTTTGCTAAGATCCCTGTCTTGAACCTTGCTAAGTACACTGCTGGACAAGTTACTTGAGCTCTTTCATCTTTTACGTCAATAAAATAGCCATGATCCTACTTTCTGCCTCTTGAAGTGACTATTGACTGAACAAAATACTGTATGCGAAAAGTACTTAGTAAGCCTTAAACAGGAATGATATATTATTACAGATGATTTTACCTGTGAAATTTAATGTATGTTTTATAGATTCTAGGAAATACCCCTCTCTCCCTAAAAGCCAAATCAAAGAGAATCTTGCAAATTCTGTTTCATGCACCTGACATCCTTTATGCACGTTTGTAAAGGGTAGAGAGAAATACACATTGTACCCTGGACTTGGGCTGGGAGCCTTGGGTTTGGAGAGCAGTTTCTTGCTCAGGATGCATCTGAGAGGCTGCCAGATGAGATTCCACTGTGCTCTGTTCCTCATTTTGTCTCACTGAGAGCTTTCATGAAAAATAAGAACCACAATGCTTTGCTCAGCCCATCCTTTGAGTAGCTGCTAATAGAAGAAGAAAATTTAAAGCCTCCAAGATGCCATCCTGTTAATACTAAGAGTATTTTTAAAAGTAAACAAATGATCCCACACTTGCCTTTGTTTCTATGAATCAGGTGTAGGAACTGGCACATTCTTTGGGTTGTTTGGAAATGAGATTTTTGAAAAGAGTTGTAACTACACATCAAACAAGGACAGAAATTCAACTTGGTTTATTGCAGATCCCTACAATGAGACCCTTAGGAGTGATGCTTTGCTGTCTGAGAGAACCACTCTTTCCAAGTTACTGGGTCCTGTCTCCTCTGTTAGTGCTTGTAAGCACCACAGCCACAGAGCAACTTAAGACTCTCCATTCTTGTATGTCTGTACTGTCTGAGAAGGTCAGCATAGTCATATACTGTCTCCTCCCAAAAGCATCCCCAGAAAGCACAGAAGGTACCAAGATGTCCAATTACTTAGATTGGAACATAGAGTCAATGGTGAGATGGCTGACTTAGTGAATGAACTTGGTCCACATGTCTCTTTTTCTTGTTAACCAGAGAAGACAGGCTTTAATGGACCAATGAGTTTGAGCTGTCTTTGTATCCTAAAATTAGTCTGCTTAAGCCAACAGCAATTTAGAAATTAATTAGGTGTATAATTTCTTACTTTGTGTGCTACATTAGGAGAATATAAGGCATTAGTTACATTTCAGATGTCACAGCTGACCTGCTCAGGTGATGTATTGAGAATTTGAATCTTCCCAGGGAAGCAGCAGCCCATGCTTCCCTGTTGAACTGCATCTCTTTTATCTGTGTGGTGGGATATCTCAGACTTCCATGCTGTAAACACCCATTCTGTGAACCCTCACTCTCATCTGCCAAATGTGCTCTCAGCCTCCGTGAGCATAGTGACGACTGCCCATCACCTGGAGAGGATGTGGTGACACAGAGTGGTAAAGGTCACATTCATCAAGCAGATGAATTCAGAATAGTTTCATGCATTGAGAGACTGACTCATTTGAACATAGTTTCTTTGTTCCTGATGGCTTAAAATCTTGATTCTGCTATGTCCCCTCTTTGGCAGAATGAGGTAGAGAGCTGTGCAGTGATTAGACAGGAACCCTGAAACCAAAGACTCTTAAAAGCTGAAGAGAGATCAGACTTGAAGAACGGTGGCGTCCAAGCATGCTGTAAGTGGAGTGGGCAGCAGATCCCTCCTGGGCATCTCCACCCAGATGTCCACACACTGCAGACGTAACATGCCACCCTTGGCCCCCAGCTCTCCTTTCTCCTATTCTTGTGTTGGTAGTGAGTGCCACCTACCTAGGCTCTTCGGCTTGAAAGCTTCCCACCTGCCCCTCCCTCACTCCCAACAGCTCCTGGAGCCTCTTTCCCTTTGAGTTTGACCCTTTTTTCTTCCCACACTCTCAATTTGAGCTTTCATTATCTCTAGCCTGGATGCCACAGCAGCCTCCACACTGGCTGTCTTTCCCTGTTACTTCTTCCCTGAAGCCTTCTCTATTGTAATCATCTTTCTGAGAGAGATGGCCTGCCCCAGGCTGCACCAGCGAATCCTTGCTGGGTAGGTCCTGCTGGCTCCACACACCACTGGCCTCCTGCCTTGCCCTCCACACCCCACAGTGTGCCCTGTACTCCTGCATACCTGACCCCACCTGCCCAGTGCTCTGTGTCCCCAAAGGACCCACCCCTCAACAGGATGCTTTCCAGACTGCTTTTTGGACTCTGAGACCCACTCTGCTGTCACATCCTCCCAAAACCTGTTCTGGTGTCCCCAAACACAGTTCCTGGTTTTCTTCTCTTTACCCCCAGAGACTCACTTCTATTTCTGTTGTAGTTCTTATTCGCTATGTTAATAACATGGTTACATAATTGGCTTTCTAACTAGCGTGTGCATTCTTAGGTAACAGAGATAATGATTTGCTCATCTTTGCATTCCCTGTTCCCTGCACTGTCTCTGGTACATAGTAGGCACTCAATACATGTTTGTTGAATGAGAGTGTAGCTTTAGAAATCCCAAAAGATCAAGGGTACACCATGGCAGGAAGCCAAATTAAGAGCAGTCTTCAGTTTCTTCAGCATTAAAATGTGTCCATTCCTCACAGAAACCTTGGTCTTGCTGCTGCCCTAGTCTCTGTAGCCAAATGGAAGCCAGCCTCTCTCCCCTCCCATCTCCCAGAGGAAATCTAGCAGGGAACAAATGGCTTTTTTGAAACAGGGTCATGCTGCTTTTGTAAAACTGTTTTGAGTGTACCGATCATCAAATATTTATTGGGTGCCTACCATGTGCAAGGCATGTGACATCTTCAGTAGCTGTCTCCCACCAACAATTGAATCAAGTATGGCATTATCTAAAGTCTTTCTCATTAAGGCTATTGCATTTAATGATATGTTGTAGCAGTTAACTTTAGTAGGGTACATCTTGTCCTAGGGAAAATGTGAGGTGTCTTCTTAATTTTTTGACAGTACTAATGAAGCCATGATGGGAAGTGCCATCAGTGCCAGGTTAAGTCTAGGGTGTTTATTCTCAAGCGGAAGGACGCTGTGTCATTAGTATCCATAGATGGGGGCATCAGGCATCAGTGTGTGCACACACACTTGTGGTGGCTCCCAGGGCACGGTGCCAACGTGGCCTCTCATTTCCTCAGCCAAACATCTGCGGCTGTGTGTGCAGGAGCTGAGCCCAGCACTCCAACTTTAGAATTTTGGTTTTATTTTCATTTTACTGTTTCTTTTTCCTTATAGGTCATGAAAATCCCTTAGATAGCCAATCTCAGAGTCTCTTTGCTTCTTTCATACATATTTTTTGGTCTGTTTTGTTGACTCAGTTTTAAATGTTGCTAGTTGTGGTTGTTTTAAATTATCTCAAAAAGTTATAGTTTACTTTTGGTCCGCTGGACTTTTCTTAATTGAGGAAATGATATTCATTACGCAGAGTCCTAATGAATTAGATAAAATTGAAAGTTGTTTTCTTACTTTAAAATGGAGAAACGTAAGGCTGTTTGTTATCGTCATGCATTTGAGGTTTCATTTAAAATAATTTTTTCAGAGACCATGTATAATATATATTTAGGCCTTTTAGCAATTTAAGTGAAGCTCAATTTTAAAGAGTTATGTAAATGAAATAATTTTCTATATACTTTTTTCAGGAAGCTATTGAATCTTTCAAAGAAGCTTTGAAGCAGAAAGTTGATTTTATTGATGCCTATAAAAGCCTGGGGCAGGCTTATAGGTAAGTAGCTATAGGA
This sequence comes from Cavia porcellus, assembly GCF_034190915.1. Lineage (NCBI taxonomy): Eukaryota > Metazoa > Chordata > Mammalia > Rodentia > Caviidae > Cavia > Cavia porcellus. Next base: position 31,618,996 of record NW_026947496.1, on the reverse strand, counting down.
TGAGCGACAGAGGGTAAAGGGGGAAAGACACATAATAGTGATATTATAAAAGATATTACATCTCCTAACTAAAGAGGTAGTTTCTTTGAGTTGTGCAGTCTTGATGCTGACATTTCAAAAATAAGGGGGACCATGTCACATACAGGCCTCAATGCATAGCACCATTTCCAAAACCTCAGTATGTGCATTGCCTGGGGGACAGCCATTCTCAAGGGTCACTATTTTGAGCCTTGAGCCAGCCATTAGAGGCTGTTGGCCTATAGATGCTGCTGCCTTTAACATGAAGGATGGAAGGGCCTTGTTATAATACACCTGTCAGGCATAAAAAGTTGTGACTAGATCCTGACTTCCTGGCTCTATGTATTGCTCTCCTAAATAGAACCTTTTGACTTAAAAACTATTATACTTGGGGCTGGGGATATGGCTCTATGGTAGAGCTCTTGCCTTGCATGCACAAGGCACTAAAAAAACAAAAACCACTATTATACTCTTGCTGGGTGTGGTGGCTCACACTTGTAATTCTAGTACTTGGGAGGCTGAGGCAGGAGGATCACAAATTTGAAGACAACCTGGGCTGTGTAGCAAGTTCAAGACCAGCCTATACTACATAGTGAGACCATGTCTCAACAACCAAACCAAAGAAAAAAAATTACCCCTCTGATGAGAAAGGAGAGAGCATGATAGGGTGGACAGGAGTTCAGCAATAGGAGTCAAGAGCCTTGTCCAGACTGGTCTGCTCTGCTGCATGGCCCTGACTTCCCTGGGCTTCAGGTGTCCCACTAGTAAACGTCAGAAATCCCCTGGCAGGTACCTCCTCCAAGGGATGTTACATTTAAGGGCTTGTTTATCTAGTGTAATAGTTTGAGTAACTATCTTGCACTAACTTAGAGAAAGTGCTTGGCTTGGGGGGATAGGATAGTTAAGATGATATTTATCCTTCCTATTTATAGAATTCTTGGGAATATACAGTGAAAGCAGATTGGAAAGTGCCTTGTAAAGTGTTACATAAATGTAAGCAGATATTATGTTTTTAAAAAGCACTTACTACTTATTTAAAAAATTAGTTGTAGGAATCTAAGAAAAAACCTGATAACAGAAATTCTCAATCAGATACCTGATTCAAAGAGGCTATTAAGTAACTAACATTCCTAGCTTCTGCATTAAGTAACTCTAAATAGCACAAAGTACCTTAAAGAGCAATCATCTCTGAGGTAAGTCAGAAAATAAAGTATTTTGGAAACTTTTTATTCTTTGTAAAAATTTTAATATGTAAAAGACTGGTTAGTAACAATTATTTTCATTCTGGAATGATAATAATTCTAAAATATGTTCTTTTTTTAAATTTCAAATTACATAGTGATTTACTTGATGTTAAAGGAAGTAATTTCAGTGACCAAAAATATATAATTTTAAGCCTCAGAATGATGAGGCTGTGAGGTATGCTATATTCAATATACTTTTTTCCAAAGAGGGAAGTTTTTATCCATATACTGAAATGTCGAGGGATTTTCTGGAGCTCAAGAATTGGGAGAAATTTGAGCATTTGCTTTTGGAAAGCAATAAATATCAAACTAATGGCCACTTTTTCGGGATATGATGTGTTGGAGGCTTTGTACAGCTGTAAAGTGCCGTAGTAACAAAGGAGACACACCCGGGACTGTCATGTGTGGTAGCTTGTTCTCTGTAATGTCCACACTGTGGGTTTGTCACTGTCTTAAACACCTAGAGAACTGGGCAACTTTGAAGCAGCCACTGAGAGCTTCCAAAAGGCACTGCTGCTCAACCAGAACCATGTGCAGACCCTCCAGCTCCGGGGGATGATGCTGTATCACCATGGCAGCTTGCCGGAGGCCCTGAAGAACTTCAAGGTAAGCCTCAGTGAGTGAGAAGCCCTGTGGCGGGGTTCTTGTTCTTCAGAGTTCAGGGAAATGGCTAGAGAAGAGGGCTAGGAATAGTGCATGGTGCATACACCTTCACAGAAGGAGAGGTCATTGCCTTGTCCTGTAGCTCACAGAGCACATGTGTGGTTGTGACCTGCCATGAAGGAGAACTTCTAGTTCCAAAGGAGAATAATAATCACAGCAAACTCTCTCAAACTGCCGTGGTTCTAATGCAGTCTCTGTCCTTCCATGCCTCAGCGGTGCCTGCAGCTAGAGCCATACAACGAGGTGTGCCAGTACATGAAAGGGCTCAGCCATGTTGCAATGGGACAATTCTATGAAGGGATAAAAGCACAGACCAAAGTGATGCTCAATGACCCTCTCCCAGGCCAGAAGGCCAGCCCAGAGTACCTTAAGGTGAAATATCTCCGAGGTGAGTCAGAAGACAACAGAATTGTTGGTTTCTCGTTTTCAGGCTGCGAAAGTATCATTTGACACTTGAGGGTCTAAAGAAGCTCGTAGCTGTCATAGCTACCCTTCCAGAGTAGTATGAGGATGGGGTGGGTTCCATGTCTTAGAAAGACCCACCTGATGCTCTCTCTAGCCTACTTACACTTTTTCTTTCTAAAGTTCAAATAAATTTTTCAGCAAAAGACATATTTTGAACTAAATGTGATTCTCATTTAGCATTGTCATGCCTTCTTACCTTTCATCCAAAGACACAGAAGGCCAACAAAGTAACCTTCTGTGAGGTTTCACTGTTAGGTATGACTCATTGAATTTTCATTTCTTCCTATTGTAGAGAAATTGAGTCGGGAGAAAGGAAGCAAATCTTTCCTATCCTTTCATTAATCATAGTCTGAGCTTTTTACATCTTGTTTTTTTTTTTATTAACTTTTTATCGGTACTGGGGATTGAACTCACGACTGCCAGCTTGCAAGGCAGGTGCTTATGCCACTGAGTTAAATCCCTAGCCCCCAGTCTAAGCTTTTTTCCACCACATGTAAAGGAACTTTGGTGGCTAGGGTGTAGCCCAGTGATTAAAGAGTATATGTCTAGCATACATGAAGCCCTGAGTTTGATGTCTTAGCTACTTTTTACTCATTGCTGAGACAAAATACCTGATGCCAAACGCTGGGAAAGGAAAGGTTTGTTTCTTACAGCTTTTGTAGGTTTCAGTCCATACTCAGTTGGCTCCAAGGCAGGGTGGCATGGCAGGCCACAGTTCATGGCGGCTGCAAACAGCAATGTGGAAAACCGAGAGAGAGGAGAGAGAGACAGACAGACAGAGAGGCAGACAGACACACAGGCAGACAGGCAGGCAGGCATACAGACATAGACAGAGACACACACACCTTCTTCCTGCTGTTACATTACATCCTGGCTCCACCCCTAGGCCAGTGTAGCACTCACACCCTCAGTCCAAGCGCTAGACAGTGAACCAATCACAAATGCATAATGCAAAGGCAAGAGGCTTAGGGGCCACTGACATAAACCATGACAATCTCCAACAAAACATGTAAAATATGTTTCTGGATGAGCCTGCATAAGCTTTATCATGCATTTTATGTAATTCAGTGTATCCAAAATTTAGTTCAACATATTATTCATATATTTTTTGTTTTATTTTCAAGACACAGTCTCATTATGTACTTCAAACTGACTTTGAACTCACTGTGTATTCTAACCTGACCTTGAACTTCCAGCAATACTCCTGCCTTAGCCTCCTAAGTGCTGGGATTATAGGCACCATGATGCCCGGCTTTTTTTAAAAAAACATATTAGTAATACAAAAACACTATTCATTATTTTATTTTTTGTGCCTAGCCTTTAAAATATAGTATATATTTTACACTTTTAGTTTCCCTCAATTTAGATGCCTAGTTTTCATTAGAAATACTTGATCTAAATTTAGATTTGATAAAATACATAGGTAAAAAAGTAGATTCATACCTGAGCATAGTAGTGGGTGCCTTAACCACAGCATTCTTGGAGACTGAAAAGGATTAGTCTGACATTTTTAAACCCAGCCTGGGTTTAAACATAGTGACTTAGTGAGATGCTGTCTTCAAATAAAAAAATCAAAATGGGCTTGGGTTGTAGCTCAGTGCAAAAGCTTTGGGTTCAATTCCAAGTACTAGAAATTATATATGCAGGTTGTTTTAAACATACTGAAGTTTTCTAATAATTGAATCAAAGATCAGCTAAGTTAATCCAAACTAAATAGAATATAAAGTTCAGTCACTTGGCACTTTTGCCTCATTTTAAGTGGTCAGTAGTCAGGTGGCATGGCCTCCCTACTGGGCAGTGCTGCTGTTTATTCTCATTTCCTGGGTTAGTGGAACTTGGACTTGTGCATTATAGATTAAAAGGGCAAAGACTCTTATATCTTGGGTTTTTTTGGTTTTTTGCATTGCTTCTGTAGCAGCAATAGCCATTAGTGAAATTGTACACCGAATTAACCTGTGTATTAGTTGAGAGAGTCCCAGACTCTAACATTGAACTTTGGCGCTCAGTTTCTGAAGTTAGGAGGAAAAAAATCAGATCTTTGGCACTGTTCATGGGAAGTATTCATGGGAAGATGGTAAAATTTAACTAAAGCAGACCCAGATTAACTTAGTCTTGACCTGAGTGCCTCAAGTCAGTCAGCATTATGTTACCTATGTCATAAAACAATAATACTATAACAACTTATTAAAATTTAGAGTTCTTTTAGAATTGTTGTAATTAAGTAAAAGCTTACTACAAAACAGCCGTATGAAGTGTTTCTTCAGCAGTGTTCGGGCGTGTCAGTTCTTGCCTTTCCTTGCCTGCAGAGTATTCTCGGTATCTCCACGCACACCTGGATACCCCACTCACAGAGTATAATGTGGATGTGGATCTTCCAGGAAGCTTCAAGGATCACTGGGCCAAAAATCTGCCTTTCCTCATCGATGACTATGAGGAACAACCTGGCTTGCAGCCTCACATAAAGTAAGGGCTTTGGACAAAGAGGAGTCTTTTTTTCAAAACCGAGCTATGAGTTCATCCTGATACTTTTTGATTAACAAATGACTTTCTGTTTAATTTCTTTCTGTAATATGTATGTCTTCAACTAATTCTTTTAGACTTAAAAAAAAGTGATCAAAAACACAGTGAATGTTTGTTTTTAAAACCTATTACAGTAAAAAAGCATAACATTAATCCACTTCACGTAGAACACACTTGTCACATCATTCTTTTTTTTTTGTCTTTTTGAGACAGGGTCTCTATGCAGTTCAGGCTGGCCTTGAGCTCACTTTGTAGCCCAGGCTGGTCTCGAACTCACAACAATCCTCCTGCCTCAGCCTCCTGAGTGCTGGGATTATAGGTGTGAGCCACCACACCCGGCTTTGTCGCATCATTCTTAATGTCTTCTTTAGTGAAAGTGTTTATAAGGTATGATTTTTTAAAAAGGCAATGAATGCTGCTGCCAAGTACCATCCAACAAAAAGGCAGGCTTGTTAAAACATCACAGTGTGTTCTCGCCTGCCTTATTCTCTGGATCTGCACTGTGCACCTTTAGGCTCTCCCCAAAACGTCAAAACGGTCATGAAATGTGAACTCTTTGAATCAAGTCAGGCTATAGAGGCAGCCACAGCAACTAAAGACACTTATGAAAGAGGACTTCTTGAACTGCTTCAGAATGTGGCAAGGATGGAATGCGTTCAAAGCAAGAGGGAGAATTTTTTTTCTTTTTGGTACCAGGAATTGAACTCACGACTGCACACTTACAAGGCAGGCACTTATGCCACTGAGCTAAATCCCCAGCCCAAGAGGCAGTATTTTGAGGGAGATTAATGTCAATGCATCTTTCACTGTAATAAGTTTTAAAAATTTGACTATACACCATATTTTTCAATCGCACCTCATACTTTATCTTTTCTTCTAGCCTGACCTTCCTGCTAAAGAACAGCCTTCATACTTCACATGTGCTGAAAGCAGTCTTTGAAATGCGTAACTCTTTTGCTGTGTTCCTTTTAAAGCACTAACATTTTGAAAGTTTAAAATTCCACTGCCGGGTAGCTACCACTGTGAGACAGATTGACTGAAGGGGCTCTCTCACTATAAAACAGATCCAGAATAGAACTTAATTCCTAGGAAACTAATGATACCTTAAAACTGAGAAATTTCTATAAAGTTTGATCTTTTTCTCTAAAAAGAAGAAAAAGGGAATAGGGAAGAGAGAAAAAGACTCAAATTAGACTGATGAATAGTTATGACATTTATGAGGAAAGAAGTGTCCTGGGGGTAAGTGCCTCTAACAACCAGCACCACCCACTGTGGAATGCCCTGGGCTGGAAGGATGGGCTTGCTGAAATGATCCCACGTTAGAGAATTACCAGGATCTCACCAGAAGCCATTGCAAATTCTTCCTTCCTAGAAGGAAACCATGGCTAGCCTGGGCATCCCCAAGTATCCTGACAGATTAAGGCTGTGGAAATAAGAATCAGAAACCAGGATCGTGACAGTGACACATGACAGTAGAAATGACCACAGACTGAGACCTCAAGGACTTCAGATGTTAGAATGTTTGGATACAAGTTAAAAATAACTCCAAATGAAATGTTTGAATAAATTATGAAGAAGTTGCAGATGTGCACAAAAATCAGATTATAAGAAATGACTAGGTAGATTTTTTTTTAAAAAAATGACCAGACATAGAGAAAATATAATCATTAAAATAAAGAATTTAACATACAGGCTAAATAGCAAATTAGATACAGATGAGGATCTATGTGGTCATAAGATTTCCTGGTTACTTTTCCAGTGGATGAAATGAGTTTTCTTCAGGGGAATTGGATTATCAAATGTCTGTTATGAAAGTCCTTGTGTGCATGATGTTTCTTCCAGGGATGTGCTACATCAGAATTTTGAGAGTTACAAGCCTGAGGTACAGGAGCTAATCTGTGTTGCTGATCGCTTGGGATCGCTGATGCAATATGAGACCCCTGGTTTCCTGCCAAACAAGAGAATACACCGAGGTATCCTGGAAACTGTCCTGACATGGAAGTATTTCTGATGTAAGAGCAGGGTGGTTAGACCACACTGTGCTTTTAAAACAATTATTCCTAGTGCTTATGTAAGTCTCCAGAGGTCAGGGCAGGAGCAAATGGAATCACTGTTTCTGAATTCTGAGAGAAGATCATTGGGCCTGCTGGCTTTTTGCTGTCACTGTCATGTAGACCTAGAATATATGTCCAGTCCAGTAGCTGACCCAAGGAAGATGAGTCCTCACTACAGAAATGAGGAAGAATTAGAACCTCAGCTGCTTCACCAGGCCACAGAGTTGAAAAAAAAAACACTTTAGTGGGACTTTTGTGACCTAGATATGCCTCAGTCTCACCTGATTGTTTAAACTATGACTGCTGAGTGGTGCCTGAGACTTGGGGAGGCAGGTGTATATGCAAACTCCTTCCTTAGTGTTTCTCTTTTCTAGCCATGGGCCTGGCAGCACTGGAAGTCATGCAAGCTGTTCAACGCACATGGACCAACTCAAAAGTCCGCATGAATGGAAAAACTCGGCTAATGCAGTGGAGGGACATGTTTGATATTGCAGTGAAATGGAGGAGGTAACCAGTGCTTGCATGAAAATACACTAGACATCCTACTGTTGTTGCATAATGTGAATCTTTTCTCACTAACAGGTTTGAATCCCTTTTTGCTAACACTGAGCCCTATAAATTAGGTTTTTTCTCTATAAAGTTTGCTAAAAGTTGCTGTTGTGTTTATTCTTTGAGATACACCAAACTCCTCCTCCTCATCAATGAGATAACTATTGTGTGTTTCCAAGCTGCTGGGTAAAGACAGGATTTTGGAAGCAGCCTCTGCAGGAGCGTTTGTTACCTGTGGCCTTTAGAGTGAGGGGCAGTGTAGGCCCCTCTGCAATGGGGGTGTACCTGACTGATGAATAGATGTAAAGGGGGATGTCTTTGATGATACTCATTTGCTGTGCTAGTAAACGGCTTCTCACCTAGTCCACCTGGAACATCTGGAGCATGCATCATATTTTTAAATATCATAGACTAGCAGGTGCTGTACTGTCACATTGTATTTTGAATGTGCTGGATGTGGCTGGGTGTCATAAGGTTCCAACTTTCATGAGCTCTGTTTCACAGGGTTGCTGACCCAGACCAGCCTGTGCTATGGCTGGATCAGATGCCAGCACAAAGTCTCAGCAGAGGTTTCAACAACCACATCAACTTAATCAGGTATGATCCTTTCATGTGTCTTCCCTGCCTTCACAGAAGTGTTCTCAGCAGATGGGCCTAGAGATTCAGTGGCCCATGGCTTCTTTCCTGATGGCTTCGACAGAAACACTGCAATGTCCTGCCACATCCCTTCCTGCTAGTAAGCTGCAGATGGAAGTGCTGTGCACCTCCACTCTTTCTAGGATCCCATCTTGTAGATTGTAGCTGAAGGGCAAGCTACCAAAGCTTTAGCCTAGGACAGTGTTAGCAAAGCTGTGGCACACAAGCTATAGCAGGGTGTTTATCATTGAAAGCTCTAAAAATTTTGTCATCACTGGCATAGGGTGTCCATCTTTAAGGGGTTCTGAAACATCACAGAAAATAACTGAGTAGAGAATGTTGTATTTACTGTAATATACCAGCACGTCTACTGGGATAGGAGAAAGCCTTCCCCTCTTCCTGCCAGCACACAAAGCATGCAAGGAAGTAACACGGTCTGATAGCTATGGTTCCCTGGGACAAGTCAAGGACCCTGAGCTTAAGCTTGGTCGGAAAGCTTTGTGAATTAGACACCTGGTCAGAATGTTCACTTCTTCCCCTCTTCCTGTCTTAGCCACCCTCTAAATACATGATGAACACATAGTAAAGAATATCAGCTTCACAGAGATCCGTGTTACTACCATGTCCTTTTGTGAATTTAATTTTAGGTAATATTTAGAAATGTTGTACTTTCATCATGTCTGAAATGCTTCTAATTCCAGAAACTTGAATCAGGAACGTGTTATTCCATATTAACTGTAACACTTAATTTTGGGTTTTATCAGAAAAGCCATTTTGTATGTTTTTTAGTTTCTACAAAATAAATTTTCTTTCCCCTTGCAATTTGTATCTTTCTACTTCTTATAAGTAATCTGTGATGTTCATAGCTAGATTCAGTCAACTATCTGTAACCGAGAGCCAATGTCCTTCGACGCATTGATGTGCTTTGTGGTGTGGCAAAGCAGGGAGCAAGGCATGTAAGGTCAGAAGGCACATGGCCTGGCAGAGAGCGGCTGCCATGCAGAGTGTGAAGTGATCCATGCTGACCTTACATGCACACCTGGTCCACCGCTGAGTGATGGTGGAGGTGCCAAAAGAGTGCAGAGAAAAGAGTGATGAGGCCCAGATCCACCGGCAAGTTTGCAAGATCAGCACAGTGACTTATTCCTTATGGCGGGTGCCCAGGGTGCAGTGGAGAGTGTGTCAGGAATTCCAAGTATGAGTAACTATATTCCACACGAAGGGATTTTTTCCCTGAAGATACTGGTGAACCATCCAGGGATTGGAGGCAGAGAAGTGGCATGGACAGATCTGCACATTTTGATGATCACTTTGGATGCAGATAAAAAGCAGATTTGCAGTGGGGCAGCAACCTCAGGGATGAAGGGAAAAGTTGAAAGTTGGCTGTGAGTGCCAAAGGCGTGAGGGCTGTGTGGCAGTGCACTGGTGAGGAAGGGGTAGATAGGAGGGGTGCTAGGAGCTCAGTGGTGGGTAGGTGGGAGCATGGATGGCACTGGGAAGGGTGCTCAAGTCCAGTTGAGGCATGCAGTTGTACCAGTTGGCCATACCACACCTGAAAAGAAGGTGGACGTGGAAGAGTGCTGTGTGGGGAGTGAGTTCTAATTGACAGTGGAGGCCTTCGGGTTTGGGATGCCTGTGGAGAACCAGAGAGATACCTGAAGGCAGTTGAATGCAGTAATTTTTTCAGATGTAACTGGCCATGAAGTTCTGAAAGAGAATTTAAAGAAGAGAAAGAGCATAGCAATGTAAGGGACATGATATTTCGAGTGGGCAAAGCTACGGAATATGGCTGAGATCAGGAGAGCATTAGCAGATACAGAGGAGCTTGGCTGGAATGTCACCTAGCGGTGCTTTAGAGGCAGGTGGCACCAACGTCTGAGCTTCCTTAAGGTCCGGAGGGTTTTCCTTTTCACTGCGGTACCTTCCCTCCCAGGACAGCTTGGACAGCAGGCGCAGTCTACCAGGAGTATCCCCACTCCTTGACTCATCCACCCGGTTCTCCATTTAGCCTTGCTGCCTTATTCTCATAGCAGTTCTGTTTCATTTTTAGTTAACTGAAATTTAACGTTACTTCAAACATGTTCCCTTGTGAAAAAAGATTAATTTTCTTGGTTTTGCCTTCAGGGGACAGGTGATTAACATGAGATATCTGGAATATTTTGAGAAAATACTTCATTTTATTAAAGATAGAATTCTTGTTTATCATGGGTAAGTCTTCACTTTGCTTTTTTGTAGTAATTTCATGAATTTTACATTTGTTCCATCTGTGAAATATTAAAAGTAAGCCCGTTGATAACCTAAACAAACTAGCTCCAGTGCTTGTTTATGTGTGGTTTAGAATGTGAAGCCTTTCACTGTGACTTACCAACCTCCTTTGTCTTGGCATCACAGAATCCTGAACATCATCTGGAGCATCTTTAACCTGACAGTACTGTGGCATTTCTAGTCTCTCTCTTCTAGTTTATCTGTAGGCAGTTCAGCATTTAGTGCTTAGAGATGGCTCATTTAATGTGACATGCAGGTAAAAACTAGCGTAATGCTTTCATTACAGAAGCCACATGGAAGCTCCCCCATGTAGACACCGCCTGCCTGCTGCTCACCCCTTTGCATCCTCTACATAGGCTGCTATCCCTCAATTCTCAGCTGCAGCCCACTGCCTGGTCAGATTGAACCTTGCCATTATTTAGAACTGTAGTTGCCCCCCACCATTCAGAGTGCAGTCGTCTCTTGGAATCCATGGGGGATTAGCTTCTTGTCGCCCAGCAGAAGCCAAAGTCCTCTGATGCTCAGGTCTCTTCCATAAACCAGCATTGATTAGTGATACCTTGGTTCATGATGTTTTTGTTTGTAAACTCTGCATTGGGTGATGAACATGACTGCAACCATCTTTCCTGCATGAACACAAACATGGCCGTCTTTTTCTAGAATCGTGGAACAAATTAAGTTCATGAACTGAGGTGCCACTGTATTTGCATATACCCTTTGTTCCTCCTCCCATGAGCTTTTAAGTCATCTCAGGATTCTTGGTGATACCTAACATTATGTACATGCTCTGTAAATAGTTGTTATATGGCATTGTTCGGAAATAATGACAAGGGAAAATGTATGTACAGGTTCTGTGTTTTTGACTCTGGGTAGGTTGAATCTGGGATGTAGACTCAGAGGATGCAGAGGCTCACCGTACTGAGCTGCTCATAATTCAGGGCAGTTTATTTAATTAAAGTTAATGCCACAGTTACACATTATTAGAATTTTTGTACATTATCGGTTACCATATTTCTGCGTTAATCTCAGATGGCCTCTCCTACCTTCCCTCTCTCTTCAAGAGCTAATAACCCTAAAGGACTGTTAGAAGTCAGAGAAGCTCTGGAAAAGGTGCACAAAATAGAAGATCTTCTTCCAATTATGAAGGTAAATTTATCAACAGGATTTCAGGTGGATTTTAGAGGAGAAACATACTAACAGTACTTTTAAAAAATTCTGGATTGTTAAGTGAATGTTTATAACTATATTGTGTGTTTTAAAATTCTTAAAGAATTCTTAAAATTCATAAATCACCTATAGGTACTTAAACACATGCTGAGTAATAACCAAAATAGAAAATAAAACACTGTATCAGAATTAAACAGAGAAATTGACTTGTTGGGAAACCATTAATACAAGAAGCAGAAGGAATGTTTAAAATGCGTACTTGTGAGCCAGGTTTAGTGGTAACACACCTATAATCTCAGCTGCTCAGGAGGCTGAAGCAGGAGAATTCCAAGTTCAAGCCCACCTTAGGCAGATTAGCGACTCTGTCTTATAATAAAAAAGGGCTGAGAATGTAGCTCAGTGTATCCTGGCTTAAACCTTCAGTGTTAGCCACCAAAAACAGAAACAAACAAAAATCAAAACAACCCCTGCAATTGGTCTCTGGTTGCAATAAGTCCTTAGCTGCCCTTCCACTGAATAATCAGGAGACAGAATGCAAAACAGCTGTCCACAGGACCAGACTGTTAAAGACTGGGATTTTTGAGAGAAGGAAGCATGAAAAAAACCCATTTTCAACCCAGTTTTCTGCCAAGGTTGTCCACTAGAGCCCTGGCCAGGTGACTGGAGCCTAAGCAGAGCACAGGGCGGAGGAGGTCGTACAGGTGAGGCCTGCAAGATCACCTACCATCCCAGCTGCCTGCAAGGCACTTGTTTTTGCAGGAAGGAGTGACATCCCACCTCAGCATCCCATGATTTAGCCCATGATTATAGACATGTTGGTATTTTACAAACTCACACAGGAGTCTGTAAAGCAGTGTTTGCATGTTTAAAGTGGGTGATGAAATGTTCCATGCCCACCTGCTTCCTCAAAATGCACAATGTGCTTTGGTGAAAACCAAGTTAAATGGACCTCAGCCCCTGGAGGCAGCTCGTTCACCAGTATTGGGGATAAGGAGGGCCTGGTTTGCATTCTGCCCTGTTACTCTGTCTGGGGCCCCAAGACCATGTTCTTACTTTAAGCTACATCCATACCCGGTTTCCCCTGTTTGTTGTGAGGCTTGAATGAGAACCGGTATACCTAAGTATCAGCACATGTCTTCTGAAAGCTGCCTTCTCTGAGGAAGATGCCTCCTGCTTTTGTACCTACTGTGGTCCTAATGGCCTACACAGGGTTGCATGTGTTCAGGCCATACTCTCCTGATTCCAGCCTTGGAGTCGCTCACCTGGGTTACTGTCACACATGGCCCTCCCTCCAGAGTCTCAAGAGAAGCAGTATCCCCTCCTGCTGTATTGTCACTTCTCACCAGGCCCTAAAGAAGCTGGGGTTCTATTGAGTAAACTGATCTGGGAGATTTTCCTGGAATAATGACAAAACCTGTGAGCTGGCATTTCAGGGTTTCACAGATATTGTCCTGAGAATCCAATCACTGCTTGCCAAGGTGGAACCTGAGCTCAGACTGTGCTGCCAGTGGGCCATGCCACCCTGGCTAGAGGGCTTTGAACTTTCTCTGTGGGGGTCACTGGATGAGATTTTGGACTGTAGAGTTCACATTGGGTTCAAGGACAAGGAGAGGTTCCCTCAGTCAGTGTGGGACAGTGCACGTGGTATCTTGCATGTGGTGATCTCCATGACTCCACTTAGACGTGCCTAAGCCAGGTCAGTGTTGCATACTAACCTTAGGATCTTGATGAATTCAACATTAGTAACATGGGTCTTCTTTTCCCCGAAAGCAGTTTAATACCAAAACGAAGGACGGGTTCACCGTGAACACGAAAGTTCCCAGCCTCAAAGACCAAGGGAAGGAGTACGATGGGTTCACGGTCACCATCACAGGGGACAAGTATGTGTGCTTGAGGGGTGTGGACATGCAGCTCGAGGCAGTGTGGGAGGAGCACATGTTTGGCGTGGCCCTGGGTGGTGCGGCCAAAACAAAAGTGTCCAGGTCCTGTGTGCACATACAGCAGAAGCAGACACTCCAGCACCAGCCTTTTCCATCTGCCTCTGTCAGACCGGCAGCCGCAGGGGTTGAGTGTGCTGGTGGCCAGCCTTCTCTGGGAAGTTCAGAGGTCCTGGTGGGTGAGGCTTTGACTGTACAATGAAAAACAGCTGAGAAATTGGCAAACTGAAGGCCATTGTAGGATTTTTAATGTATTACAAGAGCAGTATAATCTTAATGTAGAAAATTTAGAAGATGCACATAAGAAAATTTAAAAATAAAAAAATCGGGGCTGGGGATTTAGCTCAGTGGCATAAGCGCCTGCCTTGCAAGCAGGCAGTCATGAGTTTGATCCCTGGTACCGATAAAAAGGAAAAAGACAAAAAAAAAAAAAAAGTAAATAAATAAATCATTTTCTCTAAAAGCTGAGATTATATTACATACATTGTTTTATAACCTGTTTTCTACACTTACTATTATGTTATTGTCTTCTCTAGTCCCTGTCTGTCCTTCTACATTGTCTTTATTTTGCAGCACTAGGGATTGAACGTAGAGCCTTGTGTGTGCTAAACAAGTGTCCAGTCATTTTCTTACAAGCATTTTTAACAACGTGATAGTATTCCATCCCATAAATGTAGACTTTCTCCTGCTGATTTTGTCGTTATTTAGGGTGTTTTTCTTTTTTTTACTGTATAAGTTATACTGTGACAACCATTCTTATTAGTTATGGTTTTCTTTACATCTGAAATTTAAGCTTTGTCTAGGAGCTTCTGTTTCCCATGAGTTTTGGAGGAGGTACCGTAAGCAACACCCTCACCATACTTGATGGCACAGCTGTGGAAGCTTCAAGCCCCTCCAGGCTTCTGCCAGCACATTACGATTCTCCTCTGGTCCCTCTACTTCCTGGGTTCTGCTTTTCTCAAAAGTTTTTACTCTCAAACCACAAGAAACCACCTCTTCAAAGCCATCATTCCATATAAAAACTTAAACAGCCTTCAAAGTGTAAACACTGTGTTAGAAACTTCTAGTTTTATGAGTTTTTCTTGTCTTTGAGGTTTCTATCTCTATTCCAGATATCAAAGTACTCTGTCAATAAAGATGATTCCCTATAGAAGGAGTTCCTGGGAGATAGTGTTGGTTCTCACAGAAGAGTTCGGGGAGATAAAAATTATTCCCCCCAGAGGGAATATCCCAGAGGATAAATATAAATATCCCAGAGGATTTCCAGGGAAATAGGAATGGTTCCCTGTAGAGGATTTCAGGGAGATAAGGATGTTTCCCACAGAAGACTTCCAGGGAGACCGAAGAGATTGCCCACAGAAGGATTTCTAGGGAGTGCTATTCAGTGTAAGAAACACTCCCCTATTCTTTCACTCCTAGCACATCTTGCTGTGAGGACCTGGCCTGTTTATTCTGAGCTCACCTCCACTTCCTAGTATCTGCTCTTGCTTCCCTATCCCATGTTTAGGGCTCTTGTTTAGGCCTCTTCGTCCATGAAAATCTCAGATTTTGGTTGTGCACAGTGGTGCATGCCTGTACTCTGAGCCACTTGGGAGGCTGAGGCAAGATGATTGCAAATTTAAGCCCAGCTTGGGCAACTTAGACTCTATCTCAGAATTTTTAAAGGTCTTGGGATATAACTCTGTGGTAGAGCACATGCCTCTCATGTGTGAGATCCTGGGTTCTGTTCCCAGCACTGGGGGGAGTAAGAGGGATTCCACTTTTCTCTGTGCTTCCTCATGCAGTCAGATCACTTCCTCTTCTGAACCCCTGATGAGCCTTGTCTCATCACCTGTGGCCTCCTCTTTCTCTCCCTCTCGCAGAGGCACCCACTGCTTTCTTTGTAGTACTGGGTACTAATTGTGCTTTCTGTGTCTTGTGAATGCATCAAATGTGTGACTTATAGCCACCAGGGAGGGTCAGAAATGTGGACACTGTGCAGAGACTTTCTGAGTTTTCCTTCTGTGTAGCCCGTGCTCCTGATGTTGAATCATAAGCAAGTGGTTGAGAAAATCATTACTAAGTGTGTGTGTTCCCTGCGTCTTGGTTCCTCGGCACTGTGTTTGGCTGTTCCTCAGCCTGCTGCTTGTCTCATCCGAGCACCTTCGGCCAGGCTACCAGGGGCCACCTCCTGAGTGCAGCACACAGGTGCACTGCTGAGAAGCGTGCCTGGCCCGAGTGCAGCCTCGTGTGCGGTGCACTCAGGGCCACGTGGGCTTAGTGCTGCTTGGTTTTACCTTTTTCTTAACCTTGCATTTCAGGCCGTTTGGACAGCACGATGCCTGCCTTTGACACTTGGGTTTGTATTTTCAGAGTTGGCAATATCCTGTTTTCTGTGGAAACTCAAACCACAGAAGAAAGGACACAATTATATCATGCTGAAATAGATGCACTTTATAAAGATCTGACAGCAAAAGGAAAAGTACTGATTCTCTCATCAGAATTTGGGGTAGGTTTCTCTCTGTCTCCATTTTTGTTCCTGGGTTTCTTTTGTGTTTTAAACCCTCCGCCTGAGCGCTCACTGAGATTGTACACTTTATGGTTGCAGTCAGACTGAACTGACCCACAAGTCTTTCTTTTGTTAGTCCTCATATAGCCAAGAAATTCCCTGTGTTTAGCAATACAGTAAAGGATGTGATAAATTTACAGCTCATTTTGTCAGTACTGTGCCATGTTACAGTAGTTGGGCTTTGAGAAGACTTAAATATTGGTTCATGGTGAAGATGTCTGTTTCTCCCTTTCTTCTATCTTCCTTCAGTGTGCTTACGAGAACTTTGGAGTAAACTAGCTCATGTTCTCTGATTTGCTGATGGAAGTGAGCACCACAGAAGTTGGCTGGCTGGGCAGATAGCAGCCACCGGTGTAACCGGTGTGACCTCTTCCCTGGGTAGCCTTCCCTGTCACATCATTTCTGACATTTAATCAGCCCTTGTGTGGCTCAGCTCTAGTCTGAGATAATCATTGAGCAGCGTATTTATCACCTAAATCTCAATGGAAAGGACCAGAGACAGCTAATCAGATTCTTTTGAGCAGGGACACATGTTGGAGAAAGCCTATGAGGTGCTGATAAGTACTTTTAAACTTTCTAATGTAGGATATATTTTGACATTCCAAGTAAAGTTAGCAGAACTGAGACTTCTGTGTTTGTTTAAAGACAACAGTTTAGGAAAGGTAGGAAAACATTGCTGTGGGCTAAGCTGTCTATGTGCTTCTTGCTAGAAATATGCAGTGAGCAACGTGGTTAGGGTCTGAGAGGAGAGGAAGGAACAGCTCTTTCCTGCTGTAATGGTGTTGTGTGTCTTGTCACCTCCAAATACCCGCTTGTGACCTGGAGTTCATGAATTTATGTGTTCTTTTTTTTCTAGGAAGCTGATGCTGTCTGCAATTTAATCTTGTCCTTGGTTTATTACTTCTATAATTTAATGCCCCTCTCTCGAGGATCTAGGTAAGATACCCTGGGATTAAGTTGTTCTGGGTTTTTTGTTTGTTTGTTTTTATTTTTGTTTTTTGTGACAGGGTCTCACTGTCAGCTTCAAAGTGGCCTTGAATTCACAGCAGTCCTCCTACTTTGGCCTCCCAAGTGCTGGAATTGGGTCACCATGCCCAGCTGCAAGATTTTTCTAGATTTAAAAGTGTGTACTTGGGCTGGAGATTTAGCTCAGCGGCATAAGCTCCTGCTTGGCAAGTGCAAGGTTGTGAGTTCGATTGCCGGTACCAAAAAAATAAATAAATAAATAAAAATGTGTTCTCTGTGGCTTATCCTTCCATTTATGATTTTAAGTACAAAGGTACCTTCTATTCTCAATTCAATACAAAATGATTTCCTGTGTACAATATCATCAAAAGAATTATAAATGGTAGCTCTAAAATAACTCGTAGAAGTCTAGTAGGAAAAGGAGCCTTCTTTCACTGAAAGCTTATTGAAGACTCACTGTGTGCCATGTAAGGCAATCTTTACACTTCAGTGTTGACATCTGCCAGTCCTTTATGCTACCTACTCCTTCTTCCCAGCACTAGCTGACTTAACTTTAACCTTAATGTGTTCATTCTTATGGGTCACCTATCCTTCCTTAATTTTTTTTAATACTTTGCTACTTGTAAGAGTGGACCAAAAGGTTGTGAGATACAGTTAAACAAGGGATTCATCTGGAGTTCCCTTTTTGTTCCCTTTTCTGAGTAGTACATCAGATCAGTAAATCATGGCATATTGTACATATTTGAACTTCAGATGTTTTGAGTATAAATATCTGTGTACTTTTCATGTTTTAGAATATAGAACTCCTTGCCAGGCATGGTGGCACAGGCCTGTAATCCCAGCACTCAAGAGGTTGAGGCATGAGAATCGTTGCAAGTTCAAGACCAGCCTGGCCTACAAAATGAGCTCAAGGCCAGCCTGAACTACACAGTGAGACTCTGTCTCAAAAAGACAAAAAATTTTTAAAAAAAATAAAACTCCTCTAAATGTGACAGTCAATTTTGTTACAGTATTTTAAAGATATTGAAACACAGTAGGACATGTCACATTTTTAGCAGGATGCGTGTTAGCTGCGTCCACTGAGTAAGAAATATTTGCAAGGCCTAAGTCCCCAGCACCATTGCCACTGTTTGGCCCTCGGCAGAGCCTCTGGCATTGGTCCTCTGTGCTCTGGTACCGGTTTAACAGGAAAGAGAGCCTTTATCCTCCACACCCCTCATTCTTTCTTCTGTCCTGAAGCTGGTTGCTTCTGTTTCTGACACTGGACTCTGCCCAGACTCTAGTCATCCCTTGTCCCTGTGTCCAGGCTTTGCTCCTTTCCCTGTGTACCCAGGCCCTGCCCTGCCAGCTTTCCCTTGGCCTTGCCACCTCCCTCCTTAGCTGTCCTTTCCCTTGCTCTTTAGGTTCTTTAGTGGCTACCCTCCTGCCCTCTCCTCACCTTCTCTTTTGTCCTTCAATCGGCCAGTCCATGATGATGCAGCCTGTATGCTGTCAGCCTGGTGGACAGCCCAGGAATCAGCTTACTTTCTGTGGAGTCCCCCGTGCCCTTGCTTTCCAGCCCTGTTACCCACACCACAGCACCGTGAGCCAGTCACCATGGCTTCAGTACCAGGTGCTGCAGACTGCTGCCACCTCCCCACCTTCTTCCCCAGCCCCCTCCCCCACCTACATTTGTGCAAGAGTGACTGGCACAGCAGTCACTGTGCCACCTTGGGAGTTCTGGCCATTCACACCCACTCCCAAAATTCACTGTAAAATTATATAAACTCCCCACCACTCATCTCAGTACACTGTGTGTTCTGCTGTTCTTCTCTGGGGCTTAAAAAGTGATTAATACAACTAGGTGTGGGGGTACAGCTCACCTGTGGTTCCAGGACTGTGGGTGGATGAGGCAGGAAGATCACAAGTTTGAGCCCAGCCCAGACAACCTAGGCACTTGGTGAGACCCCGTATCTAAAAATATGTAAAGGGCTGGAAATGGAGGTCAACACAAGACCCTCTAAAATGTATTTACAGAGTTTATTACACATGTGCATTTTAAAGCTGAGCTTCATTAAAGTTGCTAAAAATGTAAACTTAGTATTTCATAAAAATAGGAAAAACAACTAGGAAGAAAATCAATTTAAAAAACCTTTTTTCTAAGAGAATTCCTGGTGATTTTACCCTTAAATTAATAAATCAGTTTGTATTTTAAGTAAAAAGTATTTTTATATAAAGCTAAACAGTATTTTAGTGTAAATTACCTTTTTAATGATGGAAAATTCTTGGTGAGCATTGGCATAGTGTCGTCTGGGCCAGGCCTTGCTGAAGGCTGTTCTTTGTTTAAACAGTGTCATCGCCTACTCTGTCATCGTGGGGGCGCTGATGGCCAGCGGGAAAGAAGTAGCAGGGAAGATCCCCAAGGGCAAGGTACGGGGTGCTGCTGAGGAACCGGCTTGTGTGTGAGGTCTTCATCTGTGGACTCTTTTTTTTCTATAGTATGTGAGTGAAACAGGTCACACACTGAACCTTTCTCCTCTGCATTAATCACATTTCTAAATTTCTTTCTTTTCCAGTTAGTTGATTTTGAAGCTATGACAGCCCCTGGTTCAGAGACCTTCAGCAAAATAGCTAAGAGCTGGATGAACTTGAAAAGGTAACACTTTGAGATTGAGGCACAGCATCGCTGCTGGAGAGGGGACGGGCTTCCTCCCATAGACACGTGAAGGCCACCGTTCTGCTTGCTTTCATCAGCTAATGTCTAATTACCATGGCTTGATCTTTCTTCAGAGTTACAGTATTTTCCTGCTCTATAGGGTGAATTATGGATAAAAATAAGGAAAATCATTTGTGAAAGGGAAGTGACTGATGTCTTACATCTATGATCAGGTATTCATTTCTCTTGCCCCGTTTACCCTGTGTGCCAGGCTGTTCGGCTATGGATTCTGGAGTGAAACTGAACTTGTAGGCACAGCCTGTTTTAGACACTCTGGGTGGTGTCTAAAAGAGAGTAAGGAGAGTTGTGAACTAACTAAATCCTGTTCCCCAGGGTTTTTCTCCTCTCCAGTTTCAAGAGGTGGTACTTTCATCACATCGTGAGGAGGGGCTGTGTGAGAACCAGTGAGCACCAGCATGTGCCAGAGACCTCAGCAGCCCCATCCTTTGCTCACTCCTGGCATCCCGAAGCACCAGGAGCAGTGTGTGAGGTTAAACTCACAGGTGCTTCAAGAGTGAACAAGATAAGCAAATACTGCTGCTCGATCTGACTTACTCTTATCCTTTCTCCTTTGTTTATATCTTAACCACTCATATATTTCCCTCTCACATCTATTTGACAGCAGCCACTGTCATAATTGTTGGTAATGTGTGCTCCATTACAATGGGGAAGTTGTATCTGCTCTCCTGTTGCTTAACTGGTCCCTGTACATTGTTTTTTTAGACATTTTGATAAAATGATTACAGTATCATACATAATTTGTATGGTTTTTATATAATTTTACAGTGAATTTTTACCAGGTAAGGAAAGTTGTAAACACATTGTATAGGGGCTGGGGATTTAGCTCAGCAGCATAAGTACCTGCCTTGCAAGCAGGCAGTCGTGAGTTCGATCCTTGGTACCGATATTAAAAAAAAAAAAAAAAAAACCTACGTTGTATAGCTATTGTCTTTAGGCATCACAGACCTGCATTGTCTCACTAGGTGTTCACCATAGCTCTGAGCTAAGAATTCCATCCTTGCAGTTGCAGATAAGAGAAATGGGGCTTACAGAAAGGACAGGGCCAAGAAGGGGCAAAGCTGGGCCTGAAGCCAGCACCCTTGGAATCTAAGCCCAGTTGCACTGCAGCAGGATGCGTGGCACATAGTCCTGTGTCTGTCAATTTCATTTTCTTTCCAAGGCTTTAGATGAGCTTCCAAGCAGCTCCGGGCACCAGATCGCTGCGTGTCTGTTTGCGCCTCCTGCCTGCTGTCCTAGTGGTGCCCTTCCTCATACCTTCGTGGGCTGGTGGGAATGGATGTGCTTTGGCCTTTTGTGTAAACTGTGTTAATGGTCATGCCTTCCCTTTGTTTTTCTTTTTTAGCATCTCCCCTTCGTACAAGACCCTGCCGGCAGTGTCAGAGACATTTCCCACGTTAAGGTCGATGATTGAGGTGCTAAACACAGACTCCTCTCCACGGTGTCTCAAGAAACTCTAGTTATGCCATGGAGTTTGTACATGGGAAGGGCCACGCCTCTTGCTTCTTAAGTTATTTTTTAAAACATGGAATTAAGAAATTAGATCTTTTATTACTTTTGATATCAATTTTTGATAGGAATTGAATACTTGAAATCATTTTCTTTACTTTCTGAACCATAACAGAAATCATGAGAACAGAGTTCGGGGGGAAAAGCTACTTGACAAGGAAGGGACATGTTTGTATTACGTGGCAGCCTGATGGTGTCCACTTGTGAAGTGACATGACTTCTTCCTTATGGCAAAAAGTGTTTACTTCAGAAACCAAAAATAACTAATTAAGGTGAACAAAGCCAAGAACAAACGAGGAATGTCTTCATTCCATGGGAGATTTGGCTCCTCAGACTCCCCTTGTGTGAGCCACATGCTGGGGCTTTGCTCCTTGCTTGTGCGTTCTCCGTCCTCCCAGCACTGGGAGTGGTCCATGGGCCGACTGCACGCACCGCAGCTGATGGCCGGGATCACTCGCTGTCACTGAGGATGCACACAGTATTTGCCAATGTCCCAACATTGAATTGCTGAACCATGTCTTGTTTTTGCTGGAAAAAATAAATCATGGTGATTTCTGTAAGTCACCAGTGTTTGGCACTGGCTCACTTGTGAGTTTGTTGATTAACAGCTTGTTCTCAGGTACGAGGATCTTCAGAAGGTGGCTGTTTCTTTTTAGACAGATGAGTGGCAGCAAGTAAAGGGTTCAGTAAACTATTGCCATCTCCATATCATTTTAGTTTTTGATGTTTTGGGTTGGGTTGGGTTTGGTTTGGTTGGTTGGTTTGAACCAGGTATTTTTTATTAACTAACCAAATCATAAAAATACCATGGCAGATACCTTGGTTCATCCTTCTAATAAGTCTGTTGATCTGGTCTTCCTTTTCCAACATCTTCACCTTTCACAAAATGCATGCTCTTTTTCTTCATTTTGCCACATGGAGAAGATAATTTGAAAGGCCACAGGAAGTTACTTGCCTCTGAAGCATTTCGACAGTATAACTCTCATGACTCAGATACTCAGTGCAGATGATGCCGTATTTGTCTGTTTTCACCTGAATCAATTCAAACTAACACAGCTCACAGACACTCGGCTGTCTTAAGTACTCAGACACAGAGCAGCCCCGTTGGCTACATGAGTCACCTGAGCATGAGAAGGACAGGCAGGCAGGCAGCTGTGCTCAGTGGGTGCTGATGAGAGAAAGGAGCGGTGGGGCTGTGCCAGCCCTGTTTCCACTCGTGTAAGTAATATGATTTTAGCGTTGTTAGGAATCCTGGGAAGTGCTGTGCACCTGTACAATTTCCTGGAGTTCTGGAAAATGGCCCGTCGCCCACCCTAGATGCCTGATACCTGGGCCAGGGAAGATGGGGCCCAACAACACATTGTAAGCAACTTTGTTTGGTGAACAAGACAAAACTATCCGAAGATGGAATTTGCCCTCTATGCAGTGACTTCCTTTGTCATTATTCCATAAATGACCCAACATAACAACATGGCATTTATATTGTACCAGGTATTATATGTCATCTAGAGATATTTAAGGAAGACAGCAGAGGGCTGGGAGTATAGCTTAGTGGTAAAGCACTTGGTTAGCATAGCAGGGCCCAGGGTTTAATTCCTTTGGAAACCCCTGAGGTGATCAGTCCTCTGCCTGCTACAGTAGTTGTCTGAGGACCCCTCTGTTCCTGAAGGACTAGAGATGGGGGTCTGAGGAGTTGTCCAGGAATGTCCTGGGGGCCCACCTTTGCCCTTTGACCCTGTACCATCCTTCACACTCACTTCCCAGAGCCCTCCTGAAGAGCACCCGCTGCCACACTTTCCCCTCCCATCTAGTCCTGTTCCTCCTGAACAGTCTTTATTTCCTGATACCTGGTTGTATTCAGACCCACCATCCCACATTGCCCCAGATGACTCCTCCTGTGTAGCCTGACTGCTGCACCCCCTTTGCTGCTTTCCCTCATGAGTGCCCACTGGCCACAGCTTCTGCCTCCCTGTCCTCATGCTCAGATGACTCAAGCTGCCCAGGGGGCTGCTTGGTGTCAGTACTTAAGATAGTTGAGTGCCTAGAAGCTGAGTTTTAATTGATTTAGATATAAACAGCTATGTGCAGCTACTGGGCCACACCACCTGAAGAAGTCTTAATTAGACTATAGGAAAGAGTATTCCACAGAATAGCCCCCAATGAGGTTCTGTGGTGCTAAGTTAACATAACCTTCCATATGTTTGGTGTATAGATTTGCTTGAGTGTCCCTGCTCTTCATGATACAGTGACATTAAATTTGTAGAATTTTTCCCCACACCAACCACTTCTCCAACTTTGAAGACATTAGTGGGGTCTGGGGACAGCGGGCAGGGAGCTCAGCCTGTGGGAACAAAGAGACCCTAAAAGGTACAACACCGGACCAGAGGACATGAGACTCCTGGAGGCTGATTTTGGCATGTTAGTGTGTCCCACCTGGTTTTGTTAGCAGCAGCATCCAGGATTAAGATGTTCTTAACAATGGGAAGATCATGTCAGGGATGCAGGAATCATGTGAAGTCAGGTCCCTGAAGTCACAGGTGACTCAGGTGTGTGTAAGGGGCTCGGGGCTAGGGTGAAAAGGGCTTGCCTCATGAACACCAGCATGTCCCTGGCAGAGGGGCCTACAGATCGTATAGTCAAGGCAGGGAAAGGATAGAGCTCACTACAGCATATTCCCTACAGACACCTCCCCCATGCCATCCTCCACTGCCTGCTGGTGGTTTGATGTCTCTGACCTAACTATTGCAAATTGATAAAACTATGTTTTTTCCAGGTTTAAAATTTTGATGTGTTGTATAGTGAAGCAATTAAAAATGAAATTTTCTCTGATTAGCTAATTTGGTAAAACTCAGAAAAATCAGAGCCAATTTAAAATAGTCCCTTCTTTTATACATTTGATATAATCACAAAGGCATTTACATTAGCATGACTTTCCTCAAAGGGCCTCTGCATTTTGACTCCCATGTGGCAAATGGTTAGGGACCAGCTACAGAGAAACTGGCTGGTAAATAACAGTTCCTATTTCTTGCTTTCATCAAGCCAGGCCATATTTGGCATAAAAGCTAAAATAATTTAACAACAAAATGTTGCTTTTTTTTCTCCCTCCATGGAGTGGAGAAGGAGAACTAAGAAGCACACTCAGGGCAGCCTGTAAGACCTTTTTCTGCTCCTGGGTGCCCCAACATACTCTTCCCAGCTTCGCAAACTTGCAATCACCGAGTGACCTCACCCTGGATTCTGAGATCCGCTGGCCCATGCATCTCACACATGTGTTCACGGCACACATTTATTTCTCTGCTCTGTGCTTGTGGCTGACAGCAGTGACTTTGTCATTAGGAAACAGTTCCTCTGCAACCACACCTACAGTGAAGTAGCCCACCACTTCATCTTAATTCCAAGTGGAAATAACCCACTTTTTGTCCTGGGGGAAAACACATTGATAATTGTGGCAAAAAGATCACCCATTGTCACACAGTAGACAGGGACATCTGGTCTGTGTCACAGATGTGGAGACTCCGATCAGCAGGGAAGACGGATGTGAGCTCTTACCAAATAAGCCTCCCTGTATCTAGCTTACTCACTCAGACTTCTGACCACCAACGACATCTACTAAAACCTAAGACCCCTGCTAAGTACATAATTGAGTTTCTTGCTTAATCCTCTTGGAAGATGCGTAGAATGGTAACTAGAACAATTTCCAAGGAAAAGTGTAGGAGATGCAAGAAACATCCCTTAAACTAAGCAGCCAGCAGACAATGGAGCTGGGGGGTTTGCACCAGGCTGTCCTAGTCAAGAGCCTGGTCTGTACCCACAGGTGCCTCCAGAGAAAACCAGGAGTGTTGGTAGAGTGGGACCTCCTGAAGTCCTCTGAAGGGCTGATGGGACAGCTGAGCCCAGGGGAACTGCTTAGTCCTGGATCCAGGTTGGTCCCTCACTGACATGCTTTAGGTCTGAGCTTTTACTTTGCTAAGTCACACCATCTTGATGCCTGGGGAAAAAAGATTGCCCAGTTCACTAACACTGGGCAATAGAGAGATTTGCTGTTTGGAAGATGGGTGCTTTATGCCAGGCGTCACTTGGCAGATCTGAGTGATCTAGAGCTGCGTAGAGACTCCTGCTTTCAAAACTATGAGTGAGGCAGCCTGGTCCAGCCAGACTTGATTCACTTCTGCCTTGGCGTAGAGTCCAGTGCCTGCTAGCAAACAGACAGCTGGCTGAAATCATCAGAAGCAACAACTGACAGTGGAGAAAATTATGGAAGCTGTGAACCTGAGAATGCAGGGATGGCATCAGCATGGCACAGTGTGGCTATGGAACCTTGTTTGGGGCCTATTTGGCCCTTTCCTTCCTGGAAAGCGTATCTACCAGAGAGGAAGGATTTGACATTTAGTGGCTAAAATACATTTCAGTAATGGCAATACACTCCTAGGTCTACCACCTTTTTCAATGAGTGTACATCAGTGCAGTTGATAGGACAGTTCTGTTTCACATTAGTCGGGAAAATTATCCAAATGAAAATGCCATATGTCCTCTGGCCCTGCGCCCACACATGCCAGCTCTGTCTACAGCTTATACCCACTCTGTAAATGTAAGTTAAGCCTGGTGGATGCTTGAAAATGAATATGCCTGTGTCTTTCCCTTTGGCAGACACAGTGTCAGTGACTCTTCCCCATCAAGAGCCACATCCAGAAAAGATTCTCTGCATGAGAACTTGAGAAACTTGCAGTGGGATGCAACCATTCTTATACTGTAGAAAGACTTTTCAGATGGGTCAAAATTAGAAATGTCTTCCCCTTTGAATGGCAAGAGAGTGAAATCCATTCACGTTAGCATAGGCAGAGAGGAGAATTTCCTACAAGGACACAGACCTGTCCCTGTTTTCCTGTAGCCTAGCAAGTGTCCCCTGCCCTTTAAATTGCATTTTCAATGGTTCTTCATCTCTTTCAGTCCTTGTTACACAGAAACATGTTCCCTGCCTTTCAGTCACAGTTTGGGCTTCTCAGGGAAGTTCTCAGCTTAGACTGGCCAAGGAGACAAATCACATGGCAAGGTGGTTGGGAGTAGTACTAGGAAAAGGAGATTTTCCTAAGAATCTTTCTTCCAGCATATCAAAGACCTCTTATTTATTTTTTAATTAAATTTTAAGGAGAAAAAAGCGTACAAGTAATACAAAATTTAAAAAATAAACAGTAAGAAATCACTAGTCAATATTCTCTCCTTAGAAATAGTTGTTCAAGTTACAAAACCAAAGCACACAAAGTGAACTTTCAAACAGTGAGACTGCAAACAGTTTTGCTCAATGATCCAACAAAACTCAGTAATATGGTTATCTATCTTATACACTTAAACATATATGCAGTTATAACCTTTAGAGCACTTCCTTTTCTTTTGTACAATGACAGTTACACATTTTGGGTTTTATTACTCCCACAGTTCTTATTACTTTTTTTGAAGAGAGTAAAACCAAATGCGACATATCAGAACAGAATCAGTCAAATCAAAAGGATGGGCATAATAGATGATGTAAAAACAAAATGCAAGGTGATCAACAGTGGTTACCATACTGCCTCTTGCTATCTTAAGAATTTCCTATATCATCAGTTATAATAAAATTGAGCAAAACAATAAAGTGTAAAACCAAAACATTGGGGACATTACAGGACTTTAAAAGAAGATAATAGTCAACCAGAATGGGCGTCATAATGAATCTTATTGTCTTCACAGTTGTTGCCTATACTTTCGAACTTGGTACTATCAAACTAAGCAGAATAGGGGAAAATCAGTCAAAACAAGATGGTGAGGGCAATACAGGGTTTCAAATCAAGTTAATAGGAAATCAAAGTGGGTTACTATAATGTATCCTGCTATTTTTTATTTATTTTTCCCTTAAAAAGATAAAAAAAAGTAAATAATTTAAAAAAAGAGATTGAGATAAAAGAGGGCATAACAACAAAACAGCGCAGGTCAAAACATAACCATTTAAGCAAAATAGTGTTTCACCACAAGATATCCTGACATAAAAGTAGTTACCATAGTGTCTCTTTCCTTGAAATCTTTGAGTATAACTTCATATACTGTAGCACCAAACATATCCAGACAATGTAAAACCATTCAAAAGAATGACATTATTACAGGGTATTTAGAACCAACTAACAGAAAATGAACAATGGTTTCTGTATAATCTCCTTAAGACCTCTAATTTAAATAAATTGTAAGTTTTATTTTAGAATACTGTGTGGCTATTGTCTTAGTTACTTTTCTCATTGCTGAAACTACTGAACACCCACAAGTTATGGAGAAAAAGGTTTATTTCATCTCACAGTTTGTAGATGTTTCAGTTGATAATCTGCTAGCTCCAAAGCAGGGTGAAATGGCAGAGGGGCATTCCAGAGGAGAAACGGTTCATGGCAGAGCAGGAAGGAGGCAATGTGGCAAGCAACAGCAGCAAGCCTGCCTTTTTCACCTCAACCAGGCTGCAAACCTTTTGGGTGGTGCCATCCAACCCAGGATGGGGCTTCCCATTAGCCACACACAGAACAATGCTAAACCAATCAGTAGACTAATTTAGTTGTAATCCTCTTAATTCATATTTGTACATGCTTAATCTACAGTCATTCATATTTACAAATCATACATATCTACAAATTCATATATATCTACAAATTCATATTTGTACATGCTTAATCTACACCCTAGAGCCAGCCATCTTGGAAAAGCCTTATCTGTGGTTGTCTGAAGCTTTATGGAGCTATCTAGACAGAAGCCATCACAACTATTAAAATTATGTGTCATAATATTAAAGAAATGAGAAAAATGTTTCTAGTATTGTTGAAGGAGAGGAAAAGGATGAGAGGATCTGCTTCATTCTTCCCAGAATTGTGCTGGCTCCTGATCCACGAAGGGATGTAACACCAACAGATGATTCAGTGGTGCAGTACATGGAACAGTCTTGAGAGCTTGGGACTTAGAGGCTGTGAAGCCCTCTGAGTGTTCTTGTATGTGGTTGCACTTACAGTGGTCCTCAAATCACTCTAATTCCTGATGAGGCAGTGGAGGGCAAATGTTCTTTTCAGGCCTCTTGTCTGTTCTTGTGGATTGCTAATGGCTCAGGTCGGGGCTTAAGAGTCATGCAACAGAGAGTAAGGTCATACATTCACAAGTCTTATTCCAAAATGTGGTTCCTAGATCAGTAGACCAACAGCATCTGGGAACTTAATGGAATGCAAATTCTCGTTCCCAGTGGAAATCCCACATAAGAAACTGTCAGGTGGGCCCAAGTCCCTGTTCTAACAAGGATACTGTGCCATGCACAAGTATGAGAAGCTTGGCTCTGACCACTAGAAACTACATTATTATCTGTATCATCTTGTTCTTAGTCTTGAATGGTTTCCACCAGTCAACCAATGGAAAAGAGAAATCAAATGTTACTAAGTTCTTTGATAGCCAAGTTTCTCAATAAAACATAGACACAACACCTAACTAATGTAAAAATGTCTAACTGATGGCAAAACCAAAGCTCATGTAAGGACCAGTGGTTCCTATAATAGAGGAAAGGGGAGGGCCTTCCCATCCCAGAAGGTCTGGTCATTGATCTTGCTGCCACAGATGAGCAGGAGAAAAGGTATTCCGTGTACAAGACATCCAAAGATGCGAAGTGTTACTGGGAACCAGTGAGATTTAGGAGTTCATGGCAGAAGTAGGATGATCGGAAATTCCTGGGCAATTTAGCAATTTAGCAAGAATCTAACACACACACACACACACACACACACACACACACACACACACACACGTCAGGACATAGCCCATTGTGAAGGCCTGGGTCTAGCCCCACAGTATCAACAAAACAAAAACAATTACCACCAAACAAAAAAACTTTCAGGTTTTTTTTTTTTTTTTTTTTTTTTTTTTGTACCAGAGATTGAACTCACAATCTCACGCTTCCCAGACAGGCACTTATGCCACTAAGCTAAATCCCCAGCCCAAGTATAGATGTTTAATAGGAGAGGGATGAATGATGTAGGCACTCTTAGAAGTGAGTAAATGATTGTCTTAGTTCCTTTTCTCATGGCTGAGACAAAATACCTAGGACCCAGAGTTAAAGAAAGAAAGGTTTATTGTATCTCATAGTTTGCAGAGGTTTCAGTTCACAGTTGTCTGGTTATCAGGCAGGGTGGCATGGCAGAGGACACTGCAGAGGAGAAACAGTCCATGGCAAGGCGGGCAGAAGGCAGCAAAGCTGCAAAGTAGCAGAGCAGCGGCAAGCAATGACCTTCTTCCGTCCCTTTCAGTCTACTCAGGTTACATGCCCTCAGGGAAGGCAGCATTCACAGCCAGCATTCACTGCCTTCCTATATCCACAGCCAGAATTATGCCAAACCAATCAGTGGACTAATTTAGTAATTACACACCATTGGTCCCAGCATCACACACTTTAAATCCAGCTACTTCTGAAAAGCCCTTGATGCCTTATCTGTTCCCTTCTCTGTAAAGAGAAGCATTCCAAGCATTCATTTTTTCATGATTCATTTATCAAGTACCACTGAGCTCACTTGAAATCAAACACTGTTATTTTCAACAAAAAACAAGACACAAAGTTCTCCTGTAGTGTAGGCTTGATCCTGGTGGGGACTCCAGAATACCCAAAAGTAACAATTGAAATGTCATTTGCAAAGAAAGAGCTACAGAAGTGTTTAGTCTCTAGGTAAGGCATTTCTGCCATGTCTCCCTAACATCTAGGAAGAGCATGCCAAGAGGTAATAACACCTATGAAAAGCTATGGTTACTTAGCCAGACTAAAAAAGCATCCCTGGCTATGGAAAGTTGCTGAATACCAACCATCACCACCAGGAGATCCACTACATTGACTCTGTTCTATCCCCATGGCACTGCATATAAAGCAGTAAATATTTCTGTAAATCACTGGTGTGCAACCGTTTTAGGGAGCCAAGGATGACTTGCCTGTCTCCTTATTCTGTGAACAGAATTGGTGGCCTTTTTTTTCTTCAAGAAAAGTGTCAGGCAGGTATATCCATCCAAATTCTGCCCATTATGGCTTGTGTTTAGATGTCCCCCAAAGTCTCATGTGCTCATAGGTGGGGATTTTGGGAGCTGGCTGGATTTAAGGTGTGTGTGATACTACAATTAAGAGTGTAATAACTAAGTTAGTTCTCTGATTGGAATTAGCATCGTTCTGGTGTGGATAATGGGAAAGCCAACCTTGGGTGTGGGTGGCACTATCAAAAAAGCTTGCACCCTGCATAGGATAAAAGAAAAGGGATGTTTAGTTTGCTGCTGCCTTCTGCCTGCCAGGTCATGAACTATTTCTCCTCTATAATGGTCCTCTGCCACGTTGCTATGCCTAGAAAACAGCTAACTACGGACTGAAATCTCTACAAACTGTGAGCTGAACTTGTCTCAGCAATGAGAAAGGTCAATAAGACATTGGATTAAGAACATGCGGTTCACTGAGATTCCATCTCACTCCAGAAAGAATGGCCAGGATCAAGAAAACTACCAAAAACAAATGCTGGAGAGGCTGTGAGGAAAAAGGAACTCTTCTATGCTGTTGGTGGGAGTATAGAATGGTACAAACATTGTGGAAGTCAGTCTGGAGATTTCTCAAAAAGCTAGGATTGGAAGTCCCATTTGATCCAGCTATTCCATTTCTATGCATATTCCCAGAAGAACTGAAAACATCCTACCACAGTGATATATGTGTGCCCATGTTTATAGCAGCACAATTAGTAACAGCCAGATCTTGGAAACAACCTAAGTGTCCATCAACTGAGGAATACATAAAAAAGTTGTGGTATTTTCATACAATGTAGTACTACTCAGCTATAAAGAATGATCACATTGAGATACTTACTAATAAACGGGCACAACTTGAGACCATACTTATAAGTGAAATAAATCAAACTCACATGTATAAATACCGTAAAGTCTCCCTAGTGTAAGAAATAGTAAGAGTACCTAAGAGTTTATGGTATGGTTTATGATTCCCCGTTATACTGCTTTTGAAGTAATGATTTCATTCATTAGTTGGAATGGGTTTATCCTGGTTTGTTTAATATTTTTCATCTGTGATGGTATGAACAGCTATTTTAAAGAAAACCAGTCATTATAATAGCCAGTACTGATATAATTACTCTGAAGTCTTACCATGATTTTGCTTTTATTTCCATTGGCTCTATCATGTTGTATCTTATTGGATTGTATTATGTGTGATAGTATAAACAAATTTTCTATGGAAAATGAGAAAACATAGTAGCCATTGTTTTCTGTTATTTGGTTCAGAATGCCCTGTAATACTCTCATTTTCTTGAATAGTTTTATACTATTTTGTTATGTTTGATACTATTGTATATGAAGTTATGCTCAACTATTTCAAAGAAAGAGACATTGTGGTAGGTACTATTAATTACGGGTTGTCTTGTGGTACAATACTGTGTTGCTTACATTGTTCTGTTTTGATCTACTTTGTTATGTCCTGTTTTGTCTTAATCTCTTTAAAATAAAAGATGTGGTTATAAAAGGGATTTTTTTTGTTCCCCAAAGTTGAGATGTTTAACACATACACTCCAATGTGGCAGTATTAGAAGGTGAGGCCTCAGGAATGATGTTAGGGTTAGATGAGGTCAAAGTTTGAAGCTCTTACAAGCAAGATTAGTTCCCTGAATCAGTTGAGGGTTTGCTTCTTTTCTTTCTGCCATTTGTGAATACGAGGAGAGTCGGCAATGTGCAACCAGAAGAGTTCCCTCAAGCCGAACCTCAGCAGAATTTGACCATGGCAGCACCTGATCTTGGATCAGCAGTCTCCGGAACCTGCTGTTCTATGAGCCCCGACGCTGGTACTGTCTTGTAGCAAGTGGAGCAGATGAGACAGGTGTTCAGCAGGGAGCTGCCCCAGTATTTTATCTTATGTCTTTGTCTGTTGGCACTGTAGTAACAAAACATAAACTGGGTGCTGAGAAATGACAAAGATTTGTTCTTCACAGCTCTGAAGGCTGAAAGTCCCAGGCCAAAGCACCAGCAGATGTGGTGTCTGGTGAGCGCCGGTTTCCTTGTTCATAGGGTATGCTATCTCACTATGGCCCCAGATAGTGGAAGGGGCAAGGGACTTCCCTAAGTCTCTTCCATAAGGATACTAACCATTCATCCTGGCTTTGTCCTTATGTTTAATCACCTTCAGAAAGACTCTCCCTCCTGACATCGCGACCTTGAGGGTTAGGAGTTAACATATGAGTTTGGGTTGGGGGTAGCAGATATTCCGACCATTGCCTCTTATTACATATTTAAGACTTGGTTACCCCAAGTATATACAGACACAGACCCCATATATAAAATGCTTCTAATTTCAGCCAAGGTCTCTGTCATAGCCATTGAATGCCCTGAGTTTCTTCTTATAATCTGGAACAAAGTTCCTTTCAGTTATACTTTATCTTCTGGCCCACAGACTTCATACTTTGACTAATGTGTCAGACATATTATTTTGAAAACTTCTTTGGTAGTAAATTATATTTTATCCCAAACATTTAATGGAGCTCTGTGTTCTTTTGGGAAGCAGCATTTATTTTTGCAACTGCTTTGAAAACAGCCGGAGGTCAACTTTTAATGCCAAAGAATCCTTTCTAGTGAATTTCAGAGGAAGATCCCAGATGTCCATCAAATCTCAAGAATACATCTTTATGCACCACCCATATTATTAAGCAAAATGGGGAGGTGTTCTGCAGTTCACGTAAGTGTACTGAGCCTACCTACCACCAATTTAAATAAGGAAGAATAATACCTAAAACTCAGCTTCCCAAGATGCAGCTTCATAAATAAGCAAGCATCCTGTGCAGCTCAGGGCTGTTAGATGGATAGCAGAAGCTGCTTCCCATTGCCTCAACAGATCATGCTGATAACGTCCTTGAGAACAGTATCTTTCACTGTAGAGCCTGTTGACATTCCAAAAACATTTTTGGAATTCTGGCTGGGAAGATATTAAAGCCTCTCATTTTTAGAACAGGGCCTTGCAAATTATTTCTGTTTGTGTTTGGAATTATGCAAGTGTTATTTCAGGGGCAAAGACTTAAAGCAATAGTTGAGAGGAAAATTTTGGAGTGAATACTTATTTCTCACCCGAGACATGTCACAGCCTTGTTAAAAGCTGCCTTTGACCTGTAAGAAAGACATTTCACAAGCCTGGGTCCCCTGTCTGGCAGTCGCTCCGTTGCCGTGAAAACTTTTCGCCTGTCCACTTTGCAAAGATCAAGCTGCTCAGAGTTCTTGTGATATATGAGATTCCAGAATCAGCCTTGCCATTTTTGGAAGTTTACTTTTTGGTATTGTTATTTTCCATTTAAGCAGATGCTATGTTAGGCTCAGCACACTGACCTGAGTCGGCCTTCTCTCCTCTAATCCCTGTTTAATAACGAGATGGGTAAAGACATATTCCTGAAACGCAGTGAACATCAGCAGCTTGCTTTCAAAGGCAAGCTTTGGGGAGCGCAGCGCCTCGCGCACCCGCGAAGGAGGCGCCTAGGTGTCCTGGCCTCTTTCAGCCTTCCAGAGGAGCGACTCACTGTCCTTGGATGCGAATCCTGCCTCCCCAGTAGGCCGGTGTCCACCCGAGCGGGTCAGCGTCTCGCTGACCTGCTGGGCAGCGGGAAGGAGCAGGGCTGCGGGACCCCAGGGGCGTCAGGCATGCGGGCAGAGAAGTTTCCTTTGTCAGCGTGACCACGTGGCGTCATGGCGGTCGCCGGGGGCAGTCACTGCGGACTCTACTCAGACAAGGCTGCTTTGGTAAGCAGCTTAAGCAGCTTTGTCCGACAGCTGCGCGCAGACTTAGGGATTCGCCAGGCCGCAGGAGCCAGCAGACGGGCGACAAACAGCCCAGCACTAGGGGACAAAAAACAAGCCTCGAGGAAAGGAGGGTGGGGCGAGAGGCGGGCCTGGCGATGGAGAGGAGGGGCCGGTGCTGAGAGGGGCGTGGCCCTAGGGGAGGAGGCGTGGCCTACGTGGCAGCTCGGGGCGAGGTTCGAGACAGAGCTCGCAGGTGGAGGGCGGGGCACGGGCCGACGGCGCTCTGGACGGAGGCGGGTTCGGGGCGGGGCAGAGGGCCTGATCCGGGCTGGGGGGCGGAGCCGGGGGCGCGGAGCGCGCGTTGATTGGCAGAGGGATGGGGCGGGACTCCCGGCACGCGGCCGGGGCGGGGACGGAGGCGGGGACGGAGGTGGGGACGGGTACGCCGACGGGACGGGGGCGGTGCTCTGGCGGGCTGGGCATGGCGTCCATGGCGGCGGCGATCGCGGCCTCGCGCTCCGCGGTCATGAGCGCCAACCGTCCGCTGGACGAGCGGGAGCGGAAGCGCTTCACCTACTTCTCGTCTCTGAGCCCCATGGCCAAGAAGATCATGCAGGACAAGGAGAAGATCCGTGAGAAGTACGGGCCCGAGTGGGCGCGGCTGCCACCCGCTCAGCAGGACGAGATCATCGACCGCTGCTTGGTGGGGCCGCGCGTCTCAGCACCCTCGGACTCAGGAGACCCGGGGGACCCTGGACATTTCCCCGGCCTGCGCGGGCCCACGGGCCAGAAGCTGGTGCGCTTCGGCGACGAGGTGGGCACGGGTGGGCTGGGAGGGTCCGGGAAGGGAGGGAGAGGCGAGGGCGCGGGGCCATACAGAGGGGTCGGAATTCTAGAGCATCCAACCCCGGTTCTGGTCCAGCTCTGCCCCTTGACCTCTGTATGCCCATGGATGAGCCTCAGTTTCTGCCCTGTAAAGGCGGATAGTACCACCGGTGCCTGCCGCGAGGCACTCAGTGCCTGGTGTGTTAGTGTTTATAAGGAGCTCCGGGAAAGTGAAATGGCCAGGCGGGATCCAGAAGAGAGGAAGTGCCTTCCAGGGTGAAGGGGCGACGCCCACTGCCCTGAGAAGAGTCCGCAGTAAACTCAGTGTGCAGCTTATTCACTGACCTGGGGATTCCCGTGGCGACCCCGTTTTTATACTGAAAAACTAGAGAGGGGAGAAGTTTAAGTGTTCCAGCGAGCCACTGCTCCTGGCCATGGGGCTCAGACTCGTAGAGGGACCATCGCTATGGAGGGGGAATGAGAAACTGTTGTAAGCAGCTCAGCACTCAGTCCTGAAGGCCCCTGGAACCGGTTTGGTGCCTTGGAATATATGTGCTGTGGCTGAAATGTGGAAGAGATCCACCCCCAGTCCAGGCCCCTGTTGAGGCTCCGCGAGGAGGAGGAGCCCGGGAGTTTTCCGAGGAAGTTGTGCATGTGGAAGGAATTCAAGTTAAGAATGAGATTTAAGTCAGATTTTCAGGCTGGGAATATGGAGACACACACTAATACAAAATGTTTGTGGTGATAAACCTACTTGAATGTTTTGAAAGTGTGGAAGAATGGAACTGTGCTGCCAACTTTGCCTTATTCTTAAGGCAAAGATTCTTATTGTAATCAAAAGAAAATTTTCTTCTGGACTTTAAACTTCAGGGGCTTTGCCAGGGAAAACAAGGGTGTGGTACACTAAGGAGATGAAAATGTAGGTTTTAAATGGTATTCCTAGAGCTGGAACATCTTTAGTGTGAAATAAGCACATCTGTAAGGACATGTGTGGTGTTTTGCTCAGGTTTGGGCAATGACAGAGCAGTCAGCTCCTCATGGAAGAATCATGAATTAATAAAGCCTACAGGAAGGGAGCCTGTAGGCACTTACACGTGTTGGAGAGTGACTGTCACTGGCCTGTCTGGGTATCCAGCTGGGAGTAGTGGTATGTCTGCACATCATTAAAAAGCTAGGTCACATTGGAGGCCATGGTTACCAACAAGGAAAGATGTGGCCAAGTGCTTACTGTAATTCCTAATCCGGTGCCAGACTGGGCTATTTCTCAATTTTCAGACCCAGTGTAATTTAAAAACATGTGTAGTGGCAACCACATTCCTTTTCAGGAACAGCTAGGCCTGTTTTTAAGAGTTGAATCTCACCTTTGCAAAATTGGCCTGAGATCAGGCCCTAGAATACTCTGACCATCATCAGCACTGATGGCAGAGGGGCACACAGCTGCTGGATTTTATCGACACTGCCCAGGGAGGCATTTTATCTGCAATGGCTGTGTGGTGTAATGACATTGAGGAATTTTAATTCCATCAGACTGAGTGAGAGGTTGACAGTTGAGTGAAGTCTGTGGTCTCATTGTTGCCCTCCAGAAAGCCCTTCTTGGAGGAGGACCAGCTCCTGGGCACAAGCAATGGTAGGTAAGGGCAGGGTAGGGAGAGACCCCCAGTTAGCATGCTGCACAGGCTGGCTTAAATAGATTGCCCCTGGATTGAGTAAGAGGACCCTAAACTAGATTGAGTAGGGCCTTCCATGCTGTCTCTTCCCACTTGCTCTGTCTTCTAACATGGTTTCAGGGCTTCCACAGCCCTGTCAGCTACCCTGAAGTGTGCTGCCTTTTTTTTTTTTTAAATACCTCCTCTATTGCCAATAATATTTTTGTGTCATGCACAGCAGTATTTTGACCTGCTCTGTTTCCAACTTGGGCTTCCTCCTTAGGCAACCTGGTGGTCACCATGTTGATGCCAAATTTAGTACAGACACCTAATCAGATTGTGCACTGCAGCCTAGAACTCTAGGACTCAAGTGATCCTCCCGATTCAGCTTCTCGAGTAGTTGGGACCGTAGGTGTGCACCACCATGCCCAGTTCACATAGCAGTATTTTAAGTTAGATCATTCAGACGATGTGGTAAACATCATCTAGTCCATGGGAGTTTAACCTTTTGGCTTGTGTGGGCCATTGGTTGAAGAGGAATTGTTTTAGGCCATATATAAAATATGTAATGTAAGTAAGTAACAGAACTTGTTCTATATTTTAATACTTGTTATTGTAACATACACCCAGACCCCCCCCACACACACACACAAAGAAGGGAAGCAGCTCACTGGCCACAAGTTGGATAGGCTCAATTCTACCCATTTGTACATGTTACAGGAGCAAACAGGAACCTGCTGTGTGATGGTAGCACTGGGCTGGGTCAGGGGATCAGTTCAGGCACTGAGCTTGCCTGACATAGACAGTTGCAGCACCATGGTGTGTGTGTGTGTGTGTGTGTGTGTGTGTGTGTGTGTTTTCATCCTTGCTCTCTGTGGAGTAGGAAGACCTGGCTGGGTTTAGGTCTCCTTACTTTAATGACATAACTTGGATCTCTGTGGAAGAGGTAGCTGCCTTTATTGTTGAAGGCATGAAAGCTGTTTCGATTCTTACTTGCTTGGGAATTGATTGAGCAAGCATTTCTGATGGCCTGTTTCTTAGAAAGAGAAGGATCCTAGCTTAGGATGCTTGAATTGCTGTGGTATTCACTAGCACCTTTAACTGTCCCACCACATGGACATCTGATCTCAGTATAAACGCACAAAAGTGCAGCTTCACCCAAGCTAGTTGTGTTCCTCTCACCTTGTGCCACTCCGAGCCTTCTTGTGCAGGGGACCTGGAGCAACTGTTAAGGATGCTTGCAGGAGCAAAGCAGAGTCCTTGGAGCCTAGCACCTGGTTCTGGTTGTGGTGTACCCACAGCAGGGTGCAATCAGGTGCTTTTCCCTCTGTGGGGCTGGGATGGAACCAGTGGCTCACAGGGCCTGGCTTGGAGCAGGCACAGACCCTGGGGACTCACCTTTGATTTGGATTTCATAAGTACATTAAGGCATGTTGGCTCTAACAGTCTAATATGTTCCCTGGTTTTTAATAGTTCTGTTCTTCCTCTAAAGTGTGGTTTTCAAGATGGAAGGTTTTTGTTTTACAAGAGTTTAGAAATATCCTCATATGCTTGTACTGCTGTTTCTTATTATCAGATAGAAAA
Source organism: Cavia porcellus (assembly GCF_034190915.1). Lineage (NCBI taxonomy): Eukaryota > Metazoa > Chordata > Mammalia > Rodentia > Caviidae > Cavia > Cavia porcellus. The sequence continues at coordinate 31,580,898 of NW_026947496.1, read as the reverse complement.
AAAATCCCTGACTCTTTAGGAATGTGTTACCATTTCCCCCTCCTACCCCCACTTCCAGACTCCTCGCCATCTATCCAGCAGCTCTGAGTGCCCTGTTGAGAGTTACAGGATTCCACACTCTGCTACATTCTTGGTTGCAAATAAGCCCTGAACAGGTGACCAGGACACTTGGGCAACCAGTGCATCCTGTTGGTGCTGCTCTGCTTGCCTGTCTCACTGATCCAGGGAGTGGGTGGAGCTGGCAGGAGTGGTATTTCCATATGCCAGCCCAGGACGTGATCCGGATTTTGCATGCTGCAGAACATGGAGTTCTGGAGTTCTGAGACTCAGGAGCCAGGCAGCTCCATCCCCTCATCAACAGCTTTGCATGACCAGCTGCTGCCCTTGGGCCCACATCCTGTTCCTACAGGGGCCTGGAGCTTTGTTAGTTGCTCTTACTCTTCCGGGCTTTAGGCTCTTGGATTCCCAGAAACCTGCCAGCCTAGTTCTCTGTTTTTTGTGTTTTTTTGTCTTTTTCCTTTTTATCGGTACTCATGACTGCCTGCTTGCAAGGCAGGTGCTTATGCTGCTGAGCTAAATCCCCAGCCCCTTCTCTGGATTTTTTAAATAAACTAATTTATTTAAAAGGTTGCACTAGTACAGTATTAAACATTTTACACATGCTGAAACAGTGTTCTAGAATAGTTAAAAAGATTTGTCCAGAACGCTTCTCAAGTTTTAAGTCTGTTAGGTTTACGTTGTTGCATGGTCCCTGGGACAAGTGGGGCCTCTTCTTCCTCTCCTGTCTTGGGTTTGAGTTTGGCTTGCTCTGTGGACTCTGGATGTAAGACTTGGACAGGTGAGGTCTCCTCTTCCTTTCCCATTGTCATAGCTCAGACTTTTCTTTTTTTCCTCCTTTGGAACAAACAAAAGCACTCATTTGAAAGTTGCTTTCTCAGTTAGTTGGACTTGTTTTTTTAAGGAAGGTGGAATGCTTGAATTATGATTCTCTCTGTCTGGCATGTCCGTGTATGTATAGAAAGGATGACAGGGTGGATGTGGCTTCTTGTGTCCCTCGGCCTGGCCTTCAGGGCTCAGCTGCTGGGCAGGTATTGAGATGTGGCCTCACCCAATTCCACAGACTGCACAGAGGCAGTTGAGGGCCGCCTGGGGCTGGTTCCACAAGCTTCTCCTTGGATGGCCATTGTAATCCTAATAGTGTAATTCCTTTTGCATCCTTGTGGCGGTCCCGAAAGTTTATATTTGTAATCCCATTGAAACATTATTGGAGTCCTGGGGATTTAATTTTAATCTACCACCTCCAGTATAACCTATGGCAAGAATAAAGACACTAAGCCATGATTATGGGCAGCGTAAGGGTCCTGAGTCTGATCCCCGTGAGGATTCGCAGAACAAAGGCCTTGCCCGGGCACCTCATCCTGAATTTATTAACTACTGAAGAAGGGAGTGGCTAAGGATGAGTGACTGTGAGAATGACTGAAATTCTGAGTCTGTGAGCTCAGCTTAGAGGGAGACTAGAAAGTACCTCGAAGTATGCAGATAGAAGGGTGTGTAGAAAGACCAATCTGCAAAACTCAATTGGGGTAGCATTTTAATGTTAAGGAGGTTGTTGCTTCAGTTTATGATATGCAGACTCTTTTGCCCTGGAAGGTCATAGCCTCTTATTACAAAGAGACACTAGACTGTTGGCTGGCTTCAAAGACTATACATCAGTACCTCAGCTAGCCCTATTTATGCTGCTTAGAGCCAATTGTAGGGAGAAGGAAATAGCTTAACTTGGTTTAACTAGTATGAAGGTAATTGTTCTGCATTTAAGGAGAGAACTCCGAGTGCTCTTCTACAGATGGAAATCTAGGGTTCTTCACTCCAGTTGGCACCTTCCTAGAGCCTAGGACCTGTGATGGGGTGACCATATGGCCTCCCCAGGCATCACTGCCTACTGGTACACATGGGAGAGTGGCTCAGTGGCAGGCATGGAACAAGTTTTAAAATGACTTGTTTATAACCATGCAGGATGGGAGGGCAGGAAGCTTGTGGGCAGGTTTGAAGTTATTTTTTAATGCACAGGAATCACATTGACACCCAAAAACCTACCTCACCTGGACGTGCTATACAACATTACCACACAGAGATAGATAGATAGATAGATAGATAGATAGATAGATAGATAGATAGATAGAACTGGGGAAAATAGCCATTTCTTCAAAATAAATAAATGAATGACTGCCCACCAGATCTGTCTGCTTAGACTTCCTGCTTATTTTCTATTGTTGCCTTCCGATTTCCTCCACCCACACCCACTCTGTTCCCTAGTCCGATTGTCATAGTGAGTGGCCCTGGTTCTGCTTCTGCTGAGTTTCGGGATGTATCCACAGTGGAATGTACTCACAGTTAAGTTATAACTGCTTTCTGTCTGGGAGTTGCAGATTTGTGCTTCCGGTTATGGAAACCCCCCATCTCAGCAGAGTTAAATATATCCCAAGCCAAAAGGAAAGGCACCAATTCCATAAGTATGTAAATAGTTGCTAGGAATAGGCAGTTGGGGCGCGGCGGGGGGGGGAGCACATTTTAACCTTCCTTCTCTGTTAAACAGATTTATTTCTTTAGAACAGTTTAAGGTTCATAACAAAATTGAGTGGGAAGTACAGAGTTCCAGTACCCCCAACCCACACAGATGGTCTCACCACTGTCAGGACCCCTTCAGGTGCACACACTCATTGTGGCCCATCAGCCTACATGAACACTTCGTGTAGTCACCCAAAGTCACCCAAAGTCAGGAATTCTCAGTAGGGTTTCCATTGACAGCACACACTCTGTGGCCCTTGATAAACATGGGACACCAGGGTCCCCTAGAGTGCATCTTGCAGAGTGATTTTAGTGCCCTGGGTACCCTCTGACCACTGATTGCTCCTGCTGACCACTGATCTCAGTCTTCACAGGTTTGCCCTTTCCAGAATGTTGTACAGTTGGAACCATGCAGCAGGTAGCCTTTTCTGATAGCCTGCTTGTACCTGGTAATGTGCATTTAAGGTCTTTCAGTGTCTTTTCATGACTTGATGGATCCTTGCTTTTTAGCACCTAATATTCCTTTGTCTGAAGGTAGCACGGTTTGTTTATCCATTCATCTATTGAAGGACAGTTTGGTTACTTCCAATTTGGGCAAGTATGAATAAAGCTGCTCTGAACATCTGTGTGCAGGTTTCTGTGTAAAGAGAAATTTTCAGTTCAAACACGTGATTGTCTCACTCCCATCTTTAATATGGAGACTGGAACTTACCAATGGACTGTGGCCTGGTCTCAGCTGATTGGCAAGTGTAGGGTGCTGTGTATTACTCTGTACTGATGCTTTATACTGAAGTGGCCCAAAGACTCTGGGTCTTTGAGGTACAGACAGCTTACCAGCAAAAACCTACCTCACCTGGACATGCTGTACAACATTACCACATAGAGATGGCTGTCAGCATCAGAGGCTTTCTATCCCTTCTCCATAGGCTCTGCTATCCCAGACTTATCTCTAGCTTCTAGCATTTCTCAGCTTAGGCCAAGGTCAAACTGTGTATCAACACCTCTGACCTTTGGACTTCAGGAGTCCATGAGTACTCATGGTTTCAGGGAGCAGCTGCAGAGTTACAAACACTGCTTCTGAATCACCCAAGAAAATGTAATCTACTTCTGGGGACTTTAATAGCTGTCATTCTGACTTTTAGAAACAAGACACTCCTAGTAGGAGGTAGTATTTAGCAAACTGTACACCCTATTCTGCCCCCGCCTGATGAGGATGTTTACTGTCTATAGCAAGGTAGCTCCTGTAGTGTGAAACATTGTTATTAGAGGCAGTGACAAGAACAAAGAAGCCTTTCAGTCTCTATTTTATTGTATTTTATTTTTTATCTGTACCAGGATCGAACTCACAACCGCGTGCTTGCAAGGCAGGTGCTTATGCCTGCTGAGCTAAATCCCCAGCCCCTAAAGAAGCCTTTCAGTGGGATTCCTGTGATGCCCGTGCCTTACAGCATGGAGGCTGCTCATCTGCCCTGGGTAGCAGTTGACTCTCTGTGTCAGAGCAGTGAGTCTGTTGGCTTCTGTTTGGGGAGGGCAAGACCTGGCCTGGGAACTGTGGGCCAGTGTGAGAGTCACCTGAACCAAGGACTTTTCACAGCAGTTGTTATGGAGGATGGCGAGACCACCAGCAGGGTTTGCTGAGGGCCATTGTCTGTGGTATGGCCTGTGCGAGGGTTCGAGGGTTCCTGATAAGACAGTGGCATCAGAAACAATCCCGTAGGAAACGTTTTGTTTTTGTTTTTAAAGTGATGCTGAAAACAGATCCCAGGACCTTGCACATGTTAGGCATGAGCGCTACACCCCAGCTCCCATGTGTGTTGTTTTTAACTAAGCCAAGGGGACCCACAGATTCTACTTAGGAAGACAGCCCCCTTGGTGGTTCTAACTTGTAGCAGAGCCCTGGCTAGGCTCTGGGTCCTGAGTCAGCTGCTGGGACCAGCTGCAGCATGAGCCCAGCGCCACAGGCTTCTGTGGGCCTGGCATCTTTCCCTGTGAAGGGTGGGTCCTGTGGAGAGAAGGGGGTGTCTGCTGGCCATGGGAAGCTGGCTGCCGAGCTGGACACCTTTCTTAGCATAGCTTATGGAGGCCTCAGTGGCCTCCAGTGCAAATGGTGCCCTCCACAGTGCACACACCAGTATCCCAATGGTACACTGGTCCTAAAGAAGGAAAGTTGCAAAGACCAAAAGCCTAATCTTTTATCAACTTCATGTAGAAGAAATGTTAATATTTATAAACTTTCACTACATCTGAAATGAATTTGAAGTTGAGTTTCTCATTTTAGAATGATTTTGCAATAGTCATGACTTTTACAGAGAAATCAGAACCTATGATTAATGAGTGTTTATGACTGGATGTTTTCAAAAGCTGTGTTACCAAAATCCTTTTCGGTTTTAATGACAAGAAGTCACATGGGCTGTAGCGTGCGATGGATGTTAGACTGTCTGATTCTGCCTATGACGTGCTAGTAGATGTTTTGCTGCTGGTTTGGGATGGTGGCGGCTGACCCTGCTCTCTGGCTGGCACTTGTGCATTGATAACACCTGTAGAGAACAGACGGGGCCGGTGGGCAGGCTGTCCCCACCTGGCAGGTATGGCAGACCCCAGTAACCTCAGGAACACAGCCAGTGGGAAAAGATGCTAAACAGGTAATAAGTGATGAGGTTGAGAATATAAGGGGCACACTTTTTTTTTTCTTCTGTTTGGTACCAGGGATTGAACTCACAACCTCACACTTGGCAGACAGGCACTTATGCCACTGAGCTAAATCGCTGGCCCTAAGGGGCACACTTCAAGCAATATTTTTTACAGTAGTTTTAGTTTCCCAGCAAAACTGGACAAATTGCCCAGTGTCCCCACAAACTCCTTCCCCAAGCATATCCCACTTATGTACACTGCCTTCACCATCATCAGTACCCCACACCACAGTGGTGACCTTATTAAATGAACCTGTGCTGATACTGCCATGGTCAGTCAGAGACCCTGCTTGGCGTCAGATTCACTCCTGGTCTGGTTTCACCATTGTGGTGTCATATGGAGTAGATTCATGGTATAGCTGCGTGGAATACTACTCAAGTCCTTGTACCTCACTGGTCGCCCCTCCTTTCTCTTAGATTCAGCATCCAATGGTCTTTCTCCTCCTGCTGTAGTTTTGCCTTTTGCAGTGTCGTACAACTGGAACCAGGCAGTCTGTAGGCTTTTCAGGATAGCTTCTCCCCTTGCACTCAAGGTTCATCCATGTCTTTTCATGGCTGTTGTGATTAAAATATATAAAACATAAAATGTACTCTTTTAACCATTTTTAAGTGTATAGTGGCATTTAGTGTATTCATAGTGTTAAGCAAGTATCACCACCATCTATGCCAGGATGTTTTATTATTTTAAAATGAAGCTCTACATCCACTAAACAGCAAAACTCTATACACGTGAAACAGTAAGAGCCCATTCTCATCCCTGGCAGTTTGTGCTTCACCTCTCCACGATTACTTTATTGTAGGTACTTGGTTTCAGTGGAATCACAGTATGTGTCCGAGCTTTTAGCTCATTTCACATAGCCTAATGTCTTCCTCATCTATCACACTGTGGCATGTGTCAGAATGCCATTTCTTTTTAACACTGAATTATATTCCATTGCAGGGATGGAGCACATCTCCTTTATCCACTTACCTAGCAGTGGACATCTGGATTCTTTCCACTTTGGACCAGTTGAGAGTAATGCAGCCATGAATATGGTACATGAGTGTTGTTTTGAGGCCCTGCTTTCATGTTTTGAGGTATACCCCTTGCAGTGGAATTGCTAGATCATGTGGCAGTTGTACATCTTGACTGTTTCTACCCAGTTCACACCGTTTTACATTCCTGCCAGGCCTGGCCAGCATTCTGGTCTCTCCATATTCTTGCCAGTGCTTGTTATTTTCCATTTCTTAGAAAGAGTATGCATCCTTATTAGATGTAAAGTATATTGCTTTTGTGTTTAATACAGTACATTTAACGGTGAGTTTGTATACCTTAACTTTTAATAATGGCTGTGTTTAACAACAGGAAACAAGAAATTCCTACATATTCCATAGAAAGCTCTCAAACAAATAATGTCTTCCAGTACGACAGTGTGAGTGTGTGTTTAAGGAATGGGATGCGCACATGCAGATGAGTGTATTGTTTTAAACACTTTACTTGGTTTTTGTTTTTGTGGTATCGGGGATCCAACTTGCGCTTGCTAGGCAGGCACTATACACCACTGAGCTAAACACCCGGCCCTAAACACTTTCCTTGGGATGATCTAGAGCTACCTGAGGACCAACCAGCAGAACCTCTTGTGTACTGTGACCTTGGATGGTGGCTGCAGTTTTCTCTTGCTCCTCCCCAGCTTTTCACTTTCTCTTTTGGAACTTGGTGACGTGAGGCCAGGTTCCATAGGAAAAGCCATTTCTAAGTGGTGTCTCTGACATAAGACATCTCCATGGAGAGGAGTTTGACCCCAAGGGAACTGCTCAGCTGGGATGCAGCCTACCCTGTTGTCTGGGGCTCTGAGTAGCAGATGTGCTGTGGTGCTTAGATGATCTCAGCTCCAAGTGCCTGGGAGGCAGGCAGGAGGGCTGTGTGAGCACCCCAGGAGCAGGCATGTGCGATAGTGACTGAATCTGGCCCTGTGTGGATTGCCTGCTGGTCTCATGGGAGTAGCAGAAAAGACTGCTGTGTGCATGCATATGTGTGTGCAGTTGCTATGTGGCATGTGTGTGAGGGAGAAGGGATGCTGCCACTCAGAGATCCTGATGCCATTGCGTTCCACAGCTTCAGACTATCCCTGTGCCAAGCCTGCTTATGGCTAGAGTGTGCTACCAGCAGCTAACATCAGAGCATCCTTTACATTCTTGTTCAGCAGGTTTATTTTTGTAAGTGTTTTATTATTTTTATGAGTTCAGTATTGCAGAAATCCAACGAATCTGCCCCTTGACTTAGTTTCTGGCTGGAGCAAACAATGAACAGTTGATGTGACACCAACTCTTGGAGAAATCATAGTGTGATCAATCTCAGCCTGCGGCCCTCTTGGCACATCAGCTGACATGGGCTGCGACCACTGGAAACTTGGTGCACCAAGCTCGGGACTCACCCTGTGCTTCTCAAAAGTCACTACTCAGTCACTTCCAAAGCCCAAAGCCCTCTTAGCTGAATCTTAGCTCAGATCGTACAATTCACGTTTGAAAGTCAGGTCTTATTGCATCCTGGTGGGTTCAGTTCTGTGTTCCCTTGTAACCCTGCACCAGGGTTTTTTGTGCTATCTCCAGCCTGCTGTGATCACCATGTGCTGCCTCTTTGCATTCAATGATGGGGCTGCTTGCTCTGGGAGAGGCATGTGGTTCCTTTTACCTTATGATCATATACAGAATAGATAAGCTTTAGTTCCAGCAGCCTCTTTTGTTTTCCACCTGAAAACAAAGCCTTTGTTTTATTATTAGTCTCAAGAGCCTTGTAGTTGAGAGACACAGATCTTTTAATTCAGTTCCCTTCCTCTGCCAGGCACCCAGAGCCAAAAGTGGCCTGCGGTTTGACTCAGACAGTCATGTCCATTTTTGGAGGAGCAGTGTGGACATTGGGTTTAACTGAAATTCCAAAGGAGAAGACAGTCCCCCTTTTCCTGTTGTTTTTAGAAGTTTTGCCTGCTGGCCATGGGTAGTAAAAAAAGCAGGGCAAACCAGTTGGGAAACCAGCATTACTTTCATAAGCTGTCCTGTAGGAAGCGCAGTGATGATGGCTGTGACCCTGGGGTGCTCCTGCTCTGCCTGAAGACAGCTGCGCTGCAGCTGATGGCTGTGTGGCCCTAAGCTATGCCTGAGCCTGCGGCTGGGCCAGGTCTCCAGCCCCCTCCCTCCCTCTGTTTTTTGCCTTGCCTGGGCCTGTGGGGTTTCCTGTCGTCCTTGGTCCTGCCACAGTTTCCTGCTGAGAGCCTGCAGTCCTCGGTCTTCCCCAAGGTTGAGGAGGTTGGATCGCCACAGCAGGAACAGCTGTAGCCAGCATGTGTCTCTACCCACAGACGGGGCCCTCTCCATACCCCCAAGGTTTCAAGAGAGCTGGCTCAGAGCCCCACATTAAAGTGTTAGGGAATTCCTGAGGCACGCACAGGAGGGGCTAGCGCAGAACTCCTTTGTTCCTGGTGAGAGCGTCTCCCCGGTGTAGACCCTGCTCTCAGGCTGTCTGCAGGGCAGTGAACAGGGCTTTATGTTGCCTTGTGACCCTGGGATAGCCACTCATGAGGGACCTGGGGAGTTGCCACACAGTTTCCCTGAATCCTGTTGTTGCCATTCCGAGGCAACTTTTGCGCCTGGCTCCTGGCAGCAGGACGCCCATAGGGTCTGGCCAGGCTGGTGTGTTTGTGCAGCACTCTTGTGGGGGCCTGGCCTCCGTCCCCTTCTATGCCATGTCTGGGGCTCAGTTACGGAGGAGCGATCCTGCAGTCAGGACCTTTGGGCGGGAAGAGGTAGGATTTACTGGGTATTTCCTGAATAGATGTGAGTTAGCTGGAGTTTTTATTTGGTAGGGGAGATGAAGTATGGGTATAGTAGTATTGGTGTGAGACTCAGCTAAAACCTTTTTACCTGTTTTCAATCTGTATTACCCAGTGTGTGCCCTTTTTGGGTCCAGTGGGTGTGGCTTCCAACCGCATGGGGGCACAGATGAGGTATTTGCCAGCCCAGGAGTAACATAGGGTGGGAGGGGAACAGAAGGGTGAGGGATCCCTAAACCATTTGTTCAGGCCTGTGTCAGGTCCACAGTGTGGTTAGGAAGGGCTCTGCTCACTGTGCTCTGCCGGGAGGGTTGGGGTGATGCCAGATTTCTCAGTTAGCCAGGTACTCATACTAAATCGGCATTTTTTTTCTTCACTGGCTGTTACCAAGTCTTCAGATCTCTGTGGGCACATGAAGAGGCAGGAACTGAGAGTGCTACTGTTGCCCGGCCACTTATGGCCTTAGTGTCATTTAATCCTCACAAAGGTAGTACGTTTCTCCTCTATCAGTGAGGAAGCTGAGGCTCGAAATGTTACGTCGGGTCCCATGAACGCACAGCTGACCACTCGTAGGGCTTAGATTGAGCTCATTCTGCCGAGAACTGAAAGTCTACTGCTTCCCTCCTGGGTTGAGTTATCAAGGCCCCACCAGAGTCCCCTAAGGGTCAGGGACAGGTGAGAAGTGAGGGAGAAGCAGCTGCAGCAGTCAGCACCTTCCATGCTGAGCATCGGGAATCAGCTTGCTCAGGGCCAGGACCTGGCGTCATCCCTATGACAGGGTTCCCTCACGGCCCTGGGCAGATGTTTGTGTGGGGTTGTCTGAATTTGGGCTTCAGATTTATTCTTTAATTTTTATTTCAGGACATAACTTGGCAAGATGAGCACTCTGCCCCTTTCTCCTGGGAAACAAAGGTAAGTTGGATTAAATTTAGATGTATTTGCCCTTTTAAAGAAAAGAGTTAAGTAGCTCTATATTTTCTTCCAGCATTTGTTGGACGCAGGAGACTATGGTCCCACTGCTGGGCCGAGAGGACAGGCCCATTGTCTGGGGAGAAGCTGTGGGGAGTTAGGAGACTCCTGGGTGGTTGGTAGAAAGTCAGGGTATAGTTGTTATTCTCAGCCTGTGCCACTACTCACCAGCATTAGGGATCACAGTGGCCTTGCTTTTGGGGACAAAACATGAATGAGTGACCATATGCGGGCGGAAGTGTGTGCCAGCATGGAGCCCAGCCTGGCTCCTGGCCACTCATCCTCACTCATCATTGGCAGAGTGGTGTGAGAGGGTTGAGCGCAGCTGGACTTTAAGGAATTCCCTGGTCTCTCACTGTCCCTGATATGTGCCTTCATGAGCAGGAGAGTGAGGAAGGCAGGAAAAGAAGGGAAGGCCAGTGTTTCCTGAGTTCCTGCCTGTGGGTGGGTGCCCAGAATAGGGTTTACATTGAAATTGAACCAAGGTTTCAAGTGTTGATGCTTTAAGGGCCTGGTTTCCTGGACTTTCATGTGTCCCTCCAGTTTTGATCAGAGCCACCATCCCAGCAGATGGGGATCTAGGGGGCCCAGGAGGGATAGAACATTGTAGAGGTCTTACATTCATTAGGAGTGGTGTCCTGAGATGTCTCCCCAGGGTCCAGGTGAATAGGACAGCCATGGGCCCTGAGCCCACAGATGGCATTTGGTACACAACTGTTGATGTACAGGCAGCAAGCTGGCCTTGCACATGCACAACTGGACAACGGAGATTTTTCTCACGTGAGAGGAGGTTGGAGACACACCATTAAGTTCTCCCTTTGGTAAAGTTATATTGGGTACTAAACATCCAAGATACAATGTATCTGTATCTAGCATATTTCTTTTAATTATTCACTGCAGATTAGCAAGGAGTTTGTGCAGAGGGATGGTGAGTGGGAACAGGCTGGCAGGAACTGGAGTCTCCCCAGGGCCTGGACTCAGGGGAAATGACAGGGCTAGGCTAGGGTGGCATGGAATGTCGGGAGTAGGAATGACAGTAGATGGCAAACCTAATCAGCCTATGTCTGTGGAGGTCATGGAGCAAATCAGGACTGGCCACAGAGCACTTCCCTGATGTCCAGCATGGTCCTCAGTCCTTTCTTCTGTGACTGCTAGGTGCGATGTGCAAGAGGAAACCCACAGAGGGTGTCTGTGGCAGAGGAAGCGTAATGTCTGTATGTTGAGAGCAAGCAGCCATGATATACAGGAGCTCCCTGGGCTGGGTCCGCTTGGATGATGCCATGGTGGGAAAGGGAGGGGACAGAGAGCAGTGTAAATGCTGGGAGGGTGAAGCCCACAGCATGCAACATGCAAATAGCTGCTCTCCTAACAGCTCCCTCCCAAAGCCACTGTGGAGCAGGACACATCTGCTCATAATCTAGTGTAAATGACATCCTGGGATGTGGTGGGGCAGCCCTTGGAGTGGCCACTGACACAGGCACATCCCTGGGGCTGGCACGGGGAGTGGCAAGGTCTGGACAGTGACAATGGTCCACTCAGGTGACATCTTGCTGGTGCTGACTGGTCATGGCTCCCTGAAATGAGGCTAACATGAGTCACCCATGGGACTTGTGCCCTTTAGTAAAAATCAAGGCTATTAGGTCCCTGCAGTGAGAGCGCTTCTTTTTTTTCATTTCTTTTCTTTCCTCCCTTTACCTCCCTTCTCCTTTCCTCTATCTCTTCCCTTCCTTCTTTCCTGAATATCTATATCCCTAGTCCTTTTTCTTTTGAGACAGGATCTTGCTAAGTTCTCTATTCAGGACTTGAACTTAAAATCCTCTTGTCTCAGTCTCTCGTGCTGTGATTGCAGATATGTGTCACCATGTCCAGTTTGAAAACAGTTGTTGTTTTCTTAAGATGTGGTTCTCCCTGTCTGTACCTTTCCACATGATCTCTCAAGGTCAGACTTCGTGGAGTTCAGTGTCCGAGCCCCTAGGGTTGACATTGAGGGCACTTGAGAGATGAGAGGTATATTCCCTTCTTCCCTTGGTCATGCATACCCTGAGAGAGCCCTTGCCTCTGAACTACCAGCTGTTGGCCACACTCCTCTAAGGACTTAAAGATGTCCAAGAATATCTCTAGAGCCCCGGACAGGAGGTGGCATTAGGAGGGTAGGCCTTGGTCTCCATACTGAGACCACAGGCTAGACCCCGTTTCTGGCTGTTCTGCAGAGGACACCTTCCTTGCTTTGTCACATGCTTCCCATGGCTGAATCTCTGAACACTGTTTACTGTGCGGTCCACGGTCTGAGCAGGGCTCAGCAGGGCTGTTCTCTTGGTGTCCCTGTGTGCAATCATGCATTGTACCCCAACTCCCACACTCACCTCGTTCATGTGCCCAGGCGGGGCTGGCATTCATTTGGGCCACCTCTCCAGCTGGGCATGTCTCCAGCTAGCAGGCTTAGGCTTCTGTATGTCATGTGGGGAGAGTCCGGGTTGGGAGTGGATGCCTGCGCCACTGCTTTGTCCTGCTGGTCCAGTCAAGGCAGAGGAGCCACAGGCCCAGTGTGAGGGGAGCGTCCCATCCTGATGCAGGAATGGCAGCCTGTGTGTGGCAGTGATTAATGTGTAAGCCGTGTCACTCCACTTGGTTGCTAATCCTCCCTCTCCCACTTTTTATCTGTCATCGTTTGTATTTTTTATTGTAATTAAATGCATACTATAAAAGTTTACCCTGCTCGTTCTTTTTTTTTTTGGTGCTAACGATTGAACCCTGGGGCCTCACACACGCTGAACCACTGAGCTGCACCCCCAGCTCATTAGCTGTGTTTAAAATGCACAGTACAGCAGCATTTGCACATCATGTTCACATTGTTGTACAGCCATCAACACTGTCTATCCAGAACTCTGGTTTTTGGTTGTTGTCATTGTTGAAATAGAAGAGAGATTTTTAAAAATGTGTATACATTATAGAGTGATTAAATCAAGCTAGTTAACATATCCAGAGCTCTTTCTATATAGTGAAATTGACCTCTGTACCCACTAACATTGACTCCCCAACTCCAGCCACCACAGCCTCTATGGAAGGCAGGCTGGGAGGGAGGCCTGCCTGTCCCAGAGAGGGTGGTCACAGTTGTCATCTTTTCCACTCATCTGTCAGCTTGGTAGATGTGTGCCCTTGGGGACCCACTGCATTCCTCTCTCGTGCTACTGACATTTCAGAGGAAAAATCCTAGCACTCAGAATGCTCCAGACCGGGAGAGGCTGGAGAGGAGAAGATTCTTTGCATTCCCAAGCAGTCTGGGGTGAGGGAGGGTCTGGAGAATGCCTGTGGAGGCAGGGCAGGCAGGGCAGGCAGGGCAGGCCTGGCTGGCCCTGGGGACTCTCCCAACTCCCTCCCCACAGCTGTCTGGCTTCTTTCTGTCCAGCCCATTCTTTCACTTGATGTTCAGCCTTGAAGTAGGCTGGAGTGGGGATCAGTTCTCTGATTCTGAGGGCCAGTGTAGACCATTTTCAGTATGGACACCCTCCAGCCCTTGCCCTAGAGAAAGATGTATTTGTGAGCATAAGCATGTCCCGAGTGGCCCATGCACTGCCCTTTGTAGGTCTTGGCCTGCACGTCCCTCAGGTTGCCCAGGATTCCACCTGATGACGCCTTTAGTGTCTCTGCACCCTTGGGCTCTCTGCCACATTTTGGGAGGTGTACACACAAGTGTATTACGTAGCCCCTGGTTACTGCCCAGGCCTGGAACCAGTCTGTTCAGTGTGTTCACCGGCTGATTAAATCACCTTTCCCTGCCTGGCCACCACTTCTCAAATTTTGTGGTCCTGGGAGTATTTCATGTTTCCTCTCCTCTTCCTGCCATTCTTTGGAGCACAGGAAGGAATGATACACATTACGTGTTTGGCCATTTTCTTAGGCTCTGTCCAGCACACGGCAGTTTTCAGTGATTCTTCTGTAGTCTTTGTCTCAGTAGTTAAGACCTTTCTGAGGCTGCCAAGCCAAATAGTTGGTTTTGGCAGCATGAATTCCCTGCTTTGCTGAAATGTTACACATTCCTCTCCAGTGAGTGGGACACAAAAATAGATCCTGGGCTCTGTTGTGGTTTTGCTGTTTTTAGAATGGACGTGGCCAGTTGAGACCTGGCTCCCACATGGGCTGACTGATGCCCAGCCTGGCTGGACTGAGTCCTCCTGGGTAGACCCTCTGCTCGGTGAGCACTTGGGGTGGGTGGCCTGCCAGAGTGGGATGAGGCCCAGTGTGGAGTCCAAAAACATAAAGCAACAGAACTTGCTTTGAAATGGCAGACTGCTCCATGGGACCTACACAAGTGCACTGTCCTGTGCTGTAAGTGCACAGACCACAGTGGGTATCCCTGGAGGATTCGGGAGGATGATGGCTCTCCTGCCTACCTTGCTAGGGTCATTCTTGTTACAGGTCCTGAGTCCTTCAGGCCAGGCAGTGCTGTGCCCACTGGGGTTAGGAAATCCTAAATAACAGACCCTTTTCCTTGTGGGTGCAGAGTAGGCAAGACCCTTCACCCAGCATGATCAAGGAGGTATAGTTTTTTTGTTTTCTTTTTTTGAGGCTGGGTCTTATTGCACAGTTCAGGCTGGTTTGACTCACTGTATAGCCTAGGCTGGCCTCCCAAGTGCTGGGATTACAGGCCTGAGCCATACCTGGCTCAGAGGGCAGTTTTTTACAGATTATAGCTATACTTTTCTTGCAAAATAAAAAATATAGAAAAAAAAGTATCAAATTACTAGAACTCTTCACTCATTGTCATCTCCAGAGACCTTAAAATGGTTATTGAAGGGCTGGGAATTTAGCTCAGTGGCTTAAGTGCCTGCCTTGCAAGCAGGTGGTTGTGAGTTCGATCCCCGGTACCGATTAAAAAAAAAAATGGTTAGTGAGTTGTTTTCTATTAACATGGACTCCCCTGCCGGATGATGCTCTCCCTTGAGGTGCTGTCCTGAAGCCTCCACTAACCTACAAAGTACCTGTCACCACTTGAGGGTATCATCCTGAGCCAGATGTTCCTTGGTTCCTTGCAGCAAGGATGTAGCCTCTGAGCTGCTGTGACTCACTTCCCTCCCCAGCACCCAGCTCGGCCACGCTGGCAGAATGGCCTGCCTCACCCTTCACAGGCTTTGAAGCAGAGATCCCTCTGGAGAAATGGCTGATCCTAAAAAAACTGGGGTTTGACAAAATGATCTGTCCAAAGAACCTTACACTACAATTTCCAGATGAGTCTGCTCTGGCTCTGGCTCTGGCTCTTGGACCACTTCCCAGCTATTTTTGGTAATTTGCTTACTTAAGTAACTATCATTCCTTTGCCCACAATATCCGTCTTCTGCGTTAGAATTTGGAAATATGCAGAGTATTAAGAATGCCTCACTCAGAAGCAGTCCTTTAAAAATCAAGTCAGATCATGGAGGCACATGCCGAATGCTGTGTACACAGCTTCCTACTTTGCAGCTGGGGTAGTTTGTCCACGTAGCCATACAGAAGAATCACCCAGTCCAGGCCAAAATCCGAGCTGCAGTATCTCCTACAAACTAGTGACCTCGGGTGATCTGATCACTCCGAACATCAATTTTCTTATTTCTGGAATGAAAGTAATTTAAAAACTACATGTCTGAATAGGGCATGGTGATCCATACCTGTAATCCTGGTTCTTTGAGAGGCAGGAGGATTGCCAAGTTTGACACCAACCTGGGCAACTTAGATAGAAACTATCTTGAAATTTAAAGAAAGAATTTTAAATAGGGGATACAGCTTAGTGCAAAGGCCTTGGGTTCAATCCCTAATACCACAAAGAACAAAACAAAACAAAAACAACAAAAGCCCTACATGTGTAAGGCATTAGATACGATCATGTGTACTTGTCCTTAATGACTGCTCCAGGTATATCTGAGGAGTTGATGGCTACTGCTTTTTGAGGGGTGCGGTGGACTGAGGGGATACTATGCAATTCAGGCTGGCCGTGACCTAAGTTTGTAGCTCAACCTGGGTTTGAACTCTCAGCAGTCTTCCTGCCTCAGCCTTCCAAGTGCTGGGATTGTAGGTATGTACCACACCTGGTTGCCTGATGGCTGCTTCTTGGATTTTGTTTCCTGATGCCTGAGCTTCCAGGAAGCTTGGACTCCTAGTTTGAACCTGAGCTCTTTGTATTCATGGCCTCAGGATCTCTCTCAGCTTCAGAGCCTGGAGGGCAACTCCTGGCACTGAGCAGCTGGTATTTTGCAGGAGCCTCCGACAAAGGAATGCGCAGCTTGAGGTCCAGAGCCTGTGGCTCACATCAGGCAGGCAGTTTAGTGTGTCTCTTCAGGGACAGGGCAGGGGTGGGGAGTTGAGGGAGAGTACTTGTAAAGAACCAAGCCTACCATGTGCTGAGCGGAGGAATCTGCATCGAAGTCCTAAAGACCGATGTTTTATATGTTAAATTAAGCACAAGTGGTTTAAGTTGTGCTCTGACTCAGAGTGCTACTTTATATATGGTATATGGTGGTGGGTGAGTGGTGGGAAATGGGCAGCCACTAGAAAGCACCTTGATTGAGTGTGAGACTATGCATTTAAAATCACAGAAAGGCTTACAGTTCTGTATTTTGATATGTCATTTCTGGGAGTTTATCTGAAGAAATTAAGCCAAAATGGAGGAGAGCTGTATGCATTGAGATGTTCCTGGCAGCCCTGATGTTAGCAAGAGGATTAGCAGGAAAATTGTCTGAAAGTAACAAGAAAGATGGTACAGTGGGCGGTGGGACGCTGTGGAGTGAAATGTTTGCAGCCATTCAAATACCAGCTGTGAAGCCCAAGCCACACAGGGGTGAGGCTCGTGAGCAGGTAGAAAGCAGCGTCCAGAGTTGCAGGCCTGATGGGACCCTGCTGGGGACAGCTGGGTGTCCTGCAGAAGGGTGTCCTATGACAGGGAGGGAGTATGACTGGTTTTTCTTCTTTTCCAACTTTCTTTAATGTTGTTTTAATTTTTTTAAAGAGAAAAAAAGTTTCAAGATGTTAGTAGGAGATTAATACATTGTGTATTGTTGTCTTTGTAGTAGTTATTCAGAGTGTAAGATATAGGCATGATATCTTGTGCAAACAATATTAGCACAAAGAAAAGACAAACTGTGGTGGGGAAAACGGGGAAGGAAGAAAGGGAAAAAGAAAAAAAGTATATCTATACACATGGCAGTTAAGATAGTTGTACAGCTAGTTTCTCTTAGCTCATTAATTACTTTTATTTAGTCACTTTTTAAAAAGCAGGGGAGGGCATGCAGGGATGAGGGGATGGGGAAGAGGGATTGTTGGGTTGTTTTGGTATGTCGATAGCCTATTCTGCAAGACTGGGAAGCTGTGCCTCTATGGGGTCCACATGAGGTGGCCCCAGTGGCTTTGCTGTGGTGGTGGTGGGGTGGTCAGAGCGGCTCACACCAGTAGGGCCTCAGGTTGGTTTCAGGTGATCCAGGGCCATTCTGAAAACAGCCACTGAGAACAGACAGTTCCAGTAAGTGGACAACGGCTTGTGTCGTTGGGGTGTCTACGCGTGACTGAGAGTTGTGCATGAACTGGCCTCCCTGTTCCAGTGGATCCTAATGTTTGCTTTCTCTTTTCTCTCCTTCCACATCCCGTCAGAGTCAGATGGAGTTCAGCATCGCCTCCTTATCCATCCAGGAACCGAGCAATGGCACTGCCACCAGCGACCCCAGGCCACTGCCCAAAGCCTCACAGGGCAGCAGGTCCTCCAGCCTGGACGCCTTGGGTCCAGCACGGAAGGAAGAGGAGGCATCCTTTTGGAAGATCAATGCTGAGCGGTCCCGGGAGGGGCCTGAGGCTGATTTCCAGTCACTGACCCCCAGCCAAATCAAGTCCATAGAAAAGGGGGAGAAGATGCTGTCTGCCTGTTATCGACAGGATCTCGGCCCAAAGGACCGGGAGGCCAAGGCCCTGCGCCCAGAGCAGCGAGTCCTTCCCAGTGCAAGCACGGAGTGTGAGAGACCCCAGCTCATCCAGAGCCCCACCAGTGTGGTACCTGAGGTCACCCCCTGTGAACCACCAGGGAAGCCATCGTCTCCTGCCGTTGTGCAGGAGGATGAGGATGAGGATGATGCTCTGTTCCTGGAGCCCAAGCCTGCACAGGTGAGAGGCCAGCATCAAGGCTGCGTCAGGCCAGGGACTTGCACTGGAGCTGCTAAGGGGATCCCCACGGGGTGGGCCAGTGTTACACTGTCTTCTCCCTATTCTCCTTTGATCCCTTTCTTCTCGTCAGAGGACTTTGGGGCTGGTGGTAGCCTAACTCATCTCAGGTTATATGGCCACTGCCCTCCAACCCAGTAGGTGGTCAGTGAGGGGGTGCAGCGAGGTGGTGGTGGTGGTGTGGGAACTGTCAGTGAGGAAGGGTCCCACAGGTGTTCTGAGGTCCAGGGACGAAGGTGGGACCCCAGAGCTCTGCCATCAGGACTCTGCTTGGGAGGACATTGTTCCTCTCCAGGCATCATGGGGATCAGTAGCTCCTTTCTGGGGTGCAGTGGGGAGGAGGGAGCAGAGGAAAGGTCAGGTCTTCTGGGTGAGGTGGGTGGTCATGGAGAATGAAGTGTCACTGGCTTCTGAATGTCCTCTGAGTTCTTGGTGACAGCAAGACATCCTCACTCAGTACTCTGTCATTTAGAAAGTAGGGACAGCAAAGAAAAGATAGAACTTTTGTTCCTGACTTTAAATGGCTCTGTGTTGGTGGATTACACAAAACCAAAACCAGAATATTTTTACTGTCAGGGGCCTCCCTTAGAGGCATCTCTGTATGGGAAACACAGCCCATATCTGAGAGCATTTCTTCTACGAGGCCATCACAAGGCTTTGCTCACCCTCACAGAGTGGTGTGGCCTGTGCCAGTGATGTCTGATCTGTCCCCAGCCTTTCTGGAAGGCTCCTTTGAGAGGAAGGAAGGAGAGTGGGAAGGAGCCCACTGATAAGCAAGGCCTGAGGAGGACACGAGGACCCTGGGCCTTTAGGAGCAGCACCTGCTTCGGTGCTGGCCTGAGATGGGACCATTGGTGCTGAGGGAGATGTGGTCCTTCAGTGTATCAGTGCTTCTGTGGCCTGTGAGCTCTGCCCTGTTGAAGGACCTTTGCTGTCGGAGCTGCCGGCATGGCTCATCTTTGGGACCAGGTTCTGCCTTGGAGCCAGGAGCTCCTGGTAGCGGGGCAGCAGGCACACTTGTGAGGTACGGCTATACCCTACATGTATCCAAGGGCTGCTGGCCCCTTGTGGGCTGGCAAGCACAAGATGGGGGCTCCTCCATGTCAGTATCACTTGGCCCCTCAGAGGTCCTTGGGGCTCTGTGGTTACTCTTTTTTTGATATATTCAAAATTTTAAAATTTTGATAGAAGTTTATCATTTTAACCCTTACTAAGTGTAGATTCAGTGGCACTCAGTACATGCTCAGTGCTGTACAGCTGTCATGCCTTCTGGAACTCTGGGCCTGGCACGCAGCTCAGTGATGGAGCTTTGCTTAGCACGTGTGAGGCCCTGGCTTCCATCCATGCACAGAGTAGGCAAAATAGAACGAAACACAACCAGAGCTCTGTCCCCACTGAACACTCTACTTTTTCTCCCTAGCCCTGGGCAGCCACCAATCTGTTTTTGTCCAGAATTTGATACTGTAGTCACTTTGTGCGACAGGCCGTGTGCATCCACGGCCCTCAGACTCACTCTTGTTTCCCTTGACAGGAGTGTCAGTGATTTCCCAGGGCCTAGGTAATCTCTCTGTACCCTCCATGTGTTTGGGAAGGCGTGAGCTTTTCACTCTAGGATTCCTAGATTTCAGTCCCTCAGCTGTGCAAAGCTTTCGCTTATTTTCGTCAATATGTGTGTGTGTGCTTGTGTATGTTTCACATTAGAAAGAGCACCTCTCCAGCTTGTTCTCTGTAATATCATTCAGAAACAGAAAAGATTCCTAGGAGTAGAGAAACACTTTGCTCTCTATTCGCCCAGTAAGGAGGTGGCGGGTTGTGTGGATGTACTTTACGGGGCTGGACTGGGCCTTGCAACTCGCCTCAAATTTGATGTTATTTCCTGGCCTCCAGCACTGAGGTAAATTGAGGTCAGAGGCCCCTGCGAGGGAAGCCAGTTACTTCATTTGGGTCATTTTAAATGAGATGCTGTTTTTAGATTCTACATATCTGAGAAAGAAGTTTGTGTCTTACTTACGTGCTTTGTCCCTCCCCAGGCCAGCTCAAGCAATGTTGTCTTGAAGACAGGATTTGATTTTCTGGACAACTGGTAAAATGTGTGAGACCAGAAGAAAAAAAAAAAAAATACAGCCAAGAACCCCGAAACACTTTCCACAGTGCTGCGCTGGAGGAGGATGCGAAGGGTGATGTTGCCTTGCCTATTTCCCTGGTTTCTCTACTCCTTTTCGTAATTCTTTGGAAACTGGTAAATATTGCCGGATTTTTCCCTTTTTGGTAAAACCAGATGCATACACTATTTTCAATGATTTGATAACCGCAGTTCTACTTTTGAAATTTTTAAAGACTGTTAAGAATTTAGTCAATCTTGTAAATAAAACTTCTGTTCCCTGCCCCACCAGTTTGTCCTCCTCCCGGCAGGGTGTCTTCTCACCACCTCATAGAAGTCCCACCGAGATTCTGTCTCTTCCTCTGCTCGGTGGGTGACCTCGGTGACGTCCTCAGCCGTGATAACATTGGCTGTTGACTGTGGCTCTAGAAAAATTCATGCTGAAGCCACGTCCTATGCTGGGTGCCACCTGCCACCCTTGTGTCACTTCCAGGAAGCATCCCAGTGGCACGTGGCAGACATTGTCTTTGAGTTGCTCCCTACTTATTCACAGTATTGGTCATTGTTTAAAAAGAATGATGTGTTTAGAAGCTTTGTATCAGCTTCTCATTGTTTTATATCTAGATGTAGTGCCATGGGCAGCCATTTCCCCTGGTTTTGTACCTGTTTCCTTCTAGGAGCTCCTGTTACCTGGCAACCTGCTGGTTGCCCCTGTACCGAGTATACAGGAACTAGGATGTATGCAATCAGTGCTGGAGCACAGGGCCTTCTAATTTGCTGTTAGAACCTGCTGTGTAAGATGGGGCCATGGCTGTCCTCATCCCAAGAAGTGCTTAGGCCACATCATGGTGAATCCAACCTGCCACCCCTGATGGGTTGCAGAAATGGAAGGGGCATCTCTGAAGCCCAGCAGTGACCCCTGAAACTCCATGATGGATTCCTTATGGTCCTCCCTGTGCCCTGCCCAGTGGCCCTGAACTCGGTGCACCTGTAGGACCCAGCAGGCTGCAAGCCCTGTGCAATGTAGTGCATATCACCATCACTGTGATCTCCTTACCCGAGGCCTTAGTCCTTATGGGCTCTACCAGTAAACGGGTTTTCAGTACCAAAGGGTCATGGCATCTTAATATGTAAACCTTCTGCAATGGTTTCCAGAATATTTCTTCTGTCTCCAAGGTAAAATACTTGGAAACTCCCACCCCCACTTCAAGGAAAGTGTCTGCCATGCTGTGACTTTGCCAGCACTGGATTTGGTTCCTGCCAATTGCTTCAGGTCCCTATACCTTGTTTGGCTCCTCTGGGCTGGGGCTTACCCTCCTCTGTTAGGGACAGACTGCAGCTCAGCACAGGGAGGTTTTTGTGTACTGTTTAAATATGATTGATACCTGCAAGAGAGAGGCTGGCTGCATGGTGGTGAGAGGAGAGAGATCTTAGGCATTCCAGCTAGCACAGCCCAGTGGTGTGCCGGTCAGCCTGGGGCACAGCACTTTCCTAGAGCCGTGAGTGCCATCTCCTATACTTACATCCCCAGGAAAGCCACCAATCGAGAGGCTCCATAGCAAGGATTTCTTCTGGAAGTCTGTGTGCTGCTGGGAGGACAGTACTTTTGCTCAGGGCACTCTGCCTGCTCTTTGGCAGAAGTTATTTCTTTCCCACCTTCTCAGTGATCTGTGTCCCCCTCAGATCAGCCTCAGACCTGAAAGGTATGGGTAGGACCATTGAAAGTTGCTGTGTGTTTCATACCATCTGGGCCCAGCATGCACAGGGTTTATTCTCAAAGTGGCGATTTATAAAGCAAGTGTTAAGTCGAAGAGGAGAAATTCTGGAGGGTCCTGAGTCCTGTTCATTTGCTCTACTCTTGGAAGTACAAGTCCCCATCCTGCCTGATCTGCAGATTATCCTTGCAAAGTCCAAGCTGAGGTGGCTTCTTTCTCTTCTGGGGAATCTGTGCCAGCATCCAGGGAAATCAGGCTCTGCGTGTGCCGTGTGTTCCCTCTCCCCTACATCACAATGGCATTTCTAAAGCCAGGAGTTTATATTTATTTTTTAAAAAAAATATACATTTCTCTGCTGATTTTGGACCCTCCCCCACCTGGAGGCAGCCCCTGAGACTCAGCTCAGGATTCACTCTTGCCCCGGTGACTGCATTTTACAGCAGCTCCCCCAGGAACTCAGGAGCAGTTCTGGGGCACTGGGCCCACTCCTGGCCCTGGGGCTGAGTTGGTCTGCCGCGTTGGGGCAGCAGGCCTGTCCCTGGCCAGATGCAGCCTGTGGGTGTTAGGAGCATCTTGTGTTTCCTTGCACCTCCCTTTCTTCGGTACACATTTTAAAAAAAAAAAATACATTGTTACTGATAACTTGTAACTTGGTTGTATTTTATACTAATAGCCTTTAATAAAGCCATTTGAAAAATGCTAGCTGTGTCTGTTTTTGGCCTCTACTGGGCTCAGGAATGTGGCTAGGATGGTGGCATCTGAGCACAGGCGAGAAGAAAGGAAGGATTCGTGTTGGTGGGAGTTGGCTTGCTGCCACCTCAGGAAGTCCTCCCCTCCCACTGTACAGCCTTGGCAAGGGCTGCTCAGTAGAAACAGGAGGTTAGCCAGGGAGCTGCCACTGCAGGGGGGCAGCTCAGTCCTGGAGCATGTGTTCATGCATTCTGTGTGACTGTGACCCCAAGAAGCTTTTTTCCTGAGTGAGTCTAGTCAAATTTGATTTTTTTTTTGGTTTTGTTTTGGTCTGTTTTGTTTTATAGGGAAGAAATACAAAATCAAGCCTGGCTAATCAGTCCTATCTGATTCATTAAAGTGTGGGGGGTAAGTCTGCCATTGGAGAGACATGGGAGAATTTTTAGGTGATAATTTTTTATATCAATGAAAAATTTTTAAAATTCATGTCCCTTAAAACATGGCGATTCGGTTGACAGGCCTCTCCTAACTTCTTGCCATGGGCTCTGCTGCCTTTGTAGTAGGGTGACTGCAGAGCCAGTGACCCACACCATTGGGCCATTACCTTTACTAACGTAAAGGAGGCAGAGTTGTTCCTAGTCTCCTGGATTTAACGCTTTCATGATAATTTAGTATATGATAGTAACACATGCATTAGAAAAAGAAGAGTTTCTATGCAAGAAGGAGCCATCAGTGTAGACACACCAGACCCTGAGCATATTTAGCACTTTGCAGCTAGCCAGGGTGGGAAATTACCCACTGAGGACCGCAGAGCTGTTGGTGGGGTGGGCAAATTCAAGGGTGTTGCCAGTCATTTCTTGATTCCGATCCTCCTCGTATGCCTTCCTTGTGCCTTCTGTGGGTACCTAATACTGAAAGGACGCTCTTAGGAGGCATTTGTGATTCTGAGTCCCAACCAAGCTCAGAGAGACCCAAGTTCAAGCTAGGGAAGAGCCCTGGAAGTGAGATACATGTTTCAAAACCAAGATGAGGGTTGTGGCTTCCCAGGCACCCATGACAAAGCACCGCAGGTGCGTCTGCCCCTCCCAGGCCTGGAGGTGGGGTCCAACATGAGGGCGAGGGCAGGGCTGATTTCTCTTGAGGTCTCTCTAGGGCTTGTGGACAACGCTTTTGTTTGAATCCAACATGATGTCCCAGTTTCTGTCAAGTCATATTGGATTAGGGTGCACCCAAACCAAGGTGTACCCTGACCATGTCATCTTGACTACCCTCCAGAAGGCTATCTCTAGGCACTGTTATGTTCTGAGATACTGGGATTTGGGACTTCAACTTCCAGCTTGAGGGTGGGGTATCCAAGAGCCAATTTAAGCAAGTATACAAAGAGTTCTTTTTTTTTTCATTGGTACCAGGGATCAAAGTCATGACCGCCTGCTTGCGAAGCAGGTGCTTATGTTGCTGAGCAAAGAGTTCTTGTATAAGCTTTGAAGTATAACCATTAAAGACTTGAATAATTCTGGAATGGGTAAATAGGTATCAGAATCTTAATTCTCCCTGAAATCATTTCATAGAATTAGTACAACATCAATAAAAATTTCAGTGGGGTATTTTAAGGAAGTTAATAAATTTACTCAATTGTAACAGAGACCTAGTTCATTAAAAGCAGCAGAGGAGGAACTGGGTGTGCTGGTACATGCCTGTATTATCCAGCATTCTGGGAGGCTGAGGCAGGAGAATTGTGAGCTGGAGGCCAGTCTGGGCAATTTGGCTACTTAGACAGTGTCTCTAAAGAAAAAGGGAGGATAGGAATGTAGCTCAGGGAAAAGGTCTTGGGTTCAGTCCCTCATATCACCCCGACACCCATATGTCCCCCACACACTGAAGAAGTAGCAGAGGAGGGGGCCTGTGTGATCAACTGAGACATGACTCAGTGGGTCTCAGTGCAGGACAGACAGACCAATTACACTCGATAAAGAGGCCAGGGACAAGTTCATGCTGTGGTGGGGCTCATGTTACCATCAAGGTGGTGGCATCACAAGTAAGAGAAAGAAAGATTGCTAACTGGTGGACTCAGTATGTGGAGGAATATAAACATGGATTCCTATCCACCCTGCACTGAAGAGGGTCTGTATGGTTGAGAGCCAAATTCTAATGGTGAAAGTGTGAAGGACAGGCATCAAGGAGAGAGGGCATTCCTGTGAATTAGCAAAAAGGGCCAGGGACCTCAGAAAATCCTGAACACTGAAGCATATGAAAAGGTGCTAAAAATAATGGTAATCAGAGAAAAGAGGCCGGAGAGCCAGATGATACCAAGTGTTGGCAGAAATGGGACACAGCAGTGACTTGTCCCGGGGAAAACTGTCCCCTGCTGTGGGTATTTGGCAGTGTTGGGGGGCATTTCTTCTCGTTTCAAGTGGCCACTCAGTAGGATGGGGTCAGAGCTAAAGGAAATGTGCCCTAAATGTGAAATATGTCCTGATTTCAAAGATTTCATACACACGCAGACACACACGGAAAGTATTTCATGGATAATTTTGTCTCATTGGTTGCATGTTTTATAATAAAATGGTTTATCAATCAAGATTAATTTCACTTCTTTCTATATTTTTAAGTGCGGCTATTAGAAAATTGAAACATGATGTATGCAGCTTGCATCATTTTCTGCAGGGCAGCATTGCGCAGAGCCCTGTCACTTCCCTGAGGCCCTGTCTCCTTTCCCTTAGACTCAAAGGTGGAGATGCTGGAGGTTTGCAGGATGCACTGGACAAGCATGACACCCAGACAGAGTATGAGCCTGATAGCCTAGAGTCAATGTTAGGAGAAGAGAAGGGCCTTCTCTGGGGCCCTAAAAAGTGAGCCCGTCCTACCCAGCAGGCACAGGGCTCACGCAGGACCCCCTAGGCCTTGCCTCCTCTCCTGTAGGAGCCACCAAAAGCTTTGAGGGGTCACTTTCCTTTCCAGCCCACCACTCCAGTGAGTCATCAGATTGTGACAGGAGAGCCCTAGCAGAGGGCAGGTCGGCCTTGTGGCCCATCCCAGCCTTTGGAATGGAGCCAGGAAAATAAATACTGACCTCAGAGATTCATACTCCATGGCCTTGGATAGGAAGATGATTTGTGAGCAGCTTTTTCTGCAGACAGCCATGGATTTGAATCTCCTGGACCGTCCACAGCTTTTGACCACAAGAAACAGGGAGACCATTGTTTCCCTTTTCCTGTAAAGAAAAACAAACCATACTGTATGTACAAAAGCACACAGTGGCAGGCCGTGGGTGGCATCCAGGGCCATGGAATGTGGATAGGGAGCAGGGGGAGCTACTCTAGGGTCCAGAGCATAGGTAGACAGAGCTGGCTGCCAAACCCATGGTCTCCCCAGAGACCAAGTGCTTAGAGGAGTGGCTATGACTTTCCTGCTCAACAAATGTGTCTGACCACAGAGGTTGACTTTTCTATTTTGGAAGAGGGCAGTCCCTTCTGTTTTGGGGTCCCTTCCCAGGAGAGACCAGTTCCCTTTGCCACACCTGCTGCTGGCTGGCTGATACCTGTGCCAAGCTCAAGCCTAGGAGGACCACGTGCTGAGCCAGCCTGCTGCTTCCCGTGGAGAAAAAGGTGGGGCTCTGTGAAGCAGCCGCACCATCTGAAATGGGCCTTCTAAAGGGCAGTGCTGATTGTTCGGTGGTGTGGAGGTGGTGGGGATCCTGAATCTCAGAGTTGAGCTCCGCCTCAGCTCCGCCTGTGCCTGCCATACCTGGCTCCCATTCCCCTGGAGCCCAACATGGTCCCTGGTTCTCAGCTCTCACACCACCTCCTGTCTCCCTCTAAGGCCTCTGAAAAAGCATGGACCAGAAGGAGTGGTGTGGTATAGTTCCAGACCCTTGCTGCAGGGAGTCAGCTGCCCCTGTCCTGTTTCTCTGAACCCCTAGAACCTGACTCAGGAGGGGATGTTGCATGCCTGGCTCTGAGCCACGCATGAACCCTTCCAATTTCCCAGCCTCCAGTATAAGCCCCCCCCAGCTCTTCCTCTAGGGCTGGCTGTGCCAAAGTGGGGTGTGGACAGAGACAGTGGCTAGAAGCCCTGGTGGCCTGGTAGTGGTGGGGCTCCTGGGTCCACCCCTGCTCTCCACTCCTGCTCAGTCTGGCCCCTGACCTCCTACTCCTCCTCTTCATCCTCTTCCTCCCTTTCAATTTTTATTTTGTATTAGTGTATTTTTGCAGTCCATAATAATTGCATTTCTCATGGAGATTGGTACATATACATAACACATCTTAATTCTTTCTTCATTCCCTTCCCCTCCCCACTCTCCAGCTTTCTTCCTTTTGTCAGCTGTGTGCAGATGGCAAAGCTCAGGCCCCAAAGGAGGCAGGCAGAGCCCTGATTTCCCCTAGCACTGCTCACCAGCATCCACTGCTTCCCCGGCAGCCAGTGCTGATCCCGGCAGTCTGTGACCCGTGGGCTCAGCAAGCCTGCACTTCTGGACAGTCTCCCCTCTTCCCTCACTGTCAGTGTCCCAGGTCCTGTCAGACTCCAGCCTCAGCCGCTCAGCAAAACCATTCAGGAAATCATGCTGTTCCATACATACTCACTCCTGGAGCAAAGACCCCTCACCAAAAGCCCCTTCCCACCTTGATTACCTCCAAGTACCAGCTAATTGCTCTAATTGCCCATGATGGTTTCTGCTGCTGCTTTTTATTAGTAAGTTTTCGTTAGTAAGGGACCACTGCTTAGTGTTTCGTTCCCCTGTCCCTCAGCTGGGTAAAACAGTAGCTGTGTGATGTTGGGTGGGATGAGGATGGAGGAATGAGACTGGAAACTGCCACGTGGTACCTGGAGCAGGCCCACGCTGAGGCGCCTGAGTCAGCACTGAGGCCTTTCCTTGCCCTGAAGCTATAGGACCTTGGAACCCAAAGTTTGAAGATACTTGGGGGCTTCAGTGCGTCAAAATCTATCTTACCAGGAAGTACAAGTCAGGAGCCCAGGCCAATGCCCAGGACTGCACAGGGTACAGTTTGCCAGGTGTCCCCTGCCCAATGCCCATCCGTCCTCTGCTCAGTAAACTGCTCTCTGCCCTGAACTGGCTCTTGACTGGTGACTCATGTGATTATTTTTGAATTTTCTCAATTAAACCTTAATAAAAATTGATACAGACAATGTCCTTGCTCTCTAGTCTTATTACAAAGCAGAGCTGCCAGAATACTGAGCAGTGTCCAGCTGGTGGAGGGCATCTGCCTGTGGCCTGGCCCCTGAAATGCCCTGGGGTTGTTTCCATAGCAGAATGATATGAGAGGCACAGCCAAAGGGGCCCTGCTTAGCCACATGGAGCTCACAGGTATATGAGCTTCCCGGGGTAAGGGGACAATCAGAGGCAGTGGCCAGTGCTAGACATAAAGCCAGAAAGCGAGGCACTATCCCTGCGAAACCCTGCTTGGAAAACAGAGATGTTGCCCAATGTCAGGTGCCCAATGTCAGGGATTGGCATAGATAGTTTGTGTGGGCCCAAAAACACAAGTTTGTAGGATTCTTTCTAGCTACTGTCTGAGTCATACAAATACCTAATGTTTACTTAGGGATTTCGTTGGGACCTGTGGACTGATGCAGATGAGACCTTTGAGCGTGAGGCTTAGTATCCTGGGGTCTTGGCGGAGGCCGAAATGGCAGACAAACTTGTGTCAGCGCCTCGCTTGACACCAAGCTACCTTCCCCGAAGCCTGCGCCGCCCCACCATGAGTATGACAGTGAGAAAGTAGGATCAGGCCCAGCTGGGCTCCTAGACAGGATAAGGGAGGCCTAGGATAGAATAGACAGGGAGGCATGCAGCTCCCAAGGAAGGTCTCTACCCAGAAGGCCTGCATCCCCCCAGGCTTTGCGTCCCCCCAGCTTTGAAGGCTGTGAGAACTGATGTTCAGTCCTGCATGCAGATGACCAGTGACGGCTGCCTCTACGGCTCCCTCCATGCACCTACTCTCCTGGGACAGAGACTGTGTTTCCTCTGTGTGGATGAATAAGGGTCTTTCCCAGCCATGAAATACTCCCACGGTCAGTAACACAGAACTTTCCACCAGCCCATGGTCCTGGCTCTGTAGTTTTGAATTTCTTCTCCTTTTCACTCTTTTGTTATTCCCACCACCCTAAAGTAAACTGGAAAAAAATGTTCCCTTCTTCCTGTTCAGATATCCTATCAGTCATCTACTGCCTCTAAACCCTAGAATCCCATGGCTGGGCACAATAGGTGACTGCCAAGCTCCTGTCTGTTATCAGGACTGAAGGTTCAGTAGGATCTTCTCATCTCAAACTTGGGCATAGGTCTGCAGCCAGTTGGCACTGGGCATCAGGATGACCATCTGGGTATCTCCCTTGTGCCCTGCAGGCAGGCCCACCATGTTCCCAAGGTGATGACTAAGACATAGAGAGAGAACAAGCAAAGATGTGTACCCCTACCATTTTGGTCTAATGGCTGACACAAAACATGTCCCTGACTGGTTTCAGAAGTGATCGGGAGACATTCACAGAAGGCTAGACAGATGAGCAAGACAGCATGCACCAACCCTCCCAAGCCCATGGAGCACGGGCCTGTAGCATGCTGCTTTGAAAGTCCCTGCCTGGTCCCATCACACTGTGACTGAGGCCCTGTGAGTGGAGCTGTCTCACCATTGGGGACGTCTGTGTCACTCTGCGGTGGACTCAGTTTCTCTCTGCAGGCAGTCCAGCTCCTGCCTGTTGGCTCAGCCTCCTTTCCTGAAGCCCCTGAGAGTGACTGTGCTTCTAGAAGCCTCTGCAGCCCAGGAGCAGGGAGGGGCTGGGCCGAGGGGCTGCCCTTGTGCTCTGGAAGTAGAGGTGGGAACAGCATGGATTCAGCTTCCCACCCCTCTCCTCTTCCAGCCAGGGCCTAGGCCTTTGAGTGCCTCATCCGTCCCAGATGGTATCTGTACTTCATTATTTCTGAATGCCCGCCCCTCCCATGCCCCAATGTCACACCACTTCATGGCCCGTCCCCCATGTGCTCTCTTTTTACCCTCACTCTCCAGGGAAATCTCAGTTCCTAAATGGCTTATCTGAATTGGTCCCTGCAAAATGCTCCTCAGATTAGAATCCCATTTTCTCTCTGGATGTTTTGACATTGGCATCTATGAATGACTCAGCTCTGAAACTGGACCCACACCTTGTCCCACTTTCCTCAGCAGCACCGTCCTCTCCCTGTCTGACCATGGCCAGGGCTCTGCTGGCCTTCCCTGGCTTCCTCCTCTCACCTGGGACTGGCTGGGCCTTTTACTCAGGAGGCAGTGGACACATGAGCCAGCATCTCCCCCCTGTATCTCCCCTGTACCCCAAGGATGGTGGTAGCCATCCTGGATCTGAAGAGTGAGGAAACAAGACACAGATGGGTATCTCTGCTGGCCACATGCTCACTGGCACAGCCAGGGGTGCTGTCCAGACGCAAGACACAAGGAGAGAGTGGCAGACAGAAATACGTGCCCACACACCTCCTTCTTCCTCTTGGAGAATGACGAGCAGGGCCAGCTGTACACACTTGGTGAACTGGTCTGCCTTGGCCTTGGCATGCCCTGGGTGCAGAGGAAGGAGGGCAGCCGCTCCCACTCAGCCCAGATCTTTCCAGGAACATGAGCTCATTTGGCCAGAGGCTCATTCTCAAAATCCACATTTCATTTTCCATTATCCCATAGACACTTTGTCTTTGCTTCCTTCCGAGTGATTTCACACACAGCGGTTATATAGTTTGCTCTGATTTCTGTGTGCACCTCAATAAATCTCTGCACATTTCTTTCAGCACTATGGCAATAAACACATACTGGGCCATATGTGCCTGTGGTTTGGTTTCTTTTAGGAACATTTTGGAAAGTTAAAGGCCTGTGACTAAGGGGCTGGGAGGGTGTTGAACCTCAAGAGTTCTGTGCCTCTCTTTCCAAGATGAGTTTGGAATGGGGAACATCGTAGTGCAATTGTGCCCCTGGCAAGTGGCAAGTGTAGGGGACAGTGTAGGAAAGTCATTTATGACATGGATTTTGGGGGAGTCAGAGAGTGAACTGTTTTAGGCCTAAAAATAGTTTCTTGAGATGTTCATGACTGAATCCAAAAACTGGAACAATGTTACCCGAAGAAAGGGATTTTGTATATATAATTAAGAGGTTACAGACCTTAAAGTAGGCCAGTGATACTGGGTTTTCTGGGCGAGGTCACTAATGGGTAAAATTAACCCTAAATTAAATAAGCCAAGTTCCCACTAAGAAAATTTAAAACCCAGAGGCAAAAAATCCAACTGATTTCAGATAATGGTATACCCAGACAAACTCAAGAATATTGATAGGAATATAAAAATATCTAGCAACCAAGGTAAAACTCATAATGTCTGATAATCAATAAAAAATTCCCAATCATACAAAGAAGCAAGAAAATAAAACCATAGTGAGAGAAAAATCAATCCGTTTTTAAAAATGCAACAGAGCGTTTTAAATGCAGCTGACCTAGAATGAACATTGAATCGATTTAACAATCCAGCACATAAAAACAGCTTTTACAAACACTTCCTGTGTTCTCAGGAAGCTAAAGACAAAACATGTGATAGAGAGAAATGGGTAAGGTGGAGAGAAAAAACCCAACAATTCTGGGAGGTGAAAACCTCAGTGGATTAGCTGAAAACCACATAGAGATTAAAGGCAAAGTAGTAGAGAAAAAAGTAAGTAAACCTGAAGTTGGCAGAAGAAAATATTTAATGAAACAGACAGAAAAAAGACAAAAAATAAATGAAGAGAATATATAAACTCTGGCATAATGTCAAGTGGTCTCCTACGTATGTGACTGACCTGCCCAAAACAGAAAGAAGAGGTGCGGGGATCAAAAATATTTAAAAGGATGAGGACTGAAAACTTTCTAAATTTAACAAAAGCCATGAGTTCCCCAAGAAACTTAGTGGACCCCAGACAACACAGACAGCAAGGTGTATCCCAATCACCTTGTTTGCTGTCAGTGAGAAGCTAAAATGTTGTTAAGAAATACCTTTAAAAAGTAGTATATTGTATGCAAAGGAACAAAAGGTGACCAAGGGTGACAACAGATTTCTCATTGGAAATGTTGTGAGTTGGAAGAACATGCATTTCCTGATTTTAAAACTTACTACAAAGTTACAATTATCAGCACAGTGTGATACTGCCATTGAGACAAATATAGACCAATGGAATGTAGACCAAAAGAACCTAGAAATAAAGCCTCGTGTATATGATTAATTGATTTTGACAAGATTCCAGGACCTTTAATGGGGGAAAGACAGTCTTTACAGCAACTAATGCCAGGAAACAGGATCCCCACATATAAAAAAATGAAATCGAACCCTTAATACCATATGCAAAAATTAACTCAAAATGGATTAAAGACCTAAATTTCATGGTTAAAACTATAAAACTGAAAGAAGAACACATATGGGACAAATCTTTATACACTAATTTTGGCAACACCAAAACTATCAGCAATAAAAGAAAAACACAGACAATTAAGACCACCAACTTGCAAACATTTATGCATCAAAGAGCATTATCAAGAGAATAAAAGACAACTCATGGAATCAGAGAATGTAATTTTAAATCATTTATATGAAAGAGGTTACTATCCAGCATATAACTTAACAAAACACAAACAGCTCAATTAAAACATAGACCAAAGATTTTCATACATTCCTTCAAAGAAAATCTACAAATGGCATATGAAATGATTATAGGCATATGAAAATATGCTCAGCATCATGAGGGAAATACAAATCTAAACCACTTTACACTCATTAGGATGACCATGATCTGGAGGAAAAAAGGCAAATAACACTAGTGTCAGTGGAAGTATGAAGAAATCAGAGCCTAGTGCACTGCTGGTGGGAGTGAGGGACAGTGCAGCCACTTTGGAAGAGTCTGACTGTTCCTCAAACAATTAAACAGAGTCACCCTGTCACCCAGCAATTCTACTCCCGGGTG
Source organism: Cavia porcellus (assembly GCF_034190915.1). NCBI lineage: Eukaryota > Metazoa > Chordata > Mammalia > Rodentia > Caviidae > Cavia > Cavia porcellus. The sequence continues at coordinate 31,548,219 of NW_026947496.1, read as the reverse complement.
GCTGCCCAGGATGTGAAAACAGATGTCGACACAGAACCTTGCTCACATGTTTACTGCAGCCTCACTCATAGTCACCAAAAGGGAGAAACAACCCAGTTGTCCCACTAAGTAAATAAACAAAATGTGGCCTCTGCATATACTAGAGCATCATACTAACATAAAAGGAAAGTGTGGATCCTTCTAGAATATGGCCGTGCCTCAAAACGTCACCCTGTGAAATAACCCAAATACAAGAGAACAAATATTGTATTATTCCAATTATATGAGGCAGTTAGACTAGGCAATTAATTCATACAGACAGAAAGCAGGCCAGGGGAGGAGAGACGGAGAAGTAATTGTATAATGGTTGCTGAATTTCTCATGGGAGAGCAAATCTCCTGGCAATGGATAGTGGTGATGATTTTGCAACACTGAGAATGGATTTAAGACCACTGAGCAGTACACTTAAAATGGTCAAAGTGGTGCGTTTTGCCATGCACAGTGTACCACAGTAAAATAAATTTTAAACAATTGTCCTACCTGGATGATATTAGGGATGGTTTTTAAACCATTTTTTTATATTTTCAAGACAACTCTTTGTAATACATTGAATAAATAAATATATAACAAAAACACAAAACACTGCATTCATTTAGAATGCAGTGGGGTGTTTTTTAGAACACTGTTCAGGTCACTAACCTGAACCAAGGTCCGGTGGAGTTGGAATGTGATGTGCTGTCCTAAGAGACCTCTATCAGTGGGTTTTCGGCCAAGGAAAGCTTTGTTCATGCACACACAATGGCCAATTCCAAGCCCAAAACACTATTGGCTTGGAAAGAAGGGGTCGACTCTATACTTCTAACAAGTAAATAGATAAGGGTGAGCATGATGAAGGATCTGTGGGAATCTCAGCCTCGCATTTTCTGATGTTTCAGGGCCTTTCCCAACTTAGTGTAGTGTGGTTAGGTTAGTGTCAGAATTCTAACAGAGTATGGAAGGCCTTTCTGGGAATGCTCTCAGACTCCTGTTTGGGAAGAGCGTTACCTTGTTTCTGTGGAGAGTTTCTCATACAGTGCTCACTGAAGGCTGCCTCAAGGGCTGATTTTCCTGCCTGGACAGCATAGGTCATCTACAAGCTCAATGCCACATGCTGTGAGCAGAGAGGCCCTTTCACATGTCACAGAAGGACACAGAGTGAGTGGCCCTGCCAGGCCTACAGAGAACAAGCCTGACCTGACCATGCCATGGGTCAGAGGGGCCACAGGTCACATCCTAGACCCAAAGTTCTCTCATTTGTGATTCTATTCCCAGATAGTAACTGGGCATCTCCCACAAGACACACAGAGGTCACCTGTTCTGAGTCATCCCCTGCACTGAGTTTTCTCCAGTCCTCAAGGGAGACCTGTGATAGTGAAAGCCAGGGCTTCGGGAAGAGCTGTAACCAGTGAGCCTGAGTGCCTTGTTTCCACAGGAGAGGCCATGCACCTAGCTCTGGCCTGCAACAGGGTGGGAACTATGCTAACAGGTGAGCAGGCTGAGGCCAACTCTTGTACTGGAGGTCTTAAACTGTGGGTCACAGAGCAGTATCGTTGCTAGACAAGAACCTTTGCAGCCTGTAGAACACAGAGGCTGAGGTATCGGGAAAGATTGCACGGAGCTGGATGCCAAGGCAGGTGCAGTTCTCCCCTCTGCATGAGGCAGAAAGCGTGGGAGCCTGGTGGGGACTGGGGCTTGGGTGAAGCAGCTTGGAAATGGGACTAAAGCCTGGAGAATATTAGCCGGGACATGGGAGGAGGAATACCACTGTCCTCAGTCCAGCAAAGGCAGGAGGCTGTGTCGATGAGGTGAGCAACTAGGAAACCTGATGGTACTGCAGCCCTCATATGGGACCCCATTGATACTGTCCACACTTCAGGTGGCCAGCACTTTTCCAACTGAGGAAGCTGCTTGATATGCTGAGAAGTGCGGGTGAGAGCATCCAAGAGGGTGCAGCTTTCTTTAGAATCTAGAAGGTAGATTCTTCTAAAGAAGGCTGCCCACCACCTTGGATTCTAAGGGATAAGAAAAAAGGCTAAACCTACATGGATGGGCAGTTCCTGTGATTTTATAGGATGGCAGTGTGTGCTGGTCAGCTTTCCGTTGCTTGGACAAACTCCCTGACACTCACAATTTAAAGGAATAATATTTTATTTTAACTCATGGTTTCAGGTACACACATTAGGGGGAGAGAGCAAGGTGACGGAAAACTGCTAAACTCACAGCAGCCAGTAAACAGAGAGAAGGGAAAGAGCGTGAGAGGAAGGAAGCAAGAATCAGATACAACCCCCAAAGTCATATCTTCACAACCCACTTCCTCCAACAAGGGCTACCTCCTACGAGCCCATTCCACTATGAACGCATCAGTGGACAAATCCATTGACAAGTTAGTGCCCTCCCAACCCAAGCATCTCTACAGAAGTTTTCTAGCTCAATCAGTTGACAATGAAGATTTACTGTTACATGGGGCCAGAGAGCTGTGATGGGAGGAAGAGGGGTTCAGAGACTCTTCAAATCAAGCCCTGTGTGGCTTCAAGAGGGTCCTTTGGAAGGTTACTCACTTCACAGACCCTGAACTGTCAGAGGCAGATGGGGTGACTTTTCAACTTCCTCTTCTAAGTGACTCCATGATCCAGTTAGACCAGAAATTATTTTTCTTAACCTGGCCTTCAAGCTCTGGAACGAGGAGGAGCCACAGGACTGTACAGAGATAGCTGAGGTCCCACAGCTCTAGGGTTAGATTATAGACTAGAATCCAGAGCTCAAAGTCCAAGGTTACTTCCATCATGTGATCTTGCATTTTTTCCTCTGTAGCTCTACCTTGAAGTGGCTGGTCCTCTTCCTTGGAGGGTGGGTGACTTTTCCTTTCAGCAGAATCTATTGATGCTGAACTGGGGAACTTGGTACTCAGGAACATCCTGTGCTATATTCTTTTACTGCAGTGCTGTTAGGGTACCAGGATGAGTCTTTCATCCTCCCTCTTCTTCCCTTCCTTCTTTAAGAGGAGGCCAGTGGGGCTGGGAAATATCCCAGGCAGCATCAGGAGCAGGCATAGCCCATTGCTGAGTCACAGCTGCAGGGACAGGCAGCTTTCACCCTGTCCTTGGCAGGAGGTCCTGGCTCCCTGTAGAATGGGGCTTTGTCTCCACAGAGAACTGTGGGCACTAAGCTGGACTGGCACCAGTGGCCTCATTACCCGCCCACCAGGTCACATGCTATCTTCCCAAAACCTTTGGACACCAGTGTGCCCAGAGGCTCAGCCAGCTTGGCAGGGAGGATCTAGGGCTGCCTGGAGCCTTAGATGAAGGTGGCTGGTTCTGAGGTCCGAGCCAGGCTCTGGAAATTTGCTCCAGGAACCTTAGGGACTGATTTCTACTGCCCCTTGGGAGTTGCTCTTTACACATGACCACAGGGCTCTTAGGAATACGAGACCTGGGAACCATCCTGTGGGAGAGATGCTGGGGATAAGGAACCGTTTGGCAACAGGGCTAGAAGGGTAACTGCCCTTTGTGATGGCCGATAGTTTGCCCTGCTGTTTATCACCTGCTTAGGGAATGGCCTCCTTCCTAGTGCATTTCACTGAGGACTCTCAGGGCCACACACACATTTGTGTCATACCCAAATGTCACTTAATCCTTCTCCATGCAGGTTGAGGCTGACTTGTTAAGACAGACAGTGTCAGGGCTGCTCCTAGCTAAGCTGAGCCTGCTCTGGGGAGGCCTTGGCAGGGAGGTGGGGAGCCTCCTCTGCTGGGAGTGCCAGGCCTCCTGCCAGGGCTCCCACCATTTGGAAACAGAATAGGAGGAGAGTTTTTTAAAGTAGTGTTATCAGTCACTAATTGGAATGTTTTCAGGTTGATTAAAGGCATTATAGCTTCTCAAAATTTAGAGACCCCTGGCTGTCCATGAAGCACATCTCACATTGTTTTTTGTGAGCCCCTCTGGTCTCACTTTGGGCTCTTCTTCCCTCCTTCTTTCCTTCTTTTTTTTATTTTTGGTACTGGGAATCAAACTCATAAATTTGTGTTTGCCAGGTTAGGTGCTGTGCTGCTGGGCTAAATTCCCAGCTCTTGTTTTTTTTTAACCAGAGATTGAACTAAGGGCTCTCACACTGAGATATTTCTCCAATTCTTTTTTCTTTTTTCTTTTGTGACAAGTTCAAGTTCTTACTAATTTGCAAAGATGCATATACTGGGCTCAAACTTGGAATCTTTGCCTCAGCATCCCATAGTGCTAGAATTACAGCACTGTGTACCACCCAGCCCAACCCTCAGCTTGGGGTTTAAACAACCTCTTTCGTGGGGATGAAAACATCAACCAGACTGCCAGAGTATTAAATGAGCTACTTATAGAGCATAACTGGTATTTCGAGTGAATAGGATGAAGTCAGAAGGCATCTGTGCTTGTTTCCACTGCCGTTTTCTGAGAAGCCCCACTTCTTCCCTATCTTGGATGAAGAGCTGGGCAGGTCTCAACTTCCCTGGCTTTCCCCAGGTCACATGAGTCTTCCAGATGCTGTCAGTCCAGGAAAACACTCAATTTAGCTATTAAAATGTCCCTTCCAAGTCCAGACAGGCAACTGAAGCTGAATCCCCTGGACAGAGTGGCTCTATTTGTGACCACAATGAAGTTATACTTTGAACATTGCTCCTGCAATCAGGCACAGAACCTCACACATATGTCACTCAACCAAGCTGGCACCTGTGATAAAAGGCAGAAAATAACCGGCAGATCAACCTCCTTAGTACCACGCTTAGCTCGCACTGCACTTTGTAGAGCTGCTGGCTGTGGCCCTAAATATGAGCTCCTATTCCATAAAAGATAGGTGAAAACAATAATTATTCTTAAAATTAAGAAAAAACTCACATCATGGATTTTATCTTGATTGATTTAACTCAGCCAGGCAGAATTTGGCTGATTCAATATTATCTACTCATTATTTCTCATCTCTGTCTGTCTCACTGTGGAAGACAACTCCAGTGACTCCCTTTGAATGCAAAACAATTACAGTGACTTTGATTATCTGGAGACTTGTTTCCTTATACGGATATGTAAAAAGCTGGCTAGGATATTCCCTTCTCTCTTCAACTCGCTCTAAGCATTGCAAATCAGGCTAGCCAAGGTGCTAGTATGTAATCTCTAGAGCCAACAGATAGTCCTGTTTCCTGGCATAGTGTTCTCTGTATAGAATATGTACTGGATATGAGCACTAGATGTTAGAGCCAATAGCTCCGGGAATGTCAACCGGGAATGTCAGCCTCAAGATAAGAGGCTATGATTCCTCAGGGCACAAAAGTTTTCATATCAGAAATCTGAAGGGATAGCCCCCCCAAACAATTCCACTGCTACTTTAATTGGATTATGTAAATTGATTCTTGTGCATATCTTTGTCTTTGCAATTTACAGAGATGCCATTCCTGCACCTGGCCAGCCAGCTCAAGTTACTCATGTATTCCCCACCCCCATCCTCACTGTCACTCATCCCTGAGCCACACCCCCCTTCTTCACAAGATAATAAATTCTGGGAGAGGCCTAGGATCAAGGCCTTTGTCCACATGTCCTCACAGGGATTGGATTTAGGACCCCTTGGCTGTCCTTAACTTGGAACATGTCTTGGGTTGCATTGGTGGTGGTAGATTGGAATTAACTTGCTGGGATTCCAATAACTTTGCAATGGGATTACAAATATAACCTTTTGGATTGTGAGGAAAACTAGAAAGAGGATTACAATGTTTGGATGACTGAACTTGATATTTGGGTTTACAATACTTACTTCACAAGTGATGTACTTTGTGTTAATAGTTTACTGATATATTTATTATCTACTATCATGACACACACCTATTTTAATCATACAAATAAATGCTTTTTAGTAAATTAATAGACTTGTGATGGCATTTCTGCAACCCAGACTTAGGGCATTTTTATCAGCCCAAGAAGTCCCCTCTAAATCTCCATGCCAGGTACCAATAACTTGCTTATTTGACTCTACAATTTCTCTTACTGGAAGCCTTATGTAAGTTGGATAAGCATGTATCAGTAGTTCATTTCTTTTTTACTGTGAAATAATTCCATTTAAGGAGTTTGTTTAACCCATGCATTATTCAATGAATGATTTTCAGTTTTTGTCTTTATAAATAATGGGGCTATGATTATTCATATGCAAGCTTTTGTGGAATGTATATACAATTCTCATTTTTTTTTCCCTAGGGCAGTGAAACAGAAGTGGAATTGTTAATTCACATGCCTACTGTATAACTTTCAGAGGGCCCACCAAACTGCATCTCAACATGGCTGCGCCATTTTGCATTCCTCTGGCAAGGACAAGGATTCCTGTTTCTGCACATTCTCACCAATATGTGCTATCAATCTTTTCTCTATGCCTTGGTATCTCATGATGCTGTCAGTGTTTTTGTATGTGGTTCTCTAATAACTAATGATGTACAGCATCTTTCCATGTATTTGTTGGAGATTTATGTATCTTCTTTGGAGAAGCATCTGCTTAAGTCTACACCCATCTGAAATATTGCGTTTCTTTTCTTACTGAGTCTCAGTTCTCATATATCCTGCATACAAATCATTTACCAGATGTACAATTTGTGTATATCTTCTCCAATCTGTGACTTTTCTTTTTCTTTTTTATGCATATTACTTTTTGAAAAACAAAAGTAAATATTTTAATATCAGTGAAGTATGAAGTATTTTCTTTTATGAATCATGGTTTAAATGGTATATATATATAAAACCTTTGCCTAGTCCAAGGTCACAGGACCTATGCCTATGTTTTGTTTTAGAATATTGATGGTCTTAGCTTTTATGTTTTGGTATAATATATGATTGCTATATATAGTGTGAGGTAACAGTTTACGTCCTTTTTGTTTGTTTGTTTGTCTGTTTGTTTATGGCTATTGGGCTCCAGTTGTTTGAGCATCATTTGTTAAAGGCTGCCTTCTCCTCCATTAAGGTAATGCAGCACCTCTGTAAAGAATCAACTGACCATAAAAGTAAGGTTATTTTTGGATTATTCAGTTTATCTGTATTTTTTTTTCTCATGCCAAAACAGATTCTCTTGATTATAGTAAGTTTTGAAACTAAGAAGTTCTTGGTTCTTGTCTTGTAGTCTCTTTGTCGTATCTTTAGGATTTTTTTTTTTTTTTTTTTTTTTTTTTTGTCTTTTTCCTTTTTAGCGGTACCGGGAATCGAACTCATGACTGACTGCCTGCTTGCAAGACAGGCGCTTATGCCGCTGAGCTAAATCTCCAGCCCCTCTTTAGGATTTTTTGCATATAGATTCACGCCACTTGTGTATAAAGAGAGACTTACTGTTTCCTTCTTAATCTGTTTGCATTTCATTGCTTTTCTTGCCTAATATAGTGAGAACTGATATTTTTACTTTATTCTCAATCTATTCCTTATCTTTTACTGTTAAATGTGATGCCAGCTGTAGGTTTTTCACAGAAGCTCTTAAGAAAGTCCTGAAAATTTTCTTCTGTTTTTAGTTTTTAAAAGAGTTTCAATCATGAATGGTGTTGGGTTTTTTTCTGCAACCAATTGAGATGGTCACAGTTTTTATCCATTATTCATATGTTGTAAGCATTGATTTTTGCATGTTAAACCAACCTTGCATTCCTGGGACGAGTTCTGTTTGGTCTGTTGTGTAATTTTTTTTCCTGGTCTTTTGAGGCAAGGTCTTACTATGTAGTTCAGGCTGGTCTTGAACTTGCCGTGTATCCAAATTGGTCTCAAATTTATAGCAATTCTCTTGCCTATTTCTATGATTCCAAGTACTTTTGAAAACAATGTGTATTAATTATTTTGGGGCAGAGTTTTCTATAAATGCTAGTAAAATTGGTTGATTAGCTTACTTAAATCTTTTGTTCTTATTAATTTTCTGTCTAGTTGCTCTCTTAATAATTAAAAACATGGTATTAAATTCTGTTTTGTGTTTTCTTTGTTTACATACAGTTTTGCTTCCTAAGTTTTAAGGCTCTGCTGTTGAGCACAAGCATTGCTTGTTATGAGGAAGGTACAGAGTCCCGACTTGAATTTCCTCCAACCACTCTCCCCCTTCCCTCTTGGCACATTGGGCCCCCATTTCTCCCTCCTTTTTTGCCAGTACACCGCTAAAAAAGTACAACCTTGCACGTTTTGAGCCAAATCCCATTTTCTCAGCTGAGCAGCATTTTTCTGTTCCGTGTTTGGGAGTCATACGGAGGCTTCTTCCCTCACGATCAAGAGGAATAAAATCAGGTCTGACTAGACTCTGGTCTCTCTGAGAAGAAACAGCATAACTTCGGCTTTTCTGAACCAAAAGCCTTGGGCAGGGAGAATATCTATGAAAGGGTTTTGGCCCAGACAGGACACAGTAGCCAGGAAAGCCTCAACCGGAAGCAGGAAGCCCCATCTCCCCTGCCCCTAGGAAGTTACCTGTGACGCCATCTTCCCGCCCCTGGAAATTTACCTATGGCGCAAAACCTAGGACCAATGGGCTACCTGTGCATCCCTAATGCCCGCCTTAGGTTCCACCCCAAACTGAGGCTACTTACATACCCCCATGCCACGTGTCCGCCGGAGAGATCGCCAGACGCCAGCGGTGGGGGGTGCTGGCCATCTCTCTCCGTGTTCTCAGAATAAAGGCTGCTTTTTGTTTTATACTTCTCATGTTTTGGAAATATTTTTCATCTTTTCGAAATAATCCTATCAATCTAGTGTGGACAGAATCCAGCCCAGCAAAGGGTGCAGAGCTTTCTATGTTGCTCCTCTCCTGTGAGGGTGTTGAGATCGCTTGGTTCCTCAATAATGAAACACATATGTGATGCACAGTGCTCGGTTATGACCTCACACCTCACACCTCACACCCTCCTCTCTCATCTTATCCTCCTGCCCCATGTTTGCAAGAACATTGTATTATAAAAAATATATGAGCTAGATGTGGTGGCTCACGCCTGTAATCCCAGCACTCCAGAGGCTGAGGCAGGAGGATCATTGTGAGTTCAAGACCAGCCTGGGCTACAAAGTAAGCTCAAGGCCAGCCTGAACTGCATACCGAGACTCTGTCTCAAAAAGAAAAAAGAAAAGAAAAGAAATTTGAGCACTGTGGGGAATGCCACATGGAGGCCAGGATTCTGGGTGCATAATTGGAAAAGGGAATAGGAAGGTAAATGGAGCGGGGAGACACTATCCGCGTCTGGTCTACCCTCTTATGACAGTGTTTTCACGAAGAATGATCTTTCACAAGGTCAGAAAATGAAGCTGAGTCTTTCATTCTTCAAATAAGGGTAGAGAGGGAGAAAGTCTGAGGAAGCGAGATGCTTGGGGAGGAGCTTGGGCACATTGCTGTCCACCAGAGAAGCTCTGAGGTTCATGGTCCCAAAGTCAATATGCAGCTGGACAGGCTGCATCCCTTCAAGGTCACTCAAATATTCATTGTCAAGTTGATGAACTGAAAGTAAAGAGACAGAGATAAGGGCTTATCCCTCTGCTCCCTCCAGCAGCAGGAATGATCCCAGTTTGCTAATGACATGGAAACTCTGGCCATTTGATCATTTTGCCTGCAAAATTGAGCTTCTGCCTCCACATGAAGCCAAATTTTTTTTTAAAAATTCAAAAAGCAGATTCTTAGCACCTTAAATTCTCTAAAGGTCCTTTGCAATTTAGCTCACTTCAGGCACAGAGAGTGAGAGAAAGGGATGATTGAATGTGCTCTCTCCACCCTGGGGAGGGGAGCTCTCACCAAGGTGCCTCAGCAGGGCAGTGTGGGGAGCCTTTCTCTTTGGGGAGTGATTTCCCTGCCCTGAGGAGAGAGGTAACTCTTGTCACAACAGGGCTGCTGTGAAGGAAGCAGTGTCCAGGCATGGGGTCTATGTAAGTGAGCTCCTGGAGATGTGTGTGGAGTTCTCGTACCCCCTCCTCTCTCCAAGTCCACCCTGCTTCCCTTTCCTACCAGGCTTGCTGATCACAGTATTAGGACCTCGGAAGCAGTTATGTGGGAGACTCTCTCCCATCCCTGGACAGGGCATGAGTAGAATCAAAGCAATTAAGACTCATGACTCTTTGAGCAGAGAGACTGCAGGTGCAGCAACTCTGCCCTGCATTGGCTCCCATTACCCAGGGGCTCCTGCTGGCTGTTCCTGGGCTGCTGGGGGACTTTCAATAATGCCGATCCTGGGAATGCCTCAAAGACTCCAATTTAGTTGGTATGGGGCCTTGGTTGGGGCATGGACTTTAACATCACCCAGTTGAAGCTAATGAGTAGCCAGAGAGGGACAGAAGGCTTGGAAGGAGATGTGGTGGGCAGGGCAGGAGCATGGTCTAGCTCCTACCCACAGACACTGGTGTTAGCAGGCACAATTTGATTCTGATGGTGAACAGCTTCCTGCACACTTCCGGATCTCTAGGGCCTTTGGCCAATGTCGCCCAGCTGCACCTTTCCCTCCCACCAGGGGCAAAAGCAACCACACACTTTTTATGTGCTGATTAGTGTGATTAGGCCAGTGGAAAGCAAGATATGGAGGTGGATCTCTGCTTCCTCATTTTCATGAGAGAACAGTCTGAGGACATGTGTCTCTGTTTGGGATCCTGGGGTGCTTCTTGAAGGTACAGATCAGGGGAGTTATATTTACTGCATGTGTCCTACGTGTTCAACTTGGAGGAGAATACTGGAGAAAACAGAAGATCCTGCTTCTATTCTCAGAGAAGTTACGACATGGCCTGGGATCCAAGAGACACACATGGAAAAAGCAACAATGAGCCAACACAATAAATCAGCATTTCTATGCTATTATGAACCAACCTTTTAAAATAAGATCAATGTCTCCATCTCTATCTGCAGATAGTGAAACTGAGGCACAGAGGAGGCTATCAATCTGAATCAGAGTGCAAGGGGCAAAGGAGGAACGTCCCACATCTGAATACACTGCCACTCTTGGGACAGCCAATAAAATGTTATCTGAGCCCCAGACAGCGGATTCCGAGGCTGGGGATGAGCGTGTGGTGGCAGTGTGGCTGCAGAAGACAGGGAGGAGGCATGGCAGCCTGGTGCACTATGGTCCCACCCAAGGGACAGCAAAACCAGACAGAAAGACACAGCGTGAGTGGAAAAAAGGGAAAGAAAAATTATGCAGACTCGAAGGAAAGCATGCTGTAGGTCCCTTCTGCCTTTGGGCAAGAGAACATCGACCACAGTCCTCAGACTTCATGTGGGCAGATCACAATGTCCCTGGAAATGAGATTGCACTGTGGCAGGGCTGGGCAGGACCTGTACTCTGCATTCTAACCAGCTGCCTGGGCACTGTCCAAGGCCCGCACTCAGGAGAGGGGCAACATGAAATCCCAAATGTTGTCTTCATGCTGCAGAAATTCATCTATACACCCTTGGCCTGTCACCCCCGGGACAGCTTCTGCAATGGACTAAAGACTTGTGTTTCTAGGGTTTTGAGGTGCACACACAGACATCACAGAAGTCACAGGATGACCTTTGTGAGGGTGAGTGGGCAGATCTTGAGCTAGAAGGCAGACAGAGGAGCTGGTCAATAGAAGGAAGAAAAGTACAAGAAAGTGATGTGTTCATACCTCTGTTTGAGGTAATCCATGTACCAGTGCCTCAGTTTGCACCTCAGAACAATGGGGATTCTACTGGCACTTAGCAATGGGTTCAGTCACTGAGCCAAGTGAGCAGTACCTCAGAAATATCAGCTACCATATTGTCATGCCTGTGCTAAGTACAGCCCTCACTGATGCTGAGTTCAGCAATGCCCTTGGAGAAGCACTCGTGGTTCCCATACCTCGTTTATGTTGAGGTGGATGAAGTCTTTGCTCTTCATACTGAGGGCCTGGAACACCCCTGAGGGGAAAGACAGAAAGATGTCACCATGGAGACCATCTCTTCAGCGAGCGGAAAGCCATCCATGGGGGAGCTGCTCCCTCTGGTGGGAAACAGGAATTGCAGGGCACAGCCTGAGGACTGGAGCAACAGAAGGGACTTCAATTCCTGCAGCAGGACAATAGTCTTGGGAATGGCAGCTCATGCTGCCCCTATGCCAGTGGTTGGCAAGTTTCGGAATCTAAAACTTCCCTGTCTTAACCTTTTAGAGTCCCAGATTCCCTGAAATCCATGGTCACCAGCCTATCCATTGGAGATGTTTGCATGTGCAAGGGCAGAATCTCTGGGATCCACCACTAAATAATTCAGGGGAGAAATATGTGTCAGAGGGAAAAATTTGTTGAGACTTGGTATACAGTGCTAGAACATGCTGGGAAATTTTATAAGTTCTGATGCGTGTAGATGCAGAGTATTTTATAAATTTCCACCCCTGAGAGTGTAACCTAATTGGTCTACCATGTAACCTGGTCACCACATTTGTTTATTTTATTTAATTTATATATTTTGGTGATGCGTGGGATGAAACCCAGGTCCTGGCACATACCAGGCAGGCACTCACCACTGAGCTACATCATCAGAAAATTTCAAGCTCCCTTAGGAAGCAAAAGTTTGTGAAGCACTGGTGTGAAGAACATGGGAGTCTGTTATCTTCTGTATTTATGTGCATGGTGGAAAATTTCTATGGTTGAACACTGAAACCACCCCGGGCCAAAGCTGTAGCCTTGGTGAGTTTCCCAGCTGATGCACTGTGAGGATGCCAGAAGCCTGAGGGCCTCTTCCCTGGCTCTCCTCCACCAGAAGACCAGCCAAAGCGGGGCCAGAAAAGATCAGGTGTGAGGGGGGCTGAGGAAGGAGATCAGCTGAGAAGAAAAAAGTTATCAGCTCTCTGATTCCTAGGGTCTGCTCTGATCACCTCATGAGTCTAAGTGTTATCTTTGGGATGGGTCTTTCAAAAATCACTTCTTCCTGGCTACCAGTCACCACGTGAAGGAGCTCTGCCTCCTGGAAGGACCTCCAGGGCCCTTCCCCTCCTCCCACTCTGCCTCTGCCATGTTTATAGACTTAGCATACTAAGTATGGCTCCCCCTACCTCCAGCTTTCCTACTAATGGAAACAAGTTCAAGCAAGTCGTCACCTTGTCCTCACCTGGGTGGAAGAACATCATTGAGAACTTGAGACCCTGCCTTGAGGTTGTCTACTGATAGATTTTAGCAAATGGGAGGCAGGCCTAGACACACAATTGGAGAGGTTATGTGCAAAGTGGAATGTGGGAGCTCTTGTTTGAAACTCAAACTCTTAAGATGGTGACATCACAGCATTTGACCCAGCATGAGATGCCTGGGACCTGGGTCCCTTTGTACTGGGAAGATGAAAGGCTGGGCACATCTGGCCTCTTTCACAGGGGGTAAAGTGTCATAATGGATGCAGCATCAAGACGGGCACCCACAAGTGGCTCCTCTCCTTTTCTGCTATAACATTCCTCTAGATCTGTCTGCTGTATTTTGCCTGTTCTTTTCCCCACAACATTGTGGATTGAACCCAGTACCCGTGCCCTGGCTACCTCCCCAACCCTTTGTTATTTTGAGACAGATTTTACTAAATTTCCCGGGATGGATTGGAGCTTGTGAGTTTCCTGTCTTGGCCTTCCAGAGCAATGGAATTACAGGTTTGTGCCATTGTAGCCAGCTCAAATTGTATCTTAAATGCTCAGGAAGCATGACTGAAAATGCCCTGAGGTGCCTCCACCCCTCACAGCTCCCACACTCACGGGTTGCGTTCTCCAGCCGCACCAGGCAGTTGAGGAAGTCATCAAGGTCCATCTGGAATTCCTCATCTGCGTACCTGAGCACAACCAGCTGCAGGAGGTGGCTGCTCAGCTGGAAGCCTGCGGAGGGATGGGAGCCTGAGAGTTGCCATGTTGGCCCATGAGTCCACGGTGCCGGGGCCCCCAGGTGGCCCAGGGTAAGTGGTCAAAAGGGGTAAAAAGTGTCTGCTCCGCAGAGCAGAGATGCTCTATCTAGGGGCCTTGTCCCTGGTCTGGATGTGGGTCAGGCATGTGTCTGTGTTGGGGACTCTGAGCACTAGGGGCACCATCTGAATTTAACGTGTCTAAGGAGTTCCTAGTGTTGGTTTTGCAGTCACATCATTCCTGGAGGCTTACTGGCTTTCCAGGAGTCCCACGTTGGTTCTGCAGCAGCGCCCCCTGCTGGCACCTGCCCCAGCACCCTCTCAGGCCTGATACTGAGGTGTGTAAGCACTGCTCAGGGACATTTCAATGTCGAATGTGTCTCAGAGAGGCACTGCAGCCCGCATGAAGACACCATGTGGGCTCCTTCCTGCCTGGTACCATGGAGGGTGGCTTCCTTTCTCTGCCTTCAGTTTCTCATCTGTCAGATTTGGGTTTAGACACAGCAGAGTTTCTTCCAGATCCAGTTTAGCTTGATTTCTAGTCATACACTACTTTTTTGTTTGTTTTTGAGGTTCTGGGGACAGGACTCATGCTAGGTAGCCACTTACCACCAAAGTGCACCTCACTCTCTAATTGCTAAAGTGCTCTCAGGAGCTCTGTACCTTCTCTCTCCCATCCTAGCCCATGTGTTCCCAAGATTGTCCAAAGTTCACACTGGACCTTCTTGGCTCTCCTTCCAGATTCCAGCCAGAGGAAGAGGCTGGTTAGCCCCAGAACACAATTTCTGGAGCCCAAACAATGGTACTGGCTACAGCTGTGCCAGGATCCTGGGGTCTCCCTCCACAGACTTGGGGTGGTGAATCTCTCACTTCAAATCAGGATGGAAATTTGATCACATTCGTTCTCTCTGAGGGCCCCTTCATTCCATGCTCAGCTCCTCCTGCTCTGGAAAATCAGGCACCACTGTGACATTCTCCCTATCAAAACGTGACCTAGGTATGTTCTAGATGTCTAGTGCTGGGAGTGGGGGAGAGAGTGGTGTCATATGCAGTAGCAGCCCCTGCCTAAAAAGTGCATTGGATTCAGGCTGCCGAGGAGTCACCAAGACCATGGCTGGTGCACAGGAGCCTGAGCCCCCAAGACCAGCCTGCCAGGCAGTGACTTCGGGAGGTGGAAACGTCACTGGTAGCCTGTCCTTCATGGAAAGTAGTTGGCTATCAACTGAGTCATCTGGTTTAGATTTAGAGACTGTTGCTGGCAGAGCTGGTAACAGGCCATGGGTGGTAGGTGGAGGGGCGCATGGTTGCCCAAACCGCAGGCAGGCACGCTCTGTGCCTATGGTGGTGACTCCCTCAGAGCAGCGCTTAGAGGACTGGAGGCACTGCAGAGTCACATATCACTGTGCTGGCTGAAAAACCTGGCCAGCTGCTGAGACGCCTGTGGGGGCAGGACAAATTCATTCATAGAGGACGTATCTTAAAAATTCCTACTGATGTACACCATGGGTTAAAGCAAGAACCTGGATGTGCGAGGGAAGCCTGCCATGTTGCTCTGGAGACTGTGTTCTTAAGAAGTGTCAGAGCCACTCAGAGGCTCACCTTTCAGGGGCATAAGACCTGCTCTTGCCTGCTACCTGCTAGGGTCACAGGCGGGTGCCCCTGAGGGTAGTACCGTCACCCCAGGTTTTCCTTTACCTGCGGCTTTCAGTGCAGTCCGCAGCTCATAGGAGGACATAGTGCCTGACTTGTCAGAGTCAAACTGGAGGAACAGGTTCTGTGGGGAAAGTGAGGCAGTGAGGAGGCTGTGTCATGGGACAGCAGTAATGGGGTGGCGGCTGCCCAGGAGACCCCGCCTCCCACCTCCAGCCTACAGAGGCAAGGTCGGGCTGGGCCCTGTAGCTGTCTCTCTCTCTCTGCCCACATCTCCAACCCCCCTCCGTGCACACTAAGCCAGCCGCTGAGTCACACTGTAGCCCGAGCCCTCTTTCTGTCTCCCCCTTGCCACTCCAGGATCACCCCTTAGCCTGTGCTCCTCCCCACCCCTGCTTTGGGCTTGGCTGTCTGCTCAAAGTCACATACAGTCCACTGCTTCAGCTTGTTCCAGAACACCCAGAATTCACTGAAGTCCAGCTTCCCGTTGCCTGTGGTCTGGCCACATGGGTTAAGGGAACAACCAAGGCTTTTTGTGGGATCCCAGGTCTGGTAACATGTGTGTGTGGGAGGGGTGCTGTCTAGCCTGGAGGCATAGGTGATAGATTCAGGCGGTGACTTTAGTGACTGAACCATGCATCTCTGATGAGAATTAGAAGGGGTGAGTTGGGGAGGGGCCACCTGAAGGTTTGCAAAACACACAAGCATGCTATTCATTGTACTGGGTGGGCCCTCAAGTGCCAATGTGACCCCCAAATCCTTTGGATACCTTCTCCCTCCTGGATGGTCCTGGCTTTGGTTCTGACCCAGATCTAGCACCAGGCGATCCTAATATCTGGGTCTTTCCTGGGAAGGCTTCCTATTGGCTGAGCATGTAGCATTCTCAGCATGGGTGCAAACAGAAACCCTCGGCCCACACAGTGGTGAACTGTTTGGAAGGATACATCCATCAGAGATATGATGTTCTTGCAGGAGATCAGGCTTAGTTTCTTGAACTTGAAGCCCTTTTCTGGAATCACACATGCGAGAATTCAGTTGATCTGGTAAGACAGACTTATGCTTCCTTCTGTGAGAACCCCAAAGTGTGGCTAGATCTGACACCACAGAGTCATAAAGTGGACACCGTCTTATGATGCTGTTGAAAGTAGGAGCTGACACGGTCTTTCAGAAAGAAAATTTACAGCAACAAAAGACTTAGAAATGGGAATGCTAGGCTGGGATGTGACTCAGTGTTAGAGAACTTCCCTGGCATACATGAGGCCCTGGGTTCAGTCTCCAGCACTGAAACAAACACAAAACTCTACAAAACAAACAGACAACAAAAAAACAAAAAAGCAGAAAAACAGACTCAGGGGGTACTCGTATATCTGTTCATTCTAGTTCTTAGCATCCCAAGCAAAAAATTATGTAAGATTTTTATCATAAGGTTACTAATGGCAAAACTTAGAAATGATATAAATGATCATTGGAAGGGTATTACCAATAAATTTGTCTACATAATGTGCATATGAGAGAGAGACAGAGAGAGAGAGAGAGAGAGAGAGAGAGAGAGAGAGAGAGAGTATGCATGTGTGAAGTATTGGGGATTTAACCCAGGGCTTTTGCACTGAGCTACATCCTCAACTCTATTATTTATTTATTTATTTATTTAGTCTTTTCGAGTCAGGTTTTCACTATGCAGTTCAAGCTGGCTTTGAGCTCACTTTGTAGTCCGGGGTAGTCTCGAACTCATGATTCTCCTGCCTCAGTTCTGGGATTACAGGCATGAGTCACTGTGCCTGGCAATTTTTTTAAAACAGAATCTTTCTAAGTTGCCCAGCCTAGGCTCAAACTTCTCCCATCTCAGTGTCCCAGAATGCTGGATTACAGGCATAAGGCACAAAGCACAGCTCAAATTGCATAATTTTGACAATCAGAAAATCAACCATGTCAGCTGTTTGTAAAGCTTCCGTAAAGTTAGCCCAGGAAGCAGGTCCCGGGAAGAGCAAGGAGCCTGGGGAGCTGGAGGGACACAGCAGTGTGATCACTCCTCCCCACTGTGGGAGCCTGGGGGCCCTGATGGGCGTGGCACTTACTCTTTTGCAGCACAGCATTCAAAACATATTCAAGCTCCTCTGCTGTCACCTCCATGTCCTACGGGAGTGGAGACAATAGCCCTTTACAGTCCCAGCACCTCCTGTTGAGTTTCCATCTTCCTGAGGTCCATTTGGCTCAGGTGACGGATTAGCCCTGAGATCCTGCTGCAGGATGAGATGAGACGAGATCCTGCGCCCATCTCCCAGTGGCTGCCACCCACTGGCTTCTTAGGGAGGCCTGGCCAACCCTGGCAGGAGGTGTGATACCCAACTTTCCTGCAGAGGAGAAATACCCTGGGGATGGCTCCTGCCGCTCCTGGAAGACTTAAAACGCCAGAGAAATTTGGTAAAACTGGTGTGCGTCGCCACTCCTTTCCTCAGCAGCTTTGCCTAGAGAGCTAAAACACAATCCTGCTTCTGGGGCTCACCTCAGGGACCATTAAGTTGGGAGATCCTGAAATATAGCTGACTGGTGATTTTTAAAATGCCTTGGGGGTGAATTTCAGAGCCAACAATCCAAACAGTACAGTAAACCTTGTGTCCTGCAGCAAACCCTGTTGGAAATATAGTCCTGGTTTTGCCCCAGACTCATAGGAGTAGAGCCTGCAGGTTTTCCCGGTTGCCAGGTGGTTTTCAGGTACAGGAGAAAGTGGGCAGCCCTGTCATTGGCTGAACTGTCCAAGGTTTGAGCCCAAAGAGTGGGATACAACACCTGGGGTTATTTTTACATGTGCCAGAAGTTCTGCCCCTGAAGCCCATAGGCCTGAGGGTTGAGGCTTTGGCCCTAGTAAGAAAGTAAGGATGGCCGGGAGTGGTGGTACAGGTTTATAATCCTAGTATTCTGGGAGGCCGAGGTAGGAAGATTATACATTTGAATGCAGCCTGGGAAACATAGCAAGACTATCTCAAAATAAAAACAAGGGCTGAAATGTAGCTTAGTGCAAAGGCTCTTGGTTCAATGCCTAGTGTTGCAAACAGAAAAAGCAAAATGGTGCAGATGCAACCAGCCTGTGCCCACACTGAATGAGGGGGAGAGACAGAGCCACGTGCAGGGTTACCCCGAGACTCTTGCAGGATGAAGCCTACTCCAGAGGGCTATCTCCTTGTTAACAAAGGTTGAATCAGTCTCCTACCTCCAGCCCACTCCAAACTCTGTATCTCCATTCTGGCAACTTCTGTCCCTGCCCCATCTACCTCCTTTGAAACTCAGAGTCCACCAAGCTGACTCTGGCCCTGACACCTTCAGCATCAGCCTCCTCCAGCATTCTCCATTCCAGCTGACACCAGGGTTCTGTCCCCTGTCTTCCACCCCTCTGTGACCCGCTCTGGTCTGCCAGGAGAGGTGGTCACTCTCCCGCTGTGGTAAAGCTGGGCACACGGCTCCTTCTTCAGCCCAGCTTGTGGCTCCAGGCTCCTGCCCTACTTACTGATTGCAGGCCCTGTGGAGTCACCATCTCTGGGTATAGAGTCCACCTCCCAAGCCGCGCTTTTCACCCTCAAGCACTCAGCCATATGAGCCAATCCACCAGCTCCTTTTTTAGTAGTTACTCGTGGGACAGCACCTGGCAGAAGGAGGAGACTTAGCTCCCCAGGGGTACCAGGTCTCAACAAATGGGTAATCCACAGAGAGACAAGAACAGGCTGAAGGTCCAGGACAGGAAGTGGGGTTGGGATTTGTTTTCCCTCAGTGGCCTATGTCTGACCCTGAGCACTCACTGCCCCGAGACTCCTTCTGGGGTACCAAGGTTATAGTGGAATAGGGCCTCCCTGAGCACTGTGGAGTGATGAGAGGGCAACTGTGTGTGTGTGACTGGGGACTGACCCAGGGCCCTCACCCTGAGCCGTATTTTGCTATGCTTACTTTAAGACAGGGTCTTGCTAAGTTGTCCAGTCTACTCTCATGGCAGTCTTCCTGCCTCAGCCTCCCAGAGTGTTGAGATTACAGGCTTGTGTTGCCACACCTGGTGAGAGGGCATCTTAATAGCACTGATTTCTGGGCCGATTTCAAAGGATCCACTTGGTCAAGGCTGTCCCTGATTTGCCTCAAGAAGCTTCTGTGTCGCTCTGAAGTGCTTTGGGTTTGATGGCCCTGTCACAGAGGTGCACTGGTGTGAGATGCTACGGACTTGCTGGTACATGGGCCTCTGAGACCAGGGCTGACGTCACTTGCCACAAGCCCCACCAGGACTTGGGGAAGCAGTGCTGACAAAGCCCAGGAGCCCAGTGCCCTACTGGGAAGCCAGGCGGCCTTAGCCGGGGAAAGCTAAGGCAGACGGCCTACCTCACCAGCGATGTGCTGGAACACGGCCCGGAAGTGCTGCTCCTCCTCCGACTCCTGCTCAGGGACAGGCGGCAGGGCCTGAAATGTAACCAAAGGACCACAAGGAAGAGAACTGACATTCACTTCCCCAGGGACGCATCACGGTGCTGCCCCCAGGGAGAGCCGGAACTGTGCCGAGCTATACATCAGTCTGGGGTGGGGAGCAGAGTCTGGAGGCCTGGGAGGCTCTTCAGAACCAGATCCTGAAGGACTGGGTCAGCTGGACTCACAGATGTCAAGGGACAGATCGCCCTCAAGCTGGGTCCAAAAACCTAACTGGATTTCATCAGTGACTCATGAATTAAGTAGCTTCCTGTCTGTAAACACAGCCTCTTGGCTGGCAGAACAATGAGGTTTTCAGGCAGCTTGAGCAGGTCCAGAAGTAGGATGATATGAAAATGGATTGGTAGACTAGACAAGGAGTTACAGCCCTCCAATCCCAGCACTCTGGGAGCTGAGACTGGAAGAGCTCAAGTTGTAGCAATTTAATGAGACAGTCTCAAAACAAAAAAACCATTTTAAAAGGTCTGGGGATAGAGCCCAGTGCAAAGGCCCTGGGGTCAATCTCTGATAAAAAAAAATTTCAGACCAAAGTGATTGGGTAGGTCCAGGAATTGCTGTCAACTTTACTTATGGAGGTTATGGAGGTTTTAGGAAATTTTTTTTCCTTCCTGGCTAGAGCTGGCCTGCATTGGGTCTGGCTGTCGTATCTCTCTGGGTCTTTCTTTTCTTTTCTTTCTTTCTTTTTTTCTTTCTTTCTTTCTTTCTTTCTTTCTTTCTTTCTTTCTTTCTTTCTTTCTTTCTTTCTTTCTTGCTTACTTGCTTGCTTGTACCAGGGATTGAATTCACGACCTGTGCTTGTCAGGCAGGCGCTTTGCTGCTGAGCTAAATGCCCAGCCCCGTCCTGGGTGTCTGTGACTGTAGGTGAACAGCTTGATCTTGACATGGTGACATAGACATCAGCACGAGTGACCCTATTTCAGTCAGGACCAGGGCAGGGGCTCTGTGCCAACCTGCAGATTCCTTAACTTCCTGTTGGCATGGAAGGGAGGAAAGGAAGCTGGGCCTGATTATTGGCTGGGTAGGGGCTGCCAAGCCTCCTTGCCACCCTAATCTCTGACAGCAGTTACCACCGCCCTGTCTTGTCGGGTGGGCAGTGGACCCTTGGAAAGCAGGAATCTGTCTAGGTCAGGTACCACTGGGAGACAGCACACATCTGAGGAGGCTTTGGTTTCCGTGTTTCCAGGGGCTGGTGGGTGGATGCAACAGCAGCTCCAGCTAGGGAAGACCTTTAAGCCTCCTGAAGGCCTGGCATACCTGGGGTAAAGTGAAACCGGCTCCTCTGCTCCAAAGCACACACTGTGCAGGAAGAGTCCCTGGAACTCCTGGCAAAGCAGTCTACCTGCCCCATTCCTCTTCTTTTGTTGATTGTTTTTCTTAAATAAATACACTTTAAGTGATTTTGTTCTCTCCACAAGCATCAGATACCTCTCAGGGGGAGGTAGAGTCCAGAGGCAGAGAGCGGCTTGCAGAACTTTATGCTGAGCGCCTGTCTCAGCCCTGCTGTTGCCTGTGGGCTATGCATGGAGTTTGGCATCCAGGGCTGGAACCACAGCCACAAACCCAAGCACATGCACCATTTCCTGACCTTGAACTTTGAGGGGCACCATGGTCAGGAGAGAGGGTTCCAGGGCCTTTGCCCACATCCAGTTCTCCCACAGGGGCAAAAGACTCACCTCTGGAAGGTGGATGTCTATGGTTCCGTTCAGGTCCCTGTAGGGTGGAAAACACACCTCAGCTGTGGAGTAACTTCTCACGGATGCTCGAGCCACAGCAGGCCCCGTGTGGCGGGAGCCCTGCTTGTTCAATGCCCCTCACCTTTCATGGGTTTGCAGACCCTAATAAGCCTTCACATTTGCCCCCGCCTGTATTGCTTGCCTTTTTCAGGGTTTGCAGACCCTTCACCTTGACACCTGCCCCAGCCACTCAGACCCTGGCTGGCACGGTGGCAAGAGGGAGCTGGGAGCAGCCCTCCTCCAACTAAAGCCCACAAACCCTAGACTTCTAAACAAGCAGATGCTTCCTATTTCCCTGATGCATGTTAATGAGCCACTGATGAAGGGATGTGCGGAGCAGAGGGCCACCAAGGCCCACAGGCAGGATCGTCTCACCCTACTTGTGTCCCATCAAGGGGCCCCCAAGGGGAGATGCACAGGGCTCAACTGTCTCAGCCCACCCTGAATTTATCATGGGGTGGGGAGGTAAAAAGATCACAGAGTGCATAGGATCAGGACCAAAAAAACCAAAACCAAAACACAAACAGAAACACAAACACAGAAACTCTGAAGCCGCAAGCCACACCCTTTGCTCTCCCTACACAGCTGACCAGGAGCTGTGTGTTTGTATGCTCCTGTTTGAGGAAAAGAGGAAAAATGATGGAAACTGTTACTTTTTCTGTTTCCATATGTAGGGGAGTCCCAGTGTTTCCATAGCAGTAATTCTAGGAGGGAGACTTCAGCGCTTTTTTTTGTCTTTTTCCTTTTTATGAGTACCGGGGATCAAACTCACAACTGCCTGCTTGCAAGGCAGGCACTTATGCCTGCTGAGCTAAACCTCCAGCCCCGAGACTTCAGCTTTTGTTGACAAGAAAAACATTTGGAGAAATTCAGTCTTATAAGTTAACACCTGAGGCATTCCCAAAGAAAAAAGAAAAAATTCAAAGGAGATACAATAAAGAAAGAAACAAACAAACATTAAGACTGGGCAAGGCAGTTCTCCCTGGTCTCCTCATCTGCATTCACACAACAGAATTTTTCTAAAATTCTCTAACAGAGTTAAAAAAGACTTTACTGCTTCTATGTAGCTGAGAGAAAGAGCCAGGTCTTAGTCCTCAGCACCGCTGGGCTCTGGGGTGGAGGGTCTTCTCCGTGCAGCCACCCACCCTCTGCTCACTTAGCAGCAGGAAACCAGGGCAAGCACGCATCACCACTGCATCTCTCTTATCAATACTGTGAATGTTGCTCTTCCCGAAGATTTGCCTAGCAAAACTACAGAACCAGTTCTGGGCACTGTCTGCGATTTTTAGAATAGCTTCTTTGTGTAAAGGAACAGATTTTTTTGTTTCGTTTTGTTTTGAACCATTTCCCCTCTGCCACAGAGTGACCAGTGTTGGAAGGCAGCAATGGGAAATCTTCCACAGAAGTAAGAGATACAGCTGGACGTGCAGGTACATACCTGCAACCCCAGCATTTGGGAGGCTGAGGCAACAAGGTTGCTGCCAATTTGAGACCAGTCTTATGGAGTGAGTCCCTGCCTCAAAAAAAAAAAAAAAAAAAAAAAAAAAAAGTAACAAATACAGCATGATTTTGTGACAGACTTGGAATGAGTGTGGGGAGTGTGAAGTGGTCCAGACTGTCAACCTGCACCAAAAGGAGCTGAAAGAGTGTGTCACTCTGGAAACCTGGAGTCGTTACAAGCACAGAAATTAGTCCAGCATCCCTAAATGTGTGCTTGGATCTGGATTGTCCCCCCAAACTCGCATGTGCACAGAGGCAACCCTTTGAAGGGTGGCTGGCTTATCCAGGCACTGTAGCCATTCGAGAGTCTGCTGCCGGGAGGCGGGGTCCGGCTGGAAGAGGTCACCGGAAGGTGTGACCCGGAAGGGCCTGTCTGCCTCCCAGGCACCGCCCTTCTTTCTCTGCTTCCTGGATGCTGTGATGTGATCAGCCTTCCTCTGCCTCACCTTTCTGCCATGCTGTTTCTGCCTTGGAGCCTACCAACCATGGACTGTAGCTTCTGAAACTGTGCGCTGAAATAAACTACTGCTCCTTAAAGACAGGGGTGTGAAGTATTGTGTCTCAGAGATGGGGAAAGTGGCTAAATCAATGTGCCCCCCACCAGCAGAAGTTTCCTGGGGGAGTGTCTTAGTGTCAAGGTCCAGAAGGCAGAGGCCTATGCACATAATTCTGGGAGCAGTTATCGGTTTGTCTAAAGATGAGAAATACAGAGCTACAGGGAGATGTATGCAGCTTTTGCAATGCTGTATTTTGTAGGACACAATGGCAAAGGTGAGATGGGGGTGCAGTCCCCATGTACCACTCAGGGGAGGGTTCTGGAGCCACTCCCTTTCCGCACCTGGTGATGGCCTTCTTTTCTGAGAAGATCCTCAGACAGAAGTCAGCCTCTTGATGGGGCTCGAAGGTGCTGGGGATCAGAATGTACTCCCCCGGAGGCAGCTGGAAGCGGTCAGAGACTTCCCTCAGGTTGATGAAGGTCTTGCTTCTGGCCAGGGAAGCGTGATACCTGAAGAAGTCTCTGCTCAGGTGTCCGTGCTCCTCCGGGCTCTGCAGTGGAAGCAGGGCACTCTTGGAGCTGCTGCTTTCAGCTCCTCAGACAGTCAGGGCCTGGATGTAGATCTGAGGTATGGGAGCGGGCACCTGGGAGGTCAGATCTGCGTGGGCACTCTGCGTGTACTTGGTCCCCTACCTGGTAAATGGCGTAGCCTATGGTCAGCAAGTCAGCACCAAACCTCTTGAGTTTCCGCCGATCCTTCTGCATCAGGGCTACAAGGAAAGTGCATCCCTCCTGACCCTCATCTTGCTCTGTCAGGGACAGCTTTATCTGTGGATTGGTCCAAAAGGTATCTGCCATGTGAAAGAAGTGAGCAGGTTATTGTCACTTCCTTAAAAGTACAAAGAATACATGTGACACACACACACCCCATTTCACCCATTCCAATTGGTTATCCCAACCTTAGAAAATGTTCTTTTCTCACCTTGTTCTAATTACCCCCTTGCCCTGCTTCCTGTGATCCCCAACAAAAATCTCCAGTGTCCCCTCTTCTTTCTGCCTCTTTCTGAAGGACATCCATCCTCCTGGGTCTAGTCTACTTAGGTCTGAAAAATTGTATTTTTTCCACTTGGTATTCCAGAGGAAAGAGTAGTGAGCTTGTGTCCTGAGTCATATGAGTAGATTGGGGACCTTACTCCCAGTCTAAGGATGAACTCTGGTCTATGACAGTCCTTTTGCCACAGAATTGGAACAAAGACACTCAGCTCAGAGCATTCACCTGGCAACACTGGACTTTCCAGTGGGAGGCAGTCAGGGCTGTTGTGTACTGACTTTATGGGCTCTTGCTAGGGTGTGGAGAGAATCTAGGAGGGCCTGAGTGTGGCTGGCAGCCCTCCTATGCTTACAAAGCAGGCTAGACTGAGGAAGAAGTCAACACAGGAAGAAAGCAGAGCAGAGGATGATCAAGAAACAGAGCCAGAGCCTTGATAGTACCATGCCTGAATCCTGATCTACTTCTTTGTATGTTTCAGTTTTGTAGGACAATTAATTAATCTAGTATGACTTATGGTTTCTGTTTCCTATACTGGTAACAACCCAAAAGGCAAATAACCCAAGTGATAAAATGGAGTTTCCCCTCAAAATTCTCATCTGCTTCCTACCAAGACTCTACAGCTTTCTTTTCGTTGCTCATCCCTGAAACTGGTAGTTCAGCTCTGCAATTCAGGCTCCTCTGAGGGTCCTGGCTCCAACCCTGAGATGTCCTGGATGCCTGGGGATGACAGCAGGAGTGATAGAGAGCCACCTACCCAGGAAGTTGCGGCAGCCCCCAGCTGTAGAGCCCCGAACCCAGCTTCCTTGGTGGACTATGACCTCCCATCTGTGGAGAGTGTCCTCCTCCAGGGCATCAGGCGTGAGGTTGCAAATCTCCACCTTGTCAAAGTGGGTCTTGAAATCCTTAAAGGCCATCCTGTAGCAAGATGAAAGATTGATGTGCAGGGGATGATGGCAGTGACACCCTCTGTCCTCTCAGTCAGTCATCCAACTCTGTCTCATGGAGTGGGGGACAGAAAACACTACGGAAAGGTAAAATAAAGATTGTAAAAAGTGGAGAAATGCAAAACCACAGTTTGATGGGAGTCATCAGAGCTAGAGAGGAAAACAAAGTCAGGCTGGAGGGTGGCTGTTACCCAGACAGATGCTGGGCAGGCATTGTGGGTGGAGGCCTGTAAAGGTTTATCATGTTTGTCAATTTGCCTGGCTTGGAAACCACCTAGGAGATTAGCAAGGCACACTTCTGGGTGTGTCTGGTGGGCCATGGAGGCGTGACCTTGGGAAATACAACTGGTCACTGGTCCTTTCCTCTTGGGCTCTTTCCCTACTTTCTGCTTCCTGGATGCCACGGGCTGAGCAGCTTTCTTCCATCAACTCTTCTGCCATGATGTTCTTACCTTGGAGCCATCTGAACGTGGACTGAATGCCCTGAACCATGAGCCAAAATGAAGCTGTTCTCCTTTAAATTGTTTTCTCAGGTGTCTGATATAGTGATTGAAAAAAGTGAATGCACGATCTAAAGCAGATGGATGGAACAAGAAGTTCTCTGGGGTCCTGGGGCAGAGGTGTCCAGGCAGAGGGGAGCTTGATGTGTTCATGGCCCACCAGGAAGACCAGTGAGGTCACAAGGCCAGTTACATATCAGTCAGGGACAAGATCCAGAGGAGTGGTAGTGGGGGGATAGGCGGAAGGGGGTGGCTTTGACTCTGAGAAGATGGAAGCCACTGGAAGGTGACCTGGCCAGCAAGGAAGTCAGCTCAACATGCCAGGAATGGAGGTGGGGGTGTCGCTCAGTTCAGCTTGGGGTATGAGCAGTTGCCAGATTTGAGAAAAACCTAAAGCAGATCCTGGGTCTGCTGAGAGGTTGGCTTGGCTAAGGGATTGGATGTGGGGAAGGAAGGCTGTGGGGTAGTCAGGAGCGGGCATGGGGTATAGAGGTGGATGCTCCTCTGAGATGTCTGCTGGGCACCTGGGGGAGATGGAGCACAGGTGGTGGGTGCTTGAGTTTGGAGTCCCAGGGAAGGGTGCTGATGAGAGAAGCTGGGGTTGTCAGGGTAAAGAGGGTCTTTAGAGTCTGGACCAAGAGAGGTCACCCACGGGGTGTGAGTAGGCAGGAAGGAGGCAGTCTAGGCAGTGAGTGCTGGGCCTGATGCCAAGAGGTTGGGGAGGAGGAGGTGCCAGTACAGGGCCATGAGCACCCCGGAAACGAGGTATCAGTGTGTCATTGCTACTGACTGAGAGGAGAGACCATGGCCTATACCAGAACACCCAGCAGGCTGGAGGTCATTCTGGTGAGAGAAAAATGCGTGTGGTAAATGCATGGTCTGTTGCTACAGTCTGAACTCACATGTTGAAAAGCAATCACCAATGTGATTGTCTGAGGGGGTGGGGCTTTGGTTGAGTCAGGAGGGTGATACTCTTTTGGGTGAGATTAGTGCCCTCAGAAGGCCCCAAAGAGCTCCCTGGGCCCTTCTACCCTGCGAAGATGTAGCAGGTCTCCCTAGACACCAGATCCAGTTTTAGGACTGTGAGGAATACATTTCCATTGCTTAGAAGCCCTGGCCCACAGCACTCTGTTGTAACAGCATGAACACATTTAGGATGGAAATGTGGGAAGCTGAACCAACGCCTACTGAGGCCATGCCTGGGAAAAAGAAGAAACTGGACTACTTGTGTGCCTTGGTGCTTCTTGGTGCATGTAGCAGGTGTGCTGAGGAGATGAGCCCAGGCAGGAGCTGAGGGGCTGCAGGGCACAAAAGAGACAGAGTTCAAAACTAGACTTGAGCAATGGCAGGGCTGCAGGAGGTGCTGCTTCTGGATTCTACAGTGAGATGTAAAATTGAGAAAGAGTCTAAAGATGAAAGGGTCATTGGAAACGTCCACTCAAGCAAAGAGGTTCGGCCCCATGGAAAGCTCAACTTAGGGGTCTAGACTTCTGGACATGCTACCTTCAAGGCCAAATCATTGGGCTGGCTGGGGAGGGAGGAAAGGTGTTGGTCTCCACACTCACTGAACAACCTGGATGGCCCAAGGAGGGGACAAGAGACATGGAGTAGGACGTCTGAAGCTCTGCCAGATAGTCTCTAGGTGGCATGACCTCCCTGAGACTCATAAACAGAACAGAGATGAGAAACACACCCCCCCCCCCCGCAGTCATCACTGAGATCTAATTTTCTGCCAGCTTGGGTGGTTATGAGGGTTGACAGAAAAGAAAGAAAGGAAAGAAAGAAGGAAGGAAGGAGAGATAGAGAAGGAAGGAAGGAAGCAATGGGTGCTGTTCCATCCCCCATGGTTCACGCCAGTCACAGCTGGTACAGAAATGGAAAGGAGGACACTGTACCAGAACTCCCCGTCGTCAAGGGCGGAGTGACACAGGCGTTTCTGTTCAGTGAGGTCCACAGAGCGCCATTCTGGAGAGCTAGGAGGAAAGAGAGTTGGAGGTCAGCGATGGGGTGGAGCCACAACTCCCAGAAGTCCCAAGTGTCACGGAGGGGGAGAAGTACTGCCCAACACCTGTTTACTGGGCCCTAGGATGTGCCCAGGGACTCAGGCTGGCAGGCCACTGGCCCAATGCAAGGGCTGACCAGAAAGAGCTTCTCCAAGGGCTACCCATGGACAATTCTTGGGACAGTGTGAACCTCCTGAGTAGATCACTGATGAATAACTGCAGGGAGGTGAATGCTGGGGGCTTCTGGGCCATGAGGCCTTGGCCAGTGGTCAGTGACCAACCAGAGAGCACCCCCATGATTACATGGTTGGCGGTATTTCCCCAAATACTCGTCACCACTGTACTCCACACTCTGGTTACCGAGGCTGCTCCTAGCTGGAGCTCAAGTCCTTCCGAGCTCTGAGGAAGAATAAAATATCCCCAGGGATGGGGATTCAGCCACACATGCATGCACACAAGTGCATCGATAGGGCAGGGCTGCTGTAGAAGTCATTCTTGGGAAACAAGTTGGGCTACAGGAGGGTCTGAGGGCTGAAGTGGGGAAAGTCATGCCGCCCCAGGGCAGGACAGGACTCAGGATACAGCCTGGGGATTAGGATCCCTGGGAACAAACTATTTCTCTTTCACAGCGGCAGACAGCCACTGCCCATGCACCCTGGGACGCACAGCGATAGGGCCTGGCCACTGACCTGTCACTCCACGACCCATTCCATTCCACCTGGCCCCAAGGATTCCGAACTCTGATGAGCTCAATTTTCTGTCCTTGGAAATTTACCTGGAATGGAGAAGCACAGGGAAATGTGAAGAGACAAAGTCACGGAAGTTTAGCTCTATTCCTTGGTGATCCCAGAGGTGCATCTCCCTGCAGGGTCAGCCAAACACACTGAAGGTACACAAACACATCAATTTTTTAACCAGCCCTGGGAATTTTCAAATTCCTACTGAAGTTGTTGTTAGCATTGCCCACGATGTCATATCAATCATCACAGAATGGTTATGCCACATCTGGGAATCAGATTGTAACTAACAAGCACTTGATCCACCTTCAAAAGGAGTTTTTCCCTCTAGACTAGGATCTCCTGGATCCCCTGAGTTGTATCCACCTGTGGCACCTCAGGGTCTGGCACAGAGTAGTCAGTGTGGTCCCCAGAGATGCGCAGGAACACACTGGCTGCTCCCAGATGGGTGGGTAGGAGCACAGTCCTACATGCCAGGAATTTAAACATAACCGAAACCAAAGATTCCCCCTTCTATGTCTCACACTCTTGCACTCTGGGGTCCTGGGAGGTTGTCTTTGTTGACAACTCTTCAGCTAGTAAAGCAACAGTTCAGCCAGGGCCTCAGGCTCTAAGGGCACAGGGGCAGGAGGAGGGAAGAGGCATCTGAGAAAAGTTGGGCATGAAAGAGCAAAATAAAAAGGGTTTTGTTGGGCTAGGGATATAGCTTGGCACAGTGCCTGCCTGGCAAGTGTGAGGTTGTGAGTTTGATTCCTGGTACTTGGAAAAAAAAGAAAAGAAAAAGGATTTTGTTTATTGAGCAAGCAACAATCTCAGCTATCAGAGTGCTTCATGCTCATACCCTTGACATAAACTGCATTTTGATGAGTAAAACCAGTTCAGTGTGACAGAGTGGGAGGTGTGGCTTGTGACCCAACTTGTAGGAAGGTCACTGGTTTAAAATGTCCTGGGAAAGGTAGACTCCTTAAAGGTAGAGGGAAAACAGGATCAAGAGGACTAAGAAGGGAAAAGAAGAGGTGTCTATAGTTGAAACAATATTTAGAAGGCGTGACCTAAAAGCCATGTGCCACATGAGTGAGTATTAGGATGTATAGGGATGGGGAAGAGATGGAAGGAACCAGCACAAGAGCTGAAGTGCTGGAGAGTCCCAAAGAATCTGACCACATCTCTGACCGGAGCAGCAGAGAGGAGGAAGGAAGGCACCCCTACTGCTCTGAACTCCCTGGGCATCTGTCGCTCAGCATGTCATCAGCCCTAGCAGCCTGTATTGTCTTCAGACATGTCCCTTGGGGACCTTCCTCCAGGCCAACCGTTCACTACAAGTGGGATGATGTTTCATGGGGTCTGGATGTCCAGGATCAGTGTGTCTTGGGCTACAGCAGCAGGGACGGGACTTGGGATGGTCAATTTCATGTGTCACCTTTACTGGGCCATAGGAGTACCCAGATATTTGCATAAAGGTTGGTCTGGTTGTATCTGTGCAAATGTTTCTGGATGAGACAAAGTTTAATTTGGCAAACTGAGCACAGCAGAGGATCCCAGTGTGGGTGGGCTACACCCCTCTACATAGACCTGAGCAACTCAGAAGACAGAGGACAGTGAATTTGTTCTCTACCGACTGTGTGAGCCGGGCCAGTCTCATGCACTGGGGGCAGGACTCACACCACTGATTTTTCTGCACTTAGAACTTGCTTCAAACTCAGACTGGAACTAAACCATGGGCATTCTTGGGCTCCAAGATGCAGATGGAAGGTTGTGGGCTCTCTCAGCCTCCATCATCACACAAACTGACTCCTTATAACAAGTGCATATATATATATATATATATATATATATATCCCGTAAGTTCCGTTTTTCTGTGAAGTATCCTAATATGGACTATATGAAATTGGTAAAGAAAAGAAGGTTATAACATAAAAAGACCCCCAAACAGACAAGCAAAGCCCAGGCTTGCCTACCTGTGAAACAAGTATGATACTGTGGAGGAATCATCTCTGTTCCTCTCTTATTCCTCTTTTGTTTCAAGCCCAGTCTGCCTCCTTTAGGGCAGATAGGCTCTACACCACCTGAAAAGTGGTTTATACTACAATGCCTGAGAGAGGACCATTGTCCTGGCCTTCCCTGACCCCAGCAGTGGGGTTCCACCCCTACCTGGTCAATCCCCGTCACAGTGTAGGCGTGGCCTTTAATAAGACCGAAAGGTGTCTGGGCTTCAGATTCTGCAGCATTTCTGGTCTAGAACAGGAGAAGAGCAGCGTCAGGCCCACTGACTAAGCTGAGCCTTCCCTACCAGGCCAGCCCCAGGCCCATGCCCGGGCATCCTGCTCAGTGCACCCTCTGCTCTCCATGAGAATAGGCAGTGTGAATCAGGAACACAGAATGCTGAGCACATGCTCACCAGTGACACAGCCAGTCCCCATCTCTTTCCAGCAAGGGGAGACCCTCATTTCCAGCAAGGAGGAGGTCACTCTTCTGTCCCCAAAAGGAACCTGACCATCATCACCCCCATGCAGTACATTATGAGGCAGGAGACACAATTTCATACACCAAGAGGACACCAGGAGGCACACAACATGGACACATGATGGGACAGATGTGAACTTGCAGAGGAAATGACAGCTTATCACTAAAAAATTAAAAGTTAATCCAAGAAGACTTGAATAGATCAGGTGCAATTATATCCATGAGTATATGCATAGAGAAATTTTTTAAAATGCTGTTAGATTTCCATCAGAAAACCATATGGTAAGATCATTTCCAGTGAAGTTCAGGCAACTTCCCCCAGCATGTGTGTAATGCATGTGTGCATCCATGCAAGCAGAGGTGTAAAGGACAGTCCCCGAGTCCTAACCAGATGGGGTCAGGAGGTATAGAAAGTCTGGAAGGAGGTGGGAATGTGTTTGACCTGATAGCGAGTTTACCTTTTAGGAAAATGTTAAACAAAGCCTCACATTTTATCTGAAGAACTAAACCCCCCATGAGAGTTTCCTCTAGAGCCTCCCAGGGTCCCTGAGTGGAGCCTGTCTGCAACTCACATCTATGGAGCAGCCCAGCAGGGAGCCGCGGCCCAGGGCCTTCTCCAGGATCTGGTAGAAGTCCTTCGGGGCCTCTCTGGTGAGGAAAGTCTCAGCCACACCACCAGTAAAGTCCTCCATGGCCTCCATGGTGCTGCCTCCCTTCAGTGCCTCGTAGCTCCCATTCAGCCTGCAGGGAGACAAGGAGGATGGCTGGGTGGGGTGGAGGGAGCAGGCAGGGTGTGAGCTCTTGGAGGCCAAGACCTGGGCTGTTCTGGGGACAGTGATGTGTGGTGGTACAGGGCAGGGCTTTCCTTTGAGTGCCTGGTGGTTTGAGTCTCAATTTGCTGCCTATAGGCTTCCCTGGGGGCTGATTATATGTGGGCTCCTCCCCTCCCTTTACAGACATCTCTTTCATTAATATGCACTTAGTTTTAATTTATATGAAATGAGATTAAAATAGTGTCTTAAAATGTTTACAGTAAAAGATACATTGTCATTAATCCATTCAATGGATTCAATGGATTAATTGCCATTAATCCATTAATCCCCAAGGTTTTGAACACACTTATGAAACAGTTCTGCCACTTTCTGAAACAGTTCTGAAAGTCTTATTTTGTGAGTATCTTTAGTTGTACCATTTGTGGCTGTCTTGGTGTTCTGAGTCAGCTCAAAATGTTTACCTTTCATGATCATTTAGATTTGACGTCATCTATGTGTCTGTGCTCCAGTGTCTTGGTGTGTCTGTCTCTCCACGTGTCTCTGTGATTATGTGTGTCTCTGGGTCTCTGTGTGTGTATGTCTGTGTGTATGAGTGTGCATGTCTGTGTGCATTCTCACTTTTTGGCATTATAAGAGATTCCAGGCTCATCCTAGGTATTTCCAGTCCAGTCCTAGCATCAGCCTTATCTCCAAGAGGTCCGCTTCCTTTTTGTGGGGTGGCCTAGAAGACGGGTGGCTGCTGCCAGGGATTGCTATCATTACTTCTGAGTCCTTCGCACTGACAAAGCAAGGGAATGAGATGTGCAGAGCCCAGAAACACATGTATAGAGGAGTGGTCCTCTATGTGACTGCCTGTTAGATGCAGTCTAGTCCATTCTGGTGTCTCTGACTCAACTCAGTCTCCACGTGGGCCCACGCAGACCCCTCAACTTTCCTGTCTGTCGCCTTCAATGCCAATAGTGAGAAACACCCCTGTGACCCATTGACTTGATGTTTCATTTGGCCTGGGCATAATTCCATCAGGATTGCGTGCCTGTTCCTCTGTGAGGAGCAACTTTATCAGCATGGTACAGGATGTGCACAGTTTCTTCAGCTCTAATGTTTAAAAGCCTGGCAGCTCTGCCTGAGGCTGGCACCCCATCTCCCTACCTTTGCTGAGTTCATTTCGAACACTTGTGAGAAGCAGTAAGTCCCTGACTTACGAGTCGGTTCCATTCCAGGAAAATGTTTGTAAGTTAGATTCACTCCTAAGTCCGACAAGGTGATTCTTACACACCTTTGACACAAATACAAATTGTGAAGTATTAAAAAAAAAAAAAAAACCAAGTGTGAGGTCTGTTCAAATCTGTGAAGGTTCGCAACTCGAATGTTTGTAAGCGGGGGCTCACTGTAGTTAGTCTGTTTTATCACATTCTGCAAGTGGGCCTCAGGAGCTGAGGGCATTTGGTTGGCTGTTAAGAGTTGGTATCTTGATTGCACTTATATGAGATTGCTAGGTGGTGAGATCACAGAGCCAGGGAGTAGAACCATCATTCTTCCAGGGCCCAGCGGGGGACAGGAAGCAGGGCCTAGTGGGCACAGGGCTGCAGTTCTCCAAGTTTTGTGTGATGGTTGCACAACCATGCAAAGGTGTCAGTGCTGTCAAATGGATGAAAAGAAGATGAGCGTGGTGTTGTACACCTGGAATTCCAGAATTCTGGGAAGCTGAGGCGGGAGGATTCCAAATTCACACCCAAGCCTGGGTAACTTAGTGACTTAGCAAAACTCTGTCTTGAAATAAAAAGTTAAAAATGGGATGCATGCAGTTGTAACTCAGTGTGAAGATAGTCCAGTCCCCAGCATTTCCAGAAATAAATAAATAAAGGTAAGTTTTGTGTCATCCATATCGTGCAGCTATTTTTGTTTAAGAAGGAAAGGAAAGGAGCGTGGGAAGGGGGCAGTTGATGTCTCCACACTCATGTGACTGTCTGGCGGCAGTCTGAAGAACCCAGAGCTGCAGTAACAGCCAGGCCCCACTGCTGCTCCTTCCACAGCTCTTCCCAAGGCCAGGTTGGTGCCTCAGGGAGACAGGAGGTACTTGTCCCATGCAGGCTGCAGGCCTGTGCCTCTGTTTCCCCCATGATGCTGCTCTCTAACAAGGCTGCGGGACTGTTACTCACTTGGCGTAGGCTTTCTCCAGCAAGGCGCTCCAGAACTCACAGTGGTCGGCTGAGTGCAGGAAAACCAGGCGGTCCTTGAAGGTGGGCAGGCGGTCATCAATCACCACGTCCAGCCACTCGCTGTGCTGCCAGAACTAGGCCAGGGAGGCAGATGGGAGAGGGTGAGTCTCAGGGGAGTGCGCCCCTTGGGAATGTCATCCTGCTGCTCTTCCCTCCCAGCAAACTGCTCTTAACATCTGGAAGGAATCCCATAAGATGAGGCCACATACTGAGCCCCCACCCTCCAAGGACATCAGCTCCTAGACCCAGTGTCCCCCATGGAAATGGAGAGGGAGCATAGGAGTCACACACAGATGCTGCAGTGCTCTGAATCATATTTCTTTCCCACACCAGTCTTGGGCAGGAGAAGGGTGATGTTGTGTGTGGGTTTGGATCTGCTCTTGCTGGCCCAGTCCTGTGTTCTCTCTGCTCAGTTTTAGGCTCTTGCTCCTTAGAATGTTTTTTGGTCTTCAGGGAACTCTTGGTTGTTAGGTGGAGCCCAAGCTGATGTCTTGGCTGGTGGACTTGGATTTCCTGAGTACCAGCAGTGGAGATGTAAAGGGAAAATTGGTGTGTGTGTATGCTGGTGTGCAAATGTGTGCACATTGTGTTCACTCATGTATGCATGTGTGCATGTGTCTGAGCTTGTGTGTCTGTAGGGAAGAGGCGTGGAGGTAGAATGAGGCAGGGACTGTGTAGGAGCTCTCTGTGTGCCCTTTTAGCCCTCAGGGACTGACCTCCTCCCTGTTTCTTGACCATAATTGGCCTGACAGTTTCTGAGGTTGTCACTGAGTATCAGAGTGTCAGCCAGGCAAGTGGCCTTGGGAGCCAATCTGCCTTTCTGGGCTCAGTCACAGGGAACTTCCCAGTACCCAGGGAGGTCCTCTTCCTAGGCCTAAACTTTGGGCCTCCTGCAGGGGCAGGCACTGGGCAGAGAGCTTGGTGCTGGCCCTGTGTCGGGAGAGCTTAGGGCTGTAGGTAACAGAGCAGCTCTGCTGACTCCCCTGTCTCCTCAGATCTGCTGTGTGGCCCCGGAACACAGGAGGAGCATGAGAGAGGAGACTGAGGAGGGACAGTAGAGAGCCTGGCAAGGCCAGTCTCCACCTGGCCAGAGGTAGTGCAGCGCCAAAGGATGCCAGAGACAACTCTTAGATTCTAGGTTCTTTGGCTACTTATAGCTGTGTGATGTTAGATTAGGACATTAGATCCCCCTATGGGGAAGCAAATTCAAGGGCTGAGTCATGCCACCCCCTGGGTGCCAAATGCCCAGAGAATCTCCTAGACCATACCCCAGTGCAGCTCTGATGCGTGGATGTTATTGCAGCACAGAGCATGCTTCCCACATGGCCGAGCACTGCGGTGCACACACATGCTGCCACATTTCTCCGAGAGTTCCCTGTGGTACAAAGGCACACACAGCATCCTGCAGGGCCTCGGCCCCCCTACCTGGAAGTGGAATATTCCAGCATAGCCAGGCCCGAAGCTCTGGTCCTGAGGGACCACTCTGGCCAGTGCCTTCTCATTGAGTGTGAGGGAGGCGATGGCGGCCAGCAGCCAGCAGTCCCCTGCAGAACGAAGGCCGTAAATTGCACTTTCATTGCCAGTTCTCGGTAACTAGGGAAATACTGTGCCAGGGAATGTTGAGAGCTCCAACAGAAATGTATTTCTGCGTTTTAAAAAATGGTAGATTTACAGCTAGGTCTGCAGAACTGGAAGGGGGGAGGGGAATGGGACAGCTCAGCTGTGTCTGGGGGCACAATTCTGGGTCTCTGTCTCCCAGGCCACAGTTGATTTAGAGGCAGCAAGACGCCATGGTAGCTCTGTTTGCTTTCAATTATTTTGCATTTCAAAGATGGATGAGTCTATTGAGCTACCCAGCAGTCTCTGGAGACAATCTGAGAGGCAAAGATCTACGTCAGAAAGTGTTTGATCTGCGTTGTGCAGACTCCCCATGTGGTTGGGTCTCAAGTGCCTTGCCTCCATGCTGCGTGGGATAAGCATGAGCAGATATTTGGGAGCATCCATGTACCCCACAGGACTGGCCGGCTGGGTCCAGATTTGTTTGTTTTCAGTAGACTATGAAACACCCAGCTTGGCTTCCCAAGAATTCACATTTCTAGGAAACCCAAGTTATACCCAGATTATACACTTCTATCATCTGTCCACCCACCAATCACCCATTCCTCCCTTCCTACCTGTCACATATCTGCTAATTCTGTCTCTTCTTCTGTGTCTCCCCACACAATTTGTGTTTAAACTCAATGGCCAATGCAGTACTATCAGAGCTAGATCTACCTATCAGCTGTCATCTACCCACTTCATTAGCTTCTTATCTACCTATATTTAGCCCTGTTATCTATATATCTAATCTATCACTGAGCTCTATTAATACTCTACCTGTTCTATCTGTCTTTCATCCATCTGTCAGCAGTGTAGGCTGGTGGCTTTGGAACTGTTTACAGGAGCTCAGGTATTCCACATGGCTGTCCCAGTGTGGCCTGCCTTAACCTCGGCTGTACATGGGTCTGCACACACTTGCTGTATTTGCTCTCTTCATCTGGTTGTTTTTTTTAAAAAAAATTTTTATTAGCACATGTCTGCAATTCCTAATGATGACATGCATCATGGAGAGTTGATACATGTACACAGTACATCATACTTTTTATGGCCAGCATTGGTTTTATTTATTTTTAAGTTTTTATCAAGTTAATTATCATAAACACAGACCAACAGCCAGACTAACAGATGAGAAAACACACAAAACAATTATACTAAATCTAGGTACACTTTTGGTATGTTGGCTATGCTGGATTATAATAATGTTTCCTTCCTCTTTTCTCATTGTCTGTCTTTTATTTTGCTATTTATAATTTTGGTTTCTCATATAAGTTTGTGTGCCTTATTTATTACATTTAATATTATGGCCTCAAGGTGGATCCATTTTCCTATAAGTGACTCAAGTCTATTCTTCTTTATGGCAGAATAGTACTTCATCATGGAAAGGTAGCACATTTTCTTAATCCAGTCATCTGTTGTTTCCAGGATTTAGGCATTATGTATTATGCTACTATAAACATGGATATGAATGTATCACGGTAATGTGATGACTTTAAGTCTTTTTGGACTATACCTAGAAGGGCAATAGTTAGGTTGAATGGGATTCCTAATTTTCATGAATCCCCAGTGAACACAAGAGCCAATGTGATGTAAATTAGGTACATTGCCTCTGCAGCTGGACTGTCTGTGTGAACCCCAAAAACCTGTCTGCTATCTGCAAGCCCTTGGACCAGTTCTTGGTTCCTCCAGCCTCAGTTTTTTCACATGTCGCGTGGTGGGTGGTGTTGGGAAAAGGAAAGGAAGAACGCTTTGACAGGGGTGCTGGCAGGTGGCCAGTCCCTGCTGCAGGAGCTGGCTAGCCACGCTGGGGGCTCCAGGGCAGCCCAGGCCGTGGGCGACTGCACTGCCAGAGGCAGGCAGTGTGAGTTTCTTGGAGGCGACAGGCTCCGTAGCACGGTGGCACAGTGGGGAGGAAGGGTAGGAGTGAGGCTGTGCCTTCTCAGCCCGGTGGCCTGCTGTCGTGGACCTGGTGCTCCCTCTGCTGTGGTCACTGCTCACAGCGGGTCCCTCCACGCCCTCTCAGCAGATTCCATCCCCCACACTTACCCAGCTCCCCCTGGCAGATGTCAGTCCTGGTGGCGCCCCCACGGATGAATTCCGGGTGTTCCACAATCTCCTGGGGGAAGGGCAAGAGGACTATTGGAATGTGTGGTTCCTGGCTCCTTCCTCTCTGCTTCTTGGTTGCCACGAGGTGAGCGGCTTTGTTCTCCCCCACCCTTACACCGCGATGTTTCTGCCTTAGTGCAGGGCTCCAAGCGAGGGGCTGGCTGACTGAAAGCCCTGAAACAGCCAAAACAAAGCCTTCCTCGTCCAAGTGGCTTTCTAGGCATTTTGTTACAGGACAGAAGCTGACAACACACTCCCTCGCTATAGTGTTGGTGCAGCGCATATCCGGTCTCAAAGTGCATCCATTTTCTAAATGTTTCTCAAGCATTCACGGAAACCCAGCTGGACAGTTTCTGGAAAAGGCTGAGCTACAGGATGTGTCAGAAAGCCAAGGCTGGCAGAAGCATGAAATCTCAGTGCCAGCCCTTTTCTATGAGGCCTGTGTTCCCTCCCTGCATTCCACAAGATTCCCTTGGAGGCCTTTCATTAAATGAAATTAGTCTCCAGGCACAGGACAGACAGCAAAGGTAGCTCCTCGGTGTCCCTGTCTGCAGGTGTGAACCTCCTGAATCTGCACCGGGACGTGCTGTCCCCTCCTTGCCTGCTTCTCTCCAGACTGAGGTGGGCACTGTGCTCACTCCCACCTCGCCTGCCCGGGCGCCTGTGAAGTCACTTGGCTCTGTGCTCTTGCTCCTACCTGAGCTCAGCTGTGTTTGACAAGAAGGTGGTGCTGAGCGGTTACCTGCCCCGTGCCTCATTGGGTGGCTATATACTTGTTCTGAGATATGCGGGGTATGTGCCCACAGAAACCCTGGCACACCCCAGCCATAGGCCTTCCGGAGAAGACTGCAATTCAGGTTTCCCTGCCCCGCCCCGTACCAGACCCCTGCTCCTCCTCCGTGCGAGAGGATGGGACATACAAGGTCCTCCCAGTGCCTTGCTTCTTACTTTCCAGGTGTCTCCAAGACAAAATGCAAAGCCTCCTGACTCTGAAACAGAAAAGCTGCATTTCCAGGACCAAGGAGCAGGCCAAAGGGACAAGGGCAGGAGTGGTTCTGAAAACGAGCCCACAGAATGGGCAGTGCACAGTGGACCTGAACAAAGGGCCTGAGACAGGGACAGGCCAAAGAGAGGGTGAGGCTGGGAGGCATCCTCCCCGGGGCGTGGGCTGGGGTGTGGAGAGCTGTGTATATGGGCTTGACCTGTGGGAAGACAGCAGCGGTAGAGATAGAGCCTCTGAGGTTGAAGCTCAGACGCTGGAACCCTGGGGGACTTGGTTGGTCCCCAAGGCCCTGGAGGAAAACAGGGAGCACCAGCCCAAGGGGTTCACTGTACCAGGCAATGGTGATGGCGGTGCAGCTGGGAGGTGGGTCCCCAGGGCAGGGAGGGGAGGTGTGCAGTCACAAGTGCAGCAAAAGTGCCGAAGATGATCCTGCTGGCTGCTGCCAGGCTCTCCACTCGATACTAAGCCCTATTAACAGATTGTCTTCACAATGAGTGGAAGTAAGTGGATTATTGTCCCATTT
Source organism: Cavia porcellus (assembly GCF_034190915.1). Lineage (NCBI taxonomy): Eukaryota > Metazoa > Chordata > Mammalia > Rodentia > Caviidae > Cavia > Cavia porcellus. Next base: position 31,508,661 of record NW_026947496.1, on the reverse strand, counting down.
TATGGAAAAGAAAGTTGAGGCTCTATGGTGGCTGTGTGGGCCCCCTTCAGGTTTACCTACCTGCTGGAAGCATTAAGTGCCAGCCAAGGCCACATGCTTGGGGGCTCAGCATACCAGGACCAATCAGTGAGGCTGCAGACACTTGCCATCCCACCTTGGGACAACTCTGAAAGGCTACCCTGAGGTGGACTGAGGCCTTCACCATAGTGTGTCCTTTGAAGCTGTGATTCTCAGAATGGCCTGGGCCTCCTGAGGTCTGAAGAGGGGTTGTTAACTGCAGAAGCCTGGGCTGTCGGGTGGTGACAGATGCTGCACTCAGTCAGGGGACAGTCCACCAGCGAGCCTGATGCCCTGGAGCAGACTGCAGAGGAGCAGGAGCAATCATCCTTGGGGACACAAGGAAGACTCAAGGCACCTAGGCTATCTTCCCTCTTCCCTGGGACAGCAGGAGGGGCGGGGACCTGATTGTTGCTCCTCATGCCCTCCTCCACCGCCTGCCCTCTTGAGGGGTTGCCTAGACCACACCCTCCATTCCCACCTAGGGAATGGAGCTGGGCTTGGGGGACAGTGACATCTCCCTTATCCTACTGCTCCAGGAGAACCTGGCTGGGTTGCGGTGGACAAGAACCTTGGACCTGTCCCAGATGACCACACTCTGCCTCTCCCCACTGCTGGGAAAGTCCCCAAACCAGTACTCAAATGTGCAAACTTCATGCACGGCTCTCTGCTGCTCTGTGTGAGTCTGTGTGAGTGGTCCTGGGTCCGAGGAGGACAGGCAGTCCTGGGGGGCTCCAGAGACCAGAGGCAGAGACCAGCAGACAAACCCAAGAGGCCACGGAAGTTGCTGGAGGAGCTCCAGAAAGCTGACCAGAGGGCTCTGAGAATCTGATAGTGGCTGGGAGATGCAGGCAGCTATGACCCCATGGCCCCGGGCCCTCATGAATTCAGAGCCTGAGCCACTAATGGAGCTGTTCTTTGTTGATTTATATTCAGATTAACCAAAGGAACTCTCTGCTGATTGAGCTGGGCGGGTGCTGGAGGCAGGGGGACCAGATAGGAGAAAGCTCTTGTGCTTTCTCAGAAGGCAGCCTGAATCCCCTGGGGACAGCTTTGTCCACTTATGTGAGTCCTGGAGCACTCAAGGCAACTCACCCCTGAACCACGGTGGGCATGGTGGCACCGAAGGATGCCGGGGTCAGGCCCATGTGTCAAAGCTGTTTCTGGGACCTAGACAGAGTCATTCCCCCATGGGCCCCAACACCAAAAAGCCTAATAAACAAATGACCCAGAGCATTTCCTAAATTCTTTGAGCCTTAATGTTTTAACTATTAAACAAACCATTTTAAAGGCTCAAACTGGTAACGAATGGATCCACTTTTTAAAAAGTAAAAATAAATCTCAGTTCAAACAAATCAAATTTCAGTGGCCAATGGCTCTGGTGCACTGGATACCCCATTATTTCTGTTCTGTGAGTTTTCTGTCTTCTCTTCACTTTGGAATGGGTGGAGACAAGGGGCTGGGGGGGTACGAGTGACTCAGTTTCCTCTGCAGACATCCTACCACTCACACTTCCCGTATGCCTCCAGCCTGAGCAGGGGCCCCCAGTCTCTGCCACTGGGTTTTGTGTCAGCAGCAGGAGCTACTGGAAGTGGCCTGAGGGAGGGGACACAAATGCCACATGGAAGCCAGGAGTCCCAAGTTCCAGATCCCAGACCTGTCTTGGTCTAATGACATGCTGGTTACGGGTGACACACTGTGTGATGCACTAGCCTCTCTCAGTATTTTACCTCATTGAGTGTGGACCGTGTGATGTTCCAGGACAAGAATCCTACCTGCCATGACCTGGACCCCAACTTTTGATGACTGACCAGGGCATCTGCCCTCTCAGGACAACGGCACATGCCCAAGGCAGATATCACCAGGGTGTCACAGCAGCATCACACCCCAAGCATGGCACCAGTTTTTGGGAGTCAGATTGGGAAGTCTGTGATATGGAAACTGTCCAGTTTCTTGATGAGGCCTTGATGCTGACTGGTGGAGGCCCTCATTCTGTTTACCTAAGCCCAGGAATGCATGAGTGGCCAGACCACAACCCCTATCCCCTGCTATTTAGAGGTATGTGGTACTGGGAGAGGGGAGAGAAAGGGTCACTAGGTGGGCTCCAAGGGTGGAACCCCTTTTGGAAAGGAAGAAGTGACCGGAAATTCCCAGGAGGATTGAGGAACTCTCAGCAGAGAGGCGGGATGCAGTGGTGTGGACCACTCCTGGGGACCCCCGAGTCCTGGCCTCTTGCCCAACCTGTGCACTTCAGTGTCCTCTGCTTATCAGGGCTTGCACAGACCCAGCTGACTCCATTTGAATAGCAAAGGAGGGCTGTGACCACAGGCACTGAGGCTGATGGCTGGGGGAGTGGGATCCTGGGAAGAGCTCCCACTGGTCCCCAGAGCATGTGAACCCCACCTTTTCACATCAAGCCCGGGCAAAAAGCATTGTGGTTTGCTTAGCAACCTGGACAAAAGAGAAAGATACCAGTGGCCAAAGGAGGCCAGGCCAGGTTTTGGCCTTCCTGGGATGACGGCATCGGCCTTTCTGAAACCCTGTTTGCTGGGATTCCTGACTACCAGGAATCCCACCCCTGATTAAAGATACATCTACCTTCTGCAGCCTGGGCAGCAGCTCATGTGCCCACTTATCACGTGCTGGAGGCCCACAGGGGTCACTCCTCTGTGTCCAGGCTGTATGGAAATGGCCTTTATCTTCCTCATCTTAGTGTGACTACTCTCACACCCATAAAGCACTTCCCCTACATGATCTGCTGGTGACCTGGCCTCATGCTGCATTTGGTCCCATGCAGAGAACAAAACTGATTTTAGAATGGCTTTAGGTGATCCTGAGAGAGTTCCTGGGGTCCTTTCTCCCCTCTACTAGCACCACTGGATGCTTGTGATTTCCTCAGAGGGGAGGCACTGAGGTAATACTTGACTTTTTACCTTGTATGAGTTCTTTACCTTGCAGATGAATCCTGGAGCCAATAAGCCTGTGCTTGCAGTACACACCTATGCACATGGATGCAAGCAATCATCCACATCTGTGTGCACACTCACATGCATGTGCACACATACACAAACTCCTTGATGCCTATCAAACTAGCAGCAAAGACCTTGCCACTTAATAGTCACAGCTGTGTGTACTTTGACCTTACCCCTGAGGAACCTGGATGGTTTACAAACGTGATTTTATAAAAATGTATATGCTGGGGCTGGGGATTTAGCTCAGCGGCATAAGCACCTGCCTTGTAAGCAGGCAGTCGTGAGTTCGATCCCCGGTACCGATAAAAAGGAAAAAGACAAAAAAAAAAAAAATGAATATGCTGTGCATTTAAAATATGAACAATATTTTAATGTCAGGAGATGGAGAGGTGTGGTTATCAGGAGTCCTTCATTACTAGTAAGATGAGATGCAGAGCTAACAATGTAATGAGGCAGCCAACAACAGTAACCATGACAACACTGTCATTTACTAGCTCTAGTCATTTGTAGTCCTACTCTACAGGTGAGCAGACTGAGAGCCTCGCCCCATGCACTCCTTTGCATGCAGCCATTCTGTCCCCCTTCTAAAGCCACTCCTGGACAGGACCTATCTAAATAGCGTTGCCCCTGGGGGCCTGGTTTCAGAATAGCCTTGACTCATCTGGCACTGCAAACACTGACAATGCATCCCAGGCACCTGCTGGAGGCGTCCAAGATCACCTCCAAGATGTCAAGGTGGAGCAGCGAGACCCTGCCTCCTATGGGAACTATCGGGTGGCTCTGGAAGAGGACCCTGCTTCTTCCCAATTGAATCACGGCATGCTGAGCACTTGCTGTACTGGGCATCCTTCCATATGATGCATCCTGGGCTCCAGCCAGGGCCACAGTGCAGGGAGGTGCCTCACCCTGGACCCTCACATATAACCTTCACATATTATCCAAACCATCCCATCACCTCTATACCTGCTCATTTTGGAATCAGATGTTGCCTGAGGTTTGTCCTTTTAGACAAAGCTTGTTCCTGCACCTTACCTCTCTGTCTAGGTCCCCAGCCTTGGTGGGAGTCAGGCAGCTGCAGATGAGGGAGTACAACCAGACACCCTGTGGTCCAGGGTGGGGGAGCCAGTAACCTGCACCCCCCCACCACCATATTGCAGATCCTTAATAGCAGGTGCAGACCTGCCACGGTGGCATCCATACAGCCATCCTGCACCCCTCATTCCCTCCTCAACGGGGCTTTCCACCCTCTCCCTAAATGCCAAGCCCACATCCCACCTTCCTTGCTCACTCACCCCTGGCCGTTTCCATATGAATGGAATCTGGGGTCTCTCACTGAAGAACAGGGAGGCATTGGAGGCGGGGAAGTCTGTGTCCTCAAACAGAGTGCCAGCCTGCAGACAGTCCTGCCTCAGCTGCTCGAAGCTCTGGCCTGAGGAGTGGATAGTCCGGGCATCCTGGGGGACAGGGTGTGCCTGGGGTCCTGGAGCTGGGTGCAGGTAAGGCATGGCTACCCCGAGGGTCTGGCTGGCAATGGAGGGGCGGAAAAGGAAAGGAAGAGGCAGGATGTGTGTGCTGGTCGGCAAGAGTTCTCAGTGGCCCTGGCTGAGTGGCCTCACCTCTTCTCGCTTGCTGGGTGCGTCCTTGTTAGACTAAGAAGGGGCCCGCCCTGATGGCAAATAGGAAGAGAGAGCCTTCTGCCCGATCAAGCCTCTGGGGAGCTGGGGGCAGCTCTGGCAAATGTTCAGAACTGGCAAATTCAGCTACTCTGCTTAATGCACAGAGAGAAACAGAGGGAGAAGGTTGCAGGAGGGAAAGAAGACAGAGGGAGAGGCGGGTCGCAGGAGGGAAATCAGGGCAAGAGACCAAACTAGTCTGGGAGGTGGCTGGAGGAGAAGGTGCAGTATGGTCTATAGCCATAGCTACTGAACCAGAGAAAGGCGGAGTTTTGCAGTGGGAAAGTATCCATGGTGGTACAGAGTGGAAAGGTATGTTAGTGTACAGAGCTGGCAATCCCATTTGCACTTCTAGCAGGGGTTGACAACATTTTCCTGTAACAACCAGATGCAAACATAGTATGCTGTGGGCTGCAGGTCTGAGAAATTGTTCACCTCTCCTGGGGCTGCAGTTACGGATGCCACATGAACACAAACAAGGGGCTGAGTCCCAGGAAAACTTTCTCTCCACAGCAGATGGGGCTGGTTTTTTTGCTGTGCGGCTGAGACAGAGTGAGCTCAGAGCACATGGTGGTTCTCTTCTCCAGACCTCACTTCTTCCACATTCCTTTGATCAGAAGTCCACAGCAGGATCTCGCATTGCCGGAGGAAGCGATCAGTCTAGCAGAGCATGTTACCATGAGGAGCGTGGACTCCATCATGATCTCAGTAATTTGTGACAGTCACAAATGGTTGTAGAGACAGCCTGGGGTTCGTGGGTTCAGATGAGACTGACGTGGGTGTTATATAACCTCATAATTCCCAGCTATGATTCTTTGGCCCAACGTAATTCTCATATCATTTTCAAGAAAGGCATAGACAATGGGATCAGAGACATTTGGTTAACTCAACTGTGCTACAAAAGTGCCTGTACCCCTCAGAATTTGTATGTTGAAATATCAACCCTCAAGATGAGGGTATTAGGAAGTGGAGACTTTGGGAGGTGGTTAAACCATAAGAGTGGAGCCTCATGAGTGGAATTTGTAACCTTAAGGAAAGCCACAGAGAGCTCCAGTGTCCCTTCCACTTTGTGAAGTCATAGCAAGAAGGCACCATTTATGAATTAAGAAACTGGTCCTTACCAGGTGCAGAGGCTGCTGGCACTTTGATCTTAAATTCTTTGCCTCCAAGATTATGAGCCTTATGTTTCTGTTGTTTATAAGCCTCCAGTCTAAGCAGTTTTCTTAGAGCAGTTGGAACAGACTAAGACTGTTGTAGCTTGGCATAACTGATGCCATCTTGAGCCCTGCATTTAGCTAGTGTCTTGTATTTGACTCAGGAGAATGGAAAATTACTCAGGGTACAAATCTCATGAGAAAAGCAGAATGAGCTGTACCCTCGAGAGAAAAATTAACCTGCTCAACAAAAGAAGCAGGATACAAGTGTCAACCAAAAATTAATGTAAGATTCTAGCTCAATTGTTTCCAATAGGATGTCTTTTTGTGGTTCTGTGTTTAAAAGCTTTGTAATTTTCCAGTTCAGGGCCACTCGGTGAGACTCTGAAAATGGGTCCATGTGCGTGGTCACTCAGCTCAGCTAATTAAATTCCAAATTTATCATTTGGCTGCTTGGATTCCTATATTGTTTATGAACCCACTTCATTTAGGGGTTGTCTGGCATGGATCCCTATATAGGGAAGTGCCGCATTTTACTAGAGACATCCAAATGAGTTAATCCATAGGATGATGCTCAGTCTTTGGCCTTGGATGTCTGGCTCTAGAGAGGTCCTATCAGGAAGACACAGGGGCTCAGGCTTCCCTGGGGCCCCTCTGCTTCCCAGGGCTGAGGACACAGCCCCAGATCCCTTCAGCTTAAGCCTTTCTTTTTCTTCGAAGGTGACATCTCCTCTCCTCTAATCCCCAGTCTTCTCACAGTTCCAGGCCCTTCCCTGTGTAACCCAAGGTGATTGCTAATATGTCTTTCTATGTTAGAGAAGGAGAGTCACTGCTTGAAAGACTGTGTTGTAGAAAGAGGTCCTCCTTCCCCGACTCTCTTTCCCTGCAGACTGACCTCAGCCCAGGTGATAACTATTCCTTCCATCCAGGTGGGCAATGTGCACAGGGCTAGAGATGCTACAATCCCAGGAGCAGCAGAACAGAACTTTAGTCTTCATTGCCTGGGATACAAACATCTAATTCAGCTAGAGGAAGGAAAGCTGCACTGACACATGCCTCAGCAGGGATAGACCACCAAATGTAGGGTGAACTGCAAGAAGCTCGTCATAAGGACGTGTGCTATCTGCTCCTGCTCGTCAGCAACTCCAGTGGGGCAGGGATAACAGAGACAGAAAATAGAAAATAGTCAGGGATTGCCTAAGGTTGGGTGTTGAAGCAGGGGTGAAGGGGAGGGGTTGGTGTCCCAAGGGCTTCTGTTTGAGATGAAAAAATGCTCTAGAACTGAATTGCTGATGGTTGTACAACTCTGAATAGACCAAAGCTCATCAAGTTGTATATTTTAAATTGGTAAATTGCATAGTATTTACCTACTTGAATTATAATTCATCAGTGCTCTGATTTTTTTTAAAAAAGTAAGTTCTGTGCTTCTTTTTCCCTACATGTTTTATAAGATTATAGTGCTAAAATGCTTATTTAGGCTTTAATGGCAACAATAACCGTTATTGTTATCGTTAGTAATGACAAATAACCCATAAATCTTATGTTTATCTGTCACCTATGCTTGACACAGTGCAGAAGACCTCTGTGTGTGTCATGGTCCTCACTGCCAGTGATGCAGCGTGGCTGGTGTAGGTCAGGCAGGGTGGCACTTGAAGAGTTGAAAAAAATAGCACTGGAAGCTCATTGATCAGGCAGGGAATCATAGGTACTGGTTGACTGATTATGTCAATTTGAAAAGTTTAGAAGTTTAACTGAACCTGGGGTATAGAGGACCCGCTTAGGGTGACTCTTGCCTGGATGGTACAAAGGGGAAATGAGGAAGGACAGACTCACTGCTGTTCCTTGGAGGAGTCCTAGTCTTTGCCTTTAGCTTGAACATCATGTCCTGGTTTCTAGTGCACACTCTTCTTCAGCTTCCACATCAGACCCTTCATGGCATGGACTCTTAGCTCTCCATCAGACTCTTCAGCCTTCTGCTGCAGACCCATTGGCCTCCTGATACAGACTTGCACTGTTACTGTGGTGAACTCCAGACCTTGAACTGAAACCTTTGGTTTCCAATGTGCAGACAGCCTCTGCACTCTTCCTCATGCAACTCTGTGGCTATTGTAAGCCAACCTTGTAATTTCTTCTACATTTATATATCTCAAGATATCTGTTTCTCTAGTAAAACATTGACTGATACAGGCACTCAAAGCCTCAAGCCACTAATTGAGCTGCACCTTGCTAATTTGATTTCCATCCAAACTGAGCAAAAGAACCCTCAGTTGATTGGTGACAAATTTGTGACTTCCCAGATCTTAGATATCATCTTTTTGGAGCACTGGCATTCATTTTCAAAGCCCCAGGCGAAGGGTGGGGCAGTTGTCTTATTTAAGCAATTAAATCAAGGTTCTGGAAATAAACAGTTCGAGGAGACTTCAGCTGGTAAATATCACAGTACCCGCCTTATCCATGAGGATAGTTCCTAGATCCCCAGTTGATGCCTAATACCTTGGACAGTACTGAGTCCTGTGTACACTGTCTCCTATGTATATTGGAAGGTAAGAGGACTCTGTAGGCAAAGCTGACTGAAAAGAATTAAAACTTCACTAGAGAAATTCTCCTTAAAACAATCTGATGGACAAGGGTAGAGAAATAGAAAGCAAAACAAAACACAAACAGATAGGAAAGGCACCAGATGGCCTTGGGACATGCACCAAAAGACCACAGAAAGAGAGGGCAGGAAGAGTGCAGGGAAAGCCAAATGCCCAAAGACAGCTGTCCTTCCCCACCTCCAACAGAGGAAGGACTAACTTTAGGGAAAGCTCTTATTCAGTGTGTACTTACACCTACACAGTATCATACAACGTAGTTAGGGTATTATTATATTCAATAGACATCCCACACATCCCCTTACTAACTCTAACCTAACCACGAATAAGGCACCCGCTTGCCAACCAGCTGTCTACCACAGAGATAAAGCCCAGTCGAGGACAAATAGAAGTTACACATAGACCACCAGAAGAAATGATGTAGACAAAGGGCCCTGGTCTAACCCAAATACAGCCCAGCGAACCAATCAGGTTATAACAAGTTCCTGATAAAGAGAAGGGTCCTTGACACCCAATGAAAGTATCCAAGAACAAAGGCCCATGGGTCCTCTATCTTTTCGGAGCCCCTTGACCCGATTCCTATCAGGATAACTGCATATCTTTTCCTCTTTCCTCTTTTACAATAAAATCTTCTTTTTTAAACTTAGTGTCTTTAATTTGTTACTGGTACTGAGTTTATAATCTAGTACTGATCTGGTGTCCCCTGGAAGCAATAATATAAATCTAAGGTAAAAATTGATATATAAATTAGGCAAAGTAGGAGATTAATAATAACATAACAAAACAGAACATCTACACCAGTGTACTGTGACAGAAGCTATTTAAACCTTGTGAATTATTTCCAGAGTTTTCCATGTAGTGCTCTTTTATAGTTTATATCTAAGTGTCCTCCTAGATCCTCATTTGCTCATAGATGGGGCTTTTAGAAAGGGACTGGCTTAGGAGGGTTTCTGGCTGACTTGTTATTGGGTGGTGTCTGGTTGGAAGAGGCAGCTCACTGGGGGCACGACTTGGAAGGCTTTGTCTCTCTTCCTCCTCAGTCTCCCTGACACTCTGCTGCTGCTGCCATGCCTTGGATAGTGTTTCCTCTGCCACGCTGTCCTATCTTGGAGCCAGCCAACTATAGACTGCAACCTGTATATACTGTGAACTAAAATCAATCTTTTCTCCTTTAAGTTTTTCAGGTGTTGCGCATTTTATATCCCAGCAATGAGGGAAGTAACTGAGACCTACTGTCAGGCTGTGGTTGTCTAGTGAAAGTAATTGAAATTGACAAGGGGTATCTACTGTGTTCATGAAGATGCAGACAGGAAAACTCCAGCAGCTTCATTGTCCCTCAGCTTGGAGCAGGGCCCCTAGAACCTTCTGGTCTGAGAGGGTAGGAAGGGAGCAATTCCAGATTCGGGAAGCTGGGGTCCGCACAGGAGGATGCTGGTCCTGAGGCTGCTGGAGGTGGGTAAGGGGAAGCAAACGCTGTGAAGTTGAGGTGAAGGAAGTCATGGAGCCTGTGAACTGCCCTTATATCAACCTCCCAGGGGCCACATAAGGCAGAGTGTGGCAGAAGGTCTTGAGGGACAACCATCAGTGCGGCCCGGGGCTCACAAACCTGCAGGTTCTGAAGGGGGAGCTGGTCTGGGGTGCAGGAGAAACAAGAACCCCTCTGTGACTTCACAAACTTGTGCATCCAGCTCTTAAAAAAGACTTTACTCATTTTCATTATGATTATAAAATTAAAATGCAAAAATACTAAACATGACTTGGAAATCATTTTGTCTGAGAATATGAGGAGACGTTTATGAGCCTTCTGGAGCTAACTAGTGACGCCCAGGAGGTGAGCCAGGAGCTGATTCCCCTGGGCTTGGGGAAGGAAGGAGAGAAACTCCAGTCAGAGTGGAGGGCCCCATCTCAAGGAATGAGCATGAAAGAAGACCTTCAGCAAGTCCCAGGCCTGATGCTGCGTGGCAGTGCCCTCTCAAGGGCAGTGGTACCCCAGAGAGCCTGGCATAGCCCTGGAGCAGCCAGTGGAGCAGGGACCCACCCAGGACCCTGTCTTCCCACCGTGCCTCTCCTGTCATTATGAGCAGGAGCAGCCAGCTGTGTTTACTGGCTGTGAATCAGGTTCTTCACCAGAAGTCCTCTTTCCCTGAACACAGCATGCATTTATATACTTATAGTCACCCTTCTGCGTCCAAGGTTTCCAACAGCCCTAGATGGAAAATATTTAGAGAAAAAGTTTGTACCGAATGTGTTCTCATATTTTTCTTGTCATCATTCCCTGAAGAATACAATGTAATGGCTATTTATGTAGCATTTACTTTGTGCTAAGTATCTTGAGAAACCTAGGGATGATTTAAAGTACATGGAAAGGGCTGGGGGTGTAGCTCAGTGGTAGAAATCTTTCCCTGCTTGTGCAAGGAATTGGATTTAATCTCCAGCCCCACAAAGCAGACAGACAAGACAAACAGACAAAAGATAAACATGAGACTTTACAGGAGACACATGTAGGTTGTGTGCAATACTATGTCATTTTACATGACATTTGAGCATCCTTGGATGTCGAGACTGTTATTTCTAAGTGCACAGGTCAGTGCATCTAATACCTTCTTAACGCCTTGTAGCTGTCACCACCATCCATCTCCAGAGCTTTTCCATCTGTCCCAACTGAAACTCTGCTCACACACTAACTGTCCACCCCTACCCCAGCCCCTGGCAACCCACCCTACTCTCCCTCTCTGGGAACCTGGCTATCCTAGCTATCTCCCTCAGCAAAATGTCCCCAGAGTTCAACCATGTAGCTCATGTTGGTTCCTTCCTCTTCGGCTGAGTAATCCCATGTGTGGATATAATGTTTCCCCCACTTATCCACTGATGCGTATTTAGACTATGTCCACCTTTTGACTACTGTTGACTGAACACAAAGATTAAATTAAACTAGTGCTGGGCACACACACACAAAATCCAGGAGCCATGAATGAGAGCTCTGTAAAAGAGAAACAGAAGAGATGCCAGTCTTAGCCCGAGAGTCAGCACCATTTGTGGACTGTGGGGGAACAGAACAAGAAATCATCAAGAAGCAAGCCCTCCCTGTGAACTGGCCAGCATGTGGGCTGGGCAACAAAGAGAGCCCCCTCCCACACCCTCTCCATAAGCGACCAGCTGAGCTGGAGAAACACAGAATGTGATGATAGCCTTTGAAGTAAAATACAATTTAATGATTGTAGTGTTCAGTGTTTCATGGACTTTGTAGGTCTAATGCCAAGTAGTCTGATCATCTATTCAGAGGATAACAATATGTAATGTAGCATTTATGGGGGAATCTCTTTCTGAAGGTGGTGGCCATTGTTAATTCCCTACCATCTTGTATAATTTGCATTGGTATTTTGGGGTTGGGTTTTGTTCTGTTTTTTTTTTTTTTTTTTTTTTTTTCTTTTTTTTAATGTCCCATGGCATGGGCAGCTGTTTCAGAGATAACAAGGTATATTAAGTAGTCATTTTAGGTTTATTATTACATTGTTTTGAAGTCCTTTATTGCACTCATTGTTTTGGTTTTATTGGTTCTATTCTGTTTCTGTTTTGTCTGGTTTTATGCCTGAAGGTATGGGCAGCTGTTTTGAAGACAGCAGGAGGCATTATGGTGGCCACTGTTGATTTCCTATTGTTTTGAAGTCCTGTGTCACTTACACTAGTTTGTTTTGATTGGTTTTTTCCTGTTTTATTTTGCTTGGTTTTATTCTCTTTAAAATTAACCTACAGAGAGAGACAGAGAGAGAAGCAGGAACCAGGCGACCACAAGAGGGAGCTATGGAGACGATCTCAGGCTTCTGTGCATGGAGGAGCAGGCCCAAACTGCTGTCCTGCCCAGCTTCTCCTCCGGAAAATGGGTGGTGGCTCCTGAGTGAGCTGTGGTGTGGTCTGCAGGTGAAAGGAAGCTCAGGGAGCAGTGTTGGGAGGCCAGGCTGGGTGAGGCCCGGGCTTCACGGTGCCCTCAGGTGTCTATCTGACCAGCTGTGGGGGCTGGTTTGTAATAGATAATTCTGTGACTTCTCTCCATCTCAACTTCACTGCCAAGTTCTCTGGAGGAGATCCAGTCCCTTTCAAACTTTCTGTGTTCATACACTAACCAGTGAAGACATTTTGGTGTGACCTAATAGATGGTAGCAAATGAGGCAGCCTCTGGGGTGTGGGTAACTGCAAACAAATGGCTTAGTGTAACCCAGTGTTCCCCCGAGTCTGTCAGTGTCAAAAGGGGCATAAGTTTGTTTGACGTTGGTCATGGAGCATACTGGTGTGGAGGATGTGGTGTGACTGGTGGTGGGGGTCACTGTTCTGGGGTGTCACAGAGTCCTATCAGGTAAATGAGAGGGGTAAGGAGCTACTGCATAAAGATGCAGGTCATGGGAATAGCAATGTCCCACCCAGAGTGATATAGGAGAATGAAACTCCCAACTTACTATGTCCCCGAGTTCATGCTCTCTAAATCGAAGAATGAATTTTAGGAACAACGGAGGTTAAGAGCAGGTTATTGAGAGAAAGAAAGCTCTGTCTGAAGAGAGACAGAAAGGGTCCCGAGCAGGTTGTCCAGGACTCTGTTTTCTTGGACTTTTATAGAGCAAAATCATGGGTTCAAAGTGGAGGGGGATGGGGGGGATAAGGCCACACAACACAAGACAGATGGGCATAAGGTGGGACAAAACTATAGTTAGCCAATAAGATTAGTAGTTCAGGTAAAATTGATTACATTAGGGACAAATGGGGAAGCAAGTCACGTAGGAAGTGGTCATTCTTAGAGCTGTGGGATAGTGACTCCAGGGTGATAGGAAACTAATTAAAATATCAGTCTTTAGTATGTAGATGCATTTGTTTGATCCTGTGTCTTGAGGCCTGGCCCACAGTAGGAGGTGTCTGTCTCCCCCATAGTTGTAAGGTATTTGCACTGGCTCCTTTGAGGATCCAACCCTGTCTCACTGCCTATAATATTTCTAACTAACTCTTGCCTGCAGCAAGAGCAGGACTAGGCTTCACTCTCAGGGGACAGAAGTGAGGCCAGTGTGGTACAGCCTAGAGGCCGGGAGGAGGTGGTGTGATGGCCACACACAGCCAAATTGGACGTGGCTCAGCTATGAGTGGCAGCGCTTGGAGGGTGGTTCTCTGGGAGGGAACAAGGTACCACTGGCACAGAATGGGATCACCAGGTGAAGGGGCAGGAGAGCTAAGGAGAGCATGGTGGGGTGCCAAGGAGTTGTAGGTGCCAGGCCAAAAGCTGGGGGCACTATGCAGAGCAGAACTGAACTTCTCTCCCAAAGGTAGTGCAGAAAGGAATGCTCCAGCTCCTAAGTGGACATGGAACACAATGCACATATAGGTATCTGCTGGGCATCTGTGGGGACAGAAAAGAGCCACGTCCACCATGCTGGGCAGGTCAGCAAACTCCAGAACGTCGTCATGGGAACAGTCCAGGGCCTGCCCAGAGAAGGCACAGCAGTGCCACTGTCAGGTGGTTCACTCCAGCTCCAGCCCCTCTACCAGGTGGCCTCATCCCAGAAAAATGGACTCTGTGTCATGTCAGGAGGCAGTTTTGCCACCTGAGTCAAGTGTGTACTTGACTCCTGCCCCCAGGAGATGGGGGCCGGAGGGCCTTCTTTTCCAGGAGAGGTTCCAGGTCCCTGAGAGGGACATTCTTGGTTTTCTAGGTGGCAAAGGCCTTTCTAGTCTTTAGAAGGATTTTACACACATTTCATGAAAAAAAGATACTACAATGGCCAGCTTTTCAGGGTCAAAGTTCTGGGAAAAGCAGGGTGTGGGAAACTCTTCCCCATTGTCAACAGGGAGAAATAAGACTCTTTTAAAAATAATATTTGTCCTGGCAGCATCCATGAGGTTAGGTACTGCTTGGGGCTGGGGGAGGTCCTGGTGAGAGGCTGTTGGCCCAGAAGCTGCGGTTGAGTCCTGGGGGGAAGGGGTGGACAGGCCAAAGGGCAGGGCAGGGGCACTGGGCCAGGCAGTGCCTTGGGCTTAGATTGGCTAGAGGGGTGGTGACCTTTGCCTTTACAATGCAGTCAGCCTGGCTCTGCTGCTGAGTGCTGGAAGAAGCCATCTCCCCACACTTAGAAAGGAACAGCAATTTCCGTGGGCAAACCAGGCACCAGGCTCTAGCTTGGAACTTCCTCCCACTCTCCCACTTTTCCTTCCTTGCCTTCTTTCCTTCCCTCCTTCCTTTCTTTCTTCCTGCCATCCTTCCTTCATGATTCTTTTTCTTGTGGCAAAATATATACAATGAAATGTGATATTTTAATAATTTATAAGTGCATAGTTCAATGACAATAAAGTACATTGACACAATTGTATAATCAATGCTATTATCCATTTCCAGAACTTTTCTCATCACCACAAACAGAAACTCTTCACCTATTAAACATTAACCCCCCACGCTCCTCCCCTCCCAGTTGCTGGTAACTTCTACTCTACTTTCTGTCTCTATGAGTCTGACTATTCCTGATACCTCCTATATGGAGAATTATGCAATATTTATGCCTTTATGATGGTTTATTTCACTTACTTTCTGACTCAAGGATTTCCTATGACCTAACGTGTTTCAGAATTGCTCTCCCTTTAAATGTTGAATAGTAGCCGTCATGTAAGTATATCACATGCACAGACTGCGTGCTGTATTTTGACGGGCAGCCATTATGGAAAACTATGGCGTTTCTTCAAGAAACTGAAAATGTATCTGTGGGTCTGGGGATTTAGCTCAGCGGCATAAGTGCCTGCCTTGCTAGCGCATGGTAAATTCGATTCCTGGTACCCATTAAAAAAAAAAAAAGATTCTGCTTGGCCCAGCAAGTCCACATGTGGTATATATCAAAGGAAATGAAACTGATATGTTGAAACTACATCTGTACTCTTTTTTTTTTTCCCTTTGGAACCAAGGATGGAACTCGGGACCTCACACTTGCCAGGCAGGCATTTAGACATCTGTACTTCTATGTTTATGGCACTATTATTCACAACAGCCTATATAAGGACTTAACCTAGGTGTCCACTGACAGATGAATGGATAGGGAAAATGTATATATACACAATCGAATATTATTTAGACATTAAAAGGAAAAAAGTCTGTCATTTGGAGAGATGTGAGCCTGGAGGACATTGTGTTAAATGACAGAAGTCAGGGGCAGAAAGTCAAAGGCTTTCTTATGCTAATTATTTCACCCCCAGACCAATCCTTGAGGCAGGATCATTCCTGCTGGGGATTGGGAGGCCAGGTAGGGATGTGTTCCGCAAATTCCCTGAACATAGTGGAAGAGAACGTGATAGAAGGGTATGTACAAGCTGAAAGCTCCAGACTGCATACCGTTGCCCTCAGGCTCTGTCTGCTGCTTGACCAAGAATGACAGTGACGTCAAGTGCTTGGAAAGTCTCAGCAAGTG
Source organism: Cavia porcellus (assembly GCF_034190915.1). Classification (NCBI taxonomy): domain Eukaryota; kingdom Metazoa; phylum Chordata; class Mammalia; order Rodentia; family Caviidae; genus Cavia; species Cavia porcellus. Next base: position 31,492,784 of record NW_026947496.1, on the reverse strand, counting down.
GGGGCATCTTAGCATTGTGGGTATTATTTTGTTGATGATGTCTGCATGTGTACCGATATGACCTCTCCAACACGATGTCAGACCCTGGAAGGCAGAAGTCCCTCATTCTAGGTCTCCCAGCCCCAGAGCAGATATACACATGGCTCAGATCCTGGGTAATTATTCACAGAGGATGAGAATCATTGGTCCCTACAGTGGTAGAACTTGTCATTGTCCACTCAGGCCTGGTGTCTTTGGGGGACCTCTCTCTCCTCTTTCATTATTTGTTTAGGGTGTCTATTTCTTCTTGTACCTCCACTGATTATTTGAATTTTACCAGAGATTGGTGTGTGTCACTTAGGTTTCTGCACTCAATGACACAAAACTGTACGTTGTACCCTTTCCCTATTCTAACCTCCTCTGTGACCATGTCTGTTTGCATGTGCTTAGTCAATATTTGTTGCCAGTTTGGTTGACAAGTTTAGCTTACATCCATGAAGATTAGCTCAGTGAGGTCCTTGGGCTCAGGAAGATCCTCACTTCCACCTATTGACCATTTACCATCAAACTATGTATAAGGCAGCTGGTATTACTCATTCCAAGAGCCAAGTGAATGTCCTGGGAACCTTACAGAATGCTCATCCAGGATGTGTCATCTACACTGAGTCCCAGAGACTGGTACCTTTCCTCATGGTCCCATAGTAATGGTCTTGCCCACCCTGAGCCCCCTTTCCTTCCAGTCTGCAGTGGGAAGGCTCTAGTGTTTGTCTTTCTGAATGTCTTTGCTGTGCTTTCCACAGACCTGCAAATTAAACAAAAACTATTCTTGAAGCCAGTTTTTTCAGAAGAGAGCACATGAGGCCCATGAGGACAGCACGCCATCAAAGCATGGATCTCTAGTGGGAAGAGGTGACAACATTTTTTCCATTGGGTCAGCCACAGCTTATCTAAACTTGCTATGTGGCAGGCCGAGTACGCTCTGTAGGCGTTCCCAGAGTACGCTCTGTAGACATTCCCAGCCACGAGCACCAATGCAAACAGAGTTCAGGCCAGGGACATGCTGTTTAGTAGTGTAAGAACAAATACACCTGAGTGGAGAGAGTAGGTTTGGAGACAGAATTTCCTGTCTCTACTTTCAGACCTCACTACTGACACAGAAATTGATCGACCCACCCCCGGGACTAGCATGTCCCTTAGCAAGAGCCCGCAGAGCACACCCAGGACACCCGAGAGCTGGCCACGTCCAATATGAATACTCCATTCAGCTGTGTGGGAATGCTGATGAATTTCCATTGAAAAGCTGTTTCCTGGAGGAAGGTCCAATAGACTAATTTAATTTCTTAATCAATTTTTATGCAATAGAGCTCCATCATTTTTATTTTCTAAGTTAATTAATAAAGCATTTTCCATATTTATTTCTCAAAAGTAATTTCCATGGGGATAAATTCTTTTTGACTGAAGAATTGATTAATCAGTTAGCTTTTGTCTTCATTCAGTATATAACTTTTGTCATCAAAGGTTTTCTTACACAGGCACACCCAAAACTGCCCTTTCTTCTGTCCACCCCCCCCCCCACCGCCACCCACCGGTCAAGTTCAAGTTCGGATGTGGTCCATCTAAATTTTGGCAGTAATATATTTAAATTAAGTTGGGTCAGTGACAAAGTCTTTGATGTGCAGTTCCAGCCATTCATTATCTGGGCAGTAAATATCCTCTATGAATCAGATAGGACACATTTCCTCATTTGGTTGGTGTCATTATGCATACTTACAGTTCCCTGGACAGTCATCTCTGAGTAGGAACGAGATAATACAGCACACATTGAACAAATGCTGTGAACACAGGACACAGTTCCGAGCTCATTTTTATGTGAAAGGACAATAGACGAGTGCAGATCAGGTACCTCTGTCACTGACACCCTGAGCCAACAGAAGAAATTTGGATCCAAGGCTCAGTCTGTGCAGGGCCAGGCGAGGCATAGCTCAGGATGTGCAGCTGATACATTTGGGGAGCACTGAACAAGTTCCAGTAAGTTCCAATAAAACTTTATTTCTATAGGTGAGATTTACTTTTAGCACATGGGCAGTTGCGTGTGGGACCCTGGAGTAGATAAAGATTCACTCTATTGTTTGTCTGCTTTATAAAAGGATCATTCTTGTCAGGCTTGACCATGGACTGCCATGAACAGCGAGTTCCTGGGAAGGGCACTAGAGATGTTTCCCATCCACTCAGTTCCGCAGGCCCACAGCTGGTGTGAATGGCTCTGCACACCAGTGCTCTGTGTGTTGCCTATTAGGTGAGGGTTCTGTTGTTCAATCTGGTAGAAATCGTAAATCAGCAAAGTGCAGCTCCATTTGCTGCTTCAGGTCCTGAGTATCCTCGGGCCTGGCCCTCAGTGTCACAGCCAGCAGCTCCCAGCCGTTGCTAGCCGCTCCGAAGTAGCCAAGGCTTGTGGTCCTCTAGGCTGCTTTCTGGAGCTCCCCCAGTAGCTTCCACTGCTTCTCTGGGGTTCTCCGCAGATCCCCAATGTCCAGTTGACACTACTGATTTCCATCCCTGATCTCTAGAAACTCTTGGGGATGGCTTCCCTCCTTGACTGACCAAGGATTATGAGCCGCTCCTTACATGACCAGGAGCGGGCTATGCATACCTGCTTGAGCACTTTCACAGCAGTGAGGCACAGGGGCAGAGAGGGGTCACCTGACAGGTCTGAAATTCAAGTCTCCGTTGGCCCAGACAGTTTCTTCTGGAGCAGCAGAGATCGGGAAGACATCACTGTTCCCCAAAGTCCCACTCCTGTCACTGTAGCCTGCAGGCCCCAAAGTCACCTGCTTGTTGCAAGAGATGCGGGGGCCAGTGACCTGGGTTACCCCTGAGGAGAATGGGGAGTGGGAAGGAAGGTGATGGCCCCTCTGGGTGTCAGAAGGAGGAGGGAGGAGAAGCAGCCTTGGTTTTGTGTCACTGCCATCAGGTGTTGTTGACTTAGTGGTGGTCAATATGCTGCAGACTCCAATTAAGAATCACGAGTGTCCCTGGCAACGGCTGCAGGGGAGCTGATCATTTCCTGTCGTACTGAACATGGAGGCAGGATGATCACCCAGACCTGGACTGCAGGGTTCACAAGGATGGAGCATGTTTTATGATGAAATAAAAACTAAAGGCAGAAGGGACAGGACCTAGACCTTGCTGCTCAGCCTGGCATAGGGTCCCTGGCCTCATCTGGGCATGGCACACGTCTGGACTTACGGAAAATGTTATGCACTGTACTTCAGTCACTGCACTGAAAGCGAAAACAACAAACATGAAAAGCAAAACCTATTACCAAGAGGCCAACTCAGCAACAGCTAGATAACTTTTAATGATATATATATATATATATATATATATATATATATATTTTTTTTTTTTTTTTGAGTTAAGGTCTTGCTATGTAGTTCAGGGTGATCTTGAACTTACTATGTAGCCTAGGCTGGCCTCCAACTCACAGAAATCCTCCTGCTTCAGCTTTGTGATGCTTCAGGCATGCACCACCATGCCTGGCTATACTATTTTTGAAGGCTCTTCCGGTACTGTGGTAGGAATAAAGTTTTTGTTACTAGTAGAGACTCCTTCCACAGCACCAGTTATCAGGGAACCTTACAGTGAATTCCTGATCTCCTCCTGCAGAGCGGTAACACAGTGGGAAGAAAGAGCAACAGACAAAATAGGGGTGCAGAAGGGATCTGGGATGACTGGTTGTTCACAGGGAACAAAAGCCCACAAGGCACCCCAATCACTCATATTTATTTATTGAGGAAAATGATTGGGATTCAGGCTGGATGTGCCAGACAATCAAAGTGGGCAGAGCTTGTAACAGAGGAAACAAAGCATTCTTGCGGAAGGGACAGGAATAGCCACATTTGGGTTACGGTTATTGAGAACCCGCTTCGTAGCCAATCCTGGGAAGGAATTTCCTCTGGAGTCACAGGCCTCAGTGGAGACCTTATTTCCTATCTTACCCCCTTGGTATCACAATCATCTGTCTGTGCTCAGCCATAGCCGTTGATGACAAACAGTGCTAGTCCCTGGCAGCAGCCTGTTTTCCAGAGGATGCGGTCACAAACTCGGCCAGACTCACTAATTAAACTAATTAGGGAGGTCCCCTCCATACAGCCTGCACTGCTTGCAAGTAAGCATAACCACATTTGGGTCTGGGGGAGGGCAATGTGGTAGACCTCCACAGTCACTTTAGGACATTTGCAGCTGTCTGAAAATTTACTACAGCTCAAACAGGAGGTGGCCCACAGGTGGACAACCAGTGATACTAGTGAAGTAGGTATATAAGCCTGTCAATGCCCCCAGTTTTCCCTACCTCTTTGCTTGTTGGCCTTTGGTTCTTATAATCGTTGCCTCGTGGCTGCAAGATGGCAGCTGTGACTTCAGATACTGCAACATTTGAAGGAAGGAGGATGGTGGAGTCTGAGCACTAACTGCTGATCAAAGGACAGCAAAGGCTCTTCCGGATTCCTTGGCAGATTTCTGCATGTCTCCTCGGCTAGAAACATTTTACTTGAGCTATTGAATAGAGTAACTGTGAGTGTTTTGATTTCTCCACATCAGTGTGGAGATGGACACAGGAGAAATGGGTTGGGAATGGATGTAGGGGCAGAGCCAGTACCCCACAATGTTCAACACAAAGTTCATTACCACATTTCATCAGAGGCCAGACTTGGAGACATGTGTTTGTCAGCTGGCGCTGAGATGGGCAAGCAAAGAACCTATTTCTCGGGTTATCCTCAGTCTATGACTGGCTGTGCCTGTCTACACCTGTGCCTCCCCACAGGAGACAGCTTATACAGTGGCCACAGGCAACTGTGCGGTACATATGATGTCCACAGGGTCTAACAGCACAGCAGACTTCCAGCTGTGTTCCCCAAGTTAAGGAACGCAGCTCCTCACCAATGTCTGCACCCAGGCCTGCTGAGCCCAGTGCCAAAGCAGGGGAGCAGCTTATACCACCCACAAGGACAGAGGAGGCACCCTGCCCATACAACAGGACACTGTTCAGCCCCATGCAAGGATGCCATCGACTGGCCATTGTGCAGAGCAGTGTGGAAGATGGTTTATGATGGAAAAGAACCAGCCAGAGCAAGGCTGTGTGTGACCTCACTTGCATGTGGAGAAAAGTATTGTCACAGACACGGAGGCTGCGAATAAGATGGTGGCCACTGGGTTGTAGGAGGGAACTCAGAGACTGAGGCAGGTGTGGAGGATGAGCAGGCCTGGAGAGCTGACATGCAGCTTTTGGGCTTGGCTTACTGTCAGGCAGTGCTCAGGACTTTGGTGGAGGGAGGAAGTTTTAGATGCTCTTGATTCACAAAGAAAGCAAATAGGAAACTGAGATGATAGAAATGTTCACTTGCTGAACTGCAGTAGTCAACATCTGTATGTGCATAAAAGCATTGCGTTGTACGCTTCAATGCATACAATAACTGCTTTGTAAATCAGGACCCATTTCCCAGGGTACCCTCATCACACGAGATGAAGACAGACTGCTCTTCAGTCCCCTGGCCTCCAGTGAATGTGTTCTAGTCACATGCCCCTTCCAGGGTCCTGTGAGGATGGCAGCTCTGGCCCAGGCATAAACAAAGCCCTGTGAAGCAGTTAGTTTTTCCCTGGAGGCAGAAGTGACACCTCTACTCTTGCGCTAACCCTCTGCTCCTGCCTCACCTCCCATGCTGGTTCTAAGTTTGATTACATTGCGTGTGTAGTTAAAGACCTTCCCCTCCATAAAGAACCCATCTTTTTCTGCTATGGCTCACTTTGTTTGTCTGTTTCCCCTGGCTGGGTGGACAGGAGGTTGAAAAGGGGGTGTTCTGATTTAGACCTCCGCTCACCTCTCACCAGAGCAGAGCTGACCCACATGAAAGCCATCCAGGCTCCCATGACCAACATACAGCAGTGGGAGCTGCATCCATCCCAGGTTCTGTATGGAGCATTTACTTTTCATTCATCCAGCCCCATTTGACTGCAGACCAACTCCCTGACTCCCAGTCTCTGACTCCCATAGTCAGAATGAACACAGAAAAAACAGTGTGAAAATGCTGGGATGAAAATCTTCCTAGGTCTGGGTTGGACCATAAGCCTAAGACTGTGTGATGACTGGCTGCATCCTAGGGAGATAAATAGCAGATCAGAGAAAATGCTCTGGAAAACTCCTGATTTATTTTAATGAGTCTCAACCAGAAGACTGCTCTTGGATCTTGGGTATTATGGTTTCCTGGGAGGGGAATGCTGCAAAAGTTTTAAGCAGACATTCACTATTTCGTCTGGCTTATCATTGATCTCTTCCTTATTTTCCTCTCAACAACATGTTATCAGTAAGAGAAATCTGGCTTCTTTGCAGCGCCTGTCTTTGTAAAAAGTTTGCAGAGAACTTAGATGTGTGCTGATCCTTTGAGCAGCTGCTTCAAATGTCCTGAAAGATACGTCATGTGTGACATGGACTCTCAGGGTTCAAACAATCTAGAAACGGGTGAGTTACATGGGTATAATTTGGGGATGGTAATGACCCCAAGCTGGGGCCTGCATCCTGGGAGTGAGTGGGTGGCAGAAGTGAAGACAGAGAGGGCCTGCGGTCTGAGGCCTGAACTGGACAGGAATCAGCCAATGTGCAGGGGACACCTGACTGAGGGGTCACCGGAGAGCCCAAGAGTCCCGGAGGAGAATGAACAGGAGAGTCCTGACCTGCCAGGCTGGGGGATGAAGAAGAGCAGGGAGTGCACAGTAGCACACGTGGAGCTGGGGAAGGACCAGAGGAAAAAGAGTGTGGAGTGGAGTGTCTTCATTTGCAGAGAGGATTGGGGAGCATCTGGAGGTCCACTCAGCCAGGCCAGATACCCAAGGCAGTGCATGTCCCCACGCATGTCTCAGATGTGGCCACACAAACCATGCACATGCACAGGTGTACACACCACACATACATGCACGCTCACCACTTTCCTCAGAGGGAAGATGAGCTGTTTCATTTTCTGGCCAGTGCCAGGCCTCCCCATCACACACCCACCCATCTCAGTGCTCTGGTGTGAGGACATACGTGTGAGCATGAGCTCTGGGGACAGCTCTGTGGTCTCATCAGTCACTGAAGCAGATGTGACCCACTTGGTTAGGCAGCCTGGCACAGTGCCTGACAGGGTATGGACTAATCAGGGATCTCAGGGACTATGGACAGGACAAGGAAGAGCTGGGGGAGCCTGTGTGGCCCTCACATGGGTCTCTTCAGCAGTCTGTCACTTTTGACCTGCCTCAAATGGTGGGTTGTTTCAGCCTGGGCTGAAAACATTCCTGGGATCTGTTTTAATCAGGCACAGGAGACATGAAGTCAGACAGGAATGTTATGCGGTAGGCTCACGTTCACAGGTCCCCAAGAGAAGAGTCAATGTAGTGAGTCCTATGTCACCCACAATATTGTCCAGTTTGGTGATGTGTCAGAGGCTCCCAGGCCCTCTCCTGTGAGTTTTCTAGGATGATTTATTGAGTCATTCATCTTCATTTGCTGACTTATCACAAGCAGCATATGGGCAGGTGAAGAGCTGAAAAGGCCCCAGCACAGAAACCTTTGGAGTCTCTGGGGAATCAGGGAACCCTGATTGGGGGTTGGATGTATTCACCGACATGGATGTTCTCAACCCCACTTTTGGGCCTGCTCTTAAAGCCCGGATCCAGAGGCATTATTAATGGTGCCAACCCCACAGCAGGGGTCAGGGCTGGAGGGTGACCTCTGATCCCATAGCTGCTCCGCTAGCCACTGGCTCCATCCCCAAATTACCTCACGAATCTCATGAACAACAAAGGATGTTCAGTACTTGGGGGAATCCAGGGGTCTCTAAAACTCAATAGCTGGGGACTAACAAGTGCTGGAGGAGAGATGTCCTATCACCTTCATACTCAGGCAGCTGCAGGGGCTTCAGGTCTTTGAGCTGGGAATGGGACGGACCAGATGTGTGTCTCCTTGGAGTGTCTCAGCCCAGATCTCCTCCTGTGCATTGCAGCCACCTCCCACCTCACCAGGTGTACACCCTGCCCCCAGCAAGACTTTCACTCTTCCCTAGAGCCCGGTCTATCTGCTGCAACTCCTCCCTGTGCGCTGGCTCCAGCCTTCCCAGTCCCCTGAGCCTACAACTGTGACAACCACAGTCTTTGGCCTCCTTCTTCCAGCTGCTCTCACCTGTCACTCACAGAAGCTGTTTGCACCAAAGTCCAGCCCCAGGTCCCACCTCTGCCTGTGGCTCTGATGCCACCCATCCCATACCTGGTGGCATCGATTTCCCCTCCTGAGCATGGTATTTAGGCTCCTGTGATCCAATTCCACCCTGGGTGTGCAGTGCAAGCAGCTTGTCTCTGTCTGCCCAGCTCCTGAATCATTTGGTCTGAAGCTGGGGGTCATCTGTGTTGGCAAGGAAGATGTCATGAACATTCGAGCTTGCTGACAAGCATGGTGACATGTGCAGGAGCTGTATTTTGCCAGGTCTTTGCTCCTACCACCCTCCTTGCCAGGACTCTGGCCTCTGTGTTCCTGCCTTCCTCACATTCCCACATTGTTGGTATCACAAGAACCTCCCTCTGAAGCCCCTCCTTTCCTGTCTGCCTCCACCCTCTGCAAACCTGAGGGCTGACTCTCTGGAACCTCCCAGGCTGGCTGGCTGCATCTGTCCCCTATTTCTGACCTGGTTGTCCCATTGTTGCTGTTCTCAGACTCTTGTTGCACAGGGAGCTTCTAGGAAATGCCACTTGCTCCTGCATCTCCAAAGAGGCCCTGAGGGCTAGGTGCCAAATGTAACCTTCATGGCACCTACTTGAGGTCAAGGTCATTATAAACCCTAACGGTAACCTGTGTTTGAGCAGCATGATCACAGCTGCCTCAGGGGCCTGAGCACGACTTCCTCTTCCAGGGTTCCCTTTCCGGCACATCCTGTGGCCTTCCAGAAGTGCGTCATTAACGGTTCAGAGTGAAGGCCTAGATGGTGGGCCACAGACAGTCACAACCCGCCCAAGTCTGGTAACAGTGGCCCCACCTCCAGCAAACTGGGGTAAATATGTAACTGGACCCAAACCGACTCATCTGCTCAGCAGCAGGGCTGCATTGATTTCAGGCCTTCCTGGAAGGGGCCCAGCCTGACAGTTATCCTGGCCGAGCAGAGCAGCCAAATCCCTACCCAGGGCTGTCCTCCCGCCTCCCCCACCCTGTGTACAGAGCAGCTGGGAATGGCTCCATTCCCACCCCTCGGGTATAAATGGGGCCTGCGCTGCCAGCCAGGGAAGAGCTGCGCTCCTCTGTCCGGGATAAAGCAGGTGAGTGAAGTTCTTCCAGAGACTCCCTGCCGTACCCGGGTGGAAGACAGAGGGGAATGGCTGGGTGGGGGCTGCAGGAGGGGCTGCTAAAAGCCATTCGGCATTTATTCAGAGCACAGAGCCAGGGTGGGTGTTAGCCACCACCACATAGGACATGGTCTCCGAGCCACCTTTTCCTGAAAAGCTATCCTCCCAGGGGCTCCTTTCCCTCGCCACAAGGCAGGGTGGTCAGATCCTCCTGCTTCCTAACAGAGCTGGACCTCAAAGGAAAAGAGACTGGCCTGAGGCCAGCATCACCCTGGTTGAGAACTTGGACCTCTTCCAGTCCCAGGGAAGAATGAGGCTTTGCCACAGGGCTGGTGGGTATAGGGGGTCCTGGTGGTCACCCATGGCTAAAGGCAATACAGTCGCCTGTGACCCTCAGGTGATGTCTCTGATCTGAGACTCAATGCCATGCCAGGGTAATCTGGCTTTTCACTGTGTCCCCAGGATCAAGACTTCCTCCTCTGTTATCTGGGCCCCCAACTACCACAGGCTCCAGAGTTAAAAGTGCCTTCCAGACACCAACAAGGCAGGTTTTTGCTTTGCCAAGAGGCAACATAGGTTGGTAATGACACTCCACCTATAGAATCCGGGTTCTTCATCTAAGCTCTAGTTCTGTCTCTTATAGCTGTGTGACCTGGAGCAAGTCACCAGGCCTGTCTGTTCCTGCTCAACACAGCATTAATGACTTCACCTGACAACTCCTTGTTGGGACTTGTCATGTCTAGGACTACTTTGGGGATGTGGTCCTTGCTGGCTAGGGGATCATGCTCATTGGGTTTGCCTTCTCATGGTGGGGAACAGACACAGAGGTGCAGAATAAATACTGGGTTACAGTGAGGAGTGATTGAGGGTGGCAAGTGTTATGTGTGTGGGGGAGAGTGGGATGTATTTAGCGGGTGAGGGCATTCTGGGGACAGGATGTCAACACCAGACAGTGCTGAGAAGTGCCTGCGAATAGTGGGTAGTATGAAAGAAACCATGAGACCAGGGCACAAGAGAGACTGGGGGAGCGGTCCATTTGTTGTCAGGACACTGTAGGAAACAGTGAAAGACAAACTCGGCAGCAGACCTCAGCAGAGAGCAGAGACCAGAGAGCTGCCTCTGCCCGAAAACAGTATGACCCTGTCCCAGTACAGCACCTATGATACTGCTCCCTGTGACAGTGGCCTTGAGAGTTTTTCTGATGACAGAGGCTATGACACCAACCAAGTGACAGTACCCTTCTTTGGCACTGCAGAGTGGGGAGAGTTGTGCACACCTGTATCTCACAGGCTGTGGGCACTGGTAAGCAGGTCCTGGCTACCACAGCCCCTGATGGCCTTGTCTGACCCCGTTTACAACAGCACAAGCAGGTCCTGCAGGTACCTCTTGTAGGGAGCGTCACTTTTCAACATGCCTAGTGGCTTCCAGTGAGAACAGTGGGGTGAGTCCAAGGGTGAAGTGGTGCTGGTCAGAAGTCAAAGGTCTGGTGGTCAGGAGCCTGGAGCAGAATAGAGCACGCTTTGAAATTCTGCAGATTCACCATGTAAGGGGCAGACGAGGGTTTACTGAGCTGAGCATGAGATGTGGGATACTGCAGGTCAACCAGCTTCAGGTCACTGTAGGAGAGTCTGATCACTTAATTTCTAAAGTGAAAAGTTTCATGATGCCTCATGGATTCTATCCTCATGGACAGAATTCCCAGTCTGAGCTCTCTGTGGAGGGTGTGGATGGCATTAGGGAGGCACGTGGTCAACAAAACAAGACCTTCCTCATGATGGTTCCACCACCTCCTAACAACACCATGCTGGGGCCCAGGTCTCTAACTTACGGGCTTTGGGAAACACTCATCCAAACCACAGCACAGTGTAAGAGAAAGGACTGAGCATACACAGGCAAGGCAAGAAAAGACAGATGTCAAGTTGGCCTTGGCTCAGGGCTGGGATGCTGCCCTTCCAAGGGGTCCCCAGTGCTGGGAACCAGGCCAGATTAGCTCCAGTGTCTACCACAGCCAAGTGGGGTAGGACACAGAGGGTCAGGATTATATGGTGGGGACACTGAAACCTGGCTGTATAAGACAGGGACTTGAAAAGTTAACATGTCTGTTCCTGAACCCACACAGACCATCGAGGCTGACTGTGAGTGATGGGGTGGGGTGGGCTGGGCAGACTGGGCAGGCAGAGTCCTGGAGTCTCCTGGGGGCTGTGAGGGTGTAGCTCAGAGCTTGAGATGACAGGGAAATGCCCACAGTGCTCAACCCTGGCTGCATGTCAAGATCTGAGGACTCTAGAACCTGTTCCTGGGACCCACCCCAGAGCTGTGAGATTATCATGGAGTAGGGAGGTCGACCCTCAAGTACCTAGATGCATCACATATAGCAGGTTCTTTAGAGAAGTGACTGCCTTTATCATGGGTGTCACTTGGCCTGTCAGGGCTGAGTGCCACAGCTTGGGGGCATCAATACAGATTGTATTGTTTTCCACCCTGGAGTGCAAAAGTCTAAGTTCAAGGTGGGGATAGGGCTGGCGCTCAGTGTGCGGGTGTCTTCTCCTTGTATCCCCACTCTGTGTGTGTTTGTGTCCTGATCGTCTCTTCCTATTATGATACCGGTTAGATTGAGTCAGGGTTCACAGTAAGGACCTCACTTTAACTCAGTCACCAAGTCTTCAAATACAGTCGCAAGTCCTGGGGTGTAGGTTCCAGCATATAAATCTATAGGGTGCAGCTCAGCCTGTAGTTTTTCACGGACTGTGTAGATACTTTCCATGCAGCTCTGAGTCCATTTTGCTACTTAATAATTCCTGTAGACATGGATGGGTTTCTCTAAAGCTACTTGGCTGCTTGGATGACCAATAGTCTGGGAGAACACTGGATAACCACTTCCTTTCTTCCACAGTGTTTTTCAGGGTATAGAGATGATTCTCACCAGCATGGGTGTTAAGGCCACCATCCTTTGTCTCCTGGCCTCAGCTGGCCTGGCTGCTGGCGACCGTGTGTACATCCACCCCTTCCACCTCCTCTTCTACCCCAAGAGCAGCTGTATTCAGTTGGAGAAGTCCAGTGTGGAGACGCCCAAGGAGGCAACCTTCACACCTGTTCTGGTGCAGGCCAAGACCTCCCCTGTGAATGAAGCTGCCCTGCATGAGGAGCTGGTGCTGGCCGTTGAGCAACTTGCACCTGAAGACAGGCAGCGGGCCACTCAGGTTGGGATGATGGCCAACTTCCTGGGCTTCCGCATGTACAAGACTCTGAGTGAGGAGGGGAGCACAGCCAGTGGGGCCATCCTCTCCCCAACAGCTCTCTTTGGTACTCTGGCCTCTCTGTATCTGGGTGCCAGGGACCCCACAGCCGGCCAGCTGCAGGCACTACTGGGTGTTCCCATGCAGGACCAGGGCTGTACCTCCCGGCTGGATGGGCACAAGGTCCTCTCTGCCCTACAAGCCATTCAGGGTCTTCTGGTAGCCCAGGGCAGGGCCAGCGGCCAGGCCCAGATGTTGCTGTCCACTGTGGTGGCCCTGTTCACGGCCCCCGGCCTGCACCTGAAGCAACCATTTGTGCTGAGCCTGGCTCCTTTTGCGCCTGTCATCCTCCCGCGCTCTCTGGACTTGTCCACCGATCCAGATCTTGCGGCTGAGAAAATCAACAAGTTCCTGCAGGCTGTGACAGGGTGGAAGATGGGTGGAGCCCTGACAACAGTCAGTCCAGGCAGCACCCTGTTGTTCAATACCTATGTCCACTTCCAAGGTAAGGACAGTCCCCTGGCAGCCTGGCCCTGGCTGCTGCCCAAAGGTGGTGAACCTGGCCCTGGTGACTTCAGCGTTCATAGTGTGGGCTGCACCAAGCAGGCCAACCATGGGGATGAGAGCAGTAGCCATGTGCAAGGAGTTGTATGCCTCCCTGGAGGAGTGGAAGGAGGCTGCCTGGTGGGCCCTTGGGTAGGTGCCTATTCACCCATCCATCCACTGCCCGGGGTGGCCCTGCACCCTCATCGTTCAATCCCCTCTGAAAAGGAACAGCTATTTCTGTTTACTGGTGAAGCAGTGGAGACTAGGGGAGCAAGAATGTTGCTCAGGAGAGTTCAGCCCTCAGCAACAGCCTATGTTCCCTGCCAGGACCAGGGTCACTGGCCCACACAGAAACAAGCTACAGTGTACTCAGGGGTGGGTGCTTACCTTGATTATATTATTTTCTCATCAGGATGGGTCTCACTAGAGTAGCCCTACTATAAAGACTGTTTACTCATGCAGTGAGCTCTCCAGTGTGTAAGACTGAGTGGGCGATCTCAGATGGGCGAGAGGAAGGATGAGCAGGTGTTAACCCAGCTCACATATTAAAGACAAGCAAGGAGTGACCCCCAAGGGCAGGAGCCTGGTGTAAGCTACAGATGAAAGAGCGCAGTGAATAAAGGTCAGGAGGGTGTGGGGTGGGGGCTTGAAGGAATCATCTGAGCAAAGGCTGTGGTGGTCAGGGCAGAAGTGAGGATGGAGCAGCTGGCTCAGCCAGAGCACAGGGAGTCTGAATGTGTTGCGGCAAGGAGGGAGCTTGTGCCTAGTGGGGAGTGAGGAAGAGGATCCTGCTCAGACCCATCCACGCAGCCCACAGCGGGGGCTGCATGTAGGCAGGGAGGACATCCAAAGGTTATGCATGCGACAGTCCAGACACAGGGATGTGCACCAGATCTGTGAATTAATGGGTGGCCGGCTGGGGAGGGGCATGTTGATGTGGTTCTACAGGAAGATGCACAGCTGGGGGTCAGAGTGCCACACAGGCAGCTGCAGACAGAGCAATAGGGATGGAGCTAAGTGGGTTGTGCCTGCTGCTTTCCCACCGTGATCATATGCCGAGTCTCTGAAAAGACCTTGTGTCTGCCTTTGGGTGCCAGGAAGGGATAGGCTGAGGGACTGTCAGGTGCCATCATGGGTGTAGAAAGGAGGCCCTGTGCAGGGCAGAGGGGAATTGGGGGATGAGCCTGCTATCCTCAGGACGCCTTGAGAAGCAGCAGTCCCCACGGTGAAGGCAGAGAGACACTGGTGTAGGAAGGAAGTCTCACTCGGGAAGAAGGCCCAGTATCAAAGTCCAGACTGCAGAGGTAGAGGAGGGAAAACACAGGAAGTGAAGAAGAGGGGAAGGAAGTCAGAGTGCTGGGCGGCCACCCACCCCCATGTTCTGCGCTGACCTTCTGGTCTCAATTCCCATCAGATGGAAATCCTCCTGTGCCAGCTTGTCCTTCTGTAGATGAGCAGGCCGACTTAGGAGCTATGGGTCTCCTCAGCAGGCGGTTGGGTGCATGTGACTCAGGGTGTTGGGCTGAGGTCACAGGTTCCTTTTGCCAGTATTCAGTGCCCCCGGGCTTGGCAGGCTCCATGGCACCAGTTGGGTTGAATCACAGGGACTGACTTAACCTCTGGATGGGGCTGGCAAGTCAGGGTAAAATGGGGACAAAAGGGCACCCTCCCCATGGCAAAGTCCAGCATTTCTCGGCACATCATGTTTTATTTCAGTTGCTTGGGGGGAGAAAGTCCAGGCTTTTCCATTTTAAAATAAAAAACCTCAGGTCAGGGACACAGCTTGGTGGCACAGTGCCTACCTGGCAAGCGCAAGGTCCCGAGTTCAATTCCTGGTGCAAAAAAAAGAAAAAAAGATTAAATAAAATAAAAAGCCTCTGCTGAGGTCCCCTGGGGACAGGGTGAGGGACACCCAGCTTCTTGCTTACATGGCCTTTGGGAGTGGTTCTTATCTCTGCAGGGCTCTGAGGATGGAGGACCATGCCCCTCTAGCCCCACAAGACCTGGGTCCTGATAGGTAGGCGCTTTATTCAGTCCCTTTTTGCCAGGACTCCTGTCTACTCCCAGTGGCCCCATCTTCAGCTTGGGAACCTGACTCAGGACCACAGGAACCTGGCCTGCTGAGCTTCCTTGGAACCAGTTACTGGACACTGTGATGGGCTGTCGTCAACCCCTCTTCTCACAATGCCCCCCAGCAGTGCCTTCCCCACGAGCTAGCAAGCGTGCAGGAATGAGGTCAAGGAAGAGGTCCCAGAGAGACCCCACTCACAGCTGTTCTCTACGCACCCAGGTGGGGGCAGCTCAGCCTGAAGCGCAGCTTCCCGGCTCTCCGCCTCAGCCTTAGCCCCGGACAAGGCCCACATTCAGGTCCAGGATCACAGCAGAGTTGTATGTCTCTTTATTCCCTCCTGGCCAGGGATGCAGAGAAGTGGGTCCTTCACTCTGAGTCCTGGGTGCTGGGCTGATCCATGACTTTGGGAGGTGGGGTGGGGACCTGGAATTAGGACTGGTGCAGGTTCTGCCACAGCTGGACAAGGACAGATGTCCTTAGAGTGGTGAGATGACTATGTATGACACTGCAGTGATGGACATATGTCATTGTGTATTACTCAGCCCAGCAGAGTGCCCCAAACCACGAGTCAGCCCTTGTGTGAACTGTAGGCTCTGGGTGACAATGATTGATCACATAGCCTTAGGTGTAACAAACAGAGGCTGGGAGTGTGGCTCAGTAGTGAGTGCTTGCCCCTGGCATGTGCAAAGCCCTGAGCTCCACCCCCAGCACCACACACACACACACACACACACACACACACACACACACACAGTCATAGTAAACAGACTGGCGTGAGGTGTTGATGCTGGCAGGCAGGAGTTATATGGAAAATCTCTGCACTTTCTGCTCAATTTTGTGAACCTAAACACAGCACTTTTAAAATGTCTATTTTAAAAATAATTAGTGTGGCAAACTAGAAGTTTGGGATCAGGGCAGACCTCGGTTTTGATCCAGCTAGTCAGGTGGTATTGTTCATTCTTAAGGCGACATCGCTAGCTCAGGTCTGGGGTGGCCCAGCCAGGCATTCAGCAGTGGCTGGCCCACGAAGGGCGAAGACCTGAGCAGCATCAGGCTCTGGATGGGTGGAGTCCATGGCCAGGACAAAGCTGGCCCAGCGGGCAAGGAAGGGCTGAGCTGGAAATAGGTGGGAGTGGCCTGTGTAGGCCTGTCCAACTGCCCTTCCCTGGCCTGCCACCCACTGACCTTCCCTTCTGACTCTGTCTGGTTTCAGGGAGGATGAAGGGCTTCTCCTTACTGGCTGAGCCTCAGATGTTCTGGGTGGACAACAGCACCTCGGTGTCTGTCCCTATGATGTTGGGCTCTGGCACCTTCCGTCACTGGAGTGACACACGGAATAACTTCTCAGTGACTCGTGTGCCCATGGGCAAGAGCGCTGCCCTGCTGCTGATCCAGCCCCACAGCACCTCCAGCCTGGACCGGATTGTGCCCCTTGCCTTCAGCCACGACTTCCTGACACAGATGAATAACCTATCTCCCCGGTAGGAACTCCTGCTTCACTGAGATCTAGAGTGCTACACTAGCCCTCTACCCAAGGTGGGGTGGCTGGGGTGCCACCTGGCTGCTGGGCTGGGTGTTCTCTGTCATGTCTCCATTGCACCATCAAGCACTGGCAGAGGAGGGAAAATATATTTCTCAGACAATATTTGGTCCCGTTTTTCAGGGACAGAAACACCCCAACCTTCCCTGGTCCCTCAACTACATGGAGGAGGTCCAAGGCACCCAGAGCCCCTCAGAATAGGTTGTAGGGGTTGGGAGCTCCTGTGAAACGGGCAGCTTCCCCAGGGAGCTGCCCCTGCACCAGAGCTGGTTGTGTGAGGCCAATAGGGGCAGGGCAGTGCTGGCTCTGCTCCTGCTGTGACAAGAACAGTCCTTTCCAGCGCACTGGCCTCAGCCTGCATGTCAGATCCAGATGTCGGTGGCATCCTGATGTCAACTTTGAGTTTTTAAAGTGCTCAGATGGCTGGAATGAAGCATAGTCACAGTGCTGTCCATCTCCAGAACGCCCATCATGTGGAACTGACATTTAGCCTCATTATGCCCGGGCTCCCTGACCCTGTATTCTCAGGTTCACCAGAGCTGTCCCACGAGAGTTCCCCTCCTCTTCACAGCTGCACAGTGCCCACTGTGTGCGTGTCCATCCACCCCTGCAGACACACAATGTGACAGCGTGCTACACAGGCTGCTGACATTGCCCCTTCCCTCAACCCATCTCTATTCTGAGTGCCCTGGGGATGGCCAGAGTAGCATTTCTCCTGGCTTTAGACAGTGGCACATCTTAGGTCTTTTCAGAACCACCCGACTTGCAGCCAGCCCGAGACTACCTGGGAACAGAGAGAAGCTGGTTGCTCATAGTCAGCAAGATTCCTACCAGCAGGGGCCCCTAGCCCTTCTGGAAAGTTTCCAACAGCCTGAAGGTTCTGTTGTGTTTGGTGTTAAGGTTTTTTTCAAGGGCGAGGGAGGATGCCTGGCTGTATGAGGGGCTGGACACTTCTTCAGGGACATTGCAGAAGACCCTGGCTGTGGGCCCCAGATCTTTGTAGTAGATGTGACTTCCGGGACCCCTAACCATGTCACATGTCATCTTCCAGGGCCATGCGTCTGACCTTGCCCCAGCTGCAGCTGAGAGCATCCTACAACCTGCAGGAGCTGCTGGCCCAGGCCAAGCTGGCCACCCTGCTGGACACTAAGGCCAACCTAGCTGGGATCAGTGATACCAACCTGACACTGGGAGAGGTCAGTGGGACCTGGGAGGAGGTGTGGTGGGGCCAGCAGGGCTGGAGACAGAGCGGGTAGGGAATAGCAGGACCCTGCCAGGTCTGTTCTGCTACCTATTGTGGTGCAGCCCTGACCTGTCAGCTTGCCTGGCTTCAGGGTCTCCTGGATTTTGTGGCAGGGCTGGGCCAGGATGAAGAGGGTACACAATGCCAGGACAGTGCCTTGTCCTCTGGCTCTTTGAAGATGCTGCATCACTAGCACTGAAATGGGGCCCATGTCTACTGCTTTACAGGTGATGAACAGCATCCTTTTTGAACTCAAAGCAGATGATAGGAAGCAACCCACGGAGTCTACACCCCAGTCAAGCGCACCGGAGGCCTTGGAGGTGACCCTGAGCAGCCCCTTCCTGTTCGCTGTCTATGAGAGGGAGGCAGGTGCCCTGCACTTCCTGGGCCGTGTGGACAACCCCCTGAGTGTGGTGTGAGGTCGGGAAGAGTGCCCTAGAGGGCTGCTTGCTGGCTATGGGACAGGGCCGGCAGCAGAACACCCTGCCATGTCAGTGACTGTCACCCCTAGACCCCTTCCTTTCCTTCCAAGAGTGATGTTGGGTGACAATAGTCTCCTCTGTACACCATGCTATGGATAATGAGCAGTAGAAACAGTCTCCCAGCCAGGTTGCTTGGAGAACAGAGATGAGAATGAGAAGCTGGTGGATAGCACAGGCTCCCTGTTCTGGAAAGCATGGGAAATGACCAAACTATTTGTGAAACCAGAGGGAGTTTGCTTTTAATTGGGTTTCAAAATTAAAACACACATTTTGTTTTATTGCCTTGGGTTTATATTTAGCTTACTGAGTGAGATCATGACCTTCATGGGGTTCCAAAATATCTTAGTTTTTCTTTCCTGTGATTTTTGAAAAAGACAAAAGACACAAGCATCTGAATCTAGCTAGGATGTAATACAGTGGGTGATTACCCCTGTGTTGTTAACAAAAGCTAAGAGGACGCTTAGTGGCAGAGACATGCCATTGAGCTGACAGAGTGCTCTTGAGGCCTTTGCTGGGCTCCAGGAGGGCCAGACCAGCACATGGTCATCCTGACAGAGCTTTCTGGCCATGTCTGCTCTGATGGGCCTGATCATGTATGGATGGCCAAAGCTGTGGAACCTGTTAGTACATAGTCCCAGGAGAGAAATGGAACTGAACACAACCTCCACCCAGGACATGGGTCTGAGAGCTATTCCCCTGATGCAGGGGGTGGAGGAGAGGGCCGGAAGCTTCACCCACACATACCTGCATATGCCTTGCCCTTGGTGGTGCCTGCCTTTTCCATCTCATGGGATTGGGCCCACAAGCCTCTAATCATGAGATGGGCTGCAAAGAGGGCACCTGGCTGGCCACTGTGCCAGGGCTATGCTTCCTCCTGAGTGTCATGAGCTCTGCCTTCCTCCTGGCACACATGCTGGAGCAGGTGAGCAGTGCAGCATGCCGGTTGCTGGGCAGAGCCAGGCAGAGGTTACCACACAGGAATCCCAGGCCACCACACATGTGTAGCCTCCTGGGCTTCAGCTAGAGTGTGGGCTCTGCCTGCTTATGCACCACCACACACACATGCCAAGTTGTGTCCCACTTGGAACTACCCAGGGCCAGTGTGGACCTCAGCAGCTCTGAGGACATACACTGCCCACTCCTGACTGTCCTCAGAATTTCACCTTCTCCCAAAGGTCTCCCCTGTCCTTAGATGTTTTTCCCTGGCTCTGATGTCACTGGGACAGCTTGTCCTCTGTTGTGTGAGTGTGGCCTGGCCTGAACTGGAAGCATGGTGAGAGGGCAGGTCCTGGGTCCAGAAGTGGAGCCACTCATGTACTGCCATGTGACCAGCCTCTCCAGGTCTCACTGCTCTGATGTGTAAAAGAGCAAATGCTAAGATGGATACAGTGAATACATTAACCATCATTAAAAGACGTCACAACCCCACTATTGGAAAGTGCCATTCTGTGTATGGTTAGCAGAATGGGGATGTGCACTGCCATGCTGGGGGCCACTATCAAGACTCTGAATCCTGCAACTGTCCCTGGTTCCTTATGTGGCAAAGAGGTGGCTCTAGAAGTGGAGATGATCCTAGGTTATGTGGGTGATCCTAATCACAAGTGTCCTTATAAGAGGAATGAAGGGTGAGCACTGAAGACAGTCACTGACAGTGGTATAATGGCAGATGGGAGATGTGTTAGCTACTTTTCCCATTGTTGAGACAAAACACCCTAACCCAGTTAAAGGAGGAAAGGCTCATTTGGCTCAGTTTAAAGAGTCAGTCCATAATCACCTGGCTCCAAGGCAGGGTGGCATGGCAGAGGGGCATCATGGCCTGCTATTTCATGGCCCCCATGAAACAGTTCATGGCAGGGAGAAGGCAGCAAAGCAATCAAGCAGCAAGCAAAAATCAACCACAGCAGTTTTTTGTCTTGTATATTCTGTCCAGGGCACGTAGTACTCACATCCAGGGAGGGCCTTCCTATACCCACTTCCACTCTGCTGAAACAATCAGTGGGCTGATTTAGTAACCACACACTCTCCAGCATCACACACTCCAGATCCAGCCACCTCTGAAAGTCCCATCTGTGACCCCATGAGGCTCTGGAGGAACAGCTAGATGTAAGCCATAACAGGAAAGAAGGCAAGGTAGTTGAAGACATAAACCAAGGATCAGAAATGACCCAAGAAGCCAAGAAGGTGGTGGGATGGGTATGCGGGTCCTCCCTCACGCCCTTTGTCCACACCCGGGGGTCCCTTGGATCTCAGCCCTGTAAGGCTTATGTCTAAGTTGTCTTAAGCCACTGTGCTTGTGGTGACTTCCTACCAAACTTCCCTATGCACCTGTGGCTCTCTCAGCCACCCTTAGGGGCCCCAGAAGGCCACCCCATGGAGCACTTCAGTCCCCTCTGGACAGGGATGCTGACCAGGTATGCACAGGGCTGGCACGAACGGACATGATTGGCCACCCTGGGGGTTACAGGTGGCCCTGTGCCTGTTTAAAGCTGGGGCTGAGGCTCTCTTCTGTTGGTCTTTGGGGCTGGCACCCTCCTTCCTGCCCTATCAGCGGCACTAGGATGCACTACACTCTTCCTTGAGGCCTGTCGCTTCCCCCAGCAGCAGAGCAGACCAGGGTGCTCTGTCTTCCTAATTGCCTGTTGCTGGTGGTGGTGGGGCCTGCAGTCCTGCTGCTGGCTCGGCTTGTGTTCCCCACTGTCCTCCCCCCATGTGACTGAAATGGAGATGACCCGAGGCCCCACTGTTTATGTGGGCTGGGGTCTTGCCACAGCCGCAGGGATAGACCCACTATTCCCAGGTCAAGAGTGCTTACCTGACTCTTGCCCTCTAAGGGCTAGGCTGGGTTGGACGCCACTATCTAGGTACTCTAAATGGCTGCAGGTACCATCTCGAGAGGGTTAAAACACAGGGACCACTGCTCACAGAGGCCCTGGGATTGCAGCAGTGCAGCCCCGTGTTCAGTAGAAGGCAGTCTCAGGCATCCAGACCCAGAATTTATGTTCCAACAGGAGGCCTAGCAACATGTCAGCATTTGAGTTGCACCATGTTAAATAGTTCACAAATCTGCTTCAGCTGGCTGCTGGAAGGGGCTGTGGCCAGTCAGTGGGGCTCCACTTGCTTTATACTCAGATGACATCTCCAAATGTGATTCCTAAAATCCCTGTCAGGTGGAGCCTAAGAGTGGGCTGGCCATAGATTTCAGGGCTGCTCTTTCCCATTTCCCAGCACACTGCTTCCACTTAAACACTTGAGAGTTAGCACCAGGGCCTGTGGTGAACCTGAGAGCCACTCTGCTCTAGTGGGTCCGGGAGTCACTGCTAGGGTGTGGTCCTGTGATGAGAAGACTCCAGAAAGCTGCTGTGGCCAGAAGCTGAACACCTGTGGTGTGTGTGTGACAAAGAGATGGAACCCAGGGCCTTCATACTATGCTACCTCCCCAGATCTGTTTTTGAGACAGGGTCTTGCTAAGTCGCTAAGGCTTTGCAAGACTGGGCTTCAACTTGTGTTCCTCCTGCCTCAAGCTCACAGAGAACTGGGATTACAAGGGCATGCCTGGTGGACCCGTTTTTATTTGGAAAGGCAGCAGGTGGCTGACTCCTCAAACCCGGGGGAGGCTGCTGGAGCAGTGTGTTGCCAGATTCTTCTTGGGCTGCACATTTGGGCTGCCTATATCAGGGACAGTACGAGGACTCAGGACACTGAAACTTTGCACGTTTGTGTTAAACTTCAACACAAATGTATTACATCTAGCAGTCTGCTTTTCCAATACATTTCTAACTCTTTCTGGAGTTGACAGGGTGACTACAACAATGACAGCTGCTCTGAGGCTATAACTTTGGTGGGAAACCTGGACCATGACCAGGGACATCTCACACATGAAGCGTGCTACTGGAGCTCCGTGGCAGGCTTCAAAGGGGCACAGTGGTACATTCAGCATTGCCCTGCAGCCGAGGGCTGCTCCTCCTCCTGCAACCCCATGGAGCAAGCGGGACACGAGTGTATAGTCACTCCAAATCCACTTTCTCCTCCTCCTCGGGACCCAAGGTTGGACTCACAACATGTCACCCAAGTTGGGCCACACAGCCACATTGTGGGCTGCTCCCTCTCTTTTCCTTCCTTGGTGAGTTAAGTGAAGAACAGGTGGCTGAATGGAAGCTTCCCAGACATATCACGTCCAAGCCCTGGAAGCTTGGTGTAGGACTGTGCTAGGTAAGGGCGCTGCGGCATAATGGGGTCAGGGATCTGCTAGAGATCACTCTGGACGAACCAGAAGCTCCCAAACCCTGCATAGACTCAACAAGTGTCCTGACATATCAGAAAGGGAGAAGGCCGCGTAGTGGGGGCAGAGTACTTCTGCTTTCAGAACTTTCTCCTGGGGGCTGAGAGCAGTGGTATGACTGCAGGATGCTGGCAGGATGGGCCTGGGACCATCCTGTCTGGGTTATGGGCCACTGTTCTTGTACGATGGAAATGATGCGGGAGGGGGTTTCTAATCAACTTTCTTCCTCCTGCTTCACAACAGGCAAGAACAGCAATGTAGTGCGGGGCGGGGGGTGGGGGGTGGGTAGAGAGGCATACCAGGTCTCTGATGGGGAAGGCTGGACTGAAGGATGCACTGGCCAGGCGCTGTACACGTGAGTAAACCAGTTCCACCCTGGGGTCTCTCACAGCGCTCCAGCTCTTCATCAGAAAGCCTCCCATCAGCAGGAGCTGCCTGTGGGGCGGGGCCCACTGGCTTCTGCAGAAGATGCCGTATTATTCTTTCATGGGACAGAGCTCCCACATGCTTCAGCAAGGGTCTACGTGGACAGGACTCTCTGGTTATGCTGAGGGAGGTACCTTCCTGGCAGGGACTGTGTTAGTACAGGAACGAGTGACAGGTACACTTTGCTGTGCCGAAAATCACAAATGGAAGGCACATACCTACGGCAGATACTGCTTTTATTTAGGAAATAAATCTTCCCTACTAGTTCTGCTCAAGACAGAGGTTAGGAGACCGGCAAGCAGGATCCCTGGTACTATTCTTCTGTGCCAAGCTGAGGCTGGCACTGGTGTCTGGGAAGCCCAGGGCTGCAGTCATACCACCACAGATCTCTTGATGGGCTGCAGCACCAGGTACCCCTCCCACCACAGGTCCGAAGACAGCTTCCTATCCATGCCTGCATATGCACTTCAGTCCTGTTTTAGAAATCAGCTCTTTCATACTAAGATTTACAATAAAAATAAAATAATCTTCTGTAAACTATAGTAAAAAGTTGCAAATGTCTTTAAAAACTATCTTCCATACAATGGAAAAGGCTTTGTTCTTTTTGGGTGATGGAGGACCCAAGCATGTTGAGAGGGAAGCAGGTGCTGTCAGTGACACTGGGGACAGAGCCACTTTCCTTCCTTGCAGGTTTCCAGGGCACTCAGGTCTGCTCGGCTGCTGCCTGGTCCCTGGCGGCTGCCACAAGCTCAGTGAGGGCCTCGAAGCTTCTGATGCTGCTTGTCTGCAGGCCCATCTTCCGAATCTGCGTAAGGCCACAAGAGTGAACCATGTGAGTGCGATTTAAACTGAATGTGAAAAAGACCCTTATAAAAACCAGAACAAAATTCTCACCTTCTCCTCCACTGAGCCAAAAAGCCAGGACTCTTAAACACCCACAGAATACTTTTTCTTTAGAGCAAAGGATTTATTTATGTTTTGGGGTCAAATACTTTGCATGCTAAGAAGACAGTGTTAATTTATTTCCCTTTGACTAGGATACAAGTCTCTTTTGTGAACCTTAAAAAGAAAATTCACACTAAAAGAAAATTTAAAAAATAAGCCGTTTTTTAAAAAGTGGTGAATAGCTCTGGCCCGGGTTCCCACTCTCTCAACTGGCCACCAACAGCCTTCTATGAGAACGCGACGGACTGGAAACACTTGGCACGGCAGCTCCTGAGCTGACTCTGGCAGCCAAGACTCGGCACACAGTGTTCCTGCTTTTGTTTAGAAACAGTGGCCACACAGGCCTGGCTGGCTGGCACCAGCATGACTCAGTACCAGCCGTGTGGGACGGGGCGTGGGCGAGCCTTTTCTCTCTCCCAACCCCTGTTCTTTCCCTTATTTGCTATTATGGTTCTTGCTTGTGAAAAGATTTCACATTTCTCTTTTGAAATAAAGAAGCAGAGCAGGTGACTTCGGCAGAAGGCACCTCTAACTTCCCTTGGGTGGAATGATCTCAGAAATTCACACATGGCCCTGATGTGTGTGAGATGCTGCTCAGGACTGGAAAGCAAGCAGCTCCTCAGGACACTGCATCACCTCACTTCTTTTCTCTGCAGAGTCCTTCCTTTTTCTCTCTCTCTTTTTGAGGCAGGGTCTCGCTATGGGCTTCAGGCTGGCCTTGGACTCACTTTGTAGCCCAGGCTGGTCTCAAACTTGCAATTATCTTCCTACCTCAACCTCCCGAGTGCTGGGATTACAGGAGTGCACCACCACGCCTGGCTTTGCAAAGCCCTTCCTTGAGGAGCACTGCTCCACAGAAAGCAGCAGCTTCAGACACCTGGAAGTTCTGTGATACTGAGGACGTTTGTCCACCTGTCCACCTTGTTCCCTACTGAAGTTCTGCATGCCAACACCAGCCACACGATGTTACCTTCATTCTAAAATTTGTGTTTTATAAAAAATCAGTAAAACCCAGCAGGGAATTAAAGAAGCTGTGCCCGGACGTCATCCTTCACAATACAGGCGGGAGAGGCCTTCAGCTTTCCTCAGTGTCCTGCACACACAGGCTCTACGGACCTGCACAGGTCCTGCTGTGGGCTTACAGCAGTGAGCAACGTGAGCACGTGTACCACAACCCTAGCAAATGCTCACAGCACCAGGGCCCACCAGTGATATGAGGCAAACTCTTGGCACCTCTCTCCTTTCTCCTGGTTCTTACTGCAGAACTTCAGCCTTCAGAGTAACCTAGAGGCCTGTCTCTTACAAATTCCTATACCACCACCAGGGCCCTGGACTCGGCTCCTCCAAGGCAGTACCTGCTCTCCCAGGTACTCCACGTCCAAGGCCAATTGCAGCCGGATCTTGTCATCGTCACTCATGCCACTACTGGGGCCTACAGTGCTGGTGGCAGGGGCTCTCCTGGCTTGCTTCAGTCTCTTCAGGCTCTCCTCCATTTTCTTCACAGAGTTCAGGACATCTGATACAGTCTCACAGTACCTTGGGCACAAGATAAGGTTACTGGTGAGAGAAGCCTGTAATACCAGAGACACTGGCTTTGTGAACAAAAAAGGAGATTATTAAGAAATACCGATCTTGGGCCGCGGATTTAGCTCAGCAGCATAAATGTAAGGAAAGCGTAAGGACTTGAGTTCGATCCTCAGTACCAAAAAACAAACAAAACAAACAAACAAACAAACAAGAAACACCTCTAATGAAGTCCAACCACAGTAAATAGCGTATAAGATTTTAAGAAAGGGTCATGAAAGCATGGCATTACCTGAGAATGTAAGACACACAAATTTTGCTTAAAGGTTTAATCCCGAGCACTAAGAGAAACTGACAGGCCAGTATCTTTCACATACTGTGTGGAGACCTGTGGCAAGTTCCAGACTGAGTGCCGGGTTCATTCCAAATGGCCATAGAAAGGATCAAAAAACTCAGAATTTTAAATTAAGCCTATTACTCTCCAAATATTCTCAATATAATCTTCACACTGTGAGTTGTATCTCTAGACTTTGTCTACAAGCTGGTCATCTGACATAAGGGATTATGTTTGCTCACAAAAAACAGTATTATGCATCACTATTACATTCTGACTAACTTACCAATGCCTATTTGACTTATGAGTACTAGAAGTAACAAAACGCCACTGCAAAGTTATTACATGAAGAAATCAGTAACGGAGTAGAGTAACTTTGTTTGTTGGGCAGTGCTAGAGATGAAATCCAGAGCCTCACACATGCTGGACAAGTGTTCGCCCACTGAGGTTCACTGTTAGCCCTGAATAATAACTCTTCAAGGTGTGATTCAATGCCAATGCTGGCACTGGGCAGGATTGACTGCACAGAAAGAGATGCTCAAGGGTTTTGGGAGCTTCAAAAACTGTCAAGTTTTAATTCTGCTTTAAAGTGTTTTCTCATCTTGATTACAGAGGTCTCATCTAGAAAGCCCCAGCAAAGCAGGCTTTTTCATTATCCGGTGACCAGAGCTGTGTTGGACAGAGCTGAGGAGGAAGGACCTGGACAGAGCAGAAGGACGGGAAGGCAGTAAAGGTGGTGGCTGGAAGATGCTGGCCAGCAAGGCTGTTGTCCAGGTGGAGGAAGATATTTGCAGAGCTGGAGGGCAATGGGAAGGGAAGAGGAAGGATGGAGATGGATCGAGTGACCACACGCTGCTCATTCAATGTCAGACAGTGCTGTGATACTCTTATACTAGTCAAATCCCCACCCCGCCACACAAATCCACACACAGCCCTGTGATGCCTCAGCCTCCCCAAGTAAGTTGCAAACAGCCCATTCGAAAGTCACTTACTTGTGAGTGCTCTCAGAGAGAGCTCCTTCCAGCCACTGCTGCATTACTGTGGGCTTGAGCTTATCCCTATGACCACTCTGAAGCTGGTAAAATGGCTTCAGTGCACTATCCACATAAGAGGAGGCTGTGGTTGGGACCTCCTGGAGTAATACAGGAAGGGGTGACAGACAGAGAGAGTCAGAAAGAGAAAGAAAAACAAGTTACCAAAACCTCAGGCTCAAAAAGATACTGCTATTCCAGTACACCTACAACCCTCCCCCCACCCACCCCCAAGATGCCTGAAGGATGGGAGGAAGACAAGGGGAAAGCACAGCGCAGGATAATGCCTGCAGCCAGGCTGGCAGGTTCAGGTGTGGTCCAGTACCTCCAGCTCCATTCCTCTAAGGCACTGCTTCCCCAAATTCCTGTCCACAGTTTTCACCCAGTGATCCTTTCATATCCAGGTTCTGATTCTTGAGTAGGGTGTGCATGAGGAGAGGATGAGTTATGAGGCTGCATTTTTTCTTTTGGTTTTTGAGACAGGGTATCACTATGCAGTTCAGGCTGGCCTTGAACTCTCTCAACAATCCTCTGACCTAAGCCTCCCAACTACAGGCGTGCACCACCACACCCAGCGAGGCTGCATTTCTAACAAACTCCCACCAGGGCGCCCATGTGATTTATCAATAAGCCACAATTTAAGAGGTAAGGATTCTGAGTGATCGAATAGCTTTGGATTCTTCATCTGTAAATTAAGATACAGCACTCACTTCACAGGAGGAGGAATGAGAGTCTGCAAAGAGTTTGACATAGAGTCTGACCTAGTGTGAATTTTCTTTCTTTCTTTCTTTTTTTTTTTTTTGGTAC
Source organism: Cavia porcellus (assembly GCF_034190915.1). Classification (NCBI taxonomy): domain Eukaryota; kingdom Metazoa; phylum Chordata; class Mammalia; order Rodentia; family Caviidae; genus Cavia; species Cavia porcellus. The sequence goes on along the minus strand of NW_026947496.1, from coordinate 31,464,984 downwards.
CAGGCATCCAACTCATGACCGTGCACTTGCAAGGCAGGCGTTTATGCCGCTGAGCTAAATCCCTAGCCCTAGAGTGTGAATTTTCAAAAAGTACACAGAATATTTCTGGGAGTTGAGTCCAGCCTGGGCAGTTGTGAGACCCTGTCTCATAATGAAAAATTTAAAAAAAGTGGGAGAGGGATGCAGCTCAGTATAAAGGCTCTGGATCCCAATTTCCAGTACCAAAATAAAAAAAAGAAAAATTGCGTCCAGCAATATTAAGACAGGCCTCTCTCCCTCCTACTCTCAAGTAGTACCTTCATGTCAAACCAGAAAGAGGAAATTAGGAAGTTACTTGTACTAGAAGTGGTAATTCTACCACACCTCTCAGATTCTAACACAAAAAGAAAAAGAGGCGCACAGGAGGTCAGCACTAACGCCAGTCCAGTGACCAAGCCACCTAACTGTATGCAAAGCATCCCAGCAGAAGGGGGAGTGAGGCAAACAAAAGCTTGGCCATTGACCATTTTCACAGCTCCTGAGAATAAGTTTTGGTAGCAAACTCATTAAAAGGCATTAATTTACCTCAAAAATCTACAACTGGAAAAAAAAATTAAAGAGAGAAAGAGATTTAAAATGAAATGAGAGGGGGCTGGGGATTTAGCTCAGCGGCATAAGTGCCTGCCTTGCAAGTGTGCAGTCGTGAGTTTGATCCCTGGTACCGATAAAAATGAAAAAGACACACACACACACAAAACATAAATAAATAAATAAAATGAAATAGACCAACTGCATGAAAATGAATGTTCAGATGGTAAAACAGAATTCCCTAAAATTACTGTTCTGTAAGAATAAACAGAAAAATCTGTCTTTGACCACCTGTGTGCCATACTTTTTTGTAACCTTAGAAAATGCCTTTACAGTATGGTAACCATTGTTGATCACCTTGTATTTTGTTTTTACATTATGTATTATGTCCATCCTTTTGATTTGACTGACTCTGTTCTGTTGTGTCACATTTGGTTTTACTCTCTTCAAAAAAAAGTAATAAGAACTGTGGGAGTAATAAAACCCAAAATGTGTAATTGTCACTGTACAAAAGAAAGGAAAAGAAAGTGCACTAAAGGATATAACTGCATGTATATTTAAGTGTGTAAGATAGACAACCATATTACTGAGTTTTTGTTGGATCATTGAACAGAACCGTTTGCAGTCTCACTGTTTGAAAGACCACTTTATATGCTTTAATTTTATAACTTGAACAACTATTTCTAAGATAACAATATGTAATCTATTAACTAGTGATTTCCTACTGTTTATTTTTTCTGAAATTCTGTGTAACTTGTACCCTTTTTTGTTTTTTTCTCCTTAAATTAAAAAAAAAAAAAAATGCCTTTAACTTTTTTCTTTTTTAATTTCTGTTTTTTTTGCAGTGCTAGGGATGAATGCAAACCCTTACTTGATGGGCAACTACTGAACTATACCTGGGCAACTAATACAGTTTTAAAAGGAACTCTTTCTTATTTAATTAAAAGAAGAAAGCGGGTACTTCCAATGATAATATGTTCCATACATTTTTTTTTGTCTTTTTCATTTTTATCGGTACCGGGGATCAAACTCACGACTGTCTGCTTGCAAGGTAGGTGCTTATGCCGCTGAGCTAAATCCCCAGCCCCTCCAACGATAATATGAAGGCAGCAAGATAAATTTAAAGTTTTTGGATATGAAGACCAAGAAATGTTAAAATGTTCTTTTAAAAACAAAAAGCACCTTTCCATTAGTGACAAAAGAATTCGGACAAGTCCACACTATCTAACCTTCTGTCTCTATCTCAGCTGTGGCACCCACACCCTTCACCTGCTCTGTTCTCTGATCCACGCTGGGCTCCCCATGCCGACCTGCTCCTATCACCTTAACCACATCCTCTTTTCCCTGGTATTTCTAAAACAAACTTCCCATCTCAGAGTTCTTCTCAGTGAGTCACACTAACCTTATTGGTTCTTCGGTAAAGCCTGGGGACCTCCAGGGCACTTCTCAGGTAACTGAAGCAAGAGTCACTCAAGTCTTGCGTGATCTTGTGGCTCAGGACAGGAACACAGGCCGATAATGTGCTCTGTGAGTCCTCCAGGGCTGCTACGGAGGCAGGAAGATGGGTTTAAGCTCTCTGCTCCAGGCAGGTGTACGCTTTACTTTACTATCACAGTACTGAGAGACTGTACTATAATAAATCAAATCAAATATCAGAATATATCAAAAGGTCTTTTTAAAAGAAATTAAAACCACAGAAAATAAAAACAATCAAGAACTGACAACTAGAGATGAAGGTGTTAAATATATCCCCTCTCTGAAGTTTTATTTTACATTGTTCGTTATTCAAAGATTTGCTGAGTGTAAAAGATTTAGGTTTACCTGAAATAGAAGAAAAATTCTTAAAGCCAATCATTTCAAGTTTTGGTCTGATAGTCTCCAAGAGTTCTGGGAGCTGGAATACATACATGGGTTTATATATTCAGTTAACACTTATAAATCAAAGAGAGAGGCAATTCTACAAACTCAGACTATCGTTAATGAGTGATGGAACTAAAAGTTAAGACTTTCAGTAATACTCATCTAGAGAAAGCAAAACTCAAGGCTTCCAACACAAGAGACATCAACAACATAGGAACCAAGAGTAATGTTCAGCTACTAACAGGCTCAAAGAAAGCTCGAATTTATTCTTTGGCTCTTCATGACATCACACAAGCTCACAGTAAAGACCATATTCTTGTTCAAAATACACAGATACACCTTCTCAAGGACACAAAACATTAAACTTTCAGAAAGCAGAGTCACATACTACAATGTAAACACTAAAATGTGTCCTATAAAGTTCTCTTAATGATAAAGCAAAAACACCTGGGACTTATGCAGGGAAAACAGGGAGAAGTTTTAATACAGTTCAACAGTTCAACTGTTGCACGTTAAGAGAGCATCTGGGTCAATGCACCAAATCAACTAAAATCTAGCACACTGTAGGTATGTTTAAGCAGACCTGAGCTAATGAGAAGAAAGAAAGAAAAACAAAACAAAGAAAACCAAAAAACAAAACAAACAAAAAAGTGGAGCAGGCACTGCTGAGAGGAAGAGGGGATGGAGAGAATGGGTTGGCATGGTATCAGCATCTGGCATGAGAGGAGGATCTGGGAAGGATGAGGTCAAACATCAGCCAGGAGGCCCAGGACATTCTCCTCAGAGTACCCACAATCCCTGTCTAAAGCCCAAGAGGCCAAATAACATCTGCCTTTGGCCTACAGGACTCTGAAACACTGACTGCACACCAAGAACCGCACACTGAGGTCTGTGGGACACAGCTCACCTGCTCTTGAAGTCTGTCCAGGTCTGCAACCATGTACACAAGCTGTGTGCTGGAAACAGACACCACTGACTTCGTGTCTGAAGGAGCACCTCCCTGGTCTTCACCACCTCCCTGGGCAGTGGGAGTGTCTTTGCCACTAGTTACCAAAGGTTTTCTGTTCTCTTTGGCAGTTTCACTAGAAATGGGCCTGTGAGAAAGCTGAAAAAGGATGTGGGTGACAAAATACTTTCACACTAACAAGACACACGAATAAATGTACATATATTTATACACACATGCACATCTCAACAGCCCAGCACATGACTATAGCCATCTGTGGAACCACAGAGGCAATGTACTAAGGACGACACTGCCTTTACATCTCTAGACGGCCTCATGTATACCTACCTTTTTTGCCCCCATGTCTAACTTCTAGGGATAAAAAGTAGAAAACAAACAGTTCTCAAATCACAGTGAGATTGTTCAGTTTCAGGAACATCACAGATTTTAAAAAAATTAATTGTAGTAGGTAAATAACATACCAATTTAATAAATAAATTTAGTTATACCCAATCAGAGTAAAGAATCACAATATAATCTTCATTATTCTTCAACTAACACAAATAACAAAGTGTTCTTTGCACAACACATTGTTAAAGGGCAAAACCAAATTACATTTGTATCAAGAGAAAGATAGGATAATGAACACTTAGGGCACAGCAATCATGGAGGGGAAGTGAGAGGAATGAATGACCAGCTAGCAAGGCCTGGTGGTGTTAGGATTCACTGGTGCTGCCATCCTTAGGACTGTAAGACAGCCTATTAGGAGGACTCTCCTAAACAGGAAAATGGAACTAACTACCACTGAGCTCTCAACACTTCAGTATCCACAAATAAATTCTCACAACAGAGGTCAGTTTCCCATTTTCCAGATGCACAATCCCACAGTCATGAAGATTACCGACACCTCTGCAAACTGTGGTACAGTTTGCAGCTTCAGTCATTCAAGGATTTTTCTTTAGAACCTAACTAATTAACTGACCTTGGAAACCCCAGTATCCTCAAGATTGTTTTTTGTTGGGAGGTTTGCAAGTAGCTAATCCAAGTGTGTTAGTCAGGTCTGCTTGCTGCTGACTAGATGCTGCCCCGTAACCCATCTGAGACAGATGCACTGGCATTCTCCCATTATAACAGGCTGCTGCTGTACTGTGTGTAGCTATTTTGAGTGTTTTCAGTTTTGTTTTTCTTAAAGCTGTAAAATCCCTAAGATACTGCCAAAATGCCCTGCAACATCTAAGATTTTATTAATACAGTATTTTACTAAATTAAATAACTGCGGAAAACATAGCATATTTAAGGTTTAAACTGTAAAAATAGGCATATATAGGCATTTTCTTGACCATTATCTGAAATTCATGGGTGCTTTAGGAACATTATGTAATCCCACAAATTTTGGGAATCCACTATATTGTGCCCAAGCCTATAGAATCCAGCCAGAGCCAAGGCCCAACCTTGCCTGGCTCCAAAGCCATTACTCTGCCCATTATATGGGTGGAAGTGTGCTAAGTCTTCTCTGGACAGAAGCTGCACTTCCTTCAGTGGAATATTTCTGCATAGGGCCTGCCTGTCATTTTAAAGTATACGTCTTCTCACAATCTCTGTACCATGATAACTATTTTTTTTTTAATTTGAAGAGGATAAAATTAAACACAACAAAACAGAACGTAAGAAAGCAATGTAAGAGACATAAATTTCAAAGCAAGACAACCAGAGATATTCGCTATCTATCATATTGTCTCTTATTTTCTTCCAAATAGTTGTCACTATCTTCACATACAGTGAATTCATATAAACTATACAGTATAAAACTGATCTGAACAGAATGATGAAGGTGTTTTAGGTCTTCAAGACCAGATAATAGGGAAGTCAACAATGGCTGTCATAGTGTCTCTCATTCTCTTCAAAATAGCTGCCCATATCTTCATGTATGTTGAAATTAAATAAAACAGACTAAAATCACTTTGAACAAAGAATAATAGTATTGCTGGATTTCACATCATGAAGCTACAGAATCAGTATTGGGTACCACAATGTCTCTTTTTCTTCAAAGTAGTTGTTCATTTCATCATACGTTATATAATCAGTTCTCATAAACTGTAAGTTCTATGCATGCATGAGTCTCAACATGTACATCTATCCTTTGTCTGTATTAAGAGGGAAAAACAAAACAAAGCAAGACAAAACAAAACAAATTCCTAGAAAAACATGAAATGAAAAAGTCATATAAAACCACAATACAAGGTGATCTACAATGGTTGCTATGATGTTTCTTGTTATCTGATGACTTTTCAAGAGCATCCATCACCGAGACTGCCCTTGATGGCAGCTCTGTGGAGACCTGGCAAAGCTTGTGCTCTGACTGAGCAGCAGTAGCCATGCTTCTGTTGGCCAGGAATCTCAAGCTTTCCACATATGTCAATTAACCCGTTCTTAACAAGGCTGAAATTTGCCAGGTAGCTTGAACCACTGTGGTATATTCATGATTGCCCATTGGGTGGCTTTAAACTAATTTTATCAGTAAAGAGACCATTAAATGTGATTAGATCCATTTGTACAACCAGTGGTATAAGCCACAAGCTTGTAGGAGTATGTCAAACAGAAATGTGAAAAGGGAAAATGACATCCCTTTAAGAGAATAGGTTAAATATCTTTTTATTTTTTAAGATATTACTTTTAAAACATTCAAATAATGAAGTTTAATACATATATTTTGCTCTCTAATCATTTTCATTAAAATGAGTATTTGATTTAATTAAAGGGATTTCCAAGATTCTGGTTTTGCGAAGGGAATGGACTTGTCAGGGTCAGACAGATATCTGCCAAGGCGGGACTGAAACACAGCTGGACACCAGCTGCTGCTATCCATGGAATTAGTCTGTGGCGACTACAGACATTTTTAAAATTTCATTTCATATCTAGCTAAATTATCTTTAATTTTTATCCATCCTGGTTAGCGAGCAGCTGAAGGACTGCTTACCTCACTGACAAACACAGAGAATCGTGCCAAAATCTGCAGTGTGAGTCTCCACAGACGATGTGCCAGCAATGGTAAGAACATCTCATCCGACCAGCACTTCGTCAGGCTGCTCCATGTTCTGTGAGAAGCCAAAAGGCAATACGGACTTCCAGCTAGAGAAAAACCACGGACTTAGGGAGTTTCAACCCCTCATGGGCTTTAATCTCATGTAGAATTTCAAAGTATAACTCAAAATTAGCATAGCTGCTACTGGAGGCCACGGAAGACCAACAGGCCATTTCCTACATTTATAATGCAACACGTTTGACAACTTACATGATACTACCTCCCAGGCGGGTGGAAGAATATCAAACATACACAGCATCCAGAACCTCCCCCCAAAGTTGAGAAGGGTAGTTGGACAGTGGACTTATCTGCACTTCAGCTGTGGAAGAGCAGGCACTTCAGCTGTGGAACCCAGTACCTATGTGACTATAGAAGTAGTCCCACTGTGTATCAGTGGTCATAAGGAATGGCTATAACATGGTACAAAACCACTGAGGCTGCCTGCTATGCACACATGTTCTCTAAATCTGCATATATACAACTCCCACCTACCTAGCGCCCCAGGACAAAGAGCCAGAGACCAAGGTCAGAGAAGAGGCACAAGCATGTGTCCCAACTCCACAAGTAGGAGGGAAGCAGGCTGCAGTGATCTGATGCACAGAAGAGATTGTGTAAGCACAACAGGGCTAAGGACCTTGTGTGTTACATTTGGGATGGAAAAGAAGGTCTGGTCTGCTTCCTTCCGATGCCATAAAGCATCCTTTTAATCATTTTCATAAAGCAAAAATCTCAATGAATCAAACATTTGGTTTCTAATAGCCATATAAAGATAAAAGCAGATGGGCTGCAGTACAACTCAGTGACAGAGTGTTGCCTAGCACATGTGAGGCCCTGGGCTTGATCTCAAGCACCACAAAACAAAACAAAGCAAAACAAAAACAAAAGAAGTTAAACTAAGTGCCCTTCAGGTCCAGCTTACTTTATGATGGGGAACGGTGAGCATTCTCGGAAACCAAGGTCTAGCTGGCTGGTGAGCCTAGCTAACCTCAAGGACGCCTGCTGTTTCCACCCTCACTAAGGAGGTTACCTGGGGCGTCTTCCAGCCCGTCTGCAAGTGCAGCTTCCAAGGATCCCGCAACTTCTCTAAACCTGAAAAGAGAACACAAGCCAGTGCTGAGAGTGCCACTAGGCATCTTTGCTTGCCCTTTCTCCTTGCTCCCCAGTAACAGGGCTCCCCCACTCACTGACAGCCCTCATTCCCAGGGGCACACAACCAGCTTCAGGATGCTTACTCGCTCCAGCTGGTTTCTTATCTTCACTGACAAATAAACTATCTTCACTAATCCACTGTTGGGTAGATTTTTCTGCTACTGCCTAGAGTCTGAATTGTAACTCCATGGTTTTGAAATGAATACACTGCCAAGTTAAGGTTCTTAGGTAAGTCCCTGTTGGCTTTAAACATCAAATTAGCCCCACAGCTGGCATCTCCAATCCACCCACATTAGTACCAACCACATAGGGACAGAAACATCCCAAACCAAGAAATGGAAAAGCCATGTTTGGTATCCGTGTTTGCAGCCTAATAAAAATCCCAAAGTCAGACAGTTAAGCTCCCTGCTCAGTGCCTTGGGACCTACCAGCCCCCTCTGTGTCCCCGCCACTGTCCTATTGGTTACTGCTGCTTAGCAGTCACACACTATTTCTTGGACGGGTTAGCTTCCCCTGCTGGTCCATCACCGACTTTAACACGGTTGAGACTAACCGTAACTTACATGACTAACAGAGATCTTGTGTTTCCATGACTATAAAGAATGGCCACTTTCGCATGCATCCTATCTCCTAACTATGTGACTCTCTCAACTTTGAATCCTTGTATCAGCACTCTTTTGTCAATGGTTAGGTTCCTTACTAACAGTAAATTCTGACTTATGTTTTAAGGTCACTTATCTAAGGGAGTTTTGATGGTAAAATATCAAAAACATGTGTTTTTAAAAGGCAGTTTGCAACTGAAGAGTGAAGGAGTAACCACTTTGGACAACACAGCTCAGGACATGAGGTTTATGCCAATGCTAGAGCCGCTGGTCTCTGCAGTTGCCCCATCTAATCTGTGTAAGAAAGGGGACCAGCTTGCTGTCCAGTAAGGCCCAGAGAAGGGCAGTCTTTGCAAGCTGCAGGTTAGAGCACAGGAAGAACACATGATGAGAAACACAGAAGCATAAAGCTAGGAAGAACGAGAGAGGTGGGGATTCTACACACAAGGATCAGAAGAGAGGGGTTGCTCTGGGGTGGAGCTCACAACCACCACCAGAGTTTGACCTCCAGTCCCACAGGCACCTTTTCCAAATGCACAAAATTTAGCAAGTGAGCCCTATAGAGAGGCCTGTGGCTTGCTTGTTACTATTGGTAACAGCGAAGGACTGGGGGGAACCTATGTAGCCCAAATTGGGGTATATTTATATAAGTATGACATAGTCTGAGGACTGGAACACAGCACCAAAGCTGACAGTGCGATGTCAAGATATGGCAGGGAAGCAGGTATATGATTCAGAATTAGGCAAACACATGGGCGCCAAGTTATGCGAATATTTATAATTCTAAAAAAAAAAGCACAAGAAACAAAGGCAGGAGGGCCTTCGTATCTGTGCGTCTCATAGTGGCATGCCTATCTATGGGCATGTGTGAGGACGCAGGGACGAAGAACGTCCTCTTTGTGTGCTGTAGCTGTGCCTCCCTGGCCAGAAGTCCCTCACATAACAAAGATCACATTTCTTGGAAAGTAGCAAAAGGAGAGGTGAAACCTCAGGGAACTGTGAAGAGCTGGGCTGTGAATTCTTGGTGCACGCCAAAACTGCCCTACTCTCAAAGGGATCTAAGTAATAGAGCAAACCCCAGATAGACATGTCTGAATTTCTGCTCTGCGTATTCCTCCATGAACATCACAGGGCTATAGAAAATAGCCCGTGTAAATATAAAATAACAACAATTGCAACAACACGATGGGTATTACCTTCCCCTCTGTTCCGAGGCTCCAGAGATAGCCAGGCACATGTCCGCCGCCACGTGAGTGTTTAGGGGTGGGGAGGAGGAGGAGCCCTGCTGTGCTCAGCACATGCTGAGTGCCACTGGGACAGCACAGACATGTGGATGTTTTGAAGAACACTCTAGAAACACAACAAACTAACCCTTAGTGCTCAGTGCTTATTTGTCTGCAATTTCAAGGTTGCCACCAGATGACCACAGTTTGAGGCTGTTTTGGTCACATGTGCATTTCCTCCCTTTCTCTATCTCCAACATGTCCATGGGAGCCACTGCTGTGCACACACATATTCTCTGGGACAGTGCACAACAGTGGAGAGTGGTGGGCAGAGGCTGCCTTTTCCCTAAGGATGACCAGGGTGTGGGCAAATCAGATCCAGGAGGTTACACTGGATCTGAGGCTGTAACGTTATTCTAGCTCATGAAAATGTCAAAATGCCAGCACCCTGTTCTTAGGTCCATTTTAAATGACCCTGAAGTAGAGTGACAGAGCCACTCTGACTCCTAGCTATGTTTGCAGATCTTCAGTCATGCTCACAATAAACAATCCAACATCCGGGAAAAATCAATAGAAAAGTTATACAAAGTCCTATTTGAATTTATTTTTACATGGAAAAACTCACTTTATAAAACACACTTCACAGCTCAAACATTATTTTCAAGTTTTTCATGGATTTTAAATAAAGCAGTTTACAAAGAAAAGCTAGCTAATCCCTTTGAATACTTAAGGCAAATCTGGTGAAATAAAAAGGTTTCCCTGGGCACTGGTCAACTGTCAGCATTTGTTTTAGGTCTGATTAACAGCTAGAAGGGTTGACAGGGTCAGCTGGGGCATATGGGCCTCTGGATGCACCCAGGAATTGACCAGGCAACTGAGCTTGAGGTCACAAGGCTGAGGGTCCGGAAGAAAGACAGCACTGCTTTTCAGACCACAGAACAAGCATAACAACGGCTACCAGGCTCCTGACAAGCTGACAGGTGGAGCAAAGCTGAGCTCTCCTGTTCCGTGAGGGAGCAAACACTGTGGCTCAGAGACTGTAACAGCCATGGAATTGTCTGAGGCAGAGGTGAGGTGGGGAAAGGAAAGAATGAGCTGCTATCAAACTTTGCCACCAATGGGGATACACTGGATGGGAAGGAAGCTAGGCCTGGAGTTGGGCTTACTCCAAGTACAAAGCTCTTTCCTATGATCTGACAAGACATCATTTCATCAGCTCAGCACCCTGCTACTTCTTGTATCAATGTCTCCTAAAGAATGTGATGGCCCCAGAGAAGCCATCCTTCTGCACAGCACTTAGACTCTGTTTAGGAGGTAGGAGTAGTGAGCAAAGGACTGACCTTATTTGGAAATAAACAGGCAAGTTCCACTTATTATTGAAGCTATGATAGGCAGGATGTGCTCTTAGTCTTTTCACACTGGCCTGGGACCCACACTGTCGTTCAAATCTTCTTACAAAATCCATACTTATGGTATATTTCTAAAACAAGAACAAACAGTGAAATTTTCATTACTGGTAAGCTAACAAAGAACACGCTTTGAAACTGTAATCAAGATGAGTCAACATGCAGAAGCACAGTTCTAGAGCTGACAAGGACCTTGGAGAAATTTCCATCTAACATCCCCATTTAGGGATGAGGTAATGGCCAGCATGACTGGTGACAGGCTTACAGTCTTACATAGCAAAGCCTGTCCAAAATGCAGATGCATTATTCTAATTTCAGTGCTAGTTAAACAATGGTACTCATATTCCAGAGCACCCAACTCCATTCACCAGAATCAGAACAGATAGGGGGTTAAGGGCTATAATTCACTGCTTCTCCAGAAACAGAAAAAAAAAATTTTTTTTTGAGGGTCTTGCTAGGTAGTTCAGGCTGGCCTTGAACTCACTATGTAGCCCAGGCTGGATTCAAACACATGGAGATCCTCTTGCTTCAGCCTTCTGAGTGCTGGGATTATAGCCATGTGCCACCAGGCCTGGTTAAGAAAACTTTTTAAAGGAAACAAAGAAAGAGAGTATTATAAAATGGATATTTTATAGATGAGAAAGAATGAAAACTGTCAGGCCAACTGACTAATACCATCAAAACCCCAAAACTACTACTTGAATCATCATTTCCCTTTCTGTGAAGGTCAGGCAGAAGCTGCCCCAAAGAAAAACCAAGCAATAGAGGAAGCAGACCACCAGCCATTGGTAGCTGGCTGCACAATCATCCAGTGGATTCTCTATTCTTCTAGCCCCAGGATCTACTGAAGTCACTGCTGGACTTTCAATGTATTTCTCAGATGGTGTGGGCAAGCTCAGTCCCAGGCCACCACATCATGACCCTGAATATAATCAAAACCACAAGTTTTAAAATTGTGGCAACTAGAGTTGGGCAATGTTCCTCATGACCCCAAGGGTGGCATAGGTGTGTGGACTGAGATGTAGAAAGGCCCACGTTTGGGATAAACCTCCATCTCTGCATATGTGGATGCTAAAGGAGTACAAGACCACTTCCCTCTGCACAGGAATGTGTTGTGTTAAGGCACAAAGCTGAAAGTTTGTCTTTAAAGGAAGTGAAGGAGGTTTACAGAAAGTATACCCACAAACAATGAATACTGACTGAGAATTGTGAAGTCACAGCTCTATAAGAAAGGTTCTAAGTGGAAACATCTGCTGAGCGAACAGTCAATGTTATCCTTTGTGAAGCATAGCAAACCATGAAGCTCCCTCAGCAGTTCAGCCATAACAGCATTTTACCCTATGCATTGTATCCAATTTAAGAAGTCCTACTTTTAAAGTCACAGAAGTTGTTACACCATTTATCAAAACAACACAAGTCATCCTGTTATTTAATATGCTGTAACATGGGACAATCAGAGAACAGATAAGGGTATTTCTAGGACCAAAAAGCTCCAAATTGTTGTCTAAACTCTTCTGAAATTTACTTAGCTCCAAACTCTGCATGTTTACGTTGCGCTTCTTTATGCATTTAAAATTAAGAAGCAAATTAAGCAAGCTGACTATAAAAAGAAGCGAACAGAACTGGAATTGACAACTGTGATAACTGGAAACTGGATGCACAAGTAAAAGAGATCAGATGCAACTGAAGGAGACATCAGTGTGCTGGAGACAAGTCCCACATATCACCCAGATGCAGCAGGTGCACAGGCTGAGGAAAGGGAAATCAAGGGTTCCAGGAGCAGGTGCTACAGGAGTGAGAAAGAAGCACAACTGAATAGATAGCTCATGGTCAAAAATGCTCCAAAACAGATGAAAGACTGCTCATGGACAAAAAAGCTCAAGTGAGGAAATCCAACATATTTTAAGTATAAATAAAAAGTTTACAGAAGACAACACACAGCAGAACTTAGCATACCAGAGTCACACGGAAGATCTTAAAAGCAGATAGAGACAAAAGGCATTAACAACGAGGAACAACAGATTAACAGTTGATTTCAAAGGTCCAGATACAAGGTTACCCATGTTGAGTCCAGCAAAACCACTCTTCAAACAAAAGCCTTTTAACAGACAAACTTAAGAAAATGATACGAGACCACAAAACAAACAGTACACACAACACAAAGGACAAACCCCAGGGAAAACTCACTACTTGGACTATGTAGACAGATTTAACACCTAGCCCAGAAGGAATAACACCTGAGAGTGAGCCTGAACAGCTGCACATATTGTGGGAAGCCACAGTGAGCACTGCCCAGGATAAGGCTGAAAAACTCCATGTAATTAGACTTCTGTTAAGTGTTTCCACTTAAGTAGCATTCTGTCAACCTTCCACTTAAGATACACAGAAATAAAAAAAAGTCTTGATATACAAATTAGTAGAAGGAAAAACAAAGAATAAAGGAGAAAACTCCCTAGAAGTCTAAAATGTGGCTAGAAATATAGCTCAGTAGGACAAGCACTTGCCTGAAAACACAAGGTCCTGAGTTCAATTTCCAGTACCCAAAAAATGAATAAATAAAATGCAAAGAAGGCTCAATGGAATGAAGAAGGGAGGCAGGAAAAGAGTGAAGTAACATGGGCACAAAATAAGTACCCTAAACCGGGCGTGGTGGCTCACGTATATAATCCCAGCACTCGGGAGGCTGAGGCAGGAGGATTGTTGGGAGTTCAAGACCATCCTAGGCTACAAAGTGAACTCAAGGCCAGCCTGAACTGCACAGTGAGACCCTGTCTCAAAAGGACAAAAAAAAAAAAAGTACCCCAAATACAAAATAAGCCCCAATACACCAGTAATTACAGAAATTTAGATTTCATGAACCACCTAATTTAAAGGCAAAGATTGCCTTATTAGGTTAAAAAAAATCCACAACCCAAACTCCAGGAAGACAGAGATCAGAAGGCTAAGAGACAAGGGAAGCGGGTGGGTGTGGTTCAGGTATTGGCTCCACGCTCAGTCACATCCTGGGCACAGTTTAGAGACCACACAGAAGAGCGTTGAATATGCTTTTGAAATCTCAGCTATGGAAGCTTTTCAATCATGACATGCCTATAATCCCAGCACTTTGGGAGGCTAAAGCAAGGGGATCAAAGGTAAAGTCTAAGCAATTAGCAACTTAGCAAGATCACGTCTCAAAAAATTTTAAAAAGGGCTGGGGATGTAGCAGAGAGCCTAGGTCCAATCTCCAGTTCCCAAAACCACCTCCAAATCCAAGCCTTTCTAGTTTTTGAAACTATAAATGACATCTATAATAACACATTTAAATATCCAATCAATATTGTTTTCCTTCAAAATTATATAGTAAAGATGTATAAACTTAATTTTTCATGGAAAACAAATGCACAGATAGTGACTTCATAGATTCTTAGGCCTTTTAAAATAAAGTTAAGTTAGAAAATAATGTACTAGCTATCTAGCCACAACTGTTGTCTAGACTGAATAGTTAATTTATAGTGAAAGGGAAATATTCTTATTCCTGAAAGTGTCACAGATCACAACATGGATAAAATAATACATGTTTTTTTTTCACTTAGCAACTCAAATTTTTGTTTTTAATAAAGCACAGAGCCAAGACTGAATAGAAGAGAACATGACTTCCCCAAAGTCTTGGGTTAATAACTTCACAAACCAAGAAGATGGCAAGTTTTACCTGGTGAAACACATCGGGGTCCCCAGGATTGAAGAGCGAGGGGAGTTTCTCCTCTAGTCCTTTTGCTATTTCTGGCCAGACAGAGTTCACCAAGAAATCATACCCAGGAACAGTGGTGCCCTTTTCACTTTAAGACAACAGAAAAATCTTGGTCAAGTTCACCGTAATCTAATTACAAAGAAGAAATTTCCAGTGTTGCTTCTACTGCTATAGTACTAAAAAGCGCTCAGCCTAAAACTTATTCCAACTTTTTAAAAAACCAGATATGTCAACTAGCTTGTTTTTATACTTGAAGTACTACTGCACTCCTGGATCTAGTGTCATTTTAAAACTGACACATCTCATGAGCCCAACTACCACACCAGTGTCAAGTATAAGGCAAAGTCACTGCTCTCCATTTATAAAAGTTGCTGCCCAAATGCTCTTTACGACAGGAGAAGCAAGCACTGTGTTCAAGTTCGACACTGCTAGAGGTCTGCAAATGATGCAAACTTTCTATTACTAAAGTTTCATGTTTATTATCCCTTCTTGAAGAATATTTTCAGTTCTAACATCCTACATGACTTTCATACAAAGCTTAATCAAAAACTGAGATTAATATATTTGTGTGTACATGTTTTGTTTTGCCATTTTTAAAAAATGGATGCTGGATTTCTTTTTTTCTGAGTCAAGGTTTCATTAAATAGTTCAGGCTGGCTTTGAACTACGTAGCGGAGGCTGGCCTTGAACTCTGGTAATCCTGCCTGCCTCAGCCTCCTGAGTGTGCCACCATGCTTGATAGCATGTGGATTTCTAATTTAAAACTAATTCAAAAACTGAGACAAAAGCATGCACTTCAGAGTCAGCAAACCTGAGTCCATATGGCAGGTCTTGGACACACCATATCACCCTTCCCATGGTTGTTTTCTTCTAAAAATGGACATGGCAATAGCACCAATTTCAAAGGGTCATCACAAGAGTTAGTGTTTGTAAGGCATTTAGGACACATAGTAGGGATTAGTAATGTTTACACAAAGCCTCCTGGGCCTGCCATGTCTGATTACTATGTATTGTATAATACAACTTTACAGATCCTTAGGACTTTTAAAATAAAGCAAGTTAGAAAATAATGTATCTATATAGTCACATTTGTATCTAGTCAAAATATGTTCAATTTTCAGATAAGTTTCTTTAAAGTTGGTAAGCAATTCATTCTTAATCTTATTTTAGCAGACCTGGGAATTGTACAGCTAAGTTATCATAACACACTGGGACTTAAAATTCCAGTAGGTGCTAAAATACCTCCCCCGCAACCCCAAGGGTTTTACAACTTTCCTGCTAAGCAGAAGGTATCTAAGACAGGTCTCCACAAGTAGCTTCCAATGATCTTATTAGAGCTTTACCTAACCAATGAGGAAAACTACAAAGGGGGAAGATGCCTGCTCTCCTGATGGACCCAACATAATGGGTATCATCAGACTGTCCATAGCAGGTGATATAACGCATCTAGAGAAGAATGAAACTGAAGACTTACACATATAACAGTACAATCAACATTAAATGATGAATCTCTGCATTCACAAAGTAAATGTCTAATTAAAGATCTCTCCCCAAATGGAAGACTTGCAAGACTAACCGGTGACACTCTAGCTGATGAGGAGTGCAAGCCTCTAGATCCTGAATGTTTGTGGAGGACAATGTGTGTAAAAGGACAAGAAAGGCCAAAGGAAACACTAAGTCCTATGAGTGGGGATGGCATGGACACATAAAACCCATGCAGCACTGTGACGAGCTAGGATACAACCAATCCAGGGATGACTTAAGAGTCTCAAGTGTCTGAGGCCTCTGCATGAATTCTGCCACACTGAGAACTGAGGACAAAAACTAAAGCTTTGAAACGTGACATATGAGGACCAAGGCTAGCTTTGTCAATCCAATTGCAGAACACTTTACAGCTGAGGCTTCTTTAATTTTATTTTGCAAGTTCTATTCCCAAATCCAAATCCAACTAGATCTTCAGGATTACCAAGTTAAAGAGGCAAAATAAGGCAACATCTGCAAAGACACAGGAACACAAAGAGGGTACTTCAAAATTCAAGCAGAATATTAATCATTCTACAGACTATATTTTCTAAAGAAATTGACTTGCTTTATGAATATAAGGACTTTATTTACCTTATCACTGAAAATTTCTGAACTTTCTCATTTTGCAAGCACTACTGGGCAGCTGCTGTCTTCAAGAAATGGGTCACAGGGTAAGGAAGAACAGGTAAGGGAGGAGGGTACTTCTATTAGATGAAGTTCTGTCCATGGCAGAAGCAAAGGCTGCGTATTTTGGACACAATTAATGATGAACCTCAGGATAAAACAGTCTCTTTAAGAAGTAATGGCTCACCTGTGTCTTCATGTGGAGTAACAGCTCCATAGGGAGACAATGAAAACAGCAAGGGCAAGGACAAGGGCAAGAACATGGAAGCAGGTCAGGAGGGCAACTTCTGCAGCAGAGTTTTTGGTGAAGAGATGCCAGAGCCCAGATCAGGAAGAGCCTTCTCTGCTCTGCCCAAGAGCGTGGTGCTCCTCATGATTCAGGAAAAAGGCACAGTCTAAGGACCTCAGAACTTCTGAGATAGACAGGGAGTAGAAACAGGAGACCAACTGGGAGATCCTGCTTTTCTAGACAAGAGATGACAAATAGACTGGGACTACTGCAATGGTTAAAGTAATGGCATATTTAGGAAAGCATGGGAAATTGAGAAAACTAACTTGAGAGAAGAAATATAAGATGACCTCATACTGAGTACAGTTTGTTTAGTTAAACTGAACTGGCACTGGAAGGAATGTAACTGTGACTGGACGGTGGATTCATTAAGAAGCACAGAGAAGGGACAAGGACAGGCTCTGCATTTAAAGATACAGCCTTAGTCTCAGGCTCTTCAGTGGGACAAACTAGTGGCCTCTGCCTCACAGCACCAGAGGGGAACACGGAGAGCTGAGGCTCACTGGGGACCTGCCCACGTGAGCCAGTCACACAAACAGATGTGCACTAGCAGTGGGCAGTGCAGAGCTAAAAGGAGTTGCTGAAAGGGTTTAAGGCAGAGCCCCTAGGTGTTACCTCGAGACAGCACCTCCTGTGACTTCCCGGAGAAGGCAGCAGTGGTGGGGAACAAAGTCCAGGAGCTTGTTATACATGATCTGAAGGCCGTTGGGGTGGGACTCAACAAAGTGCTCCACAATCACCTAAGAAAAGGAGTATCACTTTTAAAAGAAGCATTTAAAAGAGAAGTATAAATAATACACTAGAGATAAGAAAAGATACACTAGAAATATACTTCAGCTGGGCATGGTGGTACACACTTTAAATCACACACACTTGGAGGCTGAGGCAGGAGGGTAGCAAGTTTGAGACCAGTCTAGGCAACCAAGTGAGACCCTATTTCAAAATAAAAACTAGGAAAAATTTTTAAAAGGTTAGGGAAAATGCTTAATGTGAAAGCTCTGGGTTCAATCCCCAGGACAAAACAAAAAATGTTCTCATGACCACTGTCGTCCTCAATTGGAAGACAGCAAAATAAAAATTAAGTCACATTTAAAATTAGTTCCTAAGTTTGGCTGCACAGTTTTGACAGTCGGGGAGATGCAAGCAAGCTAAGACATTCACCAGGGCTGATAAACTCATATTCACCTGCTTCCAGATGATCCTGAATGGAAACACTACCTTTTTAAAAATGACTTACGTTGGAGGACAGGGTTCCCTACCACATCCCTCATGGCTCTGACCCACATGGCTACTTTCCCAGACTAGGGTAGACAAAAATTAAAGAAAACATATTTATTTTTTTAGTTTTTGGTCCTAAGGTTGGAAGTCAAAAGATGATATACAACAGGGTAAATATACAAGTTCGAGTAAAATGGATTTATGATTTACTTAATATGCCACAAACTTCTAATATTTAACGTATCACATTCAGTTCAATGAGGGAAAAGGGCATAAACAGTAACTAAAATATTTTTACTTACTGATAAATAATTCAAACAATTTCTTTTTTCCCCCCTCCCCTAAAATAGCTGTGGAACATAGTAAGCCACTAACATAGGAAACTGAAGGTCATATTAGTAATCCTAGTAAATCCAGACTTAATCCCCAAATTTCATCTTTATTTTGGAGATTCAATTTCCTCCTTTAAAAAATTAAAGATTTTCACTTTGAAGTCATAGGAGTTTCTCTGTACAGTTCTTACTGCACAAAGTGATAGGGCCGGAAAAATGACTCCCAACACCAAGGACATGCCTTATGGCTTCTACTAGTCAGAATATGCTGCTTCTGCACATCAGAACTTTTGCTGTGTACATGAAGCTTCATGCAGTGTAACCTGCTCTCTGGCTGTGTCTGGCAAAGCATTGACTCCTATAATTTACCTGTGTTCAAATGGGAGACGGGCACTGGGAAGTCACCCTCTATTTTGCTATTAAAACCTTTCATCGGGGCTGGGGATTTAGCTCAGCGACATAAGCACCTGCCTTGCAAGCAGACAGCCGTGAGTTCAATCCCCGGTACCGATAAAACAAAACAAAACAAAACCTTTCATCTCTGAATACCATCCCCTCTAACAACGCCCCTGAATACCGTCCTGGTCTAACAGAATCTTCCATCAATACTAAGACACTGGGTCCAATGTTACCATTTCCTGAAGGTCTATGGGTATTCACTGAAGTTTCCATCACACACCTTCCACACCCACAGCTCTGTGCCACCTCATGTGAGGCAGCATTATCGTGTACTTCCTTGGCTTACTCCACCCACAAGACAGTAGTTACAAAATCTGCACAAATCACTAAATATGGTTTGGACACACACATTATTGGGCAAAACTCCTGTCCTGAAGCGAAGACCATATCTGAGTTGCACATTATAGCACACCAACTGTGCCCATGGACCCTTGTTCTTGCAGCTGGCCCTGGATTAATTAGGACCCCCCAGTAAAGCCTCAGGCATACCTCTCACCCCAACCCAGCACAGACTGCAATCAAAGCAGCCAGCCAGCACACATACCTCATCTACGTAGGGCTTCACCAGCACCTGGCCCACCAAGGCCTCAGCGTCCCTCGTCTTGTCGATGGTGGCGTAAGTGCGCAGGCAGTGCCGCACAATGTCCACACTGGAGGTCTGGAGGCCTTCTAGCAGGAGGCCCTCCAGGGATTGCTGCAGCATGGCTGTGATGCCAGCTATGCGCTGTGGGAACAAATGGCAAGCAGCTTCTGAAACCACTGGTGCCTCACCCCCCACTGGCAGTAGGTCACAGTCACATTTCTTGGGGCAAGGAGTCTCCCCACACCCAAAATCTCTATAAACAGATCTCTCGTTCATCATAGCAGAATTTAGACAAATTATGCAATGAGAAAAAGCAAATCATTCTGAAGCTACAGAGGAAATCTTTTTGATAAATATTACAGATTCCAGGCCTATTCAATGCCTTTGGAAAAATGAAATCTGATCATACTATATGGCAAATTATATAAAATTCAGGGATAAATGTTGTTCTACAATATAGACCAGTTACTGAGTCCACATATGTATAATGTGTGACAATTTGGAAGCAGGGGCCCAGAAAACAAAACTAAAAATTCCAATTTAGCTTCAAAACCCTGTAGATTCACAACTAGTAGAGGTATGTTGTTAGACTAAACCAAAATTATTTCTTGAGTTCCCCAACAGTACACAGGAAAGTTCCAGACAGCACTCACGGGCCGAACTGTGTCTAAGAGAGGCATGCCCTTGCTCTGCACCGCATGGAACTGCAGCTGGTTGAACTCTGTGGCAATTCTCTCCAGCACCTGTCCAGTCAGGAGGGGGCTGCATGGAATGACAATTACAGAATTCAGTTTGGCAGGTAGTCATTTCTTAGACAGCAAGTGCATGGTTCACACTCACTGTGTCCAACTTCCCCAGAGTGTGCTTTTCCATGGCTACCTTGTCACAAAGTCAAGGTCAGTTTTCTGTGCCACAAGCCCACCACGTTCCAGGAGTGGTGGGTAGCCTGCAGGTGCTGCCGGGCTAAAGCTATAGGCCCAGCTGAAGCAGGGCTGTCTGCACAGAAGGCTGGCGACACACTGGATTCCCACCTTGCTCTTAACACCCCTTGTAGCTCCTTCACCCTCCATCTACTCACCTGAGTCCTTTTCTACTTCTCTACCCAATCATTGTCCCTTCTAAAATATAGCTAAACCTTGGCATTTGTATTACCTGGTTCTAGCAGGACTACAAAGTACCAAAAATGATGAGTATCAAGCAATTTTGGCTGAAAAGGGTTGCAAATCATGAGACAATGGATGCTGACATGTTCTGGTTTGCATATCAAGTACCAAACAAGAACCAGAACACAATTTTTACATAAAAATGAGTCGCATGCTATTTTTTTTCTTTACAAGTTTTACAGCAGTTGAGTACCAAAGTCTGATTTATTTCAAAAATCTGTAAAATTTCAGTCATGTCACCTCAATAAGTAAGACTGATCCTACAAGAGCAATAAATAAAATCTCTCGGAAGGGGCTTAAATTTATTATTTTGGTACCAGGAATTGAACTCTAGACCTTGTGTCAGGTAGGCACTGTGCTGCTGAGCTACAGCAGTGGCCCAGAATAGGCTTAAATTTGAACAGTAATAGTTTACTTCAAAATTATGTCATAGTCTAAATGCTTGGAGTGAGTTCTATAAAGAAGACATTCACTGTGTATCTGCCACCAAGTAGAACAAATGCACTTTCCCCTAAAACACATTATGAAGCATAACCACGCTCAAGTGGAAGTGAAGCAGCAAAGGAAAGAAGTGTCAAAGCATCTCCAGGAGACAAGTCCACAAGTAAGGAAATGTCCACAGCAAAAAAGGACAGGAGATGCCATAAGGAAACGCCAGTGCCTGCACAGTCTGTGTTTAGTTCAGAGGGACAGGAGAGCAGCTGCTCAGCACGGCTCTGGAATGTTGTTCTCTTCTAAAGAGCCTGGGGTGGCTTTATTATTCATAATGTTTATTTCTTGATCTAACAGATAGGTGTGTACTCTGCACTAACACGTTTTGGTTACTATCTTTATCATCAAACTTGCCTATCTAAGTAAAAAAAAAAACCCTGAAGGCAATGAAGACCAAGGAAGGGCACACAGCATGCAACGTTGAAGACAGTTATTCCAAAGGAATAGCACAGACAAAGTAGCCACTCCTCATGGTGCATGACGTTTGACCTTCTCTCAGGTACCTGCCAGCTCTAGGCTCTGGATGTAATAAGCAAGATTTAGCCCCTAACATCAGATTTCACAGTCTGATGGGAAAAGTCAATTGCATGGGGACGATTCCTAGTAGACCTAGACTCTGGATGAACAGCATCAAGACAACTACCCATGGGAGAGGGCTCAGCGAGGACTTCTCAGAGGAGGTAGGCCTACAGTTAAGTTTTATACAAGATTACTTCTGTAATGTTTTGTGTCCATATTCTGCTAAGAACTGAATTAAGTAGGATAGACTTAATGAAAGCAGCTGGAATCAACAGCATCTAGCAAAGAAGGCTGAAGTTTGCAAAACCTACAGTGTCTCAAAACTTGCTTTTATCCCTACTTAGCATACTATCTTGAACAACCACTTTTCCATATCTTAAGCATGGATTTAGAATTACACAGGCCTAGAGGAGGTGAATGCGAAAGGAAGGTAACTACCTATAACTGACAGTGCACCAATGCACCAGTTAGCAACATTCATAGCAGCAAAGGAGCCACTCTGGTGAAGGATGCAGGAGAAATGGTGAAGAGTGGCAGCTGGAGAGTTCAACATTTAAACACTGAATGACTCTGAGCAGAGGCGAGATGTGATCAGGCAAAATTGCAAGACCCTCTGCAGCTGCAAGGAGGGCACTGAGATGAGGGTCAGCGAGAAGCCATGCCTGAGAAGGGAAACAAAGAGGAAGAGACAGACATCTCCCAACCTGAGTGGCAATCCCATAGCAAATGCTCAGGATCTTCCCAGTGAGAGGATGGAACCATTGGAGAAAGTGACCCCCCAAGACCACCAGCCTGAGATCAGGGACAATGCAGGCACTACTCCTTGAGGCAAAGAATAGAGTGGAGTGAGACATTTTTGCCAGTGGCAAAAGACAGGTGACCATCCAAAGAAATACATGGTCCTGTAAGAAAGTAGGACACTAGTGGTCAGACTGACTCACATGTGAGGCTACAGACTTGTGTAGAAAGAAGGGTTAGCATCCCAGGGCAGTCAGGACTATAAAGTTGGACATGGATGCCCAAAGATGCTGGTAAGGAATGGAGCACTGACAGCAGCACCTGAGGTGGCATTCAAGAGAGACCTAGGAAAAAAAGGAACACAGGAGGAACTGGCAAGACTAGAAGGGGATCAGGGGGCTGAGTAAGGACTCTGTGAAGAGTATAACAGAGGCACAGTAATTAAGACCAACCTGGACTCCACTGGCCTCCAGTAAAGAGATGGACGATGACTAAAAAGTACAGGGCCTAAAGAGGTAAAACTATGAAGATGGAGGGCTGAAGAAACAAAGACAGCAGGAACTAATGACTCACAGACATATCCTACTCACGAGAGGAAGCAGAGCCTAGCAAGAGAGGGTTATCTCCTATGAACTTTTGCTTCTTAATCTACAGAGATACATGTGATACAGCATCTCTAAGGTGCCATGAAATTTAAAATTTCAGGCACTAGCTAGCAGTGCCAAGAAAGAAAGAAGTCCATCCCTGCATGGGGAAGGTCCTAAAATGTAGTCTGACACCACAGCAGCAAAGTCAGGCACAGAAAACAGCAATAACTTGGCTCAGGTCACCTAGTGAGCTTGCTGTATTAACCAGGGTCCCTCCACTCCCCCAAGGGGCTCTGCTCATGTCTATAAAACCTAGGCCACTCATTCCTGAACCTCCCACCTACCTGGCTAATTTTAGTCACAGTAGGATAGAAATAAAGCAATTATAGTCTAACAAAAGAAACGGTCATTGTTTTTTAGTTTGCAAGCTTTTCCCCTGCTGTTAATAATTTTTGACTAAACAGAACTATACTATTTTTTAGTGATACAACGTTAGTGCATTGTGGCGCTCCAGACGTATCAATGATAGATAATACATGGGACCTATGAAAAAGCCTGAGGATAATGCCATTTCCACACCTTACAGATCAAGAAGACTCTGCTGATCCACAGGCAAGGCCATTCAAAATTAAAAATCTTTCACAGAAATTGCATTGCCTCTCACTCCTGGAGAGGGCTGGAAGGGAACTATGGCCAAAAAACAAATGGTCTCTGTAACAGTATGCAGCAAGTATCACTTCATGCAGAACATTTCTCTTGAGTTACTTTTAAAAACACTAAGCAAAGTCTGGATTTTTTCTTTTCTAACAAAAAAACTTTTTAGTCTAGGTGTGAGATATTTTGTGAAAATACTTACTTGTTGGCTTCTAGTGCAGATGTTTCTTTAGAACTTTGAGAGTTTAAGATCTTTTCAATTTTCTCAACTGATCGGATAACTTGAATAAGCCTCAACACACACATCTATAAATGAAAGTTAAGCCAAAAAATGTTATCATAGTGTTTAATTCAAATAACCTTACTCAAACAGAAATACAAACCCCAAAAGTCAACACAGAATACTTAAAGTACTTTACATTTTTATTTTATCTACATCATATTAAATCTCAAGAACATAATTCCTATTTTGATTTCTAGAACAAGCGTATTGCAATATTCTATCACAAGTTTATAATTAAAACAACACACATTATTCCTTTCTTATTCTGCATTCTTTTTTTTTTACTTCCCTCATTATAATGAGCCTTTCTTCTGGTTCTACATTATTTGTTTAAGACTGCTTTTTTATATTTTAACTTTAAATTTTCAAATGTACTTATATCCTCCAAATTACACAAACACAATACAACTATACACAGTGTCAATTCAGGAAGACACTACACAAGGCAAATACTATCAAAGAATCTAAGGAATATTATAACAAAAAGATACAGAGTTATTCCCTAAATGGTCACTAGGCATCGCTATGAAACAAGTCATTCTTCCAGAAACGGGACACTCAAAAAAGCAAGTAATCCCCTTGCTCTCATGATTGTCACGGTCTTTTCTGAAATACATTATATGCCGAATCTTTGGAGGACAGCTAAGAAGAGATCTACAGGAAAACCAATCAGAAGGTCTCCAAACAGGTTTCTCTTCCTTGAGGTTTAAAAAATGTATGGTAAACAATAAATTTAGAAAGCACTAAGCAGTACACAGACTAGAACGAAGATCCTTTTTCCTTTTAAACAATTAATTATTTTTCCTCACCTCTCTTATTCTCAGGACTTTAATTAGCCTAGGAGTACAATGAGCTGGAAAGTGCCCTTACCATGCCAGCCCTGCTGAGCTATGGATAAGGACATCATGCTCATTTCCACAAAGGTCCCAGGAAGGGGAAGACCACATGCCTAGTGTGCTGGTGGCTACAAGGTGCCCAGAACAAGTCAAAGCTTTAGAGGGAGGATACCACAGTATACCTTTTTCTTCCTAATGTCCTCTTGCTTAGACATTTGTTCATCTACTGCCCGAATTCCTTCACTGACAGATGATCTAAGACTCTTTAAAAGAATAAAGAAAATTGACTTAAAAATTATTTTGCAACATCATGAAATTTACACATTTAATTCAATTCTGCAAGATTACAGATATTGGCAAAATTATAAAGTATCAGACATAACTGCTCTGGTGTTAATTTTCAGAGGCAGGCTAACATGCGAAGCTAAGACCACTGCCAAAAAAAAGTGTTTCTACAAGGATATACTCGGTATTTAAAGAGTGGAAACCTGAATCAATGCATAGGGTACAAAGTAGATCCTGAAAGCCTGTGAATGCTGACAAAGGCAGACAGGAGAGCCTTAGCAGATGAAAGGAACAGTAGACAAATTTAAGTATGGTAAGGTACATACCCACTGTGGGGTACTACAGGTTTTCATTTGGAAAGAAGGAGAAATTAAGAAGGAAGGCTGACTTAGGAGGGCTTTGCCCAGATAAGATCTTTGGACTAATTTTACACATTTTAAACATGCTAGATTATGATAAAAATGTTGTTTTTGGAAATTTAGCAGTCAAGTAGAGAACAGGATGTCAAGGTAAAGGGAGGAAAACATGTCCAGAAGTTGATGAAATAAGCCAAGCATGGATAATCAGGAATCCAGGCCAAAATGATGGTAACAGGACATGTGGAAAAAACTAGACAAATCACAAAAATTCCACAGAAAAGTGAATTCACTCAACAAAATATCAGCTATTGTGCAAGCCAGTAGGGGCATAGTGAAGATCAGACAGCAAATCTTACAACCCTTAGTGATTTCAGAATCTCATATGAATTCAGGAGTTGAGGGTCAAAAAAGAAGAGAATATCTGTGGCTAACATCACAAGTGATGAGGTGGTTTTATAGACAGCTGTGAGAAAAGGGAGTGTGCATAGGTTGGCAGGCAGGAGGGAAAGCTGCAGACAGAGCAGAAGTCAGAAGAGTGATTCTCTTCGTGGAGAGTTCACAGAAGCCTGTGAGACTAAAAACTATGGCTCAGGAAATATCCAACCCTCAAGGCTGAACAGAGGCAAGTGAAATCCAGCAGTGGACTACAAAAAATAATCTTTTCCATCCCAAACAAAACTCCTTTGATGAGCTTTTAAAAAATCAGACAAGACAGAGAAATTCAGAACTGCTTGCTAGAAAACATGCTTCAGGACCCTCCACATGAATCCTTTCTGACCTCCCTCTTGTGGGTCACACACACACTGTGCTGTCTACACATCAGGTACTGTGTGGTGACCAAGGCTATCCAAGTTGTGCATGACCTGGTTGTGACACATGTGGTCATGATAGGGTAGTATATTCAAGCATGTGACACCTCAACAGTGTCAGAACACCTGGAAGTCAGAGCCCCGACACAGAGTGGGGGTGAATGGCTGAGCAGGACAGAGTACCATAATCCTCTACTGTGTGGGATGCCAAAATTTCCCCTTTAATGCTCCTTCCGAAGGAGTCCTTGTCCACAAGGGCTTAGAGATGGGGAATCTGATTCCCACAGCTGACATACTCTCAGAGAAATGCTGAAATACCATGTTTATTACATGTTATATTAATTTGATATTATCCTTTGGTTACATTAGCATTTAAATAGCTTCTGTAGACTGGTCTAGTAACCTAATCACACAAAAAATGTCTTTTAGAAAAATATATGTGAAATTATAAATGTTTAACACATTCTTGCTGGCTTGAATCATTGGTGGGACATGCACGATTGTCCCATTGGGTGGTATGAATGGATCTAATCATTTTCATCACTCTTTTTACTAATAAAATTAATAAAGTCTATAAAGGGACTGAATTTAATCAGTTGCTTAAATCTGAGTAATTACTTTCTTAATATAAATATCAATACCATTCATATAAATTTAAAAGCTTTTAAAATAACCAACAAATTTCATTAAAGTAAGTTTATTTATATTGATGAATAGTTTACCACTAATTAATTCTCTGAATTTTAACACAGAAATTTCACAAGTACCCTGCTGCTGGTGTATATAATGTGCATTTACAACTGTTGTACCACAAATTAGTTATATTACAATTACTTTTACCATTTTAATGTTTTCCTTAAGGAACTGTAATAATATGACATCTGATCTGCTAAATGAATGCCTTTCTTTGCTTTATTATAATCAAAGATTCCCTAGGAAGTGGTATAAGCCACCTGATGGGACAGTGAATTGAAATTAGAGCTGCAATGAGTGTGTCAGAATATAATCTGCTCATAAACTCCTGATTACTAATAAGCTAAATTTTCAAATAGCCTCCTCACTCAATGTTTTAAAGACTTCATCTCTAACAGTCTATCATCTTAATTCAAACATGTTTTTTAGGCTGCGTCATATGCTGCAACCTAAAATAAAGAATCAGTTAGTTACAAACGTAGCACCATTTATTTACAATTTTTAAAAGGCTGAATCCTGTAGTCACTGACCACTCAAAAACAATAAACAATAAACTGACAGACTTAAAGGAATTCTTCTAGGAGACAAACAAGCATATCATGCTTTATGGTGGCCAGTTTAATATTATCTGGGGTACTTACCAGAACTTCTTCTCGTAATTGTCCTAGGGGCACAGAAAGCTGGTTTAGGGCTTTGTCCATGCCAACCTAAATGCAAAAATCAAGCAAGTATAAATACATCACAATCAAAAGTGATGGTGAGGATCTATGTCATGATTAAGGTGGTACTAGACTGTTCATCAAAAGTACTGTTGATAGACTTAAAAAAAAACTGTTGAAACACATGGAAACCATAAAAATAAGAAAAGTTAAAACAAATGAAAGCTTCCTTTTGCCTTTGGCTGAAATTGTTTAATGACCAAAAATTTTAACTAGAGGTAAATACTTAAGTCTCTAATTTATGAAACTTTACTGGTTGACAGGAAACAGCTGATGAATGAACTCTCATCTAAATTCCATAGCCCTTGAGAAAAACTAATTAAACAGAATGGATATAAACTTGTCTGGGCTTCTAATCCTACTGAAACATTTATCTTAGTTACCAGAAGTGTATTTCCCCAAAAGCAAATATGGCTAATTCTCGCAGAGATGACTACTTTCTGTACTTCTTTAGATGAATACATTGAAAAGCAAAATAAAATGCAAACAAGACTAAAAGGCAAACTTTGGCAAGTGATAAAATTCAAAGATTTCTAAACTGCTTTTACAAACAATTTTCATGCTCATTATCAATTATGCTTACAGTTTATAAAACTAAGCCTCTGGGAGACAAATCCTGATAACTGTCTCCTCAATTCAGCTCTGGCTAGCATATATATCAGAAAGCAAATTAAACACTTCCCTGAGAACAACTCACATTTACAAGTTAGCATAAGCAGTGAGCCTTGCTAGTACATACTCAAAGTGGCCAACAAAGACAATCACTCTGCTACCACCTTTACTCTTTGGTAATACTTGGTTCTTACTCAAAAATAAGCAGTCTTCCTAAAAAATGACACATCGTACATGAGCAAGAATTAACAACAAAAATGTACATCAGAAAATTTAGTTCTACTA
Organism: Cavia porcellus; assembly: GCF_034190915.1. NCBI lineage: Eukaryota > Metazoa > Chordata > Mammalia > Rodentia > Caviidae > Cavia > Cavia porcellus. The sequence goes on along the minus strand of NW_026947496.1, from coordinate 31,436,359 downwards.
ATAAGGCTGGTGATCACTTCTGGAGGATATGGCAACTCCAAGGTTTCTAAAATTCTGAACTTTGAAGAATCAGTGTGCATATGAGTGTGGTGATGGGCAGAGCTGGGGGTCAAGCTCACCAGGTTGGTGGAGAGGTTGACAAAGTCCGCATAGTCCTTGTTGATGAGTTCAACCATGGCTGTCTTTAGCAGCTTATAATATAGCTCCAGGTCATTTCTCAGATCTTCCAGCTGTACCCGCTTCCGGCAGTCTGACACAAAATGATCCACATCAAAATTTTCCTGAAGAGTTAACAGAGAAAGGATAAACTATTGCACTGACATCACAGGTACACATAAAGAAAAGAAGCAAGAAAGAGAAAACAGGCACCTGCAGTTTGTCATACAGCCACACTGCACACACTGTGGATGAAGGCCTCCTGGTTACATGTGGTAACAAGGTGCTCACCGCTCCCTGCAGGCACCAAGTCCTCTGGGGCCCCCTTCTACAGTGAATGTAGTTTTCAAAATGACACATTTCTGGCAGGCCCTTGTCAAAACAGGAACAGTTCCCTTCCTTTAATTTTACAAGTACTATGTTTAACAAAAACTTTCAAGTAACAAAGATTTATATAAAAGATGGAAGTAAAAATACCCACACTTCCATGCTTTTTAGATAAGCACTATTAATATGTAGTTTTCACTATTTAGCACTGGGTTTCAGTTCCTTGCAGACCTTTTTCTGCACACATGTACACACACACTGACACGTGCGTGCACAAACACGTATACAATCTAATATGCCACTGTATAAAGTGCTTCTTTCCAGATAAAACAACTTGACTGTCTCTTCATGAACATATACACTGTGTTATCACCATACACAGATGCTGAGTGAGCCACCACAGAGATTTTCAGAGGCCAGTTTAATCGATTTCCACACGAGTCTCATAGATTCTGCTCTCTGCTTCCCTTTACGGCACTCTACGGTGCCCACTTAGAGCTAGCAGCTTATTGTTTACTTCACCTCAACTCTGACTCCTATTAGGTAAGCCTTTTGGTGATCAAGCGTCAGATAAGATGGCTACCAAACTTAAGGTCACCTGAACATATTATGATTACATTTCACTAAACATTGTATTGCCCAAGAAAAATAGAAGTGAAAAAAGTTTTTAGGCACACTAAGAAGGTGTTTTGAAAAGACCTGAAAACGTCTGTTGAGTTGGACATGAGGGAAGGGAGCGGGAGGATCATACAAATCCAGGAGACTCCAGAGTCAGGTTCTCAATCAACATAGAGAAAGAAAATGAAAATGTAATCAGCAGATCAATTTTTCAAGTACAACTTGGCTCCATTATCAGTAAGGAATAAACATACAATACATATTTTAAAATAAACTACTGAGGTCTATATGCAACATCTCTTCAGATACTTGCTGCAATTATATCCGATATGAGGACTTTTTACCAAATCATGATTTCATAACCACCTGTGGAAAGACCATTTGCAGTTTTATCTGCAGCCAGACTGGCCTGGAGGCTCTGTTCCCAGAGGCTCCTAGATGACCCCACACATTTACCTGCCATTATGTGGTACTATAAAAGGGACTTGCCCTGCAAACCCAGACTAGGTATAGCCAGGAATGACTCGGCAAGACCACTTTATCTGCCTCTGCTAAACACTGTTTCAAATTTAGTCCATGAACTTCATGCAGTAGGTAACCCAGATCCAGTGAACAAATGCTACTGGCTAAAATTAGCCCTCAACTTGACACATTTATTCTGAGATTTAAAATGTTGTACAGCCTATGAACCAAGTTACTTAGAGCATCTTTGAATTCTTCATCCAGCAGCTTTTGCTGTGACAACTTCAAACATGCTTATAATAGACACTTACTTCATTTGACATAAATATTTCTACTTTATATTTAGACTTTAACATTTAAACATAATCTAAAACCCATAATTTATGGTCAAATGATTTTTGAAAAGGATGACAAATCTATTTGATGAGAAAAGAAACAATGAGGGAAAGAGAATGGAACTGGACACCAATATCCCATCATACACAAAAACTTTAACTCAAAATGGATCTAAAATTTAAAAAATAAAGAGCTAAAACTGTAATACCGTTAGATGAAAACAAGTGGAAATCTGCATGACCTTGGATTAGGCAATACTTTCTTAAACATGTCACTAAAAGCCCAAAGAAACAATTAATAAATTGACCTTAAATTTTTTTATGTGTCAAAACATACTGTTAAGGAAAGTGAAAAGACAACCCACAAAATGGGAGTATTTGCAAATCATGTATCTGCCAAAAGCTAATATCCAGAATATACAAACGATCTTGCAACTAAACAACAAAAAGACAACCTGATCTTGCAACTAAACAACAAAAAGACAACCTAATTTAAAAGTGAAAAAAGAATTTAAATACAGACTTCTCCAAATAAGATACAAAAATAGTCAACAAGGGGCTGGGGATTTAGCTCAGCGGCGTAAACGCCTGCCTTGGAAGCAGGCAGTCGTGGGTTCGATCCCTGGTCCTGATAAAAAATGAAAAAGACAAAAAAAAAAAAAAAAATAGTCAACAAGCATACAAATGATTCTTAACATCATTAATCATCAGAGAATTGCAAATCAAAACCACAATGAAGTGCCCTTTCACATTCATTAGAATGGCATAATTTATAAAAGAGGTTGGGGAGTGGAGAAAAACAATTGTTGAGAATATAGAAAAAGTGGAATCTTTATTGCAACTTCAAATCCAAGCTGGGTAAATTAGCAACTTTAGTGAGATCTTTTCCTAAAAGATAAAAAAGGCTGAGGCTATAGCTCAATGTGGAGATCTTAGGTTTAATCTCTAGTACTGTGAGGAAAAAAGAAAAGACACCCATGCAAACTAGAACTCTTACACATTGCTAGTGAGAATGTAAAACGGTGCAGCCACCATGGAGAAGTCTTGCAGTTTCTCAAAAATTAAAAAAGAATTACCCAGCAATTCCATTCCTAGAAATACACCTGATAAGAGCTAAAAATTGATGTTCATACAAAAACTTATACTTGACTGTTCACAGCAATGTTATTTCTAACAGTTAAAAAGGGAAAACAACCCAAATGTCTATCAATTGATAAACAAAATGTATTCTATCCATATAATGGAGTACTCTTCTGCCATAAAAAGGAATGAAGTACTATAAATGCTACAACATAGAGGTACCACAAACAAAAGCCAAAGATCACAGATCACAAGATCCCATTTATAGGAAATGTCCAAAATAAGCAAATTCACAAGGACAGAAAGCACAAGGTGCTGAGGCGAGGTTCTACAGGTTCAAAGGATTTTTTTGGAATGATGAAAATATTCTAAAATTAGAAAGTGAAGTATTTTTATTTAAGTACACGCTTATTGAAAAACATAATAAATATGCTAAGAAACCAGTGAAATGTACACATTAAAATACTGAATTTTGAGTCAGGCATGGTGGTGCACACCTGTAATCTCAGCACTTGGGAGGCTGAGGCAGGAAGATCACTGCAAATTTGAGACCAGCCTGGGTTACAAAGTGAGTTCAAGGCTAGCCTGAACCGCATAGCAAACCCCTTCCTTTCTTTTTTTTTTTTTGTATTTTTCCTTTTTATCGGTACCGGGGATCGAACTCACGACTGCCTGCTTGCAAGGTAGGCGCTTATGCCGCTGAGCTAAATCCCCAGCCCCGCAAAACCATTTCTTAAAGATAAAAATAAAATACCAGAATATTATGGTATATAATTTATATCAATTTTTAAAATCACCAAGTAAAATGTTCACATATATTGAATATTCTAACAATTATTAGAAAGTTTACAGTTGAAAAAAGAAAGTGTTGCTAGTTTTAGAAAAAGCAGATTGCAGAGCAGGGAAATGATTAAAGATAAAGAGGTGCGCTATATTATAATGAGTCAATTTTTGAAGAAGAAATAATAATCCTTAATGTCTATGTGTCTAACAACATCAGAAATGGACCAACTTAATAAGTAGAAATCCCTAAGGAAAGAGCTGGGCCCGGCAGCACTACTGGCCACCTAGATATAATGAAGTTCTGTACTTTTCCCAACAGCAGCAGGATATATGTTTTTTAAGCTCATATAGAATGTCTCCATGACATGCCATGATCTGGGCCATAAGACACACCTTAACAAGTTTTTAAAAATAAAAACCACACAAAGTGTTGTTCCAAACCAAGTAAAATTAAACTAGAAATCAGAATCAGAATATTTCTGCAATACTTCACAATACTTGAAAGAGTATCACTTCTATATCACACATGGCAACACTCTTTTGAGAAATGATTAGGGGGGCCTGGGATTTAGCTCAGCAGTATAAGTGCCTGCCTGGCAAGTGCAAGGTCTTAAATTCAATCCCCAGTACAGGGGTGGGGGTAGGGACCGAAACTAACAAAAACAGAGAAATGGTATTTTATTTTGTTTGTTTTGGTACTGGGAATCAAACTCATGACCTCGCACTTGCCAGGAAGTACCATGCCACTGAGCTATATCCTTGGCCCAAGAAATAGTACTTTCAATTAACAAAAATAAAAGTGCAATTTATATTTTGTAGGTGTGGCAAAAATGCTGAGTAGGAAAAAGTACCAAGTGCAAGTATTAAGATTAAAATCAATTATGTAAACTACCTTGGTGAACTAGAAAAACAGCAAGTTAAATCTAAAATAAGTGCAAAGAAAGAAAACAGAGTAGAGGGGCTGGGGATTTAGCTCAGCGGCATAAGCGCCTGCCTTGCAAGCAGGCAGTCATGAGTTCGATCCCCGGTACCGATAAAAAGGAAAAAGACAAAAAAAAAAAAAAAAAAAAAAAAAAAAAAAAGAAAACAGAGCAGAAATCAATGAAATTAAAAACAGGAAATCAAGGACCAGATGTGGTGGCACATCCCTATAATCCCAGCACTCAGGAGGCTGAGGCAGGAGGATTACTGCAAGGTTAAGGCCAACCTGAACTTCATAGTGAAACCACACACACACACACACACACACACACACACACCCACACCCACACAGGACATTGGATCAATCAATGAAACCAAAAGCTAAATCTTTACAAAGATCAATAAGATGATAAACTGTTAATCGGGATAACCAAAGGAGGAGAGAGAAGACATAAACCATTACTATCAAATAAAAGGTGATAATTATGGACCATGCAGTCAATAGTGAATTTAATCAAGCATTTAAAGAGGAAATTATACATATAATTATAAATTACGTAATTCTCTACAATCTTTTCCAGAAAATAGAGGTAGAGGAAACATTTCCTACCTTATTTTGTGAGGTTATTATTACTCTAATACCAAAACCAAAGATAGTATAAGCAAAACTACAAACCAATTTCTCTCATGAACACAGAGGCAAATATTCTAAAAAACCCCAACAACACAAAAAACAAAAAAACTAGCCAATCAGATCCAACAATGTAAATAAAAATAATACATTACTGCTATGTGGGGCTCATTCTCACAAATAATCAGACATATAAAGCTGGTTCAACATTAGAAAATGTATTAATATAATCCATCAACACACAACACAAAAAATATGAACATATTAATAGGTACAGAAAATGCAGTCAACAAAATCTACTGAATGCCTTAAGAAAACTAGAAATGGAGCAGTTCCTTAGCTTGGTAAAGAATATCTACAAAATTTAAAACAATAATGGAAAACTAGAAGACTCACTCCTGAAAGGGAAGGCAGGGGTCCTCCCTCTCACCACTTCTACTCAAAATTAGTAAAAGGTACATTTGACAGGGATGAAAGAAATAAAACCATGCTCAGGTTAACAAGATGGAGTAGAAAATCCCAAAGAAAATTTAAAAACTGCTAGAACTAATATGTGATAATAACAAGATTTGCAGAATGCAAGATCAATATACAAAAGCTAACTGCTTTCCTATAGACCAGCAATAAACAAGACAAATTTAAAAATTTTAAAGATAATGCCATTTGTTGCCACACATAAAATTAAATATTTAGGTATGAGTTTAAAAACTATATAGTATCTGTGGGAAGAACTAAAAAAAAAACTTCAATGAAAACATATAACATCTTTTAAAATGCAGATTTCCCATATTCATGGTCATGAAGACTCAACATTACTAAAATGTCAGTTCTTCCCAAATTGACCTTCAGAATCAATTCAATCTTAATCAAAATCCCAGGAAGTCATTTTGTGGTTATCAAGAAAATGATTTCAGGACCAGGGATTCAGGTCAGCAGCACAAATGCCTGCCTGGCAAATGTGAGGTTGTGAGTTTGAGCCTCGATACCAAAAACAAATAAATAAAATAAAATTCTTAGTTTATTTGAAAGGCAAAAAGATCCAGAATATTCAACACAATGCTAAACAAAAGCAAGTTCAGAGTACTGACACTGCCTACTTTCAACTCTTGCTATACAGATAGTGGGACTAGCAAAAGAACAAAGATCGATGTAGCAGAACAGAAAGCCAGAAACAGATGTTAGTAATAGTAGGTCTTCTTTGACAAAGAAGCAAGGCAACACAGTAGAGAAAATACAAACTCTTCAACAAATGGTATGGGAACAACCAGATACTCACATGTGAAAAATGAACACAGGCAAGGGCTTTTTAAATCTTTCTCAAACATTAACTCACAATGGAACACAGACTTAAATTTAAAACATAAATGTTCTAAAAGATAACATAAAAGAAAATACACATAAACTTGACTTTGGCAATTCTTTAGACACAACAGCAGAAGTACAACTCATGAAAGAAAATACTGATAAACTGGACTTCATCAGAATTAGCTCTACAAAAGACACTTGGGAGAAAATATTTGTGAAACACACTTCTAACAAAACAGAATACAAAATATATGATGAAATACTAAAAACAATAAGAAATCATGCAATCATTATGAAAAACAAGGGAAGTTCTTCAAAAAATTAAAACCAGAATCACCATATGTTCCAGCAATCCTGCTATGGGTGCTTACCAAAAGAAGTGAACCACTATCTCAGAGGCATTTGCACTGCAGCATTATTCACCACAACTAGGATAGAAATAACCCAACTGTCCACCACCAGATGAACGTACAGAAAATGGGTTATAAACACAATAGGGAAGAAGGAAGCCTGTGCACTAACACTGGTAAACTTGGAGGACATTTGCTAAGGGAAGTAAGACAGACACACAAATACTGTATGAGCTAACATACTGAAAACATAAACACTGAAAACACACAAACACTGAAAACATGTAAAAACACTGAACTCATTTAAATAGAAGTGGAATGGTGGTGATTGGGGCTGAGAGTGAAGGTGGGAATGAGGAAATATGGTCAAAGGGTATTATGAATAAATTTTAGAGCTCTTATGTATAATACAGTAACTATAGTTACTATTATGTTATATTCTTGAAATTTGCTGCATTTCATTTCACAGTGCATCAAATCATCACAATGTGTACAATTTTTATATGCCAACCATACTTCAAAGCTGAAGGGGAGATAAGATATCAAGTAACAGTTTAAAAATGGGCAAAAGATGCTCAACATGACATGCTACAAGGTCTTACTTGCAAATTTAAATAAGACAGCACTACACAGCAAATGCTGGCGGATGTGGAGCAACAGGACTTCTCATTCATTGTTGGTGGAAATGTAAAATAGTATAGCCACTTTAGAATACAGTCTTGCAGTTTCTTACAAACCAAACCCAGTCTTATCAACTGTGTACCTTTGGATCTATCCAAGTGAGTTTAAAGTGTATGTCCACATTAAAAACTGCACAAAAGGTTTATAAGAGTTTTATTCTACTTGCTGAAACCTAAAAGCAATCATGATTTCCTTCAATATGTGGATGAATGAACTGGTAAATCTATATAATGGAATATTATTCAGCAATACAATGAAATGAAGCAGGAGGATTCCAAGTTTGAGCCCCACCTGAGCAACATAGCAACTAAGCAAGCTCCTGTCTCAAAATAAATAAGTAAATGAATGAATGCAGCTGGGGATATAGCTCAGTACAAAGGCCCTGGACTCAACGTTCAATACTGCCACCACCCCAAAACCCCAAAGACATGGAAGAATCCGAAATGTGTCTCTAAGGAAGCCAATCTGAAAAGACTACTGTCTAATTCCATCTACATGACATCCTGGAAATGGCAGAGCTATGACGACTCTAGAAGAATTAGTGGTTGCCAGGAACTGGGGAAAAACATACGGAGTGTGGTGATCTTTAAGGCAGTAACATTACTGTGCATGATATCCTAATGGTGGACACATGACATCAGGCATTTGTTAAAACTCAGAAATGCACAACACAAAAGAATGAACTCTATCAATAACACTCCTGTATATTCAATCAGTATTACTTGCGTATTTTCCAAATAATTCAGGTATTATTCCAAAATACTGGGGATGCTACAATGAGAACAAATTCAATCTGACTGTTCTCAAGGAACATATATCCTAACAGAGAAATGAAGAAAAAAAATAGGTAAATAAATCAACACAACATTAATGAGCAGAATAAGTGCTAGAAAGAAAATAAATGGGGGTCAGGGGTATAGCTCAGTGGCACAAGCACCTGCCTGGCAAGCACCAGGTTGTGAGTTCAATCCCCAATACTGAAAAAAAAAAGAAAAGAAATGGGGACACAGAAGGTGGATGACAAATGTGGTATGCTAATTTGGATGATGCAGGAAGACTCCTACAAACTAACATCCGAACTGAAGTTTGAATGCTGTTGAAAAGCTGGCCAGGGAAAAGCTGGGAAGAGACAGCAGATGTGCAAAAACCATCCTGGATCTCTCCCCTCCCACTCTTGCTCTCAATCTAATCCTGTGTCCAAGGCAGGTGGCACCACTTGCATTTGAAGGCTGAAACTTGGGCTCCCAAAGCTCATTCTAAATCTGCTATCAAGTAGTTAGGCTTGAGAAATTAAATATATATGCTAGCGTACACCATTGTACACAGATGATCTCTCCAAAGATCTTAAAATAATATTTCAATTCAAAGAATTTAGGTTTGACTGGATGAATCATTTTTGTTCCTAACCCCTTGCTAGGAACCTGCATATGATTTTCAAAAGACAAATTTATATTCAGCAACATCCATTTAACAATTATGTGAGCTTTGTTCTGATTTCTTTTTTCTCTTTATCCCAATTTAACAATAACATAATCTATGCAATGTTTTTAGCTCACCTTTTCAATGTAATGTCCTGAAATGCTGGACTCTATAAAAAAGCTCCAATCTGTGATTAATCTGTTTAATCAAATGTTCAAAGATATTTGATGTTAAATGCTATTAAGTTCAATTAAATAACAAAACAATCTATTTACATCATGCTTCTTGCTACCTGATTTTGAAAAAAAAAAAATCACAAGTAATAAAGGCCTCTTCTTTGCCATCTTCCCTCATGACTGCTGGCTGTCACCATGAAGGTCATGGTGTGCAGTTTTAGCAAGTATGAGACCTACCCAGGACATGGGAGGTGCTAGGACTGACAGGAAGGTTTTCTAGTTTCTTAATGCAAAATGTGAGCCTGCAATCCTTTCCAAAAGAAATCCTCAGCAGATAAATTGGACTGTCCTCTACAGAAGAACGCATAAAAAGGGATAGTCAGAAAAAATTCAAAAGAAAAGAACGAGACGAGAGTCAAATTTCAGAGGGCCATCACTGGTGCATCTCTTGATGACATAATGGCCAAGAGGAATCAGAAATCAGAAGTTAGAAAGGCCCAAAGAGAGCAAGCTATCAGGGCTGCCAAGGAAGCAAAAAAGGCTAAGCAAGCATATAAAAACACTGCAATGGCTGCTGCTAAGGCTCCCACAAAGGCAGCACCTAAGCAGAAGATTGTGAAGCCTGTCAAAGTTTCTGCTCCCCGAGTTGGTGGAAAACGTTAAACTGGCAGATCAGATTTTTAAATAAAGATCTGTAACTCTAAAAAAATTAAAAATAGGGCTAGGGATTTAGTTTAGTGGCATCAGCATCTGCCTGGCAAGCGTGAGGTCGTTGAGTTCAATCCCCAGTACCAAAAAGAATTAAAATAAAATAGTAATATTAAAGGCCTGTGAATTCAGTATTTTACCCAATTGGTAAGTTTTCTAATACTTTATTGCAAAAAAAAAAAAAAAAAAAAATGAACTGGAGAATCAAAAGCAAAAGTGTTCCAAAACACTTTTTTGCAAACAAGCTAGCTGCTATGAAACGGTGATGCTTCACACCATCAAGTGCTCAGCAACACCAGACTGCCCTGGTTTCTAACTGCTCCTTGCAGCCTCACTGATTATGTTACAGGAGGTCACACAGATTCAACTCACCTGCCCATCCATATCTTGATCTCTAAATCCACATCTTAAACTCCTTGATATTCCTGGGATGTTTCTGAGGCACCTCAAACTCAGCATGCGCAAAACTGAACTCACAGACAATAAACAAATCTCAGAAAGACAAAAAGTCCTGCTGGACTGACATCTAGCTTACTTTGGTGAGAAATGTGTAGTGCAATGATGGAACTAGAAGTCAGGGTGAGCTTGAGTGAAAGCAGAGAATACAATATTGAGCTTAAAACTGTGATATAATTGGAATAATCAGAGATAGGGGACTGAGTGGAAGTTTCTGAAAGTCAGTGGAAAGGTCTCACGAAGGAAGGCAAGGGCATGAGAACTAGGAATAAGGTGGCAGTGGGAAGATGTGGGGAAAGGAGAATGACAGGGTACTTGAAAGGCAAGGGCGTGGGTGGCCGTAGGAAGAGAGAATTACAAGGCCCCTTGAAGAAAAGTGAAGGAATGGGAGCCAGTGTGGGTGGCAGTGATCAGGAAGACGGAAAATCTCATGGCAGACAAAGAGAAATAGGAATCGCACCATGCAGGAGTGAGGTGATCACCAAGGTGAGGGCAGGCTCATCTGACAGCCTGTTTTTCTGTAAAAAGGAAGGAAATCACAAACTGAATAGAGGGCAATGCTTCACAAACTGAGCAGGGGAATGATGTGACCTCAGCAGCAGACCCAGGTACCTTATATTCTCCTGTCAACTGTAAGAGTGTGAGGAGCCTCCTGCTACCAGTCAGCGCCAATGCAATAGGTGTGGCCACATAACTTCTTGTTTTGACTTTAACTCCCAGTGAACACTTCACTGGGCACAAAGCCTTCATACAGTGGCTCCAACCTGCAGTGCCACCTCACCTACCTTTCTAGCTTTGTTCTCGACATTCTTCCATACTCCAGCCACTCCAGATTAAGAGAAGTTTCCGATACACGTTTGTTCTTCCTCTCACCACTTCAAAATCCAAGCCATATCTTTATTCACCTTTGTCCCTTTATGTACACAGTGCTATCTGGCATATAATACATGATCAATGAATACCTGTTGACTGAATAACACAACTATTGCCACTGCATTAAGAGGCTGTCCCTAACTTAGAAAACTAATAGCAGCAGGGTCCAGGTAATGACTAGATTCAAGTAATCTCAACTCTCCTAATCCATACCTGATATCCTACTTGTCTCACATGCAAAAAAACCTATACTGATGCAAAAAACCTATACTGATGCCACTAAAAAATACGTATTTTTGAGATAGGGTCTTGTTTTGCAGTTCAGGCTGGCACTGAACTAACAGTGATCCTCCTGTTTCAGTCTCCTAAGTGTTGGTATTAGAGGTGTATGCCACCATGCCCAGCTTGTATAAATATAACTCTGACAAGCAAGGACCCTATACATCTTTTCTGCCACAAAATAGTAACTTAGAAAATGTCTCCAAAGGAAATACAAACTTCAAACAACCTTTAACTTTTGGTTCCACCTAAATAATCAACATTTTACACAGAACAACTGTTCTATGTATTTTCTTCTAAATAAGAAGTGTATGTTTACTAACGCTCAAATTCCATGGTATATTCAGAGGTTTATAAGCCACTATACATGGAACTGTTGCCGTTCATTCACTTTCCTATTTGGTCTGTTTTATGATATGGGCTGTGTGTGTGCACACCATCCCGGTTTTCTACTTCCTGAAGCTGTGTTTACTGAAGGGATTCTGACATCACTACAAGAAATGTAGTGCAGCCAACGAGTCAGAATGGATGCTGGCAGTGGGCGTGAAGGAAGCCTAGGTCAAAAGGTGGAAAACTGGACTCTTCTGCACTCTGAAGGTTCTTGAGTGGGAGCAAGCCCCTGATCACTGTGTGTACCCTTCTTTCAATGCACTGTCTCCAGTATGGATCCCTAAATTCTCCTGTCTTCCTTTTATGGTAGCTTTTAGCCGGGGGTGGATTAAAGGTTTCTTGGTAAGTGAACTGACTGTTCATTCTTTCAGGCATCCCGTTCAAATTATATATAATTTTTTTTTTTTTTTTTTGGCAGCAGTTTAGCAGAAACATCTCTGTACAAGAACAGGTACAGTGTTCCACCTGTGAAAAATATGGGCACATCAGCCAGGATTGACACACCTTTCTTTCTTTTGGACAGAACTGGGCCTTTGCACTGAGCTACATCCCCAGTCCTTTTATTTTTAGACAGGTCTGGCTAAATTGCTCAGGCTGGGCTTAAGCTTTCAACTCTCCTGCCTCAGGCTCCCAGAGTTGTGAAACTACAAGCCTAAGCCTACTTTAACAACTTTAAAACACACACACACACACAAAAAAAAAACAAAACAAAACAAAACAAAAAAAAACTGCACGTAAGAGATGCGATCTGAACATAGGATCAAAAAGACAGAAGCCAATTAAACTATAAAAAATTACCACTTGATTAAAAATACATCAAAAAAGCTGAATAAAACAAATTCACTTGTTCAGTATTTCAAGTATCTAAGGAGCCCAAACGTCTACATCTGTAATCCTAAAATAAGTTACTGTTGCAAAAAATCCCAATTTTAAGAAGTTAAATATAAATTTATTTTTTGGATGGCATTTAGGTAACAACTTGGCTACCCCAACCAGAGAGGTAAAGTTCTTCCCAGTTTGGACTTAAAACCTGAACATTTCCTAGGTTGTGCCGAATCAACTGTTAGCGAAATGTTTCTAATATGTTTTTCTGTGAATTTATATCTTACAGTTCTCTGCAAATGTTTCAAGTTGACTATGCTACATAAGTAGGGTGACTTCGAAAGACATGAATGGTTGGCTTTGCTACACAGAGAAGCGCTAAACTTTCACACTCCCGTTCTAGCTTTCCAGGAGCGTCAGGCAGAAAAAAATACTCAGCGCTTTTCCCCACCCGACCCTGGGCAGGTGCGTGGATCCCGGAGCGCGTTCACACCCTCATGAGCCGCAAGCACTGGTCACCGGGCCTGGCTACCAAACCGGACCGCGAGATCCCGGGCCAGGCAACCGCAGGGCCTCTGCATTCGGCCTGACCAAGGCGCCGGTTCCCCCGGGGATCCCCGGCCGCCCGCCCTCCGGGCCGCGCACCTTCATAAACTCGTCCTTGTCGAAGCACAGCTTGTCTGGCCCGGTGGGCAAGTTCATCCTGCGTCTCTCCATCCCGCCCCGGCGAGGTGAAGAGACGGACTGGTGCGCAGGGGACGCGACGACCCTGCCCACCACGCGCGGGCGCTCCGCTTCCGCCAACATGGCGGTGTCGGGGCAGCCAATGGGCGAGCGGCGGTGGGCGGCCGCGCCTCGCAGTCGCCAAGAGCGGCGTAGCGACGGAACGAAGCGATGCTCAACAGGGTCGTGCTGCCCCCAGTGGCAGGGGGCGGCGTTGCAGCCTCATGCTTGTCCGCTGGCGGCAGCCTGGAAGAGCCGAGAATGGGGCGAGGGTCCTGCGTCAGTGGCTCCCGGGCTCACCTGTGCTTGTGCATTCTTATAGCCCGTGCATGTTGCCTGTGCTGCTGTGTCTTTCGCTCGGGCCTCCTCTCCCTGCCTCTGAGTTTTCATTGGGCGAGGCGGGCAAGGTGGCCTCTGCGGTTATTTGAAGCCGGCATGTAAATGCACGTGCATACAGTTACTTTCCTCGTACCCAGAGGGAGGTGCATGCTGTGCTCAGTGTGAGTTGCCCAACCTCCCCTACCCAGTTCTCCTCCAAGATGGCTTTGCTCACAGACACTGCTTCACAGTGACTGCCCCATCACACGAGGATCATTTTTCCTTCGGCACCCCCACTCCCACCCCATGACTTCTTCAGCTGCTCTCACATGGCCCTCCACCTGCCAGGCTCCTCCTAGGCTGCTGCCACGCACCGGGGTCCTTCTACCTTCCGAGGTTTCTTCTTGGAGGACTGACTAATACCTCGATAACCCTCAAAAGGCAATCAGAGGAAGGTGGTGCCCTGTATAGTCAGAGTTACCCCAGGTAGGGAAACGACGCTCTGACGACGTGGACATGTCACAGAGAGCTGTTCCTCACTAGGTCACCAGCCCTGTTGGAGAAATGCTCCTCGAAGTACATAACCGGACAGAAGGCTAAAGGAGAAACCTGCATCCTGAGTTCCAGATGTGTGTGCTGGGATGTGGGGAAGGACGCCTCCTTTTCTGTTTAATATATATATATTTTTTTTTTTAACGAAAACTTACTGCCATACACAGTATAGGGGACATAGGGACCCATCCAGCTACTGACCACCTGGCTTCAGCAATGGTCAGCCTGTCTGCTGTGCTCTCCACTCAGGGTGTCACATGTTGACTTTGGAGTATATGTTAGAACAAATCCCAAACATTATGCCATTAAAATATATATCAAAAAAATCCTTAGTAACTCAAAATGCCATTGTCACACCTAACAAAATGAATCTGATAGCCAATCCCTGCTTGCCCTCAGAGGTGTGATGTCAACATAAGGCCACTGTTGGTGAGTGGCAAGTTGCAAACACGGCAGCCTGTGCCCAGCATCAAGGGAGGGTGAAGAAAGATGGTTGGGGGACATGCCTCATTTCAAGGCTCTGTGCTAAATCTCAAACTCTTTCTTTCCTTTGTGTCATTTCTTTCTGATGTGGTCCTGAAAGCTTTAGCAAAATTAAATCCTAAACCTGTAAAGCTTGGTGGCATATGGGAACGAGGATCCCTGTTGCTCATTCTCCTCCCAAGATTCAATAGGGAGGGTCAGCACTCCATCAAGTGTGCTGCCACTTGGAGCCACCAGCCATGGGGATGGTGCAGCCTCATGTCAGTCAGGGCAGCAGGAGATTCCATGCTAGCTGAGCTTCCTAGAGAAGAAAAGAGTGAGCGAGAAAGATCAGTTCTGCCCAGGTCACATGGCCTCATATCCCACAGTGCTGCTGGTACACAAATTGACACAACCATTTCTGCTGTATTCCCTAGTAAAGATGACAACTCCTCTGGGGTGGCCAAATTGCCCATATCCACAGTGTACTGCATACCAGTCACTCCTCATGACCCCATCTGACATCACACCTGGCCTGGCAGGTATCCTCTGCTAGCTCCCACTAGTCTGGTCAAGTATTGTCCACTGCTAGGTTTTTAAGTCCCATCTAGTAATGATGCCTATCTCAGTTTTTGGAGGAAGTGTAAGTTAGAAGGTGGATATAAAGTACCTAACTAGTGGGTGAAATGATAAGCAGTATGCCCTAGTTTCCTTCTCCTTCTTGGATCTGTACCTCTCCTCACATTTTCTACCTGTTTAAGTCTCTCTTGCTCTCGTCCTTCTTGTCTTCCTTTCTTTGCAAAGCTTATACCTAGTACCTCATTTGTAAGTAAATATTAACTCTACTTGTCTTTGGATCTCTGGAAAATTCCTCGTTCCCTATTTTCAGTGGTATGCTGACAAGTCCCATTTCTTTCTTCCCACTCTCCCCTATTTATAGGTCTCCCATTTTTGGCAGGTTTGCTACTGAGCACTCAAAAACTTGCAAAGAGAAATATCACGCTCAGGAAATTCATGTGGGCATTTTCTCCAGTCATCGTCATCCTGTGCTCATTCTGATCCTCGCCTGAATGGTTGTATCAAGGTACCCAAATTTTCCAAGAGAACTGGAGTGGACTGATAATTACTGAAGGGCAAGACGTCTTTGGTTCCTATATAAACTGTGTATTTCCCTTGAAATCTCTGTATGGCCCCACATCCTCATGGTTCTGGCCCCTGTTCTGACTTGTAACAATAAACCCAAGATCATTACATTATTTGTAACTAGTTAGGATTGCAATCCAGGAAACCAGAGTCAAACAATTTTGAAAATATGCTTGGAGGTTTTACAAAATAATGGATGTATTTATAGCTTTTAATTGCAAGGGGGCTAGAAATTAAATCACTCATTAGGCAAGAATTATGAGCCATATCTCCTATATTATGTTTCTACCCTGCTATGATCCACAGTCATTTGAGGTGGTTTGATTCCTGAAAATTTTCCATTTCAATTAGAAGATGGATTGATGTTAGAGGGCCTTGCATTCTGCCTCATCCCCTTAATCAATTAATAAATATCATGATAGTATCTGAATATACTTCCGCACACATTTTATAACAGATGCAAGGAATACCAAAAGTATGGGTAATGTTGTTTTCTTTTTAGCTCTACAGAATATATTGCACCATTGAAATGAACCCAAAAGATTTCATGTGTCCTCAAAGAAAAGACAAGCATTGATTAGCACATTTTTTTTCTAGTTATGAGATTCTGTGAGATATTCTGGGCTTTCCTTGTCTAAGCTATTTTGCAACTCTGAAACATTGTAGATATCAGTGCAAATGATGCAGTCTGTCTGGGGGAAGTGTAGTTAGCCTTCTCCCTGTCCTTTGGAAGAAACAGTTTTGCAGCTACAATGTTAAGCAAATTCACTTGTACATTCCAGATTGTACATGTTTGCTCTTTGAATCCTCCTTGGATTCACTTACCTCCAGCCCTTTGGGTCTCTGTGTCTTCCTTCAAACATGCCATGCATGCTCCTGCCTAGTGTTTGCTGGATATTTGTTTTAGAACTCTCTTTCCAGTATCAAAACTCTCTCTTTGATCAAAGGAGAGACTGCTGACTCAGCCCTAAAAACGTTCTCCCTGGTACTTCCCTTCATGCCCTGAAACCTGCTTTTCCTTCCTTTCAAATCACCCCTTCTCAGCTACACAGATAACTGTTTATTTGTTTATTGTCTGGCTGCTTCTCCATAAAACAGAAGCCTTGTGAGGCCTTCACCTTTATCATTTGGTTTTCTCTTCCATGTCTAGGTATCTGGAAACTGGAAGGAATTGCATAACTATTGAAGAAATTGCAGTTCCCTGGTTTCTATGTTTTCCTTTATTCTATTTATTTTCCACACAGCAGCCATACTGATCTTTTAAAAAACACAAAAGGAATACTATCACCCCCTCCATCCACAGAATGACAAATTCTTTAATGTCTTTTCATTGTCCTGGTTGTTTAAAACCAGGCCAGAAAAAGATTTCAGGGTATCCAATCCCAGTACAAATTTTAAAAACATTTTAACACTAAATCCTAAAATAAATGTACTAGAAGCCTAACAATGTTGGATTTCATCACATTCTCACAGATCTTTCTTCTCTGTGTCTGTCCAACTGCCCATTCTTCCCTTCTGCTGTAGGCCCTCAAAACCCCTGCCAGAATGACTACACAGCTTTCCAACTTGCCTCCCACTTCTAGCCATATGTTTTCTCTCCTCCACTCCCCACTTCAGTTCATCCTCTGCATGGACTCCAAAAGGATCATTTGAAAATGTGTATCTTATTATGTCCTTCTCTTACTTCAAATTACTGTTTCTCTTAAGGATGTCATGTTTCATTAATGAAAGATCTTTTTAAAAAAAAAGACCATTTGGTAACAAGTGGGGTCAACCCAAAGTGAATCCATCCAAAAGAAACACACACAAAGAAACGCAATGAGTTTTGCTTTTGCAAAGGTTGGATACCACTGAGTTTGTAACATCAAAAGAAGAGCTGAACAACTAGGGTCTCCTGACGGAGAATTCAGTTAGCACAAGTCCTTTTTTGGCTAGCCTTGACTGTGTTTCCTCGGCTCCATTTAGCTACTTTGCTGTTGGATCATGGTCTCTTCCAGTGTGAGTGAGAATAGTTGTTTCCAGATCCAGGGTCAGAACCTTATGGACCAGCAGCTCATGTAGAAAGACGATGGGTGGATCCCACCACATCTACATCAATCCTACAGAGACCTCCCACTGGTCCTGTCTGGGTTAACTGCACCAATCATCATTTCTACTGTTTCCCAACCAGACTACAGGAATTACCTGGGAAGTGGTGGGCTCTGTCCAGCAGGCAGATGAGAGAACACGGAGGTCGGGTACAGCACTATCATCACCATCTTTCACAGTGCACTAAACATGCAGCATGAGATTATCCAGATCCAAGTCTGCCAGCCTCTCAGGGCCGCCCTCATCCACTGTCCCTTGTATATGTGCTCTGGCCACAGTGACTATGTGGATCCTCAGGTGGTTTTGCTTCCTCTCACTTCCAGATGGTCATACTTACTGCTCGAGGAGGCTAACACATTGGTTAACAATGAGAAGATAACCCTTTCCCTCACCCTTTAGGGGCCATCTCCTTCATCACCCCCTCCAGGAAGTCTCATTTTACAGAATTTCATTATTACACAGTAGCACCTAGCCCAGCAGATCAGGAGACAGCGTTCTAGTTTTGAGATTATTTGTCTTCCACATTTCCTAAAGGAGGAACAGTCACCTCCTGAGGGGCACTTGGGCTGGTCAGGGGCAGACGGAGAGACTTAAGCATAGTTTCCATGGGAGAGGAGGAAGGGAGGGGGCAGGTAGTCTTTGGTGAATGATTTCAGTGGGTTTTGGGCACAGCGGCTGTCCTCAGTGATAGTACCTAACCCTGAAGTGATTAGAGCAGGGAAACAGCAAGAGGGTCCTATAGAGGAGGTGGTAGGTGTGGCTGGGCAATAACTGGTTTGCATCTAAAAGGTGCCTCCCTTGGGTGAGCCCTTTAGACTCTGTAGGAATTAGCTAGCCCTGATGGGACAGTCCTCAGGTCAGTATGGCTCCCTATGTCAAAGCACAGATGCCTTCACAGAAAGGCATAGTTAGTATAATCTCTGACAGCTCTTCATCTTCTTCCCCTAAATCAGATTTTACTCTGTCCCTACAACCCCATGCCGTCTGTGCATACGTGTATCATGCACTAGTGGCAGGACCAGCAACATTGTCCCAACTAACAGCCCAGAAATTGCTATCTTTCAAATTTCTTCTAGAGAAGTGAGAGAGGGCTTGTAACCATTTTCAGTTACATGGAATGGATATGAGACCTTACTTTGTACTCACAGCTTGGGCTGAGCTGGCCAGCACAGCCTCAGGCAATGCTATGAATATGTACTTTGTTGAGAGACATGGATGGGGCTCTAAGCTTCCTCTATAGTTGTTCTGAGATTCCGTACCTTATAGCACAGGACAGCCAGCCACAAAACAGCAGAGAGGAACTAGCACAGCACAGAGTCAGTTTGAAGAATTCTTAGAAGACTTTTAGGAATGCAAGCATATTTTAGACATTGTTAGTGGCACATCTTTGAAGCAAGTATTTTCTACCACTATCTCTTTAAATCAGGGAGATGTCAAGGCAAAATGTTATGAGTCAGTTTTTATTTGCAAGTATTTATCTCTGCAACAAAATTTTTCTCAAGAATCATACTACAAAAGAATGCAACATAAAACACATGTAATTTGGACTCTGACTCTCAGATTAGCAAGCATATCTCCTCGTTTCACATTTTTTATCTTATGGTTCTTATTCACTGACCATAAATTAAGTTATAAATGTAAATGTTTGGTTACAAGATGAATTTATTATAATAAAGCATACTTTATTGGTTTTACATGTCATGGCTTTTGGTTAATTTTTTCTCATTTTTAGAAAGAGAATTTATATTTCAGAGCAGTGTCAGGTTTGCAGCAGAACTGAGGGCCAGTTTTGATCCAACTGTGCCTTCAAAAGCAATGGAAGATTCCTCTGCAGCCTTGCAGGAGACCCACTGAGAGACCCTTTAAGGCTCCATTCAAAAAGATCAATACTGATGGACTCTTCTTGCTGCAAAGATCCAGCCCGATTGCCAAGCTGCACTTTCTCTATTCTTGTTTCTTTGCCTTACTGGTAGAAACAGAGATGCTGTGCTCCATGGGTGGCTGCATAATTGTTTTAGTTCCATTGCTAAATGTAATTGTTTCCCTCGTGTCTGTAGCCCCCCTTTGATGTGTGCTCTGCAGCCAGGTCCCTAATGACTATGATTAGTGCACCCGCTGTGCAGGGATGGCTCGCTTAACATCCTTTAGCAAGGGATGCGTCTGCATTTCCTGTTCCATGGATTTAGCTGTTTCTCTTGACATCCAACGACTAAGTTAACAGGAGGAGAGTTTTTTTGTTTTGTTTTGTTTTTTTAATCACTTGATTCAAATGTCTCCATTTCATGTTTCAGAGCACTGAGAACAGGGCGGGAGGATGACAGAGGACAGAGACTGCAGAAACATCATGTTACGGAAGCCATCCCCCCATGCCACCCACCAGCACAGGAACTAACACAGACGTTATGCTTTGACTGTGTTCTCCAAATGCGTGAGTTATAAACTTTGTCCCCAGTGCAGCAGTGCTGGGGAAGGACTTATGTCATGGGCTCTGCCTCATGAGGGGGTCAATTGTGAAGAGTTCTGATAAAAGGACAAATTTGATTCCTCTTGTCTCTCCCTCCCAGCCTTGGTCCTCGCCTTCCACCATGGGAGAAGCATCCAGGGAGCTTGTGTCAGAGGCAACACTGCTATCTTGAACTTCCTCATCTCCAGAACTGAGAAATAAATCTCTGTTCATTATAAATCACCAAGTCCGTGATGTTAGGTAATTGTAGCAGAAAGACAGTAGACACCCTGAGAGAGACAAATGACAGGCCCTCAGCCACCACAGTCAGAGCCTGGTCTTGAGAAGAGAAGTTGCCCTCAGGGTCCTGAATGAATCTCAAGCTTCCTTCCTACAGAGGCTTCAGAGTGTTTTATAGACACCGTCCTACCCCACCTTTCCTTGGCTCTCCTGACATAGTTACTACCCAGCCTGGGAAAACTGAAGAACGTAAGTCTTACATGTTTCCAGATGCCAGGGAGAAGCCAGCGAATCATCCCTTTTTCTAGGTGCTGCCGGAACCAAATGAAAGATGCCAGCAAGTTCAAATGATCCATCAGGGCTTTAGGGTTAGCTGGGTTAACCCAGCTTTGACCTAAAACCGAAGCAGGACTTCTTCCTTCCTGCCCTGAGCTGAAATGTGGAGCCCTGCGGTAGCTGCCTGCTTGCCCTCTGCCTACCCCAGCACAGGAAGACTTGTGCTATTTTGCTCTGGAAGTGTCGCAGTTCTTGCTGCAGCAAGGCTGTGTTAAGATGTGGCATGAGGTAAAGGTGACATCTCCTTCCTGCCGGTGCATCCACTGATTGATACGCTGCTCCCTAACCCCGCAAGGAGGCAGCCAGCTGCCGTCTCCTGACTCACTCCTGCCATGGCCCAGTGCTGCGTGTCTTCGGAGGAAATATGTGATGATCCAAGGAACTGAAAGCAAATCTCCAAATTTAGCAGTATTCTCCACTGGGTTTCTAATTAGCTGTAACTGAAGTTCATGTATTTTGTCCTCTTTATTTTTAAACTGCCTTCTGGAGATCAAATGAATTTACTTAGACAAATTAAACCTGAAAAATATGGTGAAATAACAAAGTAAATCACTTACAAGGGTTTTGTTAAGTATTTTTTTTAAAAAAGAATTTCAAACTTTGTGGGTAGGTAAAACTCTTATTTTTGTTGATGAATGTCAACCAGGTGCCTGTATCCACAGCCCAAGGGGTGATGGGGTGTACGGAAGTTGTGCTCAAATCTCAGAACTTGGACACCATGAGAACAGACCAATCATGAACACAATGAACAGCTGGAAGCTGAGCTGCTCCAGCATAATCTCTGTGATAGAATTTTTGGCGTGGCTAAAGAGATAGAAACATGAAATAAAAGTGGCCTTTATTTTAAGAATGCGGAGAGAGACCCCACCACCACCACTGATGTCTGGCTTTTCTCTCTGCTGGGCACTTGTTGTGGGGGGCATGCATATAGCTCAGATTTGGGGTGGTGTCTAAGGAGCATTACTGATACACAAGTAGCCCATTAGAATTCATTTCGCATCACAGGTAAATTGCCTAGGTGCGGAGAAGGTGACCTCAAGATAGAGCCCCTTGGTTCCGCCTCCCAGCTTCACACCGCTGCAGCGTCCCACTTAGGGCAAAATTCTTTCATTCTGCATCTGTGATATAATGGTGGTCATCCATATTTATAGAAAGCTGTGTGTTTTTGATGGTCCTATCAGGTAGATCAGAAAATTTTACTTGAGGAATAGAAGTTTCTTGTTGATCATTGCTGACAGTTAGATATTTTTTTAATTCTCATGTTTTAAAGTTAATCTTGTTGGTACATTTGAGCTATACAAAATGATAACATTCATCATGGGAAATTTGTACCTGTACATGATATATCTTGGTTCTTCTTTTTCCCCTTTCCCTCCCCTCCCTTCAAGTCCTCTTCCCTTCCTTATTTACAAAAGCTCTGTTTCCATTTTTCTTTCTATTCTCTTTTTTCCTTTTCTTTTTCCACCTCCCAAGTTTCCCTTCCCATTTGAACATTTTCTTCCTATTTAACAATATCTTTTATGCATTTTGGTCCTTATTTACACTTTCGGTTTCTCACACCAGGGAGAATCAGAACTTTTTAAATATATAAAAACAGGCATCTAGATGCAGACTGCACCTTGTATGGTACACACAGAGCATGTACATGGCATGTGCACATGAAAATGCACACAGAACTCAACTGTTACTGTGAAATAGAAAGCAGTGAAGCCCACCTCTCCCTTTTACCTCAGACAGCCAGAGGGTGCAGTAGCACTAACAGTCTTCACAACCTCCCCTTCACTGCCCTGAGGGTGGCCCCAGGACATTAGCCCCACTGTCTTCCCACTGCCTTCTGTGGTTGCACCCAGGGCTGCTCTCTGCACCAAACTCATTCCTGCAGCCCTGATAGGATTCACTGCAGGAGCTAGTGCCTCTCCAAGGACCACATGTGACAAGAGCAAAGTCTGGGAAGGGATGGGGCCGATATCCCCAAAATTCCCAAACTCCAATAGGCTATGATGGATCTCCTCACAACCTTGACAGAGATTCCTCTCAAGCTGCCACAGTCACAGTTTCAACCATGTTAATTCTCTGGGAATGAGGGAGCTATAAATCAAGCAGTCATTTCTCCTCCAGTTGGGTTGAGCTTTGCAATAGCTGGAGTATCCTAGACTAGGCCCACAGCTACCCTGGGAGAATCTACCTTGGCCAAACAGGCTTCAGACACCAGTCTATCCCAGATGACTACTCTGGAGCCACTCCTGATGATTTAGCCCTGTGACCTCTAGACAATCCTGCTAATACTGTGGAAGTTCTTAAATATGACTGTAAAGTGCAGGAAACTACCCATGTATACAGCCTGCTCTTCTTATATATAACCGGTACCCCCTCAAACTTGTTGGTCAATAGGAGAGCACCCCCTCCTGTGTAGTGTCTCCCTGTGTTCAGCATAGATCCCGATAAATCATCACTTTGATGATTCTGTAAACCTACTCAAGATTCTTCCCTTGGGTAGTGTGGAAAAAATAGGCTGCATTTACAGAGTTGGTAACACTAGGGGCTGCCGGCTCTGAAGAGCTCAGAAAGCAGTGGAACAGCAATGAGTTAAGAGCAACAGAGACCTCTCAGCACCAGTGGAGATTTGACCCGTGGAGACCTGTGGTGACCAGTAGAAGAGCCCTAGAGAGTTAGCAGAAGCTGCCAGAGGAGCTCCAGAAAGTTGCTGAGAGCTTCTGAGAGCGGTAAGACCAAGGGTCGAGAGCCTCAAACATCAAGTTAGCTCAAATTAAGCAAAAGAATACCAAATCATTGGTAACAATTGTGAGGATAGAACCATAAGCATCCTGTGAATGGATCAAAGAAGTTGCAGCAACATAGAGAAAAGAGATGCAGTGATTTAGGGTGTATGGGGAAGCTTCACATAGGTCTGATGTGGCTGTTTACATAGTAGAAAGACTATGTAAGAAAGAATAAAGAATTGAACAGTGGGTTGTGGACAGCAATCAATGGTCCAAGGCCAGGCAAGTGACCAGGAGCCAGTGAGCTAAAGGTGCACACTCAATGTTTCCCTGAAGAAGAGAGCACAATTGTAAGACACACTTCTAAATGAGAATTGTACCAATTAATTGTGACCCACCATTTGTTATAAGATGCATTGCAATTTCAGAGATATTAGAGTACAAAGGTCAAAATGCACCCCAGTGGCATCCAGCCTCTAGAGCTCTTTGAATTCTTGTATTAAGCCCCTATACAATGCTGTCCATACTCTGTGACCAAAAGGTAGGTCAGAAATGAGCCCACTTCAAGTGTAAGATTACTTTTTAAAGCCTCTCTCCTTGCCCCTCTGTCCCTCTGAACATCAGTTATGAGCACATCCTGAAAACAGGCTCTGCACCCATCAGCCTGCAAAGAACCAAGACTTTTCAGTAAGAACATCAATGAACCTGGATGTGGACTGTTCAGCTTCAGATACCTGCAGGGCCAGCTAATCATTTGATGGTATTTTGTAGGAGAATTTGAAAGAGAACCATACAGCTCAGCTCTTCCCAGTCACTGGCCCTCAGAAACTGTGAGCTAAAAGTTAAATACTTATTCCTTTAAGCTTCTAACTTTTGGGAGTAATTTATTATACATTCATAGGTAAGTAATACACATGGGATCAATGAATACAATAGGTAACAAATTTATACCAGGTAAATATTAATCTAGGGCTCAAAAACAGAGAAATTCACTCAAGTTAAGGCCTCCTTTCAAGACCATTTAACCTCCCAGTGCCTCAGAGTCAGAGCAGATATTAAAAAGGGGTCATCAATAGGACTCAGGAAGCAGATGATGTGACTATGAATGGGGATGGTTTACAGGAGCTGGATTGAGATGTACCAGGCCAACATGAAGCAATCTGCCTTTGCTAGGAGCATTTCCTCTTCCTGCCCAGATAGAAGCCAGCTCTAGAACAAAGACCCATTGTACTTCATGGAAAGACGTACGATCCTGTACAAAGCAGCTCAAGGTGGGTGTGGATCCACACTTTTTAGGATGCCAGGATTTCAGGGAGGTTCCAAATCAGAGACAAGGCTAGAGGCATTATGGTTTATTGAGCATTCAAGGTATTTTTGCTTTATTTTGGTTTATTGGCCAGAAGGCAACCACCAGTGATTTTAGACAGAGTTAAGACAGCAATGATGAAGTTTAGGAAGATTAAACTGACTGCAGTGTGTAATATAAATGTGAGTAGGAAAAACTATGAAGGCCGTGGCTAATTTCCAGCGTGGCAGCATCAATTTAGACTCAGCAGAATTCAGCTCTTCGTATCCCTCTGGCTAACTGCCCAGCTCAGAGGCAGAGATGAGTCTGACCTTTCCACACCAAGGGCCTCTCCATCACCTCACTCTTTTAAGGTTGAAGTTGTCTGAGTTGTTGTTGGGGAGCCTGCTGAGAGCAGGGCCGAGGCACTGAGTTAGGGAGAGGCCAGGGCATGAACAAGGCGTGCAGAGGAGGACAGCTTCCCCAAGAACATCCAGGCAGTGCCAGACTACATGGTTGTAGATGGGAGAGCAAGAACCCCATGGTTTCTTTGTTTGATGTCCTGGAGATCCCAGTGACAATCCAATTCAGGTCATGGTCTTACTAGTAAGACATTGAGCCAAGTCTTCAGAAAAGGTTTGATTCCTGTCTCCAGATCCCAGGCCTGCCTTGTGACACCTGTTTACTTTGCTGTCCTCCTTAAGTGGAAGTCCCCTGCCTGGAAGGGGATGTCTACATGACGAGACTTTTTTTATTTTTTTGGTACCAGGGATTGAACTCATAACC
Source organism: Cavia porcellus (assembly GCF_034190915.1). Taxonomy (NCBI): domain Eukaryota; kingdom Metazoa; phylum Chordata; class Mammalia; order Rodentia; family Caviidae; genus Cavia; species Cavia porcellus. The sequence goes on along the minus strand of NW_026947496.1, from coordinate 31,410,491 downwards.
TTGTGCTTGCCAGGCAGGTGCTTATGTCACTGAGCTAAATCCTCAGCTGTACATGGTGAGACTTGGTACGCAGCTTTTTAGAAAGGGGACTCTTCAGTCTGGTGCCAGTTTCTTTTTCTAGACAAAAGTAATTTTTATTTCTAGGTTGAAGAGAAAGGAATTCTTGTCCAATTTAGTCACTTTCCTTGTAATTAGAAAGTCAGCAGGCAAGCGTTCTTTTTTAAATTTATTTATTTTTATAAAATGAAGTTTATTGAAAATGAACTGTACTTCGACTTCATGGTGATAAAAACAAAACACATCATTTGTAAGAGTGTTAAAATACGAAATAGTGATCAATCCCACTGCACAATTTATAATACAAAAAAACTAGGAAAAAATTATAATTTGTCTTTTTATAAGACTGATTTTAGAGAGCAAATGGACCCATAATATTTATTCAGAATTTTTTTGTGTATATCCCTGTGCTTAGACCCTGGCAGACATTGCTCGCTTTCATAGGACACTTGAGGGAAAAGGCCGCTTCTCTCATTTCTTTCATTCCCTCTTCCTGAGTCATTTCTCTCATCTCCCAAAAGTCACATTCTTGACTTGCAGCAGGTCATGCCACCTGAGAAGGGAGGAAAGTCACCTTGTGCTTTACTGTCATAATATGATTGAGATGCCTGTTTACAAGATTAATAGCACAGCATTATTTACCAACCTGTGCATTTTATTAAACATCATTTTCTTCTCTTTATGTTTCACAAATACAAATCCTGCAGGGTTCTCTCCTTGGCAATATGGCAATCTAATTACCCAAATCATTTTCCCTGCTGAAAATAACTAAAAAGATTGAAAATCAAAGCCTTCTTAACAGCCCTAATGAATTGGCAAGAGACCAAGAAATATGCATGGAAACCCCAAGGGCAGTGGGCTGGAGAAGCCAGCAGGCAGCTCTTGGCTTGGGTTATTGGACAAACAAAACCTGAGCCCTGGCTTTCTCAGCCTCTGGGAACACTAGGGAGGAGGTATGGGACAGCCACATCCTGACACACTTCCACAGTCAGGGCCTTGGGTAATCTCACCTTCAGACTTGCTGTGGCCATGAAACACAGCTAGCTCTCCCACCACAGACCAGTATAGCAAGGAAAATAGCCCAGCTCCTTGGCACAGAGCAGAGGGAAATTCCTGCCTGCAGCCGTGCCTCAAACAGATCTGTGGCGCAGATAGCAACCCCCACCCCTAGGGAGAGCAGCAGGGTGATGTCTAGCATCTAGCTTCAAGATCTCTGGAATGGGATAGGGGCTGGTCTCTTAGGCAATCAGCAAAACAACAACAACAACAACAAAAAAAACCAACCCCCAAAACCCACAAAAGCAAAGAACAAAAAAGCACAACACCACCACCACCAACAACACACACACAACAGTAACCCCTCAAATGTAAATCCTCCAGGAAGGAATCTGCCTTCATTTCAGGCATCAGAGGATTTCTGGGCTAACAGGTAGCTCACAGGAACACACAAGAAAGGTTCAAGGAAGTGAAGTGTCATGATCAAGAACTCAAGAAACGGCAGAGAAGAGAAACTGACCTTCCACACTGAGTTATAGGCACAGAGTTAAACTTTAGTTTAAAAAAAATAGACAAACTTTCATGATTAAGGAGATTGGAAAAAGAATGAAGTTGAATGCCTAGAAACAAATGTGATGATTGAAATAAAAATCTGTACAGATGGGCTTAGTGCACTGTAAGACATGACTAAACAGAGAATTGGTGAAAGGAAATATGGCTTCCAACTTATACAAAAGGCCTCATAGAAAAAAGAAAATTCAACAGACTTGGAGGTGCACGTCTATAATGCTAGCATTTGGGAGGCTGAGGCAGGAGGATTACAGCAAGTTCGAGGCCAGCCTAGGCTATGTAGTGAGCTCAAGGCCGGTCTAAACTACACAGTCAGATGCTGCCTCAGAAACCAAAACAAATGAAAGAAAGAGAGAAAGAGGGAAAGAAAGAAAGAAAGAAAGAAAGAAAGGAAAAAAGAAAGAAAGAAAGGAAATAGAAAGGAAGAAAGAGGAAGAGATAGAATATTTGAAAGTAAAATAATGGAGAAAGAAATATAGAGTAAAAAATTCTGACTCAGAGCTGGAATCTCAGTAATAAGATGTTTGCATAGCAAACCCTTATTGAGACCCTAGCTTCGCTGTCCAGCACTGTCCCCTTCCCAAAAAACTTCTCAGCAGGAATAATAAAGGGCAGATGCCAACAAAATCCATCCAAATACATTGAGAGAAAATAACTGCACATACACACACACACACACACACACACACACACACACACACACGTCATTTTCCCTTTGCTTCTGCTCCAAAGTAGCCAGCATGCCTGGCTTTTACTCCTGGCTGCCACTTCACCTAAAAACAGGTGAGAAATGCCCAGACAATGGATGGGTTCTTGAAAGAAAAGTATACAGCTATTAACAAGTGCTGGTCTTGTCCCTCCTTTTGATTTTGGGAAGCAGGCAGCCTCTGCTGACATTGTCTGGACCTTGAACACAAGTCTGCTTGTTTAGTCATCCGCAGTGGGTTTGGCTTCTGCTGTGAGGGCAGCTGCTCATTTAATATTATGCCCAGGACTGATTATGTAATGATTTTTACCTACCCACGGTGATATTGGTCAGGAGAACAGAATGCGCCACTTCTGGTGGGGGGATGAGAATGTAAAAGGCATGAGGTCGGAGTCAGACTGGAGGAAGCTGCAAAGCTGATGTAGTTGGCTTCTGTCCTGTTCCAAGATGACCTCTGCCAGCTTCTGGGAGGAGGCCAGAAGGCACAGCAGAGCTGCAGCTCCATTTGCATGGGGTAGGCTGGAGAGTCAATCGTGATCATCGTGGTAGGGGGTTCTCTTCCATTTTTTTAAATCTATAAATGTTACCTTTAAAACCATTGGAATCAACATCCTTAGGAGCTAAGCTGTACTTTTCCACCCTCTACCTTCAGCCTCCTAGGATAAGGCAGTACATGAGAGATTTTAAATCTGTTACCCTGGGAACCTCCAAACAGCTTGACAGCTCTTGGCAAGTGACTTCTGTTCTGTCTACTCCAGCCCTCACCTCCACCCATCTCAGCCTTCAAATCATGGCATGGGACAAGTGGTGCCTTTAGAGTGCAGACAGGACAGAGATTGTGATGCTGTATCTGAAAAAAATGAAATTTATGGGGGTCATCAAACATGTCTGAATGTTAATTTCCTAGCAAAATTAGTCTTCATTATGGGTTTCTTAAAAAGATTTAGAAATTAAAGTCCAGCAAGAATATTAATATAAAATTGACTTTTAAATCATAGAACACAAGAATACACCTAAATCTTCTTTATTTTCTTCCCTAACTGCTAGGCTTTGAATGAAGTTTGTCCCTCAGAGATTCATGTGTTGAAAATCTTGTCCCTAGTCTGGTGGTGTTGAGCTGGGGGAGCCCTTATGAGTGGGGCCCAGTGGAAGGTGACTAGGTAACTGGGCTGTCCTAGGACGGGATTAGCCCTGGTCCTGCAGAGTGGATTGCTGTAAAAGTGTGAGCCTGCCTCTGAACCTCTCTGGCTTCCTGTCTTGCCATGTCTTTCCCATTCCCACCATGATGCCACCTGCCACATTGTGGTCCAGCCAAGGGCCCCTTAGGACAGCCAAACAGATGCACACAGAAAAGTCTTCCCACTTGCTTGAAATGCTGTGTCCTGCCATGGCTTCCTAAGGTTTTTAAGGCCACTTGGATCAGAAGTAGATAGGCTCATGATTAAATAATTAGATGTATGATCTTGAGGGAACATATGGCAGCAAGGTAGATGCGAAGGCACAGAGTACTCTCACATCCCTTCATCTATAGGCTTGGTGACCTCAACCTGCTCTTATGGGTCAGGTCCGAAGCAGTGGCAATTCTGTGAAAGTGCAGTGTTAAAAGCTCTGTGTATCCTTGGGTGGAAGGCATGCTCTAAACAGTGTCTTTACACAGGGAAATTGTGTAATTTGCAGAGTATTTAATTGACTCAGGTGGGCGGCATTGTAATGAAAAGCACCATTGCGCACACTGCACCTGGGGGAGGAAGCTGGAGACAGGGTCTTAGTGGGACAGAGAAGGAGGAGCATTTCCCTGCAAGCACCCAGAGACTGGTGTGATCACGTAGGTGCCTCTTTGCTCCCCTGCACCAAGGTCAATATTCAGGAATTATAATGATCCTTAAAATTTCAATCTAAATACTGTAATCTTATTAATAATTAAATCTATGAGTCATTGGGAGGCTCTTTTGTAAAAGGCATGGTCTATCATAAACATTTCCTACTGTTTTTATATCAGCTGTCTATTTTCCTAAAGACTAGTGAGTCTAACCAAGAGTGATCTCAAGTGCAATCACTTCACACATGCCTACTTTCTTATGGTTAAGGAGAGTCAAGCAGCATTGCTCTTGAGAACAAAAGTTGCATCAAGAAAAAGGGTATTCAGGGCTGTGTGTGGGCCTGCAGGCAGGCAAAGGCTGACGGAAGGCCTACAGTCTTGGTTGCTTAAACTGCGTCGCACAGAGCAAACAGAGCAAAGAGAGTGAATGTAAGCCACAATATAACCAAATCTGAGTGTGACAGAGATCTGCAAGATGTTGCTTAGGTCCCTTTCTACTCAAAAGAAGCTGCCAGGTAAATAATAACACAGGCCTGTACCATTTACCTAGAAATCACCAGCCTGGAGGTAGAAACTGTGGTAAGTATTGAAGAAGGGAATTATAAAAACAACGTTTTAATGGGTATATTCAATTGCTGGACACCTAACCCATTAAAGTAGGTAAGTTCCAGTGCAATTATGTCATAGTCTGTGATTTTTCTTTTTAGCTGAAACTTCAAGATCCACCAAGGTCAGAGATGTTTTTCACAACTCAATTGGCAGGAAAACTTGACCTGCCCTAAAGCTTTTTGCAATCTTTTGTTGCTTATTTGTGTATTTTAATTAAGTAAAATGCTTGTACATTGAAGAGGAATTTAGGAAATACCTCTAATTTAGGATATTTCCTCTAACAGTAGAAAATGAGAGTCACCCATGTCTCCCCATCCAGCCACAAAAACTAGTAAGCCAATAAACTAATAAAACTAATATTATTTCCGGGGTCTCCTAATAGACTCTCACAGTCTATTTGTCTACACACCTGCCTAAGAGGCTGCCACCCAGCCACTGATAACATCTGGACTTGTAAATATAGTGATACAATATATAACTATTTTTACAAGGGCAGGTTGTACTATATAGTTTTATAAACAGTGTTCTCTTTCATTACTGAACACAATAGCTCTTTGTGGAGTTCCCTACATTTTTCTGATGATATTAAAGTGACTATTGTAAGACTGTACCTTATTTATGTAACCAGTCTTAATTTTATGATGTCTAACTTTCTCAGAATTTTCCATTATCAAACGCAATCCTGTGAAGACATGCTAATAACTAAATCTATGCAGATAAATGCAATTACTCCAGTATAAACTTTCAAGTGTAAGATTGCAAGTCAAAAGACATTTTGCTAAATATGTGATAAATTTGCCAAATAACGTTCCAAGACATTTTACTAATATGTACTCACTCCATCAATATGTCACTACCAATATGCTAAAATGCTCATTTGTCTCTATTCATTCAACATGGAATAATAGTTGAAAGTTGGGCCAGGGATTTAACTCAGCAGCATAAGCGCCAACCTGGGCAAGCATGAGGTCATGAGTTTGATCCCTGGTACAAAAAAAGTTGGAAGTTGTTGCCAATGAGTCAGGTCAAAGGCAATATTTATTCATTTTGACTTCAACACCTTTGATTACTAGTGAATTTGAACACTTTTCAAAGAATTAATAAGCCAGTTGTCTTGTCTTGTCTTTGTTTTTGAGGCAGGGTCTTGCTGCCCAGCCTAGCCTTGAACTCATGGCGATCCTCTTGCCTCAGCTTCGTGAGTGCTGGTATTATAGGAAGGAACTAACATGCCATACTTGTATTTTCTTAAGCTTATTTACTGAGACAAGATAGATATAAAGAAAAAAATAAACATAGCCCAAGGGAATATCAGAAAGCACATGCATACATGTAACCAACGCATTGCCAGCTCCCTGGTGTCCCACTTCCGGCTGTGACATGTCTTTCCCAAGGAGGAGGGGCAGATTCTTCATAAGTAGCCTCACTTATGAAGTTTCAATTTAGGATTTTTCAACTTTATGCTAATGTGAAAGTAATATAATATTTCCATAGAAAGTCTACTTTGGATTTTGAATTTGGATCTTTCCTTGGGCTGCTGATAGCCATACTGGTCCTGTTCTGAGATAGTAGGCAGTGACAGCACACTTTGCCTCCTGTCAGCCCTATGATGTGGGGTGTGGGCTTGCTCTGATGTGTAGCAAGTTATAGCCTTTATCAAGACTTACTGATACTTTCAACTGCAGTGAGTAAGCTGAGGAGCATTTTATATTGGTAGCTGTTACCAAAATGCCATGTGACAAACCATCCAGAAATTCAACGGTTTAAAACAACCATTACTCGTCACAGATGAGCATTACTAATGGCCATAGGAGTGGTCAGCAGAGGATTAGCCAGTAAAGATGGTTTCAGCCACTTGGCTTTGCTCCCCTTGGCATGTGCACCTGGGGACCAGCTGGTCTGGACTGGGCTTAGCTGGACCACTGCTGACACTAAACATTATTCAGCATCATTTCTGTGAGTTGGGGCCAATGGATTATCTAGGAGCATATCCTACACCAGCTCACAAGAGCTGATGGTCAAATTATCAGGAATTTGGAAATCATGAATATGTTACACATAACTGTCAATTGCATTAATTTTAAAAACTCATAAATAAATTACATGAAAAAACACAGGTAATAAGTACTCTGGAGTCATCAGTCTCTAGTTAACAAAATTTTACTATCCACTCTGCTCTAAAGCAGTGGAAGGAAGGATTACACAGTGAGTGCTAATGTGGGTTTCTTCCCAGCCTTTCTGCTTGCAACAGTGTCACCTTGATAGCTTGAAATTGAGGAATTACCTTATGGAATTGGCAAATGTTATAAATCAGAGCCCGAACTGTTTTGTTGATTGTCTAGACTTTAGAAATGTTGATACTGCAGATTAAACTGCTGTGTTAGTGGTCCTTACTTTGTGAAGAACATAAAGCACTGGGAACTGTTCTTGCAGGATTCAAAACCCACAGGGCGCAGTGAGTTGCCTTTGTGCTTCAATGTCAGATAGTACAGACCAGCGGAAAACTGCGCAGCCACAAATGAGACAGGATGATGGAGGACTTGGACCCTTTAGGAGGGAAGTTTTAGGCTGTTTTATCAGGCAGAAATCCTGGGCACCTGAGGCGCTGTCTAGGAGGACCAGGGGAGGTAGATTGGATGATGGGAGGAGGAGCTGGGCCTTGAGGCCGATCATGGAAGAGAGGGCTGTGGTAATCTCACGTGCCTGCTCTTTGTTATATGTTACTCACTATTAAAATATGAAAAGCAGCTTTATTGATTCACATATCCTACAATCCACTTATTTGAAGTAAAAAATCCAGTGATTTTTATTTTGTTCACAAGTTATGTAACCACCACTACAATCCATTTTAGAACATTTTTCATACCCTAGAAAGAATCTCATGGCCATTAGTAGTCATGTCTCATCCTCCTCAGCCCACAACCTTCCTGTTCCTTGCACTCCCCACCCTAGATTTGTCTACTTCCTGCCTCCTTATATTTGCCTATTCTGTACACACATTGTAAAATTTTCTTCCTACTTACAATAACTATACGTCCTTTGACCAATATCTTCCTTCTTCCCCTTTCATCTCATACGCAGTAACCTCTGATGATCTCATTTTCTTCACCTCTATGAATTGCTTTCTTACATTCCACCTATAAATGTGCTGTGTGACATTTGCTTGTCTGAGCCTGGCTTATTTCCCTGAATACAATGTTCTCCAGGTTTCCTCATGTTATTACAAAAGATAGGGTTTTTGTTCTTTTTTATGGCTATGTAGTGCTTCATGTTCTTTATCCATTCATCTGATGATGGACACTGAAGTTCCATCTTGACTATTGTTAATGGTGCTACAATGCTCACGGCCACAATGATTTCTACCTGCATGAATTTATTGGCATACACTAGCCACAGACCCACTACCGTCTCTTCCCTACTTTAGTATTTTTAATTTACAAGTTGTTGGAGATCAACTTTGCAGTTTAGTCCTTAGGTCACAAAATATTCAAGGAGACCATGACTGAATGTGGAGGGGTGGAGCCAGTGGTGAGTATTCCTGCTCTGGAGAAAGGTGGGCACTCCTTCCCTGGTAGGCGGGAGGATCATCCTTATTAGGTAGGAATACTAATATGTCTGGTTTTGCTTGAGATTAAATATGAAAAACGCTCACGTGGAAACTGAGCCACAAGAGAGGACGGTCCTTCAGTTGCCCTGGTCTCCAGCCCTGCCTTTCACAGCTAGCCCTGCCCTTCACAACTGGCCCTGCATTGAGGTTAGAGCTCCCGTATCAGGGTGGAAGGGATGCGAATTTGGACAGCAGAGGGCGCTGCAAGGCACTCAGCCGAGGCCCCGTCGTTCCTGGAGCCGTTTTGCTCCTGCAGCACTGCCCAGAGGCAACAGGGTCGTCCTGTGCCGCCCAGCCTCATGCCCAGCGCAGGAACCTTTGGAGACCTACCAGCCTGGTCGCAGGATCTCCTGACACAGACGTTGCATTTCAGGCCCGTGGCTGCCATGGCCCCTTCCTCAGCGTGCCCACCACCAGCCTGGCTCTGTACCTCAAAGGCCTGCTTCTGCTCATCAAGTGTGGACACCACTGGTCCCCACAGCCCAGCACACCTTTTTGCCACTCAGGAGGCTGCAACCACACGTTCTCTAGTGAGGATGAACCTCAGGGAGGGAGCCCCCTTCCAAGGTTGTCCTTCATCAGGGCCACCTTCAAGCCTAGGGTAGTCTTTTTTACACTTTTATATTTACTGCCTAATACTCATCGAATAATCCCTTACACTAAACTCTCCCTTTCCTGTCTCCTGGTTGGACCCACACTGACATGCAGGGTCAGGATGAAGGGAAAACCCAAGTGTCCACCAGGCAGCTGGCCTGCCTATCAGTCCTGGCAGATACCAACAGGAATTGGGAGGCTGCATGGAAGGATGCCTCTGGAACAAAGTTAAACTTGATCGGTATTCTCATGTCACGGGAAATGTAATTGACAGGTTGTGTGTGTGGGGGGGTGTCTGCACATATACAGAATAGTAAGAAATTTGAAAAAATCATCCTAAATGGCTCTATAGAGAGTGAGAAGAACTAGCTCTAGATGCCCAAAAAGATGAAAATCATGCAATTATTATTATTATATATGGTTAATAATAAAAGAAATGAATATATAATCACATTAGTTTGATGTGCAGCTATCAGTATCTATGCAGTCACAAGTTAAATGATTCAATCTTGTGACAAACTGTGATTGGAAGATAGAGGGTGGCAAACAGAGGTAGAGACTGTGTGGTCATGAAAAACTAAATAACTACTGTCTTGGTTACTTTTCTTTCGCTAGGACGAAATACTTAACACCCAAAATGAAAGAAGGAAATGTTTATTTAGCTCACTGTTTGTGGAGGTTTCAGTCCATAATCAGCTGGCTCCAAGGCAGGGTGGCATAGCACCAGGGCAACACTTCAAGGAGGCAACCAGCAAAAGCAGCCAGAACAAAAAAGGGGAAAAGTAAGCCTCTTTTCCTCCCTTATATTGTGTGCAGGCCACCTCCCACCCCCCAGGGTAGCAATAGCACTTAGGAAATCTCTGTGCCCTCCTCCTGGGCAGGATGAGGATATTTACAAAGTAAGGATCCTGACTCCCTGCTGAGTTTCTTAGTTAAACTTCTAAACTTCTCAAGTTGACGGAATGTATCAACCATAACAGCTATGTACCTGCAAGTGATCTGGAAAGAAACTGGATGTTATGGGAGAGCAAGTTGGCATGCCCAGCAAGCCCTTCTGGAGTCACACAAGTAAAGAAACAAAGCTGGAGCTGCAAATATGAGAGGACAGACAGCAAAAGGAAGGGAACATGCTTTTCTCAGTGACATGAGAAAACCATGCAAAAGCCACAGTGAATAAGGATTCATTTTGAAATAATTTATTTTTCCCTCCTGTCTCCCAGCCTCAACTTTCTTGATTGCTATGAAATCAACTTACTTGGTTTCCACACAGGAGTGAAATCATGTGGTCCATGTCTTTCTGTACTTAACTATTTTATTTAATGTAATTTCATTTAATGTCCTTTAGGCTCAACCACGGTGCCACAGATGACAGGATTTTGTTCATTTTAATGGCAGACTAATACTCCATTTATATCACCCAGTCATCTGCTGATGAAAACTCAGAGGTTTATTTCCCATTTCTTGGCTACAAGTGTACAAATGTCTTTTCAACACACAGTATTGATTTTCTTGGGCTGTACACTCAGCAGTTTTATAGCTGCTCCATGCCGTAGTTCTAACTCTAGTTTTCTGAGGAATCTCCATGGTGTTTTCCCTAGTAGCTCTATGAATTTACTTTCCTACCCAGCACCGTGGAAGACTCTTTCTTTGCATTCTAACCAGCATTTGTTATTTTTTGTCTTTTTGGTAGTACCCACTCTAACTGGGGTGAGATTATATCACTGTGGTTTTCATTTGCATTTCCCTGATGATTAATGTGTTAAGCAGCTTTTCATATACCAGTTGGCCATTTTATGTTCTTTTGAAAGTGTCTTTTTCAGAGTGTTTGCCCATTTTTTACTGGGTATTTTAGGTTGAATTCCCTATAGAACATTTCAAATATTAATCACATATTGGATGAATAGTTTGGAAATATTTTCTCCCATTCTGCAGGTCCTCTCTTCACTCTGTTGATTGTTCCTTTTGTTATGAAGAAGTTGTCTGACATAATTCAGTTTGCCTGTTCTTGCTTTTGTTGTCTGTACTTCTAAGAGTACAGAAACTGTAACTAAGAGTTCCAGAAACTTTGCCCACATAGAAGAGCATGTTCTGGAGTTCTGTGCTGTACTGTTCCACAGTACAGTAACTCTGGGTTACAATAATCTGTTGTCTATTTCCAAATCACCACAGAAAGGATGTTAAATGGCCCACATAGGAAGAGGGCTATGTGAACTGCCCTGACGTGATCATCACACATTGCACACACATATCAAAACATTATTAGCCTGTACTGCATAAATGTGTATAATTGTGTTTCTAGAATAAAAATAATAAAAAACTGAGGAAAGTTCAAAGGACTTGTGAAGTGTATTTTATTTTGCTTAATGTCTTGGGTATTTGAGCTAAGGACTGCCTTCCAGGAGGGTCTATAAGCAGACACCACAGACAGCAGGAATTATGGGAGCAGCACTCACCCCAAGCTTGAGAACACACTCTCTGTGGCTCTCCTTCCTCTGCAAAGTTTCACCTGTGTGTCTGAGGTGTGAATGAGCTTGCAGATGACCTCATTATGATGCATCTGCAGGTTTCGTCTATGGCCATGGCGGCTGAGGTTCTGGATGTCTGACAGGTCACAAGATACTGCTCTCTGAGGAGCAGAGGAGACATCATTGTGAGTGGGCCATGCTACCTGCCACTAAAGAAAAACATGAAAAGTTCATGCGCACCCTGACCCAGACCAGGACCTTGTCAAGCTGCAGGGAAGATGGTCCGTGGGTGCCTGGCACGAGAAGCCCAGCCCACGAGAGAAGGAGGCCCCCTGAGTGTCATCCCCAAGGCCCTGAGGAGAGACCAAGATGCTATGTAGACTGATCCACCAGTAGGGATAACACTGCTAGATGGATGGGCCCAGAAATTGCCAGAAATTTGACAGCTTTTCATGACCTGCTAACAGACTGCACAACGAGAGATGGATTAGATGCCAATTTCAATTAAGTGTAGTCACCAGTTTAATCAATAGTCAAGCAGTAACTGATGAGTTGGCTGATGTCCTTTCAAGAGCAGGCTTCCTGGACCCCGTATGCAGCTTTTTTAATGTTCAACAGCGAGGGCTCCATTAGAACGAAACCAGCATGATCAGACGAACTTCAGTGCTCTTCTGTGTGTGGTAGGAAGACCAGCACAAAGGGGCTCGGGCAAGGAAAGAAGTATGAATTCATTTATCTTGTCGTCCAGAGCTGGGCTGGGTGTCAGGCAGCTCAAGTACTAATGCTGGTTCTAGAGCTGACCATGCTCATTTCAGATTGACAGAGTGAGGACATGGGGTGCTAGGAAAAAAGAATACACAGGACAGTGAAAGCACGCAAGAAGGAGAGGTCCCAGCCACTGGATGAAAAGATCCATCTGCAGTTTGTGACATGGCAGCAGGTTGCCAAGACACTGGGCCAGTGTGATACCTGAGTATGTGGGTGCTGGCGCCTAAATACCAAAGTTTAGACTTGGTTCTGCTTGGGGCTCTGGCCTCTGACTAGTCACACTCTATTGTCTTTGTCCCTTTGTGTAGAAGACCACGTGGATGACTCTCCTTGAATACAGAGAAATGATTTCTGTCTTGGTTAAACCTGGCCCCCGGTCTTCATATACTGATATGGATGGAGCTAGCTAACTATGTTCTTTTCCCTTAAACTGGCTTTAAGCAATGTAAATAGGACTATCTGAGGAACTGATATGGAATCTTTGAAGCCAAGTGACAGCCCTATTTCCTTGCCTTAGTGGCTTTGTTTAAATGATTGAGCCCAGCAAGATGACAGAGCCAGTGTCCAGAACTCCAGTCAACTGGGTTTGAGCCTCAAGCTAAGAGGTTATGAATTCCCAGGGCACAAAAGTTTATACATCAGAAACTGAAGCAACAACCTCCCAAACATTAAATGCCTTCTCAATTGGGTATACAGATTTGGTCTTTCTGCACATCTTTTTCTCTGTGTCCTGCAGAGGTGCCTTCTGGCCCCTTGGCTAGCTCAGCTCACAGTATTCACATAACCCCCACCATTGTCACAGTTACTCATCGTTAGCCACTCCCTTCTTCACAAATTAATAAAATCTGGGTTAGGCCCTGAGTCAAGGCCTTTGTTCTGTGAACCCTTGTGTGGACCATATTCAGAACCTCTTGGCTGCCCATAATTGTAAATATGTCTTAGTGTCTTTATTCTCACTGTGGGTTGCACTGGAGGTGGTAGATTGGAATTAACTTGCCAGGATTCCTATAACGTTTCCATGGAATTACAAAACAAACTTTCAAGACTGTGATGAGGACCGGAAAAGGGCCTCAATACCTTGCCCACAGAGTGGATAACAGTGGGGCTGCTAATACTTACTGATGTTCACTGAAGGCAGATAAGATACCAAGTGTCATGCACAGTGCTTTAGATGTGAGGCACATTTATCTTTTTTGAGGTATTTTTATTTGACCTATTTTCAGACAAAGACACTGACGCCTCTCCTCATGGACACAGAGGCCAGACATGGCTCAGCCCCCAGCAGAAGCCCAGTTGGGCTCCTAGCCACACACTCCTCCAGCTTCCTGTGAAATCTTGAGGAAGAGGATAGCATGTCTGATTTCAGCAAATGCAGGAAACACCTGCTGTTGCTATCAATTATGGTATGTGATTATTGTATCTGGTTGTGATACCTGGCTCAGGTATACGATCATGGTGTCTTACTCCAGTATCTGGTTATTATATCTGTTGTTGTATTTTATAGTATTTAATTATGATATGTGGTTATTATATCTAGTTATAGTCACTGGTTATTATATATGATTATTGTATCCTGGTTATAGCATCTGATTATTATATCTGGGTATGGTTTAGGTTTTTGTACATGGTTATGGTATATGGCTGTGATATCTGAGTATGGTATAATCAGATTCTTGCATCTTGTTATGGCATGTGATGATTGTGTCTGGTTACTGTAACTGGTTATGGCATTTGGCTTCCTGGAGTCCCCTCCCAAACTACTCAGCCATTGTAGCTTAACAGTCCCACCTTCCTTTATAACTTCACCTGGCATCACTCAAGATTTTGAGGTGTGTGTTTTCCTATGGTATGTTGCGGAAATTCTACTCCACTTCTGTCGCAGGCTCTTCTGGACTCTCCTAACACCCTCAGATGAACATGAGGTGAAAAACTTCATATCCAGCTGAAACCCTTGTATCAGTCAGTGTTTTACTGGAGAAACAGAGCAGAAGATATACAATGTATAAGAAATTACAAGATTGTTTTATGATGGTCAGCCACAGAGTCAAATGAGGAGGAATGCAGAGGCCATCTGCACCCTAGACACTGAAGGATTCCGTCCAAGATCTGAGTTCACTGCAGTGCCCCATGCAAGTATCAGGAGGCCAATGGGTCTGTGACCGAAGGCTGAAGTCTATGCTGGAAAGCTGAAGAATCAGCACCAGAAGCTACGAATCTGCACTGCAAATGGGGAGATGATGTCCAAGGTGAAGGAAGAGAATGGCACTCCTGCAGAGGAACAGAAGCAGATCTGTCCTTCCTCATTTCCCTTTTATACCGTCCAGGTGACAAGCCCCTGGGGTGGGTCTTCCACACGTTAGTGTGTAGAGTTGCTGAACCATTTTAGTTAAGTTCCTCTTAGCTAAACTTCTGAAGTTGACACAATCACTCTGCCATCACCACCCTTTTCCAAAGGAGCTGCCTACTCTCAGAGTCACATGGATTACTCTGAAGGGGGTGGCCTCCTGCGAGGCTGTATACTGATCCACTTGGTTCTCAGCAGGCTCAAAGGTCACAGTGCCAATTCAATGCTGCAGGCCCCAGGTGTTGAACTGGGTAGAGTTCCAATGTGAGGACAGGACAGGGCAGTGACTTGGGCTGGCCCTCTTGCTGCAGGGAGATAAAGTCAGGAAGACAAGTGCTAATTTAACAAATTTGGTTTGCACAGATCAGACTTCCTTCAGGTCTCGTGGCCTGTCTTTGAAAGATGCTTTCCTTTTGACTCAGGCAAGGTCTTTCATTTAGGAATTTCATTTCTTCCTTTTTAACAAAATGAGGGTCAGAAGATTGTGTACCTGCTGTGTGTGTGTGTGTGTGTGTGTGTGTGTTTGCTTAGAGACTCAACTTGCAGAGCCTTTGTACTGAGATATCTTTTTTTTTTAATTTGAGAAGGTCTTGCTAAGTCACTATATTGCCTCAAACTTGTACTCTGCCTGCCTCAGTTTCCCAGGGTCCTGGGTTTCTAGGCATCTATCACCATACCCAGCTCACCTCTACTGTGTTTTAAGTACCTTTAACTCAGTGGCCAACCTACCAGAGCAGTTCGTGTTTGGGCTGCACATTCCTAACTCTTTTGACTCCTAGGAGTTCTGCTGTGGCCCCTATTTCTCTGTCATGAGATCTGAAACACTTGAGACACAAGCTTCAATTGCTTACCTACTGGGATGAAGCTGCCTCTCTTACAGTTCTGTGTCTGTCTTATCTCAAATGCCAAAAAGGGAGAGAAGAACAGGCCAAACTCTAACCCAGCTTCTGCTGGTAATGAAGAGGCTCCTGTCTGTAAGATGCACACACTCACCCCGTGGGTCACCAATCACTGGGATGACCCTGGAAGCTGCCCAAAGCAAGCTTTTGTACCTTGTCTGTCCATTAGAATTCATCTGGGGAGATTTAGAAGTTCCCAGGGTATCTGGATCTTTGGAGTTGGATCTATGTGTTGGTATTTTTCTTTATACTTCCCACCTGACTTTTATGTACAGCGAGCACTGACAGCCACTGGCCCCATGGTGGAGCTTCTGGAATTTTCTGTGCCCCTGGTCTCACGAAAGGGTGAGTTTTGATCCAGTGGCTCTGGGATAGGGCTTTTCCTACAGGCTTCCTGGAGATATCTATATCGCTGCTAGGTGGGTCACACAAAGGACAAGCCTGACTCTTTAGAGGGGCTGACCAGTGAGATGTTACTTCCACCAACAACTGCTTGTCATAGTCAACTTTGGAGCATAGCAAAAGCAGCTGGAACCATCTCAGGGACTGGTTAATGTGTCCGATGAGAGGCTCTTTCTCTGTTATTATAGGAAAATATCTCCTTGGGTAATTCTAGGACAGCAATGACTGAGAATTGCTGAAAAAAAAAAAAGCCAACAACCAACATTTGGCGAATTAGTTCATTCAGAAAATTATGGAGATTTGAGCTATGGGTTTTGTCAAGATAAAACTAGGGTCTTGGCTTAGAATATAGAGGTTATCCACCAGAAATCTACATTTATCTGTGGGCATACACAAGAGGCATGGAGAAGACTGAAGTGGTTAGAAATAGCACAGGCTTAGCTTCCATCTAAACAGGTGAGATGGTGAAAGAAAAAACAACCCATCAAATCAGCTGCACCCCAATGCCCTTCTCTATACATGCGTATCATATATTCACATTCCCCACACATACACATATATCATGCTCACCTCCATATATATAATACCACATGCACACATATCACACATACACCCCCACACACACATTGCCCCTACACATATACACACATCTGACACATGCTACACATATAAACATCACACAGTCCACTCAGGCACACATATCACACCCCATATACACACAGTAAACATACCACACACATACACACATCACACACCCCCCTCATACTCCACATAGGAACACGTATCACCCCCTGATACATATACATACATATTGCACCCCATACCCCCTCCTGCACACACACACTATACACACATACAGGTGCACACACCACACTATACACAGCCTGCCTTGACAGAGATTTAATTTCCTTCTAGCCTCCAGCCTCTTCTTAAATCTATCTCCAAAAGACCCAAAGTGACAGAAGGGAACAAAGACAGATGACACTCCCAGACAGGCTCCTCTTCTCCCAAAGCAGGCTAATTAAGGTTTCCATCCCAGTCACAGGAGAAGTCTGAGTTTGTCTCTATCTCCTGCCAGCCCGCGGCCTCCTTCCTGGCCCATTTCTACTGTGGATGCGAGCCACATCTTAAGTGCTTGAAATTAGATTTACCCTTGGTCATTTGACAAAAAATTGGAACTTGCAACTTAAAACCACCATTTCCCAGTAAAAAGTTGTAGTTAAATAACAAACTCCTTTTTTAGAGTTTGGCTATTTTGGAATCTCTGAGCTGTTTTGCTGCTGTGTTGCTAGGGATGGAGCTCAGAGCCTCACTCATGCTAAGCACGTGCTCTACCACTGAGCAGCACCCCAGTCCCTATTTTTGTTTTAAATGCCAGGAATCCAGCTACTGCTGGATCCTACTCATCCTAAACAAAGCTGATAACCATAGAAGTTTGTCAGTGAGAGTGATCACAGCCCCATTCCTGGGCACAGATGGGATGTGTCAGGGATTTTTGGGGCCCAAAGACAGACATACGAATCCTGGGTGAACTGAAAAGAAACATGTTTCTCTCCTAAACTGTGTACTGTTTATCCAGGTACCAAGTCAGATGGCCAGAAGTTAAAGTGTTTGTAAGTGAATCTTTGGTTCTGTGTTCACCGTGCAGGCAGACACATAGAGATCAGTTATTCTCCCATGGAACCCCATTTTCTTCTCTTTCCTCTTTTGTATCTGTGTCTCAGAGACATAAAATTAGTATACCTGTCTAAGTAGTTTACTGGTTTACTACTAACTCTGTCATCTGCAGTCATGAAGGCTTAATCCACACACCTGCTGCCATTATCAGCACATAAAGTCATTCATTCTGTGGCTATCCTTTAGTGTCCTTTACAACTCAAGTTCTATGGGTAGCTTGACATCTGGCTGCAGGAGAAGCCATGGCTTTACTCCCTCAAGGATGAGTTTGAGGAGGCAATCAAGTAAGGATTCGGAAAGAACACCCCATGTGCCTAGCATGTGGCAGGCACTATTAGATGCTGGGGCTGTGGAAGGAGGGGCAAAGAGAATAATATCTTGGGGCTGGGGATTTAGCTCAGTGGCATAGCGCCTGCCTTGCAAGCAGGCAGTCGTGAGTTCGATCCCTGGTACCAATAAAAAGGAAAAAGACAAAAAAAAAAAAAAAGAGAATATTATTTCCCTTTTCTTCTTGTTGTGACTAATAATGAATCTTCCTCCCCAAAATAGCAAATGAACCCATGAGAAAACAATTTTAGCTGGCTTAGGCTTGCAGATCCCAGGGAAAGCAGAGCAAGCAAACCTTAGGAAGGACAGGATGTATCCAGGCTTCAATAGTTCAAACGTCCCCTTGATGATTTCCTGTTTCCTCATGTTGGCTTTGCTTTCTCCACATGGCATCCAGTTCTCCAGAGCCTCATCTTTTGCCTCTCTCTCCCAGAATCCATCCATCTGTAACACAGTGTGGGTCCTGGATAGGCCATGTGTACTCACATTGGGCAACATGCTGTGATCCAGGACAGGGCCCAGAAGTCTGCAGCTTCTATGTGAGGGATGGCTGAGAGAGACGTGCTGGGTCCTGAGGAGGGCGTGGGAGAAAGCCAGGCTGTGGAGCCTGATCAGGAAGAAAGGAGGCAGATTCATAAGTGTGGGGCAGCCTACCCAAAGCACTGGGCAGTTAATTTGCAGGGCCACTGGGAGCCTGAAGGGACTGACCCTTGGTAACGAGCCACAGGGGAGGCCCACAGGAGGGCAGTAAAGCGGGTGTGGGCATGCTGAGCCTGGAGGCCAGTATAAAAGTGTCCAGGAGGCAGGAGGTCAGAGAAGGGCCTCAGCTCCAGGATAGAACCTGGACTTATGCAGGTGTCTCAGGTCACCCGCAGACAACAGCCAATTCCTGGGAATGGTGAATTTCTGGAAAGCAGAGAACACAAAGCAATGGGGTCCTGATCTAATAGCTCACACAGCCCTGGGAGCTACTGCCTCCAGGTTCTTCATTGTCTTTTTTTTTTTTTTTTTTGGTATGGGGGATCAAACTCACGACCTTGCATATGCCAGGCAGGCGCTTACGCGGTTGAGCTAAACCCCCGGCCTCTACCTCCAGGTTCTTCCCTTGGTAAACAAAACTCTGACAATTCAGTGGCTAAGAAGCCCTTTCAGATTTCTCTCTCAACCCTTTTATTCAAGAAAGTGGGCAAGCCAGGTATTTTGGAGGAAAAAGAACCCCATATTTTGAGAAGAGTTGTGACCTAGGCTGAAGGAGGGAGCTTCAATTATCCAGGGCCTAGGACTTAGGGTAAGGACATTAGCATCCCTAGTAGATATTTATAGAAATGTATGGTCATCTTGGTGGCACTTTTGTTTTCCTGTAAGACTATATGATGTCTAGAAAAGGCAGCACCCTGGTGCTGATCTCTGCTGCCATTTCCATGTGCCCCTCCAAGTGAGGCAGGATTTTTCCCAGTGGGTGTTGGAGCAGTACTCCTGTTAAGAGGTAAATGGGTCTCAGGATGAGGAAGACAGATGTTGTAGGTGTTCCTTCACCAAAGGGTAAATCCTGGTTCCCTCACTAGGCAGCCTTTCTCTGGGTACCTAATTTTTATCAGAAAAGATAGCCTTGAGTTGGGAGGCAAATCCCCAGGACTACCATGACTGCCTGGAGGATCGCGTAGATTTGCTGACCACCACTGCCACACAATCCCCCAGGCAGAGGACCCTTCAGGCTGGATGTGGAATGCTGTGTTTTGGACAGTTTCCTCAGCACACTCCTGAATATGAACCCCTGTTTCAAGCAGGTGGGCTTCCTGCTATCACCAGAGAGATGTGTCAGCTTGTCACATCCAAGAATGGCATACTCAGCATCCTAAGTGACAGAGTGATTGTACTCTGACACGCTGACACTAGGCAGGCATTTGTCTCCAACTCTCGACTGCAGGAGGCCTCTCTATGTGTGACTGGTGGGTGGCTTCTTGCTGACTTTCAGGGGCTTCTGAGAAGATTGGAGTGAAGACTTGGCATCAGGATGCTTTCCTGTGGAGGTGATGGTGGGAATGGAGAACCTCAGAGGGGCCCATGCCTACCTTGCTTGGGGAGCCATAAGTCCATTTCAGAAAAGGTACAAAAGGCTTCTGAGCATCTTTTCACCTTCCTTCTTGTCTTCAAGTGTTAGCGAGGAGGCTATCTTGAGATGGAAGAAAGGCCTGTTTGTCTAAGACAGGAGCCAGGGGGACAGTTAGAGAGCAGTGGCCCCAGCCAAGGGCTGACAGGTGGTTCAGGCAGCTCGGGGCCTTGAGCTTATCAGTTCTTCCTGCTTTCTTGCTCATAGTTCTCAGGAATAACTATAGAGTGTGCTAGGAATGCCATAGGAAGACATTGCTGTGGACAGCCTGGGCCGTGTTTTATTCTTTCTAGAAGCAGGATGTCTTTCAAAGATTCTTCTAGTGGTCACATTGCCCGTGAGGTCTATAAATCTGAGCAGGGTACCCTTTGGGATCCTTTAGCTGCCAAGCAAAACATGGTACACAGC
Organism: Cavia porcellus; assembly: GCF_034190915.1. Lineage (NCBI taxonomy): Eukaryota > Metazoa > Chordata > Mammalia > Rodentia > Caviidae > Cavia > Cavia porcellus. The sequence continues at coordinate 31,390,136 of NW_026947496.1, read as the reverse complement.
TGGGACTCCGTTAACCCTGAGTGAGTCAGCTCACAAAGATCTAAGGCCTCTTCAGTCCTTTGCTAGCCAAACGTCAGCAATGACTTCAGTGTGAGTGAGTTCACTAGACTCAGGTTATCAGGTGACTAGTGCATAGGGGCCTCCACAGCAGCTCAGGATACAGTGGGCACAAGTGAAAGGACTCATGTTTCTGGTAGTTGGCATAATAGTGGTATTTATTATTTTCCCCATGATAGCCCCTCGTAAGATTGGTAACTGCACAGCCTGTGTCACAGGCCAGACTGGGTACTTTAGAGCCAAGGCTCCAGGCATGCATTGACTGCTGACACAGGCCTGCACCTCCAAGATGCCAGGAAACTGATGGGCATGCCCTGGGGGGGGGGGATAATGCAGCTCATGATGCACCTGCCAACTCAAGGGCCAGATCACTTCTTCCTTCAGCCACTATCTATGCTGGGAGGGAGAGAAATGCACTAATGGGGCCAGGGTATGATGCACTATTTAACAAAATAGGGACTTTTAGTTACTTTGTCATTGCTAGGACAAAATACCTGACACCCACAAGTTAAAGGAAAAGAGGATTATTTATGGCCCATAGTTTGTAGAGGTTTCAATCCATAGTTGGCTGATTCAAGGCAGGGTGGTATGGCAGAGGGGCATGGCAGCAGAAGAACAGAATGAGGGATCAAGAGAGGAGGAAGGAGATATACCCTTACAGGCCATGCCCCCAGAGATCCACCTCCTCCATGCAGGCTTCACCTCCCAAATCACATTTAGCTGTAAACACATCAGTGGACTAATCCATCGATAAGTATCATGATCCCGTGATTCAATCACCCTCCCAAAGCCCCACTTATGAGCACATGAGGTTTGTGGGGGCATCTAGATTTAAATTGTAACAGAGACTGAGCAGCGTTAGAGTGCCAAGAAATGTGGTAGGCCATGGATACAATGGTGCCATCCAAAACGAATATAAATATCCCAGCACTCTGGGAGATGAGGGCAGGAAGATAGTACGTTCATACCCATTCTGGCCACTTGACAAGATCCTGGCTTAAAATAAAATTTTAAAAAGGTGTGGGATGTAGCTCAATACAAGGATCCCTGGATTCAATGTTCCACTCCTCATGTGAAACAAAACAAACATACATAAAGAAGAGAAGTAAACAATCACAAATATAAATCATCGTAACAGGTATCATGGTAGAAACCCAAAGGGCAAAGATGGAGTGTGTGTGTATGTGGGAGGGCTTCTCAGTAACTCTGTATAGCATGAATGGGGAACTCCTAGTGCAAAGGGAGAGGGGAGCATTGTGAACTGGGGAGATCTAGTACACTCTAGGGGCAGGAAACAGTGACCTGGGTTGAAATGTGGCAGGGAGTGAATGAAATAGAATAAGTGGGACCACACCACATAGTGCCTCAGGAGCCATGGTAGGGAGATTGGGTTTTGCTATCAAGGCAATGGAGAGTCTTTCCGGTGAGAAGCTTGCCCCTTTTAGCCCCCATGAAACAGAAATTAAGAGAAAATTAGGGGAATGAGGGTGGATCTACCAAGGGATTAGGTTGGTTTTTGTTGCCAAAACAGGCCAAGTGACCAATACAGAAAGCGGGTTCATTCTGGCTCACAGCTTCTGGAGGTCCAAAGTGGTGGGTCCATACCTGGTGGTAGTCTTCTTGCAGGCAGAGTGCCAAGGTGGCAGTGGGCAGCACATGATGAGATACAGGGAGTGTGTGTGTGTGTGTGTGTGTGTGTGTGTGTGTGTCCTAGTTTCTCTTCTTATAAAGCCACCAGAATTCCATCATGGGGTACAACCATGATGACCTCATCTAATCCTAATCACGTCCCAAAGATCCTACTTTGAACACCATATGAGATTAACTTTATTTTCTTTTGGTTTTGGTTTTTGGTGTTTTGGTTTCTTGGAATTTTTTGAGACAGGTTCTCACTATGTAGTGCAGGCTGGCTTTGAACTCGTTTGTGTAGCCCAGTCTGGCCTTGAACTCATTGGAATCCTCCTGCCTCAGTGTTGGGGACTAGGACCTCCCTGACTGAGAATTAGAAAAACAGGATTGTAAAAGACCAGGGCTATGCGGACCAGACTCAATGATTTGAGGTCAGTGTGCCTTGTTTTGAGGACAAGGAGCATATTGAAGATGATGTGCCCCTTGGTTGCAAGAGAAAAACCATTGGCTGCAGCACTCTCAAAGCAAGACACTATTTGCTGAGGTTCTTTTAAAATGCAGGCATCCAGGCATAGACTGAATGAGGGAACTAGTTCGCTATTAACCTGGCCTCCTATTGTGAAGTTCAACTTGTTTTCATTTTTCAAAATAGCTTTCATCTGCTGCCACTTTCTGAATGATGAATGAGGCTCTCTGAATGATGAATGGTCCCTTCCCCCACCTTACTTGCTTGCTAATAAAAGTGGGTCAACTGTTGAGGCTGATGAGTCCATCCACCAGAGACACATCTCTTCCTGGTTCTCCTTTGTACCTTGAAATTTTGTCCATGTTTTTCTTTAGTCCTTGCTGTCATGCACTCGAGGTATACAGGTGTCTCACCAGCACCCTACACACAGCCTAAGTACAGGGATTTTAGGCATGTGCCATCACGCCCAGGGTTGAATTTCTACCCTCTAAGTACCCCACAAAGCAGATCAAATTTCAACACGTGAAGCAAACTGCATCCAAGATGATCTTGTGCTTATATTTCAACAGCTGAGTCACTAAATTGATTATGTCTTGTCTGGTTTGTGGTTGCTGAACATTTCACTCTTTTCCCTAGTGATTCTTAACCCTGGTTAGTTAGAATTGCCCAAGGAGCTGTGGGAAATTTATTGATACTTTTGCTACACCTTTGACCAATCAATTCAGAATCACAACCATAAATAAAACTGACACACAAACAACAAACTGAAATTGAACATAGTACCTTGAGTGAGATAAAGGTTACTACCCATGAAATAGAAAAATGCATTCTTTTTAGAATCCTTGACAAAGAAAGATTTTTTAAAATGACTAGAAAAAACTAGAAGATAATTCATGATGAAGTAGATATGGCCAATAAACTTTGAGAGATGCCCAATCTCTTAGGGAAATGCAAAATACAACAATAAAGAAATGTTACTTTTCATTCACAAGAAGGGTTAAAAGATAAAAAAAGATTGAAAATTATGGATATTACTGAGAACGAATAGAAATTGGTGCATTCACATACTATGGAAGTAGTAAATGGATTCAGCAACATAGGATGTCGGCGATGTTTACTAAATTCTGAAGGGCATCCACTTAGGCAGTCTTGCTATTTTTGTGTGCTTTATATTATAATTCATGAAGAAGCAGACATGGCCAATAAGCTTTGAGAGATGCTCAACTTAGTAAAGTAGCAATTCCAATGCTAATCTTCTCTCCTACAAAAAGAAGAAATGAGCCTATGTGCTTAAAGATGTGTACAAGGGCAATGCTGGCTTTTTTTTAATGGATGCAATCAACATCATTATTGAGAGATAGTTAAATTATAGAATCCAATACTGCTTGGTTATTTAAGAGAGATGTCAATCTAAATATCCTGGAAAGGAAATACAACTAATATATTCTTCAATGAAAGAAGCAAGCTGGAGAATGTTGTACTTAGTAGTAAGACCCACTTAGGCAGTCTTGCTATTTTTGTGTGTATTATATTATTTTGTGCATTGTTTTCCATTAACTCTGTACCTCAAGGGACTTAGGTCCTCCATAATTTCTTGCCTTAGTGATTCTTGCAGGGCAGAAAACAGAAGCTGTTAGTAGTCAGTAGCCCTTCCTGCATCTTTTCAAATGCTAAAGTCATTGAAAAAATTATGCCAGGGTGCACCTTTAAGGGTGAGAATAGAGGTAACAAGAAGCCAAACTGAATGGAGCAAGAGGTGAGGTTCTAGCCAGGCAGGGAATTTTTATTGCTCTTGGGGTGACAAATCTCAATGAGAGTGTAGATGACATGACCCATGAAGCTGGGCTAAGAGAAAGGTGTACCTGGGCTTGTCAGAGATTCTAGTGCACCTGTGTCCCCTGAGCCTCCAGTTCGGTAGAATTACCTGACTGCTGGGACCCTATGGGTTCACCCAGTACACGAATGCATCCTGGGCAGGCCCAGGGCCTAGGGACCAAAGGGTCACTCTGGGAATGAGAAGGTCCGTATGATAGAGGATAGGGATATGTTAGTCAGCTTCCTGTCACCATGACAAAGTGCCCGAGTATAACAATTTAAACAAGAAAAAGCTTACTGTGGTTCAGTTTCAAGGATTTTGGTGTGTGACTGGCTGATCCCCAGCTGTGGGTCTGAGGTAAGGCAGGATGTCATGGTGACCGAAGCATGTGGCAGAGGAGATTGATCACCTCATGGAAGCCAGAAAGCAGAGAGGGGGAAAGAACATCTGCTGATGGTTTCCTCCTTCTTCCCCATTGTCCCTTCAGGGTCCCCAATCTACTGGATGGTGCCACTCACATTCAGAGCAATGTCTTGTCCAGTTTGTTGTTTCAATGTCACATGTTAATCATTTCTAGAAAATCCCTGACAGACACACCCAGCAGTTTGCTTTGCTAATTTCCTGGGTGCTTTCATTCCAATCAAGATTAGGTATCAAGGGCTTGAATTCAGATAGAATTTCATTTAAGAAATAATGGATTTCAAGATCATTCACTATGGAAAAGTCTTTTCGTCAGTGGAACTGACAAAAAGACATGAAAAGGTATGTGAGGTCTTAAATCTAGTTCCATAAGTTGAAAATTAGTTCCATAAATAAAAAAATCCTAAACTTAAAACATTAAATTATAAAACTCAGATTAAAACATATAGGAAAGCTGCCTGGCATTGGATTTGACAGATTTCTTGATACGACACCCAATGCATGGGCAATAAAAGAAAAAATATATAATTAGAAATTTTCAAAGATTAAAAACTTTTGTACATCACAGGATACTATCAAGACAGTAAAGATGTAACCTTCGTATTAGGAGGAAATATTTTTAAATCATATCTGATAAAGAATCAATGTCTAGAATAAAGAACTCCTACAAATAAACAATGGGCCAATAAGCACACAAATAGATATTCAACATTACTAGTCATTAAGAAAGTGCAAATCAAAACTCCAAAGATGTCCTACTTCATATCTATTAGGATGGCTACTATTAAAAACAAAACTGCAGACAAATAGAAAATAGCCATTACTGGTGAGAGTGTTGAGAAAAAATGGGACATTTATGCATGGCTGTAGAAATGTAAAATGATACAGAAACTATGGAGATTTCTCGAAAAGTTACTCATAGTTCCTATAAGATCTAGAAGTTCCATATCTGTGTATGTAAGCAAAACAAAATCAGGGATTCATATTCATTACCCATGTTCGTATCAGCATCACCATAATAGCCTCAAAGGAGAAGCCACTCAGTGGTTCATGGAAGGACAAAGGGGCAGGCACATGTAGTTTATGAACGCAGCGGAATGCTTTTCATTCTTTAAAGGGAATGAACTCGTGATTCATACAGCACAGTGAACCTTGAAGATATCATGCGTACTGGAATAAGCCAATCACATAAGGAAGTTCCCAGATTAATCTAATTCAGAGACAAAGAGCAGAATGACAGTGGGCAGGAACTGGCAGAAGGGGATAGGAAGTCAATACCTAATGGAGACAGAATTTTAGTTTTGTAAGATGAAGAGTTTGGGAGAAGGGCGGTGGTAATGGCTATATAACATGAGTGAGGTATTTAATACCATCAAACTGGACACTTAAAAATGGTTAAGATGGAAAATTGTACACTATGTACATTTATATAAAAAAGGGAAGAGAAACAAAGGAATGAAATATTTTATACAGCTTTGACTAGGAGAATGAGGTCTACATGTTTGCAAATCCTCAGAGAATGAGGGAGAATTGGACTCCTGGGCTCACTCACACCAGTGTTTAAATTTTTGACGTTGCTGCCTATTGCTTTTGTGATTTTCTTATGACAGCCAAAGAGCTTTACTGATGTGCATGACTGCTCTCCGCCTCACCACAGCCTGCCTTGGCCACCGCACTGGGCTCTGCAGGCCTCCTGCACTCCCTTGGGCCCCTTGATTTCCAGAAATGTTTCCTGATGGATATCACCTCCTTGGCCTCCACTAGGCTGACACCCAAAGTTTCACATGGCCCTTGGGGTCTCTGGCACCTCCTGCTGCAGGTACACAGAACAGCTGCTGCTGCTGCTGCCTGTCATCCCTCAGTCTCTGAGTCACCTTGAGATTACAGGATGCTGCCTGACTTGTTTTGACAGCCTCTCTCTTGGGTCTGGTCAAACTGATGAACAACTGTCCCTTTCTCTTATCTAGGAGGAAACATCACCACCTCAGGTGTCACTGGAGAGTAACTATGGGAAGTGTGCAGCCCTCAGAGCTTTGAGACCATGGGCTCCTGTATCAGGGATACTAGCCCTTGGGAGTCATGAAGGAGTGTGACAAACCCCTAGGCAGCCTGGCTCCTGGGGATTATAATATGATTATCATTGTGGGGTTATGGTGCTTCCTGTCAGGAAGGACACTGCTGGGTCTGGACTGTGGCAGAAGCATTAGATGGAAACTCTGATAAAGAGGAGCAGCTGCTGCTCTTGGTAGAATTATGTTTTTTCCCCCAGGTACCAGTCCACAGCCCTATTGCTGGCAAGCATGGTAAGATTGTGTAAAAATGTTTTGGGAGCTTTCTTTTGAGAGACTGTGGGCAAGCTCTGGCTTTCTGGGATATTCTGCGTGACATTTGGGCATTGGAGCTCATCTTGCAGCAAGCCTCCTGGCACACATTGTGGCCAAGAGACAGGCCAGAGTTACACAGTCCCACTCCACGGTCAGGGGACAGGTCTTTACAAGATGTGACAAAAATATGGTGATTGCTGCTGTCATTGAATGCCCTCCAGTGAAGAGGCAGGCTTGTAAAAACATTACCATGTGTCCTCAGCTACCTCATTCACTGGATTTGGCACCTTGTGACTTCTGACTCTTCACCAAAGTCAAAATGATCATGAAAGGTGAATGTTTGAAGTCAGTTCCGGATGCTGAAGTAGCTACAACTGCACAACTAAAGATATTTATGAAGGAGAACTTCTTCTACAACTGCTTCAGAAAGCGGCAAGAACACTGACATAAGTGTGTGTGAAGTGAGGAGGAGTATTTGGGGTGGGGTCATGGCAATATGTCTTTTACTGTAATACAAATTTTAAATTTAATTTTTTTTCGTACCAGGGATCAAACTCATGAACTCACACTTGCCAGGCAGACACTGTGCCACTGAGCTATATCCCTAGCTGCTCAATTTTTAAATTTAAACTCACAGTATATTTTGATCATACCATGTAATAAAACTGAACATAAACTTCAAAGGGAATTTCTGGGTCAGTGATATAGCTTGGCAAGTGCAGATTCACGAGTTCTATTCCCAGTACCAAGTAAATAAATAAATAAATAAATAATAGGGGCTGGGGATTTAGCTCAGTGGCATAAGCGCCTGCCTTGCAAGCAGGCAGTTGTGAGTTCGATCCCTGGTACTGATAAAAAAAAAAAAGGAAAAAGACAATAAAAAGAGTATTGTTTATAAATAAATAACAAAAAGAAGAAGAAAAAGAAGGAAATTTCCCCCTCACACTTCTGCGGGACAGAATTAAATAAATATTGCTGAATTTAACCTCAGTGCTGGCTTAGGTGGAACTCATGCCGCCTACTTATATCCTTATGCGCGTTCTATTCCTTCGAGGATAGTATTTAAACAAGAGAGCATCGGTTTGCTTTCTTTAAATGCTTGACTGCTTTTTTTTTCAATTTTGTTCTAAAGTAAGAATAAATAAATTCTTACATTTTAAGGGTTCGGTTTATTAGCATGGAGCACATTTTTAGTACAGTGTCGTCATCACCACTTCCGTCCCCAGAACTTTCTCATCTTGCAAAGCTGGAACTCTGCCCTCATTAAACAACAATGCCCCAGCCCCTCCCTCAGCTCCTGGCATCCACCATTGTATGTGCAGTTTTGTGGACCTGAGGACCCTAGGGATTTTGTATAAATGGGGCCACATTATATTGTGTTTTTCTGACAGGTCCATTCCACTTAGCACGAAGGCCTCAGGATCTATGCATGTTGTACCATGTGCCAGAATTCACTACAGATAATTCTCAAGGTGCAGCAGGGTCTCGGCTGGGGATGTTTATCTGCTCTGCTTCCAAGGCCCACCATCCCCCTGACTGTCGGAAGACACAGAGAAGAGTGTGACTGAGCCGCCAGGGCTGCGTACCTGTGTCCCACAGGGCTGCTGCTTTTCCTTTATGAGATGGTTGCCTTGGCAGTTAATCACTTCTCTGATTCTTTTTAAGGTTTGAACAGATGACCAAATTAGAAGGGCAAACAATCATAAAGACTGAGCAGCCATACATGGAAGGGAACATTGTAATAATTTGGAAAAATACAAGGTCAGTCTGACATGGCTCATTCACATTATACTTAGTTCACGAAATGTGTTTTGCATTCCCTCCCACATGCCTGCATGCCCGGTGCTGTGCTAGGTCCCAGGGTTCAGTGGTGAGCAAGGATGACCTCGTTATCGAAGGGTGAAAAGATGTTGCTCCAATCATCCCAAATGGAACCGCAGGAAAGGAATGACTATGTTTTTATAAACGCATAGGCTAACGATGCCTACTGAGTCTGAAATATAGGAAATGTTTCCCAAAAGAATCAAAACATTCACTGAGCACTGCAGGTGAGTGGGATCTGAGAGGGCGGTTTGGGCTTCCAAGAATGGGATTCCATGTCCTAGGCAGGGTGAGGGGGAAGGGATAACAACACTACTGAGCAAGTATACCACAGAGTTGACTAGACAGGACACTTGTCCTCTGCAATCACAAGACAGATTACCTGCCCCATGGTGGGCAGAGGCCATTGTGGGGACAGCCACATTGTCAGCTGGAAAGGTTTGTCAGCTGGAAAACATTTCTTGAGGTTTGTTTTGATCCTTCCCAGCCCAGCACAGTGAGGTTCAGAGGAGGCATTCTGTGTTAGTCAGTGTTTGGACTCTGTGACTAAATACTCAAGGGGAAAAATTTGAAGGAAGAAAGGTTTATTTAGATTTAATGGTTTTGGAGTTTTCGGTCCATGGAAAACTAGTTCCATTGTTTCTGGGCCTGAAGAGAGGCAGAACGGCATCATGGGAGGGGGTGGTAAAGCAGAGCTGCTCAGCTTATAGCAGCTAGAAAAGAAAGAGATGCAGACAGAGAGGGGAGGAGGAAGGAGAGAGAGAGAGAGAGAGAGAGAGAGAGAGAGAGAGAGAGTATTTATAATGTATTTATAGGCTTCCTTCTTCTGCTTTTGTTCCATCTGGGGCCTCAGCCTTCTTGACGGTGCTGCCCACACTGAGGGCGTATCTCCCTTCTCAGCCTGCATTCCCTTGTGCCAATTGTATGGAAACATACTAACCAGGGGTGTCCTTTACCAATTTTCTATGTGTTTTCCAGTCTAATCAAGTTGACAATCAGAATTAACTATCAAGGATGGGACTCTATGTCCCAGGGTGGGATGGGAGTGGGGGTTTTGAGGGGAAGAGCTTTAGCTTAATGACATAATCAACCCAAGCCACCAGCCCAGCTCAGGACTTTGGTGACACAATCCCTCAGGGCTCAATAGCGTGCTTGGGAGAAGTGGAGCTCTGATCTTCCTAGGTGCAGGGGCCAGCAAGGATTGTGGATGCACTGGGGCCTGATCAAGACTGACTCTAGCTGGAAGGAGTTAAAAATGGGAACTGAGTGCACATAAACACAGAATTCTTCCTATGGATTCTGGTTCTGTGTTTTCGAAATCAGAGGCCAGCTGACAGTAATAAAAGTTGGAGAAAAGAGGAAAGGGAATGTATTTCACAGTTGAACTGTTGGAAGCAGGAGAGGTGAGATGGTGTTAGAGTAACATGGTGATCAGGGGGACCCAAGACCACCTTTGAATGAGGGGCTACCTCCCATGGAAGGTTTGCCAGTGATTTGCTGGTACGACTCACAGCACTACCCAATTGCTGCGTTGTTGGTGATAGTGTTTTGCAGCAAAGGCTGCTTTAAAATCAGCACAGCATAGAGGTGCAGTGTGACTTCCAGGCGAGGTCAGTGGTGATGTCCAGGCCAGCCTAAAGGTGATGGCCACATAGGATAGACATGTATTTCCAGAGGTCCCATCCTTCAGGGTTGTGTAGACATCTCTAACCCATCACAGATGACACGTGTGAGACACTGTCCACCAGGGTTATATCAGTCACTGCTTATATGAATATGGAGTGTCCATACAACTGGCCTCAGTCATTCAGCCTCCAGCCCCACCTGAGGCAGCCTTGATAGAGCATGGCCCAGAGCCCAGTGATATTGAGATGCTGCTATTGGCAGGCCATTCCAAGGTTCCAGAGCTTTTTCCCAGGAGCCAGTGTTTTGCAAATGCACAGGATTGTGAAAACCCAAACTGGAGCACTGATCCTTTACCATATAAGAGGACGAATGGAGTCGTGGCCAGAGTAGGAATGTTTGAAAGAACAATGGTCAGAAAAGGAGGGTGTGCCTGCCATAATCATCATCCTTTTCAAATGTGGCTTCAAATAACTCTTGGATCTTGGCTCCTCACAGCTTCCGAAAGGCAGATGGCAGCTGCCATGGTACTGTTGCCAGATCCCCTCTCCCTCCACGCCTGTCACCTCACTGGAATTGGGCTGAGGTGGAGAGGGGAGGATAGGAATCCATCAGCCAAAGCCAGACATTGCATTTCTCCTAAGGCAGTCACTGGGGCTCTCCCTGTCAAGGTACACATGGGAACCCACAAGTCTCAGTCACTGCAGGGGTCAGGCTGGCCCAGCCACAGAACATACAGCAACCCATGGGCTGCTTCCAAGGTTCGTCTCAGCACATGCTGTGCACTGCGCACAGATGGTGTGCAGGAGACGTTTTATCCCTTGCTTGCTGTTGCTGTGGAACTGGGCTACTCCCTCCTCTCCCAGCACTGCTTCCTCACCAGGCCATTATAATAAGCTTATAGGCCTCAGCGTTTCATCAACCTGCTTCTCCTTGCAACTTCTTGCAGGTAACTAGGCAAAGAGGCCAAGTATTTTTTTCCCTGGCAATGTGTTAAGTATATTCGAACAAAACAAATGGGTTTTAAACAGATTACAAAGCAGTTTCCACCAGGTTTCCTTTCCCCTACCTTTACCATATTGTCCTACCGTCTGTCTCCTCATTACAAGAATCTACTTGGCAGTGAGATTACTTTTAACTACCAAGAAAAATGCCTACCACTGCCCCTTACTTTATGTCCTCTTTAGACAAATCTCTCTGGATATGGTGTCAAGTACATAAACAGCTTCATGTGTGGCCTTCTTGTATCAAGGCCTTTTGATTACTATTAGATCATTTCTTCTTTTCAGTCTGTCAGTAGGGTGGCAGGTGGGCACTATGGGGAGATAAGTTCTTCCTCTGCATGTGGGTCCCCTGAGATCGTTACCCTTAGCCAGTTGCTAAGGGTCACTCCCAGCCCTGTGTAGGAAATGTAAGTCAGGCAGGCCTGAGTCACACCCTACTCAGAGGACCAATGCTAAATGGACAAGATTTTCCTAACTCAGTCATGGAGCAAAAAGCTTCTCTCAGAGCACCCACAGACCCAGAAGCAAGCCAGTTCCAGAGGTTCATGAGGTCTCTGCCTTTATGGTGGCTATTTTCTTGCAGAACTTTGCTTTTAGAGACTGTATTCATTGCTTGTAAATACCTGATGTGCATAACAATGTCACAATCCAGATTTAGTTGTGTGCTAAAGATGGTAGGAAAATATTCCTCCAATCCATAGCCAAGGTAATGCCATTTTATAATAGGCCATCATTTAGCTGTTCTGTGAGATACAGGACCAACAGAATGGTTCTCTTTGAATCAAGAGCAATTATCTTCACCTTAGCTAAACTTGGCCCTATCTCCATGGACTGATATATATAGAGCTGGCTAAGTTATTCCCTTTTCCCTTCAATTGGCTCTAAGCAATGTACATAGGGCTAGCTGAGGGACTGATGTGTAATCTTTCAACCCAAGTGACAGCCCCGTTTCCTCACCTATGTTTCCTTTTAAATGGTTGAGCATAGCAGGATGGCAGAGTCAACAGCTCCAGGATTGTCAACTGCGTTCAAGCCTCAAGATAAGAGGCTAGGTGCCATGCACCCATCACTAGGAGAAGAACCAGATGCCAGCCCTTTCCTGTAAGTTGGCACCATGCATGGACTGTGGGGGAGGAGAACAAGTGTGAGCCACCAGGAGGAGAACCAAATGCCAGCCCTTTCCTGTAAGTTGGTGTCATGCATGGGTCACCAGGAGGAAAACCAGATGCCAGACCCTTCCGGCACGTGGACTGAGACAGGAAGAACCAACATCATTCCCACTTCTCCACTGTAAGCCAGTGACTGATCCAGAGAGACACAGGCTGAGAGGATAGCTATTGAAGCAAAATACAACTTAATGCTTATAGTGTTTAGTGTTTCCCTGACTTTGCAGGTCTAAAGCAGGTAGTCCGATCATCTATTTAGAAGATAACAATATGTAGTGTAGCATCTATGGGGGATCTCCTTCTGAAGGTGGTAACAATTGTTAATTCCCTATTATCTTGTTTTGAAGTCCTGTATCATGTTCATTGTTTCATTTGGTTGGGTTTTATTCTGTTTTATCTTATTTGATTTTATTATATCTGATAGCATGGACAGCTATTTCAAAGATAACAGGATATGTTATGGTGTCCATTTTGGTTTTACTATTATCTCATTTTGAAGTCCAATATTGCATTCATTGTTTTGTTTTTATTGGTTGTATTCTGTACAGTTTTGCTTGGTTTTACTATGTCTGAAGGCATGGGTAGCTATTTTGAAGACAACAAGAGGCATTATGGTAACCATTGTTGATTTCCTATTATCCTGTTTTGAAGTCCTATGTCACACTGTTTTGTTTTGATTGGTTTTATTGTTTTATTTTGCTTGGTTGTATCATGTGTAAAATAAAAACTACAGAAAAAGTAAAAATAAATAAATAAATAAATAAATAAATAAGAAGCTATGATTTCTCAGAGCAGAAAAAGTTTGCATATCAAAACAAAAGCAACAGCTCCCTAAATGTTAAATGTTACCTCAATTGTTTTATGCAGATTGGTCTTTCAGGATACCCTTCTCTCTGCATATTGCAGAGGTGTCTTCTGGCCTCTTTGTTAGCTCACATAATTCCCATCATTCTTGTAGTTACTCATCCCTAGCCACTTCCTTCTTCAGGTTAGGCCCTGAGTTGAGACCTTTGCTCTATCAACCCTTATCTGGACCAAACCCAGGATCCCTTGGCTGCCCGTATTTGTAAATGTGTCTTAGTGCCTTTATTCTCGCTGTGGGTTGCACTGGAAGTGGTAAATTGGAATTAAGTCCCCCAAATTGCAATAATGTTTCCATGAAATTACAAATATAAATTTCTGGTACTATAATGAGGATGAGGAGAGGTCCATAATAGAAGCTGTGCACCAGACTGCAGCAAAACAGATTCTTGACCAAGACCAGTGGAATTGTCAAGAAGGATGGGAATGGAATGCACGTAAACACAGAATTCTTTCCATAGATTCTGGTTCTTGCTCTCAGTTTTTGCTGTGTGACCTAGAGCCACATATAAATAGAAGCTGGGGCAGGGATGTGAACAGGAGTGGTGACTGCACACTGACTATGCAGTGTGGTCAACTGCTCCTTGGCTACACATCTGTGCACATTGCAGGTCTTTGTGACACAGCATTTATGTATCTAAATACATGTAAACACACAAAGCTATAGTAAAAACACTAGGTGATAGGAATTTCTCTGGTATAGGACAAGTGTCAGTGATCAAGATGTCCACAGGTGGCATGCAGATGGCACTCAGTTCAGTGCCTAATGTTACAAGCCTTAACATAGGATCCTGCTTCCTCCAGCAGACCTGACCACTGGCACCGCAGTTACCTGTCTGAGTGCCTGTCTCCTGACCACTGTAAGAGCAGGGCCTATGTTCTGTCTATATCTGGGTACCAACATTAGTCAAAGAAGGGTTACTACCGATATTCATTGAATGAATAAGTAACAGAGAGCTTGATTCTGTCCCTACTAGTTAGTTACTAGTTGTGCAACCCAGACAAGTTGTGTGATTTGCCTCTACCACTTTCTAATCAGTAAGGTGGTGATAGCCAAACCTCCCCACAGAGCATCTGGGAAAACAGACTCTGCAGCTTGGTGAGGCTCAGACTGTGTTGACACATGGCGGAGATTTGGGACTAAATGCCATGAGGGAGGATCAAAATCATGTGCAAGAGATGTCTTCCAATCTGAAGACAAATTCAGTCATTGGTATCCAATAAGGGTCTGATTCCAGGATATCCAATGACTACCAAAATCCATGCATGCTATAGTTTCATATGGAAAGTGTTGCAGTATTTGCACATAAACTATGTACATCCTCTTGAATACCTTAAATTATTTGTAGTTGACTTTTCTTAACTAACACATAAATACTATGTAAATAGTCGTCATACTGTCATTCTTTAGGAATGATGATCGGAAAAGTCTATGTGTTCAATACAGATGTAATTTTTCCCAAAATATTTTCATATTTTTGGGGTTGGTTTTGATTTTGATGCTGGAATTGATCCCAGGGACTTGGTATGCCAAGCATGAGCTCTGCTACTGAGCCACATGGCCAACTTTTTTCAAATATTTTTAGCCTGAAGTTGGTTGAACTCATAGATGTGAAACCTGTGGCCATGGAGGCCTCCTATGCATTGCAATTGGAAGAAGTTGGGCATTTGGGGGTGGGGGAGATGTGCTCTAGTCCTGACAGCCTTTGTCCTCTGTACAAGTTGGGGGAAAGGTGTGCAGGTAAATGGTAGAGATTATGACAGTGAGCTGTCTCACAGATACTGTTCCACCACAGCTGGACTCAGTTGGGTAAATAGGGCATAGGTCTGGACAACAGGACCCAGTCCAGGTTGGAGGCTGGGGACTGTGACAATTGGGTGGGATGGAGGGATGCAGGCCAGAGAGCTCACGTGCCCATGAGCAGTGGTCACAGTACTGGCCACCTCGACCCAGAGTATGCTGGGCAGGAGCAAAGCCCCAGAAGGCTGCAGTTTGGGGCTTAGGAAGGAAGGAATGAGGGGGTAAGCTCTGTGGATAAATGATGAAATTGACTCAGTTGGGTCTCCCAAACTCATCTGTTGAAGTCCTTTCCTCCACTGCCTCAGAACATGATTATCATTGGAGATAGGGCTTTAAGAAGTGGTTAAAATAAAATGAGGTCACTGGATGGGCCCTAATCCAATATGATTTAAGTGCTTATGAGATTAGGACACATGCACATGAAGAGACAAGGCCATGTCGGACACAGAGAGAACATGGTGTTTGCAAGATAAGGAGAGAGGCTTCGGGATGGACCAGCCCTGTGACACCTTGACCTCCAGAACCGTGAGAAACAGATATCTAGCCTCCAGAGCCGTGAGAAACAGATTCATTGTTTATGGCTGCCAGTCTGTGGTGCTTTGTTGCTGTAGCCCTATAAATCAAATACAGAAGAAAGCGATGATGCTTGGGACTTCAAGGTTGGGCAATTAGAGACCCGGGATGGACAGGAGTATGTGTGTCTCTCATTAGCATCACATTGTAAATAAAGGAGTTACATCATTTTTACAGTGCTATTGAGATACAACTGACATATAATAAATTGCATATATTTAAAAGGTACCGTACTTGAGTCTGATTTATGTATATACTTATGCAGCCATTGCCATGATCTAGGTAAATGAACATATATCTACATTTCTAAATACGTATCTTCAGTCTTTCCCTACTTTCTTTCTTGACCTCCATCTTCCTCCCCAGGCAACTATCGACTGCTTTCTGTCACTGTAGTTTAGTTTTACATTTTACAGAATTTTATATAAATGGACTAATATGTTATATACTTTTTTTGGTCTGGCTTCTTTAAGAATCACATTTTAATCTTTTTTCCCCAGGGTTAAGCACAATAAGCCAGTTGGTGGGACAACAAATACTTTGGAGACTTCTATGTACTGGATCTTGGTGACACCACTCTAAGCAGATAGTGGGTGTTCATGAGTGCTTGTTGAATGATTTAGTGAATCAAAGGAGCATAGACTATTTTTGTCACTGGCAGATAATCCACATACCATACAATTAACCACATGTATTTAAAAATTATGTAACCATTACTACTACTACCTAATTCTAGAACATTTTCTTTATCCCAAAAAGAAAGCTTCTATTCATTCTCAGTCACTCCCTATCTCGGTCTTTCCTTAGCCCCTGGCAACTGGAAATCTGTTTCCTCTTTTTACAACTGTACTTATTCTGGATACTTCCTGTAAGTACAATATATTATTACATTATATGGTCTGTTGTGACCAGCTTCCTTAGCATAGTGTTTCCAAGGTTCATCTATATTGTAGTAGGAGTCAGTGTTTCATCCTTTTTTACTGCTGAATAATATTGCATTGTGTGGTATAGCACACTTTATTATTCACTAATTAGCTGATGCACATTTGAGTCCTCCTCTCTTTTAGGTGATCATGAGTAATACTGCTATGAACATTCAAGTGATAGCTTTTGTGTGAACACAAACATACTTCCTGGGTATGTACCTAGCAATGGAATCCCTAGAATACATGGAAACTCTGTGTTTAACTCTTTGAAGACCTGCCAAGTGATTTACCAAAGTGGCAAAGCCATTTTACCCATCCACCAGCAATGCAGAAAGCCTCCAATTTCCTCACCTTCTTCCTTGCCAACATCAGTTACTGTGCATGCTTCATTCTGGCCATCGCAGAGTGGGTAAAGTGACGTCTCAACATGGCGTTGACTTGCATTTCTCTGATGATTGTGCTGAGTATCTTTTGACTTGCTGATCAGTTGTGCAGGCTCACTAATTCACTGATCCATCCACGTGTTTGTGCCTCAACTCTGGGAGAGCACTGGTTCCACAAATCACAGACACTTCCTGCCATCCTGGGAGCCCTACCAGGTCCTTCAGAATTTGGAGGTTGCAGGATCCCATTCCTAGGCCTTCAGAAGATCCCTCAGGGCCATCCATGAAGCCCCCTCCCATGACTGCAGGCTCTGGGGCTGGGAGTCTGTTTCTCTTTCCCCATTGCAGTCATGCTGCAGCTCAGCCAAGGCTTTAGCATTTTGGTTTACTGTCAGCTGCTGCGTGGCTTTCCAGGTCTGACCTCCTCACCCTGATTTTGCTGCTCTATGCACTCCTACCACTGGGACTGCCCTGAAAAGCGGCAGCCGGTGAGTTCTGGGAAAAGTAGAACATCGAGACATTAAAGGCTTTTCTCAAATGAAAAAGTCCTCTCACAGATTCCTAAGGATGCCCTCCTGATGGGTCTTCCAAAAATAGCCCCCAGTTCCTCTGAGCAGCCGGTTCTGTCTTCTGCATATGTGCCACCTGCCGGGCTAAAGGTAGGAAAGCCATATGACTCTCTGCCACAAATCCAAAACTGTCAGTTCCAATTCTCCAAACCCAGAAACGCCAATAGCTTCACTGGTAAAAGTTCATCTGATTGAAACAGACAGGACCACAGGGAAACAACTAGAGACAAATGGCTATCTTTCTTCTTGTGAGAGCCAATGAGTGGGTGCCCTCTGTGCTGTTCTTTGAGAAAGCACCAAAGCTCATCCTCAATGTCACCTCTCTAACTCATTAAGCCTTCTGGGAAGAAGCCAGACACAGCGATTTACTGGAAGGCTCAGATTTTTCTCATGCTTGGGCAGAATACAGTGGGAGCAGACAGGCACTCAGGCAGGCGGGATAGAGAGCATGGGCAGCCAGCTGGGGAGAGCAGCGTGTGGGACTAGAAGGACCTAAAGAAGTCACTTCTTTCCATGCATTTAATTCTAAGTAGCACCCTAAGGCCAGCCCTTCCATTGCCCTAATAGGTAGAAAATAAAATAACAAAAGCCCAGGAGTTCTGATGCTGCAGGCGAGAGCACTTGCAGGTTGGATTTCCTAGACTGACTTTCAATCATTTTCACTCTACTCTCACCTCGCTATGGGCTCATAAATATGCACTACATGTCACACATTAATGAAGATCAGTGCAAATTCTGGGATAGACATGCATGTTGGGAGCCCCTAAGACGACTCAGCACCCTGTCAATAATTTCTGTCACTTACCCGCAGAAATTTGAGGGGAGGCACCTGGGCATATGTGCACAGTCTTTTAATTCCCAGTCTGATTCATCCATGTGCTATTGCTATTTCCACGTGCTATGACTTGTGTGCAGTGCTTTTACTTTTCTGTCCCCTTGACACGTTTTTCTGTCTCTGCTATATCTTTTGCTGGCATGGATTTGTCCCAAGCACAACCTCCTGTGATCTTCAGTACACATAGCTGCTTGCCACTCACAGCTGGGTGCGTGCCCAGCAATTCTTTCCTTGTCATACACAAGAGCCTGGACTACATCAGCCCATTCCATGATAACAGTACTTTTTCACTTAACACTAAAGCTGAGCGTAGAGTAACAGCTCACAGATCACCTGAATGCTCAGTGTCTATCCTGCTCTCCTATATTTACCTCTTCAAAACCAGGGATCCCTATTGGGATGATGGCTCTTTCCTTGCCTACTGTATGTCTATTCTTCATTGCTCTAACAAAATGCCTGAGATGAGGCCAGTTTATAAATAAAAGAGGCTTACTTAAGTTTAGGTTTTAGTTCTAGAAGATAAAGGTAAAGCACTGACTGCAGTGACTGGTTTCTGGGGAAGACCACATCACAGGTGGCATCACAACACACAAAATATGCAAGGGAAAAGAGATTGTGTGTCTTGAAACAGCAAGTCAGAGGGATTCAGGAGCCGGGCTCACTCTTACAGCAAATCACTCTGGGAAAAGTTGAAAACTGCCACAGAGCTGCCTACCCCTCTAGGTGAGACACTAATGACTTAAGGGCCTCCTCTCAGTCCTGGCTCATAAACTTTCCCTCACATTCCACCCGACACTGGAGATATTCCTAATACACAGATGCTGGGGACAAACCACAGCACTCATGGAGCCTAGAGTTGCAGAGACATCCTAGGGAACATGCCACTCACTTAACCCTGGGGAGCCACTGCCAAGGCACTAATGTGGGTTACATGTCCCCTGGGATCACTGCAAAGGACATTGCCTAGAGTGTTTGCTGGCTCTGGCAGGCTAGTGGCCTTTGGGTGTGGAGTATCCTACATGCCCCTGGGCACTCTCATTCTTATAAAATTGATCCCTTGGCCTGTGGGAAAGTTTACAGGACATTCTGTGGATGGATGGAGCAAGTATTTACAAGTCTTAAGGTGAAGGCCAAGTGGACAGGAAAATCTCCGGGAATTAACCGTGCCAGTGGCTGGCTGGCTGGCTTTGAGATGCACATGCACATGCTCCACGGGACTGGTGTCAGTCCAGATGCTGGTGGGCAACAGAAATCTGGTGTCTATCCATGCATCCTTCTACTGTGGACACCTCCCAACCCAAGGCATCCAGGACTGCTCATTTCCTCTCTGCTAATGATTGGTCCTCATGCCAACTGCCTGGCCAGTGACCCAGCACTGGCCTTCCACTGAAGGACTTTAAAGAGTCTACTTCCCAGGACCACTTCTGGTCCCTGGAAAGGGCAGAAGTTGGTTACTTGTAACAAGACCCAACAGAGCCAAATTATCTTCAGATTTTCTGAGATGCCTTCCACAGAAATGCCTGGAAGTGAAGATGGCAGGTAAATCCAGGACTCTGTCCGAGCCAGGTTGGGCCTGGGCACCTGGAGAGGTGAAATTTCCCAGTGCAGCCATCCTGTGGCTGGGAAGTGTGAACAGCTGTGAACTGTTAGTAGCTGAAGTCTTTGCACCTAGGGAGTAGATATGTGAGCCTGAGGAGTCTGGGATGGAAAGCACAGGATTATTCTTCCTGCTGTTCCACGAAAAGGCTCTTGCAAGCAAATAGAGGTCCTCACAGCCTGAAGTAACAGACACTGCCCAGGCAGGCAGAGTGACACCAAGATCAATTAAAACAGGCTGCAGGACACTGGAAAGACCCCCAGCCAGGAGAGCATATGGATTATTCCAATGTGCAAGTGACTTCTGGAAAAAGGAATAAAAATCCATCCATTCATAAAAGAGAAAAGGTATCAACTGGTCAACACCTAATTGAGACAATGTTCCTCACACCTTGGGTTGTTCTAGAAATCCTGGTTGTTACCGAGCACTCCCTGCTCTCTCCCCACCAAGATGTTATTATCAGTAAAGTTGATATTCACCTTGGTTTGTCCACATACTTGTTTTTCAGAGCTGGGCAGGAACCCAGGGCCTTGTACACTTTAGACAAGTACTCTGCCACTGAATTCACCCCGCCTTACATAATTCCCTCATTGTAAATGTCTAGGTGGGATCATCATTTGCTCTCTATCATGTGATCCCTCTAGTATATCCTTTACTATAGGTTAGTTGGTGACAGAGTCTCTCAGTATGTTTTTGTGTGAATGTGTGTCTGAAAATATCTTTTTTGTTGTTGTTGTTTTAAAGATTAAGTTCACTGGACATGGAATTCTAGCATGGCAGTATTTCTTTTAGTAATCTAAAGAATTACAGTGTTACATCCCAGAGGGCAGGCCAGCTGGAGGACAGTGAGTCCACACCACCCCTCTTTTACATCCTGGAGATAGGCCTTCTAGAAGACGGTGAGTTTGTGATCTAGGCCTCATTCACTGCATTCCAGAGGGTAGGCTGGCTGGGAGAGTGTAAGACCAATGGGAACCCCAAGACCCAGGATGACAGCCCAGCGCGTAGTCGCACACATACTTCTGGAGGGAAGTAATCAGTGAGGCCAATAACATGGAAGCCTCTGAAGCAGCAATGAGGAGACAGCAGCTGGACTCTGGAGAACTCCACTGACAGAAAAACAGTCTCACTCCACACATCCAGTGGCCAAGATCAAGTCTATATCCAGTACATATCTAGGATGCAACACAAGCATTATCACAGAACTGTAAACACTAGAAGAAGAAACTGAACATAGATGCCTCACAAGCCCACCAGTTGCCACCAGGGACCAGAAGCCAGAACTGTGGGGAGAACAAGATAGCCAAGCTCCTGCACACCTGTCTTCACTGGAGAGGCCTTGCATTGCAGGAGAAGCCAGTCCTGCACCTCAGTGCCTCCCTGGGAACCTAGGATAGGAGAACCCCAAGTGCCTGATCCATTTCCCTACACTGTGGATGAGCAACAAATCTGAGAAGCACCTGGGACCCACCATCGGTTCATCCAGAGAAACCCAGGAAAATGTCAAGATGAAGGAGCAAACAGCAATCTCAGACCTCCAGCCCACACAGAATGAGTCTAGGAGACATAGAAATAGAATAAATTGGAAGTTGCACACCTGAAATTTCTGAAAGGATAGCAACTGAGGTAAAGAAACAATCTCATGATGCTGTGAAAGTAATCAGATCAGAAATAATATCTCAGATGAAAGACCAGATGACAAACCGTGAAAGAAATGCTGAGCATATATAAAGAAGACAGATAAAAAAGAGGAGCATGGAAAATGATGGAAATATTGAATAAACAGTACAAGAAAGAACTACAGTGCATGAAACAGAGTCAAAGATATCCAGAAAATTAAAAACTCTGCTGAAAGCTGGAAAAACTGCTTGAAAGAAACTGAAGACTTTCAGACCTTGAAGAAAGGATTATAGCTAGCAATTGCAAAAGGAAAGATCTCTTAAAAATAACAAGGAACCAGGAAATAATTCAATGGCTGCAAGATAACACAAAGAAAAATTAGGACTGATAGGTGTCAGCAAAAAAGCAGGGGTCAACACAAATGACATAAAAAGACTACTTATAGAAGTAATATCAGAAAACTTCTCAAGCATGGGAAAATGACCTGACATAGAGATAAGTGAGGCATATAGAACACCAACTAGTCATAACCAAAATAAACCTATTCCCAGATGTATAATAATTAAGATCCCAGAAATTCAGCACAAGAACAGACTATTAAAGCTATTAGAGAAGAGAAACAGATCACCTAAAAAGGAAAGGCCATCAGAGTCATGGAAGACTTCTCAACACAAATCAAGTCATGCAGAGCTTGGAGTGAAGTGTTTCAAGTCCTGAAAGAAAACAACTTCCAACCCAGATTGATGTACTCTGAAAACCTATCTTTCAAAAGTAATGGAGAAGTGAGATACTTTCATGATAAAGAACAACCAAAGGAATTCATGACCACCAAACCAATCCTACGAGTGTTAAAGGATATTCTAGAGAGAGATAGAGATGCCCATGTTTCCAGGAACAGAAGCAGCTGGAGTTTGCCAAGCAGGGAGGCAACTGAATGAAGGGGAAAAGTGGGGGACCAATGGAAGGAGGCTAGCATGGTAGAGATGAGTCAGTGCATGGTGATTGTAACCATTAAGGTAGATGACCTCAACTCACCAATAAAAACAAGCATGGATAGAATGGATCAGGAGACAGTATGTAAAAGAAATACACTTGTTTAGAAAGAAAATTAATGGACTGAAGATTGGAGGGAACAAGACAATGCTCCATTTGTTGAGGACTCAGAAAAAAGGCAGGATAGCTTGACATCAACTTAAGAATGGGTAGTAAAGATATGGTATTTTTACAATGGAAAGCTACTCAGCTATAAAGAAGGATAACCTTGAGGCTCTTATAGGTGAATAGATGCAACCTGAGATCATGCTCATGAATGAAATGTTTTGGACTCACATAGGTGAATATTGTGTTGTCTCTCTAGTATAAAAACTGGAGGAATCAGTAGAATTCAATATATATAATTGATATTGTGAAGGTGAAAGAAATGAAAATACCTAAAAAGGAAAAGTGGTAGCCACTGCTAATTTCCTATTATCTTGTTTTGAACTTCTGTATCATTTGCATTGTTTTGTTTTGTTTTGTTCTATTAGGTTCTATTATGTCTGATGATATGGGCAGCTATTTTGAAGATAACAAGATATATTATGGTAACTATTTTTGATTTCCTGTTATCTTGTTTAGAAGTCCTGTGTTGCTCTCATTGTTTCATTTTGATTGGTTTTATTCTGTTTCCTTTTGTTTGGTTTTATTCTCTTTAAAGAATTTTATTCTCTTTAAATTTTTAATTTAATTTTAAAGAGCGTAAAACTAGATATAATAAAACAGAACAAAGTAGATCAGAAGAAAACAATGTAAGTGACACATTTCAAAGCAATACAACAGGAGATCTAGAGTGGCTACCATGTCTCTTGTTCTCTTCAAAATAGCTATCCATACCTTCCTGTATGTTGAAATTAAATAATACAAAACAGACTAAAACCTCTCGGAACAAAGAATAAAAATATTACTGGGTTTCACAACATGACAATATGGAATCAGCAATGGATACCATAATGTCTCTTGTTCTTCAAAATAGCTATTCACTTCATCATGCATAAAATAATCAATTCTTGTAAACCGTTTAGGAGGAATTCTAGGCATGTATAAGTCTCTACATGTATACCTACCCTTTTTGTATTAGAGGGGAAAACAAAACAAAACAGATTACTAGAAAAAAAGAGATGAAAAAAGACAAATAAATAACAACAATAAAGAATCCAAAACAATGACGATATAGGCCTTCAAAACAAAGTGGTAGGAACATAACTAAGGTTGTTATTTTACATAGTGATCTTCAAAAGTTCTTCAGATCACCAGACACAAACATGCAAAATTGTTCCAATCCTATGAAACTTAACTGTTTTGTTCCACAAACTTATAGCATTTGTAGCATAATCATCTTAGCTATCCTAAATGTGTTTATACAAATTTAGATATTTTTTCTTTTCCCTACATTTTTCTTTTTCTTCTTTTTCCCTGAGATGTTATTGTTTCTCCCTTTGAGCAGATGCTTACCCTTTCACTGTATTAATTGAGAATTTTGTAACTTATGTACTCTTACCATTTTTTACACTAGGGAGACAATACGCTGTTTATACATATGAGTTTGATTTATTTCACTTATGAGCATGGTCTCGAGTTGTATCCCTTTACTTATAAAGAACTCAATGTGATCATTCTTTATAGCTGAGTAGAACTCCATTGTATAAAAATATCACATCTTTTTTTATCCATTCCTCAGTTAATGGACATTTAGGTTGTTTCCAAGATCTGGCTATTACAAATTGTGCTGCTATAAGCATGGGTGCATATATATTACTGTGGTGTGATGTTTTCAGTTCTTCTGGGAATATGCCCAGAAGTAGAATAGCTGGGTCAAATGGGACTTCTAATCCTAGCTTTTTGAGGAACCTCCAGACTGACCTCCACAGTGGTTGCACCAGTCTACACTCCCACAAGCAGTGCAAAAGAGTTCCTTTTTCCCCACAGCCTCTTTAGCATTTATTGTTGGTAGTTTTCTTTATCTTGGCCATTCTTTCTGGAGTGAGATGGAATCTCAGTATGGTTTTAATTTGCATTTCCCTAATGACCAATGATGCTGAACATTTTTTCATATATTTATTTGCTATTTGTATTTCTCCATCTGAGAATTGTGTGTTCATCTCAGATGACTATTTTTGGAATTGGTCTTTGAATTTCGGAGGTCTGATTTTTAAAAATTCTTTATAGACAGAAATCCTTTGTCTGAGGGACAGTTGACTATGATTTTTTTCAAAACTCATGGGTTTCCTTTTTATTCTGTTGGGGATTTCTTTCGACATGCAAGAACGTCTTTAATAAGACGAGGTCCCAGTTATTAATTCTGGGAAATATTTCCCATGTAGTTTGATTATTGCTCATGAATTCTCTACCTACCCCTATGTATTCAAGATTTCTACCTACTTTGTCTTCCAGCAGATTTATTGTTTCTGTTTTAATATTTGGATCTTTTATCCATTTTGACTTTAGTTTAGTACATGGTGATATGCATGGATCTAGTTTTAGTTTGGGGGCTTATGGAGAGCCAGTTTTTTCAGCACCATTTATTAAAGAGACTGTCGTTCTTCCAGTGAACCTGTTTGGCCCCTTTATCAAAGATAAGGTGGCTGAGTGTGTTTGCGGTTGTAGCTGTATCTTCCAATCTATTCCATTGATCTTTAGGTCTATTTTTATTTCAGTATCATGCTGATTTTATTAAAGTATCTTTGTAGTATAACTTCAAGTCCAGACTGTGATGTCTCCTGCCTTGCCTTTATTGCTCAGAATTGGCTTTGCTATTCTAGGTCTTTTCTGGTTCCAGATGAATTTTAAGGATGATTTTTCTAAATCTGTGAGGTATGCTATTGATATTTTCATTGGGATTGCATTAAATCTGTATAAGAATTTTGGGAAAATGGCCATTTTCACAATATTTGTTCTTCCTATCCACGAACAAGGAATGTCTTTCCATTTCCTGAGATCCTCTTCAATGTCATTTTTCAGGATATTATAATTTTCCTGAATAGATCTTTTACTTCTTTTGTTAGATTGATTCCTAAGTATTTCACTTTTTGGATGCTATTGTGAAGGGTGTGCCTTCTCTTATTTTTCTCTCAGTGAGTTTGTTGTTTGTGTATAGGAACACTATTGATTTTTGAGTGTTGACTTTGTATCCAGCTACATTACTGAATTTAGTTATTATATCTAGCAGTCTTTCAATGGAGTTTTGGGGGTCTTCTATGTAGAGTATTATGTCATCTGCAAATAGCGAGAATGATAATTTAACTTCTCTTCCTATCCTTACTCCTTTTTCCACTTGGTTGTGTTGTATAGTCTTCTTGATGATTTGCTGCATTCTGTTTGCCAATATTTTATTGAGAATTTTTGCATCTATGTTCATTAGGGAGACTGGCCTGCAGTTCTCTTTTTTTGGTTGAGTCTTTCTGTTGTTTTGGTATTAGCGTAATACTTACTTCCAGGAATGAGTTAGGGAGAATTGCTTCCCTTTCAATTTCATTGAAGAGTTTGAGAAGTGTCAGCATTAAGTCTTCTTCAAATTTCTTGTAGAATTCTGCAGTGAGTCCATCTGGACCTGGGCTTTTCTTTGTTGGTAAGGTTTTATTTACATTTTCAATTTCATTCATTGAAATTGGGTTACTCAGCAGTTTTACCTCTTCTTGACGCAGTTTTGGTACTTCATATGTTTCTAGGAATGTGTCCATTTCTTCTGTGTTATTGAACTTATGAGAGTAGATGTTTTTGAAATAGATATTAATGATCTTCTATATTTCTATAGTGATTTTACCCTTTTCATCCCTATTGCATGAATTTGAGTTTTTTCTCCATTTTTAAAATGAGGTTGGCTAGGGGCTTATCAATTTTATTTATTCTTTCAAAGAACCAACTCTTTGATTCTTTGTATTATTTTCTGAGTCTCTATTACATTGACTTCTGCTCTGACCTTTATAATTTCCTCCTTATTTTTGGCCTTGGGGTTGACTTGCTCTTCTTTTTCTAGATATTTGAGGTATAACATCAGGTTGTGTTTTCCTGATATGGGAATTCACCACAATAAATTTTCCTCTGAGGACTGCTTTCATTGCGTCCCACAGGTTTCAGTAAGGTGCGTTTGTATTTTCATTTGCTTGTAGATATTGTTTAATTTCTTCTTTAATTTCCTCTGTGATCCACTGATTGCTCAGGAGTGTATTATTCAATTTCCATGTGTTTGTAGGGGTTTTGCAGTTTCTTTTGTCATTAACTTCTAGTTTCATTGGTGCTATGATCCAATAACATGCACGGGATAATTTCAATTCTTTTGCATTTACTGAAGCATATTCTGTGGGTTAGTATTATGATCTATTTTAGATAATGTCTCATGTGCTACTGAGAAGAATGTATATGCTGATGTTGTTGGATGGAACATTCTGTACACGTCCACTAAGTCCATTTGTTCACAGGTGTGATTCAGTTCTGTTATTTCTTTGCTGATTTTCTGTCTAGTTGATCTGCCTCTTTGGGGAAATGGAGTGTTAAGGCCTCCTGTTATAATTGTGTTACTGCTTATTAGATTTTTCATTTCTGTTAATATTTGTTTCGTATATCTGGGTGCTCCCAAATTTGGTACATATATATTTAAGCTTGTTATCTCTTCCTCTTGAAGTTTTCCCCTAACTAGTATGTAGTGACCTTCTTTGTCTCTTTGGATCATTCTTGGTTTGAAGTCACATTGTCTGCAAACAGAATAGCTACCCTTTGCTTTTTTGGGGGGGGTATTATTGCATGAAGTATTATTTTCCATCCTTTGACTTTCAGTCTATGAGTTTCCTTTTGGGTTAGATGGGTTTCTTGTATACTGCATATGGTTGGATGTTGTTTCTTGATCCACTCTGCCAGTCTGTTTCCTTTAATTGGTGCATTGAGGCCACTTACATTAATGGTTATAACTGATATATATTAGTTTATTTTTGACATGTTATCTTTCTGCTGTTGATTCTTTATCATTCCCCTCCATTTAATTATTTGCCTTGCTTAGTGTTTTTTTCCTATGTCTATCTAGAAGTCTTTTGGTATTCTTTGTAGTGTTGGTTTGGTGGTCATTAAGTTCTTCAGCTGTTCTTTGTTATGGAAGTATCTTATTTCTCCATCAATTTTGAAGGACAGTTAGACAGGGTATATCAATCTGGGTTGGAAGTCATTTTCCTTTAGGATCTGAAACACTTCACTCCATGCTCTTCTTGATATCATTGTTTGTGCTGAGAAGTCTTCTGTGATTCTGATAGGTTTTCATTTATAGGTGATCTGTCTCTTCTCTCTAACAGCTTTTAATATTCTGTTTTTATGTTGGATTTCTGGGATATTGATTATTATATGTCTGGATGTAGTTTTATTTTGGTTATGGCTATTTGGAGTTCTGTATGCTTCACTGATCTGTATGTCAGTTTCCATTCTCATGTTGGGGAAATTTTCAGCTATTACTTCTGTAAATAGTATCTTGATATCACTTGTGTTGTCACCTTCTTTTTCATTTATCCCTATCAATCTTATGTTATTTTTCTTTGCATCATCTGGTAGCTGTTGAATTGTTATTTCCTGATTACTTGTTATTTTTAAAAGATCTTTCCTTTCCTGTTCACTAGCTGCAATCTTGTCTTCAAGGTCTGAAAGTCTATCTCCTTTCATTGAGGCGATTTTGCCAAATTTCAGTGAAATTTTTGATTTTCTGTATATCTCTTCGAATCTGTTTCATGCATTGTTTGTTTCTCATATTGTTCATTCAAAGTTTCCATCTTTTTGAATTGTTCCTCTAATTTTTAAACTATGTCTTCGTTAGATATGTTCAGCATTTCCTTAATTCATTTATCATTTCTTCTTTTAGCTGGGAGATTATTTCTGATCTGAGTTTTCTTATAGCTTCCAGAAGTTGTTTCTGTACTTCAGTTACTACCACTTCAAGAGTTTCAGGTGTATGGCTTACAGTTTCTTCTTTACCCATGATTCCTAGGCTTGCTTGGGATGGGCTTGGGGTTTGAGATTGCATTTTGTCCTTTTGTTTTGTTATTTTCCTATATTCAATTAAGGAAGCCAAAAGGAAGGCCTCACTTGTTTCTTGGGTTGAGAATATCTATTCCTATTGCAGGGAATTTCCCCAGTTGAGTGGAGGTGCTCAGACAGACCTTGCCAGGTGGCTACTTGGGGTCACCAGGTGGTGCCCTGTCAGTCTTGGAGCAACATGTGAAAGCTGCCCTGTGGGCTGGAAATCACTGTATATCCTTTGGGCTTGTGAAGTGGAATGCAGGCAGCTTTGGGCAACTTGGAGGTTGTTGGGCAGGGCTCAAATAGGTCTGAAGGACCCTACCACTCTTGGATCAACATGCCAAAGCTTCCTTATGGGCTGGAAATCACTGCATGCCCTTTAGGCTCATGAGGCAGAGTGAAAGTCTAAAGTAATTTTTTAAAAAAAATTAGATTGTCTTCTACTTCCACTATTTTTATGACATATCAGTTGTTGGTTTTTCTGCATTTCCTTTAGAAAGACACAGAATTAAGAAGACAAAGAATTAAGTCTCTGTACTGCCTTTTAAAAGGAAACCCATTTTGTTTTTTTTAAAAGTACATTTTCCAGACTTTCTCATCAGTTTCCATGTGTGATCCTCTTAGAAGATCAAACCCATGCCCTCCCTCAGAATTTCAAGTGGGATGTTCAGTGAATATTCTGATTCTCTCACTCACCTCCTGCCTCCTTGTCTCCAGAGCTGCAAAATCTCCTTCTGCAATGCTCAGGGACTCTACTTCCCCAGAACTGTCTGATGCTAGCAGCAAATACCTATCCAAGGCTTATCGGTCAAAGTTCTGTATGTTCTTCCAGAGTTATGAGTGAGTGCTTTACAGAGCCTGAGAATGAAGGTGCTTATGAGTAGAGGAGGCTATATTACAATTTGAGTCGAGTCATCCAAAATTTTGCCCCTATACAGTAGAAGTCATATAATGGAAAGAAGGATCCCTTTCAACAAATGAAAGAGGTCATGAAACAAGGAGAGTTGGTATGATAGATAGACGTGTGTTTCCGGTGGGCTGGATTTTAGGATACTGACTAAATCAGAGATGGCCAGTGTGTTCACCTGCTACTCAGGTCAAGTGGTGGAGTCTTACTTCCTCCCTTGAATGTAGACTTGATTCACAGCAGGCAGTGAATGTATTGTTATGGATCTTCTGCATTTCCATTATATGAAACTGACGGCTTCTCCTAGGTCTTTTCATTTATTCACACTTGGATCACTTCTGCTAGACACAACCTGAGACACACTGTGAGGATGCCAAGCCACCATCAGGGCCACATTTAGTGTTTCTCACCAAGCTCCCTGCTGTGCAACACCTGGGCACATGATGCACCAGGGGATAGGAGATGGGGAATCTTAGATGTCTACCTTCCCTGGGCCTACAAATGTCCACAGACCCTGATGACATCTGATAGTAACCACATGGGAGGCCCAGGGAGAGCCACTTGGGTGGGTATGGCCCACCTGAAGAACTGTGATATCATCCAAGGGTGACTGTATCAGTCAGTACACTGGAGAGATTTCTTTTACAGAAATAGATAAGCAGAATTGTAAGATAGTTCAATTGGAAAAATTTATCATTCTCTGAGGCACATAGAAATAATATGTATTTAAATTATTGGCATCTTACATTTGATGAGATACAGTAATAACTTTGTCACTTATTTCATAAGGTTGCTGTGAGAATTAAGTCTCTGTACTAATAAAGTCTGTTGTTACTTTCAGAATCCCCAGTAGCTTTATCAACTAATGTAGACCACACCAGAGTGCTACAAGCTCCAGATGCGTCCACTGAGAGGACTGGCCAAGCAACCAAGCCTGCTGTCCCACTCCAGGTCAAATGACACCAATGGCAACACTAAACATGGCCAGATGGTTTTCCTTAATTTTTAAGCCATGTCATTTTTGAATTGCATTTATTGAATTATAATAGATACACTGTGAGGTGCATATGGCAAAAGACATGGCTTAATGTTATCAGCAGAACCACCTGAGAATAACTAGTGCCTATAACAGGAATCAGGGGGCCCCTGGATGCAGCCCTCAAGCCCTGCCCTCCCCTGTCTGCCCCCCACCTTTGAATATCCTAGGGTCTGCCTCCCACTTCTGTCCTCTATGTGACTCTCAAGCCTGTGGGTTCTTCCCCGAATGCTGTGTTTGAGAGCCACTCGTGCTGTCTGGAGGCATCACCTGTTCTCAGGGTGGGTAGTACCTATGGAGGGCACACATCTCAGATTGTTTATCTGTCCTACCTGGGGCCTCAGGTCTCAGCTGGAATCTTACTGCACTTCTCAATATCTCTGCTGTTGTTGCCTGTACTTTCGAACTTGGTACTATCAAGCAAAACAGAATACAGTAAAATCAGTCAAAACAAGATGGTGAGAGCAATACAGGGTTCAAATCAAGTTAATAGGAAATCAAAGTGGGTTACTATAATATGTCCTGCTATTTTTTATTTATTTTTCCCTTAATTAAAAAGATAAAAAAGTAAATAATAAAAAAAGAAGATTGAGATAAAAGAGGGCATAACAACAAAACAGCACAGGTCAAAACATAACCATTTAAGCAAAATAGTGTTTCACCACAAGATATCCCGACATAAAAGTAGTTACCATAGTGTCTCTTTCCTTGAAATCTTTGAGTATAACTTCATGTACTGTATCACCAAACATCTCAAGACAATGTAAAACCATTCAAGAGAATGACAGGATTACAGGGTATTTAGAATCAACTAACAGAAAATGAACAATGGTTTCTGTATAATTTCCTTGTCTATAAAAGTTTTTGTTTATATTATCACATATAATAAAATCCAATAAGATACAACATGTTAAGACCGATGGAGAAAGAAGAACAAAAGTTTGATGGGACTTCAAAACAAGATGATATTAAATCAGCACTAGCTATTATGACATCTTGTTTTCTCCAAAATAGCTGTTCCTATCATCCAACCTTCTCTGCCTCATTTCTGTAGAGCTCTTTTTCTGTTATTAGTTGTCAGTTTGTTTTCTTCATTTCACTTTCTGCTTCATTCATTGTGGCTGCTCTGCCACTGTTTCTGGAATCTTGGTATTTTTCTTTTTTAGAATATCCTGCAGTATTCTCTGTAGAGTTGAATTGGAGATTGCAAATTCCCCTGGTTCTTCTTTATCCTGGAAGTACCTTGTTTTTCCATCAATTTTTAGGGACAGTTGTGCAGGATATATCAATCTTGGCTAGAGGTTATTATCTTTCAAAGCTTGAATTATTTCCCCCCACGCTCTTCATGATTTGATGGTTTGTGCCGAGAAGTCTGCTGTAATTCTGATGGGTGTTCCCTTGTAAGGGATCTGTTTCTTGTCTCTGATGGTTTTTAATATTCTGTTCTTATATTGGATTTCTGGAATTTTGATTATAATATGCCTGGGTGTAGTTCTGTTTGGCTTGTAGTGGCTGGGGTCCTATATGCCTCAAACATCTGAGTATCTTTACTTTTTGCTAAATTAGGGAAATTCTCCTGGATTATTTCTGTGAATAGCCTTTGTAGTTCATTTGTTTGTGTTCCTACTTCTTTTACATTCTTAATTCTTAAGTTATAGATCCTCTTATCATCTTCTAGCCTTTGTATTATTGCTGTTTGTTTCCTTGTTATTTTTAAGAAGTTTTTCATTTCATGCTCCCACTTTACAAATCTGTCCTCCAGTTCAGCTAATCTATCCTTAGTTTCTTTCAAGCTGTTATGACAGCTTTCAATAGAGTTTTTAGTTTCCTGGTAATCTCTTTGAACCTGCTTCACGTATTTTATGTTTTCTCTATTTTCTCCATCAAACAATTCTCCCCTTTTTTTCTGTTCTTCCATCCCACCATCTGTTTTTTCTTGGGTGGTGCTTAGCATTTCTCTAACTATTCTATTTATATCTTGCCTTACTTCATTAAATACTTCACTTTTGAACTCATCTATGAGGCTCCGGAGATATCGCTTTATGTCTATTGGTGCTGTGTCTGATATTGCATGTTTTCTGTCCTCATTCTCCTTTGCATTTATCTTTCCTGGATCAGTGTTCTCAGGATTGGGGGCTGAGGACCCTTTCTTGTTGCTCCCTCTTCCCATACTTTTTGTTCCTTCCATACAAGCATATATAGGAGGCCCAGTTTCTTTCTTTGTCAGTTACAGTTTGTTTGAATCCACTGGCTAGGTGTTCCTGCCCACTGCAGTGTACTAGGGAGACACAGACCTGGAGAGCCTCTGCTGGGCCCACCCCTCTAGGTCTACCTATTGAAGGCTTCACTGCTAGGGTGCACCACCAGGCGCTGGGACCTGGTGTGGGCTAGCCTACTGAGTCTTAGTCTGTGGTGTCACCCAGCCTGAGTGCTCTCCACCAATCCTGTTTGAGAGGGGAATACACGACTAAAGTCACTGCAGCATCCTGTTCTGGCTCTGCCCGGTCCCAGAATGTCCTCTGTTGGAGCCTCCTACTCAATGGAAGGGTCCCTGTTCCTCTCACTCACTGCAGGTTGATGCAGGGCTCCCCACCAGTCCCGCTCTTAACTCTATTCACCAATTCCTGCTCTCAGAGCTTCCACCGTTCTCTCTCCCTGCTGTGCTGATTCAGACGCAGCGGCGGTGGCAGGAAATTCAAATTGCAGCTTCCAGAGGCATGGGTTCCAGCTTCAGTACTGAGATTTTATCTGTTCTGGTTATAGCACTGGGATTGCATTTCTAGTTGGTTTCTCTCAGCTTAGTTCATTCCTGGGTCAGCAGGGTATATCTCCCCTTGTTTAGGACTCCTCACACCACACCATTCCTGGTTTCTATGCTGGCTGTCTCAGAGAGCCTCCATAGCTGCTGTTATTTATCCGCCATGATCTCCCGGAAGTCCTAGAGCAACTTTGATAGCAGGAAACAAGAGCCCTGCAACCAGGGACCCCCTCCATTTCCCACCTCCACTGCCTGAAAAAACCCCAGCAGTTTTGATTACTGAGTACCCAAAGTATGACAACTCCTTACCTCAGATGGTCAATTCTATCATTTATGCATATGGCTTTCCCATTAGCCTTTGGTGACATAATTTAAGAATGATTTTCTTTAACCTTAAAGTTACTGGAAGAGTCACCTGAACTTGCTTTGTAATTTTAAAAAGCATGCTCTTGCAGGATTAGTTTTCCTTACCCCCAACCCCTAGTCTGGTCAGAGGCAGCAGGCTGTAAGGGGAAGGGCCCAGATCATTCACTGTTCAACATTCTTTCCTTCATACCATCCCTTTGGCATCTATCCTGTACCTGTCTGTACCTTTCCCCACAATTGCAAGGTCTGCCAGTGATTTCAGATTTGCAGAACTTTGAGAGTATCAGTTTCAGCTCTACATGCCAGTTCCTTCCAGGGGCCGAACTCTGTGATCAGTCTTTAATGTGTTCCCTCTGAGCCCCAGCTCCTTGTATGAAAAGACAGGCCAGGATGATGCAATGTTTAGGGTATTTCCAGCCATAAAATCCCACACTGTATCATCAGATTTTAGCTTAAAAGAATTAAAAACTGTTATAGCCACCAATGAATTCACTTATATACAGAATGACAAAATTCACACAACAGATGTCTTAGTGTGAGTTTAAAATCTTAACACACACACACACACACATTCACACACATGTGCATCCTGCAGGGGCTGCGTGAGATTGTCCTGTCCACTCATTCTGCTTCTACATACTCCCAGATAAATGGTGGCTGGTTGGGCTGGATGCCAACAAGAGAGCCACAGGTCTGTATACTCACTCCCCACCAGGAAAGGGGAGTGGACCCACTGGTTGACCCTCAAGGTCATCCTGGACACATTCCTACCCTTGCCCTGTCCTTTCCTCTTTGCCAACTTTCTCAGTCCCCTCCTTCTTC
This sequence comes from Cavia porcellus, assembly GCF_034190915.1. Lineage (NCBI taxonomy): Eukaryota > Metazoa > Chordata > Mammalia > Rodentia > Caviidae > Cavia > Cavia porcellus. Next base: position 31,355,727 of record NW_026947496.1, on the reverse strand, counting down.
CTCTAAGAAACACCCTACACTCCCACGGTAGTCCCCATGTCTTCCATTGTCCACAATCTAGTGCTTTGGCATCTGGCGTCTTCCTGACCCTAAATGGGTGCCCCTCCCAAGTGAGCCAGGCTCTGCGAGAAATGAAGGACTCCTCTGCATGTCCTTCCAGATGCAAATAGCCTGACCCAGGCCACTGTCCTTATCATTCCCAGTCTAGGCACTGGCAACCATGGAGAGTCCAGAATTATTTAAGCCATTGATCCTACACCTGCCAATGTGCCTTTCCCTCCTGTGGAAAACACAAGGAAGCTCTAATCCTTAGCCCTCTTCTGCCTTCTGGCCCTGCAGGGCTGCTGTGATGCCAGTGAGGTACACTGTGTTTCTTCCTCTGGGATCCATAACAAGCTATCTTTTCAGAAGCAGTCAGTCTTTATGTTTTGATCCTACTGCATCTGAATTATGGTAAGACCACATGAATCCCCCACAGTGCATTACCTGTAGTCTGCCTCCCTGGACTTCCCATTACAGCATCATGGCTGTCTTCACATTCCTTTGGTACTTCCCTTGCACTTGCCCCAGTGATCACAGGGTCAGACAGATGGTGAATTCAGACCTGCAGAACTTTGAGAGTATCAGCCTCTGCTCTAAACACAAACTGATCCTGGGACTGAACCCCTCCATTTCTGCCTCCACAATAAGGGCAAACCCCTTGCCAGTCTTGGGCAGAATTTTGCATCCATGGTTTTTGTTCATTTGTTTCCTGTTTTTCTGGGGACAATGGGCAACTACTCTCACCTTTTGCCTGCCTCTGTCCTCAGCCTCATGGTTTGTAGGTCTGGTCACCATGGGAAATTGAAGTCCTCCCCCACTTGCTGACAGGTCACATTCCATCTCCTTATCACTGCTGGATGACCTATCTATAGCATGCACTCAGCCTGACCGAACAAGGAAGCCTTGCAGGTAAGGGAGACAGAAGGCTGAGGAAGTCACCTGAGGCCTTTGATGACTTCCACTTCCAGAAACTCAGAACACCAAGCACAGGTCCTGGATTATCCAACTCCTGTCCTGCAAGACTCAGTCTTTGCCCTTCAAGCCCACTGAGTCTGACACCAGTTGCAGCTGGAGCAGCTTCTCCTCCACACCTGGATTTGTTGTTTCTTGGGTCACAGGAAGGACACCTTGGGGGACAGCCCTTGGCAATGTGCAGGCCTCTCCACTGGGCTTTGCCATTTTCTCCCTAAGAAACACCTGTTAGGCAGCTGTGTGTCAGCATCTGTGTTAGAAGACAGTATGACCATAAAGTTTGGTTTTCCAAATGAGTTGACCAAAAAATGAAGAATAGAATAGAGGTTTTGATTCATTGAGACCATCAGATAATTTATAATTTGAAGGTGACTTTTCTCGTATGCACACCGGGATTTTTCAAGATCAAATGAGTAGCGGAGTTGTCACCTAATAATAACTTACTCATACTTGCCTCACAAGTTACAGTTTATAAAGCATTTCCGGGTATCATTTTTCATTTAATTCTCACCACAAAGCTAATGCAAGACTGATGCTTCCAGATGCAAATAGCTTGACCCAGCCTATTTATGAAGGAGGAAATAGAAGACCAGGGAATTAAAGAGATGGAAGTGTCCTCAGCTGAGCATGCACTGCTGGATTAATTAATGTAGCCACTATAGAGCACTGAAATGAAAAACAAGCTAATTTGTGGTTTTATGACAAAGTCCCAGCTCTGGCTTTTATTTTTGCCTTCCCCTTCTGAGTCTGTACGTTTGGCCCCTGCAATGCCTCCTGCATAGTAGTCCATCATAGTCTTGGGACAGGGGATGGAGACACAACCCCAGATGGAGGGATAAGGAAAATTGGGGCACAAATACCTCTTGTGGGAAGTAGGCTCAGGCAGCAGGACACCCACAAACTGATTGCTCATGGGAGCATAGACCTCTAGAGAAAGTCACTGAGCAAATGCACAAGACACGTGACACAGAGCAGTAAAGCTGGGTGAGAACTTGCTCCAGTCTCACTCCATGTGGGCACGTTTACTGTCTATGCTGTGTCTGTGGTAACGGCTGGCTCAATAGAGTAACCCAACCAGCAGTCCCTGCATTCATTTGTCCAATCATTCATTCAGTGAACAGTGAATTGCCAGCACCATGAATGATGATATACGGTCCTTCTCTCCCAGGTTCCAGTGAGTGCCACCCCTGTGACTCCTGATGGGAAGTAACCATCCAGAATATGGACCAGATAGGGGTCATGGGCCCTATCAGCTTTCTCTCTAGATCCTTCACCTTCATTTCTCAGATGAGTCTTCCAATGTGGTGTATTTCAGAACAGATGCACTGCAAGTTTGGCACAGGAATGGCCTTAAGATACCTTGGCATTATGATTTGTTCTCTCTGCATCTCCAGGCCTCTCTACTCCATCTGTACCTGTGACCTGCAGGAAACCACTGTTTACAAGGACCAAGACCAGATGGACAAGAGGGTAAATTCATACCCTCGTGCCAAAAGAGACCAATGGATGGGGATTTTTTTTAAAATACAGCTGAATTCATGCATCATACAGCCTGAGGGAAGCCAGTGTGGAGGAGAGAGTGGTCTCCTTGGGAAGGAGAAAACAGCATTTAGGGCTGGTGACTCTCCTCCCCTCCATCCTTCCTGCCCTCCCCACCAGCTCTAGGAAAGCAGCTGAGACTTTGAGGCAACAGCACCCTAAATAGAGACAAAATTTCACACATAAGCTCTGCGGATTTTCAGAAGAAGAAATAATAAAGCACTCATTATAGCAAGTAGTCTTCCTTGTATTCTTTTTCAAAACCTGCTAGGTTTAAGCCATGTGACTTGTCAGCTGCTCCAGTGAGTTTCTGAGGAATACCATCAACATCCTGGTATCTCAGAGGTCACTGATCTTTCTGCAGTAAAGTTGGAGAAATGCTCTGGAGGGGCTGAGGGACTCCGGCTTCAGTTTAAATGTAAATGATTAAGACAGTTCTACAGTACCAGCCTCATCAGATGGGGGCTGCTGTGACTAAGCACAGCAAACAGCAGATCTGTTCCTCATAGTCCTGGCAGCTGAAGTCCAGGATGAAGACGAGGTCAGGTTGGTTCCTCCTGAGGTCTCTCTTTGGTTCACAGACCCTTTCTTCTCCCACATGATCAGGCCGCTGTATATGTCTAGGTGATTCTCTCGTCTTCTAAGTACACCAGGAGGATCAAATTAGGGCTTTTCTAACTAATTACATCATTCATTTTACCTTAATCATCTCATTAGAGGCCCTGGCTCTAGCTAAAACCTCTTCTGTAGGAACAAAGTCCAGTCCAGACCGCCCACTAAATACCATTCCATGTGTATTTCCCTTTCCCCATGTTCCCAGGCCTACAAAGGGGTCATTTCATTGTCTTCACCAGTACCACCCAGTCAGTGTTCACACCTACAAGGTGCCCATGTTGATCCACATGACACCACTGCAGTGTGTCACAGAAAAGGCATGCCATTATGTGTCCCAGGGCTTGGGTTATTTCCAGTTCCTGGAATATAAGCACAAGACCAAACAAAAACAGAGCCAACCAGCAGACAGCAGCATGAACAGTTGCTAGGCCTAGGCTTGAGTATGGCTTGGCTTTGCCATGGCTGGGACTTAACCTGCCTGAGGCTGTATCCGCCTCTGCTAGCAGTCCTCAGGTCTAAAGAGGCCATTAAGATGGTTAAATGGGAACAATTCTGCAACATAGTCAAGGACTCAGAGAAAATTCTCTCCTCTCCAGTCCAGTAACACTTTTGTAGGTAGAACTTATCTGAGATTCTTCTAAGTATCATTCATTTCCCTTACACCCAACATCATTGCTCCTGCCCCAACAGCAGTACCTTGAGGCCTGCTCTACTGCTTACACTATGTGGCAGGTCACCCAAAAATATGGTGGTATGAACTCCATTTCCTAACACTGTCCCATGTCATGAGTTGGGAACACAAACAGGATTAGGATGTGTTCCGTCTCTGCCCTGATGTCTTGGCCTCAGCGGAAAGACTCAGTGGCTAGCCTGGAGACCTTGATAACATCTTCCCTTGCTGAGCTTCCTTGCTGGAGTTCCCATCTGGCACCAGTGCTGGGTAGGTGGAAAGTCCTACTCAGTGAGGCTGTGGACAGGGACCTGGACAGTGGCTGTAGGCAGCTGGGCTTTTGTGATCCAGCCACTCTGCCATTCTATATTTAGACTCAAGCACAGGTTGATACATAGATCTCTCCTTTCCATGGGGCAGCATCTGAGGATTGGTAGCCATTTTTAATAAGTCACCTCTAGGCCATTGAGTGGATAGTGGAGACATAGAATGGGCACCATGAGATTTGAGCTGCTGCACTTTTCATTGTGGAGATTGGGAAGAGAGCACTCAGATGTTTCTGGGTTTTACATTACAGATTTGTGACTCAGACGCATTATTGTATTCCAAACACAGAGGAGCTCTCTCATTGCTCTGGGCCTCAGTTTCCTTATCTGTAAAATGAAGGGATTGAAATAGAGGCTCTTTAAGATTCATTTTGGTTTTAAAAGCCTAGGATCTCATCAAGCCCCAGCCCAGTTACTACCTGATTAAAGTCTCTGAATTGGTAAGAAGCAGCTGAGGTGGGGCTGCTCACCTGCTGCTGACCCTCCTCTGTCTGGACTAAGCCCTCCAAGCACGTCCTGTGCATCTCGCACCTTGGCCTATCCCTATTTGAGTAGAACCCAGTGCCCTGTCCCCTCTCTGTCACCCTGGGAGTCCTGCCCCCTCTGCCTTCTGTCCTTTTGTCTGTACCAAACACCCTACCTAGAGAAAAAGATAAAATATCACAGAAACCTTGGAAATGTAATTCAAAGTGAAAGAAGCATGTCACATGTTGTACGATTCTAATTGTACAAAATGTCCAGAAAAGGCCAATCTCCAGAGCCAGAAATCACTGGGGCTGGGTGGACTGGAGAAAACATTCCTGGGGGAAATGGAGAGTTGTTGTTCTAGGGTTGTGGGGTTTCTTTTGAGGATGATAAAAATGTTTAAAAGTTTGGTATGTTTATGGTGGCACAGCTCTGTAAATATACTAAAAGCCATTGAATTAAACATTTTAAAAAGCTTTCTGGAGGCCTCTTTCAGAGCTAGGATCTTCCCTATCTCCTGAGGCAAGTGAGCTGGGAGTGTCAGATGGGACTCTGTCCGCTCCTTCTCATTCTCCCTCCTGTGCTGGCTGCCTGGTGCCACCCAAGGGAAGCAGAGACCTCCAGCATAGCCCTCAAAGAGCACCCGGGGACATGCTTTTCTTTATCACTCAGGCGAGGTAGGAAATGCAGGTACATAGCCTGTCTTTATTTGATTTGAATTTGTATCTTATCATTTTAGGTCAGACTGTCAAATATGAGATTCTGAAGTGTCAATCTGGCATCCTTGTTCTGAGAAGAAACTTCTAGAAAGTTGTGCAATCACATGCTTTCTTTCCATGAATACAGCTCTAGGGAGCAGTATGGGCAGCGTCACTCATCCGTCAGTTCCTCTGAGAGCAGGTACAGGGTGACACCCCTCCCCAGTCCTCACTTTGTCCCTCCGTTTCCACCCCTCCTGTTTTAGTCAGGGGTTGTACACAGAGAACAATTCAGATCAGGACATGGAGTTTATAATATTTTTATAATGGTCACTGGGAATTAACACTGGAAAATGCAGGAAATTTATCCACAACACCAAAGACATAGATTATTTAGTCAAGGGTCTAAACCCCACAGCACATGTCCCACATGAGTCCAGATAAAAACCCTGAGCTCAGGATAACGCCTCCAGGAGTCCAACTGGAAGCCCAGAGTCCACAAGAAGGACTCACACTGTGTCTTTTACGGATCCGTGCTGGGAAGACCCAAGGGTCAGCGGTGGAAGCCAGAAAGTCTATGCCAGCAGGATGAAGGAACTGTGCTAGTGGGATGAGGGTTCTACACTGGAGCCGAGAAGTCACACTCACAACAAAGAGCGGGGCTGTCCTGAAAGGCACCACAGCTGTGCTCAGCGACACGGAGGCCCTGAGCTCCTCCTCCGACAAGCACAAGTTGGGTATGTGGCAGGAAGCAGCGGGACGAGTTCATCCTGGAGACCAGGCAGCACATGTCTTTCCCTCTGGAGCCAGGAAGCAATGCTCGATGTGAAGACCAGAGCTTCTCCAGAACCAACAGCTCAGACAGCAACTCGTAGAAGAATCCACAATGCCTCCTTAATGCCTCAACCCTCTCAACACCTCCCTTCTTCTCCACCTATTTATCCTGGCAACCCTCCTCAGGTGGAGCATCTTCTCTCATTGCATGCTGATGTAATCCAGCTGGCGTTAAGTTGACCACCAGTCTCAAACCATAGCACCTCCTTAGCATCTTTGGAGTAATATGTGTTGAACCATACTGTGACATGCGCTGATACCCAGATCTTGCATTCCTGTCTGTCAAGTCCTGCAAGCCCCATTCTATCTTGTTCTCCAGGGTCTCATAATGTAGATGCCTAGATCTACTCCTATCCATCAGGAGAACACAAGTTACCTGTCAGTCTTTAGGGTTCCTCCCTGCTGACTCAGGGCCTCCCTGGCTTTCTGGCCATTCCTGCTTGCATGACAGAACCCTCGTAAGCCTCTTTTGGGCTGGAGTCCAACATGATCACCATAATTCTTACAGCTCCCAGTCAGAATTAATGTGACTTGATTAAACACATCCGTCTAGAGGAAAAGCCTCATTAATATCCAAGATTGTGGCCCATTTTGCTTGGATAACTGCCTGCCTTATTATATTTGATTTATTCCTCTGCTGAACTCGAACCACGAAATCTCTCCGTGTGACTGAGTATGTAAACTAAATGCAGCCACCTCATAGATGCAGGCAGTGAGGAGGATGGGGATTGGAGGCACCCCAACTCTTCCAGGAGGGTGCTCTCACTCTTCTCCTGAGGATGAGGTCATTCTACAAAGAAGGGGAAAACAACACAAATCGGAGAAGACAGACAGACTTGTGTTCTACATCTTTCTTGAAGGAAATTATCCTAATTCCATCAAATGTAAGATTAGTTCTGCTCTGGGCCAGGACTTCTGCTGGGAACCATCACTGCCAGGGTCATGAGCTCATTGGAATGAGTTCCCTGCAGTCCAAAGCAGGGCTTTCCCCAGTAGCTTGCAGAGACCCCATTGGAGGGTCAGAACCTGCAGCTGTGTCACAAACCATTTAGACACTAATCCATTCAAGTGTTAGAAGAGAAATAACCGCCATTAACAGGTAAACATTCCTAGCCACATGCCAGGACTGGCTTATATGGTTTTCTAGCGTTCCCCAGGACTTTAAAAATTAGGAACCATGTTGTCTATCCTTGGTTTTGACTGACAGCTTTGTTTTGCCGTATTTGACTTTATTCTTTTCCAAAAAAAAAAAAAAAGTAATAAGAACTAAGGAGTAATAAAACCCAAAATGTGTAAATTTTGTTGTAAAAAAGAGAGGGAAAAAAAGTACTCTAAAGGATACAACTGCAAGTGTGTTTAGGGGTGTCAAATAGCCGACCATATTAATGTTTTTGGTTGGATCATTGAACACAACTGTTTGCAGTCTCTCTGTTTGAATGTTCACTTTGTATGCTTTGATACTGTGACTTGAGCAACTATCTCTAAGATGATAATGTGTAATCTATTAACTGGTGATTTCTTACTGTTTTTTTTTTTTGTAGTTCTGTATTACTTGTACCCTTACAATGCTTTGTTTTGTTTTGTTTTGTTTTTTTCTCTTTTTCCTTTTAAATAAAATTTTAAAAAAATTAGGAACCAATATGGAACCGCTTAGAACACTATTTCCCTAGCAACCAGAGCAAAGCTATTACCTCCTGTGGGGATGTTAAAAATAACATTGCATGCACTGCTGCAACCAGCCAGACTTTCCAAATTACCCTCTGCAACATCACCTGGCCACAGCAGATGCCCAGCTCCTGATATCCCATCCATTATCAAGGCAGCATCACCAAGGCATGACGTAAGTCACCTGTGCAGAATTGGCCAGGCATTCTCTCTGCCTAAAGGGGGAAAAGCACTGCTTGGTCCTCAGGACTGGGGGCTGCCTTACCCTTTCTTACACAGCACCCAAGCTCAGTCATAAGCAATCACAATTCTCTGGCAAGACCACAATTCTGCCTTTTTTTCTTCCTGTTTTTTTTTTCTTCCTTCCTTGCCTCCTCCTCTTTCCCTCCTTTTCTCTTCTCTTTCTCCATTGTCCATTCACCCTTCCTTCATTCTTTTAACTTGGTTAACACAGAAGCATTAAAAAGGTTTTTTGGTGAATGGTGCTAGGGACTGAGCTTAGGGCCTCACTGATGCTAGGCGAGTATTCTACCACCAAGTTGCACGGCCAGCCATTTCTGTTTTTTTTTAAGTAGTCTTGCTCAGGTGCCAAGGGTGGCCTTGAATTTATACTCCTGCCTTAGCCTTTGGAGTAACTAGGATTATAAATATGTGCTGCTGCTTCTAACCATAAAAAAGACCTTAAGTGAGTAGTTAAGTAAATTTGGACAATTATAATTCAGGGCAAAATTTAGAATGTTTCCACCACTCTAGGAAGTTGCACCTTTCCAGTCAATTTACTACCTCCAAACCAGAGGCTCCTACCTCTAACATCCATTGCCATAGACAGTTTTGTCTATGATTCCATCAAAGAAATCATATAGAATGATCATTCTAGATGAGAGGAAAAGCTTGTGCAAAGTACCTGTGTGGATGACAGCTTGGTACACACAAGAGCCTGAAAAGCGCATGAGGGTGAGGCCCCAGGATATCAGTCAGGCTAGCAAGGGACACCTGGCCAGATCATGCTGGCCTTGTCTATTAACTACATCAGGGAACTTGTCTTTATACTCTGAGTGATGAAAATTGGCAAGGAGCTTCAGGATGAGAGAGGCACAAACTGATAAACATTTTAGAAGATCATTCAGATATCCATTTGGGGGCACTGCGCAGAATCCATTTGGGGGCAGGCTGGTTCTGAGAGTGGGGAGAAACAGCTGGATGGTTTATGCCAGCTGGAATGGGCTCCATTTCTAACCACTGACATAGTGGTGAGGGGAAGGTCCATGCAACATGCAAGCTTGTAGAGATTTGGAAAAGGCTGGATCCACCTGGAGTAGTTTTGATTTGAGAGGATCTGATACATAGTAAGTGGTCCTGAGTTCATAAAGAAGTGAAATTCTGCCGGGCGTGGGGGCTCACGCCTGTAGGAGGCTGAGGTAGGAGGATCGTTATGAGTTCGAGACCAGCCTGGGCTACAAAGTGAGCTCAAGGCCAGCCTTGAACTGCATAGTAAGACCCCCTCTCAAAAAAGACACACACAAAAAAGAAAGAAAGAAAGAAAGAAAGAAAGAAAGAAAGAAAGAAAGAAAGAAAGAAAGAAATGAAATGAAATTCTGGAGTAGTTAGGAAAAAAGTCCCTTGTCTTGGTCACTTTCCTTGTTGCTGGAACACAATACCCAAAACTCACAACTTAAAGAAGAGATTTATTGTGGCTCACAGTTTTTGGAAGTTTTAGTCAATGATATGCAGGCTCAAACACAGAAATGGTATGGTGTTAGGGCCTGGGTGGAGGAAAGCTGCTCACAACATAGAAACCAAGAAGCAGAGAAGTGAAGAGGGGAGAGAGATACTCCCTTCTAGGTCACAGTCCCAGTACCTACTGTTAGAGTTTTTGACGTGATGAAAGAGCAAAATATAAAGTAAAAAGTAGCCTTTCCCTTCTATTCTCCTCTAAACTTGGCTCATTCTGACCATGAAAGCATTGTGCTGCCCCCTCTTGAGTAAACTCCATCCCTGAACAATTGGTTCTAATGTGATTGCCTGCGTCCCTCTCTAAGGGGTTTGGCTTTGCTGGACAACATGAGGGCCATGCAGTGCCATTGCCAGGGCATCCTCAGAAAGAGCCCTAGTCCTCCTTGATCCTTTGTTCTTCTCAGCCGCCCGCTCTAAGACCCCCTCAGTGACAGCTCCAAATGTCCCCTTGCCTTGAGCTCCCTGGTGAACTCTTACCCCTCCACTCACACTGTCTCTAACTGGTCTCTGACTTCATTCAGAAAGTCAAAGCCAGTGGCTCTGAATGTCCTTTCTGCTGTCTGGCAGTCAAGTTTGTTCCAGGCAGAGTGCTGGAAATAACCCAGGATGGCAGTTAGGAAGCCAGGCCCTCCTGAGCGCTATGGAGAGCACAGATGTGGGTCCTAGGCAAGAGACTTCCCCATGGCCAGGTCAGAGTAGGAAGGGCAGGCATCTTCAAGGGAATGCCATAGGGTTGGTGCCAAGAACACTGGGCCTGCACGGCACCGTCACTACTGTTATAGAGAACTTAGAGGTGTAGGTTTGGACAGAGCACCGGTACGGGCTCAACCCAACGAACCATAGTGGAGTCAGTTGTGGTGAAATGAAGGTCCCCAGCAACAAGGTGAAACTCATCATTTTACCTGACCTTCTAACAAACCAGGAGAGAGAGAGAAAATGACCAAATTCTCAGACATGCCAGCCCCAGTTGGTGATGAGGGTCATCCCTCTGCTGAATTCCACCAGAAAAGAAACTTTGAAATAACCCAGCTATGTCTCCGCTCTTTGCTGTCCTTAGGCCCTCTGTCTATAAATCCAGCTTCCTACGGGTGAGATGGCACATGTCTGTAATCCCTGAATTCTGAGAAGCTGAGGTAGGAGGATAGCAACTATGAATCCAGTCTGGGCAACAAGGCAACTTAGAAATTTAAAGAAACCTTGTTTCAAAATAAAAAATAAAAGGGGCTGGGATGTGGCTCTATGCAAAGGCCCTAGGTTCAATCCCCTGTACTGAAGGAAAAATAAAGTATCCTTTTCCACTCAGCTTATAAGAATTCTCATAGGTGCTGCTTATAGGTGAAATGTGCCCAGTTCCAGAGTTACATAGAGATCCAGTTAAGTCCTTTAAATTAAATATGTTGTAGTTTGCCACTACGGATGTGAACTTGGGCAAATCACCAGGCTATATTAGTCCCAGTCTACCCAAGATAGAGGAGGGGGGTTGTCCTCCTGTGCAGGACCCTTGGACCCCCTGAATCTAGCATTTCCTTTCTCGGCTTTCCATTTGTGAATAATCCCTCCCAAGATATTAATTGAGGGGCTGGGGATTTAGCTCAGCAGCATAAGCGCCTGCCTTGCAAGCAGGCAGTCGTGAGTTCGATCCCTGGTACTGATAAAAAGGAAAAAGACAAAAAAAAAAAAAAAGATCTTAATTGAGCCAAATTAAATATCTCTCCCAAGTTACACCCATTTGACCCTCCAGCCCCCATCTCCCAGTTATACCTCTGGTTCTTCAGTTGCCTCTGCTACTTGCCCTTGACCAGCACTGGACTGGCCAGTGCCAAATACAGCCCAACGAGAAACATAGTCTAGTCTCCTTGCTCTATGTTGCCTTGTCTTGCTCAGCATTTGTTTGTTGACTTCTTCTTTCTTAGGGAAAGTTGCTCCATTTTTCTGATACCCTCCTTGGTTTCTTTCTTTTATCCTCTTCCTCCACCGCTGGCATCCAGCTCTGACTTCTCCCTGAGCTTCACACCAACTGACACAGCTGCCTCCATCAACCCCACCTGGAATCTCAAATCTCCAACACAGCCCATCCAAGACGGGGCCTATTACCTCCGCCCCACAAGACTCCACCCTCTGCTGTTCCCTCTTTAGCGCCTCCTGTTCATGCCCACTGCGGCCTTTTCCTTCTTCCTAGTGACCAAACTGTATGATACACTGTGTCAACTTGTAAGATTAGAACTTTAAGCAGTTCAGCAGTGGGCCAGGGTCCCCACTCTCTAAACATCTTCATCCTGTGCAATCTACAAAGGAGAACAGGAAGAAGTAATACTCTTAGGACTTGCTAAAGACATTACTGATAAGTAATATGTGTAAAATTATCTCAGGTGAGTGTGCACCCTGAGATGTTGTGTATGTGCATGTGTGTAATGGGGTGAGATGGTGTGTCACTGTGTCTTGGGCATCTTGTTTAACTAGGGAATGTTTCTCAACAAGGAGATGAGGCTCAGCCACTAAGTAATGCCTCTCCCATGAATCAAAGGTCATTTTGTGCTTCTCTGGATCCTTCAGAAATGTTAACCAGCTCCTGTCATCTTGTGCATGAGACACCTTGTACACAGCAGAGTCACCGCCCCTCTCCACAGCAGTGAGGAACAGACCTTACTGAGGCCTGGAGCAAGAAGTGTATCCAAGTGGAGAAAGCAAGTGTGATGACAGCCAAGTTTGCCCAGCATGTTCCTCTTTCTCACATGTGATGAGATGAAAAACTCACCTCAGTCCAGACCCAAATGATTTCTCAGACCTGTCTGAGCCACATTCACAACTGGGGCTTCAAATTACAGAATGACTGTGGTCTAAGTATGGTCACACTGCATTTCCTATAGACTCAGTATATTCTGCCCTGCACCCTGGGGCCGCCTGAAGTGCTCTGCAGTGTGTGGATGGCTGCAGTCCTGAGCCCACAGAGGTGAGTGACTGTCAGAATTCAGACCCCCTGAGCTGTTTCTAGCAGCTGCTGCCTCACTGTGAGGACTCACCATAAACCTCAGTGCACTTTTCTAGCAAGTTCTGAAACAGTTTGGAGAAGTTCACCATTGAGCCTCAGGAGTTTTATCAGCTATATCACCTTCATACAAGTCAAATCCATTGTCTTCTCAAGAGAATCACAGAAAAAATGCCTCTTCTGCTGTGACAGGTCATATACCAGAAACACCACCACTGGCAACTAACAATTAGCTGTTTGCGGTCTTGGTTTTGTCCAAGGGACCCGTCGCAGAGGTGCAGTGTGTAGAGCTCTCTATGGACACTGTACAGCTGGGTTTGTCATTGAGTCCTAAGGACTTCTGTCAAAATCTAAAGCGTAACTCCCCTCTGTCAGTGAGGCAGTTGAGGTGCCCTAGGTAACGCTAAAGATTGACATAACCCCATCCATGAATTAGTACTAAATATTTTCTTTTAAAAGGTATTCCTGGGTGACACCAAGTTAAGAACTCCACAGAGATGTGAAAAAAAAACAATATCAGGACCATGGGAAAGGACTAAGTTGTAGGACAAGTGCAAAGCTTCCCTCTGTCTTCTCAGTTTCTGCTGGAAACAGAATCTGCTTCTGCTTTCAGGCGCATACAAGTTCAGGAGACTGGACCAGAATGCTGGAGGCCCAGTGAGGAATCTGGTGCAGAATTCCTGCTCAGGCTGGCATCAGAGAGGATTATGCCCTCAGTGTCAGGATGAACTAGAAATAAACCCTAGAGGGCGGAGGGTAAAGTAGAGAAATTTCCATGTCTTAATTTAGTGCTGGGGAAGAGACAAAAGTTTCCCCTGGACTACATAACTGTAAGTAAGATACCATGTAAGTTTTCAGTCCAAATGCACATAACCTCGGTAGCCACAAAAAAACTCACAAGTGGATATTTTATTCAATGTGGTCTCAGGTATTTATTTCAATTTGCTGGATAAAATGTAATATACTTATGGCATATAACATAATGTTTTGATATAAAAATAGGCTTTTAAACCACTTACTGATCTAAGTAGCAATAATAAGGGAAATGGGAAATTATTTAGACCTAAAATAATAAAAATAATACATATCAAACCTGTGAGACAAAGAAGCACTCTATTAGATTAACAGGAGAAAAAAGACCCTATGATAATGAGGCAAACATCCAAATTAACTTCAAGAAAAGAATAGAACACGATAAATTCATAGAAAGGAGAAAGAAGGTACTGATAAAGAAAACAAACATGATTTAGAAAAGATCAACAAAATCAAATGTTAAATATTTGGATTTTTTTTGTTTTTTGTTGTTTTGCTAAATGAACCAAATACCCTCTGATGAGATTTACCAAGAAGAGGAGTTAGGCTGTTAATGTAGCTCATGGTAGAACACTTGCCTGGCATATTTAAGGCCCTGGGTTCCATCACCATAACTGCAAAATAAATAAATAGGTAAGTAAAAAAGAAAAGAAAAAGAGAGAGACAAAAGTTACCGATGAATCATATTGGAAAAGAAAAAGGGACAGAGTTGTAGACACTGCTGAGAGAAAATAAGAAATATTACTGATATCTTTATGCAAATACATCTTTTAATGAATTGGAAAAATTCCTTTAAAAACAGAGCTTACCAAGAAAAAATTGAAACTATAGACAGTCTTTGGGGTGGGAGAGACAGAGTCTCACTAAATATACTTCAGAGTGGCCTTGAACTCATTACGTAGCCTAGGCTAAGCTTGAACTTGCAACCATCATCTTGCCTCAGCCTCCTGAGTGCTGGGACTACAGGTGTGTGCCACCACACCTGGTTTAGTATTAAAAGGATGAAAGGGACTGAGTTGGTAGGTAAAAATTTCCCCTCTAAGAAAGCCCATCAGTCCCAAGGGTATCTTAACACACATCCTACCACAAGAGAAAATGATATCAACCTTACTATAACTCAGCCACATCAAAGGACAATTCCCACTTACTTTGTGATGTGAGGATGAGTTTGATTCCAAAAACCTGATAAAAACAATGTGAGAAGATAAAATTTTTTGGTCAGTTTCATTCACGAGAATAGATGCAAAATTCCACAACAAATTATGAAAATGCACTCTATGAAAAGACAAATAATATATCATGACCCACCAATGTCTAAGGAACAAATGGTTAATTATTATTAATCAAATATCTATGCCAGAAAATGGAACTAGTCTAGAAGTGCATTCTTCATGTTTCTTCCTATCTTCCTTCTAGCTCTGGAAGAAAAAATGTTTGCTAAAAAACTAATTCATTTTCTTTTTAAAAGTCTATTAGGGGTTGAACTGTGTTTCCCCAAAAAGTTGTATGGAAGTTCCTGGTACTTATGAATGTGGCCTTATTTGGAAATAGAGTCTTTGTAGATAATCAAGTTAAGATGAGGGCCTTGGAATAGGTCCTAACCCAATATGACTGGAGTCTCAGCGAAGACAAGACTGGAGGATGACCAGAAATAGACTGCCTTGTGTCTTGGAGCCGGTAGAGCCCAAGACTAGGGCTAGCAGCTGGACAGTGTTTTCATGTCCTGTCATCCTACAGTGGAAAGCAGAAAGGAAGAGAGTTCTCCTTGTTCCACATCTTCATCAACATTTATTGTGATAGCATTTTGGATTTTGGCCATTTTAGTAAGCATCAATTCAGAGGAAGAAACATGCCTCTGTACTGGCTCTGTGCTTTATTCCGGACCTGATGTACCTACCCCCACAACAACAAAAACAACAATGACAAAACACACGCTCAAATCGGATCCCATTCACCTAGTGTAGGGTCAGACCCGTTGGTTAAGGTTTCTAAGGCAAGTTTGTGTCCTTTGTCACTATCATTTCCACCTATTTTAATTTTATTCTACCATATTCTTTTATTGAAATTAACTTGGCTGCTTGTCTCATTCTTTTAGTGGCTTCCTTTTTTATTTTGTGATATTAATACCTAAGTGCTTAGCCCATAGGACTGCCCACTCCAGAGGCCAGCTATGAGTCCCAGGCCAGCAGGTCTCTGATTAACAAGCTGCAGGAGTGTCTTAGATACTTTCACTTTTCTCTCATTGCTGGGACAAAACACCCAACATCTAAAATGAAGGAATGAAAGGTTTATTTAGCTCACTGTAGAGGTTTCAGCCCACAGTCAGCTGACTTCAAGGCAGGGTGGCATCTTCAAGGCAGCAGCCAGACCAAAAGGGAAAAGCAAGCCTTTTCTCCTTTATATTGTACACAGGCCACCTCCACACCTTCAGGGCTGGTATTGCACTCAGGAAATCTCCTTGCCCTCCTTTGCACAGGATGAGGATATTTACAAAGTAAGAACCCTGGCTCCCTGCTGAGTCTCTCAGTTAAAAGTCTAAACTTCTCAAATTGACACAATGTATCAACCATAACAAGGGAGTTGCCACACTGTCCCCAGGCTCAGTGGTTTCCTAGAACACCTTATGGTACGCAGGGAAACACTACTGAGTCCATTGATTGGTTATGAAGGATGTGACACAAGAGTCAGTATAGGACAAGCTGTGATCGGGATGAGCTCTCTGCTTCTCTGGGTCTTCCCCAGCCTGGGGATTCACCAGCTCTCACTTTTAGGAGTTTGTGAGGAGCCTGACCTCCTGCCACTCCCACTTCTGATAGCTCAGGTGTCAGGGTTGAAGATTCCAACCCTCTAGTCATTTTTCTGGTGCCCAGCCTCATCCTGAGCCTACTGAGAGAGCCCACCACAATACCCACTGTAAACTCAGGTATGGTCAAACGGGGACTAGTTTCCACAGTAGAGATATTTGTGTCAGGACTGGAGGAAACACCAGATATATTTTTACTGCATGGCAGCAATGGTATTTATCTCATGGCTTCTTTCCTGTGTAATTTCCTAATGGTATATGATGGTTAGCATCTTTTATATGTGTATTTGCCACTGGACAATCTTCTCCAGTGAGGCGACTGTTCATATACTCTGTTTATTTTAAAACTGAGTTGTCAGCTTTGTATTCTTAAATTGTAAATTTTAGACAGATGTTTTGAATATACCATCTCCCATTCTATCATTTGCTTTGCATTTGCTTAATAGTGTCTTTTGCAGAGCAAGAGTTTTTAATGTAATGATGTACAGCTTATCATTTTGTGTGTGGCATTGCATCTGTGATCCACTTTGAGTTACTTTTATGAAGAATGTGATGCCTGTGTCTAATTCATGGATTTGTATGTGGATGCCAGTTGTCCTAGTACTTTACTTGGTCTTTTGTCTTGGATCTTGTTATGGTTTGTGTCCCATGTGTTTGGAGAGTAATGCATCATGGGAGTGCTATCCTCATCAGTGGGTTGATCTGTTGATGATTTCAGTAGCTGAACAAGCTGTCAGGAGGTGGGGCATGGTTGGAAGGAGGTCACTGGAAGTGTGACCTTGAAAAGTGTCATTAGCTTGTCCCTATCTCCTCCTCTCTGCTGCGTGGCTGCCAGGGGCTGAACAGCTTCCCTGTCATGACCTTCCAGCATGTCCTTTCTGCCTTGGAGCTAGCCAATCATGAACTGAAAACATGAGCCAAAATAAACCTCTCCTGCTTTGAGTCGTGGATGTCAGGTATTTTGTCTCATTAACAGGAAAGTGGCTAATACAACTCCTTTGTCAAAAATCAGTTGATGAGGGCTGGGGATTTAGCTCAGTGGCATAAGAGCCTGCCTGGAAAGTGTAAGGTTGTAGGTTCAATCCCTGTTACTATCTCCCCAAAAAATCAGTTGACAATATTTGTTTGGGTCTATTTTTGGGCTCTGTTCTGTTCAAATGATAGGTCTGTACCATTGGTATATTTGTTGTTCACTAACAACCAAACTGTCTTAGTTTCTATAGCTTTAAAATAAGTCCTTTGAATTTTTCTCTTCCTTCAATTTTGGGTTGACTATTCTGGGTCTTTTGTCTCTCCATTTACATTTTAGAATCAGGTTGTCTGTGTCTACAAAAGAGCTTCTGAGGTTTTGATTGAGATTACACTGAATCTATAGGTCATGGTGGGAGATGGGTATCTGAACAATATTGAGTTTCCTATCCACAGACATGGAATCTCTCTCCATTTATTTAGTTTTTTAATTTCATTCATCAGGTCTTTGCAGTTTTCCTCACATGAATCTTATACATATTTTATTAGATTTATACCCAATTTTTTTCACTTTTCCTTTATCTGTGTGTGTGTGCGTGTGCATGAACATACATGATACAGGAGAAAGGCTTGCAAAAGAAAATAAAATTGGGAAGCTTAGCAGTTACAAACAAGTAAATTAAAAGAAGAACATTAAGCTGCATAATTCAAAGCATAATTCTAGTGCACAATAGCAAAAGAACAGAATGCAGTTTACTAAAAACACATAAAGAAAACCCAAAGACTTCCTTAATGTAAAAAACATGGAGAACAAGTTGAGTAGCTCAAGGACAGCCCAAAAACACAGTTCACAAACAGAGCCAACTCTCTACGGAGCCGAGTACACCAGGCCACCTGATCCTTGTTACTGCACCGCACCCCCAGAATGGCACCAGCAGAGCAAGGAGAAGAGGGAGGAACAAAAAGATAGAAGCCAGGCCCAGGATACTGTTAGGCTCTGCTGCTGGTCAGAAAGCCATGTCCCCACATGGCTCCAAGCCTCTGCCTGTTGTGAGAAGGCAGAGGCTATGTAGCAGACTGTGGCAAAAGGCAGATGTAGCTTGGAGAGGAAATTGTCTTGGACCTTTAGAACAAGAGTTTCAGAAAACAAAATCAAGGCAATTAAAATGCTGCCTGCCACAATGAAGAGGAATTGGAGGTGGTAAATGCCAAGAAAAATGAAGGATGAAACCCAGAAGACAGCTATGCAGTGAGGCATGGTATCAGAGGGAACAGATGCTGATATGACGTGTCAGGGCCATCCCTAAGACTTGGGCACCATCACACAAGCTGGTCCATCCTCTGGAGCTTCCCATACCATCAGGAAAAATCAAGACGCTTGATGGAAATCGAGGAAAGGGGGCTGAAACCCTTGTAGACCAGCACAACAAAGAGAAAAAAACACTGGGAAAAAACCACGAGCCATCTTAAAGGGTCCTGCAGAGGCAGTGGTTCAACAGGCAAGACCCGGAGGGTCAAAGAAAAGCTATGAGAACCAAGTACTCAAATAGGTCACAGAAGAGACAAAATCCAAGTTTCTGTTTTTAAAGTGACAGCCACTAGGGTTATCATTTTTTCGTTTTGTTCCAAACATTCTCTCCTTGACCTTCTAACATTATGAGCTAAAGACTCTTATCATTCTTTTCTTGCAAATAGGAAAATTGAGCCCTGTAACAAGTGAAGACCTTCCAAGGGCACTGGAGATGTGACAACACAGGCTTTGAGCCCTGCCTGCTGACTCCAGAGCCCCAGCTCACCTGCCTTATTTGCTGGTTCCGACTTTTCTGTGCCTTCATTGGCAGGAATGACTTGGCCAGCCAACAGGGCATGTGGGTCACTAGAGCTCCTCCAGCTGAGTCCCTTGTCATTTCTTTAGGATGGAAGAGTAACAAAGGCAGCTGAGTCCAGTTTCTTTTTTTAAAAAGGACAGTAGCTCTTGTGAATCATGCACAGACTGTACACCAGTGCTTTTTCTCCTCCTTGGAACTTTATTGTTATCAAGAGCATTTGTCACCGTTTGATGTTCTATATTTAACTTATTCTTTTGTCCATTGTGTCTTTCCCAACAAACTGTCCCCAAACAGTAGAGATTTTTGTTCTATTTTATTCCTGGAAATCAAAGCTGTTTTATAAATGTCAAATGAGCCTTAATATTTAACTAAAACAATACAACAATTTGGAGGCATGTTTGATAGTTTTTTAAAAGGTTAAATAAGACAGAGATGTAGCTTAACAGTGCAGTGCCTGCCTGGCAAATGCAAGACTTAAGTTGATTTCTGGTACCAAAAAAGAGAAAGAAAAAAATACCTAAACACATATGGATAAATGCCATTTGTTTTCATTTTATATGACTTCAGAGAATAGGCAGGCTGACCCATGTTTTGACAGAGTCAGTACAGTTGTCTGGAGGCATTTGTGTTTGCTGAAGGTGATGGAGTTTCTGGGGCTAGGAAGGGTCCTTTATCTAGTTTCTGATGTGGCCTGGGAGATAAAAACAGTGTTGAAACTTATGAAATGTGCTCCTTATTGCACAAAGATTATATCTCAACTTTTTAAAAATCTGTTTTTAAAATGTTAGCCAACTAATTTGGAAAATTCTTTGTTTTTGCTCATGATATCATATGATTTAATACAACAGAACCCCATTTTATAGGTGGGAGAGCTCAGGCCTCTACTTCCTTACACATCATCTGGGTAATCTAATGCTCATTTGATAGAATTTAGTCAGGATCAAGTAAGATAAGGTATGCTCAGCATCTTAGTATCTGCCACAAAATAGTTGTCCCTTAAAGTCACTTCTCTGCCCACTATTAAAAATGTAAGATATTTTTCAATCCAAATTGCTTTGCTCCAACTAATTCACAGTTCAGGCTACCTTTTATAACCACTGGCAATTTTCTGAGCATCCCTCTGTTCCTTAGATATTGAAAAATTCAGACTATAAGACCACAAGTGCTTTTGACCTTGAAGAAAAGCAAAACTGGGTCAAAATGAATCAATTTGGATAATGGCAAAGTTAAAAGTCACTTCTGAAGTTTGTTCCTTGATCCTCAGATCTGTCTTTTCCTTTATGCAGTGAATTATGGGAGCTCCTCATTGACAAAACCTTTTTAAAACTATCATTTTGATTCTCAAAGTAAATGTCTGTGAAAGGTTAGAAATTTGGTTGGTGCTGCTGTTTTATTATCTCAGAAAGTGGAAGTAACTATTGTCTGATTTTGCATTATTGACTTATGCAGTGATTTCTAGTCACAGCTGGGCCTGCCCTGGGGAGATCATGTATGACCAGATCTGTGCTATGGTGTCCTTCTTTGCTTTCCCAGTGATATCATGACATGGCCAAGGGGACAAGGTCACCTTGTCCCAGCTGGGCCTGCCCTGGGGAGACCATGTGTGACCAGATCTGTGCTGTGATTTCCTTCTTTGCTTCCCCAGTGATATCATGACATGGACAGGGGGACAAGGTCAGCTTTCTGTCAGGTTGCAAGAACAAGACCCTGACCCTGATAGGAATGACATTGCTGGAGACAGGAATTGGGAGGCCGTGACCAGCAGCCAGGTCTGAGGACAGCGGCTTATATCTGGGAACCTGAGGACAACACGAGATAGAAGGACCTGGGACAACTAGGAATAAGTCCTTTCCCAGGCTGCCCCAAGTGGCCTGGCTCCTGGTTATGGGGGGCACAGTGCAAATGACACAAACAGAGCTTCACCCCAAGGCTCTGATCCACCCTCCACTCTCAGTCGTGCTTAGGAGTCCCACCTCTCAGCCAGAGAGGCTGGCCATTCATCTGGACTGCACAGTGAGAAGCAGCAATTGCCAGTGTCTTCTCTTCAGTTCTGATACCAGTGTCCTTCATCTGCATGGCATTTCTGGGGAACTCAGCTCTGTGTCCTCAGGACTGCTTTACTCTCTGGGTTTTCCTGTGGCTTGGGGTTGGGGGTGTCACTGAAATGAAAGATGAAGACTCACCCTATCATTTTCCCTCCATCCTATCAAGGCTATGTGGGCCATTTTAAGTTAGGGTGATGATCAGGGAGCCTCTGTGGCCTTGGTAAGGTTCAACCTCGTTCTTAATTTTTTATCTATAAAATGAATGTGTTTTGAATAACTACCCTGGGTAACACCTGAAGAAGCAAACATACATTCCTGGTACATTGCCTTTGGAATCAGTGCTCATGATAGTAGCTGTTGTGTTGTAATTATTCTTATATGAGCATATAACATGTCTGCCTCTCTCCTGTAGTTATCACTGCTATATCTTCCATTGAAAGCATCATTTACAGGACCTCTCTGCTGTGTCAGTCCCCTGGGAGCCTGCTCAGCCACCCTCAGCCTATTCCACCAGAGTACTACCTTTTCTTAGATTGTTTTCCTTTCAAAAGGACCACCAGGAAGAGTGCTTAAAAAACTCTTCTGAAATCCTGAAAAATCCTTACTGGGACTCAGTTTCCTCCTAAGAACAGCAAGCAGGGAACTACTATATGGGACCTATCAAGTACAGATTTGGATCAACAGGTCAACATCAGAAAGTCTCCCAAAAGTGCAATGCTGACATTTTCAGGTGGCCCTTGCAGGTAGGTCATACATGGCTTTCTGCCTCTGCCTGTGAGCCACTTAGCCTTTCAATAGGAGGAGGTGAAAGGACTGAGCACAGAATGTGCACCTGCAGCACGGGGAGACAACTAAAAGTAATAAGCCCTCTTCCACAGAGGCAGGAGACAGAATTCAGTTTTATTTGTGAGTAACCATTAAATCAGACTGTGGTACACATTACAAATTTGCTACACTGAGATTAAAAGGCAAAGGAATCTCACGCATTGGACAGCCAAGCAAGTGCAACCCATATATAATGTTCCAAGCAAGATAAACAACGAGTACTTCCCAGGTAAAAGGATGCTGCAACCTTCTGCCACATGTAGTTCCCTCTGACTTTGTCATGGTGATGGAAAGCCCCCCTCTGTTGAGTGTATCCAGAGGGAAATAGGAACTCACATTTACACAGAACATAGTTTTGCAAATTGGAGCAAAGATTCTATCAAAGTTAGGCTCTGGCCTCCCAAATCAGCTTTATCTCCCAAGTCAGCCTATCCCTCCAGTAGGAACTGGGAGAGAGGAGCACCCCTCCCCTAGTGCTGCTTCTCAGAAAGGTAGCTTGCAGCTTCTCAATGACATAAGAACAAGCTGTAAGAGGGGCAGGAGCTCATTAAGCCATTATAGAGTTATTTATGATTGAAAAGAACAAAGACATTTTGGGGGATATATTGAGAATCAAACTCACAACCTTGTGCTTGCCAGGCAGGCACTTATGCTGCTGAGCTATATCCCTAGCCCACATAGACATTTTGGGAAAAAAAGGAAAAGAAGTCTCTTCTTTCATTAAGCCTATTTTCAGTCTGGATTTGCTCATAGCAGATCAACAAAGGACTTCAAGTAAGAACTATGGTCTCTCAGAAGCTGTACCTGATGTTGCATTTGTGGTAATGAATATTGAATTCAGGGTTATTTCCATGGTAGGCAAATGCTGTAATGCTGAGCTGCATTCCTAGGCTTTTGGATTATTTATTTGATATAAGGTCTCATTATGTTGCCTAGGCTGGCCTTGAACTATAGATCTTCCTACCGCAGCCTCCCATCTAACTGCTATGGTTTGTGTCTGGGTGGCCCCAAAGCCTCATGCTGTCAAGGAGGCCACTGAATCTGGTGTTTGTGATTGATTCATTGTCTAGCACTGGGATTGGCGGTGTGAGTGCTATACCCACTCAGAGGTGGAGCTGGCATACAATATAATTGAGGAAAGAAGACATTTTTTTTCTCTCTTTTGGTGTGTTCACTCTTGCTGTTGTGGCCACCGTGCCCCTGTGTCAAACCACCCTGCCTTGGAGCCAGCTGAGTATGGACTGAGACTTCCAAAAAGTATAAGATATAAACCCTCGCTTCCCTAATTTTGGGCATCAAGTATTTTGTCTCAGCAACAAGAGAAAAGTAAGCAAGACACTAGGATTACCAGCTGCTGTCAACACACAGGCAATTTTTTTTTTAAAAAAAGTATAGCATATTTCTGAAGGGAAGTACACAACTTTCATCTGAGATAAGTCAGAAACAGCCAGACCTTTCCTTTCTCCCAAGAAACAGCCAGAAGGTGGTGATGTGCTTTGATTGACAGTTGCAGCTTTGCTGTCCTGGACACCTCACATCCCAGGAAACATCTGATCTGACCACAACAGGCTTGAGTTTGTACCATGCAGCAGGCTTAAAGTTAAAGACCAATCAGCAGCCTCAAATTTGGACCAAGTCCAGTTGATTTTGCTCCCTCTATTGCTTTATATAAGCAGGATCTCTTTAATTCTCTCGGGTTGATGTAGAAGGGATGCCTCTTCAATGAAGTTCCACTCACATTGCCCTATAAATCTGCTTATGTGGTCTGGGAAGCTCCTATAAATCTACTGGGATTATTATCTTAACTAGGATGGGTACAGTGGATTGCATTAGGAAGAGAAATAAACACTAAGATTGCCAGACTTGTAGAGCTCCACAGATTGGCAGCAGGAATTAGTGAAAATCAGTGAATAGAGTGGTAGCAGAAACCAGCAGTACCTGGCAGCATCTGTGATAGCATCAGCCAACATTGACTGGTGGCATTGGCAGCAGAGACCAAGCAACAACCAGTGTTATTGATAAATGATGGTGACCAGTGCAACCAGCAGCAGGCACCAGGCTGGCAACACAGTTAACCATCATCAAATGACATCTGGCAGAAGTCAGTGGAGCCTGCTGAGAGGCCCTTATATTGTAGCCAAAGAGCTAATAATGGTAGCTGAGGACTAACAATGGAACTGCACTTTGCTGATTCACAATTTCCATCTGGATTGAACAAAAGAGCCTTCTCCTGCCAGGCTGCTCATACTCTCAGGAACTCAGTGACTACTTCCTTTGACCTTACCTATGAAGGACCCACAGGAAAAAAGAATGTGTGTGGTGTGTCCCAACTCAGGAGACATGGGCTCTTAGAATGTGTGGGATGGTGACTATATTGTTGCCCTGTCTCTCATCTCAGCAGACTCCCTCAAAATCTAGATGGCTTACCAAGGATTGGAAGAGACTCCCTGACACTCATACACCAAACTCTGTTGGGAGAAATGGTTGCCAGGTTTAGCAAGGGCAACAAAAATAACTAACAAACCAGGCTCCTTGCTGGTTCACCCATGATATGGCTGCAAAAGCAGTACATCCCCATGGGCTGCTGCAAAGGTTATGAGAAGATACCAGTCCCCAATCAATGCAGCCGTCTTCTCTGTAGCTAGGAAAGTTAGTCATTGTTACCATGACAACAGAACCCACAGACTATGGTGAACTTAGAGCAGTCTTTCTGCCTGGATTTCCAAGATCCACCTGTGTTAGAGGGAACGCTGCTCTTTTGAATTCAGCCAGCTGCCCGTGGCTTCCTCCTGACCTTTTCTACACCCTTAGGGTACTCCTTAAAAAGTTCCCAGTGGCTACAAAGAGGAGATATGCTATCTCTTCGAGGAAATGATTAATTCTGCCAATTAGTAGTACACTAGAGTAGAAAAATCTTGGTAAGTATCCTTACTTGATAAATTTCAGATTCTATATGAAGCCCATCCCTTATATTTAAAGACACAAATAATAACAGTAGCAAAAAGGATTCCTCCTGGCCAATGACATGTAATTAACCTTATCCCTGCCCAGAAGCTTAATTAGATTTGGACAACTGTGAGGAGTATGATTAAAAACAAACACCAATGAGATGCCTAATGCACAATTCTTCCTGTTAATTCTCTTCCAAAACAAAAGGAAAGCCCCAGGCAGATTCTGTTGTCACTGAACATAAGGGTGATGAATTCCAAATGTTGATTTTCTTTGATTGTGAAGTGTAGGATTACATGGAAATGCAGTTTGTTTCCTGTGAAGGATGTTTCACAGTAAAGCTGCAAGTACATCACAGTCTATTGGTTAAGGTGCACAAAATATTAGTTTTTAAAAAATGTCCATTGTTAGTTTCAAATGCGATTTGCCTGTTGTTATAGGCTGAACTGACCCACTCTCTAAATTCATATTTCAAAGTCTCAGTTCACAGTACTGTACCTCAGAATATTTGTATTTGGAGACAGGGTCTTTAAAGAGGTAATTAAGTAAGCAAGTGACTCCTGACTGGGGTCATTACAAGAAGAGGAGTTGATACAGACCCACAGAGAGGGATGACATAAGCACACAGGAAGAAAATGGCATCTACACACTAAGAACAGGCCTAGGGAGGAACCAGCCCTGCCCGCACCCTGATCTTGGATTTGAATCTCCAGGACTGTAAAGATAAAGGTCTGTAGTTTAAGCCTTCAGCCAGAGCAAACACCCCATGCCACATGCTACACATGAAGTGTTATATGCAATGAGAAGCATACCTCAGATC
This sequence comes from Cavia porcellus, assembly GCF_034190915.1. Taxonomy (NCBI): domain Eukaryota; kingdom Metazoa; phylum Chordata; class Mammalia; order Rodentia; family Caviidae; genus Cavia; species Cavia porcellus. The sequence goes on along the minus strand of NW_026947496.1, from coordinate 31,330,128 downwards.
CCTCTGCCCAGACACATGCTCCCCTGTCCAAAGACAAAACCACTAAGAACGTCAAGACAAGACTTACAGAGAATTAGGCCAAGCTTGTGAAGGCAGGTCCTGTGCAATCACGGGCTGCCCACTGTGAAGCTGGCCTTTCTTTTCCTTTCCTTTCCCTCCCCAGGCCCTTTAGGCTGGGACACTTGAGTGACAGCAAACAGTGTAGGTTCAGCTGCCAACCACTCTGGTGGAATGGCCTGTGTTAAATGAATTTCTCCTTAAAAAAAGAATTCCTCCTGATCCTTAGATTTTGCCTGTGTTTAACAGCACAAGATATGATGTTTTGTACTCAAAAGATAAGGGAAAAAAGGATGATTGAAAGCAGACAAACTGAGTCTGTTTCCAGGTTTTGAGTTTCTAAAGCTTAGGCCTTTAAGAAAATAGAAAAGCACTGTGGCATAGAGAAGATGTTAGAAAGAAAACATGTTGATTAAAATAAGTTGTCTCTGGCTGGATGCAGTGACATACACCTGTAATTCCAGCCTCTTGGGAGACTGAGGCCAAAAAATTTCAAGTTTTACACCAACCTGAATCACTTAGTGAAATCCTGTCTCAAAATCAAATAAAAAGATTCGAGGATGCAGCTCACTGGTAGATCTTTGCCTAGCATGTACAAGGCCCTGGGTTTGATCCCCAGCACAGAATAAAACAACAGAATAAAACAAGTTGTCCCCTTTATCCAGACTGGTAAAGAATTTCCAAGGAGCAAGAGGATGAGGGTTGTAGGAGAAGGCCTAGGAGGCAGCTGTTAGGGCTTCCCCTGTAAACAGTCCTGAGTCTCTTCTGAGGCTGAGTCTTTCCTGGGAGGTGATGAGCTTTGTCAGGAATGGCGCTGCATGTGCTGAGGCTGTAAATGAGGAAGAACCTGCAAATATATTTGTGTCTTTGTCTGTTTGTAGCTATAACAAAGTACCCAAAGGAAAAGAGGTTTACTTGGTTGACAATTACGGTGACTGGACACAGCACAGCCCCAGTGACAGGTGAGAGACCCCTGATTGGATCACAACACGTCAGAGAGGCAGAAAGCAGCCAACCTAATGCAGAAGGGCACATGTGTGAGCAAGGAGATGAGGCAAAAAGGCCCATGCTCACTGTTATGTGACAGCCCAACTCTCTAAGAACTAGACCTGAGGGACCCATACTAAGCCCTCCTGACAGAGGTACGTCATGATCAAACTGTAGCAGAGGCAGAGGGAGAGCAGAGAGATCACCCAGGCAGGCTTTGTGATAGCAACGAGGCTGTTTTATTTCTCATTCAGGTGCAAGTGGGCTGAGACCTACAAAGGAATCAGCGAAGGATGTAGGTATAGATTTAAGAAATGCAATGGTTGCTAGGCATTGGAGGTCACTGCCAGGAAGTGATTTGTGGAGCTGTTGTCTCGAGGGAGTCTGAAGGGCAGAGATAGTATGGCCACAGTGGTTGGTGTGGATGTTGTTGAACTTCTAGCAACTGAGAGATGCCAGCATGGTGCTAAGCAACTGCTCTCCCCTCTTTAAGGGCTTTTCTTGTGGTGGCCAGGTTTCCCACAGGGTGTGACACTGTCTGTCTCTTAAAAGCCTCACTACCTCGATTCTGAACTTCAGGGACCAAGCTTTTAGCACCTGGGCCTTAGGCAGCCACACTCAAACCTTATCAGCCAGACTGAAATTATATATAAAGTAAAATTCTATTCAAAATAGTTTTGAAAAATCAAACAAGTGGAAAACCAGGGCATAGAGAATAATCCTGCATATCTTTGTGGTCAGTTGAATAATGACCTAAGACATCCACAGTCTTTCCTGAAACCTGTGAATGCCCCTTACACAGTAAAGGGGACTTTATACATGTGACTGTGAATCTTGAAATGAGAGATTGCCCTGGATTATCTAGGTGGGCCCTGAATATAGTAAGTAGCAAGGATTTTAGGAGGGATATGTAGGAATGGGTAACTCCTAAAGGGGTGACGTGATATAAGGTAAAAGAGTTGGAAGGTCACACCTTGAAGGTAGAGAAAGGGACTGTGAGCCAAGGAGAGTAGGCAGGAAAGGGACTGCCACCCGGGTCTTCCAGCAGGAACCAGCCCTTCCTGCAGGTGCCCACAGCCCAGAAATCTTGTATTTTGACTTTGGACCTCCAGAACCGTGTGATACATGTGAGCTGTTCCAGGCCATCAAGTCTGTGGTGATTTATTATAGCAGCTGGTTTCACTAGTAAGTGCAAGTACTTCAAGGGGCGGTGAGGAGACAAGCTGGGGAGAGATTCCTCTCCCACACAGGCTTGAGTGGACCTGTCCCTGGTCAGGTCCACGGTCCATTCTCCCTAGTCACTCACGGAGTGAAAACATGCTGCAGGATCACACTGCCTCCCCCAGCAGCTGGTCCTTTTTGCTAACTGCAGCCCTCTCCCTCCAGAGCACAGCTCAGTGCCTTGCTTCCCATTGACCTTGAGGGTAGGCATTGTATCTTAGACCATGCAAGTACAGTGCAGCATCACATACCTGGTGTTCAAGGCCAGCATGAACCACATAGTGTGAGACCCCCATCTCAAAAGAAAACCCCCTAAATTATTTGGGAGACCAACCAGGGATATACAGAACTTCATCCAAAACAACAGGACTCCCCCTTTCCAGTACCTCTCTATCACCTGTTTCTACCCATTTATCTGTCTGTATTCAAAGAGTCCTTAGTATGTACTAAATTGTTCAAATTGCTTGGAGTAGAACCTGCTTTGTTGCTGTCAAGAAATGAAATATCTCTAATAAGGAAGAAGAGCACTGTCCTCAGAGACTTCATGGGTCTCATGCAGCAATGTGAGTTTGGCCTTTGGTCAGTGTCATAGTCAAGGTTTACAAGAGAAAGGATTTAATATGACATGTAATTTTATGTATTATTTATATATTTTTATAATATTTATAATATTCACCCAAAGAGTCAAGTGCAAAAGAGTGTGAGAGATCTTTCCACACACTAGAGACCCAAAGAATGCAGCTAAGGGCCTGGATCCCATGGCAATATCTTGCACAAATCTAGCTGAAGATCCATGGCAATGTCCTCCATAAGTCCAAATGGAGGCCTAGAGCCCACGACAATGTCTCAGGCAAGTCTGTATCAAGGTTCTGCACTGGGAAGGCCCAAAAGTCAGAGGTGGAAGCCAAAAAGTCTGTACCAGCAGGATGAGGTATCTGCACTGGAGCCAAAATTGATGCTCAAATAAGGACCAGAGCTCTCCTGAAAAGAACTGCAGCCATGTTCAGCAATAGCAAGGTCTCAAGCTCCTCTGACGTTAAGAACAGCTAAGTGAGTTCATATCACTAAAGCCAGTACAACACAAGCTTTTCCAGGAGGGTCAACAAAACTCCATTTTTCCCTCCAGTCCTCCAGTTTTTATGCTACTGGCAACAATTCTCAGGTGGGCCTTCCCCACCCAGAATCATGCTGATTCAGTTCTTCTGGGTGTTACAAATTGACCATTAGTTAATCCACCACAGTCAGTGCAGCCTTCCCACATTTACAAAGCTCACACTCCTTCAGTTATGCAGGGAAAGGGTGCTGGATCCTACGATAAATACAAATAAGTACGCTGAGTTTCTTTCTATATTTCCCTCACATGTATACATTTGCACCTGTATTTGCATATATTTACATGGTATTTACATATATAAAAGTAAAATATGAATGTTATTTACAATACTGATTTACTCTCTATTTTGGTAAGTGAAACATGTGACATTAGAAAACAAATGGCATTTCCCCAATCCCATGATATTGATTGAACTTTTCTTAACCTCTGTCATTCCCATCTTCTCAATGTCACCATTAAAGTCCAAGAAGTCTCATGCTTGCCTACAGTTATATACAAGTTACATACCAAAACCCCCATGGAAGGTTCAGACTCTCACCTGGCAATGTGGCTCATGGATGAAGAAAGACAGAGATCTGCAGCTTCAAGGGACTCTGGGAAGATCAATTGCTCTCAGTGGAACACAGTGACCATGGTTTTTATGGGTACTTATCAGGGAAGCAGATGGGGGTCGTGGTAGAGTACATGGAAAGAATAACTTGCAGGCATGGCTTGTAAAGGAGAGACAAAGCGCTGTTGCACCAGATGAGGTTCCCCAATCTGATAGTGGCTGGATGTTTCTAAAATTTATTTGGAAAGCCAGTACCTTTACTGCTGGGATGGTATATTTAATTTTGAGTCTCATGGCCTTAGCAGAGATGTTCTCTTATGTTTTAGCCCTGAAATTTCACAAGCTCTTGCTTGAGCCTCCATTTCAGCTATGTGAGCGTGGAGAGGGGGGCAGTTCTCACCTTCACACACTGATGTTTTGCTATGATGAGACACACTGGCATCTTGGCTGGACTCTTTTCACATTCTTTTTGCAAGTTAAAGGAACATTTACCTCTATATAGGCAGCTCTGTACATCTCAGTGAATAGGGTTGGGATAAAGATCAAATAAAGATGGAGACAAAGGGCTTCATTTCTTAGGGAAACATGGTTTGGTGATCCTCTACAACCTCTACCTTAGATGTAGTAGCCCAAGCAGGGATCTGTCTGATCTTATCTAAGGAGGAAAAGTGCAAGAATAAAGGAGAAAGACGTTCTGGGCTGGAGTGGGAGGGAAAGTCTTTTGGGGGAGAGGCAGTTATTATAATTATTAAAGAACATTAAGTTGTACAACTTAATGGGTTTCACACTGATATTTTCATTCATATATATATCATGATTTGATCTACCCTATCATATGCTCTTTCCCCCCTTTCCTTATCTGGTAGTCACACTTTCAGATCATCTTGTTCTTCTCTCTCTTTTTTTAAGTTTCCACATATGAGCGAACATGTGGCACTTGCTTTTCTGGGTCTGGCTTATAATATTTAACAACATGATTTCTAGTGCCATCCATTTCCCTTAAAATGACATGGCTTCATTCTTCTGTATGGCTGAACAATGCTCCATTGTGTATTACATGTACCTTATCTCTTTGCCCATTCATCTGTGGGGAAGGCATCTAGGCTGATTCCACATCTTGGCTACTGTGAATACTGCTGGGATAAATTCAGATTGGAGGCGTCTTTTATTAGCTGACTTCATTTCTTTCAGGTATATGTCCAGGAATGGTATATAGCTAGATCGCAGTTATAAAAGTAGTTCTACTTTTAGGGTTTTGAGGAGACTCTCTGCTGATTCTACTAATTTACTTTCCAACTAATAGTATAAGGACTTTTTCTTTTACATCCTTGCCACATTTGTTATTTTTTATTTTTGTTTTATAGTAGCAATTCTGGCTGGAGTGACATGAATCTCAGTGTAGTTTTGCTTTTCACTGATGGCTGGAGATATTGAGCATCTTTATATATTTATTATATATTGGTTGGCCATGTGTACTTCTTTAAAGAGGTGTCTGTGCATATCATTTGCCCATTTCTGATTGTATTACTTGTTCTTTTATTGCTAAGTTTTTGAATTCTTTATATATTCTAAATATTAATCCTCCATCATATAAATAGCTGTATATTTTCTCTCTTACCATTGTCTCCTTTTAATTTGCTGCAACCTCATTTGTCAATTCTTGGTTTCCTTTCCTGAGCAGTTGAATTTCCTATTCAGGAAATCATTGTCTGTGCTGCTATCCCGTGTCTCTTGGAGGGCAAGTTTCTGGGTCTTTTGGGGCCAAAGAAATGTCCTTAGAAAAAGGCTTGCAATTGAATCAAGGGGCATCCCTTCCATGACAGAGCCATGAGCAGAGAGAGCTCTCCTTACCCCTGAAGTGGGAGTGAGCATACTTGGGAAATGTCTGTTCAACCAGAATTGTGGCTTTGTTCTTGAGATGTGGCAATCTCCCTTCCACGTAAGACCTTTCTGTCTAATTGTGACTTCTCCCCATACGGAGGAGAGGGCTTGAGAAATATATTCATATGGCAGAATTGTGAGAAATGGGATAATGTGTTGACCTCTTCTGGAAGCTATTAATTATGATGAGGGGGCAAGAAATTTTGAGGCAATAAATATTTCTAGGCATCAGCCAGAGATTTCAATAGTAATTTAAGGGTTGGTGATAGTCCAGAAATACTTCTGGAAGTTCTTCCTAATAATGTAGATAGTACCACTGGGGTTACAGGACCAGTCACATGGAAGGTTTATGCATATGGACTGCATCTCATGCATCCAATTATAACAGCAAATTTTGGGAAAGGATGTAACAGACACAGTTGAGATGACTTAATGTCCTGTCAATCATGTTGTCAGTCAGGCTTTGGAAGACCCAATGAGAGACACCCTAGACCCAGGGCAACATTTAAAATTCTTAAACCTAATGCCTTCAGTGCTCATATTGTTTTCCTTTTGCTGGTGTGAGCCCACTCACTCTGCTATTACTATTGCCTAAATTAAACGTTTTACTGTTACCTAAATTAAACTTTGTTGTTTTTTTGTTAACACCATGTGCCATGTTCAATTCTTTGTTCATTATGCACAAGAACCTAGAAACCCATCCGAAAGCCCATTTCCCACTGTAACACCAGCACCCCTCCCCCTCCTTCTTTTTTGTCTCCAAGTCAATGCTGTGTCTTTGAGAATTTCTACAGGAAATATGGATGACACAGCAAACTTTGTTTGATCCAATTGATACCTGAAAAGCAATTAATACAGAGGGCTTGGAGGCAAGCCCTTTTCTGGGCAGAGAAAAGGGCTGGAGCAGAACAAACGAGGCATCCTTGCTTCCAGGAAATAACCAGCTAGAAGCTACCAGGATATAGGATCCTGTGTTTTAGATACTTGACTATCCCCAGACAGGTGTAGAGTGGGATGCAGGTGATAATCAAAAAATATTTCTAGTTTAGTCAATTGTGATGTCATATACATGTAATCCCAGCTACTTGGGGGGGGGGGATGAGGCAAGTTTGAGCCCAGTCTGGGCAATTTAGTGACTCTGCCTCAAAAACAAAAATTAAAAAATAATAATAAAATAAAAAGAACAAAAAATTGTGGAAAGGCTTTTGGAATCAGTACTGACACTCTAAATTATTCCATTACCTAAGAATAGTAAGATCTAAATTCCAGTATGTACTTGTTTTCTTTGCTCTAAACAGCTCATAATGTTCATTTGTTGAAAAAAAAAATTGAAAGCCCTTAGAAAAAGGATACGTTGAAAGACTAATCAAAGTTATTTGTGCTTCTTTGCAGGGGGTCTGGCTGCCCTAAATTATTTCATGGAAATGTTAATCATGTGAACAACCTGAAGGAGAAAAACATTCCTGTGATAATAAGCAATTTTTCTACCTCCTCCTAAGTGTACTTCCCCTAGATTTAGCTCAGCAGCATAAGCACCTGTCTTGCAAGCATGCGGTTGTGAGTTCAATCCCCTGTACCAATAAAAAAAAAAAAAAAAAAAAAGAGCACCAAGTGCCAAATGTACTTCCCCTAAATTCTCAATGGCCTCTTTCAGTAGTGTTAAACCAAAGCTCTTGGGACACAGGCATCCCTGGGATAAAAGTGTTCCCTGAGTGGTAACAGGTGCCAGCCAGTAAAGGACCAGATCCTGAGACAACTTCCCCAACATCCAGCAGCAGCAGGGCAAGATAGAAACTTGGAAATGCCTGTTAGGCCCAGAACTAGAGTACTTTTGTAATGAAAATCTGTGGGACGAGAGTATCGTTTGTTCATATTTATACTGAATGTATACTGGTTGTAGGTGGGAGAGATGGATCCCAGAGAACAGGGAATGCTTTGGGGTGGGATGACAGATCATAAGGGGAAGCAGCTGTGGCTTCTGGACTCCCACTATGTGTAGCTGGGGTTGAGGGTAGGGAGTGTAGTGCTTAGGGGTCGTTGTGGGGTTTGGGTTCAGGTTTTACATGTGCTCAGAAAGTCCTGCAGAATGACTAATAACTGATTTTTCCCATCTCTCCTCCTTTCTATCTCCGGCCCTTGTAAGTAAATTTGGGATATCAACATTGTCCAATGTTTCTCTTTTAGGCACGGATTCCAGGTCTATGGTTGTCATACCTTTCATACGCTTTTTCCCTCCATTAAAAGCCCATCTCGGAAAAACCATCTGCTAACCCTGTGTCTGAGCATGGATGGAGAAAACCACAACCATCTTGACACATTTCACATTGAATTCTTAACCACAAACCCAAGAATATTTCTCTAGCCAGCCATATCTCCTGCCTTCCTAGGTAGCTGTTATACCAAACAATATCCTCTCTCCTCAAACTCCTTGCCTAGGGCCTTTCACCTCTGCCACAACTTCAGATTACCTGGAAATGTTCAAAACTCACCATGTCCTGTCTTGCAGAACTGCAGAACTGCTCCAGTTAGTGTGGACATGAGTGTGCTCTTAAAGCACTCAAGGTGAGTCACATGTGACCAGCGCTGCAAGCTGAGTACCTCATTCTTCCTCAGGTACAGCTGACATTTGTGCCACTGTCATTCAAACAACAGGACAAGTAAAGACAGAAGACTGCAGACTCCCAGTGACCCTATGCATGCACATGTGTGAGGTCTTCATGCCACCCTCTGTAAACAAGGCCACATCTTCACCTTTTGCAGTCCAGCTTCTTGTTGTTCAAGCACCCAAGAAACAAAAAGCGTGAGCCCCTTTTTCCCTTATCATGAGGGTGATTGTCAAATTCCTATGATCAGGAATATGCAGCAGGTTTATATAATCAAAATTTTGTGTGAACCTGGAACCTCATAAACAGATACTCAAAGGGTCAGGAATATTATTAGAGATAGTAAAGACTGATGCCAGAGTGCCTGCACTGAGCTACACTCCAGGCTTTTATATATTTTATTTTAAGCCAGGGTCTTGCTAAGTTTCCCCAGGCCTGACCTTGAATATGTAATCCTCTAGCCTCAGCCTCCCAAGTAGCTGTAATGAAAACTGTCTTTTTTTTTTCTTTTGGTATGGGGGATTGAACTCACAACCTCGTGCTTTCAGGCAGGCGCTTACGCCGCTGAGCTAAATCCTGCCCTGATAACTGTCTATTTTTATGCTTAGATATGATGAAAAATGGACAGCAGCATGTAGAAAGGTGATTGCATAAAAAGGGTCTAATCTAATGGTAATAGGCGGAGGGAGAATCAACAAGGCCTGTTTATGTTGTCTGTGTGCCCAAGGCGTGGCCCAAGACCTTTTCTTTTTCTTTTATTTTTCATTTTTAGTACCTTTCCTTAAATGATTTACTATTAGACAGGGCAGGTTGGAGAATTCCTTTATGGTCAGCTCCTATAAAGAAAGGCAGGAAAGTTAAAGTGGTATTTCAAGGTTTTAAGTCATCTTTGGGAGACAGGGATTCTGGTTTCTCTGACCTTAATTTGGGGAAGAGGAATCCTACTTTTCTAGATGCTTTGGGGGATAAAACAAGTAGGAGAAGGGTAGGAGATTATCAAAGTTTTGTGCTTCTGAACACTTCCTTCAGCTCAAAGCCCTCAGCATGCCATATATCACACTTGGAGGTGTTATATCTGAACCCCAAAACAACAAGGATATTGTTGTTCAGTTTCCCCTCTCTCTCCAGTATTTCTCTGTGGAATTATTTTTGCAGCCACCCAAACTCCTCCTGATCTTAAGGAATCTCTACTGTGACTCCCACATCTCTCTTTGACACCTCCTCTTCTCTCTTCCTTTGGCATTAAAACTTCTCAAAATGTGTCTTCATTCAGTAGCCCATTTCTCCTCCCCCTCTGCAGTCCACTCCCATAACGGTGTGAGCCTCCTTCCCAGACCTTGGAGTCAGTTCACAGTTCTTCTCCTACTGTATCTCTAGCCACCCTGTAGTACAATTCACTTCATACTGAACACACTTTTTAAGTCTCTAGGACCTATATTGTCTCATGACAACCTCAGTCTCATGAGTGGTGTCTGCTTGCTCTGCTCTCCGAATAGAGTTTGCTCTAGGACTTGCCCTCAGAACTTCCTACCTATGCTGGGGCCTGGAGTGACACATCTGCTCTGACCCCACCTACCTGCTGATGACCCTTTTGTTCTGTTTCCAGTCAGACCTAGTCCTGGCACTCCAGATGTCTATCCACAATGCCTGCTCTCCAACAGTCTGGATCTGCAAACCCAACATGTCCCTAACCTACTTCCGGTTCCTTTCTTCCAATCCTGTTGCTTTTGTAGCAGCTGAAGCAAAAGACTGTGGTGTCTTTCTCAGCTCATCTTTCTCTCATTGCCCACGTTGGTTTTTTTCATAAAAGCTGGCGATCTGTCGTCAAAATACATCCAGAGCCAACCAGTTCTCACCACCCTATCTCTACCAGCCTGGTCTCAACACCCTCTTCCACGGCTTAGTGATACCATAGTGTTGTCTTTTCAATTCTACCTTTCGCTGTTCTAGTCTACTTTCAGCAAGCAAGTAAAGTGAAACACTTAAAGTGAAAGTCAGCTTTACTTCTCTGCTTTAAAATCCATATTAGCTTCTATTTTACACAAAATAAAATCCTATATCTTATAATTTAACACTCAACTTCCTCTCCAGTTTCATCCGTGCCATTCCTCCCAGCAGCTTTGCCTCTCTAGTGTTCACTGGGCTCCAGTGTATTCCTGTTCTAGTTTTTCCTTGGGCCCCTTCTGGAATGCACAGGCTCCTCCCTCAAATCATCACCACTAGAGGCCTAGGGGAGGGTTCCAGGATAGCTACTAATATGTTAACACTCACCTGAAGATTCTATTGCCCCATGGGCACAGAAATCATGAAGAGGTAGTATAACTCTTTTTGTGTTATCAGCCCTGATTTTGGAATGCCATTGGCTATCAGCTCTTAGTGTTAGGGACACTACTTGCCACTTGGAGATAGCAGCTGCCTTAGAAACTTTGCTGGGCACCAGAAATGGTGGCTTTTAGCTGTTCTAATTGCTGTTGGTTTCTGAATGCTAGTTGTCTTCAGTGTTACCAGGCCAATTTCTTCATCAGCAGTCTTTAGTTTTAGCAGATTTTAGGTTACCCACCCAGTCAGCCTGTTCTCCTTGAGGTTAAAATCATGAATGGGCAAAAGGGGTGCCACTCAAGAAAGCTTTATTAGAACTCATACTCAGCAAGAGGAAGAGTACACAGATTGACTTTCTAAGCATATGTGGAATTTTTGGTTCCACAGGAAAAAAATATGAGATGGGTTAAAGGTGTGAGCAGTATCAGACTTTCCATTTGGTCACAAGTAGGGGAGATCACCACCATGCACCTGCGTAGAGAGCAGCCGAGAGGTATTGTCTCTGGAAGAGGCCCCAGGGAAGAATTTGCCTAGGATGCATAGTGGTTACCAAAGCCTGCTGCATCCAAAACAAATGTCTCCAGAATGGTGGTGGGTGGATGGTTATGAATATAACCAGGCTGACTCCAGTGTACTTGGTGCTTCTGCCACTGTGGTGGAAGAAACAGAAAACCATGTCTCCTACAGAAGCACTGGACCCGTGTCTCCTGCTTCATCATCAGGAATGGTTATGTAGTTAGTGCTGGGCAAGTGACAGTCTACGAAAAGACCACAGTCTAGGCCCAAGTCTAGTCGGTTGCTATTCATAGGGCCTGCTGGCCTCATATGCTCCTCAACATGTCAAGGTTCTCTGAATACTGTAGAAAGCTGAGTTACATAGATACTAATATACAGTCAGAGAGAGATGGGGCCCTCTAGAAAGTCAGCACAAAAATTAGAGACATCAGAATTATGGTTGGAGAGACCTCATGATGGAGATGCAATAACCAGATAGACAACAACTTGAGATTATATTGTAATTAGCACTACCTGGTTCATTGGGCCCAGAAAGGTATCAGGTGCATATGAAACATTTACTTCCATAGACCCCTTCATTCCCCAAAATTCCTTTGTTTTTTCCATATGGCCTTGCTAGGTGATTTGTTTCCCTAGCAAGGATCATCACTAGCTAAGTACCTATACCTATAATCCTCCAGGTTGATTGTAGTTTCACTCACATAGTACCCACATTGTACTCACATTGTGACTTTGTTGTAAATTACTCCTGACAAATGGTCTTAGTGGCTACCCACTTGGGATCTTTTCTGGGAGTTATTCATCTTCTCTTTCCCCATATTTCCAATGAAACTTTCCTAACTTCTTGCTTTGGTTCACAATTTAATTCCTTGATGCTGTGAGACTATGAAGTTGGCATATGAACATTTGTCATCTAACAGATTGGGAGGTATATTTTTCCTATATCATAAGCATCACTTGTATAAGGATCATAGGTCTGCTTATTGTTTGAAAATCCCAAATTAGGTAAAACAAAACCAACAAAATACCAACATCAACACTTGCAGAAGAGGGGTCAGCAGCCTGGATGAGGGAGAAATACTTTCATAACAAGAAATGCAAGATCACAGAGGCTCTGGATCCAAACAGTATATCAAGGGAAAGCAAATCCACAACTCTGTTAAAAATCAAATAAGGATGTTGAGACTATAGCAAAACTTTAGCCAATTACTTTAAATTTCTATTCTTAAATATGTATTAGTGGTACATGATAAAAATCTGTGCAAATATTTATCAAAAACACTTTTGGTAAGTTTAAATTGGAGTTAGAAGTGAAAAGAAACCATTGTATCATACTTTTCTATAGCAGCATTTTTCTTTCTTAGTGAGGTACAAAAAAAGGTGCTTAGAAAAGAGGTTTAAACAGGGAGTGGTGGTACTCCTGTAATCCTAGCAGTGGAGAGGCTGAGGCAGGAGGATCACTCTGAGTCCGAGACCAGTCTGGGCTTCAAAGTGAGCTCATGGCTATCCTGAACTGAATAGTGATACTCTGCTTCAAAGAAAAAAAAAGGAGGCTTAGACTTAATGAAAAATAGTAATTAGCCCCAGTTATGTAAAAACATGAACCTTGGTTTAACAAAACGGAAGGAGTCTACTATACAAATGAATTGTTTTTACTTCCCAGAGCTCTTTGGGGAAACTATAAACCCAAAACTCCATTATTAATCTAAAGCTACTTAGTTATTTTTTGGAGTTAAATTATTTGGAAGATGTTTTCAAAGGACTCAAAGCTAAGAGAGAGCTGAGTATAGTATTGATTCTATAATTGTCATTCCAAACAATGTTAATGATACAGAATCAAATGGAATCATCGAGGATGCTAAGCAGATGAAAACTTATTTGTTTGCTACTTGTTTTGTTCTCTCTTCTGTCTTTTTTCCACAATGAGAAGCAGTCACCTGCCTTCAGAAATTGTGACTTTTTAAAAAAATGGGAAATACTTAACATGTTAAATATTTGACTCTAAACTAAAGTAGTTATCAAATATTTATTGGCAAGCTTTGAGGTAACAATTCTATTTCTCAGTGTTTCTTTTGTGGCTTTATAATCTTCTCAAGGTGGCATACTGCATGAGTTTCAGACCCTGATAATCTAAGAAACACAAAGGTCTATAATTTCCTCTGAATTAGAGCCACATAGATACAAATTATGGACAAGGGAAGACCACACCCATCTTTGTAGCCCTTATTGCTTTGTTCCATGCTTCCTACAGGTAGCAAAGCAACCCATTGTTTCAAAAACCACAGATTAACTTTAGCCTCTGACGTTTTTTATACTCTGACTGAAAGAAAAGGAATTCCTTCCTACAGCTTCTACTCTTATGATCCCACGCAATTCTTTGTTTTGCTCAAACTCAGGGTTTGAGCGTGAGCTAGGAAATCTTATTTGGTTCTTTCCATCTTTAATCCATGATTCACCATGACCATTTCTAATGAAGTGCGATAACCTATACCCACATCAAAATCTTCAGGCTGTCCAGCACAGTACACGGAGATGCTGGAAACCCAGGTTTTTTCTTGATGCATGTGTGTGTGGCTTAATTCTTCTAAGGGAGTTAGAATGTTTTGCAAACACTTCTTTGTTTATTAACCAATCCATATAGCAAGAGTATTTTGTAAAACCCTGTCTTTTTATATATTATCTGCTAGTGATCACCATAAGTTTGTGGTTTGCAAAGCCCCTAGTTTGGAGGAAGAGCAGGAGCCCAGGGAGGATATGAATGCCCCAGGAGAACTGACTTGTGTACTGGCAAAATGGTTCCAACATCTTTGTTCTTTATGAACATTAGAAATGGCAACATATCTTTCCATTTTGTGTGATGATCATTAGTTGGACTCGGTAGGATTTGTAAGCACTTCACATCTCCATGGATTTATTTTGGTTCAGAGTGAAAGTGACTTTATGACTCAATTACCATTATCGCACTATTTATGGAACGGGTTGGAGATAAGAAGACTAGACAGTCTGATGTTGGCGTCACCACCTAGGGTCTCTGCCCCGTAGGAGGGAGCCTCTGTTCCATTGTTATCAAAGTGCTGAAGCCCTGGCGACTGTACCATTTTAACAAGTGAATGCACCCATTCTATGTGTAAGGAGATTTTTGGAGTACAGAAAATGGAGTAATCAATATTTAGGAAGTCGTCAATATTTTAAGTACAGAAGGTGATAAACGTCAAAAAATGGTGAGGAATGACTAGCTAACTCCAGCGCTGTCGCCCTCAAATTACAGAGTTCTTGAAGGGCACTACGTTTCTGGAGAGGCCGCTGCCCGGGACGAGTTGTGGAACCCTGCAGCCGGAGGGTCACAGGAGCGCGGGGCAGCCGCGGCACCCCCCCCCCCTTCCCGCTCCTGGAGCGTCTGCGCCGCTTGGTGTTCAGCACCGCCGAGAGGACAGCTCCCCGAGGGTCGGAACCACTGGGACAGCTCTCGGAGGGGGGTTCGGAACTGCCGGGCGGACAGCTCCCTGCGGGAGGGATCGGAACCTTCTGTAGAACAGCTTCTGGCTCAAGGTTCGGAACCGCCGCGGGAACAGCTCAGAAAGAGGCTTTGGAACAGCCAAGCAGACAGCTCCCGTGGACGGGCTAGGATGCGCAGGGCCCGGGAGGGGCGGGCGACATTGGGCGAGCAAAGGCGGGACCCGGCCCCCGGACTTCCCCCAGCCTCTGGACTTCCCCCAGCCCCGCCCGAGAGGTGGGGCGTTCCGCGGCCCCGCCCACCTCCCCGCCCCGCGCGGCTCCGGCACCCTATTGGCCGGAGGCCGGGTGCGGAGTGCGGGAGGCGGGCCCGCCCGGGTGTTGGAGCTCCGGAGGATCGGCGGCGCAGCGCGGGTACCGCGGGGAGGACGCACAGGGACGCCGCGGGGACGCAGCGGCGCAGGTCCAGGTTCCGGTCCTGCTCCCGGTCCCGCTCCCGGTTCCGGCCCCAGACCCCTTCCCGCCACAGCCGCAGCTCCGAGGCGCCGCGGGCGCGGCCCACTGGCCAAGACGGCGGGCCGGCCGGGCGCGGGGCGGCGCGCGCTGTGCTGCGGGCTGCGCTGGTGGGGGGCGGCGGGCCGCGGCCCGGGGCCCGGCGCGTGCGGCTGGGAGGCCCTGTGTGGGGCTATGGCCGAGGGTGGCGGCGGCACGCGGAAGAGGGCTCCGGCGCTGCTGGAGGCCGCCCGCGCGCGCTACGAGAGCCTGCACATCTCGGACGACGTGTTCGGCGAGTCGGGCGCGGACAGCGGCGGCAACCCCTTCTACAGCACCTCAGCCGCCTCGCGCTCCTCCTCGGCCGCCTCCTCAGACGACGAGCGCGAGCGCCCCGCGCCCCCCGCATCCCCCGCGCCAGCCCTGCGGGAGACCGAGGAGGATGAGGCCGGCGCGGGGTGGAGCGCCGCTCTGCGGGACCGCCCGCCGCCGCGCTTCGAGGACACTGGCGGTGAGCCGCGGCTGGGGCTAGAGGCGCAGGGCAAGGGCTCAAGGGCTCGTGGGCCGCACCGGCCACGCCAGTGTCTTTCGGTGGACAGAGGAGGTCGAGTTGTTGAGATTTAAAGTGCGAGAGAGTCCTGCTGTGGCTGGGGGCACCAGGCTTCCCGTGGGTGGTTACTTCGGCCGGCACTTTCAATGGCAGGAACGTGGAGGGACTTTTCCGGCTGGTGTCACACCTGTGGGCCGTGGAAGTTAGGCTTTCCTGTGGTGGAGGGCATTCGGAAAGCTTATCACTGCTGGGGCACGTGCGAGCGCGCGGCGGTGGGGAGAGGTGTCTTTTCGTGATTGCAGTCTCACACAGGCCGAACCCAGTCCCCGAGATGAGGCGCGTCGCAGTTAGAGCACGGGCGACCACCTATGAGGTGGGCTCCCTGGGGCATCCTTACTGGGCTTGGCTTTCAGTTGATCAGAGAAAGTTCCTTGTGGGCGCCTTTGGGGATCTCTTGCTAACAATCGGGAGTAGTAAAGGACTGCGGCTGCCCTAGGGTGCGTGCCCTTCCGCCAGAGGTACTTTAGGTGTGTCACCCAGCCCAGAAAACCTGGAAGCCGCTGTTGTGTGAGCTGCTGCTGCTGCAACCAGATCCTGCACCTGCATGGGCCTTCTTTAGCATCATCAGTTATCTCAGCAGCCTCGGCCTCTGCCCTCTGATGTGGGACCCGCCCTCCCAGCTGTCTGTCCTCAGCGATGCTGTTGCTGCCGGTGTTCCTGTACACCACATTTATCAGTGGAAGTGCACACACTCATGTTGAGGAGGCTGGGGAGGGGCCACCCTGGGCATGATTCGGCTTTTCATGCTGCCCTTTCCTCTTTTTTTTTTTAATTTGGGTGCTGAGGATGGAACCCAAGGTCTTGCACATACCAATCACATACTCTACTCCTGTGGCTCTCTTATTATTGCTCAACTGGCTAGGAGCAGGCACATAGGAAGGCAGATCAGGCGTGTGGCCAGTGCCTGGGCTTAGACCTGGTGGTGGTGCAGGGAGGGCTGCTGAGCTCTGAAGGGAATAGTCTACAACTCTGTGCCAGGCTACATTGTGTGGAGTGGGAAGGTCAAGGGGGCTGTGTAGTGCTTTGGGTGGGTGAATTTTTAAGCACCTTTACTGGGGCTGTAGTTAAGAGTTTGAGGGTTTCCGAATCACTCAGCCTGCATGGTTCTTATATACCATGCTGCATTTTCTAGTGTGCAGTCTAGGGCTTCCTGCCACAGACAGCTGTTTTCTATATTGGCTCTGAGAATTGTACCAGGCCAGAGTCTGATTTGCAGATTTTATGCTGTGAGCATCTGGGGTTCAGTTTTGATTTTACAGCCCTTGAGATATAAGTCTCCTTGAAGAGCACAGCTAGTCTCTTCTGTCTTGAGGCAAAATTGGGAAACTGTGCTGGGTTCAGCCTAGTTATAAGGATCATGATTGTGCTGGTGTGAGAAGGGAGAACACACTAAAATAAAATTTAAAGCAATCTCATATTTCATAGCAAGCTGTTATGGAAGGAATTCTGCAGTGGAGCCCTTTAATCTATCCACTGCAGTGCTTAGGGCAAGAGCACAGTATTGCATGTCCTTGGGCTTTAGATTCAAATTCTGCTCCTGCCCATTGAATCTGCATCTAGACCTGAGGGCCACAGTGAATCTCTTAACCAATGGCTGTGTTGATCATCTCTAGTGTTGTTTCCTGTTCTGTGTGGGAACTTGCTTTTTAAATCCTGATTTAGGCTTTCTTCTTTGCAACCTGTCTACCTGTTGGAAATTTGCAGCAGGGTGGGGTGGAAGAACAAGTTTGATAGCTTGTTAGGCTTGATTTCAGATTTCCATGAAGTAAAGGAATGTGATTTATGGAGGCTTAAAATAGATGCCCAAATTCAGGTTGGTCAAGGAAAATCCTTGCACCTCATAGTGTGGAGAGAAATGGATGTGTTGATTAGCAGTGAAAAGCTCCACCCAGTGCTCCTAGAAGGGAGAGGTTCAGTCTGCCCGGTTCAGCTCTGCATAGTATCTGAGACACTCCAGCAAGCAGGTGCACACTCCTGCATGCAATGATGCAGCCTGGATCTCTCCCTTATCTTTACTGCCCAGTTTATTGACAGTCTCACTGTCCTGAGATCTGAGTAGCACAGAGGGGTTGGAGAAAAGCAAAAAGTTGGCATTTTGGGCTGTAACCAGCTTTCCCAATAGAATGTGTGTAATTGAAATTATGATTGCTGCTGCAATCTAGTGAAGAAAGCACAGGATTCTGGTTTATGAACTTTGTGTCCTGACCCTCACATAAGAACAGATGTGCAAATATAAAAGGGTGTGTGTGTGTGACTGTGTTATGTAAATGTGAATTTCTTGTGCTAGTTTGAGTTGAGTAGGATTTCTTCTGTCAAAAGAGACTGACTCCTGCTCCAGGCTCTCTGAAGGGGAGCTGGACACCGAGGGCCATTATGATTTGAGCTGCAGTGGGAGCCTCCATGTGGCCCCTGTGGGGGGAATGCACACAGGAGGCAGAGGGAAGGGATACAGCAGAACTGCATGCAGAGCCAACCTTAAGAGTGGTAGTTAAGGGTGAGAGTATTGGCTTTCTTTAAGCTGCTCTAGTCTTCTCTCTATATTTTAGTCTTTAGCTTCCTAGAGTAGCTTCTTTCTCTCCTCTCACCTCCCCCAGGTTCTGGCTGTGTTTTGAGATATAGGTCCCCTTGGGATGACTTAAATATAGACACTGAGCTTGCAGGCTGGGGGACAGGCTTAATCTCTGAGCTGTTGAAAGGTCCTCCTGGGGGCTGAGATGCTTTCTGGGAAGCAGGGCTTGGGAGTTAGTTGCTGCTAACCAGGCCTGAGGCATATCCCCTTAAAGTAGCCCTTCAAGCCATCAGGCTGCCTGCCTATTGTGCAACTAACCTGCGCAACCTGGGAGTTCACGTTTCCAAGTGGCATGAAATTTAGGCTGTCTATGTTCTCGGCCTCTGTCCCCTGGTTTCTTTCTCTGAGCAGTCTTGTGATTCTTCCCTGAGGGAGAAGGGAGCAGAAGATCCACAGATGCTAGACAGCTCTTGTCTTTAGCTTTGTCATGTACTTTGCCATGGCTGGCTGGGATATGAGCTATTTGTCCTTTCTATTACAGGTTGAACCTCATAGAAAGGATTTTTTTTTCTTTTAAATTCATGTGCTCTTCCAGCAGTCCTGTAATCATCCAGTGGGGATTTGTGACCTTGAAAAGATGAACATGTGGCACTAAAGATTTGACGTCACTGATTATTTTGTCTTTAGGGTTGGTTGTTAGTTGAAAGTCTGACTATCAAGTAAAAAGAGAAAAACTTTTCTTTAAAAATTAGTTAACACTCTGCTCTAAAGATTCCATGAGCTCCGATACCAGGACCTCTTCTCCCACTCTGTCAGGTCAAGTCTAAGCAGCTGCTCTGCCTTGGCTGTGTGCCAGGTATGCCAAGAGGAACCTTGGGTCTCAGGGAGTCTGGACCTCAAGCCATGTGGTCCTAGAGAGGAAACTGCCTGGGAAACTTCCCTAGGAGCCTGTTTGTGGTGGGGAACTGAGCTGGTGCTGCTGCAGAGCATCAGTTCTCATCTCATGCAGCATTTTCTTGCATTATCATACTTAAGCTCCATATAGACTCTAGCAGAGAAATATAGACCAACTGCCTTAGTGTGTGTGTGTGTGTGTGTGTGTGTGTGTGTACACGTGAGCATGGGAGGTGAGATGGCCTGGTTTAGTGATCTCCATCCAACTAATCAGATTTGATCATTCAGGAAAGGTAATGGTTTTGTGGGTTTTTTTTTAAATTAAAACTTTCAACCCCAAATATTTATGTTCATATTGATAAATGGAATTGATTTTAACTTCTTTAAATGGAGAGCATACAATTTTGTGGGTTTTTTTATACATGATTTTTAAAACCAGTATCCAAGTTGGAACCTAGAATTTTACTCGACTCCTTGTTTAATCCAGGTAGGTCCTGGTGCTGGAGTCCAGAGCTGTGGAGCAGGAGACAGATTTTTGGGTGTCAGGAGACAGCGTTTCAGATGCCAGCAAGGGCAGCAGTGAGATCCCAACCCAGTTCTGGAGTCTCAGATTCACCTTACGTTTAAGAACTATGATTTTGTATTATTTCTTATCAAGTAATAGTATAGGTTCATTTTAAAAAATAAAAAAGTGAAAAATGATTTAAAAATTTTAAAATTTCATGATTTTCCATTACCCAAAGATAACCAAGGTTATGCTGAATACATAATTCATGTTTGTTAAATTACATATTGATGGGTGACCTGATTTTAACTGTATTTTAAAAATTATGAACATTTCTTATTTAAGTTGTAGGTAGGTATTTGAATGAACCTGCCCTACGCTGTCGTTCCCTTTGGAACTACACTGAGTTTATTGCTCTTTTCCTTTTCCCTGTCCTCTCTCCCACCTACTTCTCCCTTTCCTCCCCTTCCCTTCCCTCCTCTCTCTCACACTCTTTCTTTGTGCTTTCTTCCTGCTGTTAAATCAATGCTGTGGTTACTCCTGAAGCTTATATACACATCTTTCATTTATTCTTTAACATAAAATAATCAAAATGGTATAAAGGTTAGGATCTCGTACATTTTTAAAGGATTTTATTATCCATTGTGAAACAGCTTTTAGAAAAATGGTTACGTGTCCTCTGACTGGGAGTGGGCTGGTCAGTCCAGAGGTTACATCTTGCTTATAAGATCAAAAATCAATATGTGGTTCTTGCTGGTATGTTAGTCCTGGGGGAGCACTCCTCTGAGTTAGGTATGTTGAAGTATGACTCACATGTGCTACATGAGTCCTGAATTCCCAGCACTAGAACCTCTTACTTAGGTGCATAATAAGGTCACTATGTAGACTGAAGTAAAGGAGGTTTCTACCACTTTAAGGTTCCCCTTGCCCGTGCCAGTCAGTAACCCACTCTAGAGGCAGCTCTTACTCTGAGTTCCTTCATCATACAGTAATTTTGCCCATTATATTTTCATATTTGTAAGGTCCATCCACATTCCATAAGGCTATTTTATATTTATTGCTGTAGTATATTCCATTGTGTAGATATACTAAGTTTATTCTCCTATTAATGGAATTCCTGTTTTGGGGCTTTTATATACAAAGCTGCGGCAAGCCTTTCTGTATGTCTTTGATGGACATGTGCATCCTTTCTCTTAGGCATACATATGTAGGAATGGGATTGCTAGGCAAAGGTTGGGTGTCTGTTTACCATTAATATAAGGTCTTTCAACCTGGGCATGTTGACATCGTGGTCAGATAGTTCTCTGATCATCGAGGGCATTGCTGGACATTTAGCAACAGCCCAGCTTGCTAACTGCTCCATTTTAGATTGTAGTGAGTCATATCTCAGGTCATCATTACATGACCTCTGGAGGAAGGATCCCCTGATGCTGAAAAGCCTCATTCCCCACCTTGGGCACCATTCCCAGATACAGAGGACCCCCACTTTGGGCAGCATCCCTAGACACTGAGGACCCTTACCTTGGTAGGATCCCTGGACACTGAGAACCACTGCCTTAGTAGATCCTGCCAGAGTTCCCCCACTTACTGTCCCACGAGCAGAGTGATATACACTAGGTATTAATTCAGCAAGCACTTTGAACCCTGCTAGGATAAGCCATGGGTGAGACATGTCCTTTGAGGTTCAGGAGGAAAGACCAAGGGAAGAGAAAATGGTGAATGTCTGAGAAGTGCATGTCTCAGGGAAGACAGATTTTCTTGGGATCCCAGGGCCAGTCAGCTCATCCTGCTGGGCAGGCGATGTGTTTCTGGTGGAGGTGATCCTTAACCCACATTTTCTGAAACATAAAAATTGGTGTGGTGAAGAAAAGTATCTCAATAAGAAAGCAATTAGAGCACTGGTAGGGAGGGGAGAAAAGGCATTCCATTTGTCCATGGGCAACCCCACTCACCCTGAAACTGAATTTCTTTGAGGCCTTACAGGAAATGTCTTGGTAATTGGTATTTGTATTCATTGTCATTGTCATTGCAAGTTACTGTAACAATAATCTGAACTTCTTCGCGTTCAGTTTAGATAGATAAAAGATTGTGATTTGGAAGTTTGGTGGGAGGAAGTTAGAGAGGGCAAAATACATGCAGAAGCACAGGAGGCTTTTCTTTAAGGAACAGACCTAGGAAATGAAGAAAAGGTAATGTTACTGGGCGAGGTGGCACATGTTTGTAATTCAAGCATTTGGGAGACTGAGGCAGGAGGATCACCATAAGTTCAAGGCCAGCCTGGGCTGCATATTGAGTTCATAGATTGCATAGAGAGACCTTGTCTTAAAAGAAAAGAAAACGCATACAGTCAAACTGTCATATTAAAGCCATTTGTCAGCTCTCCAGAATATGACTTACTGTGTAAGTTTCCATGCTTGGTGTTGGCCACCTTGGCCCCATTGCTTCTGAGACTTCATTTAGCCTCCCTTTTGATGACTTCTTTGGTCTAAGGAGTATGTTTTTAAGCATTTTCATCCCAAATATGCAGTTCATCTTTACATACAGGATTAGAAAAATACATATTTTTGGCCCAGGTATAAAAGAATATTTGTTCTTTGAGGGAAATGAGGGTGGCTGTCTACTTTGTGCTTATTTTCCCCTCTAGAGCTAAAGTTCTATCATGTTCTTGCATTTTGTTGTTTGATGCATGCATACTTAGATTTTGTGTTTTTCTCCCAAATTGTGTCCTTAATAATGTCCCCCTTTGGCTTTCTAAAGCCTTACTCCCAAATCTGGCTAGACCCCCGAGGCTCCTTTAATTTTGCCATTTTCACTTTTCCCTTCTTGCATTTGCCCAGTGTTCGACTACGTATTATTTTGAGCCCTACTTGTTTTTATGTTTGCTTATGGAACAGCATATAGAGAGATACATGTTTAACGTAATCTTTTTAATTTAGCTGGACAAATCAATCTGCACACATTTCAAGTAATGACAGATGCGCGGTGATCTTATTTTTTCCCGCTTATTTTGCAGGCACAGCCCCTCCCCGCCCCCTGTTTTCAATATTTTAATCAAGCTTTTCTTGTTTTTTTTTTTTTTTTTTTTTTTGTGTTTGATGTAGAACAGATGTTAGTAGTGACTTTACTGAGATGGTAACACACATGTTGTACGATTTGCCCATATAATGTTGAAGTTACTGGCTTTTTACTGTAGTCACAGTTTGTGCAGCTATCAGCACAGTCAGTTTTAGAACATTATTATCACCTAGAAAGAAACTTCAGCCATTATCCTCAGCCCCTGGCAATCACTAACCTACTTTGTCTCTAGAAATTTGCCTATTTTAGATATTTATGTAAATGGAATCATATAATATGTGTCTTTTGTGATAGGCTTCTTTCAGCTACCATTTTTTCAAGGTTGATCTATGTTGTTAAATGTATTTGTACTTCTCTCCTTTTTTCTTGTGGAATAATATTCTGTTGAATAGATGTGCACTTTGAGTATCGCTTATCTGAAACACTTGGGACCAGAAGTGTTTCAGATTTCAAGTTGCTTTGATTTTGAGACGTTTGCTAAGGAGATACCATGGGTGTGGGACTTGAGTCTAAACACAACATTTATTTATTTATTGTTTGATTGTTCGTTTGTTTTTTGAGACAGGATCTGGCCTTGAACTCAAAGTGATGCCTCTGCCTCCGCTGATCTGGAATTACACAGGCCTGGCTGCAGCATTTATTTGTTTCCTGTTTTATACACATATCCTGAGAGGGATTCTTATACAATATTTTTATTGTACTGACCTTTCAGTTGTGACTTGTTATGTGAGATCAGGTGTGGAAGTTTCCACTTGTATTCTGTTGACACTCAAAAAGTTCCAGATTTTGGAGCAATGGAGATTTTAGATTTTCACATTAAAGATGTTCAGCTGGTGCCACATTCTGTTTATTTGAGAGTTAATGAATGTTTGGGTTGCTTTCACCTTTCAGCTATTGTGATTAGTAGCCCCAAACTTTATGTTCATGTTTTTGTGTGATATAGTGTTCATTTTTCTTGGGTATATCTCTGGAACGGCTTTGCTGCATCATGCGGTAACCCTGTGTTCAGTGTTTGTAGAGACTGCTGGACTGTTTTCCTGAGTGTCTGCACCATTCTACAAGTGACTTCTATGCACTAGTTGCTGTCCACCTTAAACACTAGCCAGCCTCAAGGGTGCGAGGTGGTGTCTAACTGAAGCTGTGATTTCCCTATCAACTTGTCATGTATCAAGCATCTTTTCTTGTGCTGGTGTATTTGCGTGTCTCCACTGCAAAAGTATTCAGATCTTTTGCCCATTTTCTTTTTTAAAAGTTTTATTGGCATATATTATGTATACATAATAATACTCATCATAGGGCCTTTTGTTCATTTTCTCATGGATCATTTGTTCTTTTATAATTGAATTGTAAGCATTCTTTACATAATCTGGATACATGTTCCCTATCACATATGATTTGCAAATATTTTCTTCCATTTAGTTGGTTGTTTTTTCATTTTCTTCATAGTGCCCTTGGAAGCACAAAACTTTGTATTTTGATGAGGTCCTGCTTATGCATTCTGCCTTTAGTTGCTTGTGCTTTTGGTGTCATTGCTAGAGGACACTGACAAGTCAAAGATCACTTGGATTGGTCTATAGTCACATATATGCAAGATCTGTTATTTCAGATCTTGCATACATGTCTTTACTGCCTTTTAAGTGACATATCAAATATGGTATGTGCAAGGTAAGGTACTAACTTCATTCTTTTGCATGTGTTATTTCAGTACTATTTTTGGAAAGATCACTCTTTCCCTTGTTGAATTATTTTGTCCCTCTTATGAAAAATAAGTGGAGTGCAATTTATTTTCCATTTTAGTAATATTTTTGTCCCTTTCTATTCCCCGCCTTAATAAAGTGCATATTTCTCTATAGTCACTTAAAAATAACATATTGGTTCCTCACTTAAAACTACTACTCCAGAACAAGAAGACCTTCTGTACCTTCTGTCTTTATTTAACTTTTAATTATACTCAGTCCCAGAGATTTACTACTATCCTTTTATAATACATACACATGCTCATGCATGTGTGTACACACACACACGAGATACACTGAATCCACATTTTGTCGAAATCTTAAATATTTAAGTCTTGACTTAAATATTTAAGTCAAGATTGAGGTCATTGTAGAATAGACTTCTAGGATACAAGAATTTGTTCTGAAGTTTTGTTTAAAATTTTTACATTAAAAAATTTCAGAATCAAAGTGCAAAGGGTAGATGATGTAGACGGGAATAACAAGCCACTGACAGCAGGAAAAGCTGTTACTCTTGAGGGGAGGTTATCTGTTTCTCCATCTAGACTTCAGGGTCTGATGAGGTCAGGTAATGCAATGTGGTAAGCCTTGCTCACTATTATAGGTATTCTCTGAACATTTCTAGGAGGAACTTCAGGCATGGTCCTCACATATAATCTCTACTTCTAATGCTTTTGCACACAGCCACTGCTTCCTGCAGTTACTGAGAAAAGCTAGGAATGTGGCAGTGGAGCAGTTTGTCTCTCTCTCAAGGTCATTTCTGACTTTCTGGATCTCAGATTTCCATGTATAAGCATTCATTTTGGGGGCTTCCTTGTGTAGGTGAGCGAGGTCAGGTAAGAAATACCTGTCCTCAGGCCACAGAGGAGGTGGGTTCCCAGAGTTCCTTGGGTCAGCAGGATGGCAAGACCACAGCTGGATGCTGATGAGCCTAGCAGGCTGGTAAGAGTGCTCCATGTCCAAAGTCACAGAGGGAGCATGTTGATTCCAGGAAAGATCCTAATCCCAGGAGCTGTAGCTTGCCAAGTCTGTGTTCTGCATTTCTAACCACTGAGCATGACGGTTGTGTGTGTTGCTTGCCCTGACATTCTCTCCAAGGGCAGTGTTAGTCTCCAGCGCTGAGACCACAAGCAGTTTTCGTCTTAAAGCATTCTCATAAGGTCTGTTACTCTAAAGTCTCATTGATATAAACTATTTTCTGTAGCACTTTCTGTTCTTCATGGTTATATATTCTGTTTTGGTTCTATTGAAAGTGATTTATTTATCATGGATACTGTCATAGATTGTGTAATTTTTTTCTTTTTCTAAACTTTTAAGCTGACTCTGCTTTTAATTCATCATTGCTAGTTGAATTCCAAAATAGAACTTTTTCATTATATAGTTATAGCTGGAGGTTTGGCCAGTGTACTTAGTATTTGTAATATTTCTATTAACTGCCATCTGTTTATCATTTGGGTAAAATTAGCATCGATTATAATCTTTAATTGTTTCAACACTTTATTTTTATAAAAACTTAACTATGCATGTGTGTTTTCAACTCTGTAAAAAACATTTTCAGTCTGAGTTACATTTAGAATGCTTAATTGTATGTGAAAACAAATAGTCAGATATTAATAAAAATATGAAATACACTGAATAGTTTTGTTATTGAGGCATGTTGGGGATCTCCATGATTAAAAGACACAGTTCACCCATCAAGTCAAGTGTGTCAGAAATGGCACTGAAGTTGACATCTCATCTCTTCGCCTATTAAGGCCAAGCCCATTTGACTCATGGATGATTAATTCTCTCTTCTGTTCTCATTGTGGAGTCCTTCAGGCCTTCCTTTCCTGTTGTTCCACTTTGTGGGCCTGGTCAAATTCTTTTCCTCAGATAGGCTCTGGGTTTGATTGTTTTTTTCTTTTTGTTTTTTAATTTTTTTCCCCCATTGGTCAGTGGTTCCCTGATAGTGGAATCTGACTGTTTTCTTTTTAAATGGGTGCAGAGAGATGATGGGGTAATAAGTGTTCAGATTCTTGGTGCTTATGGCCAGAGCCAGTTAAGTGCGGTGGTGGAGAGTTCAGTTTGACCATGGGCATGAATGTTGCAGCAATTTCCAGCAGCCTGGGTAAAGAAATAAGCATCATTTTGACACCAGTTGGGTTTAGCAACAGTGAAGACACCACCAATGGCATCTTCCTGAGATCATCTGGGCTTTGCTATGTGTGTTACTGCTTACACCACTTTCATTATTGATTGCTGTCTGTGGACCAGACCAGGGGTCCCAGCATCATCCATGCTGGCTGAGTGCATGGTTTGAATGAGACAACTTGGCCTTGTGCTGTAAAATGAGCAAATGAAGGCTGCTGGGCTAGGAAGGATCTGGGAGAGAGATGGGGCCTGGCCAGGGTGCACTGTGAGCATCACTCAGAGCACCTGCTCTACCTCGCTGGCTCTGAGAAGTTGCCCCTATTCGTTACTGAAGCAAAGAGGGCTGTTTTTTTGTGGGTTTGCCAGACAGATTACAGCAAAATCTGAATTTCAGAAAGAAAATCTCTTACAAGTTTATCCTAAATATTGCATGGGATGTACTTATATATCAAGTCTATAAAAATATGTTGTTTATCTGAGATTCAAATAGTACTAGGCATCTTGTTTTTAATTTTCTAAATCTGGCCTATGCCTCTTGCTAGCTGCACCTGAGGCTCAGCCTGTACGGTAGTAACCTGTCAAGGTTGCTAAGTAACAGGACTTGACTTCAAAAGAGCCATTTAATTTTGTTGATTCTGCTGGGCTCCTGGGTCTGTCTCTCCCTGTATTCTGAGCTGCAAACCAGAATCTGGCTCTGAATGCCATTGGAGGTTCTATGGTCCCACCCTTGCTTTGCCTCTGTTTCTCCCTGGATGAGCAGCTCAGGGCACTGTGTGCTGGCCCACTCTGGGCTCAGAATCCTACTGGATGATGCAGTATAGGCCAAGGGAGGTGGGATGGAGGCCTGGGCAGAGTGTACTGAGGCTGCAAGTCTTCAGCCCCAGGGTGGTGGTATGGGTACAGGCAGTCCAGGTAGGCCCGGCCGGGGAGATGGCACTGCCCAAGTTACTAGCTCTGTTTTGTGCATCTACTCTGCTTAACATCACCTCTATCTGTTGTGGATTCAGTTGTATCCCCACAAACTCATGTATTGTAGTCCTAAGCCCTGTACCCCAGAATTTGACATTCTTTGGAGACAAGGTCTTTAAAGAAACAATTAAGTTTTGTTTAAAGGTCACTAGAAGGGACCTTAATCCAGTCCCACTTGCAACTGGATAAGAAGGGGAGATTAGGACACAAACATACCAGAGGATGACTGTGTGGTAACTAGGGGAAAGATGACCTGTGAAAGCAAGGAGAGGGCCCAGGAGGACACAGTTGTGCCCATTCCTTGACCTGAGACTTCCAGCTTCCATGATTATAAGTTTCTGTTGTTTAGGCTTCCCAGTTTGTGGTGCTTGATTAGAGTGATCTAGCAAACTAATGCACAGTCTACGGAGACAGACAGGAGACAAGAATACCTTGTGGATCAGTTGGGCTCTAAGGGCACAATGAGTGGTCTCAGCCCTTTGGGAGTCCTCAGGACTAGAGTATTGTTTCAGACTTACAGCAGATCCCTTGCAGCTGGTCTGTGGATTGTCTGGGGGCAGAGTGCTGACTGGGGAGATACAGCTGGGCCATGGGGGTCCTGGGCAGAGGAGCCAAGGGCCTCTGTGCAGACACTGCCCCAGTGTGACTCTGGATCTACACATGTGCATACCTGTATATTCCTTGAAGAAGTCTGGGGAAATATTCTCCTAGAGCTATTTTTATTGCAGTGACATCTTTGGGTAATTAAAATTATTTTTATGCCATTGTTCTTAGGAATGAACTTGATAAATATTCTTAAATTCCCTCTCTTGCTCAGCTTACCTTGCCCTTTAACGATTTGTCTCTCTTCATAAAAATGTCACCTTAAATCCAAAAAATGAGAGCAAAGAGAATGCAAGTAACTAGATTGCTTGATTGTGGATTACTGATTTCATTATGCCTTAGGACTTCAGACTGTGCAACTTGTACTTTTTCTAGTTAGAGGCTATCATTTAAATGTGACATGCTCCAAAGATTCATGTATTGAGGGCACTAATCTCATGAGTAGATTAATTTATTGATAAATTCATAGCCAAATGGCCCATTAGGAGATGGGGCCTGGTTGGAAGAGGTGGGTCATTGGGCAGATGCCTTTGAAGGATAAATTCTATCTCTTTTTCTTCCTCTCTTCCCTTGTGCTATACTTCCTGGCTGCTTGCTTCTGCCGCATTCTCCTGCCATGATGTTTCTGCCTCAGAGGCAACAGATCATGGACTAAAATCTCTGAGATGATAAGCCAAAATAAACCCTTCTTCCTTAAGTTGTATGTGTCAGGTATTCTGTCCCAGTGATGAAAAGCTGACCAGTACAAATGCTGCTGTGGAGTGTTTGCTTTAGATTTCTTGGTTAGGCCTTTGGTTGCATGATGTGGCCAGTGAGGTTGGTAAAGCTGATAGTATCTCTGCTCTATAGAGTGTGGCTTGCCTAAGGCCTCCCCTTCCAGATTCTGAGCTGGGATGGTGGGGAGAGGTTCCATCAATGTTGGCTTGTTGAGGACCAAAGGGAGTGCATAGTCATGTGTGCCACATACATGTGTGCAGTTTGGTGAAGTGACCTAGCAATGTGATTCCCAGCTACCAAAACCAGGTTAGACTACTAAGGATTTGTCATAAACCAAAGGATAATTGTCTCTAGGAGCATCGGCGTATCTCAAATGTAGGTCTTTAATAAGACCCCAGGGTTTGGCTTCAAAGCTCTGGAGAGGGACTTCAGGTATATAAAATTCATGGAATCCTTCTGATTTGTAGTATGACTTTAAAACACCAGGGAAATGACTGATACAAACATCATTTGGTATAAACATTGTCTGATATAAACAGGTTTGCTATAGTCATGGGTCTGATCCATGAAGCCACCTCCTGGTAGGGCATCTCCCATATTTTACTGCCTCATGTTAAACCTGAGGAGATGAAAGCTGTGAGAAGCAGTGACCTGCCTGGGGTCTCCATCAGCCTGGAGGCAGTGGAAGGAAGGGACAGAGCTGGTTCCTGTGGATGTTTTGGGGAGATTGACAGTGTTCAGAGATGATGGAGCTGAGCTTGCTCTGCCTAATTCGAGGTGGAGCAGAACACCCTCCATGCTGGACCATGAAACAATCCCAGCAAGAGTTGGGTTTCTCAGGAGATAAAAATTTGATAAACATGTTTGGTTGAGACTCTGTTGTAGGATGTGTGAGGTGGAGGAGGGTGGGGCTGCATTCCTGGGGAGCGTTAGGTAGAGTGTGGAGAAGTCTAACCATTTATCCATGAGGAGTATGGCCCAGCCAGAGCAGGGTGAGCAGAGAGCCCCAAGGCCAAGTGTCATCTCTGCTGAGGCCCATCATGTACATGAGAATCCTGGGAGAACTGTGGCTCCTCTTCTGTAAGCCGGTGCTGAGCTAGGATTGAGTCACAGCCTCTTGGGATAGAAATTGGCATTCTAAGGCCAACAACCCCTCTTGTGTCCCATGAGAATTCTGAGCCTCCTTAAAGGTCAGCAACACGGTACCTGACATGGGTCTGTAAGCATTGCCTCCCCCAACTCATCTTGTGGTTTCTTTATTCTGGGTCCCCTAGCATAGGCCGCCTTTCCTGTACCACTATCTCTCTCCTGCTATCCAAGTGTTTTGTCTTGGCCACACAGGGCCATGTACTGCCTGCTTGGCCGTCCTCCATGTTGGTCATTCTCTTTGCTCTCTGCATTTATATCCTACTTGCCAGGCCATGGAGCAGCTCTGTAGGCTGACCTGATTCGACTCTCAGGGCCTTGAGGGGCATAGATAGCCTGAGCTCCCAGGTCTCTGCTGGGGACACATTAGCTGCACCCAGACATGTGGACCCAGTAGAAGCTGGGGCCATGGAGCACAAGCTTTAGAGGCAAGAAATCTAGACTCTAGCAAAGGACGCATTTCCAAGCAGCTCTGAGTGGAAGCCAGATGAAAGGATGGAACCGACCCAAAGTTCCAAAGGCAGCTGCCCTCCTGGGCTCTTGTGAAGTGGAGATAAAATGATGGAGCCCTGGATGCTCCAGGAATTCAGTGACTTTTGAAGCTTTCTGTCAAATGGCCTCAGATGATGGCCTGTCATCAAAGCCTCTGTCTCATTATTGGCTACAGGCTTTGCCTTCCTCGGCTTTGCTTCCCTCCGGGGGAAGGAGGAAAAAGAGTCCTGGGCAGTTGGGCATCCTGGAGGATTTGACTTTGGCCCATGGCTAGAATTGCCCCAAGTAACCTGCCTCCCCTATGCCTTCCCTTGTAGCCCACATGGGATGGTCCACGGGGCCCAGACCAGCTGGGAGTCAGTGCTAGGGCAACTCACAAAAGCCCTCTAGAAGAGGAGAATCAAAGGAAATAAGATTTTATTTGCACATCTGGTTGGAAAAGCTTTGTAATTCCAGGAAGCCTCAAGCCAGGCTTTTCCTATGAAAAGTTTATTTCATCTTCTTCTTCTCGGCCTCATCACAGAAACAAGCAGACTCCCAGCAGGCTCCTGTGTCTGCTACTTTTGCAGAGGGAGGGCAGCTGAGCCCCTCTGCTATCGAGGCTGCTGCTGAGCTGAAGAAAAGGCAAGCGGCTCAGTTTTGTCTAATGGTATCATGGAGATCAACACTCATGTGGGATTCTGCTCAGTGATTATAAAGCTCTTTTGTTAACTGGCTACTGGAAATGATGAGGATGAGGCTTATTTCTCTGAAAATAGCACATTCTCTTAAAAATTCATTGGGAATGCAGCTTTGTTTTATGGGGAGCCAGACACAGAATCACATTTGGACTGGGAAAAATCACAAGGAGCAAATGTTTTCTGTGACTTAGGCTGTAGAGAGTGGAGGAGAAGGGTCCGTCTTACAGCTGTGAAATGTGTCATGCGTTTCACTAATGCAGGCATCAGATGCAGTTTGCCTTTTAGTGTGTACTGTTTTGTGGTAATTAAACTCAATAAGTTCTCTATCTGCAAAACCATCATTGCTTTCTCATTGTCAAGGGGTAACAGACATATTTTGTCATAGGAGAGAAAATGAAGGGGTAAACCTGGAAAATCACTAGACTGTAGTACTGTTTGTCATTTCTGAATCCTTCCTAAATGCTTATAACTAAACAGGCAAGTGAGTCAGAACCCTGGCTTGGACCCCATCTGCATGCTCAAGATGTTGACTGTCAGCCACCTCCACTGCCCCCACACTTGGTACACTGACCTTAGCAGTCCCTGGTGCTTTCCTAGTGGCCTTAGTCCAGTCACTGTCACTCCTCAGTATGAAATGAGGTGGTACTGGTACTGAGTCCTGGATGCAGCTTGCATCCTGTGGGTTTGCCCTTCCAGATGTTGCAAGCATCCCCTAACCCAGAGAAGCTGAGCTGTGGAACAAGTCAGGCTCCTGGGGCTGGAAGGTGGGATGGGTAGTACTGAAAATGCTCTGGTGTCCCTGCAACCCCACCTGTACTAAGTAAGATCCCAACCTTGTTTCTGCCCTTAGCCTTTTCAAAGACCTCTTCAAAGACTGTCAGGAACATAGCATTATCAGACAAATGTGGGTTGACATCATTTGCTGCAGCAGGAGAGGATGTGCTTTGGAAGAGCACTGCAGTATCCTGGTTGGGGCACACAGTGGGGAATCCCAACCCAGGTGTGAGGAAACCGAGACCAGTTGTAATGGGAGGGTATGCACATGCAGGGGCTGGGTGCAGCAGTTATGGAATATCTGGAGGGTAGAAGGAGAGCTGGAACTGGGGTGGTGTGGTAGAGAAGTAGTGATCACCTGCTACAGTAGACAAAATGAGGGATTTTTCAACTATTATAGTCGCCAAGTGCCCCTCTTTGCTGAATCCCCATCTCGTGGAATGACTGTCTGATAATCGTTCCATTCTGGGACCTCTTTTGTGTTCAGATGGCTGCTCACCTAGAGCTAGATCTCATCTTCACACTTTCCTACTTCCTGGCTGTGGAGTTTAGGCAATCACTTTGCCTTTGGACCTCAGTCTTTCCCCTTAAAGGAGAAAGGTGATACTCCCCTGGTGCTGGTACCCCAAATCCTTGCAAACAGATTGTGTTCTACAATCTAGAGTGTATCAGTTACTCTTGACCAGTTGGCTTGGGTTAGTCAGCTTTCTGTTGCTGTGGTAAAATACCTGGGATAAAGAACAAAAGTGTGGGGCTGGGGGTTTAGTTCAGTGGCATAAGCCCCTGACTGGCAAGCCTGAGGTCATGAGTTCGATCCCTGGTACCAAAACAAAAGAATAAAAGCATTATTTTGGCTCACGGTTCTGGAGATTTTAGTCTGTCTGACTGGCTCCATTCCTTGGGCCTGAGGTGAGGCAGAAGCATCATAGCAGGAATATAGCCGCATAGCAACTGGGAAGAAAAGAGGATGGGCCTGGGTTCCCATATCCCCTTAAAGAGTACACCCCCCAATGACCTACCTTCCGCCCATAGGCCCCCCACTCATAAAGGGCTACCAGCTCCCAGAGGTGCCACAGGCCAAGGACTAAGTGTTCAGCACACAGGCCTGGGGGTGGGGGCACTCAAGATCTAGACTACAACAGGGTCAGGGCTAAATTTAATAGATTGTATTTTTACATCTGTTACTTGGACTTTTCAATACCCTTTTTATGTTATGAAGTCAGTAAAATCTTCTGTAGGACATGAACATCCTGGAGCCCTCCTGGAACCTCAGCATCTGAGTGCTGTGCCCTGAGCCTAAGGGATTAAAAGCCCTCTTCCCACCTGCAGCACCTCAGAACCAGTGAGTTCTTATAGGTCCTGGGGTCAGATCCTGGGAGTCCCAGGACCCCTAATATTATATGGGAAGTTTTTATGAGTGTGTAAGACATTTTTGTGAGGAAAATGCCAGTTTCTGACTCTGGGGATTTGGCATTGCTGCAGTTTTGCATGAAGCCTCAGGAAATGTAGAGCCTGGGGCAAGATACTCTGAGAGGCTTGCCCTCCCTCATCTCCCTGAGTGTCCTCCAGGTTTCCCAGGGCAGCAGGCTGAGGTAGGCCCAGGAGGATCAGCAGATAAGAGCCTGTCCTCGGGGATCCTCGATGTGGCCCATCCCACCCTTTCTCCATTACCAAGGCCTGACTAAACCAAAGCCCAGGGCGATGGAGCTCCTCTGCCAAGGACTGACCAACTTCCCCAGGAGGCCTGTAGCCTGAGCTCTTGCAGCCTCTCTCTAGCCAGCAGAGAGGTATGCCTAGAGGATGGTTGGGTGTGTCCACAGATAGGGAGTCAGGCTATCTTTCCTCAGACCTCACAGGGCTTCCTGGCCTGCCTCAGCCTTGCTAGAAATCAACACACCCTCCTTGAGCAGAGGATGTCCACTCTGGGGATGCTCATCTTGCCCCATATTGGAGACCCTGCATCAGAAATCTGAAGTACATCAATGTGTAGGTGCAATGGCCTGCATCCTTTTTCAGCCCTGCAGTGTTTCTGCATTGAGCAAAGAAGCTGGCACTGGCTGGCCAGGCTGCTGGGCTCAGTGGAGAGAGCCCACACCCTCCAGTGTGTTGGACAAAGTAACTAAGGCTGGTGGCTCACAGATGTTCTCTGGCTGTGGTGAGTTAGAGCACATAGGCCCCCTATGAGCCACATTCTTCCTCATAACTTCTGTTTGGTCCAGCTTGTGACAAAGCCTTGGACTACTTCTTACCATCCAATCTGTCAGTGTCTCCTAGGACATAGTTGCAGGCCTGAGATGGACCTCAGGAGCCAGTTGGGCCTTAAGAAGGAAATTGTTGGATAGTAACACAAGATGCTGCAAATGCCTGGACTATGAACTGTGAACCTGGCAGCCGGCTCCCTCCTGCAGACCCTCAGTTGCCTACAGCCCCTGGACAGGTGCCGGAGGGAAACAAAGGGGCCTCTTCCTTGTCTGGGGCTTGATCCAGATGCCTGACCCCAGGGCAGCCCTGGGTCTCCTGGTGCCAATCGAGCATACTATGGGGGAAGTTAATAGTATCTCCCTTAAGTCTTTAGGCCTCTGGGACTATTTTTTGTCCTTTGTTCTGATTCTAAATCTGAGCCACACTGATTCCTTCATACAGAATTGAATCAGGGTCAGGAAAAAAGTGCTCTCAGGAAACCTAATTTATTGTTGGCTCAGAAATAATGGATCTTGGAAATGAGGTTATAAGTCAGGCCATGTAGAAACAGGAGCAGCTTTGTGGCACATCTCCTGTCTGTCTGCACACCATTTGGAAAGTTTAAAATTGCGTATAAGTCATACTCTACATTATAACCACCTATCTGCTAGACTACAGGGTTTATTAAAAAATAAAAAAGCTCTGTACTCTAAAAAATCAGTAGGCTGAAGACAGGGAAGTGGGGGTCCTTCTTTCTTTCAGGCTCATCCCTGCCCCAGGTAGCGGAGCCCATCTTGGTCTGCCAGGTCAGGACTTTGAACTCCTGTTGGTTTGATCACGCACTTGAGACAAGGCCCCCTCCAGCCCAGCCCCGCCCTGCCTTAGGTGCATTGTCCAAAGCTGGACAAAACGGCATGATTGAGACTATATTTGTAACCCATTTCGAAGAGATGACATCTAATTACATAAAGACATCTTACCAAATCAAGAAGAAAAGTGGCAGTCAGCCACTCAAAGGAAAAAAACAAGGAATGACCTGAACAATTTATAGAATCAAAACTAAGTGCCAGTGAGCAAATGAATTTATGTTTAACCATGTGAGTTATCAGACAGTGCACCATTGGTAAAGAGGTTGCACTTGTTTCTATCAAACAATCAAGATTTATAAAGAAGGGTGACACAGGTGGTGTGGGTCATGGCCGTCATGCTGACTTTTTTCTTCCTGTTGCCACTTGAATCCAAGTTGTGGTCCCCTTTCTCAGATCCCTTTGTGTCAAAAAGAAAGTAGAAGTATGTATTCTGAAGACCTAGTTTGTTTCCCCTGTCACCAAAAGCTTATAGGCCTAGCTCTTTAAAGTGCTGCTTAAAATTCTCTCTTAAAAAACAAGGCAATTATTTGCCAATCTCCTGCTGTAGGATGGAAACCTTATAATTACCAAGCATCTGTCTCTCAATTCAAAGTCAAGGCTTCACGGCCAGCAGGCACTGTGATTCAGCAGACAAGGACACGTTGGGAGGATGTCACTGAGGCCCTGAAATGCTGTGGATGTGAGGTTGCTGTCCTCATCCCTTAGCGGGGCATGAGTGTGTGATACAAGAGTGAATGATGGCTTTCATTTGCATGCTGAGCTGACCAGGAAAATGAAAGGCAACAGTTATATGTTGTCATTGCTAAAATCAGAGTTCAGTTTGATAACTGAAAACGTATTCACTTTAAGATAGTCCTTTCACTAGAGCCCTGCAGCCCTGGGCCAACACTAGCATTTCTGAAACAGCATTTTAGAGCAATGGAAAACACCAAAGGGAGGAACAGAGATGGGGGCAGGAACTCATTCTTCATCAGGCACCAGGCTCCAGGCTATGTTACAGACTTCCCTGTAGTCATAGCAGTGCCCATTTCTCAGATGGGCAGCTTGGATGAGGCCCAGGTATCTGGGGAGAGTCCTAAAGCTCTTTGTTCCTGGTTCTGCCCGTCTGCCTGAGTGGCCTTAGATGAGCCACTTGCACACTTCTTTTGCAGATTTGTCAAATGTAGGTCATGAAACCACTTCCAGTATTTGCAAAGAGAGAAGCCAAGGCCACATATGCAAGCGCCTGTTGGGTGCCCAGCATGTGGTGGGCTCAGGAGGTGGGAGTCTATTGGGGCATGCCTTGCCAAGGATGCTCACCTGCTGTGGCAGGCAGGGTTTGAGCTGTTGAGGGCTCTGTCCGGGCACCTGCAGAGTCTGTCTGAGTCTACCACACTATGCCCACCTGGTAGGTTTCCAAACACAGCCCTCAGAAGCCATCCCTGCCCCTGCCTTCCACTCCATGAAGTTGAGGCCTGTGACCCAAAACCCAGGCGTCAAATGGGATTTTTCTGCTGGACTGGTGTCTTGTTTTATTTAACATGATACTCATTGGTAAGCTTAAGTTCCACCAAATAAGTGACATATATAACCCAAAACTTCTCCAGTTTCCTGGCCCCTCTTTCCAAAAAATGTGCCCTAAAGCAGTCAAGAGTCATGTCTAGACTGCAGACCAGCTTGGCTTTATGTCAGAAACTTTCCAGTTGTGCTTGAGCCCTCTGAGGTCTACCACTCATAGCTTGTTCTCAAAGTCACAGGGATGGCTGAGCCTGAACAGCCCATCTTGGTGTTGGCTTCTCACCACCCTGGCCCTGTCCCTTCTTTGCTTACCCTGCCAGCCCATGCCACCTTCTGTTTACAAGGTCTCAGCACAGGGTACCTTTCCTGGTTTTGTTTGGAAAGTGGGAAATGGAGGCATAAGCCAGTTAAACCTGCTGACAGCTGGATGGAGACCAGGCTGGGCACTCACAGAGTCTGAGCACCTTTGAAAGCCCATTGGTCTCATCCATGTGTAGTCTCTCAAACTTGAGCATCATAAGTCTGAGGAAATGATGAGATGCACAAAGCCACTGACAGATGCTCCTGACCAAACTTTAGCCAGTGGTGACAAGAACTGACATCCTACAAATTGTCACATCTGATGTTTAAATGGCTCTCAACACCGACACACATCATCTCTAATCCCAGCGTGACCAGCATGTGCCACCCTGGTTTACCTAGGATTGTCCTGCTTCAGAGATGAAAAGTACTGGGTCCTGGGTCTTAGTCCTGTGCAGACCTGGCTGACTGGTACCCTAAACGAACACAGTGTGGATGAATGAGCCAGGTCCATATCCCAAACATAAGAGCCAGAATCTGCCCTACCTGCCATTATTGAGGCCCCCTTGGCCCTGTCCATCTCAGGAGATGAATATGGAGCTCATAAGACTTCTCCTGCAGGCCTGTGAGAGGGGCCTGCTAGTGGACATTCCTGAAATTTCTTTATTAGGATTTTATCTTTGGTCCAGGGCACTGTTCAGAAATACAATAGTTTGAGTATTCAGCATGAAAGATACTAGCACCTTCAATAGCCACAGGGTACTTCCTTAGGAACATGGGGCATGTGTGGTAGAGATTGGTTCCAGTTGGCCTGGAAGCTGCAGAGGAAACTGACAGCATAGGTCACCAGAATGGATGGAGGTAATGATAGCTTACAGTTTCAGAGTATGTCAAGGTAGTTCATGGTTAATCATTACACTTTTCGTGAAAGTGATGTAAAGTGCTCCAGAATCCAGAGGGAGAAGTGACTTTTTTTCTGTTTTTGGGTGCTGGGAAGGGGCACAGGCTTGACCATTCCAGGTAAGCAATCACCAATGAGCCACATACCCCCAGCCTAGAGATTTGAGTTTTTGAAAATGAGAGCAGTGTGGAAAGTTTCATGAGCAGGTTTTGTGAACTCTGTAGAGGGTAGATATGGAAGTGGGAGTGGGCACCCTAGCTCTGCACGGCCTAGGCACAGCAGTCACTCATGGGCCTCCTCAGGATGAAGGGAAAGGTGCGGAATGAGAGGGACAGGTGGGAAGGGCTACTCCTGCTTCATCCTGGATGCCCAGCTGCAGTATCTGAAAGGCAGAGATCTCAGAAGGCAGCTCCAGACCCTGGGTATGAGGGGGCTCTGTTCACATGGTGATGTGTCCAGCCTGTCAGCTGAGGACCCAGACAGTGTAGACAAAGGCGTTGACCGAGTCCTGCTCTGTCAAGTGTCCTACTGCAGACTGGCCCACCAGCGAGGTGCCTGCTTAGTAAGGAGGCCAGGCTGGCACAAGGTCTGGCCCTGGATGGTGTGAGCTGCCTTCCTAAGATTCTGAGGCTGAGTGAGGAGGGCCAGCTCCACACTAAAGTCATTCCAGGACCCAGGCCGGGGTGTGTGCACCCTTCCCCAGGGATATCCAGGGAACCTGTCTGTTGGTCTGTGCTGTTAGGATTCAGCTGTAGCTGACTGGGCCCCCAGCCTCTCAGGGAACAAGATTGAGGGCAGAAGATTTGAACTGATCCTGGCAAGTTCCTTACCCACACCAGGCCTTCAGTTTCTGTACTCACAGTGTGAATAAAATGGTAGGAATTTCAGAGACTTAGAATGTAAATGGCAGGAGACTATGAGAGAAGTTTGTAAACTGTAAAGCACTCTGTGAGGGGAAGGTGTTTGCCTCCCAGCCAATGCCCACCCCCTGGCACTTCTGATCTTGGTGATTACAAGCCCAGTGCTCCTTCCTTCTCTTCCCTCCTGCTACAGCATTGATCTGGCCTTTGCTTTCCTAGGGTACTCCAGCTGCTCTTACCTTGATCCCACTTAACACTGCCTTCCTGTTACCAGCACTGTGACAGACAAAGCCTTGTATACTGCACCCTTAGGGTCCCCAACAGCAGAGGTTGGTGCATAGGTGCAGCTGCTCCCTCTTTGCTAGGTATAAATTTGCTTAACAGATTTTCTTAGGAGCTCTAAAAAAGCCTTAGCTGCTTGACAAAGAGGATGTGGGGCAGCAGAAGGGCATTGTGAGTTAGAGAATGGGGAGGGCCAGGGGCTAGATTCTAGCCCAAAAGGGAGGGAATAGGTGACTGTTTCCATCATGAAGGATCAGACCTTGGGTGGGCTTCTGCAAAGACTACAGTGTAGATCTGGCTGGGCAAGCCAGAGGGACAGCACAGGGACAGCATGGTCCAAGCCAAGCCCTAAAAACTCCATCCAGAGGGACAATGCAGAGATATGGTGGTGTAGGTCCCCCCAAGAGAGCCCCACCCCAGCAGTCTGTGCAGGGAGGTGGAGCTTCTTGAGCCTACCAGCTACACTAACATCTGAATTGGGACCTGGAAGCTGGTTAATTCCTCTATATAATTAAGTCAAGGGAACTGGCATGACAGTCCTGCTGCATCTTCTGGGGCTCTGTTCTCCATCCTACAGTTCACAATGAAGGCTATTTGGCTTAGTTTACTTTAAAAATGTTAAGCAGCTCCATTTGGTCTGCCTCCTGTCCACCGTTGATCAAACACTCCACAGGCATGTGACAAGTTTTGCCTCTGGGGCTGCAATGGAGACCCCTGTAGCCCCTCGTCTGTCACCCTGCCCTGCCCCATGCAGTGGGTAATGCATACTCCATAATTTACTAATCACCATGCTAAGGGTAGTGATTAAGAGCAGCAGTGCTGGAACCAGATTTCTTGGTTCAAGTCCAGATAACGGGAAGGCAGGAGACCTCTGGCTTCAGTTTGTTTCATCTATGATGTGGAGATGATAATAAGGTTTCGGGGATGGTAGGGCTGGACAGAGCCCACAGGACAGCACCTAACCCTGTAGCAGACATGCTGCGTAGACTCTGGCTTTGTGTGTCACATAGGAACCAGTGGGTGGAAGGTGAAAGTGTGCAAAGGCGGTGGCCTGATGTACTCGTGCATTGTGTGGCAGAGACCATGGAGTGACAGTAGACAATGGGTTAGGCTGGGAGGGTGGCAAATTGATCCCATGGAGCTGTGGATCAAGGGTTTTGGTTTCACTGAAGATTGAGGCACCAGAAGCTGTGTAGGATGAGGAGGCCCATTTCCAGCTGTTGAAATCTCCCTTAGTTGCTGCTGAGAAGCCTGGCAGGACAGGGATTCTGGAGGTGGCAGACAGAGAGTGGATGGTGGGTGCTGTGAAGTGAGTGCCTCCCCTCACCAGGCCTGCCAGGACTGGTTCAAGACAGCTAGCACTGGACTGGGTGGGCATCAGAGATCACTGGAATGCAGTGCTTGGTGATAAATTCTTTCACGGTCTCTGCTTCTTGGGATGGCTGTGTCACCAGGAAAATGCCCCTTGGGATAGCTGCAGCTGTGATCACAAGGCTCCCCTGCCTCGTGAGCATGTCACCCTGGAACCTGGGTAGCAGCTGCCCTCTTTGATGACTCATGTAACAAGGGCAGTGCCGGCACTCTTTATAGGGTTGCTGAGAAGGTAAATGTTTTGTGGGAGGTGTTGATCAAACTGAGAATTGGCGGGAAGCCTTTGTGCCAGGGCCTGTGACCACACAGGACGAGGGCTTTCATGAGTCATTTGTCTTTGCCAGGCCACATGGATCTGGTGCATGATTCACACAGGGAGAGAGGGCCACATCCTATGAAGTATCACATCCCACCAGGATAAGCCTCAGCTTCCCAGCTCCAGGTAGCATCCATACCTTCCTTTCCCAAGGCACTCTTGGGGTTGTGTAGTTGAGATATGGGAACTGGACACAAAGCTTAGGTGCAGGGGAGTTTTGAATGCATAGAGAAGAGAGGCAGTGAGAAAGGCCATTTTTATCTTCTTTGCAGTCAGGTGTCCAGTGTCCACTTGACAGCAAGACCTGTTCATGAAGGAGCAGCTACCTGATGACCGTTCACTATAATCCACAAGGGTCATATATGCAGCAGAGGCAGTCCAATGCCACCTCTTATGTGATGACTTAAAATTATATGCAGAGGCTGGAGGCCCATGAACAACATCCCCAGATACTTTGTCCCACTTTTGATTTCAGAAGTGAAAACTTGGTGTTAGTTAACCCATGGCATTCTTTCTTGCTCAGCTCCCTGTATTTGGACTTGGAGAAATAGCTGGAAAGAGATCTGGCACAGGGATATTTGTTTTCCTACTGCTGTCTGTAACTATTATGTCCTCTACAGACCTCTAAGGGTGCAGAATGGAGAAGTGCAAGCTTAATTAGTCTCACTAGCTTTTAAGAAACGGCCTTAGTCTAGTGGCCCTGTCTGCCTGTGTGGCACATACTCAAAGTGCCAGTGCTTTGACAGATGGCATTGACAGTGATAATAACCCAGAGCTTACTCCAAGTTTCTTTATGCACAATATTTTGGTTTTTTTCATAATTTCTTTTTGAGGTCAGAACTCTTATTTTCTTGATGGTCTCATCAAGGTGCCAGTTTGGGAGTCAGATATGCCTACTGCAGAACCAAGGACTCTTCATACAAAGCAGTATTGAAGGCTGTGCTCACTTAGCCTGATATTCAGGGAAGTGCTGCAGTGGAGCTTACAGACAGAGCTGGCTTAGTGAGCCAGCTCTGGGCTCTGAGTTGTCTTGTGGTGGTAATGGCATCATCATGATCATGATCATGATCATGATCATCCTCATCCTCATCCTCATCCTCATCCTCATCCTTATTATCACTTCTTCCTCTGTGAAGTATTCATGTGCTTGACACTGTAGGACTCAGCATATTATATCCTGATTCCTAGTTCTTTCTAGATCATTCTCATTCTGCATATCCAGAAGCATATGATGTTGGAATTGGGATGGAGTCATCTCAGTAGCCCACTGTTCCTTGTCTTCACTTTAGGAACTTGAGACCCCAGAACCTTGTGTCTGCATTTAGATCTCTGCACTTTGGAGACTACCTGCCCCTTTCACTGTTCCTGCTGGAAGAAGCCCTTACTAGCTTGCCAACCATGAATGCAGCACTGTTCCTTGAGCATGTCTGTGCCAAGGTGATACCAAGCACTGTACAGAGGCTACCTCATCCTAGATCTATGATTTTTGAGATAGGGAGCATCTTCCCCTTTTTACAGCAGGAACAGAGGCATTGAACTGAGGGCCTGCTGCTTGGCTGCAGAAGGGACCTGTTAGGGTTTAGGTCTTGAATGTTCCCTAAGAGTCTCAAGTGTTCAGCAGTGGGGATTTGGGAAGGTGACTGGATCATAGGGGTGCCATACTTGTCAATGAATGAGTTAATTCTTAGCTGACTGTGTTGCTTGGTAGAGCCTGGTTGGAAGAGATGGATCACTGAGAGTTTGGCTTTGGAGAGTTTATCTCCCTTTCTAGTTCCTCTCTTTACTCTCTGCTTCCTGGCTGACTTGAAGTAAGTATCTTTGTTCTGCCAGGTCCTTCTATCATGATGTTCCTGCTGGTGGACTGAACCCCCTGAACTATGAGCCAAATTAGCCCTCTCCTCCTTTAAGCTGTAAGTGTTGGGTGCTGCATCCCATCATTGGGAAAGCTAAGGAATACAGAGCCGAATATATTCTTTGTCAGCTTCTTCTCTAAAGAAGGAAAGTGAGTCATTTACTTGGTGTTTCTCAGCTCATCAGACTTGAGTCCCTGTGTCCCATCCCCTTGAGTCTCCTCTGCCCACCTAGCTCACATGCCTTGGGCACAGGGCCTGGGCTCTAACCATGTGTTTGTCTACAGAGGCCTTGGAGTTAGAATAAGAATTCTGAGCAATGTTCTGAGCAAACTATTAATTTCTGACAGTGACACCCCAGGAGGAGCTGTGCTGAGGGCATCTGACAGGCATTCAGAGGCCATGCTGCAGCTTCCCACATGCAGATGAGGCTGCTGGTGTGAATGGGTCTGTTTTCTGTGTTCATTGTGGACTGCAGAGCATGGGGAATCCTGAGAGCTGCCAGCATTTTCTGAATCTGCCCTAACAGGTCCTCATTCATTCCATCTTTGCAGCAACTCTCTAAAGGGGACCAAGGCAAATACTCGGGTACACAGCTGACAAGTGGCCATTTACATGCAGCCACTGGTGCCAGGATCTGCCGTATAGCCATCCTAGTCAAGGGAGGGTAGAAGATGTAAAGAGAAATGGTCTTGGAAGTGTTCAGCAACCACTGACCCTGGCAGGTCTGAAGAGGAAGCACAGCTTTGCTAATGTCCTCCTAGTGTGTTGCTATTTCACTGTGAGGTTCTTCCATCTGTTAAAAAAAAAAAAGGCACATGAGGAGAGAAAGCTCACATGAGCTCTGGTCTTTGAAAATCCAAATCCAGCCTGACCATCTACTTATTTACATTACAGGTCAGGAGGATGGAGGGTTATTTATCTTTCTTTGTAAGCCTGAAGCATCCATGTGGAAATTTCAGCTTGCATTCTGGGTATGGAGTGAACTCACAGCTAAGTGGGAGATAAGTGTGTGGGGAACTTGATGGAATCTTTGGCACTTTCCCATCCTTCATTGGTATACAAAGCCCTCCCATGGGGCCCTTTGCTTGCATTTTGCCAACATCTGCTAACAGCTGTTTTTCCTTCTGGGCTGGACAAACAATGCCCTCAATTACAAGAGGACTATTTATAACCAGTGAAAGTACGAACGCATATTTGACTACCATATGAACATTTTTGGGATTCTTTTAGTTTTTCCAGCCTTATTAAAAATGTATTACCAAAGGTCTGTACTGCATTTAGTCTCCCTGAGGCTGGGTGTGTTTGCATGTCTGCTGTTTATCTTGGACACTTAGGTCAGGGGAGGAAATCCAAAAGAGAAAAGGCCTGGAAGCCTAGGAAGAGATTTAAGCCTCATTCATGGAAAGGGTTGGGTTCTGCACCTGCACTCTCCTGTGGCTCCTAGGTAGTGGGTAAGGTTTGATGCTGTTGCAGTTCAGCCACAAGGGAGAGGAGGAGGGAAATTCCTTAACCCTGCTCTAGTTTTACAAATTAAACCAGTCCTTTACCTGGAGGGATGGTTAGAATACCAGGACTGCTATGCCCCTTTCTGTAAAATTCCATTTGTGTGCCGAGGGTGCAGCTGTGGCAGAACGCGTGCATAGAGTGGGCGAGGCGTGGGTTCCATCCCAGCACCACACATGCGAACAAAATCCTCTTGCTGTTTTTTGACTGTTTATAAAGACTGTGTATTTAGGTATGTGGATTATTTCCAGAAATCGCATTACATAAGTGTAAATAACCAATTGAAGTCCCTAGCAACCCTACCAGGCAGAGGTGGCTGTGATTAATCCTTTGCCTTACATCCTTTGACCCTTTGCTTTCATAAGCACACTGTTTAAAATTTTAGTTTGTATCATTCTGTTGGTATTATAGTACTTTGTAAAAGTATTTTCATGAATTCTTAAATGTTCCTTGACAGCATTCCTCTTGATACAGAGTTCATTCTATAGCCTGGATGTCCCAGATACTATCTGCTCCCTCCTGTGGGGCCATCTCATTGATTTGCACGTTTGTCTTCTGTACAACACACATGCATCTCCACTTGATCCTTAGCATAGCTTCATCCTTAGGAACATTCTCTGCAAGGTCCTATATCACCCTAGAGACTTTGTACTGTTTATTATTCCACAAACTTCATATATTTCTGGAGCTCTGAATAACACTAG
This sequence comes from Cavia porcellus, assembly GCF_034190915.1. Classification (NCBI taxonomy): domain Eukaryota; kingdom Metazoa; phylum Chordata; class Mammalia; order Rodentia; family Caviidae; genus Cavia; species Cavia porcellus. The sequence continues at coordinate 31,285,458 of NW_026947496.1, read as the reverse complement.
GGCTGGCTTTGTGGAGAAACAGTGTCCTTCGGTTTGCCCTGCCCCATTGAGCTAATAGATTCTGGTCTCTACCTCCCTAGTCTTGTCACTTAGGGCACGCCTTATTCAGCTCTTCAGTGCTTTTCTTTGTCCCACTTGGATCTTGGCTCCCACTTGGGACTCTGAAGAGTATAAACAGGCAGCTGCTGCCTTAATGGCTAGTTTGCTGTCTCTGGTCAGGGGGTGAAGCCTGATCTCCAGAGAGATGCGAAGTCCTGTTCCTTCATCCCAAGGGAGATGAATGTGGGCTGGGGGAGGGCACACAGGGAGCTCCTGCAGAGTGGCTTCAGAAATACATTGGGCAATATTTCTTTCAGCATCTATCACGAACCCAAAACTATCATTACAGCCACCTGCCCAGCTTCTCATAACCTAGAAGCCACTCTGTTCTCATCCCACCTCTTGAGTGATTTAGGAAGTTAAAATTTTTGATGTTCATGCAGATTTTACTAAAAATGAAAAGCCATGGAAAGGGCCATACCTGAAAGCTTTGTCCTCTGTTTTGCTCTTGTTTGGTATCTTGTCAATGCTACACTTTTGAGTGTGGGGTAGCTGGGAAGGGGATGCACCAGAGAAAGGCTGGCTGGGGAGATGGCACAAGAAGCCCACCTGCAGGGCCCCAGAACATGGCCATTGTCTCCTCGCAGGGTAGATCCCAAGACAAGAGGCTCATGCATCCTTGTGTTGATCAGCTTCTATCTGGCAGATGAATACATTGACTCTATAGAATAAGCAGAGTAAACACCTTCCACCTCCATCACCAGGCACCAGCAGTGTTAGCAGAGTTGCTCTCTGATGAAGAGGTAGAATAAGCAGGGTGTGTGCAGAGCACAGCTGCATCCGTCCTTGCTGTACTCACTGGAATTGGAACGACTCCTGGGAGAGGTGGCTCCTGGCGTTTCTGCAGGGGCCTCTCCCAGAACAACTCACTGTGATATCCAAGAGCATAAGTGGGTGATGGCAGGAAAGATAGCATCCTTGTGTGTACAAGGTATGGTTTATAGTGTTCTGTGTCCCTTTTGATTGCTCACTGTAGATTTTTGTCTTTGTGCATGAAGATCAAATGTGATTTTATGTGTGTGTGCTTTGCAGTTGGCGTTTCTTGCCATCTTCCTCTAATAGGAATGGAACAGTAGTAGTGCTCTCCATCTGCGTTAGGTGCAACCTAGCCTGGGCAGCCTCCATCCAACATTGTTGACCTGCTCCCTTCTGGGCTCATAGCATTGGAAATGCCTAGGCCATGGTGGGCCATTCTCATGGGTGCTCCCTTGAGGACCTTCTTGCTCTCATACTGTTGGGAAACACTTAGATGACACTGACTTCTCTGCACAGTGACTGGGCAGGGCTTCCTGTCTGTAGAAGCCCTGCCTCTGGGCTTGGATGGCTTTTTATGCTGTCATCAGTACTTGTAGCACTGCACGAAGGTGGTGTGCTCTACTGGAAGAAGCTTCCCTTTGTTATCTGCTTTCCTTCTTTCCCCTTCCAGCTGGATGTGGGTAGTTACTCGGGAATTACAGGGATATAATTAAGTCCAGGAACACAGCAGTTGTGGTCTGCCTTTGCTTTTCGGAGACCAGCTGTGCTGTAATGGGACCAGTGCCATCTGTCTGTGGAATGCCATGGATTTTAAGGGGCCATAGATGTGATCTTAACTAGAGATCATGCCTCCTGCTACCTCAGAGCTTAGCTATACTACTGCCCCTCCCTCTGCCCCAGTGCACATGGACACCTGGAATACTACTGCAGGATACCACTTGCTCAGCAGAGTTCTGGCTTTGGTGGATGACTTCAGATTCATGCTACAATGTGACTTGCCCTTTGTTTGGGGTAGAAGGAGCCATACTCTGGGCTGGGGCCTTGAATAGCTATGGCTTCTCCAGACTCACTGGCTGGCCCCTGCCCAAGACCTACCAGCAGTCAGCATGAGGTGTCTGTTGTTTTGGTCTCCTAGTGTTATTTTATTTTTAAAAGCTAAGATGGGGTCACAAAACTTCTCCTATATTTTTACCTCCCAGCCTGTTCTGTGTGTCTCTGTGACTGTGTTGAAACTCTTTGACATAAGGACAAAGGTCTAAACCTAGGGTCTCGAGGACTGTGGGACCCAGGCCAAGTGTGGAGCTGTCTCTGCTTACCATGTGAACCCCATATACACTGTATGGACCCTGTCTTGCTCGTGCCTACAGGCCTTGGTCTCAGACATTGCCCTATAACAGGAACTGTGCCCCTCTGTGTTTCCCTTCCCATGTAAGCCACTTAGTGTCCTTAATCATTGAGCAAGAGGTGCAGCTGACCCCCTGCAGTCCTGAAGATTGTCATCTATATTATCTAGCCACCCGTCTACCCACCTAACTACTCACCCCATGTCTGGTAAGTTCAGACTTCTACATCCTGAGGAAACCACCAGAAACAAGACTCTGTTTTCACCTGTACCCTTTAGTCTCTCCATGGGGATTCACCATTAATGACAGCCCCACACATACTTCCTCTGCAAATATTTTGGATTTATTGTTTGCACACTGGCAGCCAGACCCTTGGGCCACTACCACTTTCATCATTCCAGGTTGTCCTGGGGAGGAGCTATTTCCCTTAGCTGCACACGGCTTCTAAGAAATTGTTTTAGTCACAAAGACAAATCCCAAGTCTGATTGGTCAGGTTCAGCACTTCCTTCTTCCAGAACCTGGATTCCTTCTCAGTCACCTTTGTAGTTAAAACATCACACAAGCATGGAAAACTAGAAACAACCACAAGGCCAGGCATGCCCCGGTCTTGGGGTTTGTTCCTCTGCAGATGGGATAAGATACAGGGGGATGTGAGACCCTCATTCCCCAGATGCCTGGTGCTTAGCAAGTTCTCACTGAGTCTTGCTGTCTGCATGGCCTCTCAGCACTGGGCTGAGACAGGGCTTCTGGGAATTAAACTGGTTGGCACAGAGCTTGTACCATGAAGGGGATCTTCAGAGGTCCCTGGATGATCATCGTCCTATCTACACTGGCATATCCAGTGTGGGTACCTACACATTCCAGAGGGAAGGTCAGAGTGGTTTGGGGAACAGTTGTAGGAACATCAGGGGCTTTAGCTAAGGCCCATTCACATGAGGTTAGTTTGGGGAAGGAGCCCAAGGACGAGACCATGTCCCAGATGGGTGGCAGTAGGTAGGACTATTTTGATCAGGGTCAGAGCTAAGTGGGTATGGTTGTGGGAGGGCTATGAGGTTGTGGAAGACAGTAGCCAATGGTCTGGGTGGCCCGTCCAGACCAGTCACTGAAATGGGGCCACTTGTTATAGACTGGTCTCACCATTGTGAACCCTCTGTGGTTCTCCACGAAAAGGGAAACAATTTTTCCTTCCCATGCCTAGTGGAAGCTTGTAACACTAGATCTGTGTGAGAGATAAACAGAACATCCAGGTGACACATGGATGTGGTGTGGCCACTGCTTTCTTATGGCTGTCTTCTTTGGGGTTCAGACATGGCAGAGCTAGAGCAGAAGCCAGCTCCTATCCATCCTGACTCCAGCTGCAAGAAATCCCAGCTCTCAATCCACGGACACTCTTGTACTGTATTTTAGCCTAGTATTGAGGAAAAGTGCATTTTGTGGATGACCTTGTGTGGGCTTGTCAAGGCCATGGCAGTGAGCTTTCTCCTGGGCAGCAAGGTCTGAGGTGGCCATGGCTCACTGAGGCACAGAAATTCACACAGACTATCACATTGCAGCCCTGTCCCCTCCTGGCCCTGTAGGCTTCTGCTGCATGGAGTCTGACTATGATGAGGCTTTGTGTTTGCAGTAGTTTGTTCTTTCACAGCCTGGCTTTGGGTTTGCTCTGATGCCAGCGCTGTGCTGAGCATGATATTCATAAACCTTCCTGTGTTGTCCTGCCATTTACGTCAATCCCAGATCTGGTCAGAGGGTAAGTCATTCACTCAGATAATAATGATCCCTGTTCACTGACAAAGTCCAAAGAATCCTTTGTCCCTGTGAACTGAAATGTTGAATGCTACTGAAATAGAGGCTGAACCTACAGCAGGAGGGGCTCCATGTGCAAGGTCACAATTTTGGTTTTGGCCCAGCATGTGATGCGTATCTTGGGGAGGACAATGGTGACTTTTATCTTCTGACTGCTGCACTGTTTGTGCTCAGGGAGATGGTCAGGGCCACCTCACCTAGCCAAGCACTTCTGAGAAATGTTTTTGAGCAAGTTATCTCCAGGTGGCAGGTGCTTGGGTTGGCCATCACACAGGAGTGAAATCTTAAGCTTTGAGGGAGAATGGCCATCTCTTACATGTACATAACTTGTATAGAGAATGGTTTGGAAGTAAGCATCTTTAAATGTCCCATATGCTGTGCTTTAGGGATACATCAACTGTGTGTGAGAAGGAGATGTTTCCATGACCCTCAGGCTGTCACAATGTGATACACCTTCTAACTACCTGGAGGGGGGTGCTTAACCTGGGTGTCAGAATGGCCTCTGGGACACACATGTGACTTCTTATCCTGAAGAGCTGTTGGTGCTATCAGGCTTGTTGCTGGTCATGTAGTTTGATGAAGAGGTTAATCTTGGGAGGGAATTGGAAACATTTGCTGGTAAGTGGCCAAATTCTGTACCCCTAGTGTTGACCTGAAAGACAGAGGCTTGTCCAGCATGAGCCTTGGGAGAGAAAAAATATTCAAGAGAATGGGTGACTCGCTCAGATGAAAATGAAGACTGCTGCAGCTGGCATTCAGCACAGTGGCACTGGTGCTTCCTGAATTATCCTTCCATGGAAATTTGTCAGCAATCAGCACAGAGTTCTTTTGCTCAATTTGGGGAAATTGTGAATGCACAAAGTGCAGCCCTGTATGGTAGCCCCTGGGCCTCCATGTCACAGCTCTTGGCAGTGCTGGCTACTCTCAGTTCCTCAGTTGTCAAAGCTCATGGCCTCTCTGACAGCTTTGACTGGAAGTCTTCTAGCAGCCTTTTCAGACTCTGGGGCCTCTCTCTGTAGTCTTTGGAACCCCTCAGACCTGGCATACCTCCTCCACTGCTGGAGGATTGTGAAGAGCTGCTTATATAGAGCCACTGCAACCCATGCATGTGCAGTTGTGCATCTGTGGATCTGCTTGAGGACTTTCCCAGCAAGGATGGGATCATCTGGCACTGGCCAAAGATTTGAGCCTGCTGTGACACAGGCAGGTCCTCCTGGAGCGGCAGGAGCAGGGAGGACTGTCATCCCCAGAGCCTGGAGCCTGTGAGACCTAGATGCCCCAAAGTCACCCTGGGGTGTTGAGGGGTCTTGGGGCTGGTGGTCTGGGCTACCCTGAGACAAATGGGGAGTGAGGGAAGGTGTGATAGGTGACATTTGGGTCCTGACCCCATCTAGGTATTGCAGAGAGGGTGCCTTGGTACCTTCTACCTCAAAATAAGAAGAAATTTTATGGTGATAAAGGACCTTCTGGTTTATATTTATACTTGTTGGATTTGGCCTGGTGATAAACAATTCCATTATTTTAAACTATTCATTTCAAATAGTTTCTGGGAAAGGTAAAATAAAATGGAAATTATACTTCAAAAATATTAACTGATCCTCAACTGTGTCACAAAACTGCTGCAAGTTTATAGCAAAAAATAGCAGTTTATTCAAAATGCCCTTCTTGCCTCCAAAGTGAAGCTGAATCTCTATAGGTTGCAGTTTAAGGGGGGCAAAAAAACACCTTTTCTTTGCAATAGGGTCAGGGAGGAGATCAGCCCCACTATACCTGCAGGCGTCCGTATCTGGGATTGTCCTGTGAAGAGCGTGGCTTAGCCTTCACTGGCTGGCCTGCTGTCTCTGCAGGATCACTGACCAGTCTGGAGGGGTCTTTACTTCCACTCAGTGGATAAGGGCACTGAACTGCAGAGAGGTCATGAGGTCCACTCGGGGTCACACAGCCTGCAGTGTGGTTCCCAGGGAGGGAGGGAAGACACAGGTGGCAAGGAAGGGTCAAGGAGTTCTCAGTTTGAAAGGAAGGTGACCAAGCTGCCCTCAGACTTGCCTCAAACTCTCCTTCAACCTGCCCTCTGTCAGAAGTGCCCCAAATTGTCAGATCATCCCCACCCTCTCCAGGCCCCAACCTGGCTCCTTCAGTCCTCTATGGCGTCCTATGGGTGTGGCCAGAGGCAAATTGCTTATACTCACTTCCTAGTCCCCCTCAGGGCTCCCCAACACCCAGGTCCTCCTGGCTGACTTGGTGTGTCATCACACTGAACTCGTCCCTGAGGGCTGTGGCAGTGTCTTCCCCTCTTTCCATCTTTGTCCATCCCAAACCACATGTCAGTGTAGATATACCATGTGTAGCCTCGAAGACACAGAGCATGCAGCCTTGGCTTCTACTTTTACACCGAGTCAGGGTCAGAGATGGGGGATAAAAGCAGGCCGGAAATAAGAAGCTCCTACCTAATAAAATGACTAGGAGCTGGGCCTGTGCTGGGACAGCTAGTGGGGGTGGGATGGAGGTCGCTGGTCCCATCCCTGCAGGGAGGGCTGAGAGGTGGTGGAGGATCAGGCTTCACATGCCTCTGAGTGCCTTACAAAGACTGTGTCACTTGTTCCAGGGGCCTGGGAGTGTTTTAAACTGGGCACTGGAGCCTGGATGATATTCTTATATTGGACTTTATTCTTGTGGCTGTGAGGCATTTTGGGGTAGCTGGTTGGTGAGCAGGTCCATGGGCATTTGTTTTTGTCCCCTGGCAGAGCAGTGGTACAACTTGGGATAGCAGGGTGTTAGGGACAGACACCAGGGGAAGGGCTCCATGGGTGGATATGGCCAGGACATCATCATTCCAGGACTGTGCCATCAGAGGGCTGAGGCAGGAGCTGAGTCTCCTGAGTAGCATTTCTCTCCCTCCCTGCTCCAGTTCTTCCCTCCTTCCTTTTCTGTGTTAGGCATTACTTCAGGGCGAGAGACCAAAGAGAGAAGTCACAAATCAAATCCAAACAGAGAGTGGGAGCCAGTCATCTCCCAGTTTTTTCATGAAGCCTGTGGCAAGGCCAGGGTTTGCCATATAGATTAGTTCTGAGGTGGCCAGAATTACTTTAAACATAACTTTAGGAAAGAAAATTCTATCCACTTAGCATAATATTGCAGTTGGAAGCTGATCTCCCTGTCGAGTACCACTGTTGAGTCATTTAGGGCTGCTGCTTTAGAGGGCTTCTAGGCTCTGCTGAAATAAAATGGGAAGGTGTGGACACAGGCCCTTTTGTCCTTCTGGCCCATTGTGTGGCCACCTTTTCAAACATGGTTGGTGATACTGTGATGACAGCTTTCCTCCCCAGGATATCATTCTGTAAACTGAGGGTGGTTAGAGTTTGCCTTGGAAAACCCTCCACCCAAGGCAAATCTGCGTAGGCCACATCTCAGGGATGGTGGCCAGGCCTAGGGTGCCTTCCCTCTGGTGGCCCATCGGTGTGGCTGTGTTCATTTTACTCTTCTTGATGACCTTTCCAACTTCATATTTCCAGGTTCAAAATGGGAACAGTAGTTCTGGGAAAGATTAAGAAACTTAACTGAGATTGTACAGCTAGCTGGAAGTAAATCCAGGATGTTAACAGTGCAGATCTGTCCATCTGACTCTGAAACATTATCTCAGTTGGTTATAAAAGCTTGTTTTTCAGAAACTGTCTCAACCAGCAGCAAAGGAAGGCTAAGGCAAGCAGCAATGAAAATTCTAAAGAAAATACATAGTTTTTACTAAAAATTGCTGTCTGGAGACAAAAGCAAAGCTATCTCCAAATCTCTGTATTCCCTCAGCCTATCTTAAGAGAGATTTCAAGCCATTGCTCTTAATATGTATGTAAACACACACACACACACACACACACACACACACACACACACACACACACACGTACTTACGCACAGGCCCCAACATAACATAGTTCAATTAGAGTTTTTCTACTTTATAATGGTGTAAAAGCAGTAACAGATTTTGGTAAAGGCCATACTATCAACTGCAATTTGGGGTCTTTCCTGGAGCTAGCAGTATGTGGTGCCATATTCTGGGTAAGGACAGTGAGTCACAACTCCCAGTCACTCTTTGATCATGAGGGTGAACCACCCACCCACAGTGAGGGGCTGTGCTCCGATCCAGTGATGCTTGTGCGTGTTAGATGTTTTCCACTTAAAATATTTTCTATTCCCAGTAGGTTTATCAGGATGCAACCCATTGTAAGTGTATTCAGTGGGATAGCATTAGTTACAATTTGTGGAGCTTTTTACCACATTGATGAAATGATTTAAACCAGCTCCTTTAGATTTACTCACTGATAAATTTGAGATTGCCGTGTCGGGAATGTTTAGTGTAAACCACTGCCTTGCCTGAATGGGTTTATCAAGCCCCATGTGGTAAAAGCATTTTATTTACAGAAAATGAAAGCTAGAAAACATTGCTATGCCCATGTTTGCCTGCGTCCCCCTCTCTCCTGTGTCCCTCTCCTTTGGATCTGTGCCCCTAGGTACTATGCCAAACCTTCTGTGTGCCATCCGTGGCCAGGGAGCAGCCTGGGTGCAATGGTGTGGCAGAGACCTGGGTGATGGGCCAGGTAAACAGTAGGGCCCTGTGACAGGAGAGCCAGGCCCAGCCTCCAACTAGAGTGGCATGCCACCACCTCCTAGAAGAAAGAGTGGAAGGGAGGGAGAGGCACAGTGAGAGGCAGAGGCCCAGGGCTGGGGCACTGCCCCACATACAGGGCTGAGGCGGGTACAGGAGTGAGAGCTTGGCCTGTCTTTGGGTTTCAGGTCCAACCCGAAAGATGCCCCCCAGTGCCAGTGCCATGGACTTCTTCCAGCTCTTTGTCCCTGACAATGTCCTCAAGAACATGGTGGTGCAGACCAATATGTATGCCAGGAAGTTCCAGGAGCGCTTTGGCAGTGATGGTGCCTGGGCAGAGGTGACACTGGCCGAGATGAAGGCCTTCCTGGGCTACGTGATCTCCACCAGTGTCTCCCACTGTGAGTCGGTCCTCAGCATCTGGAGTGGCGGCTTCTACAGCAACCGTAGCCTGGCGTTGGTCATGAGCCAGGCCCGCTTCGAGAAGATCCTCAAGTACTTCCACGTGGTGGCCTTCCGCTCCAGCCAGTCCTCGCACGGGCTCTACAAGGTGCAGCCCTTCCTGGATGCCCTGCAGGGCAGCTTCCATGCCGCCTTCCGGCCTTCCCAGACCCAGGTGAGACCCGTGGGGTGTGCTGGTCTCACTTGCCGCAGGCATGATATCAGGCTCTCCTGTCCTGCCTGGCCTTGGAGGTCATTTCCAGGTCTCCTCTGTTGTTACTCCATCCCATGAACCCACATGGATAAGTTGAACCTTGAGTGGGGGGATGATGGGATCCCCAGAAGAGGCAGTGTTTGATCCTTTGCTGAAAGGGAGGCTTCTTTCCAATCCCCAGAAGCCTGCCTTCAGTGGTAGTTGATGCATCCCAGAATTAGCTTTCTCGTATCCTCTTGAGTATGCTGAGCCTGAGGGTACCTTCTGGGTGGGGAAGGCAGTGAGTGGGTTTCTTCAGGCCACTGAGCCTCCTCAGATGCCAGGGGTCTGCCTGGAATCTCAGGTCATAGCTCTGAGGCTTGGAGGGGGTTTGAGAGCCCAGGACCTACTGCAGCTGCCTGACCCTTCTGACAGCCTCAGTGGGTACTGAAAGTGGTGACTCTGCTCACTTTCACTCAGCTCCTTCCCCACTTGGTGTTTGCCTGAGCTCTCCATACTCCATAACAAGTGTCCACTTGTGTCCTCCCTCCCCCTTGTTGCCTTGTGTACACCTAAACCCTTCCTGCCTCGTTCCTCATAATTTCCATGATTTGTGGCCTGTTCTTTGATGATGGGGTGCTTCTTTCTTCTGACTGCTCCAAAGTCTTAACCAGTTCCAGGGTCCAGTGTCAGGCCCCACCTCCTTTTCATTCCCTATCTGCTGAGTCCCACAAATGTTGCTCACCTTCCTAAGGAGAGATGCTTGGGAACACAGTCTTGTTTGTCACAATCCTTTAAGACCAGTGTCTTAGTTACTTTTTACTCATTGCTGAGACAAAATACCTGAAGCCCAAGTTGGGAAAGAAAAGATTATTTCTTACAGTTTTTGGAGGTTTCAGTGCACACTCAGTTGGCTCCCAGACAGGCGGGCATGGCTGGGCTGCAGTTCATGGTGGCTGCAAACACAAACAGAAACTAGCAAAGAGCAAGACACACCTTTTTCCTGCCATTACATCACATCCTAGCTCCACCCCCAAGTGGGTGTAGCACTAACACCATCAATCCAAGCACTATACAATGAACAAATAACGAATGCACAATTCAGACTCATGAGGCCTGGGGGACACAGACATAAACCATGACATTCCACCCCTGGCCCCCAGGACTCATGTGCATCCTTTATACAAAAGACATTTAGTCACCTCCAAGACTTGCCAAAGTCCTAACAGTTTTAGCATTGCTGAATAGTCCAAGTCCCAAGTCTCATCCAACATCTATGGCAGACTCTTAACTGTAACCCCCTGTACAAATGAAACAAGATTAAACATTGCTGAAATGCAAAGGCACAAGATAAACATTACCATTCCAAAAGTTACAAACAGGGGAATATAAAGTATTGGAAACAAAGCAAGTCCAACATCCAGCAGGGCAAACATTAGGTCCTAGAGTTTCACACTCAGCATCTGAAGCAATCTGGTTGCAAGCTCCAAAAGGCTTGGGTGATTCCACCCTCAGGGCATCTCTGGCGATTTCAACTTTTAAGCTTTTCTCTTAAATCTTCTCTGCTTGCTTTTTGCAGCTTCCCTTGGACATCCACATTCCTGGTTGGGGTCTCCACTGCACCTTTGGCTTCACACTTACATCTTCACAAATTGCCCTCTCAGGGGCACACTGCTTGGCCTCCCAGGCCCTTTGCAATTGAGGTGGAAGCCGTCTTACCCTCAGAATTTGTGCATTTTCCTTGCACCTAAAATCAGCACCTTGTGGATGCCGCCAAGGTTTGCTGCTAGCTGAAGCAGTAGCCAGGCTTTTCTCTCTCTTGGCTGTAGGGGTCAGTTGCCTGGATTGCAGGGCTCTGTTTACCTGATTGTGAGGAAAAAGCTTCTCTATGTTGCCACCATTTTGGAACCTCATGTGGCTGCTGTCGCCATTCTGGAACATGGCGCCCTGAAGCTTTTCCCTCTGAGAAAATTTTTTCTCCTTTGCTGTGAGGCTGCACAGGGTGGGGACCCGCTTCCTGGGATGCCCTGGGGCCATCTTTCTTATCTCTCTGTTTCTCCTCAGGAATCAAAATCTCAACTCTGTCTTTACAATCCACAGCCTTCCTGGAATTTCCCTTCAGGCCAAACTCACAGCATTGTACATTATCCTTCTGGGCTCTTTGCTCCTGATTTGAAACATAAAGCTGGCTGAAAGCCCCCAACAATAGCCATGCCACAGCCTCAATGTTTGATTGATTTTTAATTTCCTTTTCAAGATTAATCAGTCCATTGCCCTTTGTCTCAGTCTCAGGCAATGTCTCTGGGCAGGAGCAAAATGCAGACAAACTTTCTGCCAAGCCATAACACACATGATGTGGAGCCCAACAACCAATACATCCTTCTTCCCAGCAGAAACCTCCCAAGCCTGGTCTTTATCATCAGGCTTTCTATCAGCCTTCTGGTCTGTTGAGCTCTGACCAGAATTTCCTCTACAGAACAGCCTAAGCTGCTCCAGCTCTATGCATCCAGGCGACATGTCTGAACCTTTCCAAATTCTGTCCACAAGCCATTTCCAAAGCCTCTTGAAAAACATGGTCAGATATAGTCACAGCAAATGACCCCACTCCTGGTACCAAATTCTATCTTAGTTACTTTTTGCTCGTTGCTGAGACAAAATACCTGAAGCCTAAGTTGGGAAAGGAAAGGTTTATTTCTTAACAGTTTTTGGAGGTTTCAGTCCACACTCAGTTGGCTCCAAGACAGGCGAGCATGGCTGGGCTGCAGTTCATGGTGGCCGCAAACACAAACAGGAACTGGCAAAGAGCAAGACAAACTTTTTCCTGCCATTACATCACATCCTAGCTCTACCCCTAAGTGGGTGTAGCACTAACACCATCAATCCAAGCACTATACAATGAACGAATAACAAATGCACAATTCAAACTCATGAGGCCTGGGGGACACAGACATAAACCATGACAACCAGCTACAGCCAGAACACATGATTTCTTTTCCTTTTTTTACTTCTTTCGTCTTCCCTCCCATTTTCCTCCTGACTCTCTCCTTCCTCCACCCTTCCCTTCCTTCCATGGTGGGATGGAACCCAAGTCCTTGCACATGCAAGGCAAGTACACTACTACCAAGCTACATCCTAGCCCTTTTAAATGTTTTTAGTTTTGAGATAGGGTCTAGTTAAGTTGCTCAGGTTGGTCTGGAACTTGCAGTTCTTTTGCCTCAGCCTGCTGAGTAGCTGGGATTCCAAGTATGTCCTACCACGCCTGGGTAACTTGTGAAAATGAGGCAGACTAGAGATGTGTTGGTAGGATCCAAGGATCTGAAAGAGGTCTGCTGACCAGGAGCTGCTGTAGAAGGCTGTAGGCTCTCTGTGGCAGCTGGCTAGTTGGATGGTTGGTGTGCAGGGTCCTAAAGACCCTACTGGCTCCCTGTACAGGCAACCTCACCATCCTAAACTGACTCTGCATCACAGAACAGCAGTCTCAGCTCTCCATTGCCTGGTGCCTGCAAGGCCTTCTGCAGCCCCAAGGACTGTGAGCTTGTCCCTCTCAGCTGTCATCATAGGCAACCCTCCTGAGCCTGCAGCAGGCAGCAGCTAAACTGTAGCTGTGGGGACAGATGTCCCCAGAAGCCACTCTGCACTGCTCAGTCCATTGACTGACAGGCAGAGCTGGGGGCAGCAGGGAATCATCCTTTTACTCTGTGCTCAGTTTCTCTCCACTGCTTCTGAGTGGATGAGGCTCCATTTGGGAGTGGCTCCCCGATCCTGTTCATTTTTCCCTGTACTTTTTTTTAAAAAAAACTTTGTATGTTTGTTGGTGGTGTTGTTGTTTTTGGTCTTTATTTCTGCTGTTACTTATTTTTTTCTCCCCTACTGTTTTCTACACAGCGACATTGTGGGTTGGCCAGATCCCAGCAGGAAAATACATATGAAATGTTAGAAGGGAGTTGAAGATTGTTAATGCAAAGGCATGATCAGGGTTAGGGAAACTCAGGAGGAGATGAAGCCCTTGAGGTAGGAAGCACCTAGAAGCCACAAGGGCTGAAGCCTTGGGAAGGCTTTGGAGCAGGGATGACAGCACCTCTCACTGGTATCTTATGCTTTACTACACAAGCAGAAAGCCAGAGCTGGAGAAGCTGGTGGTGCAGTTGTAAGAGGCTGACTTTAGCCCCAGGGCAGGGTTGGCAAGTGGCACGGGGATATGGGGATTAGATACCCGCTTATAGCTAGATGTGAGACGACGGGGGAGCCAAGGGTCTGTCTTCTGTCACCGAGGCCTGTCGAGCCAGCTTCACATTGATGGGATCTGGGAAAGTCAAAGGGAAGGAGGGTGCCTGAACTGCTGAGTGTGGCTGAGTATATACCAGGACCGGCTTTTCATGGCTGTGTCATCTCCTGCCCAGTTGGCAGCTCTGCTCTTCCTGTCTTGGTGTATATTATCCTTTTTGGGATTCACAGGGGGCGCTTTGCCTTGCCACCAGCATTGGTCACATTGAGCTTGGCTTCTGGGGCTGTGGTTTCAGAGATGCCTGCCTGAGACAGGTCTCCTGGAGGAGACAGGGTGTGGGGTACTTTTCCTGACCCTTGACCAGAGAAGCCAGGAGCCATGGTTCTTTTTCTCTGAACACTTCTTGGCTCTGGCTGGTACAGGGAGACACAGTGGTTTGGCCATAAGCTTCCGTGGCCATCTGTGTATCCCAGGCTTCCTTGGAGGGCCTTACTTTCGTTTTCGGAGACCTGTGGGATGGTCTTTTTCCCACTGCTCTCCCAAGTCCCAGGAATTTCTCTGCACCCGCTCCCCATCACCACCCCCACCTGTCACTAAACCCCTGCATGTCCCCTCACAGATGTGCCTAGCTCCCTGGTGCTTTTGGGAGCCTTTCTGTCCCACCAACAGACAACTAGAAAATGGGAGACACCACATTTCTTACAGTCAGGTTGACATCCTGACATCAGAGAACATCCTCAAGAGGCTGCATAGATAGGCAAGTAATGGCCTTGCCACCAGTGCTCCCCAGGATGAGCTGTTGTGCACAGAGGAGATTTGGGAGCTGGCACTGAAAGATAGAGACTTGTCTGTTTTCTCCCCCCAGAAGAAGAAAGGTTTCTCTAGTATGTAGTTTCTGGAGATCAGAGGTTTTTCTTTGGGCTGTGGTCAGTACTGACCCATTCATAACTCTATTAATTACAGAAAGAAAGGGAAGCAGCACGACAACCAGCAATTCCTGTGGGCCCTTTTGCTTTGCTGTGAATAGGTCTGAGTTTGCTGCTGAGGGTGTGTCTGCAGTGAGCAGAAAGAGGCACATTTATTGGCTGGTTAAGGATGAGGTGGTTCAGCTTCCTGTGAGGCAAGTGCACGGCTTGGGGAGAGTGAGGTGAGCAGGGGTAGGGTGGGCAGCTCCTGCATTCTTCCCAGTCTGTCCCTCTGCTCTTACCATAGGTCACCTGTTTTGCTAGAGTGGCTTCAAATGGGGCTTTCAGTGTTTCATAAGCTGCAAAGAGCTATAAAGAAGAAACCAGGGGAAGAGCCAGAGCTCAGTACAGTGAGAAGCCACTGTGGGGGTCATGAGACAGACAAGACAGTGAGAAACCAGGCAGCTTTCCTAGCCCTGTCATGAGCAGACACAGACAGAGATGGGGCTTGACGTCCCCAGGCTTCCAAGAGTGAAAAACCAAGGGGAGAAAACCAATAACAAACTACCCACACCCAGTAGTGCCAGCTCAGTGCCTTTTACATTGGAGTTCAGTACACCATTACTAGAAGCACAGGGGAGTGCAGATCACAGGGTGTCACTGTCTTTGCTGTGCTGGTCATCCTGGATTGGACAGTCCCAGGGGGCCTGGTGGAAATGCACACTGTCAGGTGGGGCCCCAGCACACTGAGTGAGAGCCTACATTACAAAAATCCACATGTGATTCCTTTGTTTGAACTTTTTCTGTAAATGATCAAAAAGTACTTTAGACTTTATGTGATCTCTGCTGGGTCCTGTCAGTTCTGCTGTGTTTGCCCCAAAGCAGCCATAGACAATATGTGAATGCATGAGTACAGTGATGGCCCAGGAAGACTTTATTTGCAAAAACAGGTAGCAAGCCAGACCCTTTCATGGCTTGCCAGTCCCATTGTGTAGAGTTTATGGAATTATATTATTACCTATGCCCTTTATTTTGGTTAACTATAGATATACACTGTAATTCATAAATTATTTTGTAGTAGGACTAGGGGAGAATGTAACATGTTCTGATTTACCTGAGGAGCTGGTGTACAGCTCAGTGGTAGAGTGCTTATCTGGCCTGCAATGTTAATTTTTTAAAAATAAATCAAAATTTACCTGAAAGCTCTCCAAATTGCTTAGCTTGAAGAATTAAAACTTTTACCTTTCTCAGGTCTATTTCATTATGCCATATCTGTTTACTTTATCATCTTGTCATTGAAAAAGTCACATAAGCATGTGATCCAGGTGAGTTTCACCTGCCTAGGGGATCTCACGAACCCAGGGCACTGCAGGAGAGAGAAGTGGCCACAGAGATGGGCTATCCATGAGCCAAGTTGGTCTGAGGACTCTCAGCCGGGAGAAAAGTGGTGAGTACGCAGGAGTAGGCTGAGGACCTAAAGAGGCCGGGTATCTCAGTAGTGGAGCAGGAGTTTAGCAAGCACCAGGCCCAGGGTTCCTTCCCAGCACCACAGCAAAACGAAAGAAAGTGTGCGCTTTTCCTTTGTTTCTCATGGGCAGAAGTCAGATCTGGGTTTAAGTTAAATGTATATGTTGACTCAGAGAAAAAAAAGAGCTTCAGCTGTAGGGCTGTCTGTCCATCAAAGAAGAAGCTTCCTTCCCAGGAAGGGGTGGATGCCCTCTGCTGGCTAGGCCCAGTCTGAGGCCAGGGATCCTTCTTCAGATCCCTCCTTCATATGGGAGTTGGGACTGTGGACTTTAGCCCAGAAATAACAATCACCATACGTCTTGCTATACATTGGGGCTTGGGCTGAGAGGTCCACTGTGTTCTTGCTGGGTCCTCCCTAGAACACTAGAGACAGAGACCCATCTCATGCTGCCCCACATGAGAATCTCTGCCTTTTCTTTCCTGTAGGTGCTACACGAACCCCTGATCGACGAGGACCCTGTGTTCATCGCCACATGCACGGAACGTGAGCTGCGGAAGAGGAAAAAGCGGAAATTCAGCCTGTGGGTTCGGCAATGCTCCTCCACCGGTTTCATTGTCCAGGTGACTAGAGATGTGGGTGCTGTCAGGCCTGGGCCTGGGCCTGGGCCCGTGCTGACTGAGATCAGATTCTCTCATCTTTTAAGGCCACTCACTGAGGCAGGGCTGACTGCTCCCTCTACCTGAGGTAAGGGTGACCGTCCTGTCTCTGCACATCCTCCTGTGTAGTCCAACCCTTCAGATAAATTGGCTCAACCCCATAGACTGATGGATGAGAGCTGCTCCCTCTTGGTTCAACACCCATATGGTCACCTCTTTCTCTTGAGCATGGACACTTTTGCATTTTCTGACTTGTGAGTGACTGTCCCATGGGCATTCCAGGAGACTGACACCTCCACCCTTGTCTGCGATCCTCTAAGAGGGTAGGTGGCCCACTTTTGTACTGTTTTCCAACAGTTGCTTCACCTGCACCTGCCCTGGCTCCTCACATGCAGCCATGTCACCAGTCTTACATTCCCAAACATGCTGTGCACTAATGCAGGGCCAGGAGTCAGGATGGAGCATGGGAAGGGATTCTCCTGCTCTTTTCCTCAGGGTAGAGGGTGTCAGTTACTGGCAGCCAAGGGAGCATTGTCAGCTGGTACCTCTGGATGGCCTCTGGGCCCATCAGTATTTGCAGCTGGCCCATGTTCTCTAGAGGAGCTGGGGAAGGATGGATGAAGCCCTGTCTCTAAAGGTCTGGGGCATCACAGAAGTAAGGCTGTGTGATGTTTTGGGGTGTGAGCATTCCCTGAGGCATTGCTGTGTGGCCTCCCAGGGTTCTTCCTATCATAACATTGGTGTGGAACAGGCAGCATTAGTAACAGGTAGTATCAGTTTGCCCTGGGCAAAGTACAGACCTGTGTATCAATAAGCTTGCTTTCCTATTTTTAAATCTGTATATTTAAAAATTAATAAATCATAGAAACAATAAAAACTTCTCAGGAAAAATGACAAGTTTGATGTCGAAAGGTACATTTCCTGCCCTAAACATGTTTGACCCTGCTCAGACTGCAGGCTGGAAAATGTCTTTGCAGACCCCACCCTGACCTACCCAGAGGAACCTGTCACTGTGTGCTAGTGAGACTATCAGTATGATGCTGGTGTGCCTGGGAAGACATCTTACAATTTGTGTTTGTGTGTGTGTGTGTGTGTGTGTGTGTGTGTGTGTGTTTGTACATACATGTACATGTACTAGTGGAGGTTGAACCCAGGATCTTTGCACTGAGCTCATCCCCATCCTTTTACATTTGTGTATTCTGAGACAGAGTCTTGCTAAGTTGCCCAGGCAGGGCTCAAACTAGGAATCAAGCTCAGACGAGGAGTTGCACCCGTCAGGGATGGCATGCGTATTGGTGCCGTATGTGGGGGGCTGTTGTAGAGTAAGAAAATGCTTGTGGTTCCATGATGCCACTGTCTCAGGTCACCGCCTTTCATCTGGATGGAATGAGGCAGCACTGCATGGTGGGGATGAGGCTACATGGATGCTCGCTTGTCCATGGAGAAGTCCTGTTGTCCCCCATAGTACTGCTGAAGTCAGTGATACCAGCTGAGACCAGTAGGGTTTGGGGACAGCAGACACAGGGAGGCAACCCCTACAAGGTAGAGTCCTTGCAGAATTGGATTTTCCCAGCCCCTGTAACTCAGTCATGCCCTTAGGCTGAGATTTTTCAGATTACTGTTTTTTAATTACTTTTTGAGTGTGGATTCTGTTTTATATTCACTTTAAAAGCTCATTGCTGTATAGTGACAAATGCCTCAGGCTCAGGACTTGTGGACTCTGGCTGCTGCCAACTAGCCAACTAGCCAGACAACCTCCTGGCTGTGCCTTCTGGTTTCCTGAAGGAAACAGTGCCTGTCACTCAGTGCCCCCTCCCCTGTGACAGCTGCTGTGTCCATGTCCACTCCTCCTGAGGAGTCTGCTGAGCCTGTGTGGGCAAAGCCAGCTGAGGATCTCACATGGTCTTGTGACCACATAGTCCTCCACATCTTATCTGAGGGCCAGAGCTCTCAGCTGCTCACTGATGTTTGGAAAAACACGTGGCTGCAGGGGAGCAAGAGGCCCCAGACGGTGCTGAATGTAGTGTCAGGCAAGAGCAGACCTTCGATCCCAGACGTGCAGGTTCATGCTGATAGGAAATCCTCTTACGACATTCAGTGTCTTTTCTGATTAAATTGTACTAGCATCAAAGCATGAAAACTCCAGACTATCTATAATTCCCATAAATATATTACGTAAAACTAGCCAACTGAGGACATCATTAGCATATCTGTCTAAACAAACACATATTGAGAATCCTGGCTACTTCACTTACACAAGGATATTTTTGTAAGCATTTTCTGTTGTTAAATATATTTTCTATGTTTTAAAGAAGTATACTATATTCTATTATACCCACACGTACAATCAGGCTCCGCTAATGTAGTTTAATTAGGTTGTTGTTAATTTTTTTTTGCTATTACAGAAACACTTCCATGGACGTGATGTTAAACATGTAAACCCATTAGTACATTTCTGACTACTACCTTGGGTTGAATTCCTCAAAGTGTAAATCATGAGTAAAATTGAATGAATAATTTTTAACATTTTAAAATATTTATAATTGACAACTGCATAAATTTGTTGTGTCCAGTGTGACATTCTGAAATATGTGTATATTATGAAGTGGCGAGATTGTTAATTAACATGTTAACAATGTGTGAGAACTCTTACAATCTCATGGCAGTTTTCTGGAACCTGATCCATTATCATCAGCCTTTGTTACTGTATTGTGCTTACTGCTTTTATCCGACTGAAATTTTAAACCCTATAGCCAACATCTCAACACTCCCCCACCAGGGCTTTGCTAACCACCATTCTACTCTCTGCTTCTATGATTTCGTATATAAGTGAGGTCATACAGTACCTGTGTTTCTGTGCCTGGCTTATTGTACTTAACATCCTCCAGGTTGTTGCTGTAAATGATGGGATTTTCCTCTTAAGGCTGAATGGTTTTCCATTGTATACACACTTCCTTTCGCTCTGTTGATGGGTAGTTGATGGGTGTCTCTGTCAGTGTACCTCTTTACTGTTTTCCATAATGGCTGCACTTCAAGGTTTCCAACCGATAGTGCAGATTTTCTTGCAAAAATTTCCATATCCCCAATTGACTCTGTGTTCCATGCTCATTCCTGGATCCTCGCTGACACTGTTTGGGTTGGGAAGATGGGGTTCACTGTTGGTCCATATGAAAATTGACTTCTGTCTGTTTCCAGGAGTAAAGTTATGTCATCCCCATCTTGCTGGCTTTGGTTGGAGGGGGACTGCTCTGTTATCATTATGACCTTGAGATCTGTGGGTGTGCAGAATGCCCACTCAAAGAGCGTGAATTCTGAGACACACTCCTCTTGCCCCATGCACACACACTTCCCAGTGATTCTCCCAACTGAGAATCTCCCACTGAGATGTATTCATGAAGGGAGTGTGATTGGCAAATGGATTATGGTTCTAAACTAGTTAGAGGGAAATTGTCATGGCAGGCCTGGTCTGGCCAGGTGAGCCCTTTTCCTGGCAGAGAAGATACAGAATAGAAAGGCCCTCACTTGATAAACAGGAACCACTGCTGGTCTAAAGGTGAAAGGGCCTTCTGGAGAGGAATGTAGGAGGCCCAGGGAGCCAAGAAGTTGACTGGTAGAAACAGGAATCTCAGGCCTACAAATATAGGAAATGACCCAAATGTACCAGAGGATTCCAGGCACCAGACAGGAACTTGGGGCATACTCCAATCTCATCTTTGTGTCCCTAAGCAGAAAAGCACTTGAGCCTTGCTGAGATTGACAGATGAGACTCCATAAGCTCCTGAGTTGTTATGGGAATAAAAAACAAAACAAAACAAAAAAACCAGTGCACAGAAACCTAAATGACAAACCTGGCTGTGTGTGTTAATTATTGCAAGGGGAACCCATCACTTCCTAAAAAGTTCTTTGTTCTTTCCAAGTACACTTGCTACATGACCTGCTTCCCCATTGGATCAGTATCACCTAAGCATATAATCTTATTGTACTTACAATCTTGTTGATTGCTTGTATCTATAACCCACATTATACCCATGTGTTTGTGCTCTGTAAAACTTCCGATGAGAAATGAGGTCCTTGACAACCAATTTTGGGTCCCCTCTCTCCCCTCAAGAGCATATTTGTCCCCCTCAATAAATATTTCCTTTTCTTAACCTTCACTGTTCTTTAAAATTCATCTTCCATTTTAGAGAACACAAATTTAGTGTATCAGACATCTAACAGGTTAAAGTTATAATATTTACATTATATCATGATTAGAGGTCCTAATATTCCTGTATCAATAGAACTGAGAGCTCCCCATGGAGACCCTGAACATTCCAGAGAAGCAGCTTTGTTCTCCATAGGGGAGGATGCTACCCAGGACCTCCTGGAAGAGTTCATGGCTTCAGTCACAGACAGGGTCAGACCTTTTTTTTCCTGTGCTGGGAATAGAAGATAAGGCCTTTGCATGAGCTACATCCCGGATGTGTTTTTGGTCTAGCTAAGTGGCTAAGTTGCCTTAGCTAGGCTGGAACTTGCTATTCTTCAAGCTATTCTCCACTCTGCCCCCACTTTGGAGATGAGCACAGAGTAGACAGAGGACTTCATGCTAAATGTAGCACATCCTACTGGCAGCCTTGGCCTCGGGCAAGAGCTGATTTTCACCCTGTCGTACCTAGCTAGCAGATCAGCCTTTACCTTTATCTGTAGCAGAGATGGTGAACCTTATGGTAAGCATGCTGCAGTGGGCTGCTTGTATCATTGAAAGCTCTAAGAAGTTTGTTATCACTGACCCATGGTAAACGTAAGGGACCCTCACAGTTCAGGATTGCTAGTGGATTTGTATTGACCTCGACTGCCAGGCTTGGTGCTTGTGGCTGCTTGGCCTATTTCTTCTCCATCCTGACCTTTCACACAGAAGCATCTCACTGAGTCATCAGCTGATTGGGTGTAAGGTGACTTGGGGGACTGCTCCCACCCTGAGGACAGAGGCCCACTTTTCCCAGCTCTGGGCTCCTGGCTGCTGGGTGTGTGCTGACTCCGTGTGTCTCCCTACAGATTTATGTCCACTTGAAGGAAGGTGGGGGCCCCGATGGGCTGGATGCACTAAAGAGCAAGCCCCAGCTCCACAGCATGGTGGCCAGGAGCCTGTGCCGAGATGCAGCTGGCAAGAACTACATCATCTTCACAGGGCCCAGCATCACCAGCCTGACATTGTTTGAAGAGTTTGAAAAGCAAGGTTTGTTATGCAGGGTGCCAGTGTGGCCCACTGCCAGGGTTGGTGGAGGGTGGTGGTGCAGAGTGTAATGACCATAGACCATAGGGTACCAGGCAACAAGGGGTCCTGGTGACTTCAAAATGTATGAGTTCTGGCCACAATTTCAGGGATGCACTGGCACTAAGTTTGGCTTGGTGTTCTGGACACTGTTTTGTGTATCTTTTTCTGTATGGCTGTGGGCATCGTGACCTCTTCCTTGGCAGATGAGAAGTGTTTAGACAGGGAACGAGCTAGTGGCCTCCAGGAGGTCTCAGATCCTCTGGGCTTAGATGCCAGGCCCCTTGTCACAAAGGTTGGGCAGTCCCAGTGCTGTAGCAGACGAGCTTCCTAGGGGAGATTTCCTGGCTAGCATCCCAGGGCAAGCATGCTGCCCTTAGCCATCCTGCAGTCAGGCTGAGATCTCATCTTCTCCGGGAAGCACGCAAAGCACCATGCTAATACAGCAGCCACTCGGGCACAGATCTTTTCTGCAGCCATACAGCAGGTACAGCCTTAATACTAGCCCCTCTCAGGTTGCGGAGGCCTCAGATGCAGCAAGGTGGGGAAGCAGCTGGTCTCTGCTTCTTGTAGCAGGGCTGCATCTGACTCATCTGTGCAGCCCATGCCCACAGGGCTCGACAGTTTGTGTTGACCCCAACCAAGCAACGTGATGGGCTAGAAGGAAGAGCTGTGGAGACTGGCCCCACCACTGCTGAAGCAGTCACATTGAAGAATAGGGTTCTGCTGCCAAGCCAGTGGGGAAAGCCAGGGCCACTGTCCCTGCCCTTAAGCCACAGAGGTGATGCATGCATGGCAGCCCCTGCTGACTTCTGTGTGTGATAGGTGCTCCCTGATGCACCATCAGCCTGAGCCAGAACTCTGGGTAATGTGCAAAGCTGGCTCAGGATGTGCCTGGGTGAGGTTGATGGAGCATATGGAGGCCCTGGGGGTGACCTGGGCCACTGGGGCTGTCTCCCCAAAGGCCATGTCCTTCTCCTAGGAGCAGAGAGGAAAGGACTTTCCTAGCTCAGGAAGTTAGGAGACCAGGGAGGGAATCATCCTCTAGAAGAAGGTAATGAGATGCAGAATTTGGATTTTTTTCAAGAGAAGTTAGGTAACAGATAAAAAAGATCTCGTTGCCTATTTTAGAAGCATCTGGTTACTGAGCTCTGCCACACATAGGCTCTGTCTGCAGTGATGGGGGAGGTAGTTCCCTGTCAGTGTGCCCTCACCAAGGGTCAGGGACAGCTGTGCCCACCCCAGGACCAACTGGATGATCTAGGCTTGTGTCTATGCCCCAGTGAGGCACTCCGTGTTTGCCCTGCAGTTGTGACCCAGGTTTTTGCCCTTGAGCTTCATTCCTCTTGTCTGAGTGTGTGATAACTTACCAAGTGGGGAAGTTTCTGGTGCATGTAGAATGCTGTGCTTGGCATGGTGCTGAGCACAGGTGGGCCCCTTTGATGAGATTGCTTTTGGTATAGCTGGTCCGCTGCTGCGTCATGGCTTTTCCCATAGTCTCAGGACATGTAAAAGCCTGGGGGTGATATCAGGAGGAGACCCAACTTCAGCTGTCTTCTGAGGGCTCCCTGAGGGCCTGTGTCCTGTCTCTCCCTCTTTGGTATGTGGAGTTGGGGTTCCTGGGCTCTATGACAGCGTGAGTGTGACTGCATTTCCCCTCAGGGATCTACTGCTGCGGTCTGCTCAGCCCCCGGAAGAGCGACTGTACAGGCCTCCCAGCATCCATGCTGGCCAGCCCAGCCACACCCCCTGCCCGTGGCCAGCACCAGATCAAGACGAAGGGAAATATGTCCCTGATCTGCTGGTACAACAAGGGCCACTTCCGCTTCCTGACCAATGCCTATTCTCCAGTGCAGCAAGGTGAGTTTGGGCTGGGCTGGGGTCCCCGGGGGACTCTGAGCCCCTAAAGCACAAGTGCCAGGCAGTTCGAAGCTTATGCAAAATTCATGGGATACTGGCTGGGTCACTGACTGCCACCTCTGTGTGGCGTGGAGGAGGTTCCTGAGCCCAGACTATGGGATCTGTAGGCTTGTACACATGGTGTGGTAATTTCAAAGATCTCCTTATCATCCAAGATGTTGCAAAATGTCTTCTCTGAGGGGGTTTAAGTTACCACCCTTACCACCTCTCATGCTTCCTAAGAAGCCAGGCACCTGCCTGTGTTGGCTGCCTATTGGAAATCTGTTCACAATAAAGGACTCATTAGCCAGAGTTTCACATTTAAAGGAACCTCTCCTGCCTCCCTTGTTCCCCTTCCCATTTGAACATTTTCTTCTTACTTCCTAATGCCTGTCATCCATTTGGGTCATTATTCGTGCATGGTTGTTTTTCTGATATGTATAATGGTGTGTTGAGTGACTTCACACATGAATCTTTGGGTGAATCTAAAAGCAGCAGGCAGGGTCAACGGATAGGGGCACTGTTAAGTTTCTGAAGTCCTGTTGCCTCCAGGCTGTGCTATTTACTGTAGGACAGTCATAGAGAGATTTTTTTTTTTCTGCATTTGTTTCCTTTTGTTGTCACCATGGCTATGTTTTAATGTAAAGTTTTTATTCCTGCAAAGGCAACTGTTGATGACTCTGCCCTCATGGTGTCAATAGTCCGTGTTTGTGCTGAGGCCAAATAGTGCCCACAGGCCGTACAGCATCCTGATCCGTCACTTAGACTTGCATAGTGGTGGCTGCATGTCCACCAATGTGCTTGGGGTCTGAGTGCAGCTGGGAACAGGACTTCCAGCTGCGAGTACTGGGGCTCTCTGGCCGTGTGAATCTGTGAGTCAGATGTGTACAAGGTAGCTGTGCACCTGGGCTCTTGAAAGCTGTGGGGACACTGCATACCCCTGTTTCTCCCAGGTCCTTCCTGTGAAGTGCCACTACTTCTAGGGAAAAAGAAAGATCCCAGCTCAACTTTGCATGCAGGTCTGTCCTTGCTCAACTCCTCACCTGTCCCTTGTGACATTTGAGGGGCAGCATGGGTCTGGCCCCAGGTAAAGATGCCTATGAGCTTTTGATGGATGACCTTTTTAATTTGGCCTTATCCACTTTCATAATCCTGCAGATTCCTTGTAATATATGAAAAACTGGCATGTGGGGGAAGGACATAGCTATAGGGATGAATGCCTCCTGTGGGGCCCATAAAAGCAGAGACAGTGACCCAGCAGGCCTAAATTGGCTGGCCAGCAGTAGCTTGGGCAGCACAGCAATGGGGGTGATCGGTCCCCTTGTAGCTTTCAGGCACCCAGGTGGAACTTGTGGATCATGCAGAGGAAA
The DNA here is from genome assembly GCF_034190915.1 of Cavia porcellus. Classification (NCBI taxonomy): domain Eukaryota; kingdom Metazoa; phylum Chordata; class Mammalia; order Rodentia; family Caviidae; genus Cavia; species Cavia porcellus. Next base: position 31,260,448 of record NW_026947496.1, on the reverse strand, counting down.
GAATACTGGAGAGTCGGAGCAGTGGACAGTATAAAGGGTGCCCTCCATCCCTTTCCCCAGGGCCCCAGGAGTCCTGAGAACATGAAGCAGGTGAGATTCCTGCTCTTCTGAGTCTGGATCGCAGCTCTGGGGGAGGCAGCCAGAGGCAGCTCCCATCCTCCTGACGTCACCTGGTGTGCAGTTCCATGCTCTTCCTTCTTCCAGCCTCGCTGAGTAGGAGTTGTCTTGAGTCACCTTTCTGTACTTCCAGGCCTGGTCAGGCAGCTCCCTACCCACGCCACTTGGAGCTGCCTTTGAGTCTGTCATCGTCCCTGCACCCGTGATACCCATGACTTGAGGCAGAGTCTCTGTGGCAGACACTAGGCGCTCACTTCGCCTTGACATCTCCTTGCCCTTTGGAGATCTTGGGTATTGGTTGTTCTTCACCCCTCTCCTCATCACTGTGAGGGGCTGCAGTTGTGTTCGCAGAGCGGTTGAGAGCAGGCAGAAGGACTGAGTGCTGTCTTCCTGCAGGTGTCATCATTAAGAGGAGGAGTGGAGAGATCCCCTGTCCCCTGGCCGTAGAGGCCTTTGCTGCCCACCTCAGCTACATCTGCAGATACGATGACAAGTATAGCAAGTAAGTGCACAGGTGTTTGGAAGAGGGTGGTGCGTCATAGCAGGGGCGGTGGAGATGGTCAGTAGCTTCTTCCATTTGAGTTCTAGTTGCTGAGGCTCACGGAATCCTGGGCTTGGCCTGCACTGCTCACCTCTGAAGCCTGTGGCCTCCTCTCTCACCCACTGCCCAGGTGTCCCCTCTTTGTGCAGTCATGTCCCCCTGGCCCCCTCTCCCCTAGTACCTACAGCCTCTGAGGCACCAACCCAGGGCCTTTTCTATAATTCTTTAGTTCTTTCAAATACAAATGCCTAAGACCTGGTGTGGGCTGTGGTGAGAATATAGCAGTCTGTAGACACAGGACACACTTAGTGCATGTGGCAGAGCATCCACAGAGCATCACCACAGTGTCTCTAGAACCCAGGGGAAGACTGTAGTGGAGCCAGGGTGTCTGCCCGGCTCCTTGAGCGGAACCCACATCTCCTGCCTTTTTCGAGCTAGGGAGGGAGAAGCAGGGCCGGGTTCTCTCTGCACACTTTCACCTATCTGCAGAGGAAAGCCACATGCTGGGGACATGAGCCAGATGCTCCATGCCTGGTCCTGGCTATTTCCACAGGTTGTTACAGAGAAACTGTGCATGCCTCCCTGTGCTGGGCATGGTGGAGTATGGAGGATTCTGGCTTTCAAGCACCATATAATGGGGCACAGAGATGAACACATGGGTGGAGAATGAACACAGTGTGCTGAGACAGTGTCTGGAAGGTCTGGAGGGCAGAGGGGCAGTGAGGGTGCACTTCGGAAGAAGTGACTTGTAGGTCCAAGCTGCGGAATGGGGAAGAGCACTGGCCGAGTGTTCATGGATTGGGAAGCACGGGGCTGTAGGGCTGGCCATGCTGTGGGCTAGCCCAGGAGACTTGCATCGCTGTCCAGCTTCACAGTGCCCACGTCCATTCTGATTTCTTGAGAGGTGTTGTTTTACTGTCTAGAATTCAATGTGACAGCCTCAGGTTGCCACCCCACCCTACCCTAGTCCCGATCCCCACCACCGCCTCCAGGAGAGCCTGTGACAGTCCTGTGGCTGGGTCCTGGGCCTCTGGGCATTCCTCCAGGTGCGTGAACCGTGGCCCTCCATCTTGGCCCCTTATTCACAGGTACTTCATCTCTCACAAACCCAACAAGACCTGGCAGCAGGTGTTCTGGTTTGCCATCAGCATTGCCGTCAATAATGCCTACATCCTGTACAAGATGTCAGATGCCTACCATGTCAGCAGGTATAGCCGAGCGCAGTTCGGGGAGAGACTTGTCAGGGAGCTCCTGGGCCTAGAGGATGTGTCACCAGCTCCCTGAGGCCAGGCAGGCCCAGGCATGGCAGGAGGAGGAGGAAGAGGAGGGAGCCCGCTGTCATTGTCGCCTGCCACCAGAGACCTCATGTGTGAAGAGCGTGTTCCTTCACAAGTGCCCTGTGGCTCTTCAGACACCCACGGAGCCTGTGGATTACTGTGCAGGTGAACAGAGAGAGGGCTGTGGCCACAGAAGGCATCACCAGAGGACCAGCCTGGCATTCTGAGATCACCTGTCTCACAGGGTGACACATTCAAGGTCATGCAGGTGCACACGGAGCTGGGGACAAACAGGGACGGTGCAGGTGTGTCAGGGAGGAGGGAGTTTCCCATACTCCCCTCCTGCCAGCAGCTTAGTGGTCTCTTGGAAGAAGAAACACAACCGGTGCCATTAAAACACAGAGATGGGATGGCGAGCATTTGTTCCTGTCCTCTGTGGGGGTGGCGGTGAGAGGGAGCCACCAGGATTGCCGTGAAGGGTGATGGTGTTTTTTATTTTTAAATATATCTTCAGGTTATTTTCTTACTGTTGCTTAAGGTCTACTGTAACAGGGAGGTGACCCCTCTCCTGCCTGCACCCCTCACTGTCCCTTGCATGACCACAGTCTGTGTCTGTGCCTGCCGCAGGTGAGAAGGGCCACTGGCTCCCAGGACACCATGGTTGCAGGCCATGAGCTTTGTCACAGTTGTCGTTGTTGGCAGAGTTACTTGTTTTGAAAAACTATGTAGCATTGCTGAAACACACAGTTCTCTCCAGAGGACCCTCTGCTAATAATCCTGTCCGTGCAGTGACCCTGGCAGCCTCTGCTGCTCTGAGAGGTGCCGCCGGCCTTGGAGAGCACCGGCCTTGTGGTCACATCCTAGGTTAGGTGTGATTTGACCCCAGCATGGGCAAGGGGATCTCCCTAGACCTGGGCGCTTCCCAGCTCTCCTGCAGGCAGTTGAGAGGCCTGACTGTCCCACAGCAAGAATGAGGGGCTTCTGAATTACCTGATCCCCCTCCAACCCTGTTTACGTAACCACCTCATTTCTACAAATGCAGAATCTATTCTACTCAGGCTTGGGATGGTTCTCCTTGTTCACGCGTGGTTCCCTCAGTGGTGCCGGCAGCATGCTCCCAGCTCCGCGTCACTCCCCACCTGGTCACGGCGACTGTCCCCACCCTGTGGTTTGAATTCGATGCCACGGATTGTAGGCCAAATTTTAGATTGTGTTTCAAAACACCCTCGCCGTGCCCTTTAATTGGGTTGAAAGCACTTTTACCACATGGAGAAATATATTTTTAATTTGTGATGCTTTTCTACAAGGTCCACTATTTCTGAGTTCATGTGTTTCCAATACTTCGGGAGACTAATGAAAGCTGATGAATTTTGTTTCCTGTCCAAATAAGTTAAATAAAAATAAAAGTCTATTTAGATGTTGATTCTTTGTTGATATGTGGATTTGTTTAAAAGGCCTTAGACAAAAACACAAGCCACTGTCCTGTACAGTCTGGTGCCTGCATTCTGGGTACCGAGGACCCCTGAGCTGTTTATGAGAAGTTTAGCTAAGTGGTGATGCTGAGCAGCACAGCTGGTGACAGTGGTCATTTGGGGAGGACAGCAGCCCCATCCACAGTTCCAGTTATCTGAGGTCAGCTGCAATCTAAAAATAGTACATAGAAAACTCCAGAAATAAACAGTTCCTAAGTTTGTTTTATTTATTTATTTATTTATTTAGTCTTTTTCCTTTTTTATCGGTACCGGGGATCGATCTCAGGACTGCCTGCTTGCAAGGCAGGTGCTTATGCCGCTGAGCTAAATCCCCAGCCCCTAATTCCTAAGTTTTAAACAGCTTTTATTATAGTATATTATTATAACTGTCCTGTTTTATCATCATCCTTTACTGTACCTAATTCATAAGTTATACTTTGTCTGAGGTATGTACCTACAGGGTTTGGTACCACCCATGGTTTGGGGTACCCACTGGAGTCCGCAAACATTCCCTCTGCCGAAGGGAGGACCGTGTAGACATTTCGGTGCCCACCCCTCTGAGGAACCTGCAGGCCAGCCTTCTCCTGCCGTCAGCTGTCCTTCATGTGTTGTGTGTCTTCTCAGTTGACAGGAGACGTTGTACTCCAGGGCAGCTGGAGACTGGTCACAGAAGGTGGTGCCTCTTCTGGCTCTGAGACCCGATTTCCTGTTGATAAGGGGAAGCACTTTGGGCCTGCAGGGAGGCTGAGCGGACTCAGTCATAAGGTGTAGGGGGTGGGGGTGGGGTGGGAGTGTGTGTGGAGAGTCTGTTTCAAAATGGTGTGTTATGGATTAGGAAGACTCAGGACCTGACTTAGAAACTGCTTGTCAAGCAGCCTCAGTGGCCCTGAGGTGGACACTGGCTACCCCTGGTGACCAGGAAAGGCCCTGTGTGAATCAGCTTTCTGTTGCTGGGCACAGTGTCTGAAACGCTGATGGGCAAAGCCTGTGTGACTCAGAGGACCCCGGGGGGCTGCACTCTCTCCCTGTGGACAGGCAGGGGGAGATCTGTGGCACCCAGGCTGCCTGCACCAGGCTGCACCCTCCCACAGCAGCCACTGCTGTCCTGGGCTGTGAGAGGACGGGTCACCAGTCACTGTGAGTTCAGAGTCCCTTCCCTTGGGTGCTTTTCTCATCCTCCACAGAGGGGTGTGTGTTTCTGGTTCAATAACTGCTGAAGCTGAAGCTGAGCTCAGAGTTTAGGATAGGGAGGAGCCCCTTGCTGAGCATCCCGGACTAATTCCACCTCATAGCCACAGGGAGTCCAGCTCTGGAGTTGTCAGAGGGACCTGAGGTCTGGGCCAAGCAACCCTCTGCTCCATACCACATTGAGGCTCTGAGTGCCTTGACCCTTGTACCAGCTCCGTGTTGGAACTCTGCCCTCCCACATGGGCTCCTCCAGTCTCAGTAAGCCAGGCCTGGCGTGATCAGAGGACCAAAGGAGCCTGCTACAGTGACCAGGAAAGTGCCCCGACTGCCTGCTGTGTAAAGACCTCTGTCCAGAGACACCGCTTCTGTTACAGAGGCAGGAGGAAGCTAAGCATAAGGCTAGAGAAAGAAGAGGGGCTGGCCATCTTTGGAGCTCACTTTCTGGGATTAGATCCTCCTTCTGAGTTAAACATTAGCCCAGGACCAGGATGCCCAGCACTCAATACAATGAGGGAAAGTAACCAAGTAATTTCCTTTATACACAGTAAGTCCCCAGGCTCATACCTAGTGGCCTTCTGCAACCCTTGGCCACTCTAATACCGTGTCACTGACTAAGCAGGACACCCCCCTTCCCCCAGCCATGAGCTTTGGAAGCTGAGACTGCTCCTCTCAGGGCCATAAAAGGTCAAAAACCTTGGAGGGGCTCAGTCAAACTGCACACTGGCAGGAGTCCTGCCCTGCACCCACTGTGTGGACTGTAGATTGTTTTTTCTTTCAAATCACTGGTCTATTGCTGCTCAAGTGTCTTGCCTGATTGTTGAGGACATTAAGAGCCTGAATAAGAACCCAACCCAGTAACATTACAGCCCTGGGGCATCTCTGCAGCCTTGCCTGCCTTCCTAACACTGCCTGGAACACTGCCTCAGTTTCCTGCTTTTCACCCTGTTATCACTCATCTTCCTGTGTGGCTTCCTGTAGGTCTCTTTCAAAGCTGATAACCTTTTCTCATCAGTCTTCCAATAAGAGACAAAAGCATCAGGTTCCAAGGTGGAACTTGGGCTGTTGCCACAAAACTAGCACACAGACTCGCCAGGTGCCCTCTGGCTGGGCAGCAGCCCATGGCAGCCGTTGGTCCTTCAGTCATCAGTGCACATGTGCCCTGTCCCCGAGTCCAGCCACGTTTCCCACTCTGAGCTCCGTGGGGTGACTTGGCTACTGTCTGAAGCAGGCTGGTAGCTGCCTAGTGAGACCACTTCCTCCTCCCCTTACCCGAAGCGGGAAGCATGTTCAAAACCTGCCCTCCCGGGTACACCAAGTCACTGTAAAGAGAGGAAACCACTAGAATGTGTTTGGTTGTAAAGTAATCTTGTCTTTGCTGGCTACAACATGTAAAAATTTGTTTTTTTAAATCTCTAGGTATTTGGAAGCTTGCTAGTTGTATATAGATTTGGAGATGAAAACAGAAATGGAGGGGACCTCACTTGCTCTGAGCAATATTTGGAGCGTGGAGCCGGGCCAGGAGCGCCCTGAGGTCCTGCACAGACACCTTCCTGTGGGTGCTTGCAGTCCTGCCCTGTTGGTCCTTCTGTGTCTCAGTTTCCACCTCTGAATAGATACAGAATGGTCTACGTTCAGGAATTGGGGAGTGAGACTTTAGCTTTCTAATCACTTTTTCCCCATCTTAGTTTTCAGTTCGTTTATTTTATTTATTCATTTATTTATTGAGACAAGGTCTTGCTATGTAGGTATTGAATTCATGGCTATCCTCTTGCCTCAGCCTCCCAAGTGCTGGGATGACAGGCATGTGCCACCACAACCTGGCTAGATTTTCTCTCTTTAAAAACCTCATCTCCATTGACCTTGAGGGACAGGGAGAGAGAAGGCCAGGGACTGTCCTGTCTCATTGGGTGGGAGGTGCACCCAGAACAACCAGAACCACGTGAGGCGTGAGCCGCAGCTCTGGATCATAGGACTGTGTGGGCCATGTTTGGTCCCTCCGTCCTTCTTGATACTACACCACAGGGCCTCCTTTACCCTGCAGCACAGCATCCACTTGGTACAGGCCAGGCACTGTGGGTCATATTAGTCCACTTCTTGTCCAGGCCTGGCCCGCCCTGTGACAAGACAGTGACCAGGAGGGCAAGGATGGGGGTCCACTCAGAAAACCACATGAAGGTGGGAAGACTGGGGGGGGGGTGAGGTCTGACTCAAGGGGGCTGGCCACTTGCCTGAGGCTCCTTGGTGGACCTCGTGTTCATCACATCTGGGGCTTGGCCGTCTCTCCTCTTTCCTAAGGTCAGGCCCTAGCCAATGTCCACCCACGCGCACGGCCTGCAGTCATGGCCACCTCTACCCCAGCCCTCGATGCTGGTGGAGAGCCTCCTGGGCGCCCCTCTCCTCCGAGGTGAGGAGCAAGTGGCCATTGGTGATAACACGGAAGCCAGTGGGCGGTGACCGCAGGAGGCTGCAGTTCAAGATTTCCATTTTCACCTTCCTTCATTATTTTTTTTTTCTCAGTTTCCCTCCAGTTTTCAGTTGAGAATCTCTGGGGGTGGGAGTAGGATATTTAATCGCATCAGGAACTGCACAGGTAGCCAGCACTTGGTGATGTCATCACAACGTTCCCTTCTGTAATGGTGTGGATTTTACACTAGGGCACATTTGCTGTACATTTTTACAAATTTGTACACTGTAAGCTAAATTCTGGATTCCACAGTGTGAAGTGTGCACTCCCCCCCACTAACGTGATGATTTAATTCAGGTATTTGTCATGTGGTTATTTCTTCAACAAAGCTTATTGGAGGGCACTGGGACGCACCATGCTGGCCTCTGGTGCTCCTGTGGGAAGGTCCCTCACGGAAGCACCAGGGCCTGCAGCCCGGGGGCAATGGTGGAGGTCAAAGAAACTGCCCAGGGCCCTGGGAGCTGACTCTGTCTGGGCCCTGACTCTGCTGTAGCTCGCTGGCTCCCTCCCATCTCCCCTCTGCTGCAAGGCTTCTCTGCTGCCTGAGGCTCCCCCTGCTGCTGCCCGTGGCTGCCCTGTGTCCTCACCTCCTGCTTCCCAGAAGACTGTGGAGCCTGAGTGATCCTGTGGCAGAAGCCAGAGGAGCCCAGGTGCCTGCGCTTCCTCTCAGTTTTGTAAAAAGGTAAAAAGATTCTGAGAAGCATGGGCTTTCCAACTTAAAACAGGAAATAAAATACTTTTTGTAATACACAATGCCGAAGCTTTTAAGCTTTTCTGTAAGCCAAAAGTAATTTTCAAACACCCTGTAAGATCTCAGTGTACCAACTTTCACTCTAGCTTTTAGGAAGTAGAGTTAGTTACCTTTAAGTTGGTCCCAGATGTAATGCTTTCTAATGAGTGGCTTTCTCTGTCCCATCTTCTATCTCTCTGCCTCTGACTGCTCTCTGCAGGTGTCTACTCCCTGCCTTCCTCACCCCATACACTCCTCCCCCTGCCGTGGGGGCCCCTAGACCGGCCCTAGGGGGCAGCCCTGGTCTGGTCCTTGCCTGCCCCTCCATACCCACCATAGCAACTGCCACCTGGCTACACATCCTCAGGCCTCAAGAACTGTCCCCCTGGAGCAGCAGGGTGTGAATGGAACCTTTTGTATAAAAGATTTCCAGAGGCAGGAGCACACCGAGAGAGAGGACAGACTTCACCAAGGAGCTGACCAGAGACTATAAATAAGCAGCACGACTGACTCAGGTTACTGACCCCGAGGTCTGCCTTCTCAGCCGCATGTACTGAATTCTGATGCTGCCTCCCAGTGGTATGGGCTTCAGGGGCTGTATTAGTCCACCTTTTATCGCTATAACAACATCTTGCGGCTGAGTAACTTCATAAAGAAAAGACGTTCTGGCTTCTGGAGGTCCAAGGTCAGGGCTTCAGGTTGCTGTCCTAAGGCAGTTCAGGTTCTCATAGCAAGACACAGTATGCAAGTGTGTGTAAGTGTGTGTGTGTGTTCCAGTTCCTCTCCTTATAAAGCCACAAGGATTCCATCACTGGGACCCTACCCCAGTGACCATAACCAATCCCAATCACCTCCCAAAGGCTCCACCTCTAAATACCATGCTGTGTTAAATTTCCCCTCTCTTAATGTCTCACAGTGGGGAATTCATCTTTAGCAATGTGCTCCTGAGAGACACATATACCCAAACCATAGGGGACCCCAGAAATCCTCAGGATTTCCCACAGGAAGATCAAGCTGTGTTCTGGTCTGAGGAGGACCACACATAGCAAGCAGACAAACGTCATTTAAAAGCTTTTCCTGGGTTCTGGAGGGGATGCTAAGCCCCAGGGTTGTGAGGTGAGCAAGGTCAGCTTCTGCCACCAGGGACTACTGAGCCATGGAGAGACACAAGCTTCCCACGGGGCCAGGGCAGGAAGAGTGAAAAACATGCCCTGCTGGGGCCGGAGGTGGGACTGTGTCTTACAGGAACCACGATGGGAATTCTTCTGGGACCACAGACTGTGTGTGTGAATCTCAAAATTCAGGGGATGGCCCCTCCTGTTTGCCATGAGGGACCCACGTTTGCCCTGAAACCCCAGGGCAAAACAACCTGTTTGCACCCCTGCAAAGGCTGCTGCAGAAAGGATTGTGCCTGTGGAACTTAGAAGGCCGAAGGTAAGTGACCCAGGATTTCTGTGCTATGACTGCACCAGCTCTGTCCTCCTGAACCTCACCCCACCCTGGGTACCAGCAGAGACAAGTGAAACCTGTCTTCAGGTGGGTGACTGTCACCAGTTGCCTAGCCCTAGCAGCAGTCCTTTTGTCCACATTCCCATCCAGCAAGGCAGAATGACTACACTTGGCAGGGCAGACACCAGCCCCAAATGGAGAGGGCCTGCCAGGGTAAGGGTACTGGTGGAGACAGTGGCATGGAACAGTCAACACCCAGGACTGCTTCCCTGGCATCCTAGGGAAGGGAGGGAGGAATGTAGGCGTCTCCTGTCATCTCAACAGTATTAGAACAAAAAATATGCAACAATTCAACCTTATCTTGATCCAATCATCTCCAAAACGTGATGTTTGTACCTCTCCACTGATCACTGATTGTCCATGGTCACAGAAACTGCCCTTGTTCACCTTTCCAAACTTAATTCCCTTCTTAGAGGAGACAAGACTGTTCCCAACAAGTCCAGCAGAGGGCAGCAGAGTACAGCATGGGAGCCTAAAGTACAAGGCAAGACAGCATCTGCTCAATGAACAGTGACCTAGTCAGATACTTGGGAGGAACGGGTGCTGCCTGCTTTCACCCGACAGAAGAGGGACAGTTCATATTCCACACCTGACAGATTACCACCACCGCTGGGCAGTGCTAGGTCATCCTCCCTCTCCAAGAGCCGGTGTTAAGTGGCCGACCTTGGCCTTTCCCATAGCGGCATCTTAAACAGCTCACACTTGTGTGCTTTGAAGAAGCCAGCACAGGCCCTGCAGAGGACAGGGGCAGTGTGTGCCCCTGCTCAGTTGCATGTCCCCTACTTGCACACACCTGCCCTCGTGACAAGGGGCAACCCCAGGTAACCAGCAGAGGGCGCCAGTGTGGTTAGAGCATCCTCTAGGTCAGCCCTGTGCTTCTCTAGTCTGTATGTGCTCACTGCTGCCCTCTTCTGGGAATCCCTTAGTCACTGAGACTTCCCCAGCAATGCTGTTCTGGGCATCACCCTGCGCTTTGGTTTATTGAACTGGTGGGCCCTGGGAATCCTCAAGAAACTGCCTTGTACTAAGTACTTGAGGAGGATCATGTGAGCTTGTGGGGAGTGGGGTTCTTCAATTCTGTGAAGACAAGAAACAGAACAAGAAGACCTCAGGCCAGGCCTGGAGCCTCAGGTACCTGCCCACTGAGCTATCTGTGGGCTGCCACATAGTTATCAGGACAGCTCAGGACAGCAGAGAGGAGTCAAGCTAAAGAGTGCTGTGGCCTTCCTCTGGGGGACACCTTTTAACACATCCACCCAGGCACAGATGACTTTAATGACCCACAGGAGGGGCATATTGGGACAGTGGTGTAGGGGACAGTGTAGAGTGGGCACTTTTCCAACTCTGCAGTTCATGACCCAGCAAGATATTGTGGTGGCAGCTGGCTGGACCCCAGGTTGCTGAGATGCACACTCCCTTCCCACCCCACCCTCACTTCAGTGTCTGACCCACACACTTGGCACACTGCACTCCACACTCAAGATGGGATTCTCTGCCTCTTGGGCTCAGCTGGCTAAGATAAAAGAAGCAGGTTTTGAATGAAAATGAGAAGTCAGAGACAAAACTGATTAATGAAACTCAGGACAGGAACACAGCCCAAGCAGCTCTTTCCCCGCACTGTCCTCTTGAAGAAACTTCTGGCTGATAAGAGCCTTCATTGCTCTGGCAACCCTGACCTAAAGCACCCTCTCAGGCAGCCTCAGCAAGAGTGCTATGTCCTTGGAAGGGGGAGGATGTGGTGGCCCTGAAAGGGAGGCCATGTACGTAGAATGATGACAGCCGGGGACACTCCTCTGTAAAGCTGCCAATCAGGGTAACAGCAGCCCGCAGGACAAGGAACACTGTTCTCTAACCTTGTGACCATCACATATCCACTCAACAGAGGAGGAAACAGACCCAGATCAGGGTCCATAACCAAGCCCATGATACCAGCTTCCAATCTGGTTTGGGCATTACCTGACTGCTGCTCCATGCTTCATATGAAATCAGCATTCACCTGTCACTAAAAGGGGTGGGGGCCTTGCTGCCTCACACAGCTGTCCAACCAGCACAGGGAGCTAAGTCCCCGCCCTCTACAAGAGCAGCCCAGACCTGCAGCAGCATCAGCAGTGTCTCTGGAACCCCAGAAACAAGGACCCTTGGCTTTACCTAGCACTCAACTCAGGGTTCTGCAGGGCCCTGTGACTGGAGGAGCTCCAGGCAGGTGGTGGCTGTAGGCTACATGAGCCCTGCAAGGCTCAGCTCCAAGACTGAATGTGGTATCCTTTAAGTCCCAAGTTCTGTAAGAGTCATGCAAAGGCAAAGGGAAACATTCTAAAGCCCCAGAAAGGGGCTCAGATGGCTGTTTTGACCACAGTGACACAGGCAAAGCTGTCATCAATGTCTGAGCACACTTGAAATGCAGCTCTGGATGACTGATCCATGAACCCTATGTGACAAAATGTGACACCGACACACAGGGTTGTGCCTGGCAGATGCATGGCTGAGTGGCTGTCATGGTCCAGGCCTGTGAAGCCCTAGCCAAAGCCCACCCTTCCACTCTTGCTCAGCTGTTGGATCCTTGAGCATAAGACACCCCAAGTGCTGATGGCCTCCAAACCCCATGTGGGGGGCAGAAGTGAAAAGGGAGGGATGTCCACGCTTCCCCTCCATCCAGCTCCACCAGCACCCTCTCAAGTCCTGCTCAACTCCTAGCCAGAAGCAATGTGTGCCCTCCTCACCTGCTGCAGGGCCTGTTCCTCCTGAGTTTGTTTCTTTAGCCTCTCTGATGTGTCCTCCTGGTGACCGTCCTCTACTAGGGCAGGGGCAGCCTGGCCCATCTTGCACTGCCCCTTGCTGACCTTGCCTGCTGGGATCAGCTCCTGCCCCTGCAGGGAGCAGTCTTCATGCCTGGCTCCGCCTCCCAGCCCTGCCTCACAGTCAGTCTAGGAGCTCAGAGCACAAAGTAAGCTGTAGAGGCCCAGCTGCTGCCACCCCTGTCCCTCACCACACCTTCACATGTTCACGGAGGCCTCAGCACCCCAGCAGGAAGCTCTCCAGGTCCCAGGTCCAGTCTTTCTCAGGAGAGCCTGGTGGCAGCAGTCAGGTTGGCCCAGGTGGGGATCTGCTCTTTTTACTTCTCCTGGGATGGTGACACCAACGTGGAAGCAGAAGGCCCTGTCACAGATAGGGTCGGTCACCATCCTAAGGTGAGGCAGGATGCCAATGGCAGGATGCAGAGTTCTGTAAGCCTCGTCTGCTTTGGGGCATCCTCCAGCCCCTCTCCCCCTCCATCTGTTAATGACAAGGCCCTGTCTTGCCCTCGTCACTCTGCAGGACCTGCTTCCTTCCTGTTATTTGGTTCCCACAACACAGTAGCAGGACCTCCCAAGGATCAGGTCTGGGACAGTCTGAGTTGGGACATCCTCAGTGTTTGTGAATGAACTAGGCAGTCAGCCCAGCTCACTGAAGCCCAGTTCCCTTAGCAGTGAAGTGGGGATTAACATCTTCGTAGGCTGTAAGGATTGGAGGTGGGCATTTGTGCAGGGCTGGCCAGTGCCAGCCAGCATCACTGGGAGGACTGTTACCCCCACCCTTCCACTTGCCCATGTGGTACCCTGCATGCTACACACTAATCTGCTCCTCTTGCCCCTGAACACAGCTCCTCCCCACTCTGCAGCCTCCTCTAGACCTCCTGTAGATTCAGAGCAGCGTCAGGCCGAGGACACCAAGGCAGTTTTGTGGACAAGCTGTGACCAGACATGCTTTTACCTCTCTTGGCTGAGAAGTGTCTCGAAAGGCCTCACCTGTCTTTGTTCTGGGGTCTTCCTCTGCCCTCTTTTGTTTCCAGCTGGATTCAGGGTGGAGGGATGGCTGAGCGGAGAAGCATCAGCTTGACAACAAACTGCAGGGGCTATGTCAGGACAAACACGGACCAGGGGCCCATGTTGGTGTGGCTCGGGCAGCCCAGTCTCAGCGAAGATGTGCTCCTCCTTTGCCCTCACAATCAGTTTAGCGCCAGCCAAAGCCCAGCCCTCCGTGAAGACACCCCCTCCCGGTGCTCTTGGTCACCAACTCTTTCCATCTGATGTCACAGCAGGGTGGAGACAAAGTCACTTGTGTAAGTCGGCTTATCAGAGACAGACTGAGATTCAGCTACCTGGACACAGAGTCATGACAGGATGTGACAGGCCAACTGCAACCTGGAGACCTGGCAGGTGGCAATGTGACCCAGTCCACGTCCAGAGGCCTGAGGACCAGGGGTCACTGGTGTCAGTCTGGAGTCTGAGGTTGGAAAGCCTGGAGTCTCCACGTCCCTGTGTGGAAGGTGAGCATGAGTCATATCTACAGGAGAGAAAAGCGTCTTTTGGTCCTCAGAGCCCTGATATGAGGGTGGATGTCCCCGCTCAGTCCCCCCACTCACTGGTCAGGCTTCCCTGCACACACCAGAAGTCAGGCTTCACCTGGACTCCAGACAACCACAAACCTTGTCAGGTTGGCACTGGAGATTAACTTCACACCACCAGGGATCAGAGGTGTGGGCACCATACTCACCCACTCTGAGGTGCTCAGATTTAGGCATCCACACACTCTAACAGGAAGAAGGATCACATACCTCCAACTGAACCTCAGTGTCCTTTTATTTTATGAATGTAGCCAACAAACTTGGAACCTGGCTTCTAATTTAAAAATCAAGTTATTTTTATCACACTAATTACTGCAGATTTTTCAAACTGTTTTATGCTCATTGCTACTTTGAGATCATGATAGCAAGTACACAGGAGGCCTTGATATTTGATACATTAAGAACCCCACACTATAAACCAAGTGTGGTGGCACATGCCTGTATAATCCCAGCACTCAGGCAGGCGGAGGCGGGGGATCCCAAGTTGTAGCCCAGTCTAGGTAACACAAACTTAAGAAGATCCTGAATTTAAAAAAAAAAAAGACAACAACAAAAATGGCTGGATGTATAGCTCAACGCAGACCCTAGCTTCAATCTCCAGCACCAATAAACAAATAATTGCTCATATATTAAAAGTTACTATCTCAGTACAACTTGTCTTTGTCACAATCTCACACAGTGTGTTTGTCATTTGAAACCCTCCTTAAGGCCCCATGTGTTGCCAGCAGTCACCAAAGAAGTCCACAGCAGAGACAGGGCAGGGCTAAGCCACTGCCTCTCCTGTGCCCGCCCATCTAGCAGCTCCTAACTCCTTGCAGTGATGGCAGGAGCAGTGAGCCTGGTGGGGCTCAGTGAGCAACCATCACGCCAGACCCCCTGCTGGCAGACTGCCCCTTCTGTCTCTGGGACTCCGAAGATACGAGGTCTTTTGGGGGAAAAAATGACATGAGTTACTTGTAGGACATCTATCAAGTCAAATGTGCAGATGCTGTATTAAGGGCTGGTAAAAAATTACAGCGTCTTAATTTTTAAAATTTAGATGTTTAATAACATACACTGCCACTACCTCCCTGAAAACAGTCTTCCTCACTCTGGACACTGATCTGCCACTATCCTAAGCAGTGTAGAGGTCCTCTTTCCTCAGTGGCTTTGAATATTATGGCTTGTGTTAGATGTCACCCTAAAGCCTCATGCAGTCATAGGTGGGGCTTTTCAGATGTGGCTGGACCTAGAGTATGTGACACTGGAACTGATTCACGTAAGATGCCAAGATTAAGGGCACCCCACCCGGGTGTGAGTGCTTCCTGCCTGAAAGGCAGATAGTCTAGACAGAATAGAAGGGACAGAATGGTCTGTTGTCCTTGCTGGCTTCCTTGCTATCTTACTGTATTCCTGCTTTCTCCCTGCCATGAACTGTTTCTTCTCTGCAATGTCCCTCTGCCATGCCACCCTGCCTTGCAATTAGTCAACTGTGAACTGAAACCTATGAGTTACAATAACCCTTTCCTCCTTTAACTCTGGGAATCAAGGTTTTTATGTCAGCAACAAGAAAAGTAACTAAGAGATGTGTTGTGATCAATTAATGCTGCTGTAGAGTCCCGTCCAACTGAATGACAGACTCCTAAAAACATGCGGGTGCATCATCATCCACCTTATTCACCAAACTGGGCACCGAGAAACTTGTCTCTTCCCCAGAGTCAAAATGACCACAAGAGGTAAACATTTTGAATCAATTCAGGACACTGAAGCAGTCACGAGAATACAATTGACGACATAAACAAGGACTCGCACAATTGCTTCTGAAGTGGTGAAAAGGATGGGACAAGTGTGTTCCCAACAAGGGGGGTATTTTGACACAATGGCAATGTGTCTTTTACTGTAATACATTTTTTAAAACGTTAAACATTCACTGCAGTTTTTGCTCACACCACAGTTAATTTCTGAGCATGAAGGTAAAGCATTTTCTTCTGATTTGAGGCAAGTCCACAGATAGAAGAGAGCTTGCGATTTTCTCAGGCTGAATATTTTTTAAATGTGAAGTCATCCTGCAGAATCAGTCCAGCATCGCATTCAGAAGGCATAGCAGGTCTGACCTCCTGCCCAGGTACCTACTCTCACAGCTCCCATCCCGCCCTCCTGCCCCGTGTCACTTCCTCCTCCTGACAATCCCACCTGGTGGGTTTTGCTGTGTCCCAGCATGGCCTCCTCACCTGGCATTCTCTCCCTGAGGACTGGCATCCTCACTGTGCTCATCCTCTGGGGCAGAAGATCGGATTTCTTCCCACCCAGGTCCTCAAACCTTTTTTGGGACCCCACCGACAGCAGTTTCCCAACAACAGCTCCAGAGCAGGCTGGCCTCTCCATGTTGCTCAGTAGGAAGCGCATGGTCCATACCAGGCCTGAGGATCCTGCACTATCAAACCATGTGAAGAATTGTTATCCCACTGATGACAGCAAAGCCAAAGCCAAATCCTTGCCGCCTCTAATAAGGGAGACAGAGCACAGGGAGGGTCTCTCTCACCCCATCTCCATCCAGACTGTGGACAAGGGGCCAGTGCTGTCTCTCACAGTCACACATCAGCATCTCACGAGCCTCAGTTTACCCAGATCCCTAGTGAGTGTTCAGGTGCATCCCCCAAACCACTATGCAAACAGACTGGCTCCTGAGGGGAGTGGCCCAGTTCTAATGCACGTGGCTTAGGAACTGTGTGACCCAAGCAGGTGCCACTTCTGCCACTAGCTTCCCCAGCAGCTGTAAAATGTGAACACATTCAAGAGCTTGGCCCGTTGCCCAGAACATCACAGCCACTTCACAGACAACAACAATCATTATAGATAAGAGACAAACAACAGAAGGGCTGGCAGTAACAGGCAAATGTGTCTTTACAGCGTGAGGAGAAACAATAACCGTGCAGGCCCCAGAGGACACACTGACCACTGAGCACAGACCCCACCACTCACCCTAGAAAGACCCAGAGGCTGCAGCCACCACCAGATGGCGCTATCTATAAAGCATCTTTTTCTTTATTTAAGTTAAACAATTTCAAGGATGGTTTCCATCTATAAAATGGACAAAGTACAAGCTCTGTACAGCAGTTCTTTTTAAAAATCAACTGGAAAAAAATTACCAAACTATATTTTAAATTTGCAAAACACACCCACAGATACCATCATTTCAGCTTTTAAGGAGATACAAGGACCACAGAGAAGACGACAATCTCTGCCTGCTGTGCTGGGACAGCTCTTGGGAAGTTTGTTTTAGAAACAGGAGTGAGAGAGTGGGACAGTCCCGAGGACTACAAAATAACACGAGCAAGTAAGTCACTTTGGCACGCTGTGTCCTGTAAACGGGGCTCACCTTGAGGTCCGGCCCAGAGGCCTCAGATGGAAGCCACCCACATGGTGCCCCCAAGTGGCCAGACAACACAGCGGATGCACAGGTGAGAGCTAGGGGCCCACGTGCCCTCAACAAGCTCCATCAGAAACCAGCCCCGTCTGCCCCTCATGGGTTTTTTTGGACAAAGCAGCTTATAGGTGACGGGGTGTGACCAGAGCCCAAGTGCTGGAGTGAGCAGCAGACTGTACCCTGACCTGCCCTGTGGCCCTGAGCCTCCACCTGTCCCCATGTGTGATCTCCCTTGAAGCCCACCTGGGAAGATGGCAGTGTGTGGAGTTCACCTGGCACACAGCTACCAGCCTCTAAGGTGTGTCTGACTGGTTGGCAAGGAGCAAATGAGACACAGGGTGACCACCTGGCCAGGCCTCCTGAGAGCCTATGGTCAGCTGTTCACATGGGGCTGGCAGTGGAGGAGAGAAGGGACCAGCAGGAAGGGTGTGCCATCGGTGACTCCAGGTCACCGATCACTACAGGTCACCACCAGGTCACCACAGCCTCCACAGCTCTCATGGGCACCATTAGCTCAACCAGCTCTGAGAATGGACGCCTTCATGGGAGAGAAGAGACGGAGGTGGCAGGGCGGGGACCATGTGAGTGATGGGGCTGGGGCTGTGTCATGACAGGGACACCAAAAAGTCAATGCGGCTCTGCAGGGACATTAATGTACCTGAGGCTGGTGCCCAGGCAACTCTTCCCATCACTGCGACCAAGTCCTCTCTACCTGTGCCTCATACAGGATGTGGCTGCTGTCTCACACCCAAGTCCTCACTGGATGGCATTGGACTGGGTGGCTCTGACTCCTCCCAGCTGTACTCAAGCCCCTGGGCAGCATGTGTGGGGGTTCTGGGTAACAGGATACTAAATGTGCAGGTCAGGGGGTGCATGGCCAGCGCTCTGCCTCCAAGTGTCAGTTCTGAAGGCCTGTTATATGGTCTCAGACTCCCACTAGTGCCCCATTAGTATGTCACAGCTATCTCGGGTCACAGGTCTGCCCTGTCCCACAGCAGTGGGGACACTCCCAGATCATATTAGGAGCTGTGGGATTGGGTTTTTTCCTCTAAAGAAGAAAAAAATTTAATTTAAAAAAATCCAAAGCAATACCAAGTAACCTATCTGGGTTTATGGATAACAAGAGACACAAGTGGATTTTCCAATACACAGCAGCAACTCCCACATGGAGGACACACAGAGATGCCCATGGGCTGGGGTCGGGGTTCTGGCAGGCCCCTGCTGGCCACAGTAGCACCTCCTAGCTGAGGCTCCAAGGGACAAAGGACAGGTGGCCCCTCCACCTTGACATGCACTGTGCTGTGAGGAGAGAAGCGACCTAGAGAGACTGTGGGGAACTGACCGTACATTCTCTTTTTATATATATTTATATTTAGTGTCCCACCATAGAAAAGTCACGTTCAAATACAGCAAGCACATCAGTGGAAGAGGGGGCGCTGGGCCTGGAGGCGCAGAGGGGTGACGGGACCTGCAATGACGTGAGCCGTGTTGTGGGACCCACATGACTCTGCTGGATCAAGTGGCGGTTTTGAGAGTTTTTGCTCCGAGGGTGCTGTGCACCTTCCTCCCTTTGCCACTGCGCCCACAGAGCTGCTTCTCCGCTGTGTGCCTCGGCCGGGTGGCTCCTTGGTACTGAGCAAGAGGAGGAGGAGGGCGGCCACAGGAGGGGCCAGCTGCGCCCCAGCAGAGCGGCTGACTCCTGGCCGCCACTGCATCTGTCAGCACAGCTGCGCCTTGCGGGAGCTCTCCGGCTTTCAGACCATGATGGAATACTGAGGTATATAGTTTCGCGGAAAGTTTAAGAAACTTAATCGATAACGTGATCACCAGCGTGGCCAGTGGTTCGGCAGCAGGTGTGGGTTCTGGGCTGCTACTGCTGCAGGTTGAGCGAGAACTTCCACTGCTGTGAGAGCGCTGGGCCGCACACCTCCACGCTCAGGCCGCCGCTCTTGGCCGTCCGGCTGTCCAGACACAGGTTGCTGCCCACGTGCCGAAGCTTAGAGTTGCTCTCAATCTGCTCCCACTTCTGCAAAACACAAAAGCGTGGCTGGGAGACAGAGTGTAGGGCAGGCCAGGCCAAGCCAGGCTAAGCCAGGCCCCAACAGGTCACCAAACAGACCACTCAAACAACCAACTCGCTTTCCATCTCTCTGCCTCTGACCATCAAGGGCAGGAGTCAGCAAGAGCCACAACATACCAGCCCCACAGTACAGAGGAGGGTAAAAGGGAAATCTGGGTTCTCTGGGTGCACAACTCAAACTCCCATCTTTCCTCATTGGGCCCCAGGTCTAGGTTATCTCCCTTATTAAGTTACTAACATGAGCACTCACACACAGGAGTCTGCACACGGGGAGCTGATGCAGTCTTCTCATCCCTGTCAGGGACTCTGGGAAGCCCCTGCTGTAGGGAACCACTTGTCTGTAGGCCTCACAGCACCTCCCAGTATCTGCATGGGGCTATGGGCTCAGCAGAGCCAGAAGAGTGGAGTCAGGTCCCCAAAATGAGGGAGATGCTGTAGGAACAGGTCAAATCCTGTAGGAAGGGGTCAAATCCTATGCTGTTGATTTCCTCTGCCACGCGCACCTGCTCACTTCCAGGGGGTCCCCACAACCTGCACGGCAGAGCCAACCTAGCCCAGTGCCAAACACACCACTGGCAGAGCACAGGGTACAATCACAATCCTCCTTACACGCACACATGGCCACCAAACAGCCAGAGAGGAAACAGCCCATCACAGACAAGGAAATCTGAGGTCTCCTTGCTCATGTTTATCAAGAAATGCAAACATCCTCATTTTAAAAATCTCTAATAAACGTTTTTTTGCCTGATATGATGGTGCATGCCTGTAACCCCAGCAATTGGAAGGCAGAGGCAGGAGGATCACGGTGAGTTCAAGGCCATCCTGGGCTACCCCGTGAGTTCAAGGTCAGCCTGAACTACATAATTCAGGACCCTTCTTGAAAAACCAAAACCAAACCAAAACAAACACCAAAAACTCATTTTTCCCCACAAAGCTCTTCCTTTATCAGCAGAAATCGTGGTTCCAATTAATTTTTTACACTGTCTGCACCAAAGCTCCTCTGCATAAGTAGTTAGGCAAATCCTTCTGACACTGTGGAATTTAATTTCCTCATTTTTGCTTCCTTTCCCCTTTGACTCTGCAAAGGTACACACAGTATGAAGGCACAGACATGCCTGGAAACTTAATATTCCCGTGGGCGAGACTGTTCTCCAGGAGAAGTGCTGAGCTGCCGCTTGTTGGAACCAAAGGAGAGAGGGCTCGGGTAATGGGGTGAGGCCCCCCACAAGCATGACAGGATGTTCTCCTAAACTCTGCTTGTTTACAACCACCTGCTTACGTGGAGTCCTTGGCACCTGCCCACCTTTCCTGGCTCTCACCAGCTCTTGACCCCTTTCACACTGCTGTCCCTCTTTATGTTTGGTACAATGAAGCAGTCAAGTCCTTTGAGCAGTCAACAAAGACTTTGGAGGAACGGAAATGCTTCTGACCTCTTTCTTCAGTTAAGAGAGTCAGCTAAGTGGTATATCTAAGCAAATCCGGCTCTGTCCTGGAAGATGGCTCGGACATGTGGGGTGTGTTGGGTGGACAGACTTTCCCATGTCCTAATTATGAGTCTTGGGGTACAATCCAAGAGATCCCATGACCCACATTCTAGGCAGCAAGGCCGATCAAGAACTGTTCCCACTTACAGTCTTCAAGGGTTTGTTACAGCTCCCATGAACTCAGACTAGAGGAGGAATTCCTATCAACTGTCCAAGTGATGCCAAAGGAATCACTTTATTACTACTTTATATCAAAGACATTCTGCCCATCATTACAGAGGAAATACTGCTTGGGTTCAAGGTAAGGTGGGACCACTTGGCACTTCTGATGCTGGCTTGGCTGGTTCTAGAGGTCTGGGTCCAGGGGACAGTGGCTGTCTCCAGTCTACCAGCCACTCCTCTGGAACATCATCCAAGCCAAGAAATTGTATCAGTGCAGACAACCATTTAGATAGTGAACAGAAGGCAGACATTGGATCCCTGCCACCAAAACAGGCTGGGCTTGTGCACAAGGACAGGGCACTCAGAGATGGGCACAGGGATTCAGAAATGATGAGTGGAAGAGGACCCTTTGCAGGTGCTTCCCTGACCACTGGAATCTAAAGAGACCAATCCCAGCCTCAATTCTCTCAGCCAATATGGCTTCCTGTTCTGTGGAATGAGGACTGGGCTAGAAGCCTGCTGGGCTTTCAGATACATAGGCTCTGTGCCTCAGTTTCTCCCCACCTCAGCTATCTTGTGAGGAGAGACCACAGGAAGATGGGCCAGTACTCCACACAGGGCATGCTGGATAATCTCTGTGATGCTTTTCTATTCCTGAAGATTGTTGCCCATGGCTCCAAGAAGGAGGGTGCCTCTAAGTTCTCATGGTGGGTGCATCAGACAAAACCATCTTCTGGGGTGCACAGCACTCTCTGAACTAATGAGGGGGCAGCATGGATGCTCCTGGAGTACAGCAAAGCTGTGTCCCACAGAATCCATAACAAGCTGGCAATAGTGATGTGAAAATACAGCTCACCCTTCATGGAAAAGGGATCCTGGGGCCTCGGGCTGTCCCCATCCAGGCTCTCAAGAGAGTAACTGTGCCTCACTAGCCTGGAAAAGACTGAATTCATGCATGGTCTGCAGTGGATGCGGACTGCTTTCACACCATCTAAACAGAACCATAAGTACACACTGTCTCTACACACTTGCATGTAAGAGTGTAGAAGTCACATCCATTTGAACTTTAATTATTAAAAATTTCTGTAAATTTGAACGGGAAAAATATTCGATGTATAAACACAACATGTACTTTCTCTGTAAAATGCTATGTGGCATGGGGAAGAGAACGTGAATATAGTAATGTCAGAGCTTAGGCTCAGGTTGGACAGGCAGCTAGACATTACACTAGTGTGACGCAGGAACACATGTACACGGCTGCCACGGCACACGGGGCTGGTACACCCACCTGTCTGCTGTCATTCTCCCGGCAGCCCTGTAGCTTGACAAGAGCACCAGGTGCCCGGTCCACCACTGTAAGGCACAAGTCCATGTGCTTCACTGACTTCTCCTTCGTCAAGGCCCATTCCTGGAACACAGAACACACCACACGGGTGCAACAGAGGTGGACTTGGTAAGAGTCCCAAAGGGAAAGGGGGTCATGCTGGGAATGAGGTCCAGAATCCTAAACCAATCAGAACCACCAAATTACTTTCAGCCTGAGACACCTACAGATAGGGGACATTGCCTTCAATCTCCAACTAAAAACTAAATTGGTCAACAACAGCACAAAAGTGGCTTGCAAAACTTAGTAACTAAGAGTAACAGCATCAGGTATTGTATGCAGGTATGCTTTATTTTCCCCCCTGAGACAGGGCCTCCCTGTCTCAGTTCAGGTGGGATTAACTTATTATATAGTCCAGGCTGGCCTAGAACTCACAGTGATCCTGCTGCTTCAGCCTTCTGATTCTGGGATTATAAGTGCTGGGATTACAACTGACAGCATCTGGTATTTTAATCCCAAACATGAGTTAGAGTGCCAGGTTGCTCTTCTACGGTGACATGTGAGCCACAGAAACCACGGGCTCTGCTGCCCGTGAGGTGAGTAGCTGGGCTGACTATCCACCCTTTGGCAGTGCTCTCCTGAGCAGGTATGGTTTGGAAACAGTTACAAATCTAGACCAAACTGCAAAAGCACACATGACATGCTATGGATTCAAGTAAGATACAGAGTGTGAGGCTTCTTGGTTGAGTGCTATGCTGTTCGCTATTCTGGTGACACTCACGAGCCCTCTGAGCAGGAAGGGACAGTGTGCAGGCTGCACAGCACAGCAGGTGGCACCTGCTGCTTGCTCTGTCCCTGACACTGTGCTAAGCATTTTGAGAATACCCCGTGAAGGGCTCTTACTATTCTCACTTCACAGACAAGAAAATGAGCCATAAAGTGTTGAAACCTCCTCCCCCATGTGTTTAACAGTACACACATGTGTAAGTGTGCAAGCAGGCACATCAGAGGCTGAGACGTGTGGTTGTTTCTACTTAAATCCAAAAGATGAAATAAAACTGAACCCCTTGAGATATGACCGTGTGAACTAGGTTTTCAGTTTTATTTCATCTTTTGGATTTAAGTAGAAACAACCACAGGTCACGCAGGCCATCATGCAGATGAGAATGTCCCCTCAGAGTACACAATCTGCTCGGCAGTGTCTAGGAGACCATGACTCGATGATGTAGGTGGGCTATGGAGCAAGACAACCCCAGGCAAGTGGGCACAGGGGCTGCTGTGTCACTGTGCTGCCTCACCCACCTCCTGCCATGACTCTGTCTCTTTCCACCCTTGTATGTCCGACCCTTGCACTTTGCAGCTGTTTTGCATCAGTCAGGAGCCCCAGCACCCATGTCTCGTGACTATGAAGGAATGCCATCAGGCTTGCGGGGCACTGGGCCACTGGGATCAGTGTTTGTCAAAGCTCTCTAGAAGATGTCTATGTGTAGCACTGGAACTGCGACACCGAGCAGGGCATGGTAAGCAGGTCCCAGCACATACCCACTGAGGTGAGGGGAGAGGTGCTGGGTGAGAGGTAACACCCACACAGCAGCAAAAGTAGAAGAGGGCCAGTGCAGAGGGCATGATCGACTGTCCCCAAGGATGCCCTTGAGCTGCCCCATGCCATTCATGTGATGCCACCTGTCAGCTAAGATCTGCGCTGTGGCCAATATTCATGCTCCAGAGTCCACACTTGGGGGCAGTTGCTCTGATGGCTCTGATGACTGTCCAGTCTGTCCATGAAAAGCTGCCTGAGAGCAGCATGTCACCAGTGGGTTCCTGCA
The DNA here is from genome assembly GCF_034190915.1 of Cavia porcellus. Taxonomy (NCBI): domain Eukaryota; kingdom Metazoa; phylum Chordata; class Mammalia; order Rodentia; family Caviidae; genus Cavia; species Cavia porcellus. The sequence continues at coordinate 31,236,484 of NW_026947496.1, read as the reverse complement.
CCTGTGAATGGGGTGACACTGGTTCATTTTTCAAGCCAGTGTACCCCTGGCACCAAGCTGGGGGTTAGTTAGAAATAGAGTCTTGGGCAGCAGTTTACACTTGCACTGTGTTGGGTGGGCCAGGATGTGTGGACCCCTCCTGATGCAGCTCCCTAGAAGGTGCCCTGAAGTCAGAGCCATGCCTGAGAGCAGGAAACGCTGGCCACAGGCAACTAAGTGCAAGCAACACTTCTGCCTCCTGTTAACCTGCGGTCACTGCAAGACTGCCTGCATGAGCAGCTGGGATGAGAGGTATGGCCCACAGCAGGCATGAACCCACTGGAGAACACAGGCAGACTCAGGTTGGGATGCTGGCCCAGACACTCCACTCTGTACCCTGCAGGCTAAGGCCTACCACACCCCAGTAGAGCTCCTGACATAAGGCCTGACATCTGATCATTAGACTCTTACCAATGCTGCTGTGGGAACTCAGCACCGAGCAAGAGGCAAGGCTAGCAGGCACAAGGAAGAGTCTGAGCCCAGCAGGCTGGGGTGGCATCTCTGCTTTGCAATCATGGTCTGAGGTGAGTGTCACTCAGCCCTACCCATCAGCCACATCATGCATGGGGGGCACTCTGAACTAATGCCACAGACAAACCAGATGCCATTTCTTTAAAGCTTTAGGCACCAGCTCTCTGAGAATCAGGTCACTTTGCTTCCAAAGGTGTCTACAGCACATTCAAGAACAGACATGGCTGCAAATGTAGAGTAGGTGGCTTTGTGGGGGTGAGCATACAGCAGGATGGTCAAAGCCAGCACAGTCAAAAGGATGAAGGCCATAGGCCCTATAGCCTTGCCTAGACCACCCTTGGCCACTGTGCAGAGCCCAACTGAAGGTAAGGACCAGCTCCATTTTCAGTCCAGTTCCACAGTGTCCCGGTTGATCCTGAGGCTCCACAGAGGCTGGGATCAGCAGGGGCCAGGCCCTCTTTGTAGGAAGGAGGTGACATCCACAGCTACCTCCTTAGGACCTTCCCTGTCCCCTCGAGGACTACAGGTGCACACCCTCCCAAATACCTACCTGGTTTCCCCCAGCATTGTGACACTCGTAAATTCCAACGACACCATCAGCAAAGTGTCCCAATGTATCAAGGCAGTTGGTCCCTTGCTGCAAGGCCCCAAAAGCTATGTCTTGATGGTCTGGAACCCTGAAAGGGAATTGAGACCAATGGTTACCTCTGAGGTACACCAGCCACCTGGAATTCCCGCTCAGTGACCTCATCATGGTAGTGGAAATGAGACAGCAATCACAAGGCTATTCTGATGTAGCAGGACTGATGTAGCAGGATTCTAGCTTCTATGCTCCTAATGCTTTAAGATGGGAGTGAGAGTTCTCTTGTGGTTTCTGGGCCAGGGAAGGTTCTCTGGGAAGGAACAGCCCCTGATGTAAGTGCTGGCTGTTCATTTAGAAAACCAGTCAACATGGCTCTCCACCCTGTACCAAGGACTGTGTTTCTTAGGCTCTGCGTGAGTGGACTGCAGGTGGCCCAAGGCACACAGAACCTTGTGATCTAGAAGGACAGTGAGTTTCAGCTCCATCTCTGCACACACTGACCATGTGGCTACTCAGGTGAGGATCACTCTAAAACTCAAAGTGCTCTCTCTCCTGTCTGAAACCCACTCAGAGAAGGCTGTTATGCAAATATCTCAGAGAAGGCCCTCACCCTATGCCTGCCCAAAGCAAATGCTCAGCAAAGAGTGGCAACTGTCACAGACAAAAGAATAGCTGTGCCTCCTGCATCTGCCAGTGGGGTTAGGGTCCAAAGAAGATATGACCAGCAGGGGTTGGGAATTCAGGGAATGGTCTTGACAGGGCTCAGGGCTAGTGCTACCCCAAATTGAGGAGACCTCAGTGAAAAAGTACGTTATTGTTCTGGCTGATATTGTTACCCACCAAGTCAGAGGCAAGTCTGACAGCAAAAAGAAGTGGTTTCTGCCACTGTGAGGCTGAGAACGCTGCCCAAGGTTCCTCCATGGTAGGACAGATGACAACTGGGTCTGCCCCGCTGACCACTACTGCGCCTAACCCCAGGCAAGTTGTCCTTGGTAGAGGGAATAAGGCTGCCTGCTGTCTCTTCTACCACCCTAAAAGCTGAGGAAACCGCTCTGAAAAACCATGGCTGGGACAGCAGCGACAGCGAGGCCTCGTCACTGACTTGTACTCATTTCCCTACAACAAGGCTCTAAGGGTTCCGCCAGCAGGAAGAATGGCGGCTGTACTCAAGTCCCAGGTCCCTGTGCACGTGTGTATGCTGCTGTAAAAGGCTCCGGGACATGTGGACAAAGGTGGTACCAATGAGGCGCAACTCTCTGACCGCCCTTTGATAAGAAGAAGTTGACTGGGCCCCTGGTCTCCTACAAGGCAGTCAGTGCCCCTCAGGACACAGAGCCTGTAACAGCTTAATCAGGAAGACAAACGAGGCGGACAAATGAGGCTCAGAAGAGGCTTCTGCACCACGGACCCTTAGGGGAAGCAGGGCCTCAACACATACTATGGTAAAAGTGGCCTCCAGGAGAAAGGTCAGTCCCTGGCAGTAGAGCCCTGTATCTACTTCCGCCCTGATCTCTCTCAGCCAGTGTGGCTCTCTGCCTCTTTACAGTCACGGGTGAGCTGAAGGAGCCATGAGGAAGGACAGGATCAGGGACCACTCCCTCAGACACTGGGGCTCTTCTCCAGAGGGGAACAAGGCAAAACAAGGTGCTGTGTTGAGATGGCTCCCAGGTCTGTGCCGAGTAAGGGGAATCACCTCATGGGAACAAAGGAGGCCATGACCAGAACTTGTTCTTAGGGGTCCCGCGGACAGAAGTGGGGTAAGGACCCACTCTCCCAGGTAGCGCTGGTGAGGCCTGTGAGCTCTCCAGGCAAAGCTGCAGGTTCTGGGACTCACCTCAACTCCGGGTAGACATTCTCCAGGTACCACTGGAAGGGCCGGCAGCCAAGCCGCTTCCTGAGCTCCAGTCTGCTCTGAATGCTGCAGAGAGGAAACATATCAAGCACGGACCTATAAACACCTCAACCATGAACATCCGCGTAGCAATGGGTTGGGCAAGGGGTGTACCTCAGTCTATGCAGGCCCTGCTGACTACAACCCTGCCACCCACACCCAGCCCTATGCAGCTCTTGTTGTCACCTGGACACACCCCTGGACCCCAGGCTCTCCAGGCAACATGACTTACTTCCCATATGGAACATTTCTGGCTGAAGGCACTGCTGCATAATAGAAGTTCTTATACTCATCCATCCAGACCTCTGCTGCCCGGCGAGTGTTGCTAGAAACAGAACAAAACACTCTTAAGGTGTGATTCTCTCCTTCTGAAGCTGTGCTAAACTGCGCTTGTTTGCTGGAGTGTGGCCAGGGGAGACAGTGGCCTTCCAGCGAGTCTAGGGCCCACAGCTGTTCCAGCGTCTCCCCACAAGACCATCAGACAGCAAAAGGGGAGCTGGAATGACAGGGTGCGGGGAACTATAAAGGGTCCTGGCCAGACCCTGAGAGGGACAACAGTCACTGCGGAGTAATGTGCTGTGTGCTCCTGAGTACACAGCAAAGAGACGCTGAGATCTGCACCTTGGTACCACAGGCCAGGTCAGCTCTAAAACTACTTCCTGCTCTGTAGACCTGAGCCAAGGCCATGACGCCAGCCTAGGACACAGCGGCCCTTAGTGGGCACCAGAGATGTGCATCTTGTTCTTCCACAACAGTACAGCTGAGAGTAATGCCACCTTCAAAATAATTCCTTTTATCTACCAGAAACATTTCTTAAATGCTAAGTCCTTCAAGATCCCAAGCTATGATTACAAGAGCAACTTTCAGGTACGGCCTCTGTCTTTCACGCAGACTGATATACTTATCTTTCTGTCTGAAAAAAGGGGACTTGGGCTGCCACCAGGAGTACCAGAAAGAAACACACAAGGCAATACCAGGACTGTCTACCTTGGGGTTCTACTTTTGGAAAATCACCTACAGGAAATAACCAGGACTGACAATGCATCAATGAAAACAGGCTCATTTAAGTGCAGTTTATAATGGCAAAAAATAACTAGAAACTGTAGAGCTTAACACAGAGACATGAGACGAAAAATTCCTGTGAACAGTAGAAATCCAGGATGCATGGGACTTGGTGTGGATGAAGATCACTCATGGTGGGTATGTGGAGGGAGGAGAGCGCAGCACAGAGACGGAGACTGATGGAGACCCTGAGCCAGCGTGTTTGGGAGCAGCGTATAATCTTCTTTGGTAATAAGATGCATGGGTTTTTATTTTCTCTCACAGAACAATGAGTACTTCAGTGTTGGGGAACATGGGCCCCAAGTGCCATTCCTCAGACAGCCGCCAAGGCCTCACAGTGGGACCTGTGGTCGACCTTACCAGACGATTTCTGGCTTAACTTGGCCTAAACTCTGGCCAGGTGGCTTGTAACCAGGCCAGGACTCCAGTCCTTTGATACCCAAACCCTTGCCAGTACACAACAGAACCTGATTCAAGGGTGTCCTGGCTCCTTTCAGCCCTAATGACTTCCAGAACTTATAAATTTCAATCACACAGTGTTTAAATTGTTTAAATTATCTAAGTCTTTATGTCTGCTTACAGAAAGGTAGACGTGGGGAGTCCCAAATATGCCTCAAGGTGTGCTATGGTGTAGCCTGAAGAAGTCCCCTCAAAGCCTCATGGAAGGTGACTGATCACAGGGGCAGTGCACTCACTGGGGAGTTCAGCAGTGCTGTTGGAAGGTGCTGGTCGGAAGTGGCAGGTCACAAGGGGCATGATCTGGAAAGATTTTGTTTCCCTCTATGGCTCCTCCCTGTTCTCTTTGTGAGCAGTCTTTCCTCCACCCAGGCCCTTCTGTCAAACTGCGAATTATGCAAGGGCTGAAATTTCTTAAAATATAAGTCAAACTAAACCTTTCTTCCTTAAAGCTATGGATGTCAAGAATTTTGTGCCCAGGGTGACTCAGTAGTGGTTCCTTCCTTTCATCCATTCATCCATCCATTCGGATACTCACTGGTACCTACCATACCCCAGGGACTCAGGGGTGTCAAGAGAGAGGCCCACTTTTGCCCATTCCTTCTTTGATTTGCAAGCATTTACAGAGTGAGTACTTATGCATCTGACGTCACACAATATGGGAAATGGAGAAGCCAGAAGGGACCTTAGCCATATAAAACTCCACCTCTTCAAGTCTGCTAAGAGGGAGACAGCCTTGCTGAAGTTGGCCAGGTAGTAAAACATGTAATTCAAAAGTTCATCTTCTGAACAGGGTGTCCTTATTCCCTTACTAGCCATTAATCCTAGGCATGCTCTGTCACTGAGCTACAGCCCCAGCTTTTTTAAACATCTTGAGACACAGGCCCACTAAGTGTTCCAGACTGGCCTTGAACTTATAAATTCTCCTGGCTCAGTCTCCCAAGTAGCTAGGGTTACAGGCATGTGCCACAATGCCCAGCCCAAGACTGTGTGTACAAAGTGACATTACGGGAGTTTCAACATACCATTTTCCAACTCCATTGTTGGCTGGGTATTATCAATGGCTTTGATTTGGGGTATCTGATATGTCTACACTAGAAGTTTCTGGAAACAATTTCATGTTCCCCCAGGGAAAAAGTTACATATCAATGTTTGATTTCATGAAGTTCATTGTATAAGATTGTATTTTTGTTAACACAGCAAAGATGGAGCACAGACAACGTTCATGAAAAGACGTGTTTTAAGGAATGTAAGTCAGAAGCACTATCTATCATGTTGGCTTCTATTAAAGTTGCCCCAGAAACAGGCTCTACATGTTAAAAATTCAACCTCTGCTTAGCATGTGTATTAGTAACACCCCAGGCTTTTGTCTTCCATGGGTGCCATGTCATCACAGCAGTGGGACATGCCCAGTGTCTCCTTAACTCCTGGACTGTTTGTCTGCCTCAGACAGAGTGGGGTGGGACCCATCTCCTAGTTGCACACTTGCTCGGGTATCCATAGAGCAACTGGGTAGGGATACCAGCCCATCACCTGACATCGCCTCTCTACCACCCTCTGTCCCTTGGCTAGAAGGAACTTTCCAAAGCCAAGACAGAAGTCAAGTTCCTGCTTACAAGGCTAGTGGCTTTCCCTGGCATCAAGGAAGCAAAAGGTTTTGGTCACCTATAGGGTACACGGCCTGGCCTGCTGAGCCTTCCCGGCTCTGTGCACTCTTCTCCTCTAGGCTCTGGCTGCCCTGTGTCCCTTCAGCTCTCACATGTGCCCACAAGTCCCTTCTCAGCAGCCTGTCCTGCTCCAGGGTCCCAGTCTCCCAGGTCCCAGGGTACCCTTTCCCCTTCCTGAAGGTACCTCATGTGCTCTCCACCTGCAAACCCCCTTCTGCCTGTCCCAGTCATGCTCAGTCACATTTTATCTTCTTCACGGCACTGATTACGTTTTTTGTTTTTGCTTTTTTTTTTTCTCCCAACCAGGAATTGAATTCAGGACCTTGTGCTTGCCAGGCAGGTGCTGTGCCGCTGAGCCATATCCTCAGCAAGGCCAGTATTTGAAGTGATCTTATTTAGTTGAGTATTCTGCTGCCTACTCTCACACAAAGGTACATTAACAGGGGGTCCCAAGATCCAACTCACACGCTTTTACTTCCGCATTTGAGAGAATTCTTAGGAAAATGGGATCTGACAGAATGGTGATTTGCTATTTTTCAAAAGCATTTCACCTGGCATCATTGGGTTTCCTAAAATATATCTTTTATCAATTACAAATCACATCTACATACTATGATGTCCTTTTGTAGTATATCTTCTGGTTTGAATGTCTCTTGTACACGCCTCTTAAAATCTGTCACTATGACAGTATAAGATGTGAGCAGGTCAGCAAGGTGAGGCTGTCCTTTGCAGATGGAGCACTGGCCTCTCTGGTGTGCCCTTGCGCTGATCCTTCTATCACACGATGAGTATCCACTGCTAAGTTCTGTTTATCATAAAGTACTGAGTCTGTGGTGTCCTGTTAATATCCTTAACTGTACCGTGAGCAGTAACACATAGTAAGTTGTTTTCTTCAAAGTACTTGCCCACATCACCTTCTGTGGGGCACATTCATACATCTGTAGGTTTTCACAACTGTAACTGAGACAGACTAGTTCATCCCCAGATGCCCTGGTGCTGCCCCTGGCTACTGCTCCTACCCCAGACTACCCTTACAATCTCAGTTGCCCTGGTCAGCGACCCTATGCCCCACATTGGCACTGTTTTGGCAAAACACCATGGAGGGTGCAGAGGCAGCTGCTTTCTCAGCATTTTGCCTGCTGTGTGCCCGTCACCTGCTGCTTCCCACTGCTGATGGTAGCACACCTGTCACAGGATGCCGGTTCCCAGGCATGACACCCATTCCTAGAGCAGTTGGCAGGACTGTGGCCCTGTCTGCTGCTCAGTGTACTTACCGGGCAAAGACAGTGCCACTGCCACCTGGGAAGGTATAGGGGTGCTGCTTCCGGAATACATGTCCCACACGGCTACAGGGGATGATCTCCAGGCTGCCACCGCACTGCCACACGCGGAAGGAGATCTCTAAATGGAGATGAGACCCAGTGACCTGTGGGGTTGTTGGGTTTTCCCACAAGAGTCCCCATGAAGCAGCCGCCCTGCCCCCACTGCTGCAGGAGCCTGAGAAAAGCTGCTCCCTCCAGCCTGTGGCTTGCAGCCAAAGCGCTCCACGCGCCTGTGTGGTCAGACTCCACGGCGTGTGGAGTCAAGGAAGTGTGAAGTGGGAGATGCTCTTTGGATGTGGATTCAGTACACTCGAGTACTGGACCATGTGCATCCCAGATCATTTGTGGCTGACTTGTGCCTCCTGCAGCACAGACAATGCCAGGAAGGCAACCGTGAGGGTATGTGAATGTCAAGCTTTAATGCAGGCACCCCAGGTGTCACCTTCCTCTAAAATTCACTTCAAACTGACAGCACTAGGATGTGTCTGAGCTTCTCTATTTAGGGAAAATAATTCTACCTCTTAAATTGCATTCATGGGCCACTGGTAACAACAACAGGTGCTTTACAGACATGGTGACATAGACTTGCACTGGGTACCAACCCGTTGGCCCTGGCAGGATCCCTAAGGCCACTTTCACCTGCATCAACACAGACTGGGCTATGGGGTAACTCACATGTGGGCCAGGCACCACCTGCACCAACCCCAGCATACACAGTCCTTTCAGGAAAAAGGACCTGTTCTAACTGCTTGTTCTAACCACTGCCTACTCAGAACAAAAAGAAACTAAGGTTGAACACGGAAACTAAGATGTCCTGTTCTGAGAGGCCAAGCACTGTTCCAGAAAATTGCCAGAGGCTGTGCAAAGGGCAAGTCCTTCTGTGTCCACTGAGAACCCTCAGAACATGCAGAGGTGAGAATCTATAGAGCCAGCAACCCTACCAATATACATGGATCAGAAATGAGAAGGGGTGGAACTTCCGTGACCACAGGTAAGGACCAGTGAAATCCTCTGGATGGGCACCCAGGTCCTGGAGCAGTGCCTGGACTGCACAGCAGGTGGCTCAAACACCACTCGGAACAGCCCTCATTTCTACCACAAATGGGAACCCAAGGCCACAGGGACAACCTCACACCCAAGGAAGGGTGACCTGGGTGGCCTCCTCGCAGGGATGCAGAACCAATGATCAACACCATCCAACTAAATGTGGTGAAAGGTTTTATAATTTATTTACAGTGTTCCAACTAAATGTGTCAAATGTTCTCTGCATTTCAGGAATTGCAATTGCAGTGTATGTTTCCCCACTGGCAGCTGCAAAATTGGGCCCCTGTGTGGGGAGAGCTGAGCCAGTAGGGGCCGCTGGAAGGCTGGAAGGCATATCTAAGACTCTGCACACGTGGCTACCTTCGTCTGACCTCATTCAAGGTCCACCTGTGAGGATACTGCTCTGTATGGCTCCTGGCTTTCAACTCATCCAACTACCCTGCTCTGGCCCTGCTCACAGCTCGAGGCCTCTGCACACCTTACTCTGGGACACATGCAGCTGGCGGCACTGGAAGCCATGACACCCCTCCTTACATTACTGTAAAGAGACTGCTCACAGGGACACACTACCCCCATCAGCCTCAGCACTGTTTCAGGGCAGAAGCTCAGGATGTTCATCCGCTTTGCCAATTCTTTAATGACAGATGGATGTATATTACTGTCCAAGGAAGTGGGATGCTCCTCTCCTTCAGAGAGTGGTCTGATCTTTCTCAGGTTTCCCACATGTGCCTCTCCAGCACAAACCCTAAGAGCCATAGGTGAACAGTCTCAACCCACAGAGGAAGACGTGGAAGCTCTGCTCAGGAGAAAGCAAGGCTCATATCCTAAACTTTCTGCTTAAACCCCTGTGCTACTCAGCCTCTTCCATGAGCCCTGGAAGGAGCAGTCAGGACTGGAGGGGGGAAGAGATCCTTGTACCCTTGCAGATCCTCAGCTAGCACAGAAATGTGCAAACCAAAACACAGCCACCCAGTTTGTCTGTGCAAGTTCTACCTATCTCTGGCTTTTGAGTACAGTCTCCTTGGGTGAACTGACTCTCTACACTGAGACAGATGCCACCTGACATTTGACCATGACCCAGGCTCTCCTGGCAATATTCAGTTTTCCAGTCACCCTGGGAAGTGGCTGCCAAGGGGACTTGGGTTCTCCTCAGAAGGTGACGATCTCTAAGCCTTTTGTGCTCAAATGCTCTGGCCCAACCCCTACATAAGGTCAGTGTGTCTTTAGAACCCCTCCCCACAGGAGATGGACTCATGCCCCCTCCCTGTTGTGCTAGCTGAGCAAAAGCAGCTTTCAACATCAAACCAGGGCAGAGGGATCCAGAGAGACGTCCTCACTGAATACCACATCAAACACGATGGAGAAGTGACAGGTCAGGCTACTCTTTCAAACTAACAGAAACTTTCAAAGTCTCTGTTAGGAGTAAAAGCAACAGCAGTCATTTCCCCTCCCTTTTCTTGGCCCTTTCCTTCCTTGGTGCACCAACCCAAGGACAAAAGAAATTTAACAGCATTCAGGAGCCAAGGAGAACTGGCTCTGGGTTGCAAACCCTGAAAAGTACTTAAGGCTTCGAGTGCAGCAAGCAAAAGGGGTAGAGGGGAGACAATCCACAAGCAACCTTAGCAGACGAGAGTCTTCATGCAGGAACCATGAGGTGCCTACAAATACAGATCACATCCTGTAAAATCTTATTACTTCTAAATCTGTGTGAAAATGACTTTTATGGGTTATTTAAAATAGAAAATGAAGCCAAGATAGAACCATTCACAGAAGTCACCAAGCAGAGATGAAAGGCCAAGGCCAGCCTGGTGGGGCCTCCCTGAAAACCATCAGGCCGACTCCATGCCACAGAGCTATTTGGAGCCCTTATGCTGACCTGCTCCATGATGTTGGAAGTGTAGGTTCAGAACCCACAGCCCTCATGACAGGATGGAGCCCATGTTTCCACTGGAGGGCTGCCTGGGTCCCTGACCTTCAGTTTTGATTTAAATTACCTTTAGAAGAGAGAGGGTACTGGGTGCATCAGTAGAGGGGCTGGTTCTGGCCCAAATGGTTGCATCATTGATTTTTTGGTGGTGCTGGGGATTGAAGTCAGAGCCTTTGTATTAAGTTACATATCCAGTTCTTTTTAAAATTTTTTAATTTTGAGAGTATCTCATTGAAGTTGCTAAATTACTCAGGCTGGGATCAAACTTGCAATTCTGCATCCCAGAGCGCTGGGCTATAGGCAGGTACCATCAAGCCTGGCTATGCTACAGCTTCTTAAATGCCTCCCAACATGCCTTCCACACACATTACCAAAGCAAAGACAGAGACAAGACCAAAGTGCAAGACTGTACATACCCAGGTTCTCTCCTCCCCATACATCCATCATCATGTCATACTTCCCCAGCTCTTCAAAGTACAGCTTGTCCATCACGAACAGTCCACCAGCAATCATGGGAGTTCTGAGGGGCAAAGAGCAGGGAGCAGAGTTCAAGGTCACATGGACAGCCTTCTTCTGCAATGGCTGAGTCTGGGTTAATGAACTGGAAGAGGACATCATGAACATGCCCAAATGCCCCCACTTCACCCTGATGCTTCCTAAGCTTCCCCAGTCCCTGCCTGGATGCCCCTGAATTGCCAAGGCTGCTCTGGACCCACACTACAACAAGGGACTGATTTTGGGGCTGGGATCACTCACTGAGAAGCTGCCCTTGGTAAGGTACTTAGTCTTCAGGGCCTCACTTTCCTTACAGGGTAGTTGTAAGAATTACCAAAAATAAATACAAAAGCCTTAGGCGCAGCCCCCTCTCCTGCCCCAGGCTCCTAGGATCCTGGAAGCATGAACATGAGGTAACACACAACACCGGCAGGTGGGCCTCATGACCTGTGAGGCTTCCTGAGGAGACTCAAGGGTTTGGCCATCTGGTGGCAGCACCAGCCTGAAACTTGGTGAAGGAGAAGGAGCAGGAGAGAGAGCGGACGCAGCCCACAGCCATCAAGGCCCAAAGGGCCATGCTCACCTGCAGCTGACACTTACTTAATGGGGGCCACCGGGTTCCCTTGCCGTGACCTCCTCTGCTCTGGTGTCATGTAATCCCATTTGAACACCAGGTTCCAGTCAAACCCTGTCGCAAGAAAAAATTCAGACAATGGTGAGGAACTGACCTCCTGTTTTCAGCTCCCTGTCTCTCACAGCTTACAAACATGTGGTGTGGAAGGGGCTCACGGAAAACCAAATGAAAATGAAAACACAAAATAATAAGGGTCACAAGAGAGTGACTGGGGAGGGGAGCTGGACAGGAGACGGATGAAGAGGGGTGTACTGACATCTTCCTGACACTCCCTCAAAAGGAAGTGTAGGTTAGGCTTTTCTAACTTTAAAATGCAAGAGGGACAGGGTGTGACTCCACGGTAGACTACTTGCCTAGCTTGTGTGAGGGCTGGGGTTCCAGCCTGCCCTTCCCCAAAATAAACAAGAAAATATTGTAAGAACAAACGTGAAATACAAAGGGAACTGGGGTCTGTGTCTGACACAACTGCATATCCAAGGGCTGCAAGAGGTGAAGACTGAGCAACCACTCCTGACCACAGCCCTGTGTCTCCAATGCTGCCCACAAGACAGGAACACTAGGGCAGGGAGACCTATGGTCAGTCCCCTGGGCTTGCAAACTGCACCTTGGTTTCTCTTCATTGCAACTGAAATTGTATCAGAGCAGGAATAATGGGCATATGAAGAATTTTAGATGAAAATTAATCAGAATGTTGTAAAACTGGGACAGGAAGCTTCTGGTAAATATGACCCCTGTTCTATTTCATTCTTAAAGAGTACATATGCTTAGACTACCATGAAAGGAAGTCCCTGGACCTTGCACTTGGCCTCAGGCACTTGCAGGGCCCCAAGTCCTAGCAACAAGGTTTTACTCTTCCACTGAGACCAGTGCACCACCTTGAAGCTCTCTGGACCCTCAAAGACTGCATTTGGCAAACACACACCATAGTACTGCAATGGTAACCCACAGGTTTGGGCCAAGGACCACAGGTCCCTAGAACTCCCTGTCTTTCACTCTGGACCTCCCAAGGTCTCTGCTCTCAAGTTTTCTGTCAATAAGATTCCTGCAATGCTCAAGCTTGAATTTCTCATTTGGATTCAGGATCTTACTAACGTGCTATAGAGATAACCTTTATTTATTTATTTATTTATTTTTATTTTGAAGAGAATAAAAGCAAATGAAATAGAATAGAGTCAATCAGTACAAAACGAGGAACATGGTACATGACTTAAAAACAAAATACAGGGAGATCAACAGTGGCTACCATAATGCCTCTTGTTATCTTCAAAAGAACTGCCCATACCATCAGGCATAATAAAATCAAACAAAATAGTACAGAATAAAACCAATAAAAACAAATCAATAGAAATAGTGCAGGATTTCAAAACAAGATAACAGTGAGACCACAAGAGGTACCATGACACATCTAGTTATACAGATAACCTTTAACATATTAGCAATTCTACGAGGATGTCATCCTTCATAAAATGCTCTTGGCATGACCTCAGCCTGGCTCCAAACCAGTAGAAAGCTGCACCCACTGGGACTGTCCATTCTCGTATCTGCTCTAGTGACCTGGAAGGATGGGCAGCTCTTCCAGACCCTCAGGGAGCAACGTGCTCTGCTACTACCACTCTCTTATGACAAAGGTCCTGTTCTCTTCAAAGTCCCCTTGCACTCTTTCTTACCACTTGTTAGGAATCTTCCCCAAGTTTTGTATTTCTCAGTTTGTGTACAGCCACAGAACACATCCACCCTCTGAGGGGTGGGTGGCTGCTTGGTCCCATCTTATCCTAGTGAAGACTAACACACTGTCACTCTCATCCTGTCATGACCTATGTGCCATGATGATTACCACTACTCAGATGGGGAAGCTAAGGGCACATTACCCCCCTCCCCCACCCATAGCAACAGGGTCTGTAGGTGTCAGGTAGAGGGCATGGCCCTCAACATCCAGCACTCTAGCCCTGGAGGGCAGCTGGGTTCTCACAGTCCTGTCTTCTCTTTCAGACATTAAGACCAATAGCTGGCCCTGTGTCTGTAATTGTCCCATCTTTCTCCAATTAGTTGACATGTTATCAGGTGGGACAGAGACCCCCAATTTCATGTAAAGAAAGAGGGTCCTAACTAGCTGCACAGGGGCTATAAATCTCAGATCTAATGGGTCTGTGTCTGAAATGGCCCAGGGGATGCCTGATGGTGCAAATGCCTAAGTTCTCCTTCAGTGGCTCAGGGCCTCTCTGACTTCTTGGAACTCACTGGAGTTACAGAACAGAAGAGCTCAGTCACTGAGTTTTAGCAGGATTCTCTGGGAATCCTCATGCTGTTTGAACACCAGGTTCCATTCAAACCCTGTCGCAAGAAAAAATTCAGACAATGGTGAGGGACTGACCTTCCGTTTTCAGCTCCCTGTCTCTCAAATGGTGTTCAAATCTCCCTCACACCAGGGATATAAAAAGCAGGGGCCACATGTACCATGACTGGTCCTTAGATACCATCACAGAACTAAATATTCCTAGATGTGATCTGGGACCCCTCATGACCTCAAATCTTCTTGCTCTGCATGTGACCTACAAGCCACCATCAATTCCACTGCTCAAAAGTGAAAGATGGGCTGCAGGATCGTGTACCTACTTCATCTCATGTTTTACAAATCTCTTGGCTTTAACACAGTGAATGCTGATACACAGCCACACAAAACCTCTGGGGTCCTCGAAAGTAATTGGACAGAGAGCGTTTCAGGTGAATTGTTCTACAGCTCCTTGGAGGTGGGTGTGAGGGAAAGGCTGGACGTTGAGGGGACTAAGGGAAGCTGGTGGTCACTGAGACAAAGAGCTCCAGGCAGTGGGCAATTGGGATTGGGATCATCGAAGGAGCCAGTTTAAGAAGGAGAACTCCTAGAACTTGGTGCCCAGTGGGTGGTGAGGAGCTCGGTCTCTACCTGGTTGATCAGTGAGAGATACAGGGTTCTGGGGATAAGGCTGGATGAGCCCAAAGCAGGTGAAAACATGACCCTTTCCTGCTCAAAATCTCAGCTCTGTGAAGTTCCTCTTGTCCTGCTTGTCAGGAAGGACCTCTAGAGTCCCTGGCTTAAAGCAACATCAGGGGGTCTCACCACTGCTGACCAGTGAGGCCAGCACGACTGCTCTAAGTCATGAAGCTCAAAGAGGCAGTCACAGGTCCAGATGAAAGGCAGAATGCAGCCACTCTCTTAGGGAAGATGCTGCGGGGTGAAGGCTGCTGTCACTGTCACTCTTGACTGTGGAGACAAGCTGGGCAGGCAAACTATTATGGACACCTACCGCCCTTCAGGTCAGCGGAGGCCCCCACATACTGAAAGTTGTCCATGTTGATGACATCGATGATGGGTGACACCACTCGAGTCCTGTCCTGAGCAGGACAGAGAGAACAGCTGTCAGATTCCAGCACAGCCAACAGCCTGTCCACAGTCCTCCATGCCAAGCAATCATAGACTGACAGCTTCCCTTCCCACCCAGGTCCACAGAAGGGGCAGCTACTTGAGGGGGTGGCTGGGCCCAGGATACTCTGCCATCTGTTCACCCCACTAAAAGCAAGGACTACACAGTGGGTCTGGTTTGCCTCCAAAATTTTAACCACAGGGTTGTTGTCATCTCCTGGAAGCTAAGTCCAGCTACATTGGCATCAGTTATTATCATTCAAGAGCAGCAGTAGCTTAGGAGCAGACACGCTGCTAAACTGCCTATGCCACAAAATCATGGTGTGCGTCTCTAGATGCACATGGGGTGTAAGAGAGATGTGCAGACTATCAGTATTATTATAGCAGAAGGGAAACCAAGGCAACTAGATGATCCTAGTGATCCTAAACTTAGCCTTACAGGTGATCCCACCAAAGCCTCCCCTCCTGGGTCATCTCTGTGACGGTGCTAGTGGGTCACAGTCTGCACAGTCCACAGCTGCAATGGCTGGCCCTCAGCACAGAGTCACAGTGGCTGAGTGCTCCCAGTGGGCCACACTGGCAGCTCTTCTTAGCAGAGGACTTAGAAAAACAATCTCACAACAATCTAAGAGAATATTTCAGGTTCCTAATTGCCACATGCAGATTTACAGAGAAAATAATTTGCATAGTCACAAAGGACCAAGAACGAACTTGTCTGTCTCAGTGGGGGGTTCAGAGAGTATACATCTTTTGTATTTCTTCTGGAAAGTTGCCAACTAGTGAGAGTCAATCACCTCAGCACCTACCCAGTGAAGGAGGAGGGTGTGAGACAGCTCTGCATCCCACACAGGCCACTGGCTATATGCGTGCTGACCTGTGGCTGTCTGGGTGTGGCTGCTTTCCAAGGACAGTGGCAATGGGAGTATTTGCAGGGCTGGGTGGAAGGAATTCCATAGTAGGTTCTATGGTGCATATATGGATGTGTGTAAAAGATCGATTTGGTTAGGGACCAGACAAGACCCATCCTACCATCTGCCGCTGCATGGTCTGGGATATATTATCAAAGGGCTTAAAGTCATCTCTCTTAGTGCTAGGATAACCACCAGCACTAAAGGTAACACAAACCAAGTGCCTAGTGTGTTGTTTGAATCCAGTAAAGGGCAGCTGAATATGACTTTCATAATTACCGGCAGCTCTCGGTTATTTAGTATTTCATGATGTGCCTGCCGCCTGTCAGTTTCATTGTGATGCTGAGGGCAGAAGGGCTTATTCATTTTCTACTTCCTTACACAGGGTTTGCCTTATTGCCCCTGAGAAAGCACTTTCATAGCAAGATGGAAAGAAAGTCAATAAAACAAGCAGAAGGCAGAGAAATAACACAGGGCCACACCAGTATTTATAATGATGGTTCCAACATGCCAAAGGTGCACAAAGCGTGGCCATGGTCACCCTGATTACAGTGCTCAGAGACTACCTGCCTCTCCCCACGAGCCTTGAGTGATCGGCCAACCCAGTCTTCACTCAGAGCAGAAGGGCCCTATAGTGTGTCCCCAGCGTGGACTGTACTTTCAATGTCAGGATGTGTCAGCCTTATGCATCCCAGGCAGCCAGAGCCCATGTCAGCTACAAGCAACGGGGGAAGATGCGGAAGACTCCTTAGCTGCAGGGTCCTCATCAGTCTCTGCTGAGCACCTCTGCCTATCGAGGGACTGCTGCTCATGCTGATGGATCCCTGAGGCCCATGAAACCCTCTGAACTAATGTCCCAAGGTCACTGATTGCTCTCTGGTATCCAGGAATCCTGCAGCCAACCCGTGACCTGCTCCCTTCCTGCACCTTCCTTCTCATGCCCGCTGCACAGCCTCACCTCAGCAACCCGCTCCAGCAGCGGCTCCAGCCAGTGCTCATTACACTCACAGTGGCTGTCCAGAAAGGTCAGGACCTTGGCCTGGGCAGCATCAGCGCCCCGGACCCGGGAGCGCATCAGACCTGTGGAGTGAAGAGAAGACCTGGATTAGGACAGGCTGCCTGCTGGGCACCTAGCTCCCTGTAGACCTGTCTGGCAGGGTCAGTGCTGCCCTGTGATTACCAAGTCTGGGAGTTTTCAAGCAAAACAGCTAATTGGGTGGCTAGGAATACAAGTATCTTTGAACTACTATGTCCTGAAAAAGACCTTCATGTAGCTGAAGTTCCCTTCATCCAATACCTGCTCTTCTCATTCCCTTCACACAGAGACCTGGGTTCTTACCCCAGTGATTCCCCAAATTTGAAGCATCAGAGTTAATACTGACGCACGCTTCTGATTTCCAAGCAGGTCAAGAGCACAACCTTTAAGACTAGCAAGGGATTTATCAGTTATAAACTACCTATGTGGAACACAGTTTCTTCCTTTCTCTTCCTTCTCTTCATTCACTCCTCCCCTCCTCCTCAACTTTTAAAGTCTGTACTAACTTCTTTCCTTTTTAGGTGTCTGTGCCAGTTAATGTTTTAAGTTTAAATTCACAAAGTTATTTTTTAGATTGTTTTTGGGTTTTGTTTTTTTTTTTTTTTTTTTTTTTTTTTGGTGCCAGGGATCAAACTCACGACCTCGGGTTTGCCAAGCAGGTACTTATGCCGCAGAGCTAAACCCCGGCCCCATTTTTTACATTGTTTAGAGGGCAAAAATGATGCAAGAAATTATAAAGTTTTCAATTTGTTGTAGGTTTGGGGGACTGATGTGCATCCAGCAAACAGAGTTCCTCAAGGGTGAAGTTTAGCTATTTATTATTCAGCGTCTGTGCCAATGCTCTTAGTAGTTGGAACAGGTGTGGACAGTGCTGCCAAGGACACCTTCCTTTCTTGACTCCAGGGGGGCCACACAGGGAACCAGAGACAGAATGTGCCAGTGCAGGGTTAGCGGCCATCCTCAGACTGTGGGAGTGACAGGGTTTCTCCAGTTGTGGGACTTTCAGAGACTGAAAGATTCCTCCAGCCTGAAGAAGAGCTGAACATCCAGTACACCACCCTGAGCTGCACTCTAGACTGCCCCGGAAGATGATTATGCTGATCTGAGCTTCCAGACATACCTGTCAGCCCAGCACGTTCCCTCGAGAGCTCTTCCGCATCCTTATGCAGGCTTGGGAGAGAGCTCCTCTCAGACGTGACTGATGACAGTGCTGGGACTGGCATTTGCAGCATTGCAGGAGCACATAATTACAGCGCTCCTTGGGTTTGGATGGTTCAGCTTCAGCAGGCTGTCAGACTTGAGCCTGTTATCTTATCAGATGCCTGAAGTCTGGAGTCATTAAGCTTCTCATGGCTAAATCTTTGTTATTCTTTTAAAAAGCAACCCAAGGGACTTACGGAGATTTCTTCAGTTATGAAAGAAGGAGGACCACTTTCTAAGTAGGTGAATAAAGTGTAATTTATACTTTTGCCCTAATGTATACACAATTTCAATTAAGCTTTTAATTGTCCTTTCTATGTCTACTGGGACAGGGTTCCTGGCTGCTCTGCAGAGAGGGACAGACAGAAAGACTAGACCACTAATCCTTCTCTTGATGCAAGTGCTTCCTTAAGGTATTACGAGGCTCCGTTAAGTCAGAATGAAGCCATTTCAACAACAATACAAGAAAGGAGACTTACCTTCTCGGCGATCATTCCTCAGAACCCGAACTTTCTCAATTTTCCCCAAGAGGGCCCCATCCTCAGCTAGGAAAGAAAAGAAAAGCACGGTGAACTCCAAGTTGAACTCCTTGATGGAGAATGGCACCCCTTGGTTATCTACAGACTGGCCCTCTCCTTAGGACCCTGGAAAGATGCCCCTCCTTGTCACCTGGGTGACCACATACACTGACATCCCACCTCAAGGGTTGTTGTGTGGGACTCGAGCCACAATGCAGTACTCACGGTCATTGCTGTAGTCGTCCACCAAGATGATCTCTTTTATGAGATGGGGTGGACTTCTCTTCAATACACTGAGAAAAGATAGGAAGATAAAGGCTGTGGGCCTGAGAGGTCTCACTTATGTAGGGACATATCCTATCTGGACCCATCTTTGGCTGGAGAAACCAATAGACACTCCTGGTATTGAGGGGTTGAGGTACCCTGTCTGAAGCACCTATTACTGCACTGGCCTAACTGCCTGGGATATAACTCATGTCAGCATTCTGACGGGTGAAGCTCCCAATGATGTCACAGGTAATGATGGTGTCCCTGGGCCTTACCTGACCACTGTCCTCAGCAAGGCCGACCTGGCTTCATTGTGGAATGTGATCACCACACTGGTGGCTGGCAAGTCCACCCTCCACTGCTTTCTCTGGCACCTGAGAGGGGAGACAGTTGTCTGAGCATAGACAGCAGAAGGGCTGTGGCCAGCTTCTGAGGTCACAGCCAGGCCAAACTGCCAGCTGTGACGAAGCCATCAGATGCAGCAGCCACCGGCCAGCTGTGGGATGCAGCATTAGAAGGGCACGTGGAGACAGAGAACAACTGAGGTCACCCTTAGAGACAGCTTTTAGGACAGAAACAAACTGAGGATGTCTAACCTAGAAAACAGTATACTGTAACACAGTAAAACCTTCAAACATCTCTAGCCATGTGCTCCCCGTAGGTCTCCCTGGGAGTTACATTGCTGTTCTTCTTACCTTAGTCTTCTGCCCACCATGAGCTGGTGCAATTCCTAACAGTCACAACTTGGCTCTTGTGGGCACGGGGAACCCACTGCCTGATCTACCTTATCTCAACATAGGGACATAAGTGATGGCGAGCTGACTGGTAAGCTCAGTCACAGCTCCATTCCCTGAGCAGCAGGCAACACTAGGCTGAACTCCTAACAAATCAAAAGGCACTTCTCCAGTTTGGGTTCTGTGGATAGATACTGGCTGGAGGACCCTCATATGCTACTTAGAAACAGGATTCACACAGTTCCATGCTGAAGATGTTGAACTATCACAGGGCAGAAAAGACATCAAGGCTGGGCTCAGCAGAATCTACCCAAAGAGCCTACCTAGCCTATGGACTTGAGGATGCCAGCACAATCCGATGTTCCCAGAGTCCCAGAAGAACAAGGTCCATGAGCAGGGTAGGAGCTTTTGAGGACAGTGGCAAGATGTCAACTGTGACTAAATGCAATGAAGTCACCAAACTGGTGACATTATAGACATCAGCATGGCAAGGAAGCCAGGAGGTGTTACTGTTTTCATAGAGCATTCTGCCCCGAGACACACACTGAAGACTTAAGTTTATGCTCTAGCTGTTAATGTAGCTTCCACAGCTATCAATTACCTGCTCCCAGAATTAATGACAGGATCTATCTTGCACAAGAAATCAATGAGAAAAGGAGATGGATTCTAATAAAAGTTGGAGCTCAGTCATGACTAAAATGTAAATTGTTGAGGACTAAAACGGATACTCAAGCAGCTGCAAGGTGGTGACCACAGATCAGTGGGTGCTCCTTGGGAAGAATAGTTGGCAGTTGCACACATTACCTCAGGGTTGTGAAAATGACAGACTTTTAACATGCACAGGAAAAACACCACCATATGCAGCTAATAGGTAAGAATCTTTGGTTATTACAAAGTTAGCTTGTTTTAATTCATCATGAAAAAACCAAGTAACAATCACTGTTGTCTGGGGACAGTCTGGAATTAATACGTAACCTCACTGTGCCCAAGGTTTTACTGACAAGTGGACTGATATGCTAGTTTTTCTTATTTAACTTTTAAGAATTAGCAGATAGTCTGATTAAGGAAGTGAGAATCTGAAGGCTTCAACTGTAAACAAATTATCAAGAACCCAATTTGTAATGCTAATGAAATAAGGACCTCCACATTGGGAGGCCTCAATTTCCTCAGCAATTAGATCCCACTTAACTCTGTGGGAAGAGCAAACAGCAGACTGGGCTAAATGTGAACATTCAAAAGGACACACAAGATGGCATTTTTCACTCTTACAGCAAACCTAGCTGATTCAATCCTGTTCTGCACTCTCAGTTTCCTCTTCTCTGCAGAAGTCTACTCTCCTTGAGTGTCTGGGCCCTCAGGGCTCCTGAACACGCAGAGGTAATACATTTGCACCATTTATTAAAATTTCTCTACATATTCATAAGGCATTAGGTTTTGCTATGACTTGGCAACCGTGGAACTTATGAGAGAACATCTTCAAGGCAGGGAAATCATAAGCAAAAATGGAAGCATTTCATGCTGTGTGACTATGCTTATAGGAATCCAGATAAACCCTCATGCTGAAGCACAGGTAGTCTGGAAAGACCCTCCTTAACAAGAAAAGGCATACATTTCCCATTTAAAGGGCCATTTCCCTGCTACAGCCATTTGCTGCTCCAGAGGCAATGAGAAAGCTCAATATAACAAGATGCTGTACAGTAGCTAGGGCCTTCCTAGCCGCTCTCTTGGGAAGCTGTGCCCATCCAAGGTCCTGAAGGAAGCAGCAGCAGGCACTGAGGGAAGGATGAGGCCCTGCATGTGCTTCTACAGGTTGAGTACTACAAGGTCACTCTGAAACCTTCCTCTCCTGTGAAGTGGAGACTTCAAAAACCAGATACATGCTTGGTGTGGCAGCATATGCCTGCAAACCCAGCTACTTGGGCACTGAAGCAAAAGGATCACAAATTTGCAGACAGCACAGGCAACTTGGCATGATCCAGTCGCTAAATAAATAATACATGGCTGAGATGCAGCTCAGGTACAGAGCTTATGCGCACCTGAAAACCACCCAGTAATGAGAAAAAGAATGAAAAAAACCAGACATGAAGTTTTTTGTTCTGTTTTAGTGGGAGTATGAACACTGTTAGACCTTTTTCTTATTTAGACAGGGTCTCAGAGTTTCCCAGGCTGGCTAGGCTGGCCTACAACTTGAGATAAAGATTAAAACAAAAACAAACCAAAAACAAAATTGCAGTTGGTGCTGGCAGAAGCTGCCATTCAGGCATAGGGTATACATTTTTCTGGTAACTTGAAGATAAAGCCAGTAAGTCAGGTTCATTGGGGGTGGAGTAGGGGTCCACTTTTAAGTACATGTGCAGTGCCTTGGGGAGCAGGGTGGTCACAGCCAGTTAAAAGGAGAAGGTTCCCAGATCTGCAGGAGCTCAAGGAAGAAAAGGGAAAGGTAGATGGGGGAACAAGTTTGAAAGTATGCAAGAGAGGGGTCAAGAATCTGTAGAAGGGGCTAGGGATTTAGCTCAGCGGCATAAGCACCTGCCTTGCAAGCAGGCAGTCGTGAGTTCAATCCCTGGTACTGGGGGAAAAAAAAAAGAATCTGTAGAAGGCCCAGGGAGAGGGTGTGGTCAGCAGCAAACCATGCTTGCTGTGAGATGGCTACCAAGACTAAACAGATGATCACAGGAAACAAAGACCATGGGAAATATGCTCTCCTAGAAACACCCTTTAACTCAGTTTTTAAAGAAAAACACTAAGCAATTAGAATGATCAGTGTTAGTTTGTTTTTGCTGCTAGAATGGAGAGCCACACACTGGGTAATTAATAAAGTCATGGGTTCGTTTTACTCAAGGCTGCGTCTCCCTTGGTCTATGGTAGGCAATGTCACCACCAGTGTATGCAAAGTATTTCAAACAATCAGAGATGAGGACAAATACGCAGGCATCTCCACTCTGCCACAGCAAATTTTCCACTTTGCAATGCTGCTCAGGTTTTCTAAATGAAATGACATGACAGGTAGTAATTACAGTCCTTTTTCTGTCCCTTGCTATCTGTCTTAGTTACTCTCTCATTGCTGGGACAAAATAACCAACACCCACAAGTTGACATGATCCTACTGGCTTGAACCACTTATGATACATGTGTGACCTTCCCATGGGGTGGCTTGTGCCACTGGTGGTACAAATGGATGTAATCACTTTTATCAATGATTTTATTAGTAAAATCCCGATAAGACAGTCATGCATGTACTGCCCCTATTATGAGCACATGAGGCTTTAGGGGGACAACCAGGTACAAGCCATAAGACTACCTCAATGCCCATCTCCGAGAAGTAGTGACTACCCTGATTTGGCGCTTCATTATTCCTGTGTTTTTAATACATGACACGGTCCATATTCATGAATGGTATTTAGTACTCTTTTCTGTCTACTTAGGTTTTAAGGGGTATTGTTGCCAAGACACCATTTTTGGGAGGATGCCTGCCTCAACATGGCTCTTCTTCATCCACACTCACTGCAGAACAGACCTCACCCAGGCACCTACCTGCTGAGGCTGCTTTCTCCCTGTTAGAAGCATAGAAACACAGGTGGTCCTCATCTAGGGCTGAGGTCGGCTGTCATTCCCCTCCTGGGGACTGTTATAGATTCTGTGCTTCCATGTCTCTGCCTGAAGGCATGGCCCACTCCCCACCACGGCTGTACCTGTTCCACTCCTACCCCAGGATGAGATAATACTGCTTCACAGTCTCACAATCCCTGCTGTCATGATTTTAAATCGTGCCGACCAGACCCCAATGAAGTGATCTCTGTTATTTCTATTTCATGTGCCCCATTGCCAGCAAGGCCACACGTTTCTCCTACATTTATGAGCTGGCTGCTTTGCTGCTTCTGAACTGCCTGCTCATATGCTTCATCCCCTTTCCTAGCTCTCTGACGATGGGAATTTACATTTTCTGGATATTGCCCTTTGTCAGCTATGTGTGTGGCCAAATCTCTAAGTCTGTGGGAGGTTTTCTCATTTTATGATGCATTTAAATTTGCAAATTCATTTTAAAATTTTGCTTTTTCAGTGTTGGCCCAGGGGTATTATTTAAGAACATTTTTCAAATCTAAGATTATTAATATATTGATAGATTTTCTTCCAAATGCTTTAACTTTTAACCACTTACTCACCCAGTTATTTAAATATAGGATGGGCAAACACTGCATATTTTTCATTAATTTTTATAAGACACTAGAATAAGAAATATAAAGATGAAAATTTTATTCAGTACAAGAATCAATGAACCTGAAATGAACCTGCCTGAGCAGCGCTCAACTACACTAACAAATGCCGCTGTCTGAGTGATGCTCAGGGTTAAATGTAACGTGAGTAAAAATGTTTTTCACTTTAGGTATCTGTCTGTCTCTCTGTCTATTAGTCAGCACTAGTGGTTGAACAAGGGCCTTTACAATGAGTTTCCTCCCCATCCTTTTTTGAGACAGAGTCTTCCTAAATCACTAAGTTGCCAAGGCTGGGACTGAACTTGCAATCCTCCTGTCTCAGCCGTCCAGATCCTGCGGTTACAAGTGTGCACCATCATGCCCAGTTCTAAATATATTTTTATAAATGATATACAAAATTTCATTTTCTTGTGAGTGGATAATCCATTGCCCCGGTATCATTTAGCCGTTTTCTATGTCATCACTGCTGTCATAACCGAAATCTGGCATGTGCACACACCTGTTTCTGTTCCTGTCACCTGCCTATGTAGCCCTGCACAGAACTACACTGCAGTTATACAGGGTCTGCTGAAGACTTTGTGCCAGATGTGTGGTGCAGTGAAAGGTCTACCAGCTATCTGTGACCATTTACTTTTCCTCATGAATTTAAGGATCACTCTTTAAATTCCATCAAGAAAACCTTGAACACCATCACAATGAAGTTATAAACCTGAAGAGATTTCCTGTTTTAAATGCCTTTCAACCGTGCCTGTCATTCTCCCTACAAGCCTGGCACATCTCTGGAAGCACTCGCTGGCACCAGAAGGGCTGGCTCCTTGCCAACAGAGGGGGCTTCTCTTCCTGCCATCACTGTGTGTCTTGGAATTTCAGGGGTTCCTCCTATCTGTCCTGATGTGTGGCTTGAAGTCCTCCAAATCACTATCACCTACTTGTCACTACACCATTTTGTCCTGTCTTTCCTGTTCTTATGTATCCCAGCACCCTGGTCTCAGGAAGCACTGGCCATGGCTGCAGCATGCACATGTCTGAGAAGCGCAGAGGATCTTTGTGCAGGGGATACTCCCACACGCCTGTCCTATCCTTAAGATGGGGCTTTTGCCAGCTAGCTCAGAGCCTGCCTCGGGTTTCTGCAGACCCTTTGATCATGTGGGTACCAACTGTTAGATGGCAGCAGCCATCCCCCTCCACCTCTGCTAAGATGATCATGCAGCTGCTCTCTTTCATGCTACCAAGGATGTAATGCTTGCAAACTTTTTCTTTTTCTTTTTTTTTTTTTTTTTTTTTTTTTTTGTCTTTTTGAGACAGAGTCTTGTTATGCAGATCCAGTTGGCCTTGAACTCACTTTGTAGCTCAGGCTGGTCTTGAACTCACAATGATCCTCCTGCTTCAGCCCCCCAAGATTACATGTGTGTGCCACTGAGAATTTTCTGATGTATGTCACTCTTGTATTCCTAAAATAAATTATTGGTTATAATTTTTTTAAATAGTGCTATATTATAGACTTGCTAGTACTTGGTTTAGCTTTTTTTTTTTTTAATGAAAAACTTTAAATATGACGTGTACAAATTTCTGTTCTTAAACCTTTCTGTAGTTTCACACTGTGGTCCTACTGAAGCAGAGTAGCTTTCTCTCTCTAGTCTCTAAAATAGTTTTATGCAAACCCAACTGAGCCTTGTAAATTTTTTTATGGATGATATTTATTCATATTTTCTATTTCTTGAATGGTTATGGTAATTATACTTTTAGATTATACATTCCATGTAAGTTTCATTTATTTTCATAAAAGTATAATTTTCTTATTTATGTCTTTCTGTTCATTATTCTAGTTAATCATAGTTTCTCTACTTTTGTCAACTGGTATTCTCAGAGATTTATGTTTTTTAAAAATGGAGCTGCACAGCCAGGCACGGTGACATACATCTGTAATGCCAACACTCTGGGGGGTTTGGAGGGGTCATAAGTTAGAGCCTAGCACAGGAAATTGGACAAGTTCTATCTTAAAATCTAAGTTAAAAAAAAAAAAAAAAAGACCTGGGGATGTAGCTTCTCAATGAGAAGGACCTGGGTTTGATCTCTATCACAAAGGCAGGAAAGAAAGTTTCACAGAGTCTTCCCCATTATTAAGTACTTTTTGAATCTATTAACTTTTTATTTACTGTTATTTCCTTTCTTTTGCTTCCCTCAGCTCCTTCCTACTGTGTAGAGTGACCCTGAGCTGCTACCTAACAAGGTCTGACCTGGTTTTAGGAGGCCTCGGACCTTCTTCAAATTCAGTCAACTTCGTAAGCTGGAAACCAAAGGGCCTAGAGGGCAGGTGAGGGAGATGTCCACAGCATGGGATCAGCTCCACTCTCTGGAAGGACAGTGACAAACACCTGCTCCTGCCCTGTGCTAGCTTCATAAGGATGGAGCAGCTAGGGTGCCCTGCAGCCCCTCTGACCTCTGCCTTTCCCATGAGCCAGCCACCTGCACATGTGCAAACCACACCCCATTAAGGTGAGAGTGAGTAGCCAAGAAGGCCTGGGACTAAGCTCAGCTAACAGTGCCAGAGAATTTCAGAAATTCAAAAGGTAGCTGAAAATAGACCCTGTCACCTCCCAGCCACCTCCTGGTTTGTGGATGGAGATTTCAGGAGGAGTATTAACACCTGGACAGGAGATAAAGGCTTTGAACAGGGCTGGACCCACTGGGTGCCCCCAGTATGTTGGTTCCTTCTAGTGCCTGCCCCTACAGAAAATGCTGCACGACTGCGTCTTCAAGGGCAATAGATCTGTGGTCTAAATGACTGCCGTGGCAGCTGACATAGTACCCTGTGGGCAACTACGACAATCTAGTTCAACCTCTGTTTTGCAGCCTGGGCTCCTGCCAGGTTGAGCCAATGGAGGCACACGCCGCTTGCTCAGGGACCCAGTGGCGTCAGAGAGCTGCTCAAAAGCATGGACTTTGGCCATCACAAATCTGGGTTGGTATAGTGGACACTTGACTTGCCTATAGCATGATGCAGATGTCTGGTCTCTGCTGCCTCCACAATGGGGTCCCAGACCATGAGAAGGCTGGCTACTCTTAGCTTGTGCCGATGGTGCCACATGTTCCTGATGACAACATTGCTCTGCCACACATGCACCTAGGCAGCTCTGAATGCTCCACCTGTGCTGAGCAGCACACACGCCAAAAGAGCTTACTCCTTGAGTTTGTTTCCTACACTTAACCTGACTTCTGGATGCACTGTGCACCCCAAACTTGCCTGGCTCTGAAGCTCACACCCAGAGTCAAGGCTCAGCATGGGAGTGAGGCCTACCATGGCCAGGCCCTGAGGACAAGCCTAGTCTTGTACTGGGCCCAGGAGAGACAGGGTATTAAACAACTTCAGTGCCAAACCTGGCTAAGTGTGGTCCTTGGTCTTAACCACTTCCCCCTCCTTGTGTGTTGCTGTGGAATCTTCTAGAAGTCCAGTGGGTCCCTGGATAGAATGTGAATTGGGAAAAGAAAGAAAAGAAAAGAACAACGAAAATGAAAGAACCCAACTAGCTGTTCATAATGTTCATTTAATTGAGGCACATTCTTAAAAACCTCCCAACAGGGATGATGGTGAACTACCCAACACCTCCTCAGTGAATTTCTGATCAGGCCTAATATTACAAAGACTATTTTGCTGAGGCCTTCTAAAACCAGAGAACCAGATCCTAATATACTTTAAAACCTCTGTAAAACTCCACTGAAATTAAGCTTCTTAAAAATCTGGGTGGCAGGAGATTTGAATAAGCCCCATTAATCACCTTAGGTTTTCTCACTTCAAAATTATTAGCCTAAAACCACTTTCTCACATGCTGCCAACCTTGCACTCTGTCCTGAACAGAACACAGAAGCAAGTTCAAAAACAAAATATTTATCCTCTTGTGATAGGAGAAATTGAGTCCATCTTATTTACCACTCTGCCTTCGAAGGCCTCTAGTCCCCTTGCAAAGCCAAGGGTCCCAGAGATAAAGGTGCATAAGGATCCCGGGGCCAGAGGAGGCTCACATCACACTCCCAGCTCACCAGCACATAGGCATCTGCCTGGTTATGCACTGCAGAGATGGATGTGCCATCTGGAAGGGAAGATGCCAGGTGTTCATATGATGTTTTTAGCAAGCTGCTGTTGGATGGAATCAAACCATCTTTCACTCAAGAGCATCATCTGCCTTCATGGCCTCCTGGGGTTTTTTGTTGTTGTTGTTTAGTTGGTTGGTTGATGTTTTTTGTTTTGTTTTGTTTGTTTTTTGTGGTACTGGGGATCAAACTTGGGACTCATGCTTGCCAGACAAGTGCTTACTCCACTCAGCTAAATCCTCAGCCTCACGGCCTCTTGTTTTTTAGACACTAAATTCGAACTGAAAATTTTGCAGAGTTGAGAGCTATTAGAAGGAGAGACAGTAAGAGGCTGTCTACAGCCACTTGAGCTGTCCCTAACACCCACCAACCACAGCTGGGCTGGCCACTCATACCTCTGCAGAGGCAGTACAGTGGGAGCAACCACTGTTCTGAGAAGGGCCCTCCTGCAGGGAGGCTCACAGGAGGCAACAGCCATACATCAGTTTCCCACTTCTCACTGGCCTGCTCAATACAGCCTCAGCCCCTCTGCCACCTCCAAGGACAGCACCCATTCCTGGGCCAGCTGTAGGGGCCAGCATTTATTCCTCTACTGCATAAAGAGTGGAGAGACCTGCTTCATTATGGTCAGCTCCCCACTGTGTCAGGGTGACAAATCTCTCCCAGAAACAGTTTCTCAGGCAAATGGATTTCCTTCTACCCCATAGTATCCTCCACTTCAGTGCTCCCCCAACCCTTAGGCCACACATCAGTCAAGATACCTGGGCTTGCACATATGGTGAAAAGGCAAGCTTCTCTCTCACTCCACCATCATCAGTAGCCAAAGGCCACACGAGGATCTTCCAAGGATGAGAGGCCAACAGTTGCTTAGGCACTGAGCATATGCTCATGACCTTGAGGCAGAAGAGTCTCCACTCCAACAGCCCTGCTCCCAGCCTCCGGGCATTTCACACAAGGCACAGGACACCAACTCTACCACGCCTTTTAGGTAAGCCCCGGTAATGTGCTCCTGGGTCCCAGTAGTGATAACAGGCTTATGACACCATGGAGTCTTCGAGGATGTAAGTTCCTGGACCCTGACAGTGAGCATGGGCTCTTGACACCACACAGGAACCTCCTGGCAGCATAAAAACCATTCTCTGCTGTTGTGAGTGGATCACAAAGCCCCAGGAAGGTCCTGACTGACCTCAGGTGAATTCCTTTCCTCAGCTTACCTCCATCTCCCAAAGAGCCATAACAATCAGAAACCCACTAGGGGTTTTCTGGAGTGATCTATTTTACACACAAGAACAGAAAGCCACTGAAAAAAAAGCCACCTCTGCCTCTTTGCTTCCTGCCTCGAAAGTCAGATGCATGGAGCCGTGGCAGCCTGGCAACCATATGAGGCAAAAAGGATGTGGCTGAAAGATCAAAATTCTTAAATAGATACTGAGAAAGGTCAGAAAGAACCCCTGACCTGCCCAAGAAAGATCATCAGAGAGCTATCTCCAGGCTTCCTGTTAAATAGTTTAATAAAGAGTCTTTTTTGCTTAAAGTATCCCAATTGATATAATAAATGAACAAAACCAGGATGCTTTAAGATTTCTTTTTGACAAACCAAATGGCTCTTTATGGAACAATATACACTGGATTTTATAGCGAAAAGGAGGCAGGACTCATACGTTCTACCCAGGGTGAATTCAGTGATCCTGTGTAGAGCAGAAAGTAATTCTCAGTAAATGAAGGCTCAGAAAGCCTTTCAGTTACATGATGAGCCTCATGCAAAATTAAAAGCTACATTCTAAAATAAAATACTCAACTTGTGGCATTAAACAGTAGGAAATACTGAACTATTTCAGTAATACACTTTAATAGACTTGTGTAAATATTATGCAAATTAAAATTATTAAAAGATAATCATATTTTAATATTTAACCACAATCTGTGAATCTGTGTCTAATCCCAAATAACATCAAAACCAGAAAGTGGGTGGGAGAAAGTAAAAGCATATTAATTCTTCACTTAAAGATATATAGTTTTATTCTTGGTATCAAACCAATTATCTTTCATTATTGTTGAATTTTTATAAAGAAAAAATTGCAACTGACTTGATTCAAAAGCAGAATAAAAACTTCTTAATCAACTGAAGAGGAAATCTCAAATGATAAAGGACAACTAAATAGGGCTGCGGATTTAGCTCAGGGTGTAAGTGCCTGTCCAGCAGTGAGTTCGACTCCCGGTACCAAGAAAAAAAGAAAAACACTAACTAAATAAACTAGATACATTGTCCCGTATAGGAGAAGAAAGATGATACAAAAAACAAGGCGTGAATGAAATGGGATGATGAAAATCAGATGACAGATTATCATGAAAATAGCGAAGAGTTACAAACTCTAAACCATCAGGTTAGCTTAAAAGTAAAAATGTAAGTATTTAGTTATTTACAAAACAAACTTCTGTGAGTGTGTAAGCTCTGTGTCCAAGCCAATGAGAACCACCTTGGATGGTCATGAACAAGTCAGCCAGCAAGCTGTTCAGCCCTCTCTCCCCCCATCTGCACCCACCTGCTCCTTCTCCCACTCTCCACCATAAGGTGAGCAGCACAAGGCCCTCACCAGAGGCCAAGCGCACGCTGGCACCATGTTTTTGGACAGTCAGCCTTCAGAACAGTCCTCCAAATTCTCCTTTTTATAACTCAACCGGTCTTGCGGGGTATTACAGCAACAGAAAACAGACCAAGATACAAGACTAAATTGAGTAATATAGATAAAAGCATATTGAGGTAAATTAAGTAGAATTAGAAACACATTAGGTAAATTAAGAAGAATATTAGTACACATTATATTAAGCAAAATGTGGGTGGTAAAAAGGCAATGTTAAATGCAAAAGGGTAACTTTATGTTAATAAAGATGCAAAAACATCAACTATACTCCAAATCCTACTATTAAAATAGATCAAGCAGATGTTCTTAGAACCATGCAGAAACTCATGACAGTACAGGGAATATCATCTGTCAAGTGTAGTAATGACTAAAAAGTTCTAAACATCCTTAGGAATAGTTTAACAAGATTTTTTTTTTTTTTTTTTTTTTTTTTGGGTCCTGGGGATTGAACTCATGACCTTGCACTTACCAGGCAAGCACTTAAACAACTGAGCTAAATCCCTGGCCCTAATAAGGATATTTTAAACTTTAAACAATTTTAGGTATTAAAGTCTTTTAAAATGTACTTAATCAAATATATGTGCAGAAAAGGAGTGTGTGGGCGTGGTGCCAGGAGGCCTGGCGGTTCCACCTGGTAGACCGGGAAAACAAGCAACATCTCTGATTCTGGTCTCTTAGCTACAGAACCAGAGTGATGAGTGCACCTGCCTCCCAGTCTGTGGTGGGAACCGAGTGAGAAATGTGTAGGAAGTGCTTAGTAAAGTGCCCAGCACAAAGGCCTCAATGAAAGGGAGCTGATGACGATACTATGGTGCCACCAACATCAGCCACAAATGAAATTCTCCATATAGTGAAGAGTAAAATTATAAAGCTGGGATATCTAATTCCAAAGTAAAGCAAAGAGGAAAACATATCAATAGATAGGCAAGGAAAAGAATTAATTTTGTGCATTTTAAAATTCCTAAATAGGCCTTGTATTACAAAGAAAAACAAAAGCAGAATTCCAGAAGAGTAATAAACAATATTTCAGTCATTGAATAGTGGGTTTAAAAATAACCCATTGAAAGCACTACATTTCATGACACATGAAATTCGCCGGGTCTGCACTCAGAAGTAAGTTAGAGACAGGGACACCAAATACTTCGTTCTTATGGGGAAGGGAACGTGGGGGAGAGGAAAGAAAACAGCAAAACATGGGCGGATACCCCCGCACCAGAGGGAGATGTGAGGATGCATACAGAAGTCACGCAGGCAGGTGACTGCAGCACCAAGACAAGGGTGAGCGCGCCACCCCCGCCCCTCTCCGCCCCGTGTCAGCAAACCCTCACTTTGGCTGTGGTGCTGAAGGGAGAGGTGAGAGACAAAGCACAGCACTGCTACACAAGGAAAGAGAGGAGATGGGCTAAACATTAATAAAGATTTCAGTGCATGTGCATATGGTACTACACTGACGTCGGAAAATACGAGGGAAATATTTATACTCTTAGGGGAAGATCATCAATCATCAAAGTTACTCAAGTAGAGCATAGTAAAGCTTACTACATGTCACCAGTCACAGAAAGATTACTCTGACTAAAATAAAAATAGCTCTAGGGTTGGATGGCTTTTACAGGTGAATTTTAGGAAACAACTAATTCCCTTTGTGATAAATTTCCTCTTACACTCCTAGAGAGATTTAAGCATTTGTTCTAAATTCACTTTACAAAGTGCGTGCAATCATGAGACCAAAGCCTAAGGAAGGAAGCAAGGAGGGGAGGAGACAGCAAGGGGAGGGCTGGCTGCACATCATTTTACAATCATGAGTCTTAGTGCAAAACTCAGCAGACAGCAACAGCCAAACTCGGCCAATATCAAGAACAAAGTCTGGGACGTTTCCAGAAACCAAGTATACTGTGTCATGTCAAATATTCTTCCAGATCAATAGGCACAGAGCTCAGTGAAAATATTCACCCCAAACCTCACAGTGTTGAGAAAGAACCTCCAGCAACATCACCGGAGACCAGCTGCAGGGACAGAAGCAGGAAGATTTGAAGCTGTCAGAGTAAAATCATCCTGAAAGCATTTCTTACATTTTACTGAGTGACAGAAGCAAGTGATTAAGACAGCAAGTATGATGCCACCTTGTTCATAAAAACTCATGTATCCACCAATCAGTGAATGTGAGAGACCAATCAAGAAGGAACAGCACAGGGGCTGGGGATTTAGCTCAGCAGCATAAGTGCCTGCCTTGCAAGCAGGTAGTCGTGAGTTTGATCCCTGGTACCGATAAAAAGCAAAAAGACAAAAAAAAAAAAAAAAAGAAGGAATAGCACAAGAAGAGATAGTTACTACTTTTAACTTTTTGGTGTGGTTTCCCTTATTTTT
This sequence comes from Cavia porcellus, assembly GCF_034190915.1. NCBI lineage: Eukaryota > Metazoa > Chordata > Mammalia > Rodentia > Caviidae > Cavia > Cavia porcellus. The sequence goes on along the minus strand of NW_026947496.1, from coordinate 31,203,524 downwards.
TTATTTTTATATATAAAACAATGTATCTACTTAAAGTGGTGTTCTAAAGAAAAAAAATGGTTTAAGAAATTCTATAGGTTGTAAAGAAAGAAGGATTAGGGAAGCTGCCATGCAATTTTTCCATACAAGACGGAACAGAAGTGTTTGGGATTTTTACAAGTATCTGCCTGAGAAACGATCTGCCAGCACTACTGCTGGCTCTGTAATCACCACCATCTCACTCTGACTTCCTCTGTCTAGGCTGGTGCTGTGCAAGCCCAAGCGTGACCCAAGGTGAGGACAAGAAGTACTCTGACAACGTATACTCTGGCCTTCAGGGGCGATCTGTGCTGAGGACCCCAGAGTCTGGTTAACTGAGATCCTTCACACTGGCTATCAGTGGGTGGCCAAGCAAACCAGCAATGATGGCAGGAGCCACACACCTTGGAGTTGACCAGTCCCAGAGGCTTTCCAACACTGAAATGAAGCTTCAAATCCAAGTGTAACCAATATTCTGATTCTCAATCAGAATATTCTTTCTTTAATGGACTCTTTCTTCTTTAATACTCTTCCTTCTTTAATGGACTTGAACTTACAAAGATGTGGATTTTCTCCCTTTTGCTTATCATTGGCAGATAAAGGATTCAGTGCAGTTAAGCTAGTTGTTATTTGAAGAGTCTGTAATTTCAGTTCTACAGATTGAAGGGGGGACTCTGGACACTCATTCCTCTGTCACTGTCACTATCTCTGCATGTGCATGGACGGTGCTGGCTCATCAGTGATATGCTGCTTCCTTCAAGTTCAGAAAAAGCCACAAGTGACGCTGAAGCTATAGCATCAAGTGAAATGTGAGCTTAAATGACTCAGGAAGTTGGAATTCTCACATTATTTTGATCATCCTCAGAAATATCAGAGGTCCTTCCACTGAAAAAGCACACTGTGCCTTGAGTTCTTCATTTGCAAGGACAGTGAGGTGATGAGTTTAGTGGACAGCTGATGGGTAGTTTGCCCACACTGAAAAGCTGATCCTATTTATCAAGCAACACTCAGTTGAGCTCATTTTTCTAGCCCCAAGTTTTCTCTGAAACAAGCTGGATTCTTGTTGTTGGAAAATAATGAAACCTTCAGCAAGTGGCCTTATGTGGCAGGCTGTGTCAGTCTCCAGTGCCTGCCCTCAGGCCACATGCTGTGGGAGCAAAGGCTAACAGAGCACAGTACATTCCACACTACAGCCCATTTCACAAACCGCCAGTCATGGTTAACTTTCTGTACTGCTGTAGCTGATTGCAGCTTACAAGCCTTTTCATACTTCCTTAGATGCCTGGGCTTAGTAACAATGCTGCGAGACAGGCAGGGCATGTGTCATTACTACTTTACAGACAAAAACCCAGGGTTTAAAGAGATTATTATGACCACAGTCAGAGAGAAGCACCAGAGCTAACAAAAGCTGCAACCCTCAACTTAAAAGTCCACTGATAGTTCTATCTACTCGCATGTGGGACAGACACTGCAGGTCAGGGCAAAATTTATAAACTGACAAGGGGATGGGGATTTAGTCCAGTGGCATAAGCACCTGCCTGGCTAGTGTGAGGTTGTGAGGTCATGAGTTTGATCCCCAGTACCAAAAAAAAAAAAAAATTTATAAACTGACAATTCTGCAGATCAAACTACTCAGGACCATGAAGAGAATTTGGGGATGAAATGTGCTCAAAATATCCACTTGAAGTCACTAGAGAGACAGCCAGGCAGCCAGATGTTGTGGGCAGGTCCTCAGCTGGAGCGAAGCTTACTAAGAGCAGGGCCTGAACTCTGATCCACTTCCCTGAGAGGGAAGCTGAGAGGCTGATTCAGTTCCTGCGATGGCTCTGCTTCCTAGGGGACTCTGCGGTGGGTAGGGATGAAGCAGAACTCAGGTGCTTGCCGTTACTTTTCTCATTGCTGAGAGAAAATATGGGACACCCAAAGTTATAGGCGAAACGCTTTATTGTAGCTCACAGTTCACAGCTGGCTGGCTCCAAGGCAGGGAGGGCGGCACGGCAGATGGGAACAGTTCACGGCAGGCAGAGGAAGGCAGTGATGCAGCAAGCAGTCAAGCGGCAAGGCAGCAGGAGCTAACAGCAGCCCTTTCTGCACTGAGGCGACACCTTTAGGGTGGCTGGCACTCACCCAGGGAGCGCCTTCCCAGTATCCACGCCCAGCACGGTGCCAATCAATCCGTGGACTAATTCAGTGATCACGCGCCTTTGATCCCGGCACCGTGCACTCCAGATTCAGCCACCTCTGAAAAGCCTACCTATGACCATATGAAGCTTTGGGGTATATCTGGACATAAGCCATAATAGGGTGTGCTACAAACCAGGACAAAGATAAAGTGGAAGCTGACCAAACCTGCCACACCTGGACCAAACCCATATTTACAATCACTCTAAGTGTGACTAAAGTGATCTGCCCTGGTTTAACTGCAGAGAACAAAACTAAATTCTCCTTGAAGGATTGAGAAATTAGTTGTGGTCTTTATGTATCTCTCTGTATTTGTTCAGACACAGTAAAATACAATAACTGAAGTTAAGAATTCAGTAGACAGATTTAGAAGCAGATTAGGTAGCCAAGGGAGGGATCAGTGAACCGGAAGCAGGCTAACAGAAACACATCCATGCTAAGGCAGAGGGGATAAAAATAAAACAAGTACAGGAAAGAATCTGAGAGGGACAGAAGATGAATGGAAATTTCAGCCAAGCCCCGTCCACCAGAGGGCTAGCAAGCCCACTTGGTCCCAGAAAAGAGCCGTCCCTCCACTGCACTCTTGGTGGTGCCTTGCCAGCCTAAACTTGAGTCTCTATAGGCTCAGTGGGAGAGGATGGTCAGTTTGCCACAGCATGATGGCCTCCCCTGGGAAAGACCAAGGCTGGGGCACATTAGTGGAATGTCACCAAGTGCCAAAGTAAAGACAAATCCAGGCCATCCTAAGCGCCTTGCATTCCTTGTCATATTCAACACTAGGTCCATAACATTTGCCTTAAAAAAGCTGTGGCCAAACCTGTACCAGTTGAGCTCAATGTAAAAACATTTTCCTGGTATTAGCAGTGTTTTCAGAATGTCTTTCTCCACTGTCCTCAACCCTAACCACCTCTCAGCAATGGGGACACAACACAGACACTCCAGCAGTAGACTGTCAACTGGTGCTCTAATCCTGTCCTGCTAAAAAGCCCCCCAAAAGCACACACAAGCGATGCCTGTCAAGCTGCATGAGTGTCCCAAATAGGGGTTCTTAAAACAAAAGCAAAGCCGAGAAACCTTAACTTTAAACACAATAGAGGCCAAGTAGTCTTGATTTAAAGCCTGCCAGACAAATCTTTTAGGTGTTATGTGAACAAACTTCCTTCAGAGAAGGCTCCTTTTGCTGCTGGCTGGGCTAGCTGTTCTATCGGGCAGAATTTCTGTTTGAGACAAAACATGTTCTAAAACCTCCCATTTTATAATTAGTGGTAAAGAAAATGGCAGAAACGGAGAAACTCAGACACCCCAAACCTGGAGGAAACATGTTCCTTTACAGAGCAGCACTCTTATTAAGGTACTTAATAAAATAAATGAAAAGCACTGGTGCTTGGTTTACAGGGCAAAAAAGAAAACAAAGATAATGTTTCCTCAAGAAGGTCTGCTTGGCTTTGCTTACACAAACAATTTCCAAGTAAACCATCTCAAGCTTTCCCAAGTGGAGAATGAAGCCCTACAAACTCCCCAGGTTGATTCTGCACTTGACTTTCCCATCGGATGAGCTTCCTGGAAAGAGGTCAGATCCTGGACAGGCTGCAGTCACCCCTTAAAACTTACCCTGGAGACAGCTGGGGGTCTCCTGAGGTCTGCACCCCACTAGCACTGAGGAAAAATGTATATAACTGATCCCAAGTCATTTCAGGACTGGATGAGGCTAGCCTCCCTGCCAAGAAGTGGCTCTCCCACTCAGCCACTGGCCACCAAAACAGAGCACTACAGATGAGCTGGCTTCAACAGTAGATGTTAATTTCCTTATGGAGCTGGAGACCAAAGTCCCAGACTCTGTCCCAGACTCCCAGGCTTCACATGGCAGGCAGGGATGTCGCTCTCTTGCCCTTTCAAGAGAACACCTGTACCATCACCTCATCACCTCACTGAGCCAAAATCACTACCAGGAAGGAGGATTTCTGCTGCTCAGAGAGGCAGAGGAACTTCAGGCAGCCATGTGGTCCACAGAGCTCACGGAGGTACTACTTTCCATGTTTCTCAGGGGGCTGACTGGTGGAGAACAAGCTCTACCAAAGCAGCAACGAGGCAGCAAGTCCACCCTGTGTGTCTACACTGCAGGGAGTTAGGGATCACAGAGATGAAGGTGTGGCCAGGAGCCCTGCTGGTGCCAGGAATCCCTCTAGTGCGTAGGACTTTAGTGCTACTCAGAACACTCAGCACCACGGGCCTCCACTGGTGATGCCAGGAGCCCCTGTGGATTCTGACAGCCCCACCTGACTCTGGGGTTGGCCCGCTCTGGGTTGAGAAGCACTAGATAAGAAACCCTCGAGGCTCCTGGTGATTTCATGGTTGCATGGCCTTAGGAAGTTACCCTCCAATCTCTGAGCAGAGCTTGGAGTTGATAGCATCTACAGGGCAGATCTCCCCAGAGTGTTAACTGTTGCCATAAGCCCAGGGCTAAAGACCTGATGATGGAATACTGGGCTCAGGCCATGGGTTTCTCAATTCCATCGGTGTCCACTCCCTTAAGGCTCGTGGTTCTAAGTACCACCATATGCTGAACATTTCCAGATACATGTTCCCACCAAGTCCTTTTTCCTGAGCACCAGACACATGTCCAGCCCCATAGCATAAGGGCTCCTGGACCAAGATATGCAAGCATGTACAAATTCTGCACCCACACATCCCCTGCCTGCTCCTCTCTCAGCTCCTCTTCTCAGTCCTGAACCCCACCTCTTCCTCACCCCAGCCATGCCCCTGGACCCTCCAGCCCCCCGTTCTGCTGCCCCGCCTCCACTGTGGGCACAGACCTGACTCTCCTCCAAGGCCACGTCCTATTACCTTCTGTATGTATAACAGCAACAGCACCCCAACAGAGAGACACAGGACAAGTGCTCAGAAAGACACTTTTAGAATTCCCACTGATTTAATTTCCTCCCAGGTCCTGGTAATTTACCTGGAATGTCAAACAACATGAAGCAAAGTATACAAAAATTTACCCCTTTTCAGGATGAAATTATAGACCAGAACAGGCTACCTCCTCCCTGTCACCCACAAAGACCTGACAGTCCTGAATTCACAGATTCCTGCTTTCATGTACACATTTCTTTTTAACACAATATTTCTATACATTTAAAAAAGTAAACAAAGTATCCTGAGTATTCCTCAGCTCTGAATCCTTGGTCCTTCCAAATGTCCCCAAGGTAACAAAGGGTGGTTTTCCAGTTCAGGAGACACCACTGGCAGGTCTTGCAGTCCCTCTAGGGTTCCTGTGACCTCCCCTCACCCTCTTTTCTGTGATTCTTGATATCAACAAAGTATTAGCATTGAACAAGAACCAGCACTGTGCTAAGCAATCAGTCTCTCAACTGAGATTTTGAATGCTGGAAAGTGTCAAATAACACCCCTGGCTACAATACCACACTATTATGATGAAGGGAAAAAAATAAATAAAAGAACCACATGATGTGCAGGGGTGATGAGAACTATGGAGAAAAATCAAGCAGGGAAGGAGTGGGACCTGGGTTAGGTCATGGAGTTGCACTCTGGGAAGAGGCCTTGCTAAGATGGGTTCTTATACACAGTATTCAGTTCTCATAGGTTACGGTGCTGCTGTATTACTTCATGGATGACAAGGGACACAGGGATAGAGGATGTGAGACTCAGCCCAGGCCTTCAAGCCTCTGAAACTCTTAACTCTACTTTCACTGTTCTCACCTTATCACAACTAGAGACTGAATTATACTATGTAGACGTTAGACCTACACAAAGGGAGAGACTGCAGACGAAAAAAATTTTTTTTTAAATTTACTCTCTGTATTATTATACATGGTTCAGATTACCAAAAACTGAGGAACCTTGCCTAAGGGCACGTGTTTTCCTGGGAACTAGGTCAGTCTCCCACTTAAGAGTTGATTTTTGAGGCATCTGTTATGGTTTGCACCTAGATCCCTCCCCCACAACCCAAAGCCTCCTGCAGTCATGAGGGTGGGTTTCTAGAGTCTGTGATTGATTAATCCATTGTCCAATGGATTACGGGTATGAGTACTATACCTACTCTAAGGTGGGTAACATACAATATAAGGTACAGAAAGAGGCTTACTCTCTTCCCTTCCTCTCTTGTTGCTTTTGGTATCTTCTACTGCCACAAACTGTTGCCTCTCTTGCCATGTGCCCTGCTACCTTGGAGTCTTACCTTACCTATGACCTAAATAAACCTCTTCCCCCTTTAACTTTGGGTGTTGGGTATTTTGTCTCAGCAACAAGAGAAAAGTAACTAAGCATCTTTCCAATCAGGAGGTTGGGGTGGGACTGCTGGTTTCCCATTAACACTTCTGAGCAGCCTTAGGGCCGCAGCATAGGAAAGAGGACTAAGTAGAAGCCAGTCACGCACCTAGAGAGACATCAAGAGTGTCTGTTCCATGGTGCTCTTTACTCTCCAGAAGAGACCCTGAAAGGGTCTCAAAGCATGTTTCAACTCTTCAACTGATATTCAGTAACACAGTTATATTAGAATTGACTCTTCAAAGAGGTCATAGCTGCTCTATTCCACGTACCAAATTGACTTTGAATAGAATTTAATTGAGCTCAATGTGAAATGTGGAAGGCCTCCTGGCTGATCCTCTAGCCATACAAAGCAGTACAGCACAGAAGCTGGACAAAAATGAGCCCAATGAGATGCTGCTGCCAGAGGATGAATATGCAAACACTTGCTTGGGCAGACTCCGACTCCAAAAACACTGGGAAAAGAATATATATATATATATATATATATATATATATATATATAGTTTGGGGGATGTTGCAGAGATTTGTAATGGAGGCAGCAGAGAAGCTAAGCTCACCTGCTGTCGACCCTAGAAAGCTTCGTTCAGCTCCAAGATAGAGCAGCAACAATGGCAGCTTAGAGAGAAACCAGTTCCAAAGCCGATGGTGACTCAAACTCATATGACAGGGGTAAAATTCCAAGCAGTCCACTCAAGTCCCAGGTCAGGTTTTGCACTGGATCAAGACTACATCCCTTCTTCAAAGCCCAACTGATACCCTGGCCTTAGGTCAGTGGCTCTGGGTCACTGATGTCTCCTCTCCGTGACACGATAACTTCCGCATCCACTGTCACAGGTTGTAAAGATCCTGTAAGCAGGTCCCTGAGGGTTGCTTGGCATGGGCCAATTAGCCTGGGGGGGAAAGCAATGAGGATGGTCCTAAGGGCACAGGGACCTTCCCCAGAGACACACGGATATACTCATATATAGCTGCCCACACAGTTCCAGGCCTGGGACAAAGAGTCCTCAACCCCAGACCAGCAGCTCCTCATTTACTAAAGCTCACTTTTACCAGAAGCACAGCATAAAGCAGTGATGGTGACCTATGGCATGCATGCTGCAGTGAGTTGTTTGTTTTCACTGAAAGCTCTCAAAGGTTCACCATCACTGGCACGGAGTAAAAAAGAAATGAGTGCCTGTTCGTTCATCAAAAAGGACAGTTTGTGCTTCCTTGTTCAACTACTTGATCATTTTTCTCATGCCTATATCTTGTAATTCGAAAAACTACTTTGAAAATAACAATAAGCAATATGTTAACCAGTCTTAATCTTCTATTATTTTGTTTTGAAATTTTTATCATTTTTCTTTTTTTTTTTCATTTAAAAAAAAAGAAATGAGTGTATGACAGGGGATACTGAGTGAAGATAATCTTTTGGAGTAGATTTAGGAAAATGATAAAATTCTTAATATAATGTATAATGTATTTAATTATGATCATATATTCTATTAAATCATGCATACTTTTCTCTAGTCCCCAAGGACTGTGAAGCATGTTTCCTGAAGATGAGCTGACCAGAAACCAAAGAGAGCTGCTGACGAAGAGGAGTAGGACAGGAGGATCCCGGTAGTAAGTAGCACCAACACTGCTGATGAAGCTCCCTGAAAGCAAGAGGGAATCTTCTCTCACCCACTGAGGAAAACTAACTGCATGCATTGGAGTCCACTTGCTGCCTTCACTCTCCATGTTGCTTCCTCTGCAGCTCCTGAGGCATGCACCATGGAACAAAGTGCTCTCTGCATGCCTGGCTGGCTCTCCTCAGTTCACCACCTTCCTATGCTCCAGCACTGAGTGTGCCTGGAAATGCTGATGGGAAGCCAACTATCCCACCCCCAACCTCCTGACTGGAAGGAAAGCTCAGAAAACAACTCTAAGAGTGGGAGACTGACCCAGTTTCCAGGAAAACACACTCTTGGGATGAGCTCCTCTTGAGAATCTGAACCAAGTATAAACAACAACCCCATTAAGGTTCTCACAGCGAGGTTCATAGTACAGGACGACGATGAGAACTATTATCATCTTCCTAGTTAGTGGAGGTAAAATCCAAAAATTCCTGGAAATTTCCTGACCTGAGCTTGACAATCCCAGGTACCCTCTGCTCATCTGCTCCATCTCTAAAGTTCCAAAAAAAAAAAAAAGAAGACAGTAGTGAGGACCCTTCCTGAAGCTTGTCTGGCACAGACCAGTTAGCCTAAGGTGGACAAGTGGTGAGGACCCTGGGGAGTGGAGTGCTCACCAACGCTCTCATATCCTGTGTTTCTGCTCCAGTTAGCACCATCATTACTGGATGGGTAATTTTCTCTCCAATTTCCAACTTTCACAGTCCTAATAACAAAGCATTTCAGATTTCTTCTTTTCAAGGCTGAGAACAATGCAAAGTTTTTTATTTTGTGAATGGATCTTCAGAATAACACGTGACCAGCAAATATGAGGACAGTACTACAACTTTCTTTCTTGCCAGCAGATCGCAGCAGTGTGCAAACCATGGTAGGGGACAATCCTCTGCTTCCTAGGAGTCCCATTGCTTCATGCCTTAGGATCTTTCCCAGACAGATAACACTGTGAGGAACACCACACACAGTTTCCTAGGGCAATGGAATGAGTCTAGTGACAGAGTAAAAGCAACTTTATAGTCCTGCATGAAGACTAGTACTTGGCTGGGTACTCACTGCTCGTGTCGAGTGTCAGGGATGGCTCTGTCCATGCGCAGCTTATCGCTCTCCACCTGATTAAACTTGTTGCGGGCATACGGGTCCTGCCCAGAGCGAACCATTGTCCCCCCAACGTAGGCTTCCTGGTTAAAGTCTGGCCACCGTACTTTCCCTGAAAAAAGCAGAGCAGACAGGTGGACAAGGGAAAACAAGACAAAGTTACTCCTCCCAGAGACTGCAACAAGTGTCAATTTAAGAAATAGCAGTCATGGTTTTTCCCCTAAGATGGCAATTTCAACCAACAAACTGACAATAGCGCCAGCCAGCATCATTATGTCCATATGCCTGAGAGTTTGGATTCCAATATTTACAGACTACAACAAGAATGGCAAAGGCCTGGAGCTCAGAATCCATCTAGAGGACCTAGGAGAACCAAAGCATCCAAAAGTATAAACAGTAACAATGGCAGCTGTTACGGTTTGTGTTTAATTTCTCCCCAAAGCCTCATGCAGTCATGGAGAGCAGGCTTTTCAGAGCTGGCTGGATACAGAATTTGTGACTGATTCATGAGCCAATGCTAGGATTAAGAGTATGAGTGCTACATTTGCCTTAATAGGTATCCTGCATAAAATATAAGGGACAAAAAAGAGGATTGTCGGTCCCCTCTCTTGTTGCTTTTGCTGTCTTCAGCTGCATGAACTGTTGCTCCTCTATCATGTGCCATGCTGCCTTGGAGCCAGCCAATTATGGACTCTACAAACTCTGAACTAAATAAACGCTTCCCCTTTTTAACTTTGAGTGTTGGTCATTTTGTCTCAGTAATGAGAGAAAAGTGACTAAGACATTAGTACTTATAGAATAGGAGATATTCCCTGCTTATCCCATTTCCCAGGGAGAACAGTTAATACCTAAAAGCATTCTGGGTAAGTGAAAAACATAATATATAAATTAACTATAAGGTATCCATCCCATTATGGAACATCAGTTAACATATAAGCAAATGTTTTCACTGCTGGTGTTCAGAACACAAAGAATGGACACTTAGGAGGCAGCAGGCATATGAAGATCATTCTCTGAAGCCTGAGGGGCTCTGAGTCTTGTCCCTGGATACCCTGCCACCCAAAGGAGACCACTGTAGGTTACAGGAAAAAGATCAGTTTGGATATCACCCCACCCAGATGAATACTGCCCAGGGCTACTGGCTGTTCTCTTGGGCCTGTTCAAGCTCCTAAATCTCACTAGGTTCCTGGTATCAATTTATACCTCTGGATGTCCCATGCACAGAATGCCTTTGTATCTTTTCCCATCTTCCTCTATCCCTCGCTGGCTTATTTTAGCCGACTCAACTCTCAAATATTAAAGGGGGAAGGGAAAGTTTCTCCTGCCCCTACAACATAAAATAACTCCTTCAAAGAACAGGATAGCAAAGGCCTCCTCAGTAAGACCTTCTCAAGGTTATGTGCAGCTACTAGCATGCCTCACCTCACACAGAAAGTAAATGATGTGGCTCTCAGTGCCACCCCGGTAAGCACAGCTAGGACTCAGCCATTTCTCACACATAGGTCTTTTCCTGGGAAAGTCCCCAAAACAGCCTGCCTGACTACTCACTATTAGAAGGCTGATCAGCTGACGGCCAGGCATAAGGTTTTTTGGAACACAACACTGCACTGGGACTCTTTAAGGGGCAGTGTTAGCTGCAGATGGGCACTGAGGGAGAAGAGCACTGCTAAATGAGAACATCTGGGCCAGCCCATGTGCAACCAAACAGAAACAATAAAGCAGAGCAGAGAGACAGACAGAGGCAAGATGCTTGAGGAAAATGTGGGATGAAGGACAGACTAAGGCAAGGAAAAAATTCATGACCCAGTATCTACCCCCATCCACCCCTGTTCACTATGTACTACCTATATGACCTTCCACTAGGTATTACACTTCCTCCCAAATCAATCCATCAATTGAGAGTGTTTCATGAGCTCTTTTTATCCCCTCCCTTTTTTTCTTTTTGAGACAAAGTCTTACTATGCAGTTCAGGCTGGCCTTGATTTCACTATGTAGCCTAGGTTGGCCTCGAACTTGGGTGATCCTCCTGCCTTGGCCTTCCAAGTGCTATGATTAAAGGCATGTGCCACCATACCTGGCTTCATGGTCTTAATGGCCTACTATCTTATAGTTCTGTGAATAAAACAAACTCAAAAGAAAGAACCCTGCTCAAATGGGGCTGAAGTGGTTATGGGGGTGATAGAGACATACAGGCTAGCTGGATGCTGGCCAAGTGTGCACAAGGCCTGGTGTTTGATCCTCAGCATCCCTCACAAAGGTAAAGTAATACCAGGATGCTGAGGGGCAGGCAGTCCAAGGCTGCTCTCTACATAAAATGTGCATGATCTCTCTCAGGACATTGAATTCAAACACCTGAACAAAGGAGGGCATAGCCAAGCTGCTCTCTGGGATGAGTGCAGGACCCTGGGTTTGTGCAAGGGTCCTGGAGTTGGGCAGGGTCTTGCCCTCTCAGGAACCAGGTGCCAGTGTAATATGAAAGCCATGTCTACATAAGCAAGTGTGGATCGGCATTGGCTCGGGACAGCCCAGACTTTTTGGGGTGAGTCCTCTATACACTCCTTTTCTATTGAAGAGGAGGAAGCTGAGGTTTAGGTGCCTGTCATTTACTCAAAGCCAAAGAATTACGTTTCTGTCTCTAAGCTCATCTGCTTCTTGCTTCAACTGTCTGGGGATGTCGACCATCTCATCTCACTCAGCTGGCTGCTGTGCAAATATCGGAGTAGATGCCCAGCCTCTTAAGTAATAAGGCAGCTCCAAAACCCACAAGCCTGGCTATGGGACTGTGTCGTGGCTTAGATAAATGCCTGCCACAGGAGCTGGTCAGCACAGTCATTTCCTCTACCTTTAATGAAATGCTTCTGCAACATTTTTTGGAAGCCTATTTTGCAAGGAAATACAACCCTAGAAACACTTACTGATCTCCTGCTCTCTTCCTTTATGCTTCTGTGTTTTCAGGGATGAGAAAAAAAACATCACTGTGTCATGGAGGGCTCAGGACCAACTCTTCTCATGCTATGCCACTGTGAGAGAAGCCACACACAGGCTTGGATGCCTTTCCAGATCCATATCAGTGGTCCAGTAGGAGGATTCCGGAGAGCTGTGCAACTCTCTCAACAGATCGAATCTGTTCCTGCACTAAAGAGCCTGGAGCTGGACAGAAGCAAGGCACCCCCAGGAGGTCTCATCCCCATCATTCTGCACGTGCTCTCTGAACTCCATGTCTGGCATGGGACACAGAGTAAAATCAGGCTGTCAGCTTGGGTGGGTCTGTGTTCAAGAATGGTAGATACAGGATAAAACAAGATTTCTGCTGGCCTCTCCAAGCTTCGAACCTTTTCCACCCATATGTGCCCTGCACTTGTAGACCCTTCCTCCTCTAGAGTAAGACAATTACTGATACCATACAGAGCATCTGACACCATACAGTCATGAGCCTGAGCTCTCATCAGTGCATAGGAGGTGGCGACCACATGTGGGGTATCACACAGGATCCTGCAGGGATGACAGGGCAAATGCAGGCCCAATGCCCACCCGTGGAGGTCATAACTTGGGGATGAAGCAGGGAAGTCACAATGAGATAACTGTATTAATAAATATATCACTAAAAACAGAGCTCAGTGCCCTGAGGATGGAGTTCCATGGATCCAACAGAATCTTAGATTTTTATCACTGCAACCAAATACCTGAGAAAGTCAGTTTAGAGATGGAAACGATTATTTGGCTCATGGTTCAGAGGTTTCATGGTTTTAGTTCATAAGCAGCTGGTCCATTCCTTTAGGCCTGTGATGAGGCAGACATCATGGTAGAAGGGTATAGAAGAGAAAACCTACTCACCTTATGGCAGCCAGGAAGCAGAGAAAAAGACAAAGAGCCAGACAGAAAGGGGCTTGGCACAAGATACAGTCCCCAAAGTCACAGCCCCATTACACACTTCCTTTAACCAGGCTCCTTCTCCTAAGTCTGTATCACCTCCAAGTAATGCTGTAAAACCATGACCCCATCAATGAACTAATCCACTGATGATATCAAGAACCCTTGTGATCCATTCAACTTTTAAAAGTCCCACCTTTGAATACCTGAGGCTTAGGAGAACATGTTAGGTCTAAGCCACAACACTTCTCTAGACCTGGGGACTAGGAGTGTCCCCCAAAGAGGTCTGAACAATGGATATGAATGAATCAAGAGCCCACAGGACTCCAAGCTAGACTTTTCATGCTCAGCAGCCAGGTCTGATGAGAAACCCACAAAGACCATCACACCCAGTAGCATCTCCTCTAGCAGATCCTGGCAGGCCCGTCTTGCTATGATGAATCTTAGTAGGGCAGACAACTGCGGCATCAGAGATGAACTGTAATTAGTGTGTCTTTCATAAAACATGTAGACTAGTAGTAACTGGGTGTGGTGGAATATGCCTACAATCCCAGCACTCAGGAAGCTGAAGTTGGAGGATCACTACAAGTTCAAGCAGTCTGGGCTACACAGTGAGTTCAAGGCTGGTGTCTGGTGTCTTAGTTACCTTTCTCTCATTGCTGGGACAAAATACTCAACATCCAAAGTTAAGGAAGGCGAGGTTTATTTAGCTCACAGGTTGTGGATGTTCCAGTCCATAATCAGCTGGCTCCAAGGCAGGGTGGCATCGCAGAGGGCAACAGTTTATAGTCGTGGAAAACAGCAAAAGTAACAAGAGAAAAGAAAAAAAAAGAAGAAGAAGAAGAAAAAGAGTAAAAAGGGAAGAGCGTGAAGAGAAGATTCTTTCTATCCCTTATGTTGTACATAGGCCCACACCGATCCTATGGTGGGTGTAGCACTTACACCCATTATCCTAGTATTGGCCCATAAATCAATCACAAATTCTAGAAGCCTGCCCCCATGACTGCATGAGGCTTTTCGGAGACATCCAGACACAAACCGTAACGGCTGGCCTGAATTATATAGTAAAACCCTGTCTCAATAAACCAAAAAAAAAAAAAAAAAAATTGGGGTGAGAAAGAAGCAAGTGTAGTGGTATGGTACAGTACCAGCAAACATGTTTAACCACAACACACCTTGTACATCTTGTACACCTTGTACATCATGAACCAGATCACAATGCAAACACACACAATGACCCAGTAGTCTCTTAATAGATCAAGGGTCTTCACAAGAGGGACAGAATAAATACAATTTGTTTTTTATGTGAATGTGTCATAAAATTGGCTTCACAATCTAATGATAGGTCACAATCTATAATGTGAAAAACACTGAGCTAAAGGACTATCTTGAGAATTGGTTATTTTGGTGTTGTACAAAATTGTGGGGTTGGAGCCTCCAGGAGGCAGAGACAGCAGAAGCACAGACAGCAGAAACTGAAAAAGAGAGTGTACGCCCCAGCAGCAAGCAGCACACGTACAGGGAGGCAGACAGATGTGCACAGAACACCAGGTGCAAACTGCATGCATTAGAGGACGGGAACAACAGTGAACAGGGACCTGACAGTCATCAGCCAACTGCACTCCTATTATCTCTTTATAATCTTTAGAAAGAGGTATGGAAATCAAAGAGTTTTAGAAAATGACTTAGAAGTGAAAATGGGTAGGTTAAGTAGAAATGGTTAATAGCAAATATTCAAAGATAAAGATTTTACATGAGGCAGTAGAAATTAGCTTCATCACTAAAGCAGCAGGAAAAACACTCTGTATATTCAAATGGCATGAGAAAATGTCTTCCAACAGCACAGGAAGTGCAGGTGCATGTTACCCCAAGATGGCTATATGAATGGTGGGCTTCTGAACATGGCTTTCAAGTATTCACACAGCTTGCTTCCAGACAGACTCTGGCCACGCTCTTAGAGGCCAAGGAAGGAACACAGGGCTGGGGTCAGTCTGGAGGCAGGGCAGGCCACCCTGCCTGTGATTCTGGCTGATCCAGGGTTGTTGTGAAAAGACTCAGCACATCTAGCCAAGGCCCGTAGCCCCATGATTTTCTGCTGCTTCTCTCAAAACTATAGGAGGCCAACTCAAGCCCAGTTTCAAGACCTTGTCCACCAAGAGGCCCTTTCTTTCTCCTGTTGCTGGGTCTCCTATTCCTGACAGATGGGGAGGGAGCTCCTCACATCACAAACCAGGCTTCTTGTTAGTAGTGAGTCCCCATCAGCAGCATCCTGGGAGCCCTACAAGTTCCTTAACTTGTGCAGACTGTTTTGCTACTATCTCATCCTGGTCTAAGCTGCCTAAAGCTGAGGGTAAAAAGCAACTCAAATCCTGCCATAACATGGAAGAACCTAGCTTCACATTAGAGCTTAAAATCCTCACCCAAAACCTGCCACCTGGGAGTGAGGAAACAAGATGACTCACAACCTGAAGTATGAAGGAAATACGGAGGCATGAGGTACTCTGTGCCAAGGCATGGGTCCCTTACCCTGGCTGAAGACTCATCCCAATTTTCCACACTCCAGGGCACAAGAAGTTTATGCTTCAAGTGAGATCTCAGGCTCTCTCCATTGGACTTGAGCTTCCATGTCTTCTCCTCTTTGTCCTTCCTTTTCAGTTCAGAGATCAATGTCTGGACAGTACAGATAGGACCCAATGGCAGCAGATAGGATTCTGCTTCCTCTCACAACCCAACAGAATGTGCAGCAAGCTGCTTTGGATCTTTTCTAGCTCCTGTAGCCACAGGTCAATGTACTATTCATTTCTATCACAGATACCTGCAGGCCTAGGCTCAGGTGCCCACAACCTTTACCTGTCTACCTGCTTCTATTTGTGGTCCCTGATAGCCAGGACAGGCTAGTAAGAGAAGGGCTAATGGCAGAAGACAAGAGTGCCCCTCACCCAGGATACCCAGACTATAGCTTCAGAGGCTCCTGCAGACATGGTCATCAGCTTCGGACCCTCAGTACAATCAAAAGGTCCTCAGAAGGGGTCCTGATGACAGTTGTGTCATCTGCCACCTGCATGTGTCCAGGAAGGTTAGGTATCTTACACTGGCAGATGACACTGGGCAGGAAACTGAGCATCTCCGTGGACTCAGGCTGTGGGATGCTCTACCTACAGCCTTGCATGTAAACTCCTCCTAGCCTGGAGCTTCAACAAACACACAGCTACTCTGGGCAGGCCAGAGTTGCCCCTGCTGGGAAAGCAGTCAAGGAAGTAAAAGGGATATATTTAAAATCAAAGGACAGGCACTCATATTTATTTTAATCTCTTGGTTGACCTTAAATTGAACGCAATTTTACTGGGAAGGTAAAACAAAAAACAAAACAAAAACTTACTGCTTTTTCTCTGAAGGTCATAACATTATATCACATAGGGAAGACCACGGCAAAGACAGGATTAGAAAAACAGTATATCCATTCCAATGCAAAGACATGCAATCATACTCTATATTTGTCAGTAGTATAACAGCAAGTTATATTCACCTTTGAGAAACTGTCTCCTTAAATAAGGAATCCTAACAATGAAAAAACAAGAAATTCAAAATAGTGAAAAGCAATTTAAAAGTACATTCAATAAAACAGATGCTATAGGCAAAATACTTTTTAAATTATCAGTCTGATAAAAATAGCTAAGAAAATACTGTGAAATAGTCTCAAACACTGAAGTTTAGTAGAAGCTGATTTGCACTAATGAGGTCTACACCTGGGTTGTAATCTTCATTTATAAATTTTCATATAGCTCTTTTGAGAATTTAAGTTATTTTTCCACTGTGCATTAGACGGTCTAAATGTAATAAATATAGCTTGCTGTACATGGTCTCCACCAGCCTCCTTTTTTACGCTTTCCAGAACCATCACTGCTTGCCTACAAATGCATGCTTGGATGACTTTGTGTAGACACAAGGCCCATGTGGACTTGCTTCCCACCACCGTGTATGGCCTCATGGGACAGTTCAGAGACATGAGGAAAGGTACCCTGAGCCTCAACTTTTCCCCACCACTAGTCATGTACCTTTTATGCAAAGTAGTAAACACAAGAATGACAATCTGCTCTGAAATGCCACATCAACCAAGGGTCAGCAGGACCATATCCACAGTCATCCTGAAGACCTCACCTGCCTGACCAGTCCTTTTCCTTAGCATCAGTGATGCCACCAGCTGGGTACATGGTCAGCTTCAGAGACACAAGAGAGACAAGAGAGCAGGTGAAAGAAAGAGGGGCAATTACGAGGAAAAACTGCACCAAAGGCAAAGATGAGGTTGGTTTCTATCAGGTAGATGTTCACAACACAAAAAATAGGCTAAAAACACTCAAAACCAGCACGGAAAACATTTCAGAGGTTCTAAGTGTAGTGCTGAAGCAGAAGCCAGTACATAAGCCTCTGTCGGAGGGCTGAACACTGGAGCTGGGTGGTAGACTGGATGGGCTGCACTCAGAAGATGATGCAGCAGGTCCTCCTCACTCAGGGCCAGAGATAAGGCAAAACAGGAAGACCGAATCAAGGAATCTCAGAGCTAGGCATCTTCTTCTTTTCACAGATGAGGAAAATGAGAGTCACTGATGACTCTAATGGCAAAATCGCAAGTGGCATGACTGAACCTAAAGACCCAGGTCAGTCCTCATTCGAGGGCCCTAACCCTGGGCTCCCATGTCATTTATTTGTCTCCAGGTCAGTCCTAGCCCTGGCCCCTGCCCTCTAGCATTCAGGTTATGTGCTCATCCCTGGGTTCTGATCCCTTGCTACAGGTCAGTCCTTGTCCTCCATCTTGAGTATCCAGTTCCCAGACTGTCATCCACATTTCCAATCTAGGACTTGCAGTTGGGACTACCACTTTGATGACACACTGTTATCTAAATTTCAGATTCTATTCCAAAGTGAGGTAAATTGAGACAAGAAGCACAGTAAAGCAATAACCCAGACTTCTCCTGCTGTGGCAGTCCTGGCAGCACAGTCCTCAAAACAGGGCCACATGGGACGATACCATGGGTGCAGAAAGACACGAAGGGATGTTTTCTAGGGTTGTGCTCATCTTTCCAAGAACTTATTTTAAAAATGCATCAGAATACATCAACACACCCACATAGTTGTATGTATACATATTACTAGTAATTTGTTAACACACATGTGGCTGGTGGTCTGGACACTTCTGCCCAGCAGGTATGTGGTCAGAAAGTAGGGGCTGCTACCCTGGAACCTCTGCTATCTTAGCCTGGCCCTTTATCAGTGGGTTTTGTGGCTGTAAAAATAGTTCAGTGCTGTATTCTTCCACCTGCCATGTTAGATGCCCAAGGCACAGACACAGGAAACCACAAACCTTCCTGAAGTTCAAACTTACACACCAGAAACTGCTGTGACTGGCAGTTCCTGCAGATCATAAAACTCTAGCTGTGTCCATCTTGCTTGGAAAAAATATATTCTTTAATCATAATATAATTTCTAAGAAAAAATCATGTGTGTGACAGTTTAATAAGAAAAAAGGTTTCAACACAAAAAGGGGAGAGTAAGCTTTTGACAAAACAAAGAATGTATCAAAAACTGCAACTCAAAAAAGAGGCAAATCAGTACATTCTCTCTGATAAGAGAATCAACTGCATATACTAGTTAAGACTGCAAACCATAGTCAACATACACAAGGACCTGATTTTAACCAGAGTAGGACTCAATCTTACATCTGGGACATGTCCTAAAAACAGCCTTTACCTCCCTCCTCTTAGTGCCTTAAAACACACTGGGATTGGGTTTTTAATAGGTAACAATCCATAGGAAGCCGCTCATCAACTCACACAGAAGTCGTGTCTCTCAGGATGGGTGCTCCTGCTGGGAGCACAGGAAGGAACTCTGCAGGCACCGTGGCTTGGCAGGATGTGGGAGGAGGGCAGGGAGGGAAGGTGGGACACACAGATCACACCTGGGGCCTTGGCAAGACACAGAGACACACCTCATATCCATGCGGCTGGGACAGAGGAGGAGAAGGCAGACAAAGGAAGGGTCTGCAGTCCAGGGCACTTGTTCAAGCTAAGGAAGGAACACAATCCACCATGGCAAATAGCCCATGGACAGGCTTCTGGTTTTGAGGGTGGCATCAAAGAAGCAGGAAATCTCTGCTCCATCCTTATAAATAAAAAGCTGAATAAAGAAAAAAAAAATCAGTGCTTCTGAGATGCATTTAGAGAAGTAAGGCCTGAAACTGGAGACAGAGAGTAAATACGAGAATTAAAAGTGACTGGAACAGAAAGCTCCCTGGAGCCCATGCCAAGGCAGGAAAACTTTATTATAGTTAGCCAGTTCAGGAGGGTTCAGTGCAGATAATCATGAGACTGAAACTCAAGGGAATCCAGTCCTGAAACACCTAGAAACCTCAGCAGGCCTTCACAGTAAATACTGGCACAGGGGAAAAAAGGAGCTACTGAAATACACCAGAGCATGGCCCTCAGGAGGAATGTAGCCTGTGGGGCCACAGCAGAGCCCAGTTCACCAGGGAAAGGATCTGAGAGGCACTCATGAAGGTCTTGAGTCAGGGATCCAGGTTCAATAGGACGGAGGGAGATCTCATCAAGCTATACACTCTCTCCCCCATACCACTGAAGGGTTATTTAATGGTATCCTCCCACCCCCATAGAGCTCATGCTCCACAAAGGAATTAGCATACATGACAAACAGCAAGAGACACAGTCAGAAGAGAAAACAGTGACAGCAAAGGCATCAGCTCCCACATGTATATTTATACAAACATGCTGTGTATAAGTGAAATGAGTGGCAGCAATGGTGTGCTGGGAGGCAGGGGAGGAGGTGTCACCATGAAGAACGTGCACCATCCAGGGCATGCAGGTTATCCCCGGTCACCTGAGAGGGGACCTAGGTTACTTGTAATGAATACTACAAACTCTTAGCTACTAAAGAAGAGTATTAAAAAGAAATGTAATAGATTTGCTAAGAAAGAAGAAAAATGGAATCATCCTAAAGTGCTTGACATCAAGAACAGAAAAGTCAGAAAGAGCATAATAAACAAAAACAGGAACTAGAACAAGAACAAAGAATACAAAATGCTAACAAATATGGTAGATATTAATCCAAATATCAATGATAATTGTAAATGTCAATTAGTTAAATATACCAATTAGAACTAGAATGTTGCTCAGTAGTACAGCACTTGTCTAATAACTATACTCAGCATTGCAAAAAATTTTTAAAAATTTAAATAACAATTTTAAAAATAAATGTTTTAAAATAAATAATGGTTTAAAAATAAATGTTTAAAATAATTAAACATGCTCCTGCTGGGAGACGCCCAGCAATTAAAAGATAGAGATTGTCAGAATGGCTCAAACACAAGTCAAATATACATGCTGTCTACAAAACAATCCACCTTAAATATAAAGACATATATAGATTAAAAGTAAAAGGACAAAGATATGCTATGATTATCATTAATCAAAAAAGCGAGAGTAGCTCTATTAATTTCTGACAAATCAGACTTTCAGAGATAAACAGAAACACTTCATAATAAAAGGACCAGTACTCAAAGAAGATATAACCACCCTTAACACATCTCACCTAAAAACAGGGCATTAAAATATGTGAGCAAAAACTCACAAACTGCATGAAGCAGATGGCCCACTATTATATTTGAAGCCTTCAATGCACTCCATTTAGGAGTGGTACATCCACAAGCAGAGATCTAGCAGGGCACAGCTGAACTCAATGCAGCAGCAATGAACTGGGTACAACTGACAACTATAGACTGTTTTATCCAACAGTACAACATACACTTGCTCCTCAAATTCACATAGAATGTTCTCTAAAGTAAACACAATCTGGGTAATCTGGGTACATAAAACATACCTCAGTAAACTTAAAAGAACACAAATCATACAATGTCTGGTCTGAGATCAAAAAGATACCATATGGCGCTGGAGATTTAGCTCAGTGGCATAAGTGCCTGTATGGCAAGCAGGAGGTCCTTAGTTCAATTCCTGATACCAAAAAAAAAAAAAAAAAAAAAAAAAAGATATCATATTAGCTAGCTGTAGAGGCACATGCCTGTCTGTGATCTCAGCAATCACGAGGCCGAGGCAAGTGGATCACCATGAGTTCAGGGCCAAACTGAACCACATAGCAAGACTCTGTACCCCCCCCCAAAAAGGGAATTATAGAAATATAACTGGAAATGTCCAAAAATACTTGAGATTAAATAACTCATTTCCAGATAATATAGATCAAAGAAGAAATTTCAAGAAAAAGTTAAAAGTTTTTAAAAATTAACAAATATTCTACTTATACACAAATATTAATTTGTGGGATGCAATGAAAGCAGTGTTTGTAAAAAATTACATCAACTTCAGCTGGGAATCTAAACTCTTACTCTAAAAAATAAGAAAAATAGAAATTGAATTTAAAAGTAGGCAGCAAAAATAATAATGCAAAAATCAATATGAGTGAAAAGAAAAAAAATCAATAAAACCAAAAGCTGGATCTTTAGAAAGATAAAAATGATTGGCCTTTTGTCAGTGAGGCTCTTCTGAGTGAAAAAGAGAGAAGACACAAATTATTGTCAGAAATGGAGAGACATTACTACAGACCCCATGGACATTAAAAACAATAGTATAACTCTGTGCCTAGATGAAATGAACCGACTATTTTACAGTCTACCAAAACTCTGATAATCAGATATAGACAATCTGAGCAAGTCCACCTGTATTAGAGAAATTGAATCGGGAATTAAAAACTTTCCCAAATAGAAAATATTAGAAGTATTTGCAGGTATTGTCATGGTTTATGTCTGTCTCCCCCAGGCCTCATACTTTTGCATTATGCATTTGTGATTGGTTCACTATCTATGGCTTGGACTGGGGGTGTGAGTGCTACACTGGCCTAGGGGTGGAGCCAGCATACAATGTAGTGGCAGGAAGAAGGTGTGTCTTGCTCTTTTGCTGGTTTCTGGGTTTCTGCCTTGCTGTTTGCAGCCACCATGAACTGCAGCCCCACCATGCCATCCTGCCTTGGAGCCAACTGAGTATGGACTGAAACCTCCAAAAACTGTAAAAAATAAACCTTTCCTTTCCCAACTTTGGTCATCAGGTATTTTGTTTCAGTGAGGAGTAAAAAGTAACTAAGACAGGTATATTCCACCAAACCCTTATGGAAGAAATTATACCAATTCTCTCTATCTTTTCCAGAAGATGGGAGAGCAAATATTTCCTAACTCATTCTATGAGGTCAGCATTACCCCCTAACACCAAAACTACACAAAGACAACATCAGAGAACAAAACTACAGCCAGGTGAATAGTGATGTATGCCTGCAATTCTAGCACCTGGAGAGACTAAGAGGATCAGAAACTCAATCCCTAGCCAGGCCAAGTCTTTAAAATTAAAAAAAAAAAAAAAAAAAAGCCAAAGGATAAAAAAAAAAAAACAAATAAAAACTAGAAAATGACATCTCTTGTGAACATATGCAAACTCTTCAGAACCCAGCAATGTATAACAAGGGTTGTAGACCACAATCAAGTGTGATTTTTTTCCTAATTATGTGGGGCTGGCTAGACAAATGTAAATCAATTAATGTAATCAATAACATCAACAGGCTAAAGAATAAAGTCATATGATACTATCAACAGGTGTAGTAAAAGCATTCCACAAAACCCAGCAACTTTCCATGAGAGAGACTATCAGCAAATTAAGAAAAGGAGAACTTCCTTAACTTGATAAAGAACATCTGCAACAAATTCACAAACCATAGTAATGGTGACACTCTCTGAACTGTCCCAGTAGGATCAGGAACAAGGTAAGGATGTTTTCTGACAACTCCTTTTCAATACTCCACTGAAAATCCTAGTTATTGCAAGAAGACAAGAAAAAGAAATAAAAAGCACAGGGATTGCAAAGGAAAAGATAAAATTGGGTACAAAAATCTGAACAAATCAACAAAACATGTAGAAGCAATTATAGCTAGACTACAAGATACAAAGTTAATATACAAAATAGTCTGTTCTCTATACTTAGCAAGAGACAAGTTCGATTTGAAATTTGAAACATAAAATAATTTAGTATCACCCAAAAGTGAAGTACTTAAGTTAAAAATCTAATAAAATATATCTAAGATCTGTATGAAGAAAACAACAAAACTGATGAAAGATATCAAAGAACTCAAAAAGAAATATTCCATGTTACAGATAAGAAGCTGCAATGCTGTCAAATACTAGTTTCCCCAACTTGATCTAAGGTTGAATGTCATTACAACCAAAATTCCAGCAAGTTGCTTTGTAACTATCAATAAACTAATCCAACATTCACATGCACAACACCAATAACAAAAAAAATTTAGAAATACCAATGCTGTCTTAGAGAAGAAAAAAATCAGAGGATTGTCCCCAGCCTAATTCAAAACATTATAATGTTACAATAATCACACAGCCCAGGACTGGCTAAAAAAACCCCAAACCAAAACAAAAAAGAAACTTAACAGAAAGCCCAGAGAAAGATACATGTAAATATAGTCAGCTGATCTTTGACAAAGTATCAAAAGAAATACAATGGAATATGATTCTTCCAAGGAACGGTTCTGGAACACACAAAACACAGGCAAACATATGGATCTAAACACAGACCTTACAACTTTCACAAAAATCAAAACCATAAAACTACTAGACAGTCACAAGGAGAAAATTCAGGTGACCTTGTGCTTGTAACTTTTTCAAGACAACACCAAAAGCATGGCCCATTAAAGAAACAATAGATATGCTACACTTCAATTAAATCTAAAATGTCTCTGCTCTGGGAAAGACACTATGCCAAGAGAATGAGAATATATGCCACAGACTAAAAAAATATTTGTAAAAAGCATATGATAAATGATTTTTACCCCATGTTATGGTCTGTGTCTAGATGTCCCCCTAATTGCCTCATGTGGTCATAGGGTTTTTTGGAGGTAGATAAACCTATAGTGATGGTGCAATGATGGGATTAAGGGTGCTGGGATTAAGTCCTACACCTGGGTAGCCTGCATTCAAAGGACAAAAAGAAATCTCTCTCTCTCTCTCTCTCTCTCTCTCTCTCTCTCTCTCTCTCTCTCTCTCCCTCTCTCCCTCTCTCTTCCTCCCCCTCCCCCTCTCCCTTTCTCTCTTCTCTCTGTCTGTCTCTCTCTCTTGTTGCTTTTGCTGTCTTCTGCCTGCTATGAATTGTTTTCCTCTATGAAGCCGCCCTGCCTTAGAGCCAGCTAATCATGGACTGAAACCTCTACAAACTGTAAACTAAATAACCCTTTTCCCCCTTAACATTGGGTCTAAGCAATGAGCAAAGTAACTAAGACACACCAGTACATTTATATGCAAAACTCTTAAAACTCAACAAACTAAAAAATAACAACTCAAGACATGGGCAAATGACTGAAATACCTCATCAAAGGTACACATATGACAGAGGCCATTTGAAAAGGTGCTCCATACATATGTTATCAGGGAATTGCAATTTAAAACTACAGTGAAATATTACTACACACTTACATATAAGAAATTCTAGAACAGTGACAACATCAAATGTTGCTGAGAGTGAAAAATGGAGCAGCCACTTTGGAGGATAGTCTGGTAATTTCTTATAAAACCAAACATATTCCTACCATATGTTGTGCTCCTTGATATTTACTGAAATGATTTGAAAACTTATGCCTACACAAAAACCTGCACATGGGTATTTATAGTAGCTTTATTCATAATTGCCTAAACTTGGAAGCAACCAAGATGTCCTTCACAAGGTGGATGGAAAAATAAACTGTGGTACATCTAGACAATGGAATATTATTCAGTGCTAAAACAAAATGTGACATCCAGCCATGAAAGATACAAAGAAATCTTAGGTACAGTAAAAATAGTATATGATTTCAACTGTATAATATCCTGCAGAGAGAGGGATAAACAGAGCACTCAAAATCTTCTGTGATACTACAATGATGGGTTCATTTGTTATAACTTGTCATAGTTTCTTTCTCATTGTTGGAACGAAATACCTGACACCTACAAGTTAAAGGAGGAAAGGCGTACTTCAGCTCATAGTGTGCAGAGGTTCTGGAGTCGGTTGGCTCCAAAACAGGATGGCATGGAAAAGGGGCATGACAGAGGAGAAAGAGCTCAAGACAAGGCAGGCAGGAAGCAGCAAGTCTTCCTCCTTCTTGCTCTTTTATTCAGACCTATTGTTGGTGCCACCCACAGCCAAGATGGGTCCTTCCCTCTGTTAAGTCCATCACCCACATGAGAGCTATGATAAGCCAACCAGTGGACTTATCTAGTATCACACACCCATGATCCAGTCACTCTCAAAAGCCCCACCCATCAATGCATGAAGCTCTGGGGGTCATCTAGCTACAAACCATAACATAATTGTTATAGGTTAAGTGTCCCCACAAAGTCTCATGTAGACATGAAAGCAACTGAGTCTAATATTTGTAATTGGCTTACTGTCTAGTGCTGGGATTGGTGGTGGGGCTTGGAGCTGTACCTGTGCAGCGGCAGGAAGTATGTCTTTCCCTCTTCTGCCCTTGTTGCTTTTGCTGTTTGTGGCCACATGAATGGTTGCCCCTTAGCCATGTGACCCTGCCTTGGAGCCAGCTGAGTATGGCTAAAACTTGCAAAAAATTGTAAGCCAAGCAAACCTTCACTGCTTTAATTTTGGGCATCAAGTATTTTGTTTCAACAATGACAAAACACTAATCAAAATAACAATTCAAAGAATGTATACCATTAACAGCCAGCCCCAGTGTGAACTCCAGGTCACAGCCTGGAGGCCAGTGGATCCTCAGACAATCACAAATAACCCTCTCTGCGCAGGATGTCAAAGTGAGGGAGGCTGTACCTATGGAGGGACTGGGGGCACATGGGAACTCTCCATGCCTTCCCCTATTTTGCTGTGAACCTAAAACATAGTCTATCTTTAAAATTTCATGCACTAATACATACATTGTATGTTTTGTTTTATTCTATTTTTGGTTTCAACAAATCCGGGTCACCTCCCACAGACTTTTTATTTTACCACCCGCAAATGGAGGTGATAAAAAAAAAGTGAAGCAGTGCTCTAGGTCGTGTCCAGCTGGTCCTTGGAACCCAAGCTCCATGCTTTAAAGTCAGGCCATTTGCAGTGATTGGGACACAGGGCCCTGGTATAGTACCTGGAGGCAGAGTCTCCATGCTCTGTGCTTTTTCATCTCCATTGCTGTGATGAAGGTCTTTCTTTTTAATAGGGTCAATTTCATTCCAGTCCTCCTGGGGAAACAAATACACCAAGTGAGCCTGTTGGTTCCGAGCACAATATCAATCATCAGTTCCATACATTCTGTGTTTCTATGCCAGCTCTGGGGACATATGGCAAGCAGGAAAAGCCCATCCTAATGGCCCTTCTGCAGAGTCATTAGGTGATCAGAATGCATGGGGGTGGCCTTTCTACCATGGAAGGATTTCAGTGGAACCCCCAATGCTCTGAGGGTAAGGAAGACAGGGATACAAGAGGTCAAAGGCTCTGACCTGAAGTGGTTCTCTGACCCTCAGATAGTTTATGGCACCTCCCCAGGGTTCCTCTGAACTCCACCAAAAGTGTAACCAGACCCTACTGACTAGACACCAGGGGGAGGTCCCATGAGTCACAGTGGCACTGCCATGGACACACCTGCAGATAGGACCCCCATGCAAAACCCAAGACCTGAGTTTTATGGAATTCATCTCATTCGTCTGGGGGAACAATTTACTCTAATACATGAAATAACAGTTCCATAACCACAGAACTAAATGTATCTTCTACTCACTTGGATTTGATTTCTGTGAGTAAAATAAGAAAGATCTATACATAATACAAACCAGAAACATCCCATGGGTGCAGCGTTGTGATCTGGTCATTTCCTGAACAGATGCCCCTGGATGCTGTCCTCCCTGAGGGCTCTACCAGCTGGCCAGGGGTTCTGGCACCCAAGAGACCAGGGTGGGCTGCATGCCTTATGTGATACTAGCTCTCTGACACATAAGTGGTATCTGCAAGGAGTGGTCCTCAAGCATTTGTGCTATGGGGTCCAGGCCACAGGTTGCTCTGCTGATAATTTGCCTTTCTGCTTGAAAGGCATAGTAAATAGAGGGAAACCAGCCGGCCTCCAGTCTCCTCCCATTTCTCCAATAGCTTTTCCTCCATGGCCCACTCTAGTGTGCTGACTGAGTTTGGCAGAAGGGCACACAAGAGAGAACCAGAATCCCAAGGCTCCTGGCTCTGCTACTGGCCTTGAGGTCTCTTATCAGGCCCTCAGCCACATTGTACTTTGCAAAGCCCAAACCCACACAGTAACAAATGTCCTGGATTACATTTATATCCCAATTTTAAAACTTTCTCACTCTAAAAAGATTCTGAAAAGATATGTATAACTAGCTTTGAGATCGTTTGGTTATAAATAAACTTCCAATTTACTACTGGCAATGATTTCACAGCAACCCTCATGAATTGCAGCAGTAAGGGAATCTAACTGACCAACCAGCTTCACAGCAGAAGGACTCTGTGTGAAGACTAAATCAGCAGGTTTAATGAAGCTGCCAAGTCATGCTGGTGAACTTTTAATTAAGCACTGATTTCTATTTTGTCACTAGCTTGTAGCATTTTGTGGCTGATAATTTCCCCCCATAGGCATCTGGCTTCCAACATACACTGTCTACTGAATCAAACTATTTAACCTTATAGTTGAGAAAAACCAAAAGCCAATCTTGCTCCTGGGGCTGTGCCTCTATAATCAAGTCATTATCTCTGGCATTTACCAAATCAATCTTTTCAGGTCAACTATCAGCTTTCTGAAAAAGTCAACATTTTTTTTTCTTCACGTAAGGGGGCCTTCCCTTTCCCCACTCTCTCCAAGAGGCACACCAACTACAAACTCATGCTGGGATAAGACCAGGCAGGAGGACTAGAGCTCTCTATGGGCACTGCTCAGGCAGCAACAACTCTAGCATTCAAAACTCCTGTCTTACAAGGAGGACTCCAGATCAGAGAAGCTAAACAACTTGTCTAGGTCACACCATTGCTAAGAGGCTGAAGTTGTCTCTGAAAAGTAACATGAGTGGCTGGCTGTAAGGCACAGCCTGACAAGGCTGGCTATAGTCTAGACCACCAGGAATCTGAAGGTCAGGAGATGCCACTGGGGCTCTGGATGCACACATCATTCATGTTGATAAGCAAAGACCAGAAGGATAGGCGAGTAGACCGAGCACAGCCAGCCAGGAAGAGCCCACACTGGAAGGACTGGGGATGAAAGAGGAGCAGCTAGGCCAATGCTGTGGGCATCTTTAAGTTACTAGCTTCTTTGAAACTGCCTTGGCCCAGTGGAAGCAGATCAGTTTACAGAAACCTAGATTTTTCAAAATCATTGCCTGTGCACAAGCATGTGGTATTCAAGAGGACCCCAGGACCCCGCCAGGCACCAGAGTTGTCCCCTATTTCTCCTGCTTGCCCAGAGCACAAAGTATAGTTGCTCAAAAACAAGTGCATCTGAAAAGAGTCCTTGTCCTGCTTACTCTGCTTTCACTGGCTCTGCCACTTCCCAGAGGAAGGTGTTTCCACAGCCTCCCACAGTCACACACATCAGCTCTGCCTAAAAACAGCAAGGTACCAGATGCACAAGTACAGAGAAGGCTCGCACACCTAGGATCCATTGGCATCCAGGCTGGCCACCAACAGCTGAATGCTTTCTCCCTTTAGGAGGGAAATGACACACTGACAGATAGGTCCCCTTTGCAGTGAAGAGTGTGAACTGGCTGAGATTAGAAAAGGTCTGTGTAGTTTACATTGGATCAGAAGCTGCAATGAATTCAAAGCCTGAAATCCGGTGAGCCTGCTCTGGTTCTCAGGACACAAGTCCAGGGTCCTGGCTTTCAAAGCATGTGCAGAATGACTTACCACAGGGAGACAAGACGCATCAGAAACATGTACAAAAGAGAGAGCCAGGAGTTCTCACAGAAAGCTGAGCTCTGTTGGGAAGATTCTGCCAGAGGTCTGGGATTTGCTCTTAGCCAAATCAAGAAACATCATGCAGAGGAGGCTGCTGGCTGTGTGCCTTTACCACGTGAGCCAGAGTGCCGGACACATCCACGTGCCACCCCAGAGAGAACCAGTGGCCTGAACTAGGGATTCTCTCCCAGACAATGAGAGCTTGAGCTTCCCTCCTCCCACTAATTAACTTACCATCCTTGTAGTTATGGTTATCAGATATCTGTATGTGGTCCTGTCCGCCTTGTTCTTACATGGTGCATAAAAGACACAGTCTAAGCCAGAATTAAGGCCCTGCACAAGGCCCTGGACTTGCAACTCTTCTCACCATCAGGATTAGATGGCCCAGGTGCCATATGCTCCATCTCCAAATACATAAACTACCAATGATATTTTAATGGCACTGTCTTCCGAAAGAGTAGTTTATCGAAGTCATAATTAAAACAACTTCCTTTGTTACAATTCCAACTACAATTGTCTCTGTTATGAAATAAGAATAAACAAAAAGTGAGCATGATTACTGCCAGAGGCCTTGATACCCTTCTCCACAGGACTGTTCAGTGTGTCCCAGCACAGTGGCTGGCTCCCCAGAGGACAGGGAGGCACACCAAAAGCAAAGAGACACCAAGGATCTGTCCCTCCTGCCATCTCATCTCATGAAATGGTACAGCGAGTGTCCTGTGGAAAAGAGGAACTCAACTCTGTCTTTGAGAAGAGGGTCTTCAGAGAACTGGTACATGATTACCTAAAGCCACTACATTTACCTATTCCTAAAACTCTATGGTAGTGGAGATTTGTCCAGACCACCCTAAGGCAAGCAGGATGCTGCTATACTGGAAAGCTACTCATGCATGCAAGCCAAGGGCTGAGTCACAGAGGCCAGTTTTTCTCGCACTGAGCCCTCACTGAATCCAAAGTAAAAAAATCACCACCTGTACTAACATGTCTGACCTATGAAACGCCACACAAAAACACGCTTCAACACATAAACCAGGTGAAAAATGAAGACTAAATGCCACGTATGCTATTAAATGGCCAAGGCTGCCTTCACATAATTTAAGTGGCTAACGTATTTTTTAACAGAGGTATAAAAATATTACTGTGGAAGAAAAAATAAAATAGGCTGTTTTTAAGTCTGCCCTGCTGAAATACATTCTGTCACTGCTAAATTATTTCAGCTACTAGCCCATATGCTCAGACACAGATCAGAACAAGAAACCAAAAATAACTCTGAGTGACAATTTGATTCCTTTCTCATCAACTGTCTACCTTTCACTGTCGGTAATTACCGTCATGGCCAATCCATACAGCGACTCTTTTTAAAGTCATGTCAGTAGATAAAGAGAGGTGACAACATAGATTTTCCTCTCAAGAGGAGACACAGCAAAGCTAAGATCAAATTCAACAAAATACCATTTAAAAGAATTTGAGATAGATAAGCAGGAAGCTGAGAACAAGAATTCAATAACCAGCCACAGTTATCCTAATGGAGTCCATGGAGCCTCTGAGGGACCACTGGTAGCTTCTCAGAGCACACACTTGCTGACAGAGGTGCAGAAGACATCTGCAGGACCTCTCAGAGAAGTGAGCCATGGCCACATTGTCACCAGCCCCATGTCCACTCTCATGGTAGAGTTGTTGTATACCAGCCAACCAACAGACTGAGAAAGGCCCCATACTGCCTGGGAGGGGCCTTGCAGCTGGACCCAGAAGCACTGCAAAGTGTCTCTCAGAACCAGTGGCCCCATCCTCTGTACACACAGGTCTCTAACACACAGAGAAGATTGGTTTTTGCTTGTAAGTTAAGGATCACACTGAAAACAGTGGCTTAGCTGAAGAGGAAAAGTGGTACCTTCCTCCTCATCGCCATGAGTATAGGAAGGAAACACACCTTAGCAGCCACAGGCACACTTCATGGGTCCCTCAAATTGCTCGATGCTTGTCTGGAATCACAGTGGTGGGCAAAGCAGAAGTGACCGCTTCCATCTTATCCCTGTGGGAAGGGAATGGCATGGCTGGAAGGACAACAGATGCCTTAACTGTTTCCAGAACCTTCACTGGATCAAGAACCAAAGGACATAAAGACAGAATCAGAGTTGGGCAGAGCAAGGAAAGGCCCAGTTTCAGGGTTGGTTCTGCCCCAGCCATGAGATCACTACCCTGAGGACAAGATCCAGGCTGGAGGTCTCTGAGACACAACCAGCAGTTGAAATACCCATCTTATCCATAAGCACTCATTGGCTCCTGCCTGATGACACTCTCCTGAGCTCAAACCACTTGACACACACATATCCTCCCTCACAAAGAAGAAACACATGACGGTAAAGATCATTCCTCGCCTATGTTACCCTGTGCTCAGAGAAAAACCACTGAGAGATTCCACACGGTCTCAGTACCAAGGCCACGAACTACAGGTGTTGCTGTCCCTCTTGACCACAAACCCTGCTAACACACAGACAGCTTAGCATACTGTCCTGTACTGACTCCATTCACACTAAACTGCCTTCATTAGCCAAATCTTCCCCCTCCAAATCCCTGCAGCCACATTCAGATGCAGTGGCCAGCAGTAAGCTGGCCTATCGTGTCCAGAACCTCTGGTACCTGAAACATACCATGTAAGGTTTGGAAAAGTACTGGCATGGCTGATCTATCTCCATCACCTCAGACAACTCTGATGCCTCTTTAGGCTTCAGTTTCCTAGTAAGAAATATGGTAATTAAAAAAACAACTATCCTGCCCTTGAAAGGACGTACTGACAGGACTCCATAACCATAAGATGTAATACGACTGAGATACCAGGCTCTATCACCAAGGCCATTCGTATTAGCTTTCTCAACACTTGAGATATAATATCCAATACTTAAAGAAGGAGAGGTTTAATGCTCTCAGTTTCAGTCCGTGACAGGCTGACCCTAAAGAGAGACACCATGGAAGAAGGCAACGTGGAGCAAAGCTGCTTAGTTCATGGTGGCCAGGATGCAGAGCAGAGGAAGAGTAGCAGAGCAGAACCTGGTAAGGGGCCAGACATAGATCCCAAGGTCACGCCTCCAAGACCTAGAAACACCAAGAAGCATGCTTCACCAATCCCCAGGTTGGACCTCAAAACTATTAAGTTAAAACTAATCCAACTCCAACTGGAAACGCAATAATCCCTCTTCAAAAAGTCAATAGTTGTAGCATTCTTCAGAAATCCAGGTCCAAGTCCCAATGGTGTAACTTTTTCCTTTCCTACCCACAGTTCATTCACGGACTTGCTGAAAAAATATATTTTACTTCTGTGATCTTTATCTCCTGAACTCACAACCCAGTTTAACCATGAGAAAAAAATATGAATCAAAACTCACCTCAAGGACATTCCACAAAATCCTTAATCAGGATTCCTCCAAATTGTCAAAGTCATCAAAAGACAAAACAAAATGACAACATCATCACAGAAGAAAAGTCTAACAAACTGTGACCACAGTCAAGATCAAGAGCACTGGAGAAGAAAGGAAGACTAAATGCAGTGTCCTGGATGTGAGTGTGAGCAAACGGGAGGGCAAGAAACACTCAGAAACATCAATAAAGCATGAAGTGGGTTAATAGTAACATCTACATTGGTTCTTTGACACAAAGCACCCACTAATGCAAAATTTTAGTGACTAGAAAACATGATATTTGAGTATAAGAGAAGTCTCTACAATTCTCCCAATCTTCCTATAAATTTAAAGTTTAAAAGAAAAACTGCAAATAAAATACATGTGTATAGATTTTATTTATGTAACAGAAAAATAATTTCATTCAATTTTCTTGGGATAACTCCTGTCAACTATGTGTGTCTGGAGTGACTGTCATTTTTAATGGCAGTTTTAAGGTCTTTCCAATTCCTTTCCCTTCAAGGGAACTAAGGTATAAGTCACTTGTTAAGTGCTGACTTTAAAACCAATTCTGCAATGAGGATGATTAGCCAGCTTTAGGGAATGTGGACAAGGCCTCACAATAATCTGTTTTACACCATAATCCTCTTTCTAGAGCAACCAATCCACTCAAACTCCATGCCTACAATAGATGACCCATGGAGAGGCAGCTAGCGGAGAAGAACGCAGGCAGCCATCAATGGGCAGCCTTTTCTTACAGCAGCTCTGAGTAAGAGTACACGACACAGGTCAGTTCTGGTACCCCTCCTGAAGGCAAGAAGCAGCCCCCACAAAGAGCTGGACACTTGTCACTCCATCAGCCCCTGGGCCCATTCCGTAACACTTTCTCCTAATCATCAACAGAGAATAGCTCTCCTGTGGAGGGAATCAGGATCCTGTGTGACTGGGGCGGGTGGGGGGAGTCCCCTGCCCTGCTGAGGGTATCAGATAAAGCCTTTTTCTCAACTACAGTCCACTTCTTGCTCTGGGCTTCCCAACTTTAGCCGAAACACATTCTCTTTGAAGAATGATACATGTTGGCAAACTTGACTGAACTGTCTTTTCACAAACATACACCAATAAAAAAATAAATAAATTTTTTAAAAGGTGTTTTGGTAAATGAT
This sequence comes from Cavia porcellus, assembly GCF_034190915.1. Taxonomy (NCBI): domain Eukaryota; kingdom Metazoa; phylum Chordata; class Mammalia; order Rodentia; family Caviidae; genus Cavia; species Cavia porcellus. The sequence continues at coordinate 31,169,856 of NW_026947496.1, read as the reverse complement.
TTCCCCTATGACTTGGGTAAGAATCAATCCTATTTTAATCCCACCTGGTAGTGGCACCTAGAGATGCTGACAGAGCCCAGGCAGCAGCGCAGCAGTTAGCAAGGGTGTGGACTGCATTCTGGGCTGGCCATGTCTGCAGCATGGCAGTATTCTGACTCCTATCCCACCTGCACTATCTCACTTCCAGTCCCGCACAATCAACACCAAGATTTGGTTCTGTGAGGCAGCAGCCTGACTGCCATGTCCATGCCCCACAAAGCTGCCCCCTCTGCTGTTACCCACAAGCTAATCAGTCACAAGGCCATGCTGCAATGCCACCTTGTCCCTAGTAGGTGCCCCTACAGAGGGCTTGGCCTATAGCCTGGCCAGCTGTCAGCTAAGGCAGAAGCACTGCAGATCATCAGCCTCCAAACAATGTGACCCCAAGGGCCAGAGTGGAAAAACTTCTGAGAATTTTACCCTAAATCCTCAGATCCAGGAGGCTTGCTTGTACCCCAAGGCATGCACAGGAGAACCTGGTACTGGCCACACACACACACCTGCAGCGCTAACCTGGCCCATTGTATCCTTTCACTCCCTGTGACCCCACTAGGTCAAACACAGCAGTCTCCTGGCCTGGGTGCCCTTACACCAGCATCCCCTTTTCACAGTCCCACAGAGCTCAGGCTCCATGTTCTTATTGGGAGCATCAGAATGAGGTCTAGATGTAGGAAGAAGGAAACAAGCAGGGAAGACAGGGGAGAAGAGACCCCTTCCCAAAGCTGCCCAGGGAGAGACGGGCAGGACCACAGCATCCAAGCATGGGGCATGGCAAGATGCGTATGTGCTTCACTAGCTCCTGGGCTGCCTCCCACCTGCACTGCCCTGACATCCTGCAACCAGCCAAGTCTGCGCAGTCTGAGGGCTGGGGAAACAGGCATATGAAAACCTCCCTCTTGTCCTGCCTGTCTGTCAGTAAGCAAAATGATGGTGGTCCATGTGGGTCTTTCAGAAACACAGTGAATGCGGCTAAAGACCAGAAATGCAAAGGTAAGGCCCCCCTCACAAAAGGACCACCTATGTACCCAAGGAGACTCAGTGAGGCTGCAGGGGACACTTCTGCAGAACAAGCTACAGTAAATGAGACATAAACTGCTTCTTTTCATTCATTTAAAACTCACATGCCCTCCATAACATTCTCACTTTGAAGGTCTAGTAGCTACTAATCTCCACCCCTCATAGGACTTTGTTTTATTAAATCCAAATTCTCCTATCACAAAGGATCAGTGTCTCCCAAGCCCATTTTACAGGCAATACAGGGGAGACCCTATTCTCACCACACTAAGCAGGACAGTCGTCCCCAAATGTGAGGGATATGTATCAGAACCCCACCGTAACCTCCACCCCTAGGAGGATCGCCAAGTTTAAGCCCAACCTAAGCAATTTACTTAGGCACTTAGGGAGATCCTGCCTCAAAATAAAAGAAAGGGCTGGAATGCCAGGTGTGGGGGCACCCGCCTGTAATCCCAGTATTTGGGAGGCTAAACCAGCCTGAGCACATAGTGTCTGTCGCCTTGTCTCAAAGGAGGATGGGGGGGGGGGGGAGCCAGGAGTGTAGCTCAGTATGAAAGCCCCGGGTTCAGTCCTCAATACAACAAAAGAGAGGAGAGAGGAGGAGCCGGTGAAAGGGTTTTGGCCCAGACCAGACACTGTAGCCAGAAAAAACCTCAGCGGGAACCAGGGAGCTCCTAACTCCCCCGCCCCTAGAGATTTACCTGTAACTCTGTCTACCCCCACCCTTAGGAATCTGCCCCTGGCGTCAAACGTGTGCCAGTGAAATACCTGTGCATCTCTAATGGCCCTAGGGCACTACCCTAAGCTTAGGCTACTTAGGCCTACTTAGGCCTACTTGGGCCACGTGTCTGCGAGATCACTGGACTCCAGCGGCTGGGGGGTGTTGGTTATCTCTCTCTATGTTCTCAGAATAAAGGCCTCTTTTGTTTTATACTTCATATCTTTTGGAAATAATCCTATCAGAAGGGAATGGAGGGGTAAGGATGAAAGGATAGGAGGAGAGGAAAGGGAAGGAGGGGAAAAAGAAAGGAAGAAAAAGGTAAGGAGCGAGGGAGGGATCCATGTTCCAGGGTTCTGGTGGCCACAGAAACTTCCTTTCCCTTATCTCCCAGTTACACCCTAGGATTTGTACAAACTTACTATAATGAACTAACCCAAAATCAGGAATAAATTTTATGCACAAGTACTGCAGCATTATTTATAGGAGAAAAATACAGAATTTAAAATATTCTACACTAAAAGGTTACTAAAAGGTTCCTTAAGAGAACATCATGCAACCATTAAAATAAAAGATCATATACATATGCAAAATACTTAAGTTAAAAGAAAACACAGGAGACAAAATTTTATGTGCACAATGAAACAACGATACAAAAATGCTTATCTGTATGGATTAGCCTGAAATTAAAGGCAAGGAAATAAAAATGGTTGTGCTACAGTGAAAATATGTTGAGCGTTGTTTCTACTTTTCCAACTTTCTTCCATGTTCTTAAAATTACTTTCATGCATAATTTTAAAATCTAGCATCAACATGCTATAGTTAGAATTCTGAACCATGCAGCATCTGATGGCTGACTGCATCTGACCTGTGGCTGGGCTGCCCACACTGCCCCATCACGGGCAGGCTCAGGTGGCACTCCAGTACCAGGAGCCCTTCTCCTCCACAGGCTCACAGTGCTCCCTGCTGACTTAGGCAGGACAGGCTGGCACTACCAGATTCAGCAATTCCAGACCCATTTCTTCAGTATGCACTGCTTTTCCTACTTACTGAATCTTTGTTTTTTCCAAAGTGATCCTATGCTCATGGCCAGTTAGACCTTAAACTTCAGGGAATACCAGGCACTGGTAATACTTTGACCAGTGACTATATTCATAGAGTGAACTAGAGATATCTCCCTCATGCAACTTGCCACAAGCTCGATGTTGCCACTGGTACCACTACCTCCATGGGACTCACACTGGGCCAAGCACCACCAAGAGACTCACTGTGTTCTAGTGCTGTTATGTGCATGGTTCCCCATATCCTTAGGTACAGACTAATGTCCTTACAGAAAAGCTGTGAGAAAGCTAAGACATAAAAGGAAGAACGCAGGGCACACAGCCACAGGCAGGATCTGGCCAGCCCACAGTCCAGGTCAGCTTGGGTTTGGTATGACGAAACGGTGCACACAGTAGAACTGGTAGACCCATTAAGCACCTCCTCATATCACACGTACCTACTGGTATTCTGACATAGGTGGGCCCTGCTCATCTTCCCTGTCACTAATATTCTATTTATAGGTCCTCAAACACTGTTTCAGGACTCTACACAGTCTGACCTGGCCCTAATGGGAGAGCTGAGGTGAAGGTGAATTATTCAAGCAGTTCAGGTTTAAAGGCAAACTCAAACTCCTGCTCTGGTGCCCTCCAGCAACAGGAAGGAATCAAGTCTTCCATTTAAGAACTATTAGCACATGCTTGACAAGTTAGCAAGGTCTGACACAAAGGAGAATTTTAACCAAAACAGCTCCAGGCTTTTGGGGTTATCAGTTACTCAGCACTCCACCTTGCAGCAAAGAAAACAGTGTAAGTCAGAAAACAGGCTGCATTGAGATTAATCAGCACCAGAGACTGTGTACACTACCTCATTTTAAACAAGCAACAGTGGTGGAAAGAAAGTGCATTATGGCCATTTCATGAAGATGAGAAAAAGGGAGTGTGACCAAGAGCAAAGCAGTCAGCGATTACATCTGACCAATCTGTTCTCCAACTAACCACCAGAGTATCTTACCAGAGATCCAATTTCTAGTACTAAATCCTCAACTATGTTATTAAGGAAATGAGTCTCGGATTAGAAATAGCCATACTTTTCCATGGAGTGACATGCCTGCAACTTGATCACTCTGGAAGGCTGAGACAACAGATCACAAGTTCGAGGCCAGCCTGGGCAATTTAGTGACACTCTAGTCTCAAAAATACAATTTTAAAAAAAAGGGGGGGATATAGCTAAGCCCAAAGGCCCTGGATTGAAACCCCAGTAACACAGAAGAAAGCAGAAAGAGGACAAGAGAGAAACAGCTGTTTTCTTGCCACTCCCTGATGGAGAACTGGAGCTGGACTCTGGAAAGCATCACAAGAGCTGCTCCAGCAACGATGCCAGCAGGAACAGGACAAGGAGAGGCTTGATGTGCATCTGAACACTAACTGTCCTCTTAGAATACACTTGAGACCACTGTCTGGGAGGAGACTAGGCCAAGTGTCCAGATGGAAGCCAGTTAACATCATGGAATGTGAAGTCCAGGACACAAGAGCCCCATGGCCAGCAGAAGAACCTCCAAGCTGACCACAAGATTGTGAGAAGTGATCATTCACTCCTGGTTTTGGGTAGGTTTGTGGGACAGCAACAAGAAACTGAGACATGGGTAAAAAAATCCTTACCTACAGCTTCATGGGAAATGAGGACCAGATGTTTATTGCTATAGGAATATTGAGGTACAGAGGGCCTGCGCATGGGCAGGTCCAACAGCTCTGAGCTGCAGGTACCACCTCTAATATAAGCAATTTCCTCATTTACACAATCAGAGATGTGGTGATATAAGGCATGGCAGCTTAACCCAGCTACCTCAGACACTCTTCGTAGGAAGGTACTTTTGCCACAGAATAGTGATAGTTAATGGCTACTGTACAGGGTGGTGGGTTCCTGGTGCTGGGTCCACCATACCCCACAGATACAGTAACACCAGGAACTGTTGTTCACTCCTGGGTGAACCCTGCACACTGATAGCAATATCCTTGGCTATGACATGGCTGCTGGGTTGGAGGCAGCCTTGATGGAAGAACATTAAGGGAGAATTGCTAGGAGGTGATAGCCCACTGATAAAGTACCTGGACTCAAAAGGCACCTTTAGGCAGGGATGAGACTGCCCAGCCCTCAGCAATCATTCTAGAAGGCACATCAGCCAGTGTTCCAAAGCCAGAAGCAAGGCACAGACAAAAGGGTTCCAACAAGGGCCAGCTACACTATCATGGTCCCAGGGCCCTTCAGTCCAATGCCTCTCTGATAAAGAAGCAATTCAAGGAAGTGGAGGCAGTCAGTGCATACAGAACTAGTTGGTGGGTGGTGGATGGACTTGGCATCCTTCCCTGGAACATAGCAACGACAACCAGTTGGTCCTATCTCATGCGAGCCATGGAGGTCACCATCTGACCACCATCTCTGGGTGTGGGCCTTAGGAGTCACGCAAGCAGAACAACCTTCCCTTCCCCTCTGAGAAAAGCTACACTTCAGTCTTTAATCCCTACACATCAGGAAATGCAGAAAGGTCTCCATCTGCTCCAGCCTCATCCTGAAATGTCTCCTTTTCCTAATCCTCCTGGTCAACTCAAAAGAGCACTAAACATTTCGATAGAAGAGATCTGGCCTCATGTGCCAAGATGGAAGCCATGTGTTGTCACACACTAAAGAAAGAGCAGTAACTAGGGACAGAAAAGAGGATGTTCCTGGATACCTGAGCCCTCATACCATCAGAAAGGGTACAACCCACCCAAGGGTGTATGTCTCCCTTCTAGAGTCAGGTAAAGTCAGAGGATGCCCACAGATGATGTTACAGGGGGTGTTCTCTTCAATGCTCTGTTTCAACCACTTCCCTCTATCCAAAAAAGCAAAAGCAGTGTTGGAGGTACCAGGTACAAATCCCTGCCCAACTCAGATGATTACTGGGATCAACACACTGCTGTGGATAGCCCAGGGCTGCCAGGTTGAGTGCATCTCAGAAAGACAGCCTTTTGGGCTTGGTTCTCCTTTGCTCTCTGCCTACGCTGTGTACAGGCAGATCATATTCATCTGACTTATCTGAAGATTAACAGCATAAAATCCTTCCCTGTGACAAGTGCTCCCAAGGAATAGCACAGGTAGAACAGATGGAGAACACTACTGGTTTACAGACCCAATCTGGTATGTCTGGGAAAACGTGTACCCAGAGCAGCCCAAGCTTGATCTGAGGGGCAGCTCCAGCTAAGTAGTCCAGCCCCTCAGCCACCTGGGCTTCTGCTGAAGTCAGACTCTCAGAGGCATGCTCACATAAAGTCAGAGATCCCCAAACAGAAATATTATGCAGCTCACAGGTCTTGAATATCACCTGGTCACAGTGTCTCAGGAGATCTAGTGTTCATTCCTAATTTTATTTTCCCAAAATAAAAATTGGTGATTTTATGCCTTAGTTTCTCTATCTGTAAGAAAAGGTCACTGGCCTTTTAGTCTCTCCAGGCCACCTCTGTGTACTGGAGCCCTGCAGGAGGCCCTGGCTGCCTCCCACTTTGTAGCTCCCATGTATCCACATGAGCTGCACTGTCACCCTGGCCCGGCTGCCTGGCCTCCCCAGGGCCTCGAGGTTGCCACATCTGTATAAATGCTCCCAGCAACCCAAGTCAGACTCCACTGTTCACACAGCTCAGTCTGACTTGTAACATCCCAGTTCTCCACATGTGACATGATTGTTCCCAATTCATCAACCTGGCCTGTAACTTTTAATGTACAATTTACTCCAGTTCTGTGAGTTTTGCCAGTTGCATAGTCATGTAACCACCACCACAGAACAGTTACAACCCCCAGAGAGATTCTCCAGCATATCTCTCTTGTTAACCTCCTCCCCCAGCCCCTGCAATCGCTAATCTGCTTTCTTTCTATCATGTTTCAATCATTTTCCAGTCACTAGGACAAAATATCTGACATCCAAAATTTAAAGGAGAGGTTTATTTTGGCTCATGATTTCAGTTCATGGCTGGCTGACTCCAGGCAGAAACAGTATGGTGGAAAGGCCTTGGCAGAGGAAGAGGTAATCAATCCATAGAGTCAGAAAGCAGAGAAAGAGTAGAGGACCAAGGACAAGAATACACTTTTCCAGGTCACATCCCCAGTGACCCACACTCAGTCACACCTACCTGCTAACAGCACCCTCAGCCCCTGAACTGATGGATGAGCCACTGATGAGCATAGTGCCCCATGACCCAATCACCTCCCACACACGAGACTCTGGGGGCTACCTTAGATCTAACCATAACATCAGATGATCACTCACAGGGTATATGGCCTCATGATCCCGGTTCTTTCACATGGTGAGGCACTGAGATCGACCCCAGTGCTGGGCACTGCACTGATTTCCTTTCCCCTACAGTAATATTCCTTCCAGAATGTGCTACCAGAGGCCACTGTGGGGGGGAATGAAGCCTATTTATCTATTTTTCAGCTAACTGACAGTAAAGCAGCTTCTAGTTTTTGGCAAATATGAAAAAAATCCATTAAGAATTCCATGAAAACCTAAATTTTCAATTCCCGGGATAAGTGTTTGAGGGTGGGTTGCTGGGAATGTGAGAGCACAGTTTACCTTTACCAGGAAGATCCAAGCTAAGCTGTCCCACAGTGGGTGCACCTGTTGCTGCTCCTACCAAAGTTGCAGGATTCCCTCTTGCCAATCCCCTGTCTAAAGCAGTCCTTAGCACAGTGCTTGGTTTTTTTGTTTTTTGGTACTGGGGATCGAACCCATGACTGCGGGCTTGCAAGGCAGGCGCTTACGTTGTTGAGCTAAATCCCCAGCCCCTAGAGCTTGGTTTCTAAAGCCATTTTGCCAGCATAAAGTTGACACTGTGCATTCTTCTCATCTGCTGTCACGTGCTGAGGATGTGCCAGGTACCACACTCTACTAATGGTCAGGTCAGCACTACACAAGGAGTTTCTGGGCTCCTTTTGCTTTTCAGTGAGGGAGATGAGGTGGCACCTGAACCAAGAGACCTGACTACAAAATTTATGGCCACTGTACAGTAAGAGCTCTCCCAGGATGATATGCCAGTTTATCTTAATTGTCAACTTAACTAGATTAAGAAACTCTCAGAAAGATGACTGCATCATGGGGTGCTCGATTCCTCAGAGGACTTACCCACTGATATCCACAGCTGAGTGTGCTGTTAGAAGGCAGGCTTACATGGAGAAGGGTCAGCGTGGGTGTGCCTGTGAGGATGTATCTCCCGCTGCAGGGTTGGTGCGTCCCCTGTGCTGTTTCCTAGCCACCATGAATTAAGTAGCTTTGCTCATTTTAGACCCACCACAATGGAATGATCTGATCATGGCCTGAAATCTTTAAACCTTAAGCCAAAGAAACCACTTCTTCTAAGCTATGGGTGCTGGATATTTTGTTCTGGCAGTGGGAAAGCTGATCAGTGCAATAACCTTCCTTATCACGTTGGCTCAAAGTCTGGCTTCTATATGACAGTTTCTCCAAATCGCCACGCATGACCCAATCTGACTTGCCCTTAATTCCGTTTGATCAATTCACTAATAAGAGAAAAAGTATTCTTAAAATAGTTAATGTGTCTCATCTCCCAAATAAAACACTGAGCTTCCTGACCCAGAGTCTATCTCCCCAACACCTCCCTGGAATCACTACATTTCATAACTAAAACACATCCCAAAGTACAGACCGCATTCTGAAATCACAGGAAGAGCACTTTTTTAAGAAAAAAAAATGTGATGATACAATTGTGGATGACACAAATTACAGGCCAAATTCTGTACCAACAGGGGTCAGGTAGGCAACTTGGTTGTAGAAATTATGATACCAAAAGAAATTTACTATGTGATCTGTGGCAAATGGTAAAACACTAGGCACTTGGAACACATGATGGAAGTAGCTGGTGACCTTCTAAGGTAAGAACAACAATTTCCAAGCAACAAGGAAAAAGCAACACAAGACTACAAACTAACCATTTAGTACTCACCAGGAACAAAATTCATTTACCCGATGAACACAAGTGCTAAGGCAGAAATGCAGCTACACTAACTTGGCAGGCCTCGCCCCAGACCCAAGGGACACAGCCTAATCTCAAGAAGCCAGGAACACAGCCGCTGGCGGCAGCCTGTCCCATGCTGTGGCTTTTCACTCCAATACTCCAAACGAAGGTCTCTGCAAAGGCCTTCCTCTACTCTGTTCTCCCTCCCAGCATCCCACTGTCCCCACAGCCCAAGTCCTCACCGCTCAAGTGCTGGGTCTACTTGCATTACAAATCAATAACTAACCCCTCTCCTAAAGAAACAAAAGGAAATCTCTACCCATTTTCCTGACCACCACAGACTGTCCAGGGTTTCTCCCACCTAACTCTGCAGCTCCCTCTCCTCTATCTAGCAATCATTACAAAATCACCCTTCTGCTCTCACAGATCTCTCCAGGGCTGTGTGCTTATTGAGACACTAGTTTTCTTCCTTGACCTCAAAGAGCTCTCACTATTTGTCTCCTAATCTAATCCTCACTCACAGGCTCCTTCCTCTGGTGCTACTCACTAGCAGTATAATGGTGAGTTTAAAATCACATTCACTTAGAAAGTCTCCAAATGGCAAAGCTTCAGATCTCACAAGGCCTCACTGGGTTCAAGGACCACAATGATGAGTCCCCAATCCTATTTACAATAGAGGGAGGAAGAGCTAAACCCAAAACACCCCAAATCCTAATCTGTTCTTAAAGATCCTGAAATAAGTAAGAATTTCTTTATCTTAATCTCTAAATTAGAGGCAATCTTCGTTGGACAGTATTCCAATTTTCAGCTCACAAGCAGCCTAGTAAAGGTAACAACTCAGTATGAGATGAGACAGTCAAGACTTAAGCTGGAGGTCAGCAGGGAAGGCCAGGAGTGTATTTAGAGCTCAAAAGGAACTCTGGACGGTCAGAGCCAAGGAAAGCCGTGTTCACCAGGGTGACTCCACAACTTTACATGGTCCTCCATTCCTGCACTACAGAGGAAAACAGCAATGCTGTTAATTGGGAGGAACCAAGGACCTGGGGAGATCCTCCCCATAAAACTGCACAGCCAGCAATGGAGTGCCAGGCTGCCCAGCACGGGGTCCTCATGCGGGAAGGCAAAGCCATAGCAAGCATTTAAGTACTAAAATTGCAAAGGGCCTTAGCCAGGCCAAAGGGTAAAACTGCATGTTGTATCAATATTGTAAGGTGAATTTATAACCTGACAGACATGAGTAAATTTGCTAGAAAAACCACCAACTGATGGTGGGCAGGTGGTCAAACAGCACAAGTTTTTCACCTTACAACTCTAAAGGTACAGGTCAAGGTGTGGGCAGGTTCAGGACATCTGAGACTAAGGTACAGACAGGCAGTTTTTAGGCTCCAGGTCTCGTCTCACTCCCTGCTTTTTGTAGGTGAGACTCTGACTCTCTTTCTCTCTCTCTCTCTCTCTCTCTCTCTCTCTCTCTCTCTCTCTCTGTGTGTGTGTGTGTGTGTGTGTGTGTGTGTGTGTGTGTTTCCCCTTTTAAGAACACAGTCTACCAAATGAGAGCTCACTCTAAGGGCTTCATGTTAACTAGACCACCTATGCAAAGACTGTTCCAATAAGACCTCACTGTGAGATCTCAGGTTACACTCAGACTATTTTCCTACCTGAGGGGACAGCCACGCTATTGCCTTCCCCAGGCCAGGCAGAGTTTGCAACTGTGAGGGTCTAGACCTCCCCCTTGCCCCAGGCTCCTTCCCAACTGGGGCTATTTTGTTTTCAGTCACACACAGGGGGCGACCTTGGCTGTGGGTAGTCCTGGGAAGCTGGAGCAGAGGTCAGGGGGCCCAGGGAACAGGCTCCCTCTCTGTGAGAGTGCATCCCACAGGAAGAACATAGCCCCTGTGGCCAAGGGTCTCTGTGCCATGCACAGGATGGGGGTGGGGGTGGTGCAGCAGCTTGATTCCCAGCAAGATTCAACAGCGAAATAGTTAAAGCATTCAAAATACACTGGGTAAGTTCTTGGCCCAAGAGCACCACAGACACTGATTAGACCAATCAGCCCGAGCCCCAAGAAGCTAATCTGGTGGAGACTTATTATTCTCCCCAATAATAGATGAAAAAGAAACCATTTTGGAGTCTTTGCAAATTAGACACCAGAGCAGACAGACCCACTGGAATAATCTGCATCAAAGTGCGTAAAGAGGGGTTGGGCACCAGCAGCTTTTATTAACATATCAATTCCACCAGACTAGAGTCAATGGAAAGCACCCGCACTGGAGGCCAGGCCCCCTCCTGCATGTCAGGAGGCTGGGAGAACAATGGCTGCAATCCGCCTCCCAGGAGTGGGCAGCAGGGAGCAGGGCCAAGACAGATGAGCTCACAGGCTTAAACAAAGAGACCTCACAACAGCAACCTTTGGGCTGGAGTCAGGGAAAGCAAGCAAGGCTGGTGGGGAAGTGGGGGTTGGTGACTAGAGGTGTCCTCAGACAAACCTGGGTGTTCTCCAAAAATTACCTCTCCAAAGTACTGGGGAAAGGCTTGTTTCTCTAAACAGGAAAAGATACTTACTATGATTAAAAAACAAAGGCAAACACTTTTAACATGTTAAAGGATGAGTCCTTGTAAATGCCCATGTGTCCAAGGTGGCTACAGGAACATCTACACACAGGGAAGGAAGAATCTGTGGGGCCTACTGTGCAGGACCAGGCAGGACACTGGGCACTGTTTCATAAACCTTATCCCACTTAAATGCACTCAGAATGACAGAATGAGGTTTCAGTCAGGTCACCATGTATTTGGTCTCAAATACAATAGACAAATACCCATCAGACATGGCAAGGCCATCCCCACCCCACACGAGTGCCAAGAGAGTAGCCTGGTGGTGGGTGGTAGAGCCACACCTGCCTAGGGAAGAAAGTCCTTCCTGGGAGTCACCTGGAACCAGGATAAGGGTGCAGGGCAGCACTGTCCCAGGAAGACCGGGGACCTGAGAGCAAACACCAATGAGGGGCCCAAGGCTGAGTCCAAGTGTCAGATCAACAGACACAAATGGATGGGTGACAACCTGCCTATCTGTTACACATCTTTCTCGTCCCCTCGATGCCACATACTAGGCCTGCTGTCAGGCTTTCTCCTAAAACCCATAGAAATAAAATAGATTGAGGGACCCATGTGTCCACAATCTATACATATGACGTAAAATTCACAAAAGATTATTTTTTCATGTGTCATGTCCTCTGCTACTTCTATTTGTCTTTTGAATAATGACACCATCCTCCTAAATTAATAGTGTATTTAGTGGGTCACAACTTAAGAGTTTTAAAAGCCCAGCCCTGGATGTTTTCAGTGAAGACCCCAATCTTAGTGTGAGCACTGAGAGACATTGGAGGACACTGAGAACGTGAGGGACACTGGGGACATGGAGGGGCACTGAAGACAGCAGTCAGGGCTCAAGACTCAGCAGTGAGGTTCCAATGGAACACTCTTTAGGGGCCTTCCCCACAGGAAGACTTGGAGACCCAGCACATTGAGAGGACAGGAGGGGAGAAGAGGAAAGACAAGGCCACAGTGGTCCTCAGTTACTTGCTAATCAATGACACAGCCACAAACCATGCAAAATCCTGAACATGTTCCCTAAAAGAAAGATTATGTTCCATAAAATGACCCAGGTAGTGTTCTTTAAACACAAAGGAGCTGAATGGAAATCACACAAAGTTACAAAATGCACCTGCACATCTGCTATACCCAACCCTGTGCTAATTATGAATAGCAGCCCTTGCTGGGAATTCTGGAGTTGCTTTCAGAATGCAAGGACAGATTCCTCAGAGTAGGAAAGGCCAAGATGAGTCCCTTTGTGTTCAAAAGTCAGCAGGCTTCCATCCAGAGAACTGCAGTCAGAGCTCAGTATTCAAAGCCCCCATTCTGAAGGCTAAATCCCTGGATGGCTAAGGGGAGGGCTGAGTCCAGCACATGCTCTGATGGAGGGCCAAATGCTCAGCAACCCCACAAAGGCAGCCCAGACAGGACTGTAAATAGAGCTTACAGTCTAAGATAAAGCGAAAAAAAAGCTCTCTACAAAAACGGTTTATGCAACAGAAGAGATGAGACTTTCAGAATGAGATAGGACACGTACTCTTTGGTTCCCACCTCAGACCTCCTTGGAGACAGTCCCTTTCCTGGGAAGGCTGCTGACATAAGCTAAGCATGAGGAAAGAGGAGGGTGAAGAAACTGCATTAACAGAACTAGCTTTCACATTAGCATAATCCTAATTTAGAGTGACAGTTGTACCACCCCAGGGTTATCCTGTGCCCATTGTGAACACACCAACTCACACTATTTGTATAAAGCAGCCACAGATCTGCTTTCAGTCTCTCTTGATTTGTGTCTTCTGAACCTTTCATGTAAATAAATATATGCAACATGAGAACTTCTGCACCTGGCCTCTTTAACTTATTACAATGTTTTTGACATGCCTATGTTGATGCATGTATCAGTTGTTCATTTCTTATTGTTGAGTGCTATATTTTGTTTGTTCTCATATGTAATGCTACCACTAATATTTATTTCCAAGAGGAAAAAAATAAAGTAGCTTTTGGAAATAGTTTAAAAGTTGGTTGTTTTGTTTCTTAAAGATTTTTGCTTGCTCATCCAAATGTAAGTTTCTGGAGACTAACAGGACAGCCTCACAACACAGGAGATACTGCCTCTTCCTGCTGCACAGTTCTTCAAGGAAGAATAGGAAGGAAGGAGCCATTTTTGTCATGGGACACATGCTCAAAGTGACAGCCACCTGGTCACCAAGCCACTGGCCTGCGATTCCCTGGCCCCAAGGCCAGCACATATCATCCAATCCATGGCCAGAGCGTCTCTTCCTGGGACCAGCACAGCCTGAGGCTGCAGATCTACACTTGGGCAAGAAGAGTGCAGATACTATTTGGCAGAAACTATATGCAGAAACTATAGGTTTCTAAGGGTGTAGTGGAGAATGGAGCCCCCCATGAATCCCACACATCCGGGAGCCTGATGTGAGGGTCACTAAATAGGAGCTGCCAAATGGATGCCTCCAACCTGCACAGAACAGTTCTGCCAATCTGCAGAGAGAACTCCTAACGAGGAATGACCAGGAACTGGGTCCAATTAGGTCCTGGCTGACCACTTCACAGAGAATAGCACCTGGTTACAGCTTCTCATTGGGGCCTGGAATTATTTCACTTGCTTGTTTACACTTACATGGCAGAGATGCAAACCAGAAAACCCACCACCTACTTCAGTAAGCAGACGGAGGAGGCACAACAGGCCAGGACAAGTACAAGTGACGGTGCGCATGCGTATGTGCACACACACATTTGTTAAGGAGTCTGCTACTCCTTCAAATCCAAAGCTCTCAACTTGTTGTACTAACACACATAGCAGCCTTGTCTACATGGGCACATCCCAGAATCACTCCACAGGAAGTGACTGAATTCAAGAATCGCCACAACAATGTTCAAACTACTGAATTACAGTCTTTGGACAAATGCCCTAGAAGCCAGGAATGAGGTAACAGCACCACCATAAAGGATGCTCCTGAACCCAGTGCTCAGTCACTGACATCATTCCTCCCTCAAAGAAACTAAATGACCTTCAAATCCAAAATGCTTCAGCAGCTTTTGAATCCTTGTAAAGGCAGGATGAACCCTTAAAAAGGTAGACCTAGGTGGATCTGACCTGGGGGAGGCGTGGAGGGCTCTTTCCAAGAGATGCTCAAAACAGGCCCAGCCATATGTGGCAGATAGGTAAAGACATGTGCCATCGAGGACCTTCCTGGGCCTGTGGTGTACTTGCAAGTTACCCTGATTGTGCTGGACCATTCCAGCAATATGTAAAGGAGGCTTTGTTCAGTATCAAGCTCACACTTACCAGCCTGGGGGAAACAACCCATGACCTAGCCCTCTCAGTGTAAGTTCTATGACCCGAGATTATGGCTTTCACGCCCACTAGTTGGCCCACTTCTGGGCAGCAGCACTGTCCTTTAAAATGTGGGGTTCAGATTGGGGAACCTGGGCTCCAAGGCAGGACTCCAGACACAGATGTGAGAGATAGGTCAGGCTTGGATTCATCATTGTCAACAACAGCAGTTCTGGTCCAGTTACAATTTCAGAAACATAGGACATTACAGAGCCAGTGTTTGTCTTTAAGTCCCAGGACACATGCTTCTGGGCCTTTCCACCCAGCCTGCAGATAGTGATCACACCTGACATGCAGATCTGAGCTCCTACTGTGCTGCACCCATCCAGGGAGGATGAAGCACGTAAAAAGATGAGGCCAGGAAGCTCCCCCTGCAAGGAGAAGGCAGTCCTCCACCAGCAGCCCAACCCAGCAGAGGGCCACCAGCCAGAACTCAGCTGAGAACAGGAGGTGGGAGTACGTGGTCTGACATTTTTTTTTAAAAAAAGAATAAGAGAGAGAAGAACAACTGCTCACTGGACCACCATACAGAAGATCCGGGGCACCCAACTCCAAGTAGGGCAGAAACCAAACTTGTGGAGAAGGCCCAGCGTCAGCCCCCAACAGTCCTAAGCAGTGAAGGTTTGAAGACAGATAAAAATAAAACAAACAAACAAAAAAAACCAACCACACCACGCCCTGATTAGGTTGGGGTCCCAGGAAAGTTCTCAACATAAAGAATGTCTAATAAGGTAAGATCATATTAACCATTTTAAACTAAGAAATGCCAGAGGAAATTTTTCAGGTTTTGTCTCATACCCAGGAACAACATCTCAAAAGGGGCAAAAATAAATCTGAGTGGAATATATGTAACTCAAGAGCATACTGCTGCAACTCTATCATCTCCCTCCTCACTGACCCACACTGCCAGCCTGCCGTCCACATCTTACCAGCTGTCCGCCTCTTGTGTCTTTAACTGTGCCTCCCTCTGGCTCTCTCAGCACCAGCTGACAGCCCATGTTGCCTTACTGGACTCAGTCGAGGCTTTCCTAACATCCCCCTGTTTCCTAGCCAGAGCCCCTCACCAAACCTACTGCACAGAGTCACCAGGAGTCAGCCAAGAAATCTTCAGAGCATGATGAAGCCCAGCTCTTGGGCCCTGCATAGGAACTGTGAGACTCATCCACACCCACGATGCCCCACTTCCACATTCCTTAGTCCCAGAAACTGTACCCACTGCAATGATGTGCTTCCATTTCCTTTCTTTCCCCAAATTCATCAGCGACTTGACAGCAGTGTGCTACATCCTCACCAAGGATCTAATGTGCAACACATGCTCAGAAACCACCGGCTGTCTGGGCATGAACACATGAGTGCCCCTGACCACCCAAATGCTGTGGCTTCACCCACCTGATGGGCAAGAGACAGAGAAGAAATCTGCAGTATTTCCACAGGAGGTAACAACACACAATAAAGGAAAATTCAGAAGCATGAGTTAACTACTGACAACCCTCCTGGAGGAATGAGTAGCTATATGTTCAGGTGAAGGCAGGAGACAGAAAGCAAGCAAGTACTAGGAAGTAAGCTGGTAGGTTTCCACCTAGCCTGAACCTCCAGGTCCCTGTGAAGACAAGAGAAGGGAGGGAAAGGCATGCAGCCTACCTTTCAGCTCATCAGTTCCTCATGTCCAACCCTAAGCAACACAAATACAAAGGCTGTCTTTCAATACTAGTACAGGAGAAGGAAGAAAAAAGTGCCTTCTTTTTAGCTGATTCAAAACACACAAGCTTCTACAGATCGGTAAGAGCAAAGGAGTATGGAGAACCCTCACAAGGACAAAGAACCACAATCAACCCCACAGGGAGAGCCAGGAACAACTCTTGTCACTATGGCTGCTTGGACAGAGGTGGGCTCCAGGCCCTCATTCTCATCTTACAACAGGAAATGTAGTGCACATCTGAGATGCATGTCCAAGGGTGGGTGAGTTGGGGTGCAACTTGAGAATTAAGAACCACTCACTCCTGGTTCTCGTCCTTTCACCACTGCAGGGCCTCACTTCAAGACTCCAGGCCAGGAATCATCCATCTCTGCACCTCTGTATCTACCCAGCACCAGGGAGGCCCTGGAGCACCACACAAGGTAGGCAGCTCCCCACACAATCATGCTGCTTGTGGGCAAAGATCTCTCAGCAAGGGAAAACCATGTGAGGCTGGAGCCCATACCAGCACTGGGCTCCTCGGCTCTGAGTAACATGCTGAGAACTAGCTGTGTTTTCTCACCATCCCCAGTGTTATAAAACCAAGACAGATACTCAGGAAACCAGAGGACACAGGAGACCTGACTCCCACTTTGAAGGCCTAGCCCAAAGGTCCCAAACCTTGGGTGCTGGGGTATGTATATGTGTGTGTGCGTGCATGTGCTTGTGTGCACATTTCTGACCTTTCCCTCACCTCCACCAGGAATTCTGGTTCAGTAAGTCAGGACCGGAACTCACCTGGTAACAAGTAACATTGTTTTTTTTTTTTTTTAATTTTATTTAAGGAGAAAAAAAAAGCAGAGTAAGGGTACAAGTTATACAGATTTACAGAAAAAAATAAACAGTAGGAAATCACTAGTGAATGGATTACATATTGTCATCTTAGAAATAATTGTTCAAGTCACAAAATTAAAGCTTGTAAAGTGGACATTCCAACAGTGAGACTGCAAACAGTTCTGTTCAATGATCCAATAAAACTCAGTGATATCATTTTCTATCTTATACACTTAAATATACATGCAGTTATATCGTTTAGAGCACTTTCTTTTCCTCTCTTTTGTACAATGACAATTACACATTTTGGGTTTTGTTGCTCCCACAGTTCTTATTACTTTTTTTGGAAGGGAGTAGAACCAAATGTGACCTAACAGAACAGAGTCAATCAAATCAAAAGGGTAGACATAATAGATAATGTAAAAGCATAATACAAGGTGATCAATAATGGTTACCATAATGCCTCCCACTATCTCTAATAGAATTGCCTATATCATCAGTTATAATAAAATTGAACAAAACAGTAAAGACCAAAACTGACAAAACCAAAACATTGGAGACATTATAGGTCTTCAAAAGTAGATAAAAGTCAACGAGAATGGGCGTCATAATGAATCTCACTATCTTCACAGCTGTTGCCTAAACTTTCGAACCTGGTACTATCAAGCAAAACAGAATAGGGGAACATCAGTCAAAAACAAGATGGTGAGAGTAATACAGGGCTTTAAATCAAGATAATGGAAAGTCAAAGTGGGTTACTATAATATATCCTGCTATTTTTTATTTATTTTTCCCTTAATTAAAAGGATAAAAATAAAAAAGTAAATAATGAAGTGGAGATTGAGATAAAAGAGGGCATAACAGCAAAACAGTGTAGATCAAAACATAACCATTTAAGCAGAATAGTGTTTCACCACAAGATAATCCTGACATCAAAGTAGTTACCATATTGTCTCTTTCCTTAAAATCTTTGAGTATAACTTCATATACTGTAGCATCAAGTGTATCAAAACAATGTAAAACCATTTAAGAGAATGACAGCATTACAGGGTATTTAGAATCAACTAACAGAAAATGAACAATGGTTTCTGTACAATCTCCTTGTCTTTAAAAGTTTTTGCTTATACTATCATAAATAATAAAATCCAATAAGATACAACCTGTTTAGACCAATGGAGACAGAAGAACAAAAGCTTGATGAGACTTCAAAACAAGATAATACTAAATCAGTATTACCTATTAAGACATCATTTTCTCCAAAATAGCTGTTCCTATCATCCAATCTTCTCTGCCTCATTTCTGTTGAGCTCTTTTTCTGTCATTAGTTGTCAGTTTGTCTTCTTCATTTTGTTTTCTGCTCCATTCATTGTGGCCTCTCTGCCACTATTTCTGGATTCTTTGTATTTTTCTTTTTTAGAATATCCTGCAGTATTCTCTGTAGAGTTGAATTGGTGGTTGCAAATTCCCCTAGTTCCTCTTTATCCTGGAAGCACCCTGTTTTTCCATCAATTTCCAGGGATAGTTGTGCAGGATATATCAATCTTGGCTGGAGATTATTATCTTTCAAAGCTTGAATTATTTCCCCCCACACTCTTCATGATTTGATGGTTTGTGCAGAGAAATCTGCTGTAATTCTGATGGGTGTTCCCTTGTAAGTGGTCTGTTTCTTGTCTCTTACAGCTTTTAATATTCTGTTCTTGTATTTTTATTATTATATGCCTGGGTGTTGCTCTGTTTGGGTTGTAGGTGGCTGGGGTCCTGTATGCCTCATACATCTGAGTATCTTTACCTTTTGCTAAATTAGGAAAATTCTCCTGGATTATTTCTGTGAGTAGCTTTTGTAGCTCATTTGTTTGTGTCCCTACTTCTTCTTTTATGTTCTTAATTCTTAAGTTATGGATCCTCTTATCATCTTCTAGTCTTTGTATTATTGCTGCTTGTTTCTTTGTTACTTTTAAGAAGTTTTTCATTTCATTCTCCCATATTACAAATCTGCCCTCCAGTTCAGATAGTCTGTCCTTAGTTTCTTTCAGGCTGTTATGCCAGTTTTCGATAGAGTTTTTAGTTTCCTGGTAGTCTCTCTGAACCTGCTTCACATATTCTATGCTTTCTCTATTTTCTCCATCAAACAATTCTCCCCTCTTTTTCTGTTCTTCCATTCCACCATCTGTTTTTTCTTGGGTGGTGCTTAGCATTTCTCTAACTATTCTGTTTATTTCTAGCTTCAGGTCATTAATAACTTCATTCCTGAACTGATCTAATGAGGCTCTCTAGATGGCGCTTTATGTCTATTGGTGCGGTGTCCGCTATTGCCTGTTTCTCAGGATTGGGGGTTGAAGAGCCTTTCTTGTTGCTGCCTCTTCCCATATTCTTTGTTCCTTATATATGCAAGCTTATATAGGAGGCCCAGCTTCCCTCCCTGTCAGCCACAGCCTGATCCAATTGCACAGGCTAGGTGTTCCCGCCCACCGCAGCACACCAGGAAATTGTAGACCAGGCAGCCTACGTGGGGCCCGCCCCTCCAGGCCACCCTCAGGCTCTGGGATCTGGGTTTTTGCTAGCCCACTGGATCTCAGCCAGCAGCGTCACATAGGCTAGGCACTTCTCACCAATCCCACTTGAGAGGGGGATACATGGCTGAAGTCGCTCCAGCGCCCCGCTCCCGGAAGTCTGCCCAGTCCCAGAATGTCCTCCGCTGGAGTCTCATTAAACTGTGGGAGAGTGTCAGTTTCTCTCACTCACCTCACCACAAGTCAATGCACAGCTCCCCGCCCGTCCTGTTTTCAACTCCGTTCGCCGATTCCCGTTCTCAGAGCTTCCGCGCGCGTCTGTCTCCCTGCCGAGCCGATGTAGAAGCAGCTGCCGCGACAGGAAACCCAAATCGCAGCTTCCAATGCCGCGGGCTCTAGCCTCCACACTGAGGCCCCTCTGTTCTTGTTCTAGGACTAGGACTGCATTCCAAGTTGGTTTCTCTCAGCCCAGTTCGTTCCTGGGTCAGCAGAGCATATCTCCACCTGCTTATGACTCCTTAGTCTGCACCATTCCTGAATTCTAAGCTGAGTCTTTCAGAGAGCCTCCGTAGCTGCTGCTATCTGTCCGCCATGTTCTACCGGAAGTTCACAAGTAACATTGTTATTTCAAGAACTGGGGATCTAAGGACAGCCTTAACTCTAAGCAGAGGAGGACTGGCTGCAGCTGCCAGCAGCATCCACATGTAACACTAAGTGACAGTCTGCAAGCAGCAACTCAAAACTGACTGGCCAGATGCATGAAGGCCTAGAGGCCTAGAGGCTCAGAGCTTTCTGCCCACTGAGATCTCTCACCTCAGTTTTGGGGATGACGATGCAAACAGAGGGTGTCACAGTACTGTGAGATCTCTTTTCAAGACCCTAGGAAGATCATGAAGGCTGCCAGAGATAGGTACATATGCCCTTCTTTCCAAGCTTTAGGAACATTATACCCTCCATACCAACCTCAAGCCCCTAGACACACTGATCACTGCTATTTCCCAGTCCACAGAACTCTAGATGCACTAATAAGACAAAAAAAGTTTCTGGACTTGCTTTAAAATATACCAACTGCTTCCCCAGAAAATCCTACACAGTACAAACTCAGCAAGACGCAAAAGAGGTCAAAGCAGTTAGAACTCATGGTGATGGACTGGGGATTTAGTTCAGTGGCATAAGCACTGCTGGCAAGGTCATGAGTTCAATCCCCACTACCAAAAACTTAACTAATTAATTAATTAGAACTCATGGTGGATGCCTCTGGGACACAGGATGGCAATGCTTAGGAAAAGAAATGCTAAGACTCCCCTAGTTGGTGACAATCATTCTATGGTGAGGATGAGCCACTCTCCACTCAGGGCCCACTGCCATTCTGTGTGCCAATGACAGTGGGTCTGGTAATATGGTCAGAGACAAGCAGAGTCCAACAGTTCTGGTTTCCAAAGACAAAACAGGACGTTGTTTTAGATAGTAATTAGGATCCCCATGTAATTATCAACATACCCTCTTTCTCGCTGAAAAGCAGCAGTCACTAGATGCTGGGAAAGAGCCGCCGGGTCACAGGATCTCTCTGAATCCAAGCTTAAAAAGCAGCTGCTCCACAACCATCCAGTGGGGCCATCTGAGTCTACATCCAATCTGCAGGGGCTCAGGGGTCTCAAACCCTGGAAACGCCTACGTCCAGCAAACTGAGGCAGTATCCTTCCGAATGATTAGAACACACCACCTCAATCTGCTTTAAACTGAACAAGATTTTAAAGTTTGGCAATTAAAGCAAAAACAAGACTCGTATCTACAATGCTCAAACAGAAGAGGGAATCACACAGAAGAAAGAAGCACTGTGACTTGTTGAGCCTTAACGGTCCAAACGAGGGCCCCCAGTCAGCCATGGTGCTGGGAAGAGCAGCTCTGGGTAGCACCTGAGGCCTGGGACAGCCTTGCATTTAATAGATGTGGGGTTGACATGTTCCCCATGTAAAATTCGTATGCTGCAAAGGGCGAGGAGAAGCAGAACCTTCAGAACGGATGGCCTCTCCTGGTTCCTGTGGCATCTGCTGTATCAATTCACCGAGATGTCAATGGACCTCAGGGCTAGCCCAGCGACTGGCTGCATAGGGAAAACCTTGTTCCTGTATGACTTTCTCACCAGCTGCAACACCTCAGGCATTTCTGCCCCAAATAACACCACTGCTTCCTCAAACCTGCAGGTTCTCAATGCTGCTTTTTCAGATGCAGCAACTGAAAGCCAGAGAGAGTAGGTACCTGCCAAAGCCAAGTCCCTCATCAGTAATGGGCAAAGAGTATCCTGGTGATAGACACCCGGAGTCCATGGCTAGGAAAGGATTACTGACCTCTGCCTCTAGGCTCAGAAGCTAAACCAAGCCTACAATGCACTCTCTGGCAGCTGCTCAGGGCCGGGCAGCTCTCTAGACCACTCCTCCAAGTCTGCTCCATCAGGGCACTGGCCCAACTCTTGGCTGCTGCTCTGAAGGTCTGCCACAGGCAAGGAAATGGGTCTCCTGGAACTGCTGTTCCCTAGACTCCTACATTAGAGGGACATGCTTGGTTTTGGTAAATAGCTAATCTCAAGAGAATGTTTGGTGTTGAAATAAATAGGAAGAGGAAAAATTGTGAGTATTCAGAAAACTCAGCCTTCTGAAGGGACATCCTGGTGAGGGAGGAAGACAAGCAACAGCTGACCTGCATGCATGGACAACACAGGTGATAGCATCTTAGTAAGCCTGAGACTACATTTCCTTAGCCAGCACTGGCTCAGTCTAACCAGCCTCTGTTCCTGAACTGCATAGCTATTCTGCACCACAATAAAACTATTTTTGCTTTTCTCTTCATCTTGTGACTTCTCTGTTACAACAGAGATAAAAGGATACAGTGTAAAGAGAACTGGCCTGCCAGACAGGCCGGCATCTGCAGACCTCCTCCTCTTCACCGCCCTATCCCACAGGAAGTACCTGCTCCCCAGACAAGCTTTGCCTCTGACTCAGCAGAGGGAAGGCACCCACCCCAACTGTCATCAACACAAAGCACAACACAGAATTGCAATGCAAGCTACGATTCCATTTCAGTGGATACATTTAAGAAGAGACCAGAGAGCAGGGTATCAGCACACTCACCTTCATGGCTACACTATTCACAGCAGCCAAAAGGTGGAAGCAATCCAAGTGTCCATTAAACAAAAAATGGATAAACTAACATGTCTGCACATGCAGTGGAGTATCCGGCAGCCTTGAAAAAGGAAATTCTGACATGTGCTATAACAGATAAACCTCGAGATATGCTAAGTAAAACAAGGCTGTCACGAAAGGAAACGTACTATTACAGAAGTCCCGAGGAGTCAAATTCTGAAACAGAAAATATAATGGAGGCTGTCAGAGGCTGCGGAAGGAAGAGGAGTCAGAGCTTCAGTTTTGCACGATGAGCATTCTGCAGGTGGACAGTGGGAATGGGTGTACAACAGTGTAAATGGTTACTGCAACTGAACTGCATACAGATGAGTAAGATAGAAATCTTATAGAATAGGTGGTTTACCACAATGTTTAGGGGCAAAAGCACAGACAGGGTCTGAACCCAGATCTGTGAATCTTTCTATCTCACTGCAACACCTCCTGAATGATTTCTGGGTCTTCTTCCAGCCATATCAGGATACATGGACGATACGTGCTTCCAACAGTCCAAAATAAGACAGCCCCTTCCAGTCTCCTGCAGGTTCATGCTAACTCACCAGAATGACCAGAAGTATCCTGATCTATAGTTCTATGTCTTTCTGTTACGTCTGTGGTTTGCTCCAACTTATATACACTTGGGAGGGATGTTAAAACTTCAATGAGGACAAAACCAGAAAAAACAGGATGCAGTTTTTTTGGAGCCACCACAAAAGACTCAGCAAAACCAAAGTCTTGTTTTCCTCCCCTTTGACACCATGGCTTGGTGATGGGAGGGGAGATCCTTCCACATTTCAAATACATCTCAATACCAAGTAACTGAGTCACGCAAAGGCACACATACTACTGGGAGTCGCCTTATTTTCTGTTATGTTAAATGATTTAGACAATTCATTTACCACTGAATAGTACACAAGCCGTTCCCTGAAGATGGGGGAGGAAGCAAGGCTGGAGGCTGAAAACACAAAAATGCCTGACACAGAATTCCATGTGGGAGGAAAAGATGAAATCACAATCCATTTGCAGAAAAACCTCTAGTTGTAAAAGTATGCCACTCTGGGAGATCAGGCAAAAGGAACAAGGACTTTTCCCAAGCACACCCACTTACTCCCAGATCCAGTTTGAATTTCTATAGCAACGGGCAGGAGATCACAGACACTGTATTCTCATCCCCCAGGAAGGCAGAAGCCTTTGCAGTCACCTGGGAACCACTGTCCTGATGCAGGGTGGGGTACAGGGCAATCAGACACAAGTCCTTGGCAAATCTCATGGCCACTCCATGGTTTACTTAACACAGCACTGAGCAAGGGCCATCATGCAGTTTACTTGTGATTGTCCCCAGATGTGAAGTACAGCATGGCAAGGATGAATCACCCCAAGTCCATACCCACTCCTCATACTGGGAGCCAAGGCCAGTCCAGCTGCCTGGGCAGTCACTTGAGGGCAAGGATGAGCTGGCAGTTAAACGCTGACCTCAGGGATAGGCAAGGGAGGACTTGAGGGAAAAAGAAATCCTGGGGGGTCTGATAGTACAGCCCACAGATAGTTCTTGTCTGGCTGTGTAGGCACGGCAACCTGGTACAGCATCTCTGGTCTGGATTGATACTTGATATCTAGGGAAGATTGAGCCAATTCATTTCTCTGGTCCCTTCCAGAGGAGGGCAATGCTGTGAGCATGTGAATCTACAACTAACGCTTCAGGGCTTAAAGAACCACATGCCACACAGATGTTTCCATAATGACCCAAAACAAAGCACTTGCCTAGAAAGCTGAGTGATCTTCAGGTAATGAGGCAGTGTTACAGTGCCTTTAACACATTTTGGGATCCCACCATCCTCCTTTGTCCACTCTGGCAAAGCATTAGGCTTGCTGCTATGATTTTATTTTTCTTAGGATTTTATTCAAAAACCCCCACTGTTCTATCATTCTGTCCACTGCGAATGATGTGTTCTCTACACTCCACTGTAGTGAGTGGAAAAGAAAGCAGCCCTGGGCTAACAGTAGCATGGAGAGCCTTTAGTCCAACAAGAATGGAAGGGAAAGTTCTCGTCCAGCCTCACTACGCTGGGAAGCAGCCTCAGCTTACGGAGCAGGTCAGGGGCAGAGGTACCCACCACCAGGTAACACCAGCACCATGCTGTTCCAACTGGGACTGGTGCAGACCTACCTGAGGGCTTACACTCACCCCTGCCACAAAGGCAAACCCATGGGTAACTTGCAGAGAGCAGCCTCACACCTGCTCTCTACTCACCTGAGAGAAACTACAAGCTGCTTGGGCTCCCAGCTCTGACCAGTGGACCTCCCGCACACTGAGATCCTACAGCTCTATTTTAACTATGTTTGTCTCAGTTCTTCTCAAAGCTGGGGAAAAAATGTCTCTTGAACTTGCTTTCACACCCTGCAGCATACGATGAACACATTTCCCCCAGCCAGGCAGTACTGTGTGGGAGAGAAACTGGTCTGCCCTGCCACACTGCTCAAGTCTGAGACCAGAGCCCAGAGGTCAGGCCACAATGTGCTGCCTCAGCCCAGAATGGATCTTGTCTTAGTGTGTAGGACTCGAGGCTGGACAGAGATCTTAGGCGGTGACTGTCTCATCACAAGGGAAAAGCAGGTTCACCACTGCCATCAGGACTCTTGAGACTTAACAATCGAACTTGCTGTTCTCATCCAAATCCCTACATTGAAACCCATCACTCCAAGATGGGGACTAACAGACCCTCTACACCATTGGGCACAGGAACTTAGCCCAGGTCTCCTCAGATCATAAACCCACTAAGACCAGATACAGGGAGTCACCAGCAGGAATAGGGGCTATGAGCACAGATCAGGGTAAATGACAAGCCACAACAAGAGTATATTTTCTCACAATGTTGTCACTTAACAAAATCCAAGAAGGTGGCGAGGTGGACTCCTGAGGATGAGACCGAGGTATGACTTCTTCCATAACAAACCAAAACTATGAACCTAAAGAACAATCATGGTAGTATCTAAGGATCTGCAGACAATCTTCCATAGATTCCCCTAAGGCAACAGAAATCAATATACCTCACATTTTATTGAAGAATGAAAAATAAAAGCTGAACCATATACATCACTCCCGGCCCAAACTCTGCTTCCTGCTTCCTTATCCCTTCAGTGTGTGTGGCTGACCAGGCTGCGATCCCGGCCAGTCCATCTAGATGGCCTATGCTGGAAGCTCAACAGACCCAGGAAAGGGCCACAGCCTCCCCAAAGTAAGTCACTCACATTTGCCCCAGGAAAAAATCATTCTCCCCTGAGGCCTCCCAGGTGAGAGCCCCAGTGAGCATCCTCTCAGAGGCTTCTTGTCAGACAGAGATATGCCACCTGGCCTATAGACCTACACCAAAGGGCACCTCTGCCATCCAAGATAGCTGATCTAACCACATCATGACTCAGAAAGTCGCCCTGGCTGTGCCTGCCACTTCCGCCTATGTGGACTCCATGAGGGAATCCCAGGGCGGGAGGTGGGTCTTCTCTTCATAAGGCAATGTCTCTCCATGCCTATTTGGTTTCAATGAGCTTCACTGGCTCCCCCAGGATACCCTAGGGCCCTCCACAGACACCAGCTAAAGCAGGGCTTCTAGGAAGGATTATTGCAGCTTGTTCTAGCCTTGAGCAAGGTGAAGAAAATCTAGCTTGATGTAGAGGGACAGAGGCTGTGGCTCTGGCCATGGCTTGCCTCTGCAACTGTGGGCTACAACAAGCAAGTCTTGAAGGCTCTTATAACAGCACCACAATGGGATCCTGCTCCAACATCCCAAGGATCTCCCATCACAGCTCAACTTCCATCTGGTATTCCCAGGAGTAATGTTGCACAGTGAGGCAGTTTTGATCCACAGATGAGGAACTGAGCAGGAAGAGCATGGATGGGGACACCACATACCTGCTTGAATCTGCATGGAAGAGATAGGGGGCAGAAAGGCCAGTGGATTCCTATAAATTCTAAAAGAGCACAACTCAGGTGGGAGGGCACAACCCATTCTCCTGGAGCTCTGTGGCAGTTCATCTGCAGATGGCAGGGCCAGGCAGGTCAAAGTACATGAACAAAATGTGCAGATCCCCCTGTGATCACCTAATATACAAGTGAGAATCTGCATTTCCTTCTGAGAACAAGGTGCAAAGTGATGTTTCCTGAACACCTGTTGTGTGTCTGGGACACACACACTCAATTCTCAGGCAAGATGGCACTGTGTCAGGTCTGCAACACAATAAAGGGCAGAGGCAAACCTTGAACCCAGAACCAATCCTGAAGGATGACAAGGTCCACCTATCTCCATGGGGACAGGAAGCAGGACAACCACTGAAAGGTCTCCATCCCCACATGATTTCCATGTGGAAACCAGACCCTGAGAGCTTGGAACTCAGGCTGACAATGCTCAGGAAGAGAGTTTGGTGGAAGAACATCTTGGATTTGTGCTTCCTTGGAAATAAAATGCCACCTTAAAACTTGTGGCACCTAAGATTCAAATTAATGTTAATATTGTAATATTGTACTGAAACCATGTAACACTTGAGATGACCTGAAATACTCTTAGATACTTTGTCTCCTGTAAACTTCAGAATAGGTTGGCCAAGTAAGTTCACTGCCCCCACTTAAAACAAAAATGAAGAAACTGGCAAGGCAGATTGACCAGAAATCTGTCTAAGTGAGTAGGAAAACCAGACTGAACCTAGATTTTCCAAGAGTTGGACCTAAAGGGAGGAGACTGGTACTGTAGTGCAGGTGCCCAGGACACACGCTGAGGTGTGCCATGTACCCAGTGCCCTTCAGCCATACATTGCACTGCAGTTCCATGGGGGGCAGGGCCACCTCCCAGCACCATGAGGAGGTTGAGACCCTGCAAGATGCCCTGTAGGCAACACAGAAAGAGCGGAGAAATACTGTACATCTCTGCTCTAAAGTAGTTGGTCACAACACCCCCTACTCCCTCCACCCCTCACCCCCCGAACACTTCTCCTACCTGAATGGGGAAAGACAGGGAAGAAGGGTTAGAGAACTCAAACAGATCACCTGGAAACAGGAAGTTTGCAAACAGCTGCCTCACCTGAACAATGAGGTAGATGCCGATACTAAGGAAAGGTCAAACAACTGTGATCGTCACATCTCAAAATGCGAAATCAATTCAGATAGATGAAGAATTAACAATGCAAATCAATTAAACAAACTAGGGAGTAGTCTGTACATAAATATTACATATCTGATTTCCAGGGGAGAAAGGCTTTTCTAAGCTTAAAAACAATAGAAGAGAATACGAAGGAAAGAATAAGAACTTTACTACATGAAGTTAGGATTTCCTGTTTAAAAAGAACAGTCTAGGGTGTGGGATTTAGCTCAACAGCATAAAAACTGTCTTCCTGGCAAGCATGAGGCCATGAGTTCAATCCCCGTACCAAAAAAAATTAAAAAATAAAAGAACAGCTGGGGATTTGGCTCAGTGGTGTTAGCGCCTGTGTGGCAAGCACAAGATCATGAGTTCAATCCCTGGTACCAAAAATAAATAAATAAACAGTAGTGAAAATATTAGAAGTAGACAAGGAGTTATAATTCATCATAAGCAGCCACTACAAAGTGATGTGAAAATGAGTTATGAGGTCACTTTCTCTTCAACTTGGAGATCTAATACAGCAAACACAGGATCTTCCCTGAGTATGAATGGCATAAGCTTTAAAGAGCTAATGGCGTCTATCTAGCATGAGCCCTAAAATTATGCAATCACTCTGGCCCTGTAAGTCTGAGGAATCTTCTCTAATGCAATAATGAAAAATGTAGCAAAGATGTACTTTCTTAAGTGACTGACAGAGAATTAGCCAGGCAGACTGGATATCCCTCCCATGAATTTAATACAAGCTTGGCAGGTCATTTAAGATTGCTATTTCAAGGTGAGAAAAAAAATCATGTGACATATCTCCAGTATGTTTAAAAAAAAAAAAAAAAGAATAATACTGCCTAGAAGGCCCAAATGCTGCCCTGTGGTGTGGACTGCAGTCTTCCTCCTGCTTCTCACAGTCTTGGTATTTTTGTCATTATAGTGCATTGGTTCTGTCATGAGGAGTAGCCACCTACTGAAGATTCTTACCCTCATCCCACACTCAAGAAATGCCATTTAGAGCAAAGGAATGTGGAAAATAATCAGCAAGAAGTGAGATGTCTGCTAGCACAGCAGTCTTTCATTTTGCGACCAAAAAAAAAAAAAAAATTAAATGCTGCTTTACTTCTTTCAAATACTGGTTTGCACTGGCTTCTAGAACTGCAGACAGCCTTTCTCATCAAGTTATCGCTGTCTTCCACTTCCTCCCAGCAAGCTCCTAGACACGCTGCAAGTTGTCACCATGGACCCTGGCTTTGGTTCTCATATTCACCAGCAAAACCCAGCCATCCTTTCAACAAAACAGAGTACAGGCAGTGAGACTGCAGGCACAGCCATGCCAGAGCGGTAGACAGGACAGGCACTACCTCTGTGGAGCTTCTGGGAATGTGGAGCTGTAGAGGAGGCAGCCTAGCCCCGCATGCAGCCAATGAACAGACTGGGCCTCTCACAGGAAAGGTGGGCTCTCCCTAGGAAGTCCAGGTGACTCTATGGTTGTTGGGCTAGAGGTCATGGCCTCTTCATCCCATCTTTTCTGAAGTAGTGGAAACTGGGTCAGAACAGGATTACTGCCTGCATTGGTCAACCCCCCTCCTCTTCTCTGTGCACCTCACCCTCTACCTTCTGCTCCCGGAGCAGCAAGGGCATGACAGGCCATCCCTCTGCTGCTCTTGCCCTAGCCCACAGAGGATATCCTCCTCTCTACCAACATCCCATTTCCGTCCTGATCCAACCTGAGCCAGTCTGCTGCGTCACTGTTGGCCTGCACACTCATTCAAGTGTACTCAGCTATGGTCTACTGAGCTCAACTGTGAATGCGTGGGAGTTGCCACTGATACTCCAGACCTGTCTGGATACAAATCCCAGACACTCAAAGGGTAGGAGGGAGTCTCCTCAGGTACAGCCTGGCAGATGCTCCAGGGAGTCTGTCCTTCTCCTACATGGAAGGTACCCTATTTGAGAGAGAAACATAGCCCAAGGAACCTTGTGGTAATTACGTTTTATGGCTCAGTGCCTGGTAAACCCTAAACTGCTTGTCAACTGGTGTCCTTAGAATCATCACATTTACCAGAGAGAGTAAAGAGGAGCCTCTTAGACCCTGTGAAGCTGGCATGGCATCCAAAAGCGAGCACTTAGTGAGTAGAACTGCCAGAGCCCAGTGAGTGCCTTTCCAGAGTCACTTAATACACTTAAAAAGGAAAGCAATGGCAGCCCTCTGCTTGGCACTGACATTACCTGAATGACTACTATACCAGGAACGATGGGCACAGGAGGGCATCTAACATGGAAGGATGACCAGACAAGCAACAGGAGAGCAGTCGAGGGTGGCTAGAGGACCTTACAAAGAGAAGGAATGAGGCTCCACTAACAGGAAGGATAGCATGGGAGTGGTGTGCGTGCCAACACTGGAGAGATTTTCATGGTAAGCAGTGTTAGAACTAGGGAGTCTCACTTGTTAGATAAGGGCTATAAGACACTTCTGAGACAGAGAAGATTTTGGGGACCATTGCGCTAACTCCTGTTTTATAAGCAAGGACACATGGGTCAGATCTGTGTGTTTGGTGCAGATGACACTCCAAGATTCCTAACCTACAACTGCGCCACTCAAGGGATGAGGTGGTGTGCCTGTCCAGTGATACTGCGAATGCAGTGCCTACTCTGCCTGCCCCTTCTCTGATGCCAAGGATGGGAATAACTAGGAATGTTCCAGTACCAGCACACGTGGCCCTCGAGGACTTGGCACCCCATCTACTCCGCAGAGGGTTCTATTTGTGGATTCTATCCTCCAACAGAAAAGGGGCTATGGGACAGGAAAGACAAGTGTTAAGAAATAGAAACACTTGCAACATATCTGTATTCAGAATCTGGCTTTGAATCCTGGCAACATAATCTATTTTGAGCAAGAGACAAGTTAGCTAATTCCTGATGAGCTAGATTAGAAGCAGACTACACACAGAGCCAGCTCATCCTGAAATTGTGAAAGCATTCAGTACACCCCAGTTCTTATGTACTGTGTGCAGCATCAAGTGGCCACTAAGCATGGGGAGCTTGCAGAAGCATTAGATAATATGGGAAAGCCTCCCCACTGACTCATGTCCCCTGACACAAACATACAGCGTGTGCCAGGCTGGGTCATGATCCATCCCCAGGTGGGACTCAGGGTACCAGCCAGGATGTGAGGGGACAGCAACAATGGTGGGGACAGACAACTGAGGGATGCTGGGAAGGTAGTGGGCAGTGGCAATGGTAGGGACAGCTAGCTGCCCCTGGAAACCATGGTGTGTACGGGGCACCAATAATCGTGAGGACAGACAACTCAGAAGGCTGCCCGGACACTCAGTGTTCCCACTGGCACTAGAAAGGACTGGAAGACCATTCCTGTGACCACCGTATCTGCAATGAGAAACTCTAGAGAAATAAAGACAAACTGCACCTGAGCAACCAGTATTCATGTGCCTGCATCCTCTTCTATCCCCCACCAGGCTAATGACTTCTTGAAAGTGAGGGCAAGGGGAACCTGGTCTGGGCCCCACAAGAGGCCCTGTATTACATGTCATGTAGGCAACACTGTGGTGAGGAATGAATTATAGCACAATAACTCATAGCTTCAAAGGCTCCCCACACCTGCAGTGCACTCACACAGACGACAAATCCTTCTGAGGAATTAATAGTGGGACACATCATGAAGCACATTACAGTAAAACATTGCAATATGCATAGAAGACTGCATTCACTAAAACGAGAAACTTTTTCATTATGAATTTTAAATCAAACTATTAAGACAGTCTTCCAAAGCAGACAAATAGGAAAGCCTATTTGATGAACAAGGTATCAGGTCACCACAGGGTACCAGCTAAGTAAGGGCTGGGGGCTTCAGCAGTGTCTAGGGAGCCTCCTATCTTGCAGAGTTTCTCTTTCCAAATCAAATTGGGAGGCTAGGGGTTCCCTTGCCTGAGGCCCCAGTAGGAGAAGCATTTGTTTAGCAGATTTCCCAGGCTCTGCTGGGATTACTTACGTGTGCCCAGGGAAGGGAATCTCTGTGCACCATGCTAACTTCTGCCAGAAGAGAAATGATCTCCCTGCACCCTTCTAAATCCCACTAAGAAAGGGAGAATCTCCCAGCACCCCACTAACCTGCACCAGAAGAGGAAGTGATCTTCCCACACTACATGACCTTCCATCGCACTGGGACAGGAACCTTCCAGGTGGAAAAATAAAGCAGTGACCCCTCAGCAATAATGCAAGTCTAGAAACAAAGCCAACCCTACTTCTGAGTTTTTGGCAGCAAAAACTGTAGGGGATGGGGGCATAGGAAGGAAAACAACAACAACAACAAAAACTGGCTAAAATTAAGAGTGGTATGTAAGTGCCAGTTCTGCAGGAATAAAGATACAAACACACAGTAAGAACTCAACTTTCTACCTAAATGGAAGACCAGAATATCCAACTCTAAAAGCTCTCAGACTTTCTCACCTAACCCAAAGTTGCCTGTTATCCTTCATACACTAACTGCTTCACAATGCCTACCAAATCCCCTCTAAATGTACGGCCCTCCTACTTCCCAACAGTTATGAACTCTGACAGACACTCCCTTCCTACAGCACTGGGCTTTGTGTAGTGCCAACATACCCATATATTCAACACTACAAGATATAAAATCTCCCATCCAAGTACTAACCAGGCCCGACCCTGCTTAGCTTCTGAAATCAGACGAGATTGGGCACGTACAGGTGGTATGGCTGTAGACAAGATATAAAATCTAGGACACAATCATGGTTGAAAGGCACTTGATCCTAATGCAGTAAACCTTTCATCTCTCCTTAGTCAGTCTGTCTCTAATTTCAAACATAATGCTATCAAGCCCAGCAGGTGTGGATGACACTCCTCAGAAGTGATGACCAACCAAACACAAACCTGGAACCCACGAGGACCTTCTCCAGCTGCTCCTTCCTTGCCAGCTGGCTGCATCTGAGGAGAAAGACCTCATTATGAAGGATACAGGGTTCCTACATCTTCCACTAGGAGCACTCAGGTCTTGTGCAGGGTTCCAGCCTTTTAGACACTAGGCGCATCCAGGTTGGGGCCATGTTTCATGCACACGAACAGAGTATGACAGCTTACTTGAAGACGAGGTTTCCAGCCATGAGCATCTTCCCATCGTTGCCAACCAGTGAGCAACATCTGGCTGTTTGGTCAGGGAGAGCAGAACTGGAAATGAAGCAATCCCAGCCCAAGGAGACCAAACCTCCCAGAAGAGAGCCCCACAGCTTCAGCACTGCTGCACTTGCCCCTGACCCCATTTTGGTTGCTGAATTCATGGTAAGGCCCCAGGCCAAAAGAAAATAGAGAGTTTCCTGATCACATTTCTACAGGCACCTGAAGGAATTCCACTTGTTTAGCACCAAGGGCAAAACAGAATGCCTTCTCCCTAAGTCTCCCTGAAAACAGCCCTAGTTCCCCAGAATCGGCTCCCACCATGTGCCATCACAGCTACTTGAGAGGTTTTCTCACACCATGGACAAACACTGGAAAAAACTCGTAGTCATATTTTCCCTGCTTTTTGAGAGCATCAGATATACCACTAGTGACAAGGGGACACACTGGCTTATCACAAACCCAGTGCAATACTAGTCACAGTGAGAGGGCCCTTCTGATTGAGTAACAGCTCTTTCAATGACACTTCCAACCCCACACCATTGCAGGCTCAAGGACTGGCGCTGTGCTCCCCTTCATGCTTGCACCAAGAGAAGTAAACAGCAGAATGAACTCCAAGAAGACACGATCAGCCCTTGTATTTGGTTTAACTCCATCTAAATCTGTTCAGGGTAATAATCTGACACTGTATGGATCTGAGGAAAAATCACTGCTTCTTTTTACAGCTGAGCCTGGCGGTTCAGCAGCTGAGAGCTGTGTAGTGCAGGGCACAGGAAGCACCATCTCTAGGTCATCTTCATGTCATTGCTGTGTGCTGTGATTACACGAAGCTTTTGATTACATGAAAAAGACTAGACCTGTGACAGTGACAAAGCTTTCCTAGTGGGCAGACACTGCAAAACCAGTACCATGAGCTTCTGCATAATTTTAGGGTGCTTAACAGTGCGGTTTTTTAATCACATCTGTTTCTTTATCACATCTGTTAAGCATATAGATCATTTTCACAACTGTGGCTGCTGAGAAACTAATGAAGGTTATAATCACATAGCAAAAGGCAACAGTTAAAACATTTCTATCACCCACATGTGGAAGGACACAGGACATCTGTCACCTTGTACAAAATACACATTTTTCTGTCTTTTACTTAACAACAAAAAAACAGGAAGTGAAAAAGGCCCCAAAGGAATGAAGCAAAGGTGACATGTGCTCTGGTTGATACCAATGGGCACAAAAGGATAAGAGTCCAGAAAAGCAAGGAGAGGCTGGCTCTTGAAACCTGAAACTTGCATTCAGATGTACAAATCTCACCGTGTGGGCAACACACACAGACACAATTGGTACAGATTTGTTATTTTTGCAACTCACACTCAGATGTGAGAAATCAGTCTATGATGCCTTCAACACTCCCTGTGTAGCACGCCCACAATGGTGCCACCAGCTCAAGTGTTGCACATGGGCCTCTGGGGCTAAAGCATAATCTATCCCCTAAAGTGCTCTTGGTTTTAGAAACAGCCAACGGTAATGGTGAGTTGGGGCATTCCACTTAGTAATTCCATTTCTGGTTAGAAACTTAAAAGGCACCAAACAGCAATACAACTTTCTCATATGTCTGACAAACCAGTTATTAAAGCGAGCCAAAAAGGACAGCCCCAAAGCTCTGAACAGAGTCGCATCAATGAAGCAAGTGTAGAACCGCCCTTCCACACAGCACCTTCAGAGACAGACGTGCCTCTGGACACATACATCCTGTGAAACGAAGTCTAATGATATCACAGTCACCTCATGACAAGTCACCACTACTGCACATCCCCAACCTGACAAACCCTAAATGACCTGTTACAATGAGAGGGCAGAGGCACTTGAGCAGCCACCCCAGAAGAGGCCACAACCCTTCACAGAGATATCAGTGTTCCAGGGAAGATCTCAACGCCAGTAATATGGGCATCAGACATGTGTGAAGACACACATATATCACAAAGTCATAGCTCACCCCCAAGACACCCTTAGCCTAAAATACAGATGATAAACCCAAAGTTAATGATAGCTGAGATCTTTAAGATGCTATGGAGGAAAACACAGACCTCACACATACATATATACAGACACACGTACACGTACACGTACACATACACATACAGAGTTGCCCTTTCGTATTCTGTCATATCAGATGATCACATATCCGTTTCTGGTTTTCCTGAACACAGGGGAAAACTGCTTTAAAAAATAAAGTAGTACAGTCAAAAAAACACAGGACCTAATAATACTAGAACTTCCAAAACTCTTGTCCCCATGTGCTGTGTCTCGCAAAGGTATGTGCTTTGGAGAAATGGAAACAATGGAGCAACTGCTGATCTGGTACCTTAGGCTTGGAATTTGGATCCTTACACCTCAAAGCAATGGAGAAAACTTTTTCAAGGAAGAGAGCTGCACAGCTTGCTGTTCCGAAAGTTAAGTACAGAACTGGTGTTCTTCCCCCAGCTTGCTCACACACAGGGACAATCACCAACTCTACCCAGCTATGGGGAAGAAGACTGAAGAAGACAATCCTCTGCCAGTTCCCACAACCAGCCTATCAGGAAGCTGCAGACCTGTTTGGGAGCTAAGGGTAAACATAGTGATCCAAGGGGCCTAGGCTCAAATCTGACCTCCTGCCTTTCCTCTTGCAGCTGAGTGACTGAAAAACAGACATCTCTCCATGCACAACACATCCACACCTATCAGGGCCACCGCAGGACACGCTTCCTGGGGTACACTTGGTGACTGTCACTGGTTGTGGTAAGGTATGCAAAGGGTTGTCCCCTACTTTCACAAGCACCACTGTGATACAGAATAATGCCCAGAGTCAAAGCAGGTAATACAGTCCTCCTCCTCCTACAATACAAAGCTCAAGAGATGCACATGTTTTGAGTCTCCTCTCACCCTCTGTGGCCACCAGGACAGGGTAGCACTCTCCATGTTGCCATTCAGAAGCCTGATAGAACCCAAGGGCAGGGGATTCAGGACTGAAACAGGGCAAACACAAACCAGAGACACTGAGGGCAGTGGGTAACAATTGTGTAGGCAGGACAGGACAGCAACACAGCTGTTTCCTTTAGTCTGGGAACCTACCACAAGGCTCACCTGGTAGCACCAAGTCTCCAGGATATGAAGTTACTTGGTATTTTCCCTCAACTCAGAGGTGGGAGCCACACTGTGTTGGCCGACCTGGCATCAACATGTTGTGCCTGTGAAAGACTTTCGGCGAGGTGGGGAGGGGGGCCCTATGTGTGGAAGAGAAGGCCTTCTCCCCCAAGAAGCCTGGACAAAGACTTGGGAAGAAATCAATGCCATCATTCAAGACACCAGCCTGAGGGACAGCATTCTCTGGTGTCCCTGTAAAGGGTCCTATAAAGCAGGAGTCCTACATCCTGCAGAGGGCAGGCAGATCGGACACTGAGGCAGCCTTCTTCTTGTCCAACTGTGAAGGCCCATATGGTATTCTTGTCCAGCTGGCACAGGTGACCCAGGGTGCAGAGCTACTTGGACTCCACACAGACATGGGACATGGCACTCTACCAGGGAGGTGCCACCAACTTAGGATATGCCTGAGCCATCAACAGAGCAGTGGCTTGGCATTATTAGGAATGATACCACTGCCAGAGACCACCCTCCTCCCCAGGAAGAGCCTGCTGATGATCTACCTAGATACAGGCAGTGCTACAAGGTATCAACACTAAACCACCTCCAAGGGCTGTTATTAATAGGCAGCCCTGAAACTCTGGGAATAAATGGTGTAGGGGCACTGCATGAAGGCAGAGGTAGAGGAAATAAGTGAACTACCCATATCTTCTGCTCAATTTTGCTAAAAACCTAAAATGATCTTTAAAAAATAAAGGTAGCCTATTACATCCCAGAATGTTGGGCGGCTGGAAGACTGAGGGGCTCTGCACCTCCATTACATCCAGGAGGGAGGGCCGGCTGGAAGACAGTGAGTTTGTGATCCAGGCCTCCTTCAATACCCTCCTCCACCATGGCACTGCAAGCTGGAAGAGTGTAAGACCCATGGAAACTTCGAGACCCAGGACAGTAGCCCAGTACACAGACTCACGCACATACCTTTGGTGGGCAGCGAGGCCAGTAATGTGGAAGCATCTAAAGCAGCAGTGAGGAGCCAGCAGCTGGACTGTGGAGCACTCCACCAACAGAAGACCAGTCTCAGCCCCCACATCCACAGGCCAAGATCAGTTCCATATCCAGCACATCTCTGGGATGTAACATGGACATTATCACAGAACTGTAAGTACCAGAAGAAGGTAGGCTTTTGGGATAGCTATAAAAAACCAACTACTTCTGGAGGACCTCCCTGAGGAAAGAACATCTCTTTTCCGCTTTGAGAGGCCTCGACGTTAATGGTAGAACTATATATCATGGGAGGTTGGCAGGCATTAACATGCAAGACAAAGCATGAAGAAAGAGAAGATGGAGACTGGCAAGATACAGAGGCGAGGGGCAGCCCCAGACCCCCAGCCCAAACAGGACAGGCCTGGAACTCAACAAGATGGATGAAGTTGGACGTCAAACACCGCAACTTTCTGAAATGATAACAACAGAAGTGAAAAAAACACATGGAAAAGGCCACAGAGAAAACGATCTCTCCAGTACAAAAAGAAATGATGCTTAAAATCAAAGATATTAAAGAGGACACAAAAGAATAGATGAGCTTAGAAAAAGATGAAAACCAAAAATGCCCAACACGGGAAAGAAATAGAAACTATGAAACAAAACAACAGATTCAAGCAGATCTAGATTAAAACTTCTATTGAAAATATATGCAACAGATTGAATGAAGGAAAAGATAAAATTTCAGATCTTAAAGACAGAATTACAGCTAGTGATTATGGAAAGAAAGGTATCTTAAAAATGCCAAAAGACCATAAAAAATTAATTCAACAGCTATAAGACAAAAGATAGTTATTGGTAGACATGGAAAATCAAGCAAGTGGTAATACAATTATAACAGCAGACCTCAATATCCCACTGTTACAGAAAGACAAATCATCTAGATAGAAAATCAGTAAAGAAATATCTGGGCTGAACCAAACCTGTGAACAAATGGACTTAGTAGGAAGAAGCCATTACTTGAGGCCCTGTTCAGTAGCAAGGTGAGATCCAGGGAGCCCAGCACTAGCCTGAAGAAACCACACCCGAGGGCCACATGCCAATGGCCCAGAAAGATCCAGTAAGCCCAGTGCTGACCCGGAGAAGCAAACCCTGGGGCCATGCGCCAGTGGCCCAGAGAGATCCTGTGAGACCAGCAATGGCCTGGAGAAAAAGCCACACCCTAAAGCCACATGCCAGTGGCCTAGAGAGATCCGGCAAGCTCAGCACTGGTCCAGAGAAAAAGTCAAACCCTAGGGCCATGCACCAGTGGCCTGGAGAGATCTGGCAAGCCCATGCTGGCCCAGAGAAGCCAGGCCTTGAGGCCCCACCACCATCAGGAAAGCATGGGTGAACTACTGCCATGCCTCTCTACCAGATCAGAGGAACGCAGGTGCTTAGTCTAATCCACTACACTGAGGGACTGGCAGCCAGTACAGGAAGCACCCAGGATGCAGCAATGGGCTGATTCAGAGGAACACAGGAAAATGTCAAGACAAAGGAGCAGTATACAACCTCAGACCTCCAGCCCACACAGAACAAATTCAGGAGATACACACAACTAGAAATTAAAAGTCACACACCTGAAATTTCTATAAAAAAATCAAGTGAAGTAAAGATGCCACTTAATTCTTGTACTGTTTGGTTAATTTTGCTTGCCTATGTCTGATGGTCTAGGCAGGCATTTTGAAGACAACAAGAGGCACTATGGTAGCCATTATTAATTTCCTATCACCTTGTTTTGAAGTCTTGTATCATTTCCATTGTTTGGTTTGGTTTTATTGGTTATTATTATTATTATTATTATATTACTATGTGTGAGAGTATGGGCAACTATTTTGAAGGTCACAAGGTATATTATGGTAGTCACTGTTGACTTCCTATTGTCCTGTTTTGAAGTCCTGTATCAATTTCATTGCTTTATTTTGATCCTCTTTATTCTGTTTTGTTTGGTTTCATTCTCTTTAAAATATAATTTAAAAAAATAAAGGGAGTTGTAAATACATAGGCTTGTGTGTTCCATACAGTACACGGCCACATCATGCATTTCCTGCAAAGGTCCACATGCTCACTCTGGTGCTGAGGACCAGACTGGAAGAAGTCGAGCTTGCAGCTCATTCAGGGCTGGCCAGTCAAGGGAACTTCTGCCATTTGGGTCAGCCCAACATCGCTCCTCATGCTCACAGCACTATGGTGCCATTCAGCCATCCTTGTCTGTCAAGGAGACCTACCAACCTCACCACCCTCCAAAACAACTCCACAAAGATAAAAAGAGGCAATAACCTGGCATCACACTGCCACATCCCTGCATTTCACTGAGAGGGATGCACCTTGAACAGTTCAAAACCCATCAGGTAACAGCAAGAGGAGTGGAAGCAGAATCTCCTGAGAAAGAGGCATGGGGACAGCGGGAACTGAATGGAAGACCTGGGCCCAAGAGTGGCCAAAATCGCTTGACCCATTCCCAAGAGCCTCAGATTGCTGGATAAACAGTGATGGCAGTGGGAACATTCAAGTGGAAAGGAAACACACATGAAAAGTGGCCTTTTTACATGACACCCACTCCTATGACAGAGCAGCCATGCTGTATCCCCCAAGCTCTGTGGATAGGGCAAGTCCTGCCCAACCCTATGAGTCAGGCACCAGCACAGTTGACGTCATCCTACAAAGAACTCTGTGACTTGCTGCGTGGCCATGGGAAGGAT
This sequence comes from Cavia porcellus, assembly GCF_034190915.1. Taxonomy (NCBI): domain Eukaryota; kingdom Metazoa; phylum Chordata; class Mammalia; order Rodentia; family Caviidae; genus Cavia; species Cavia porcellus. The sequence goes on along the minus strand of NW_026947496.1, from coordinate 31,129,802 downwards.
GCAGGAGTGGAAATGGAGGCCACATCCCTCAGTCCTTGCTTCAGACTGCAAAGGAAAGGTGCCGGGCTCTTCCTCCACCCAACCAGACACAGCACCCTAATCCACTGTAAAGGGCTCAGAAGGCAAGAAGGTCAGTGTTTGTATCACCAGCACTGGCTTAAGAAAGCCCTAAGGAATGGTGGTGCATGTCTATAATCCCAGCATTTAAGAAGCTGAGGCAGGAGGATTGCCAATAATTTGAGGCCAGCCTTGGCTATACAGTAAAATTCTGTCTCAAAAACAAAACAACATTAAAAACAAGCCCTACAGTACCTCTGTACTACAAGATACTTATAGCTCCCAAGACCAAACTCAGCAATGTTTATCCCAACGAATTCCTCAACATATCACATGGGTGCTGTGCTTGAGTTCACATCTGTCTGGCTGTGCTCTGGAGGGAGATGTCGTATCTTCTTTCCACATCTCCTTCCCACAACAATTCTCAATAGCCTGTCTAGGTATAGCTGTGCCCTGTGGCTCCAGGGACAGGTTAGACACAAGTGCCACACAAATTGAAAGAAAAAAAAAAGAAACTGCTACAAATAAAGTTCATCTTCTCCACCCCTGACACAAAGCAGGCCAGCAACTCTGGGTATCACTAGAAACGTCTGGGCCAGGTCCACCAAGCTTGGGACTCTGCCCTCTGGCCAGATGCTGTGGTGGAAGCAGAAAGCTTTCAGACAATTAATTTAATCCAACAAACTAATCAAAGTGAGAGGCATAACGGCAAACTTGTTTCTATTCAAGTGCTAGTTCTGGGATTTAAAGGAGTGAAAATCAGAAGTTAAGACTCTGAAAGCCAAAAGCCCCTGCACAAAGCAAGTACACTCACACAAGTGCATGAAAGAGTAAACAAGTCCCCAGACCTTCAAACCACAATTCACCTACCCCCTCACTAAACAGGCAGTAAGGTCTGTAACAAAATCCAGGACAGGAAGTTCATAAGTTCATTGGTACATCCTGCTTCACAGGAAGAGATGCCTGCTTGGCACTAATTTTTATCCTGGCCAACAGTGGACTCTGGGTACTACACACCCAAAGGTGGCTAATGAAAGACAAGCTCTGATCCCTCTGGCAGAAACACCAACAGTGCAGCTATGCTTCCCCAGCTCTGCCAGTTCTTCTCTTCTTCCTTCCCTAACCCTACCCTCAAAAACAAGCAGGAAAATCCCTCTGTTTGAGCCACACAGGAAAGGGAAGCATGGTTTGAAGTGGCCCCTCAAAGGAGACTATGTGATACCTGGGCACCTATGCCACTAGGCCCTTCCTTCACCTCCACTATATCCTGCCAGTGCAGATCAAGTGTAAGCACCTGTCACACAAACACAATTATTTCTGATTCCTGAGATTCCAAGAAAACAAAAACAGCCTGCATGCTCCAGCTGCACATGCTACATGTGGGCCTTCTAGAGCCCTTTAGAATCAAACAGCATGTCATATATCCCCCAGATGTCCAGCTGTGGATGCCCATGTTAATATAGCTCATTGGTTCCCTAAAGCAGGTGCAAGCTCCTAGGCTGAGAAACTAGACCCAAAATGAACAGACACTGGAGTCCCGAACAGACAGCCCTGTGCCGAGAGGAAGAACCACCACCAGGCCTGGAGCAGCAGAGCCGGGCTATTATGGTCACATAGGAAGCCAGGCAAGTCCTAGTTCTCATGTGTTCTGGGGCCACCCCTCCCTCTTCCTCTCCTACGGTGGGATGGTTGCACCACCACCACCACCACTACCACCTGCTTAAGTCATTGTGCAGGTGGCTTTTACTTGTAACCAACAGGCTCCTTGAGGAGGAGGCACTTTTTGCTGGTGTGGAAACCTTGGGGAAACAGTGCAGTGGAGTTTAGGTGAGAGGAAAAAGATAACAACACCTCACAGCAACTCCAGATCCAAAGCCCTAGATTCAGTAATCAGGCGCCCTTCCCCTTCCTCCAGGAGAAAATCTTCCATTTCTGATCCTGCATAAATTTCCTGAGAGAAATAGTTTTCATTTTAAGAAGATTTGGTTCCAGGCAACCTGACAATTAATTTAATCCAACAAGCTAATCAAAGTGAGAGGCATAACGGCAAACTTGTTTCTATTCAAGTGCTAGCTCTGGGATTTAAAGGAATGAAAATCAGAAGTTAAGACTCTGAAACAATCCCTGATGACTTCAGCAGGCAAGAGAAAGCCAACCCACTTGTGCTTCTGCCTTGAAGATGGGACAAGTTCTCAAGCTCTGTCTTTGACTGCTTGGAGAGCGTTACTGGGCAGAATCTCCTAGGGAAGATTCACTTTGAAAAGCGTGCACGTAAGTACATGCACACAACCTCATATGTCATGTACACAAATACATATATAACCAAATATGCATTGCAGAGTGCTACAAACATGCATAAAATATCACATTTACATGTGTGAATGCATACATAAGCAGTGCATGAACATACATCTACAGGCAATCACACGTCACATACTGCTTTACTGAAATGTGCCTTGTGTGAACACATGCAAACACATAGGTATATGCATGTATGCATACCCATGTATTGTACACATGGGTGTGTGACACATATATCACATGCCCATGTGCACATAAATGCAAATGTGCATGTATAGCATGTTCATGTGTGTGTGCATGCATGCACATGAACTACATTATAGTACATACTCCTTTTTAGCTTCTGCCTAGCAATAATAATACCCCACATTTCAAGAGAGAGGAGCATGAGCTTCCACAGAGGACTAATGACCTGCTGGGACCTGTACAGGGGGAACCACTCAGTACAACCCTGGGTTTCAACATCAAGATGCTGCCCTAATTACTCTCAACTGTTTGCTTAACACATCTGCATTGCTAGTTTCACTTTATCACAGAAGTTCCTAAAGATAAATCTGTTGAAGTCAAAAAAACAAAGAGTTTCAGCTAAGAGGGACCTTTAGGGTTTATAAAGTCTAAACACCAAATAAATAATGGAAGAGCAGCCACAAGGAGTTTACTGCACTGCTGCTGTGTACCCAGAACAGTCTGTGTGTTCTGGCCCTCACATGAGACATAGGGCACCAGAAACACAGCACAGAGGTCACACCACCAAAAAAGAAAGGATTAGGACCTGACCCCAAGGGGTCAGTCACACCTAAGTCACTTCAGGCCCTGCCCTCAGTTGATGACACCTGGGCCCACTGACTGAAAGGCAGCCTCACTCCAGCTGCAGCACCCCAAAGAGACTACCACATCCCTCCTTGCTTCCCCAATCCATGACTCTTATTTTTAATGTCTGAGGTCTAATGAACATCATGGAAGATTTCTGTATTCATTATTCACATAAGCCATGCTCAAAATTCCTGTTCCAGCAGCAAAACATAAGCCACTCTGAAACATGAGAAGCCATTATATGGGAGTTTAAAGTGGACTCATTTTTTAAATAAATAGGCAGCTTCACACACATACACGAGAAGTCCAGGAGAAAAGAATGCATTTGTTTCTACACCACAGTTCCTCCCAGGCTATGAAAGCATCTGGCTTTTCCACAGGAGGAAGTGAGTACCCAGAGTCACTGCTCTATCTCGAGCCATCATCATCCTTCAACTTTACTCGGCAAAGCCCCTCACCACAAAATGTAAGATCTTATTCCAGCCACACCATGCACTGATGGAATGTAGCCCCTACTCTGCAATCTAGTTTTCCAAGCCTTCCCCAGCACTGGGCAGGGAAGTCAATTGCCTAAACCCTGAAAGGAGCCTCTCACTGCTGGACAGGCCACTTCACGTCCACCTCAACATGGGAAACATAGAATACATTGTCACCTCTTCATGTACTGTTACCAAGATTAAATGAGATGATTCACATAAGCAGGATGAACTTCTCCATACGACTAGGTGGGAGTATCCAGGCCATTAACTTAGGGCTGGTTTTTAGGAGAGACCAACAATGAAACCAAATGGCCCTCTCACACAGATGTCCTGAAACTGTGCACTTCCATACTGTCCTGCCTATGAACCTTCCAGAACCTAGGATGTAAAATAAAATCAGCTTCATAGAGGGACTAAGGTCAACACAAAAACTCCAAAGTCACAAATCCAAGTGGCTGGTCTTTTAGGTAATGGGCCAAAAGGGGTTTCAGCAAACTGTGGGGGCTATTCAAAAGCCCCAAGTGTGCAGGTCTTTGCCAGCCCACAAGGAAAACTGCTCAAAGGCAGCACTCTGCCTGACATCTCCACCAGTGTTGGTTCCCTGACTCCTTCAACCACATGTCCTCCAAGCCACGGCACACTATGCAGAGAAAGCAGAGCTCTGTTCTGTTCAACACCTAGGAAGTCACAAAGGAAATGGTGCCTAGACACTGCACTGCATAGCACAGGGCAGACTGGCACATCCTCAGTCACCACATCCAAGTGGGGGACTCCAACTTCTGCACAACACTGGCTTCCAGGAAGACAAGCCCAGAAGTCAGGCTGACGAAATGCTGCAACTACAGTGCCTGTATGGCCAGAAGCGTCAGAATGAGAGGAACAAAGGAGGATAACAAGTGCATGGATCAGCAGGCATGGGTGGGCAGGAAAGAATCTCCTGAGCTCTCTCAGGGTACCAGGCATCCCATACACACAACAGCCTGAACCATCCTTAAGAGCCAAAAGGACAGCAGCCCCTCACAGAACTCAGTCACAGCAGCTCCCATCCCAGGACAGCCACCTACTCATTTTGGATGCTGTTGATCCTGCAGTTCCCACCACGGAGTGCTGATTCCACATAGACTTACAAGAAGAGGACACGCAACCCAGTTCACTGAGTCTTGGATGTTGGATGTTATCAGCTGCAGGGCACAGGGCCAGCATTTGTCTTCCCAAGTGCTACATAAAGTATTTGTTAAACCAAAGAGTACCATGCTCTTACCCACTGAAAAATGCACTCTGATTTCAGAGGTATTAAAATGTTACAGGAAAAAGGTACATTTAAGAATCAGTAAGAGACAGGGTGATGAGCCCCAAACTCAGGCCCTGGCCCTGACTGGGCAGTATACAAGGCCACCTTAAGCCCACTGAGCAACAGGTGTCCAGGCAGGCTGCAATTCAGTACTCCTAGGATCACAGTTGAATTTCAGACGCCTGGTCCCTCACAAAGACTGTGACTGGATCACTATAGAACAGGCCTAGGCACAGTCTTCCACTGCCAAAGGGAGGACTATGGAGGGCTCCCACCTCCTCCCAACCCTCTCTTACCACCCACTACCATCCTCTGGGTTGACAGAGTGGGTCCAGAGACACCACCATGCTAATCAGGGAAAGACAGGCAGCTAAAAAGCAGAACAGAAGGGTCGCAGCTACAGCCTCCCTTCCCACTCTGACCCCTGACCCAGGTCACGGCTCCAGAAAGGATGGAGAAGCACCGTCCTTTGGGATGTGGCCCAACAGATAGCTGTACCCTCTTCCCCACATTTTCACTGCAACCCAGTTCCTCTGGCACTCTTTCCCAGCTCTGATTCATTTTCCAAGTATGTTCCTGCAAATCTTCTCTTAAAACAGGAACTGCAAGTGTCCTGTGTGGCATTTCCCTAAGTCAACTGTGATGCAGGTAAGGGCCCAAGTGCCTTCAGAGGCCAGTAATCACCAGCCAGACATGCTCACGGCACAGCAGCCAGCACCTCCTAGGGCAGACCACTGGCACTCCATTCTCATGGCTCTGAAAATCCCATTTGTTTCAAAACAGGAGGGGACATGGGTGGATCTCTAGGGGCTGATGAATTCTGCATTCCAGGATCTCTGCAGCCTATTAAGAAAGGAAAGCCAAGCGGAAGGCTGCATGAAGCAGCTCCAGTCTGTGTCTCCCCACTCAGCACATCGCATTTTTTCTAAGGCTCACCACATCAAACAAAGTGGGGGTTTTAAAGCTCCCCCTTTCTGAGCTGGAGAGCTGGGGACTAGGAATCAAGATCATCAGCCTGAAATGACAGTCATCTCCCTCTGAGGCCACCAGCTGGTTCTGACAACCCACTTCACAACAACTAAAAAGGAATTCTCCAGCCAAAACCTCTTCTGCCAAATGCCCCAAAAGACAGCATTTCTGTTTAGACAGTAATTCCAAGATTTGGACATAGGAGAAGAGAGATCCCAGACATGCTGAAAGAAGTCACAGCTGACCTCCCTGCCTCCTGCAGCCTTCATCAGTCCAGTGTCTTCACTTGTATCACAGGAGAAGCTGGGAATTTTCAGCAGCTGGAGGAACCACTGTTGTCCCCTGTCCTAAGGGTATACATGTCTAGCAGGGTGCTGGGTCTTCAGGCAGCACTGGCTGGGTCAGGAGATTAGTCCCAATATGAGACTTTCTCATGTAAAATCCTACACGCTGAGAAAGAACATCACTGCAGGAACACTGGCTCTGGGAAGCACTGCTGCCACAGTCAGTGGAAAGTCAGGCTGGGCAGCTCTCAAGAGTGAATGGCCAGAGAAGACAAGGAGCACATGACATTCCATCACCTAACAGGGTTCTCTCCAAACAGCTGCTTTTATCCCAAATTGAGGCCAAAATCAAAGCTAACTGCCACAGTGCCAGCATGATAATTATATGCCTTTGCATTTTTTTAAGTCACCACTTGTCTCTCTAGAGCCACACAGGAAACCCAATAGGCATCTTACCCTAGGAGCAGAATCCCTGATCCTTGTAGCACCCATGACTACCCAGCACCAACAAAGAAGAATGCAACTAGTTTCCTTCCAGCTTCTAAGGCTGAAGAAAAATGGCAACCTATCCGAGATCAGATTTTTCTAAACAGTCAGCACTGCAGCAAAGCCTCTCCAAGCTCGATCTTCCAACAAAATTCACCTACCTTTTACGAACGCTGCAGGGGTGCCCAGGATAAGATAGCTCTACACAGTGAAGGGACAGCACCACACTGCAGGTCTCCAATGTGCAAATGAGGTCCTCTGAATGTTGATAATGTCTACTAAAGGAATTCTGGGCTCTGGTAAAAATCAAGAACTACTAAAGTACAAAGAATCACCTACAGCTCTCCCTCTCTGGAAACGCTGTTTCTGAATGATCCTACCTTGGCAGGATGGAAAGAAGCTTACAGTGTCTCCAGTACAACCAGGATGGCAAGAAACCTCACCACAGTGTACATCCTTAGGAGAATGAGACTGTGTCATGCCCAGTGAGCAAGATGTCACTTCTCTGGGTCTCCAAAGGTAGCTGACAAGATCTACACATCTTCTGATTACTTCCCGCCCCTTCTGCTGACTCACCCAAGGAATAGTCCTAGCACCCACACTGTGCCAGCCACAGGATGTTTCTGCCTTTCCACCACCCAAGACACTGTTACTTCCCCACAGAATCTACATTTCCATCAGTGGCCATGAAACACTGGAAGGGACTTAATCTGCTCACTCACTCTAAAAACAAACCCACAAAGGGGTCCGGAGTTGTCACACTAGATGTTTGTCATCCCAAACAGATACAATGATATTTGTTACAATAAGCCAGCACAACCTCACTTTTCATCTCTGAACCAATCTTCAAGGTTCCCAAAAATGAACACAAGGAATGAACTGTCTTCACAGAACCACATCCGCTGCAAGCTCTCCGAAAAAACAAATGCAGTTCTAAAACTGAAAAGGCAAATAATCCACTTGAGCTTATCATTTCAGAGACACAGCTTCACTCCCGAGGCCAGCATCGCTGCATCTGCTTGAAGCTGTGGTTCCATCTCAGGCAAGAAGCTCTTTAACACGGCTCCAATACTATATCCACAGCATACAGAATACTGGGCAGCCAGTGTGCCAGGGACCAGCCAGGCACTGGAGACACCACAGGAAGCAAGTCTCGTCTGCCCTCACAGGTCTTTGTCTAGTCTCCTCTTTTCTGATGTTAAAAGCAAGAGCCAAACTTGTTTTGCAGAGAGAAAAGTACTTCTGACAGAATCAAAACATGTTTGGTCTTCCAAGTCCTTGAACCTACTAGCACCAAAAATTAGCTCCTTTGATACACAACCTGTCTTAGTGCTTTTACACAATGCAGATGGCTCTCCAAGGGCAAACTGTGTGAGCATTTCCAAAGGAAGAACTTGAAACCCAGGACAGTGAGCAGAAGGCAATGCTCACTCCAGCTATGGTCAAGGAAACTGCCCCAATGGCCTCTGATGGGCTGTTCCTTCTTACCACCCATAACTCTCCTTTCTCCATGCTCTGAACTGCCTGGCAAGAAGGCCGTGTTGTGCACCTCGGGGAGAGGGAGAGAGAGGAAGAGAAGTTCTTAGGTGAAAGATGAATAATTACCCAGGTTGAGTAGGAACAATGCCATCAGAATCTAGAATCCTGTTCCTCTGAGGACATGATGCCCTCCAGAACCCTTGTTTATTAAACATCTACTTCTAGCCCACAGCTGGGTAGACCAGGACCTAGGGCTACAGAAGCACAACTGGGATCCAGTCAGGAAACTTTTGCAACACCTAAAAGATCTCTGCCGTCTCTGACTCAACAAATGTGCACTCACAGGTTCAGAAAGCTCAGGTGGATGTCCTTGCACGCAGGCAGGCTCATGGATGCCAGACTGGAGAGCTAAACAAGGCCCAGGGGTCTCATTCCCTCAAAAAAAAAAGGAAGGATGGGGTGGGAGTGCCTGCTGAACATTTATTTATTGTAAAAGCCAGAATGACAGTGAGGATCCTTGGCGGGTCACACATTTCAGCCTGTGTGTATAACACATGTACTTATGTGCGCACATGTATATTCCCCCATATTCATGCATGTGTACTTCTATGTATGCATGCACACACCTATGTACACATACATCTATATGAACTTGCACACACACACAGGTTCTTCTGTGAGGCGATCCAGTATCCTCCTGAAGCCTCTCTGCCAAGTGTCTGATCATATACAGGACCAGGTGAGTGAACCTGTAACACCCAGCACTGCTTTAAGAATAAGGAGAAACCCTGGCATCCCACTGTGCACAGTGACAGCCTCATAGCTGGCCCAGACCTGAGTGAGTTTCACCAATGTCCTCTGAGAAATATTTTTCAAAAAACCTTAAAGCTTAGAAAACACAGAGCATGTTTGGGCAAGTTGTGTAGAATCGTAGCAAATTAAAACTGCTGCCAGGACCTGATTCCTTTTTTAAACTATTCTCTAAACAATCTATGTAGCACATCGGAAATAAGCACTGGCCTTTAGCCCTTGCCTGAAGGAATCGAGTTCTGGGGGGAGAGAAAATGCCATCAATTCAGCACTCACCTTACAGTGCCAGACATCACATACCAGACCCCAGGCACTGCCATTCCTTAGACTAGGGAAATCTCACAACCCTATCCTGGAAAAATGATGAGAAAAGAACCAGGCTGGCCTTTCTGCATGAGGTCAGGACCAGAGGAAGGACTCAGGCTCTTGAGTTCAGCCATCTGCAAAGCCAGCTGCTATCCATGCTGCCCCAGGGACACAACTGACAGTGAGTCTGCTTGGCAGCCACTGCCAAGTAAAAGACAGGAGAGTCTCCTTCCAGCAACAAGAGCCAAAACATGTGCAACTGTCCACAGAGGCCCTTTGAGGGCCCGCACAGGGCTGACAGACGAGTACTGACTCAGCCACAACCCTGTGACCCACATTACCCCAAACCAGGTTCCCAGTGGTGTCTCTCAGGATCAATGTGATACCCATGAAGAGCTTTCGAGGGGCACGGTGACTTGGGATGAACCAGCGGGGCTGTGTGGACTTGCAGACGTACCATACACATTGGTATAGTTCCAAGAAACTTTAGCAAAGAGCATATGGACTCTGCTTCCACTGGACTCCCAGAGATGTCTGGCTCCCAGAGGTGCTTCCAAGGTCACACACCCCATCCTGGGTTCAGGAATCCCAGAACTGCTATTGTGGAAATAGTGGAGCGGCCTATGCACAAGATAGGGAAGAGCTGAAGAGAAAACAGTACCCAGAAAAGCAAGCCTGGGGCAAGGGACTTGGACACTTCAGATAACAAGCAGCCTCCAAGTCACAGGCAAAGAGATACAGGAGGCTAAGAAAGGCCAGAGACCAACTCCTCTGAGAAGGAAACTTAAAGCACATAGCTAAGTGAGCCTCCAGAGCTTCAACCTCATTCTTCTACATGTGTCTCTGTAATTTAGGAATCCCTGCAACAGGCTGGGATGCTCAGTACACAACACAGTCCTACTCCCTGTCATGAGGCTCCCGGTAGGTCTCCCAAGCCACCCACTCAGTGTGACACTCAGTCCAATGCCCTGGCCATAGGGACCCCAGTCTCCCCAATCCACATCAGGGTGAATTCCCCATGCCTCACACCATATGCTGGCCAGCCAGGGCACATATTAGGTGCAATACTTTCTGGAAATGAATACTGGAAATCTATAAGATTCACAATTCATGTGCATGAGATCTAAAAAAGAAAGCTATCCCTCAGTATGAATCTTAAATTTACATGAACACACAAATGGAGCAAAGGCTGAGAGAGAAAGCCAGCATTTCACAAGAGTTCAACTTTTCTTTCCACATTCATCCAAGGAAACTACACAATATTCAGACATGCCTTCAAGCCAAATAACCCTACAAACTGCCCCACAGTTTAAGCCCGGCCTTAAAAAAAAAGGTGTAAACCATCAAGTTTCTAGAAGAATTAAATTATGCTAAATCGCTATTGTAAATGTTCTCAGAATGCAAACAAAAAATTCAAAATTTATTATCTGGTATTAACATCCAGAATGACATGTTATCTGGAATCAACTATAAACATTTATATACTCCTTTTTATAAAGTATATTCATGTTTATTAACTCATCTTGATCCCTGAAATCAAGTAGAATTAGCTATACTAACTACTTCATGGAGGTCAAATCTAAAGACTTAGAATATACAAAGTTGTTCCAAAGTGCCAATTTGTTGAGTATATTTGGTACATGTTACTATAACTCTCTACCCAAAAAGATGTTTTAAAATTTCAGGAGATGTTAAGGGTAAGTTATGTTTCATTTTACCATTAAAATGTAAGGAAAGGAGTTACTTGGACAAAAGATGGAAACGATCCATGTCTATTGTTGGAGGAAGGAACAAAATGTGTTCTATCCATAAAATGACTATTCAGCCACAAAAAGGAAGAAACACAACTACAACATCCATGAACTTGAGGTATGATGCTACATGAAATAAGCCCATTCTGAAGAACACATGCTGTGTAACTAACTACTAACTTACACTTTGGTAAGCTACTAACTAACTTACACTTAGGTAAGGTACCTAAGATGGCAAAAACAGAGACAGAGAGTACAGACAAGGTCACTGGCCCTGGAGGGGTCAATGTGTGGGTTCACTGGGACAGAGCTTCTGTTTGGGAAGATGAAAATGTTCTGGCCGTAGACAGTGGTGATGGCTGCATAGCAATGTGAGTGCACTTAATGCCTAAGATAAATTTTATGTTATATTGTGCATGTCTTACCTCAATTTAAAAATGTCTGCAAACTAATAAAGAAAATGAAAATTAAGTAAGGAAATAAAGACATCTGGTTCACTAAAAAATGGTAATCTCAATATAAAAATTGTATCTCCTGAGCATTCTGCTTAATGTTTTAACAATCTGCATTGACAGTTTACTAGATCAAGAGTGTGGTTTATGTTGTTACTGATGTCACCAGTGACCCTGGACCTGAATTTTTAAATGTCAAACAAGCCCCTTCTCTTTTTGTCATCATCTACCCCTCAGAGGAGCTTTGGACAGCACCTTAGTGCAATCATGACATTCTCACAAGTTTAATATTAAGAAGGAGCCATTCTATATGCTTCTAAATGAACTCTCCAGCCTGAAAGCTATGAGCCACTTATTTTGCAGGATCCAGTTAATCACGACCTATTACAGAGGAGTCTACTGCAGGAGCGTGAGCAGAAGGACCTTCATGGGGATCCAACCCAGAAGTATGAGGGAACTTCTCTTGATCTCCATGAGTCTGTGGTTGTATAAGTCAGTCACATCAAACTACCCAACAATTCCTCTCTTTGAGAGGAGTTCCAGTGAAAGGACATTAAGCAGATTCAATGGGGTCAAAAGTTCCCAACCTAGTGTGGGGTGGAGGAAGAGAAGAGTGGGGAGGGATTAATTATGAATAGGGAAAGCCAGTCTGATTGGGTGAAAAACAAGTAAGATGACAGCAATCATATGCAGCAACCTTAGGAGGGCCTCATGAGCTGGGTAATCCTTTTGGCCATACCTTGGCACAGTACATAGGGTCTACAAGGTGCCAGGACCACAACAAACAGGAATGCCAGCCACCACTCCTCTACCAAAGTCCTAAAAAAAATTGCTTAAACTAGAAATTCTAAACTGAATATGGTGGTACATGCCTATAATCCCAATACTTAGGAGGCTGAGGCAGGAGGATAGCTGTGAGTTTGAGTCCAGCTTGGGCCCCATAATGAGTTCAAGACCAGCTTGAACTGCATAGTAAGACCTCGTTTAAAAAAAAAAAGCTGGGTATGGTGGTGCACACCTATAATCCCAGCACTCAGAAGGCTAAAGCAGGAGCATCATTGCAAGTTTAAGACCAGCCTAGGCTACCAAGTAAGCACAAGGCCAGCCCGAACTGCACAGTGAGACCCTGTCTCAAAAAGACCAAAAAAAAAAAAAAAAAACAAGTTTTAATATCTCAGAATCCTCTGGGTAGCCAAACAGATCTAGAGCTCCACCCAGCAACTCCACAAGTGTCTTAAGGTATGTGGAGAAGGTGGCTTTCTCCACACAAATCCCTTCCCTCGCCCCTAAGTGCCTTGTCACCTGTGGACCACCTGCCCTGGGTCCCCTTCTCCAGCTGACACCTCAGGACATGGCAGCTGGGATCCCTAGGAGCAAAGCAGAGCCACTAGGCCAAAGGAGCCTATACAGGTCCAGTGTCACACACAGCTATCTACTGATTCAAGTGTCACCAAACTGGCCTCAACTCATGGCAAGGCAGGAGGCTGTGCAGAAAGGAGAAATTGCCAGCCTGATGCTGGAGACCATCCAGCACCACGGGACCCTGGGGCCACGGCCCTTTGGGGTGGTCAATCCCCAAGAAAGGCAGTTAACCCTAGAATTCCTCAGACCTAGCTGAGAGGCAGACCTGTGACAGCACACTCCTCCTGGAATCTCCTCCTGGAGTATCCACTCACGGAAAGGCAGGCCTGGCAGATGAGCAGCAGAACAGTCTGAACTCCAACCCACTTTGCCCGCTTATAACCTGCAGCACCCACCACACATACCTTTCTCCCCTGACAGCTCCTTCATTGGTAAAATGCAGGTGATTAAAACACTTCTTTGGGCAAAACAGAAAACATATTACACAAATACTTATTTTATAGTATTTATTAGAAAGTGGAAACAAAGCTTTATCAATAAGAGATTAAGTACTTTTGATTGGGAAAAAATTAAGAGTTCATATATATGAAGTGTTTGAAAAAAATTTGTGGTGCTGGCCAGCATATAGGATTACTATTTTTATTGCCTGCTGAATGGGTCATGAGAGTCCCCCTGTTACAGTTTGTGTCTAGATGTTCCCCAAAGCCTCATGGGAGCATAAGACTTTTTCAGGGGTGGCTGAATCTAGAGTGTGTGATACTGGGGTTAAAGGCGTGTGGTCAGTTCACTGATTGGCTTGATACTGCCCTACACCCAGCAGGCTAGATAAGAGAATAAAAGGGGTAGAAAAAAACACTGCTAAGGTTTGGTTTTGCTTTTGCTGTCCTCTGCCTGCTGTGAACTGTTTTCCTCTGCAAAGCCACCTAGCCCTAGAGTCAGCCAATTATGGACTGAAACCTCTA